>NC_091686.1:17500-1217500 GCF_041296265.1 Equus caballus | reverse complement strand
TGATCCCTTGCCTTGCTCTGCTTTCATTTGTCCCATATAACTTATCACTTCTCATATATCCTGTAACTTACTTATTTTTCTTTATGGTTTACTGTCTGTCTGCCCACCACTCTCCCCCTTCCTCAACAAGAGACTAAATTCTACAAGCTCAGGGATCTTTGTTGTTTCTCTGAACTATCCCAACACCTAGAATAGTGCCTGGCACATACTAGGTGTTCAATATATAGTTTTTCAGTGAACAATAATAAAGTATATATCCTTCCAATGAATCCCGTTTAATTCAACTAGCCCATATCTGTTACTGTTGCTTGCAAGCAAAGCACCCCAACTGAGACGATGCCCTGTTCTGAGCACCATGGCCCACAAGGAGAATCAGATATATTTTTATGCATTTAAGAAAAAGGATCAAAAACAGAAAGAAACAGCAAAGATACAGGCTTTCTGCTTGTCTCTGTATTGAATTCAGTTCTGGACCAAACAACTGGTGCCTTTTGTCCTCCCTGTTGGTAAAGCAGTGGGAAAGTACTGGACTTGGAGCCAGAAGTTCAGCTGGGCACCTTGACCCTGCTGTCTGTGGACGGTCTGAACTTGGGCATTACTCGAACTTCCTAGGCCTCAGTTTCCCCATCTGTAAAGCAGAGCTAATAATCCCCATACCTCAGGGTTGTTGTGAAACTTAAATGAGATAATGAGTGTGACTTGCCCAGCACAGGGCCTGGGACTGGGAGGAGGGACCCCTGCTCCTTATAGTCAGAGCTGCTCAGCATTGCAGGCGCGAGTATGGGCTCTGAGCCAGGCAAACCAATTCAAATCCTGCCTCGACCGCTCACTGCGATGAACCTTGTGGGCATCACCTGGCCCCTCTGAGCGTCCGTTGCCCCATCTTTAAAATGGGGTCATGAGAGCAGCCTGCCTCAGAGGACGAGTGGAGGAATCACTGAGTTCATGCCAGGGAAGTGTTGAGTACCGGGCCTGGCACATGCACAGTGCTCAAAAAATATTTGTAGTTGCTGTGTCTGGCACTCAGGAAATGTTCCTTTTCTTTCCTTGTGATGAAAGGTTCAGCTCCTGAGCCAGACCTGTTATTTCTTTTTCTCGGTTGATGCAAATAGTGACATACAACTAGCTCCAACAACCTGGCTCCCCTGGGATATTTTGATGAGATAACAAAAAATTTGTTTCTTGTGTTTCCTACAGCTACAGTCCTATGACTCCTGGCCTGGAACTGTCATAGCCTGAAACAGGCTTTATGCCCAGTCTTCTTTGAGAGGGAGAGTTTTAGCATGCAATCCTTCCTTTCTCCCTGCAGGCTCCCCCTGCCCCACCCCAGCCCAATTCTTCTGCTGCTGCACACTGTGTCCCCATGCTTGAGCGGGCTGCTGAAGCAAGGGCTTATTTTAGCTCCCTTTGGCAGAGCACAGGGCTGTGTATGGAGAAGGCCAGAAGGTAGAGACGCGTGAGAATGGCTCAGGAATGCCTCTGAAATGCTGGCAGCCTGCACCAGGTGCTGTAGGCAAAGGTTACGGCTGCTGTGCCCTCGTGGCTGACTTGGAGTCACAGCTCGTGAAACCCTGCAAGTTGATGAGGAGTCAGAGAGCTAAGGACAGACAAGGATCCCTGTCCATCTTGGATTAGGTCTTTCAGGCTGATAGGAGATGCCAGAGGCAGCAGTTGGCTGCCAAACCTTGTGGCAGCAGCATCATAGCTCCTTTATCACTTCTGGTTTTGATATGAATCTTGTAAAACAGAGACCCTCCAGCTTGCTAAGGTCTTGCAGTCAAGAATCTACAAAAACAATTTCACCTCAAGCTCATACAAACATACCATTTCCACAGCCTCTGGCCCCCTGTTCTGACAAGAAGCTTGGACTCTCATAGTCCTCTGCGTGAACAAATTGGACCCCTTTGAAAACCACTGTGTTCCATCCATCAGCCGTGCAAATGTAGATCTCTGATTGACACAGCAATCATTCATTCAAATCCCCACCAAGCATGTACTTTAAGAAATAACTCATTGTCTTCCTCAGATCCCCTTTCTCACTTAGAGAGGTTCATATAGTCAGGACTCTTGGGTGCGGGTGACAGAAACCCAACGGAAATTGAGTTAAGCGAAAAAGAAGACATAGTCGTCCTTGTGACTGAAAAGCTTAGTGGTAGTCCAGCTTCAGGCAAGCTGGATTCAAATGTCCAAAAAGCATTATCAGACATTGGTTTTTCCACTTAGGATCTTTCTTCCATGCCCACTTCTTTCCCAGTCAGGCTGTTTTCATGTGCTATGAGGGTAGGTCCCAGCAGCTCCAACTCCAAGCTTATATCTTTCCACTTTAGCCTCCCCAAGATAGAGAGGTTTTCTTTGTCAATATTTCTAGCAAAACTCCCAGCAAAGGATGGCCATGGCTCTGACTGACCCTGCGTGGGTCACACACTTACCCATGAACCAACCACTGTGGCTAGCGGCACCTAATGTTCTTGAGCAATCCACATTTTAATAGCTGTTATTAATTGTCTTCTACGTGCCAAGACTTTAACTACATTATCTGTTTATTATCCCATTTTCAGATGATGAAGCAGAATTAAAAAGATTAAATAATTTGCCAACTTCACATCCCCAATATGGAAAAACCAAAATTTTGGCCCAGTTCTCTTGTACTCCTCAGAGCAAAATCTCCCTGCTGCCCTAGAACTAGTGAACTTGCTCATAGAACATGCATCCATTCCACAAGCATTTATTAAGCACCTTCTGTATGCCAGGCACTGAGCTAAGACACCAGTTATGACTGGAAGAGCACAAGGGCACCTCAGCACTCCAGGAACTCACTTTCTTAAGCCCCACATGGGCCCCTCTGGAAAGTGACCTGGCAGTACTAGGATGACACGGCTCATCAGGTGCTCCAGGGGAGTAGAACGCTCCCAAACAGGACTATGTCATGTTGGCAGCTTCAGCTCCACCTTTCTGACTCAACCTCAAGGAGCTTGCCCTCTCAGGGAAGACAAAAATGAAGACAGCCTCACAAACGTTTTCCTTGTCTTATATGGTATGTTTTTTCTAAACTGGATTTGTTGCCAATATTAAAAAGACAGGACATTTCGCATTCAATGCCACATTTCTGGCTTCTCCTAAACAGATCCAAGGTGGCAGGACTGAGCCCATATTCCCACATGGAGACAGTCAGTGAGAACGGACAGGCGGGCTGGCTGCTGCTGCGGAGTGGGGCATGTGCTCACCAGTTTCCCTAGACCCCTTCATTCCCTATTGCTGCCGCCCGCCCCACCCCCCCCTCCCCCGCCGCCAGCCTGCTGTGCTCATTGACTTTACCTGCTGGGTGAGCAGAGTGAATTAAGCGGCCGAAGAGTACAAACATGAGTCTGTGGGAAGCAGAGAAAGAAGCAATGGATTCCCCGGGGGGAGAGGAAGGAGAAACCGAGAAAAGTTCCCAGGAAGAATTCGAATTTGAGCCAAGCCTTAAAGGATGGGTAGGATTTTAAATATAAAAGTCCTCTTCATATGCAAGGTGGGTTATTATTGTTAGAGTGGATGACATGGGGAAGGGGTTTGCCCAGGTGAATGAAGGGCCTGGGGAAAGACACAGGCAAAATGTTCAACTGAGATTTTGGGGAGCCCTGACTGCAGAGGTGGACAAGCAAGGTAGAGACCAGCTGGACGGAATTCTGCAGCCTGTCCGGAGTCTCAGAAGAATTGCAGGAGCTCCTGGGTCCAGAGATGCAACGGAGCCCAGCTGGCCAGCCCTCCGTGTGGGCGTTGGATGAAGCCTCAGTTTCGGGAGCTGTACTCCAAACTCAGCAGCACCCTCACTGCTCCCCATAAATATGAGAGTATCCTCAGCAGGCCTGACAAGCATCTTGACCAGTATTCTACTAGGATCAGGGCCTCTTGCTTCTTCTCCCAGCTTTTCTCCCTGCTGTGCTGGCTGCTTCTGAACCCTTAAGGCTCAGACATCCCAGCCAGACACTAACCTCCTCTCAGAAGGGAGAGAAGACCCCCAGCTGAATCTGGGTCCCCAGGGTTCTGTATTGCCGGGTGGGGGTCCAGGGCCAGCGAGGTAGATGAGGCAGGGCAGGGAAACAAGCACCAACGTGCCCAGCATGGTTGGGTGCTTCCTCCAGCCCCTTTGAGGGTTGGAATGATGATCCCAACTTTACAAGGGAGGGAGCTGGAACTTGGAGATGTTAATGACTGTGACCCTGGGCAAGGCCTCTCAGCTTCTGTTTCATCCTCTCTATAACGAGGATAATTTACAAATCATCCAGGGTTTTTGTGAGATTTAGAAACAGTGTGTAAAGTGCTGACCCTGTGCCTTGCATGTGTTCATTTGTTTAAAATAATTAGGGAATATCTTATATCCAGGCACGGTGTTGGGCAGAGTCACAACAAGATGGACACAGTTCCTGCCTGCAGGGAATTATAGTTGGTGCGTGTGTGTGCATGTGTGTGCGTGGGGCAGGGGGGACCGGGGAGAACGAGTGATAACCACCGACAGTGCGGGAGTGACTGTTGAAGGGCATCCAGGAGGGTGGCGGGAGTGCAGGGAGGATGCGCCATTCCAACGCCGGGGTTCAAAACAAAGAATTCAGTGTGACTGAAAGAACAAATGTGCCTGGGAGAGAGGCAAGTAAGGAGAATGGAGAGGAATGTGGGCCTAGAGGGAGGTCAGGTCGGGCAGGACCTTATAAGTTGTGTTGAGAGGCTGTCCATTCTGAGGGCGCTGGGGAGTGAAGTGGGTGGAGGGAAAGGGGAGTTCCATGCAATAACCTTCCCACTGCTCCTTTGGCCCCACAGTGGATCTCAACCCTGTAGGCGAAGCAGTTCCGTTAGAACGTCAGTCAGATCACATCATGCCTCCGCCCAGTAACTTCCAATGGCTCCGCATTTACCTCTGCATAAAAGGCAAAGTCCTCACAGGGCCCTCTGTGACCTGTTACCTCTCTGCTCATTTCAGACGACCCTCCTGCCCACCAGCTACAACCACACTGACCTCATTGTGTCTGGAATGGCACCCTTCCCCCTTAGGGCCTTCTCTCTGGCTATTGCCTCTGCCTGGGGTGCCTTCTCATCTTCCTCTCACCACCTCAAAACTTTGCTCAAATCTTACCTTCCCAGGGATGCTGACCGTGACCACCTATTTAATACTGAAACTTGCCACACACACCCCCCCCCCGTACCTACCTCTAACACTCCCCTCTTTTTTATACCTTGCTTTGCTTTTTCTACTGCACTATCTTCTAACAGCTGTCAATGCCCTCTGGCCAAAGACCACCAGGAACGCACCTGCAGTGGGACATGCTCAGCTAATTACTGTTGCAATGACAGATGACATATCAGGGGAACTGTGGGGCATCTCCTTCACTGCAATGAGCACTAAACCCAACTTGCTCAACTGCATCTGTGTTCCTAGTGGTCTTTGCCTGGAGGACATTGACAAAAGTATAGAAATTACTTCTTTGTTACGTTTATTTTCTGTCTCCTTCTTCTAGCTTCATGAAGGTAGGGATGCTTTGACTGTTCTATTAATGGACATATCTAAGTGCCTAGAACCATGTCTAATACACAGTAGAAGCCCAAAGCGTATTTGTTGAAGGAATTAATTAATCCAAGAGCTGACAGGACATGGTGATCCGTTGGGAAAGGGAGGCGAAGAGAAGAGTTACAGATGACCACCAGACTACTGGCTTTGCTAATGGGGTAGGTGGATGTGTCATTTGCTAAGATGGGGAAGACTGGAAGATGGGCAGGTTTAGGGTAGGGGTGGAGGTGGGGAGGGATTGACAAGCCTGAGCTATTTCCGGTCATAGAATCAGTAACTCATCTTCCTGTGCCAGCCTCACGTACCTCTCGGCTGCGTTCACAGCCCCGGCCCCCATCCTTTCTTACCTCCAGGCATGCCTCAGCCCACAGTGAACTGCCCTGCAGCAGGAATAATAATGTCATTATCACATATGCTAGGTACTGTCCTAAACACTGGACACAGATCATCTTACCCAGTCAACATCCTTATGATTTAAAAAATGAGGAAACTGAGGCATGGGATGGATAGGAAAGTCATGAGTGACCAAGCTGGGATTTGAAAATAAAGTTGTCCAACTTCAGAATCTGAAGTGCTGCAGGGCACTCAGCAGCCACGAATTCAGACGCCAGGAAACAAGGCCAGTTGAGAAGGTGACATGGCACCAAGACAAACTTGACTTTGGGATATAGCAAAGAAATCCATTTTTTGTCTGTTAGGAGGGGACTGTTTGCAACAAACACTGTTCTGTGTCCCACAGGGAACCCCAAAGACTGTTCAAAGCCCTCTCAGCCACCAAGTCCCTTTCAAGCCCATTGAGTCAACCCTGCTGAGTTACATAACAGGAAGGGACTGGCACCTCTGACATGATGCATCAGCTGGAAAATTCATAAAAATTTTAAGCAGATCCAAGCCCAGCACTTCTCTCCCCTCCAAAGGAGAGCAGCCGAGATCTGAAAAACATGGTCACTAGCTCCACCAGGCCCCCGAGTTGCCATGGATACCACCAGCCCAGGATGACGCTGCTTCTGCGCCTTGGTCCTGAAACTGCTTGCTCTTCAGCCCTGACATGCTGGCAAAGAGGATTTCTCTCCCTACCTCTCCAAAACTTGTCCTAAAAGTACAAAAGGCATTTGAGGACTCAGCACTGGGAGAGCTCATTCTGTTCTATGTCATCTTTTTAATCATTGATGTCTTTCAAACTCTGTTGCGCATCATGCTGCCTGCATTCACATTGACGTGAACATGTGTGTGCGAGCACAACTGTGCTGTTTGAAAGTCTGTATCTGTGTACCTATACTACAACTGAAGATTAAATACCTTGGAGGTCTGAAGAGAGGGAACTAAGAAGAAAATTAATGAGTTCAAGTGTCTGTGTCTGTGCCTGTTGCAGAGATGGTCACCGGTGATTCTGAGGCTATATTAGCACAGTAACATGAAGCCTGAACTTTGTCCTCACAGTGAAGTCCCCAAGTTCCTTCAACACCAGCACAGCCATTGATCTTTGTGTCCCCAAGACCCCATTCGAAACTGTGCCAGCCACTAACATTCTCAGTGAACATTTCTCAGATAAGCATATTTGAAGCTGTTTTAACTTTTTGAATATTCCTTATGTCATTGGAGCCTCACAACTACGTGTACAATGGTCCGGCCCAGGTCCAAATGAGTAATATAAATGACAATCGTTTAAAGCGCTACCGTGGAAGTTTACCCAAAATGCATCAGTCTAAAGTGGATTGAAGGTTGGACAGTGGGAAGATAGATGGAAAAAGATGTGAACAAGAACGTATAGCAGAATGTTGATGGTAAAATACTTGGGTTGGACAAATCTCAAACGTCCTTTCATTCTCCCAAATTCTATGCATATATATAGATTTCCTAAGCACTTATCAGATACTTACTATAAAATGAAAAGAAGTTAACGTTAGTCAGCTAAGATCCATTTAGGATTAAGCTCTGAGGGCCAGCCCCGTGGCCAAGTGGTTAAGTTCGCATGCTCCACTTCAGCAGCCCGGGGTTGTGGACCTACACATCGCTCATCAGGCCATGCTTTGGTGGCATCCCATATAGAAGAATTAGAACGACTTGCAACTAGGATATACAACCATGTACTGGGGCTTTGGGGAGAAAAAAGAGAGAAATATTGGCAACAGATGTTAGCTCTGGGCCAGCCTTCCTCACCAAAATAAATAAATAATCTTTAAAAAAAAAAAAAAAAGATTAAGCTTTGTAGCTATTCAGAATTGGCCCAAAGTGTATCAGTCAGGCTAGTTTATGCTGTAATAGCAAACATCACTAAGATCTCAGGGCTGAAAATCATAAAGGTCTGTCTCTCGCTCACACTCTGTGTCTACCACAGGTTAGTGGGGGCTTTGCTCCAGCATCGCCGTTTATGTTGTTATCTTTGTTGTTCTCACTCAGAGTCCAGTTGACAGAGAACCGGTGTACTTGCCAGAGGGAAAGAAGAGAGTCCAGGAGAGCACAGATGTCTCTTAGGCTTCTTCCCATTCTGTAACCACAGGCCCTCCAGAACCAGTGCAACTGACCCCATCTTACCAACAGAGCAATTAAGAGCAGTTTTTCAGGAACTGAGACCCCTTGTCCAGTTCAGGCCAGTCGAGACCACAAACCCATCAACTGGACCTGCATGAATGCTGAATAAGTGACCTTTTTGACGTCAAGGAGCTGAAAACTCCACCTCAGATCATGGTAATGCCACCATTTTGTGAACGTGTGTCCTATGAAGAGCCATGAAGCTTGACTATGCTTGCCCAGATCATCAATCACCTCACTTCTCCTCACCTCCAATCATCTGTCTCCACCATGCAGACCGCCCTGCCCTTCATCCCATAAATTGTGCCCCAAGCCCTGGATCAGGGAGATAGATCTGAGGGCACATGCCCCCTGTCTCCCTGCAGATTCATCTTGCAGAATAAAGCTGATTTCTTCTCCCAAAAGCTGATGTTGTAATTAATTGGCTTTTTTATGTGCATTGGATAGGAGAACCCCATTTTTGTGCAGTAACAATTTCATCTGCTAAAGTGAGTCATATGGAGTCACATGGGTAAGGGAGAGGAAGCAGGTACGTTGAACAGCAGTAGAGTCCTCAGGCAGAGTACTTCACGTGCTATTTTGTCATTTCCTTTTATTAAAGATTGACACCTGAGCTAACATCTGTTGCCAATCTTCTTCTTTTGTATTTTTCTTTCTTTCTTCTTCTTCTCCCCAAAGGCCCCTAGTACGTAGTCGTATATTCTAGTTGTGAGAGCCTCTGGTTGTGCTATGTGGGATGCTACCTCAGCATGACCTGACGAGCGGTGCCATGTCCGCCCCCAGGATCCCAACCAGCAAAACCCTGGGCAGCCAAAGCAGAGTATGTTAACTTATTTTTTAATTTATTTTATTTATTTTTTTTATTATTTCTTTTAAAGATTGGCACCTGAGCTAACAACTGTTGCCAATCTTCTTTTTTTCCTTCTTTTTTTTTCTTTCTTTTGTCAAATCCCCTCAGTACACAGTTGTATATTATAGTTGTGGGTCCTTCTAGTTGTGGCATGTGGGACGCCGCCTCAGCATGGCCTGATCAGTGGTGCCACGTCCGTGCCCAGGATCCGAACCAGCAAAACCCTGGGCCACCAAAGTGGAGCGCACGAACTTAACCACTCTACCACGGGGCCGGCCCCAGGGCAAATGAACTTAAACACGTGGCCCTGGGGCCAGCCCTTGTCCTTTCCTTTTAGACTGTAAGCTCCTTGAGGTCAGTCTCCATGGGGTTTTTTTCCCTAATTACGCAAACTGCTGTGCCTAGAAAATTTCCCTCTCTCTGACATTCAGTAAACATTTGCCATTGAAAACGATTGAATTTCTAGTACCCTTACCCTCTGAGAACAACTGCTCTTTTTTATGTGCAATACCCTGATTTTGCCAGCTCCAGGATGAAATCCCATGACTGTTTAGGTGGGTCTCAGAACCTGTGGAACAAAGGCCTTCTATGGTGTCTTTGCCTGGTTGAGACTCGAGGCTCAGAAGTAGGATAGTCTCTTTTTCTAGAAGCTCTCAACCTGACACTCTGCTACTGTGCTGTTGCAGCAGGCAGCAGGGAAAGAAGGAAACATTTAAGGACCCAGGCTCTTGTGGAATTTCCAGAAGATGCAGGTGGTAATAAAACTCAATGGAGTGGGATGATTGGGAGGGAGATAACTATTAGCAGTCTGGGTGGGAGGGGAAAAGGGGCTTGAAAGGAATGCCAAGGTTTGTTTCCAAGGCAAAGATTGCATGTCCTCACTTGCACAGCCCTCTCACCCCCATGCCCTCCCCTCCAGAGACATCTTTGAGGCTACTCCTTGCAGTGCCATACAAGGCCAAGGCCCCTCCCCAGAGGCCATGGAGCTCCATGATTCATGCTGTACAACCTGGTACGTTCTGACACAGGTTTCTGTGAAAGCCAGCTTGGCTCTAAAGCTGCACAATACAAAGCCCTTACAGCGAGAGCCAAACAGGTACCCAGACAGATCAATACTCAAGCACTCAGCACATTCACACATATTTGTGCAGAAACGCACTGACCCAGGCCCAATGCCTTGGCCCCTCACTGTGCTAGTCAATACCACTTGTCAATTAAAAACTAAAGGAGTTTTATCACTCCTCCTGACACTGCAGACTCCTGGCTCATAAAATGGATTTCAAGTCAGTGTAAATAGCTTACTTTGCCCAGCAGCTGTGTTCCTGAAAAGTTTCTTGTAAATCAAATCCTCTTTTGAAATGCATGAAACTTTCTGTTTAAAAGGAACCCTGTGATTAATTCTTTTGTAAGGCAAAGAATATTTCTGTAGCATAAAAATACCACTACCACGCAGGTCTCCCATCTCGTTCTTTCTCCCCTGCCCCTCCACCCCTCCTGGTGGCCACCTACCCCCACCCCCTCCATTCTGTATGGTCAGCTTTTAGGCATAAAGAACATTTTTAAAAGAGGACTGATATCTTTGTGACTTGGAAGCAAACCAAAGACCCATCTTTTTAACATGTATCTTATAAACATCCTGATGGAGAAGGCTGTGGAATATATATCACTTGTTTGCAGATACCACAATGCACAATCACCAGAAATGCTGATGAGCTTGGCTATGAAAGGAGCTGGCTGATGTTCTCTGTGAGAATTGCTCATGACCCCTCACTCAGAACAAACTGAAGACAGCATTGCGGAAGACGGATGGAGACACAGGGAGGATGCTTTTATTTCCCCCCCCACGGCTCTTCCCATGCCTTCCTGCTAGTGAAGACTGAAAAATAGAAGGAATGATTGAAAACACTGTTCTGCGAAAGTCACTGGGAATGTCAGACCATAATTTTGCCCAAGAGTGAGGCCAAAGACTAGCCCAGTGTTTTTCAGTCTTTAGCTACTTGGGATTTTTACCATGTCCACATGCTACCTGAAGTTTTATCTACTCAATAGTTCTAGTTAAATTGACTCATTGCTTTTTACTTAGCCTCATGAGAAGCCAGGAGATGCATGAAAGCACTGGTTTGAGATCTAGTTATATTTTTTGGACACATCAAAATAAACATAACTATTAAAAAATGTTCATCTAGGTGCCACCTAAAGTCATCCTGTGGGCCACTATTTATACACACACCACACTTTGCCAAGACTGGACTAGGTGGCCTCTCCAAATCTGATTGGGTCGTGATAGTCGCAATTCACTTACCATTGGTTACATATCTGTGCCTGCACTCATTCAACAGACATTATTGAGTAACTACTATACATGGGCATGTGCCAGGCATGGGTGACAAGAGAGGAAGAGGCTTTGTGCCTTTGGGAGCTTACAATTAGTCAAGGGAGTAGGCTGGGAGAAAGAGAGTTGTAACAGAATGGGTTGTACAAAGAACTAGGGGAGGACAGAAAAGAAACGAACTCTCCCTCAGGAGAGAGCTCTCCCTAGAAGAGAGCATTTTGGCTGGGCTTAGAAGAATGGATGAGATTCCATTCTTCCCCTCTGATGGTGAGAGTGAAGGAAAGACACTCTGGGAGAGCAAACAGCCATGTGCAAAGGCCCAGGGCCATGTGACAGGACAGCATGTGGTGTGGAGGTGTGAGTACTCTGGGTGGCAGGGAAGAGGGCAGACTTGAAGACCAAATCACAGGAGTGTTCTGTATAGGACATCAGGTGATGACGTCCTCAAGGGTCACACATATTGTAGCATGGGACAGGATTTCCTCCTCATTACGGCTGAATAATCTTCCATTCTATGTTGTTGTGGACTGACTTGTGTCACCCCCAAATTCCTACATTGAGGCCCTAACCCCCATGTGACTCTATTTGGAGATGGGGCCTTTAAAGAGATAATTAAGGTTAAATGAGGTCACAAGGATGGGGGCCTTGATCCAATAGGACTGGTGTCCCCACAGAAGAGGAAGAGACACCAGGCAGGCACAGGCACAGAGAAAAGGCCATGTGAGGATACAGCAAGCAGGTGGCCTCTGCAAGCCAGAGAAAAGTCTCAGGAGAACCAACCCTGCTGGCACTTTGATCTTGGACTTCCAGCCTCCAGAACTACGAGAAGTTAAATATCTGTTGTTTCAGCCCCCGTTTGTGGTGTTCTGTTATGTCAGCCCTAGGCAATTAATACATTCCACATTTTGCTTATGCATTCATCTGTCAATGGGGATTTGGCTTGCTTCCACCTCATAGCTATTGTGAATAATGCCAGTACGAACATGGGGGTACAAATAGCTCTTCAAGATCTTACTTTCAACTCTTTTGGATATATATCCAAAAGTGGAATCACTGAATCACATGGTAATTCTATTTTTAGAATTTTTTTTGAGAAACCTCCATACTGTTTTCCATGGTGTCTGCACCATTCTACAATCCCATTAATAGTGCACAAGTTCCAATTTTGCCACATCCTTACCAACATTTGTTTTCTGTTTTGTTTTCATAGCAGCCATCCTAATGGTCCTGAAATGATATCTCATTGTAGTTTTGATTCACATTCTTCTCACGTTTAGTGATATTCAGCATCATATGTTTTCAGGTTTGTTTGCCATTTGTATCTCATCTTTGGAGAAATGTCTACTCAAGTCCTTTGCCCATTTTTTAATCAGGTTGTTTCTTGTTATTAAGTTGCAGGAGTTCTTTATATATTTGGGGTATTAATCCCTTATCAGATATACGATTTGCAAATATTTTCTCCCATTCAATATGTTGCCATCTGATTCTGTTGACGTGTCCTTCGATGCAGATGAGTTTGAAGTAGTCCCATTTGTCTATTTTTGCTTGTGTTGCCTATGTTTTAGGTGTCCTAGCCAAAAACTCATTGCCAAATCTAATGTCACGAAGCTTTTTCCCTATGTTTTCCTCTAGGAATGTTATAGGTTGGGGTCTATGTTTCGGTTTTTAATTCATTTTGAATTAATTTTTAAATGTGGTATAAGTTAAGAGTCCGACTTTATTCCATTGTATGTGGATATAAGGTTTTCCTGACACCATTTGTCCTTTCCCTATTTAGTGGCCTTGGAACCCTTATCAGAAATCATTTGACTGTGTACTCAAAGGTAAATCTCTGGGCACTCTATTCTGTTCTTTGGTCTATATGTCTGTCTTTATGCTAACACCACACTGTTTTTGATTGCTATAACTTTGTAATATGTTTAGAAATCAAAAAATGCAAGACCTCCAATTTTGTTCTTTTTTAGGATTGTTTTGGCTATTCAGAGCCCCTTGAGATTCCATATGAATTTTAGGATGAATTTTTCTATTTCTGCAAAAAATGCCATTGAGATTTTGGTAGGGCTTGCACTGAATCTGTAGATTGCTTTGGGAAGCAAATACGAAGGTTCCCAGTCCGTAAAGAAAGGGTGTCTTTCCATTTTAGTTGTGTTTTCTTTAATTTTTTCCTGCAACGTTTTGTCATTTTCAGTGTACAAATCTTTTATCTCCTTGGTTAAGTTTACTTGAGTATTTTATTCTTTTTCATGCTTTTGTAAATGGAATTGATTTCTTAATTTCCTTTTCCTTTTTTTTTTTTAGAAGATTTTATTTTTCCTTCTTCTCCCCAAAGCCCCCCATTACATGGTTGTATATTCTAGTTGTAGGTCCTTCTAGTTGTGGCGTGTGGGATGCCGCCTCAGCGTGGCCTGACAAGTGGTGCCATGTCCGCGCCCAGGATCCGAACCAGCAAAACCCTGGGCCACCAAAACAGAGCACACGAACTTAACCACTCGGCCATGGGGCTGGCCCTAATTTCCTTTTCTGAGTGTTCATTTTTAGTGTATAAAAGTACAACTGATTTTTCTGGGTTGATTTTGTATCCTGCAACTTTGCTGAATTCATTTATTAGTTCTAACAATATTTTGTGGAATCTTGAGGGTTTTTGACATGTAATATGTCATCTGTGAACAGGGGTAATTTTACTTCTTCCTTTCCAATTTGGATGCCTTTTATTTCTTTTTCCTGGTTAATTTTTCTGGCTAAAACTTCCAGAACTATACTGAATAGAAGTGGTGAGAGTGGGCATCCTTGTCTTGATCCTGATCTTAGAGGAAAAGCTTTCAGCCTTCACCATTGAGTATAATGTTAGCTGTGGGCCTTTCATATACTGTCTTTATCATATTGAGCTTGTTTCCTTTTATTCCTGATTTGTTGAGCGTTTTTATCTTGAAAAGGTGTTGAATTTTGTCAACTGCTTTTTCTGCATCAATTGTAATGATTATTTTTTTTCTTCATTCTCTTAATGTGGGTATACTAAATGGATTGATTTTTATATGTTGAACCATCCTTGCACTCCAGGAATAAATCCCACTTGGTCAGGGTGTATAAACCTTTTAATATGCTGTTGAATTAGGCTTGCTAGTACTTTGTCGAGGATCACTATTCCTCAAAGATATTTTTCTGTAGGGGCTTTTTAAGGTTTGGGGAGGTTTTTGTTGTTTTTTATTTGTTTTTTCTTGTAGTATCTTTGTCTGGCTTTGGTATCAGAGTAATTCTGTCCTCATAGAATGAGTTTGGAAATGTTTCCTCCTCTTCAATTTTTTGCAAGAGTTTGAGGAGGATTGGTGTTAATTCTTCTCTAAATATTTTGTAGAATTCTCTAATGAAGTCGTGTGTCCTGGGTTTCCTTGCTGGGAGGTTTTTGATTACTACTCCAATCTCCTTACTAGGTGTAAGTCTATGTTCGTTTTCTATTTCCTCATGCTTCAGTCTTGGTAGGTTGTGTTTTTCTAGAAATTCATCCATTTCTGCTAGTTTTTCCAGCTTATTGACATTTGTCCATACTAGTCTCTTATAATCCTTTTTATTTCTGTGGCATCAGTAGTAATGTCCATTCTTTCATTTCTTACTTTATTTATTTATTTATTTTAGAGAGTCTTCTCTCTATTTTAGTTAATCTACATAAGGGTTTGTCAACTCAGTTGATCTTTCCAAAAAACTAACTCTTCGTTTTATTGATTTTTTCTATTGTTTTCCTATTCTCTATTTCATTTATCTCAGCTCTAATCTTTATTTTTTCCTTTCTTCCATCAGCTTTGGGTTTAGTTTTTTCTTATTTTTCTGGTTCCTTGAGGTATAAAGTTGGATTGTTGATTTGAGATCATTCCTCTTTTATAATGTAAGTGTTTACAGCTATAAACTTCCCTCTTAGCACTACTTTCACAGCATCCATAAGTTTTGGTATGTTGTGCTTTCATTTTCATTTGTCTTGAGATATTTCGTAATTTCCCTTTTTATTTCTTCTTTGACCTGTTGGTCACTTAGGAGCATGTTGTTATATTTTCACATATTAGTGGGTTTTCAAGTTTTCTTTCTCCTATTGATTTTTAATTTCATCCTACTGTGATTGAAAAAGATACTTGATATAATTCCAACCTTTCAAAATAACTTAAGATATTAAGATGTTAATTAAATTTTCAAAATTTGTTTTGTGGCCTAGCAGATGGTCTACCCTGGAGAATGTTCCATGTGCACTTGAGAAGAATGTGTATTCTGTTGTTGTTGAGTAGAGTTTTCTGTACATGTCTGTTAGGTCCGACTGGTTTATAGTGTTTTTCAAGCCCTCTGTTTCCTAACTGATATTCTATCTTATTGTTCTATCCATTATTGAAAATAGTGTATTGAAGTTTCCTTCTATTATTGTAGAAATGTCTATTTCTCACTTCAATTCTGCCAAGTTTGCTTCATATATTTAGGAGCTATGATGTTTGGTGCATATGTATTTATAATTGTTATATTTTCCTGGTATATTGACCCTTTTATCACTATATGATGTCCTTCTTTGTCTCTTGTAATAGTTTTTGACTTAAAGTCTATTTTTCCTCATATTAGTATAGCCACTCTGCTGTCTTTTTGTTAACTATTTTCAGGGAATATTTTTCTATCCCTTCACTTTCAGCCTATGTGTGTTCTTCGATCTAAGGTGAGTCTCTTGCAAACAGCATATAGCTGAATCCTGGGTTTTTTTAAATCCATTCAGCCAGTCTATGTCTTTCGTTTGGAAACTCTAATCCATGTACATTTAAAGTAACCACCAATAGGGAAGGACTATTA
This sequence comes from Equus caballus, assembly GCF_041296265.1. Lineage (NCBI taxonomy): Eukaryota > Metazoa > Chordata > Mammalia > Perissodactyla > Equidae > Equus > Equus caballus. The sequence continues at coordinate 1,201,432 of NC_091686.1, read as the reverse complement.
CCATTTTGTTAGTTGTCTTCTCTATGTCTTCTAGCATCTATGCCCCTTCTTTCCTCTCTTACTGGCTTCCTTTGTGTTTTGTTGTTTTTTTTTTTTAAAAAACATAGTGACATCTTTGATTCTCTTCTTATTTCCTTTTTTGTATATTCTATAGATATTGTCTTTGTGGTTATTATTGAAATTACATAACACATCTTATAGTTATAATAATCTGTTTTAACTCATAACAACTTAACTTCAATCACACACAAAAACGCTCCTCCTTTACAGCTATACCCTTTCATGTTATTGATGTCACACATTACCTCTTTATATATAGTGCCCATTAATATAGATTTATTGTTATTTTTATACTTTTATCTTTTAAATTCTATACAAGAATTGAAAGTAGATTTATGCACCAAAATTACAATAATACAGATTTCTATATATGTACATATATTTACCTTTACCAGAGAATTTTATATTCTCATATGGCTTTACGTTACTGTGTAGCATCCTTCCTTTTCAACTTGAAGGATTTCCCCTAGCATTTCTTACAGGACATGTCTAGTGGTAATGGACTTCTTCATTTTTTGTTTATCTGGGAAAGTCTTAATGTCTCTTTCATTTTTGAAGGACCATTTTGCTGGACATAGTATTCTTGGTAATATTTTTTCTTCCAGCACTTTGAATATATCATCCCACTGCCTTCTGGCTTGTAAGGTTTCTGCTGAGAAATCCCCTGATAATCTTACAGAAGCTCCCTTATATGTGATAAATCACTTTTCTCTTGCTGCTTTCAAGATTCTCTCTTTGTCATTGGCTTTTGACATCTTGACTATAATGTGTCTCAGTGTTTCAGTGTGGGTCTCAGAGTTTTTCCTAGTTGGAATTCATTGAAACTATTGAAGTTTTATGACTATTTATTTCCTCAAATTTGAGAAATTTTCAGGCATTATATCTTCAGATAAGCTCTCTGCTCCTTTCTGTTTTCTCCTTTTGGGACTCCCATAATTCCTTTGGGACTCCCATATTGGTCTGCTTGATGGTTCCCCATAAATCCCTAAGCTCCCTTCACTTTTCTTCACTCTTTTCTTTTTCTGCTCCTCTGACTCAATAATTTCAAATGAACTGTCCTCAAGTTTGCTGATTATTTTTCAGCCTGGTCACATCTACTGTTGAACCCTTCTAGTGAATTTTTTAAATTCAGTTATTGTATTTTTCAGCTTCAGAATTTCTGTTTGTTTCTTTTTTATAGTTTCTTTTGGTTGATATTCTCATTCTGTTCCTGTATCCTTTTCCTGATTCCGTTTACCCATCTGTGTTCTCTTTTATCTCATAAAGCATCTTTAAGACAATTGCTTTAAATTCTTTGTCAGATAATTAAGAGATCTGTGTCTCCTTAGGATCAGCTTCTGAAGATTTATTCCACTCCTTTGATTGGGCTGAGTTGCCTTGTTTCTTTGTACGCCTTGTGATCTTTTGTTGAGATTTGGGCATTTGCATAAACAGCCAGCTCTCCAGTCTTAATAGGCTCACTTTGTGCAAGGGAGAACTTTCACTAATCAGCCTATCTAGAGGTTCCTGGACCTCTCAAACTTTTTCTTGGCATACGTCTTCTTTGGAATTGTGTGTGTGCTTTTATTTCAGTATATGTGGCTGCTTTTGACTATCTTAATTTCCCTGAAAGTCTCACCCCTGCTTTTTCTCAGAGCTTTTGGTTTCTGCTTTGTTGTATTCCCCTGCTCATAATCTCTTGCTTCCCTGATGCCTGTCTACCGAACTTCAGATTCTCTACTGCTTTAACATTCTGCAGTGCTTGCCTCTGTTTTCAGTGTGGCCTCCAACCTGGTATCTAAACTATGCTACTGTTGCCATTGGTGCCCCAAGTCACAAGACAGATGCCAGTACCTCAGGCAGCCACCAGAAAAACCAGAATGTTGAACATAAGTTCCACTCTTTCCTTCCTCTCCCAAAGGAGGAGCCAGGAATTTGGAGGTTTCTTCCCAGCTGGGCTGTGCCACACTGGGTAGGGGGAAGGACAAGGGTATGCAAAATGCCACAAACTTTCCTACCATTTTTAGTGGGTTTTTTTTTCTTGGCTATGCTTTCTCCTGGGTTCTCCACTTCCCAACTGATTTCTAGGATATTCACAAAGGTATTTTGGTTGATATATTGCTACGAATTTGGTGTCTCTGTGGGAATAAGGGCCTAGAGCTTCCTAATCTTCCATCTTGCCGATATCATCCTCATCCAAAGATAAAAAGGCAGGGCTGGCCTGGTGACATAGTGCTTTAGTTTGTGTCCTCCACCCAGGCGTTCCAGGATCCACCAAGGCACAGATGTAGCACTGTTCGTCAAGCCATGCTATGGTGGCATCCCACGTAAAATAGAGAAAGATTGACACAGATGTTAGCTCAGCGACAATCTTCTTCAAACAAAAACAAAATAAGATTAAAAGGCAATTCAATGGAGAAATTATAGTCTTTTCATTAAATTCTCTGGAATAATTGGATATACATATGCAAAAAACAAAGGAATCTTTACCCATACTTCATACCATATACACAAATTTGCAGGTTGGATTATAGGCCAAATTGTCAAACCTAAAACTACAAAACTTCAAGAAGAAATCATAGAAAATCTTTGTGATCTTGAGTTAGACAAATATTTTTGATACGATACAAAAAGCATGATTCATAAAAAAATTGATAAGTTGGACTTCATCAAAATTTAAAACTTCTGTTCTTCAAAAGATTCTGTTAAAAAGAAAAGACACTCAAGATGGCAATTTTTATGTTATGTGTATTTTACCACAATAAAACAATTGGAAATAAAAATGAAAAGACAAGCTATAAACTGGGAGAAAATATATCCAAAGCAAATATCTGAGGAAAGACTTATTTCCAGAATATATATAAATAACTTTCAAAACTCAATAATAAGAAAATATAGAACCCAAAGGAATGGCAAAAGATATGAACATATACTTCACCAAAGAAGATAAATTGTTGGCAAATAAATGTATGAAAAGATTCCCAATGTCATTAATCCTTAGGGAAATGCTGATTAAAACTACAATGTGATACCACTACATACTTATTAAAATGGCTAGAATTTGTTGTGTGTGGTTTGAGGAAGATTCACCCTGAGCTAACATCCATTGCCAAGGCTCCTCTTTTTTTTTTTTTTCTTTTTTTTCACTTGAGGAATATTAGCCCTGAGCTAACATCTGCACCAACCTTCCTCTATTTTGTATGTGGGATGCCTCCACAGCATGGCTGATGATTGCAGTAGGTCCATGCCTGGGATCCAAACCCATGAAACCAGGCCACTGAAGCAGAGCATGCAGAACTTTCACCACTCAGCCATGGGGCCAGCCCCTAGGATTTTTTTTTTTAAACGTAATATCAAGTGTTAGCAAAGAGGAAGAGCAAATGGAACTCTCAGACATTGCTGATGGGAATGCAGAATAGTTTAGCCAATTTGGAAAATAGTTGGACAGTTTCCTTAAAGTTAAACCTTTACCTACCATATGACCCAATACAACCATTCCTAGGTATTTACCCTAGTAAAATTAAAATGCTTGTTTACCCAAAAACATGTACGTAAATGTTTATATTGACTTTATTTATAATCATCAAAAACTTGAAACAACCCAAAAGTCCTTCAACTGATGAATAGATGGCCAAAGAATGATTAATCCATACAATGACTCAGCAGTAAAAAGGAATGACAATTGATTCCCACAGCATGGATCAATCTGAAATGCATTATGCTAAGTGGAAAAAGCTAAGCAAAGGATGTACCATTCTGTGTGCCTGATTCCATTTATATGACAAAAAATAGGTTGGTGGAAAATTGAGAAGTGGAATGGCATGAGCTTTGTTTTAGACTTAAGAAAGAGATTGGAGATGAGAGGCCACTTGAGAACTTACCACAGGGGAATGGCATGTGCAAGATGCTGAAGCCTGAGGAGGATGATGGGGGGCATTCTGTGGGGACAGACCAGCTCAGGGTCTCAAAGCCTGATGGGAGGGTGAGAAGGACATCCACACAGAAGACATCCAGGCACAATACGTTGGAGCCTGTGAAGGATGAGGAGGCTTCTGTGTGGTTTGAGGGAAGGGCAACCTGGGATGGAGTGTCAGTTGGACAGAGGAAGGTGTATTTTCACATGAGGCGGCAGCCCTGCCTCGGGTCAGATCCTGCTGAGTGAAGAGGCTGCCACGTCGGGGGCAGCAGGTCAGCAGCCCAGTGTGTGGTGTCAGAGATTGAATGGGGTGAGGAGATGTCCATGTTGGTGGGAAGAACAGCAGTAATAGGAGATTGGTGATGTTCAGAAAAACTGACCATGTATGATAAGAATAATGAGAGGTAGGTTTCTTTCTTAGGGTTTCCCTCTCTCTGCTTACACTACCCATCTGTTCTTGTATGCTTTCTACTTTATCCATTAAAGCCCTAGCATATTAATCATAGTTGTTTTAAATTCCCAGTCTGATAATTCCAACGTCCCTGCCTTGTCTCATTCTGATGCTTGCCTTTGTTTCTTCAAATTGTGTTTTTTGCCTTTTGCTATGCCTTTGTCAGGGAAGTGGGAGAATTTACCCCCCACCCTTTTCCTTAAGGTTCTTATGGCTGGTCAGATAATTTAAAAGGCAGGTTAGCAGGGGAAAATCAAACAAAGTTGAATAGCATGTATACAAGGGAGAAACTCAGGAGAAACTGAGTAACTCAGCCAACTGGCTGGTGAAGTCAGAAACCAGAAAGGCGTGACGAGTGTTAAGGGGGCCTAAAGACACTGGAGTGGGCTGATATGGGCGGTGAAATAGGCTGCCCAGGGACTCCAACAGCTTGAATAGAATCAGAGGTGACAGGTAGAGATAAATCCTTCAAATAGATAGAAGAGAAAGTCGCACCAGTATCAACTGAAATACCCAGTTTCCGATCCTGTATTTTAAGGTTAATGGTGGCTCAGGGGAGCGACTGAGGATCGGCTGACCCCATCATTTAAGGGGGAAATGCCCCTCAGGATGAGAAAAACAAGGCTTCTGGGGGTTCTGGGGGTTCTGGGGCCAAGCGGGGATATTTTTTAAACTTTCCCTTCTCTTAAGAGTGGGACATTCTCTTTCGCAATGCCCTGGTTCCTTGCAATGCCTGCAGTTGTCTGGAGGCCAATAGGGAGCTCTGAGCGAGCATTAGTTTGCTCTGAGTTGCTTTTTTGTTTCTCAAAGCATTCAACTTGTAAAGCGAGAACAGTTGTCTTTAATTCTCTTTTTCTTTTACTTTCCTGCTGACTATTTTCAAAGAATTGTGCAGTAGCCTCCATTATTATGCTTCATGGTTGCCCTGACCAACAACCACACTAGTTTGGAGGTTCCCCCTCATTCTGAGTGCATAATTCAATTTTTGACCAGTTAACTTTGGGAGGAAATGCTTCTAAAATCGCTCCTATTAAGCCTTGAATATGAGCCTCTAGTTGCGCCACTTCCTGCTCATTTGCAGGAGGGCCGGGAGAGGATCTGACCCTCTATCTCCCCTGTGAGGGGGGTTTTCTCCAGGGGGTTGTCTGGCCTGTCTGATAACTACAGTGTAATCATGGGCTGGAAGAACGCCCCTTAGCAGCCAGTCAAGATCTCTGTGGGTGGGGTTGTGAATGGCCACTAATCTTTCTAATTCCTCTCTAAACTGAGTGGGATCTTCTGACGATGAAGGCAGGAGAGTTTTATAGTTCAACAGATCGGCTGCTGTCCAGGGCACATGAATTCTCTGCAGCGGGGGTCCAGGAGACATCCGCAATGGACACTGCATAGGAACCCCTGAAGCTGGCAGAGCCTGCTCACAGAGCCCTGGAAAGTAGGAGGAGTTGTAAGGGTCAGCAAAACAAAGCTTTCTGTTTTCCTGGCTGCTTCTACTAAGTTCACTTCCCGGCTTTCAGCATTTACACAAGTGACCTGTATGCCTCTCGCTTGGAGGTCAGGCTTGAGTGCTGCCTGTTAGTCTTCTAGAGAGAGAGAGAAGTTTAAACAGGCAGCTGAATGCCCTTTGGAGAAGTTGGTGTTCTAGGATCTAAGGGAACTGGCTGAGGAGCTCAGTCCTGAGGGGGAGGGTGTGAACCCGGGGCCCAGAGATCCAACAGATCTGGGGAATCAGGGAGCTGGGGACACAGGCGAGCACAGGACGGAGAAGGGGAGTTTTCATCGAATTTACTTTTTAATCTTCACTCTAAGTCTGACTTCTGCTCTCTCAATTTATTAAGAGATTCCTTAAGGCTAGCCATTATACTTTTTTTGGGTTTTCTTTTCAATTTGATCTTCCCATACATACCAATGAGGCAGCTGCTTGTTATGAGAGCTCTCTAAAATATTTTTCAAATATAGAAGTTTTTCCAATTCAAAAGATCTGTCATCTGGCCGTTGATGAGTAGGATCTCCTTTGTGTATTTACTCCAACAGTGACTCAACGCAATGAGCCTTTTTTTTTTTTTTTTCAGGAAGATTAGCCCTGAGCTAACATCTGCCACCAATCTTCTTGCTGAGGAAGACTGGCCCTGAGCTCACATTTGTGCCATTCTTCCTCTACTCTATATGTGGGAGGCGTGCCACAGCATGGCTTGACAAGTGGTGCCTAGGTCCACACCCAGGATACGAACTGGCGAACTGTAGGCAGCCAAAGCAGAACATGCGAACTTAACCACTGCACCACCGGGCCGGCCCCCCAATAAGCCTTTTTAAAGAAAGATCCAGAGGTAGCTTTCCAGGCTCAGAATAAATCTTTACTATAGACACAAGAGGCGTCCCTGGAGAGGGCGCAGATGATGTAGTCCCATGATCCACAGATTCACTCCCAGAACTAGTCAGAGAAAGGAAAGACCTTCGTTGCACAGGCGGTAAGGACGGTGTAGTGAAAATGGTGTCTCCGGTCTCCCACAAGAGCGTGGGACGCCTCCAGTCACAGACCCGCTAATCTGTGACACCGGGCAGGCGCTACTGGAATGGGACTTCTCCAGCATTATCAAGCAATGAAGGTGGGGACAACAAAGCCCCTTATGGACTGGGCCCTTTATGACAAACTCCCCTGAGAGCTTGGCACAGCCGGACAAAGGGAGTGCTCAGAATCCCAGAGTATTTGACTGGCCACCAAGGTGCACCCCAGTAAATGCACCTTCTGTATAGTGGAGAGCAAGGAGAATATGCTCACTGGTCAAGAAGCCAAATTCTCAGGACACGGAACAAGACCGGATGAGGTTTTTTCTTATATTCACAATGACAGCTTTAGCTAAGCCTTGGGTCTCTTGGAGCCAGAATAATAGCTGGGAGAGAGGTGCTGCGGGGTTGGGAATCATGTGTGCTTTACAGAGTGCCTTGTCATTACACAGACATTTTCTTGAAGTTGGTGGGGGACCTGTGTCATCTACCCCATTCTGTGACCAACTTATGCTTTCAAGGGAGACTTCTTGAGGTGGTGAGCATACAGCTCATACAAATCCCTTGTTGCCAAATGTTCTTTCAATGGCCTGAGCAGTTGAAGAGACTGAATGCATTATGATTGCACAAATGTGTCCTTTGATTACTCATTATTTAGTCCCCTCCAAAAGGTAACTCATACCCCAATACCTTACTTGAGGCTCTCTCCAAGTGTAATTTTGAAGCCCCGTTTCTTCTACTCTCCTGCCTGATTCCCCACTCCAGCCAGCCCTGTCTCCTTTTCATTGTCAAAGCTTGTCATGCTCTTTCCCATTTTTGAGAGCACTCATCTTGTGAGTTGAAATTCAACGCACTGTGTGCAGAGGGAGGACCATGCTAGGCACTGTGGAGGCACCGAGTTAATTAAGACACGACCTCTGTCCTCAAGGAATTTGCAGTGACAGTGGAAATGGAAGGTGCCTCTATGAGGGAGATGACTCTTCTTTATGAAGGCAGAGGTGGGACGAGCAATAGGCGTGTGGAGCTCAGGACTGGACACATGCTCCCACTGCCTGTAGAGTACACACTATGTTTTGCCATCCTCACTGTCCCTTATTCTTCACACCTCAACTAAAAATAAACATTTCCCTTAGAGTGGCCTTTTGTGATCCACCCCTGACACCAACTATAGTGCAATGAGAAGGTCCACACTCACCCTTCCTTTCTATCTCATCAGAGAAAACAGCCAGATGATTACAAAGAATTGGAAGCAAAAAATCAGTCTCAGAATCTCAAAGTTTGAATAAACCTTAGCCAGCCCAGCTCCTTGTGTGGCAGATGAAGAAACTGAGGTTCAGCTAGGGAAAGTAATTTACCAAACATCACACAGCAGTTCAGATGCTTTTGGTTGCAAGAAACAGAAATCTCAATCCAAACTGATTTATGCAGAAAAAGAATTTACTGATTCATGTAATTGAGCAGTACAGAGGTATATGTAGCTTTAGATAAAAGACTTGATCTAAGACCCCAATGATGAGATGGAGATTAATGTGCACTCGCTCGCTCTCTTTCTCTCTCTCTCTCTCTTCTTGGCTCTCCCATTGTGGTACCAAAATGTGCCCTAAGACACTCCAGAACTACGTTTCCTCATTGGACTCAATTTCCCCAATAATTCAACCTAAGCTCCAGAAGTTGGTCTTGTTGGCCCTGATTCACCTGCCTTGGTACATGTACGTCTCTGACCCGTCACTGTGGCCTTTGGAAGGGGACATGCAGCCTGCATTAAGGCAAACAGGGCCTAGCCCTACAGCTGGAAGTATGATCAGTTCACCCAAATCTCATGGCTGAGAAATGTGGGATGCTCTTGTGAAGGGGAGAGGACAACGGATGCCAGGGATATAATCCACAGACAGTCACTGGCAAAGTCAGGGCTAAAATTCAGGTCTCCTGACTCTGGTTCAGTGGTTTCGTTACATTCTGGAAAAGCCAGCTAAGGTTCTGTGGCACAAGACATAGCCATTGGAGCTTTGCATTCAAACCATTCTGTGCTGACTCTGGAGTGGCAATGCTAAATTCACTATTCTTTAGGCAAGAAGAGAGGAACTCTACGATCTGAGTCAAGACAGAGATGGAGTGATGTGATTACTGGAATAATCTGTACATTTAAATCACGAATGAGAAGAAGAGAACCTGAGTAATAAGTGTCCCACATGTGCTGCCAATGAAATTGAATCAGCATAATTGATTTAGTCTACACTAAGTGAAACAGGTCTTCTGGAAAACTGCCCATGAGCAGATTAGCAAAACCCATAATTGGCATATTAAATGAAAATAAAGTGAGAACTAAAGGTGGCGTTCTTCCAACCTGCAATATCCAGAGTAATACAGGCTGGCTGGTTGGAGGAGAGGAGGATGAAGTCGGCGGGTGTGAGTTATTCCAAGGGAGCCATAGTTCAGAGCCAGCTCCTTCAGGGAGCTTTATTTGTGTACTGTATTAAAAGTGAAACTCATACAGAATACATTTTATTCTCAATAACATACAATTTAATATGTGCTTGATTCTTGATTTAACCACAAAAATATTGTATCTGCTAATCCTCTTGGGGTTTTCCCAGTTGCATAATGATAACCCCTCCTGGCACATAATACTGTCACCAAATAAGCAGGAATGACTTGAATCTTTTGATAATTTTCACCTCCATAATCCTTTTTTTTAAAGATTTTTTATTTTTCCTTTTTCTCCCCAAAGCCCCCTGGTACATAGTTGTGTATTTTTCTTAGTTGTGGGTCCTTCTAGGTGTGGCATGTGGGACGCCACCTCACCACGGCCTGACGATCAGTGCCACGTCCGCACCCAGAATCCGAACCGGTGAAACCCTGGGCCACCAAAGCAGAGCGTGCGAATTTTAACCACTCGGCCACGGGGCTGGCCGCCATCTCCATAATTCTTAAGGTGTTCTCTTGGAGAGAAGGACTGGAGCGTTACAGGACAGTTCTGCTTTGCAAGGACCCCTTTAGGGTACATACTCAATAAGCAGGGAAATTCAAATTCCTTGGCAAGGCTCTCTAATCTAGTTCTGGCCCACCTTTCAAATCCCATCTCTCATTTCTCCTTTTCAGTCCCTGTTGCAACAAGCCTGGAATAAAAAGTTTTTCTATACATGCCCATGCTAGTTTGATGTGCTGCTTTACACAGGCCGCACCCTTTGACTTCCCACACATCTACCGGCTAGATTCAGATGGTGGCCTCCAGTTTGTGACCTAGAGATTAAAATTCCACTTTCTTGGTGAAACCTTCTTTGATTCTCAACAAGATGAGATGACTACTCTCTCCTTTGGCCACTGCAGCAATTTGCTTCTCTCTCTCTTACACCACTCATTGTACGTCTCGCTTTGTATTATCCTGATTTGTGCATCCGTCTTATCTTTCATGTTGATCTCTGGATTTCCAACACAGAAATCACAGGTGATTCATCTCTTTCAGCCCATGATGTCTAGCCTGGATGGATTTCTTGAAGAAAATTCACAAGGCAGAAACTGTGCATTTTACTAACTACAGCACCTTGAACAAACATAGTCAGATACTTCAGGAAGGCTTTGTGGGTAAGAAAATTGGGAGGGATCCTGGGTTCATTCTCTGATGTGGCTCACTAAAACTTCCCTTTCATTGCCCAGCCCTGAGTCTTCCACTGGGGAGGCTATTTATCATCCTTAGCCCAGAAGAACCTTCATTTATTGAATTGCTGTGACCCTGGGCAGTTACTAATCTGTGAGGCAATTTCAGGCCAACATTCTTGGTGGCACTAGTCATCTGTAAAAGTTATTGTGAGGTGTCATCCAGCTGGTAACATGCCCTGAAGCAGGATGTTCCCAGGAAAGTTATCTAGATTAGAAAAATAGACCCTGAAACACCAGTCTTAGAACTAGATTCTGGTACTGGAGACTGTTTGGGGTTTTATTTTGTTTCTTTCCCCTCTGCTGTTGCTACCAACTTACCCCAAGACTCTAGCTACCCAAACTGCCCTTCCCCATCCAAGGTGATAGTGAATCTTCCAGGAGTCGATGGCGCACAAGAAGATCTGGAGACAAAAGACTCTTAGCTTCAGGCAAAACTAACCAACAACCCATATGTGTCATTAAAATTAAAGTAGAATGCAGTGTAGGGTTAACCACTAAAAATATGGGTGCTAGAGTTAAGATCCAAGGTTTGAAATTGGTTCCCTTAGTTGAGGGAGCTTGAGAAAGTAATTTGACCTCTCTGAGCCTCAGTGATGACAGCAATGGTGTCTACCACACAGGATAGTTTTGAAGATTAAGTGAGATCACTCAAGGGAAGGTCCTAGCACAGTACCTGGCACATAATGGTACTCAAAAATGTTATCTATTATTTTATCTACTTTATCATCATCATCAGTAAAGCTGCTTGTGCTGAAATTCCCAGACTAACAGCCAAGAAGAGCTATAAGACAGGCTCTTGACCACCATTCTTCTTGAAGCTGAAAACTCATAGGTTACCCAGGAACGTCTTCTGCCTGCATGAATGTCCATCCGCTCACATCTTTGGAAGAATGTTCCTCATCCTTTTGTCAGTCCCCAACTAGATCTTTCTTTCGTAGATCCCAAGAATCAGAGCGAGAACCATCGGTTGGAGTTTGGGAGGCTAATTTCAGCTCAGTGTAACAGAAGAACTTTCTCACAGGCAGGACTGTCTAAAATATGAGACTAGAGGTAATGAATGCCTCATCACAGGAGATATTCAGGTAAAAGCTGGATGAACACTGGCTGGAAACACTGTGAAATAATTCAGGTACCACATCCGAGAATTGAACTAGAACACCTTTGAGGACTCGACTAACCCTAGGATTCACTGCTACCTCTTTTTTTATTCTTTGCACTTCCTTACAGAAAAATAATTTGATAACATTGAAAAGCATCCAAAACAGCCATTTCAACTGGGGGCCTGCTTTGTGGAGCAGAGCATTTTGCAAAGCAAAGATCTCAAAACTGTTATCTTTGGATAATGAAAAATAATTTCTAGTAAACATGCTACCAACACCTAGAAAACTTACACTTGAGAAGTCAAAGAAAATTCTATTTGGCAAACTCTTATTTTAAAAAGGCATTCACTGAATTACTTAGCTATGTGCACCTTGAGTTGAATTAAGTTCAGGAACAAAATGTATTTGAAGATGTGCCTGCCTTCTCTCTTTTAGTACACCACCACACCTTCTGGCTTCAAAATGTGTCTTTTATCTCCTGGGGAGGATAGAATCTTTTATCCTAATCAAAGAGCACTTACTAGATGCTGTGGTATAATAAAGAATTTGTTTGATCTTTATCCCGCGTTCCCAGCAGGGAGCTTCTAAAATCCTTGGAATTTCTCGAGTGATAGAAGTGTCTCTGTTATGCTAATAAAGTGACTCATGGTGGGTCCTTAAATAGCTTCAGGATGGGGTCTGGTCACCAGAAAGACCAAACAGGTGATTAAAGGGTAGCTACATCAGACCAGACCAACTGCTGGGGAGGAAAAAGGGGCTAGAGATTGAGTTCAACCACCTGGCCAAGGATTTAATCAGTCATGCCTATGTGATGAAACCCCAATAAAAACTCTGGATGCCAAAGCTCAGTGGAGCTTCCTGGTCAGTAAACACACTGAAGCCCCAGGAGGGTGGCATGCGCTGACTCCATGGGGAGAGAGCGTGGAAGCTCCCCATTCAGGACCCTCCTAGGACTCACCCTATGTGCAATCTTTATAATAAAATTGTCATTGTAAGTACAGTGCTTTCCTGAGTTCTGTGAGTCATTCTAGTGAATGATCAAACCTGAGAGGCTTGTGGGAACCCTCAAATTTATAGCCAGTTCGTCACAAGCGCAGCCCGGGGACCCCCAAAGTGTGGCTGGTATCTGAAGTAAGCACAGTCTTGTGGAAGACTGAGCCCTTAAACCTGTAGAACCTGAGGCTAATTCCAGGCAGCCAGTGTCAGAACTGAACTGTAGTACATCCAGTTGGTGTTGAAGCAGAACAGATGCCTTTAACATAAAGTTATTTCACTAGATAGGCTGTATCTTGGCGCTCTCTTCAATTCAAAGAAAGTTTGGAAGAGATCAGATGAGAAAAACTGGGCTACTGGAGGATTGTGAGGAACACATGGGTTCTTGGGATGCTACCCCACAGGCAAGAAGACATAGGCAGAAAGATTAAGGCCTGGTCATGAAATTCAGGAAAAGTGAAAATGTGGACCAAAAGGAATGTTTTTACAAGTTCTTGTTTAATTCTCATAAAAGCTTAGAAGATAGTCATCACAACTTTCTGTATGCAGATAAGAAAAATGAGACCCAAAGAGGTTAATAGGACCGAGCTGGTACGTGTCAGAGCCAGGAGCTTTAACCCACTTCTGTTTGACTTTCAACCCCTTGCCCTGTGCAATATGCCACACTGCCATTCCCTGTAAGAGTGTGGGCAGGGTCTCAGCAGCACTGTCTGTGATAGGGAGTTTCTGAGCAGGGGCCTGGGACATGCTCACTCAGCTAAGACTAGGGAACAGGCCTTTAGTGGCAGGAGAGGGGAGACCTGGGGAGGGTTTTTGGAGAAATTGAAGCATGTGGCAAGGTTATAATGACAAGGATTCTCACTTGCGGGTGTCATATTGTAACTGAATGACAGGGAGGGCCTCCATCCCAGAACCAAGGCAGAAAAGAAGCAAGAAACACCCAGAAGCTTCTCAGTATCCTCAATGACGGACAACCCAGATTCCTCCTGTCAGAGGTCAGAATTAATCCCAAACCCCAGCTATAGGGTTAGACAACTATAGAGACAAGGATTGGCCAGACAATGAGATTGTTGGTCTAAAAGGAGCAGGTAACATGAGTTCAACAGGCGGAATGTGCTTGTATTATGATGAAGCCTAATACCAACTTGATTTATAAGGAATCAAAACTCTTCTTAAAATGCAGAGTAGGCCTAAGAAATGTATCCATAGTTTACCAGTGTGTGGTCCGAGGCCAAGTGGAAGGTACAATATTCATTTGGGGAAGAGAAGGGAAGTTAAGTGAGCTGATTTCTCCCTTCAGAGATGTTACAGGCAGATACAGACCAGCTTTTTTCTAAATTGAAATAAGAAGAACATGTACTGATATTACAATAGAAAAAGTTGCTTTACTGTCAAGGAGCTAAAGAGAAATGGAAGCTATATCAAGAAGACAACAAACAAGTCTACCTTTCTTTTGGTTATCAACCTTTCAGGAGTTTTGTCAAGTTCTAACATAACTTTATCCAGCGTTACAAAAACTCTCATCATATCAAAAACTCTAAATTAACTTATTTATCTGAATTTAAATTAAAGTCACTTCTAACCTCTTAAATAATATTGCACATCTGAGGTTTCATAAAATTGGAATCTAGACATTAATCTGTTCAAAGGCACGTCATAAAGCACCACTGACTTATTGAGTTCCCTTTCAGCTCTGTGATTCTTAACTTTACTTATTTTTCATTTTTTAACCTTTTTTATTGTGACATATATCCATAGGAAACTACACTATTTAGATTTTCTAATTTTTCTTGTGGTAGTTTTAGTGAGCTGCATTTTTCTGGAAATTTGTCTGTTTATCTATAGTTTTAAATTATTGGCATAAAGTTGTTCATAATATCCACTTCTTGACTTTTTTTCTATCTATGGGATTTGGATTCATGCCCCCCTTTTGTCACACTTGGCATGGGTTATTTGTGCACTCTTTCATTCGTTTCTTGCTCAGCCTCAAAAGAGATATCAAGGGCCGGCCGGTGGCACAGCAGTTAAGTGTGCACGTTCTGCTTTGGCAGCCCAGGTTCACTGGTTCGGATCCCGGGTGCAGACATGGCACTATTTGGCAAGCCATGCTGTGATAGGGGTCCCATATATAGAGGAAGATGGGCATGGATGTTAGCTCAGGGCCAGTCTTCCTCAGCAAAAAGAGAAGGATTGGTAGCAGTTAGCTCAGGGCTAATCTTCCTCAAAAAAAAAAATTTAATTGAAAAATAAATTATGATTTTGTTATTGGGATATTTCTTTCCATTTTATCTGTTATTGTTTGTATGTTATATGTTATTATACAGATAGGAGTAGATTATATTTGCAATTTAAAATCTTGACTTTTTTTTACCAATTATGCCATAATAATTTCTTTTTTTTTTTAATGTTCCATCTTGTGCTTTGGGAGCTACTCCACAAACTCTGAGCACAAATCTCAGAGTTGATTTTGATGGTTTGTTTTTTGTGGGGTTTTTTGCTGGGAAAGATTCATCCTGAGCTAACATCCGTTGCCAATCTTCCTCTCTCTCTTTTTTTTCCCCTCCCCAAAGCCCCAGTACATAGTTGCATATTCTAGTTATAAGTCCTTCTAGTTCCTCTGTCTGAGCCACCACCACAGCATGGCTATTGGCAGATGAGTTCTGCCCCTGGGACTTGGACCCAGGCTGCTGAAGCAGAGAGAGTTGAACTTTAACCACTAGGCCATCAGGGCTGGCTCAATATAATTTCTTTATTTAAAAAAACTTTGCAAACATCTTCAGTGGTTGCACAAAGGCTCATCTGTATAAGTATGTTATAATTTACTAAACCATTCACCCCTTATGGGTACTGGAGTTCAGTTTTTCTTCCTTGGAAGGAAAAATAACACTTCAAGGGACGTCTTTGTCAACATTCTGTGCTATTTCCTCAAGTTAAATCCTCAGAAGAGGAATTAATGCATTGGAAGGTATTAACATCGCTAAGGCTCTTGATACATTCTTCCTTACTTTCCTTCAGAAAGATTGGGTCACTTCAACCAGCAACATAAGAGAGCGTCTTGACAGTATTAGGAAGTTTTGTTTTTTTAAAAATTCTCTAATTTCTTTTTTTATGTTTCTCAGGAAGAATTCCATAAAACAATCCTTTAATTTGTCTAAAATATAGTTTCACTATAGGGAGAGTAAGGAGATGTCGGAGTAGGGGGAGATGCAGAGAGCGAGAGCATTGCTCTTCTAGCTAAAATATGGCAGTGGGCAAACACTGAGTGAGTCAGCACCCAGGAAAGGCAAATAGAACAAAATTAACTTTCTTCTTGATAGAAAACTGAGTTTTTCAACTGCTTATTGCTGCAGTAGTCATGTCGCTTCTCTTAATCCTAGGACCACCTTCTAAGCCCCAGCCGTATATAGGCAAGACTAAATGTCACTGGTAATAGCACCTGAACTTAGTCTGCTTGCTCGGTCCTGCAGAAGAGTGGCAGAAACTGGAGCTCCAGTCTTGCTCAGCAGAATTAACCCCTGTTATTAACCCAAATAACACAGGATATTCATTTCGTCTTACAATGAGACATTTCAGATCCCTTGAGAAACACTGTTATTAAACGGTTGAATTAAAAACATCATTTTATATTGCAAAAAACAGCTTTTTGCCCCTGGGAAATACACTTGCAGGTTCTTTTTGAAATATTCAAATCAAATTAAAACATAAAAAGTAGTCACATAAAACAATTCCTAATTCTAGAAGCTGGTGTTAAACACTGACCATAGACCCACTTTGCAAAGGTGGAAATGATCTGTGAGTTCCCTAATGAGAATTGTTTTACAATATTACTTCCAGTTTTTCTATGCATATTTTTAAGTTATTGAGATAATATCATATAAATAATTTTTATCATGCTTTTTTACTTAACTTTTTAATGGAAGCATTTTACCTGCCATTCACCACTCTCCATAGCATTATTTTCTATAGCTGCACAATATACTACAATTTTGTGGTGTACTGTACTATAACATACTAGTTGCCTTTGGTCATCTGGAGAGTTTTTATGAGGCAGATACTATCATTATCCCTATTTTACAGATAAGACATTCGCACAAAGTCTGGTACCTACTTCAGGCATGAAAAACATCACAACCTAAGTGCTGAGGCTTGGCTCACTGTGATTCCATAGAAACTGAGAGTCCAAATAATCACTGTTTTAAAACTTCAGTTACCTTGTTTTAGCTGAGCTGGCGTCCGCTGCCACGGAAACAGATGTAGGAGCAGCAGAGGAGTGAGCACTTGCTCTGATGAGCACCAGAAACCATTGCTGGCTGGGAGCGGGACTGTCGCTTCCTAAGTCATGCCTGCGCAGCCCAAGGCAGATGACCCTCGGCTGGAGCCTGACGATGACCGACTCTGGAAGGTCAAAAGATGAGCTCTGCCTGACCTGACACCCAGCTCCCAGCCAGGCCTCACCAGTCAGGCCAAATAATTCAGGCAAAGCTAGATTTTTTTCTTTTACCCAAAGTTTACAGAATGATTACCTAGTTGTCTCCAACCTTTTTTAGATAATTGCTGAATATCCTACTTTATTCATGCAGAAAAGGCTTACTTTTACCAAAATGTGATTGCCACTAAGCGACCTGTGCTTTGTGCATAGCAATAGAGGGTGAGAATTTTGTAACCATGGCCTCGCTCCTTAAGAAATTATCACATATAACTTCAAGCACAAATATTTTAACATTTTACTATGGAAAATTTAAAACATCTACTAAACTAGACAGAGTGAAACGTGGGTCAGCAAATCTAGGCCATGGGCCAAATCTGGCGTGCCACCTGTTTCTGTAAAGTTGTGTTGGAACACCGCCACGTTTATTCACTTACCTACTGTCTGTGGAACCCAGCTGCGTTTATCCACTTACATACTGTCTGTGGCTGTTTTCATGCTATCGCGGCAGAGTTGAGTGGTTGAGTGAGAGACCATATGGCCTGAAAGCGTAAAATATTTACTATCTGGACCTTTAAAAAAATGTGCTGGCCCCTGATCTAATGAACTGTCATATACCCATCACTCAGCTTCGGCAATTGCCGGCTCATGAGAGGCATACATTGGCAGGTGAGCTTTAGCGTTTCGTCTCCCTACGTGCCCCTCATAAAGCATTAAATGTTTTATAAAACGTAAATATCAACAGTTAAAAATAGTTGCAACTACGGGCTTGATAACTAAATCAAGCGAATGTTTAGATAGCAACAAGGTGTTGCTGTCCTTTCTCTGTCCCTCTCTTGGCTGTGTCACCCTGACTTGGTACTGAGGAAAAGACAGGAGAACAGAGGTCAGGGCTGAGAAGATGAAGACGGTGCTTCAGAAAGGTGTGTGGCAGCTCAGAAGAGAAGGGAGGACTGAAGGCTGACATGAAATCTCCACAATCCTCAACCCGCCACCTCAAGCCCTTGGAGTTCACCCAGCACACCCTGCTGGCACTGATTGCAAGATTTTCTTATACCAACACTTAGTTTAGGTGCAGTGAGACTGCGGGGTATGGAGAAAGAACACAGAGCAACAGAGGAGGGCTCTGCTCTGCCGCTAGGTGGCTGCACAATGTTGGGCCGCTCACTCACCAGTTCTGAGCAGATGAGTCCACAGCAGACTCAGTTTACCCAGAAATCAAAGGACATCATCCTAGCTCTCAAAATTCTGAAGCTCAGATTGGAGGATGTACATAAATATGCTTTTCAGAACACCAAAGTTCACCTCCACGGTGGGTATGAGAGAGAACTTGTTGAAACCACCCAAAAGACAAGAATTTGGAGTGAAACAAATGAACAAAAAAAAGACAAATGGGGAAAAAAATCCTTCCTTTCTTTTCCCCATATCTTTTAGCTTTTTTCAATATGCTTTCAGATTTATCCATTTATTTTATCCTCAGAAACTGCCTTTAAGATATGTAGGCAATTTATCTAAACCCACACTTTATAGATGAGAAATATGAGGTACTGAGAATTAAATGCCATTTCTCAAGGCCACATGGAGGCATAACAGTGCTCACAGCACCGTCGGTGGGAGGTAACCGGCAGGCTGAGATTTCTGATTTTAACACATGTCATCTCTGTCTCCTTGGACAAATTTCTTAGCCCTTTTTACTTCTTTTTTCTCCTTTGTAAAATGTGGGTAATACCTACAGAGTGTTTAACAAATGTTTTTTTCCCATAATGTGTCTCCTGGGGGGAAAAACCTCAACACAGTTTTTGTTTCTTTTGGGGGGCTTTTTCCAGGCAAGGTATGTAAGAGCGAGAGGAAAGCAGAGCCTGTCCTCACTCGGGTGGGGAGTGAACGTAGAACATCACTGTGAATGGCGGAGAAGGGTCAGTGCTCAACGTTTGAGAGAACGCTCGCGTTCTGTTCTCAGACACACTTTTCAAAACAGCAGCAGCTCTGAACGATGAGACTGCTGAGCCTGAGCTGTTAGCCTTGGCTATAGAAACTTAATCGTCACCCAAAACTTGAGTCAAATCCCTTTTGGGCTGGCTGAGTAAGGTGACATCTCCTCCAGAGGCTACTAGGGCATTAGGATTCAAGGATGTCCCTGCTCACTGGCTGCTGCCGACTGCGCCTCCCCGGCCGTGGAACCCTCCTTTTGCAAAGCAGAGATTCTGCAGGTTCCAACATGAGGATGCCCAAGGCAAGCAAAGGCTAAGATAGACACACAAGCGCTGCGGCACAAAACCAGCAGGGCTGCAGCCTGGTGCATAAATGGCTGAGCAGTCAAACCATCACAGTCATTCCTGTCACTTTCCAGGGTCACGCCTCTGCATTCTGTTTGCCAGGGTGAGATTTTCTCCTCTTGAGCCTGTTATCCTAGCATTCGTCTGTCCTGTCAACACATCATAAATTGTTTATAATGCATCGCTCCAGAACAACACTGAAGTAATGAAAATAAATAGATCCTGATAGACATATTACTACCCACCGAGATTGAATCATTAAACAGCTCATGAATATGTAATAGGCATTGACTGGCTTCTCACCTCATAAGACATTTGGGAAATTGTGCCACAAATAGGGGTCTTATGTTTGGGGAGCCGTGGAGAAGCAATGAATAGAGAGCTGTGAGTGGCGCATGTGCTAAGCCCTGTCACTAACTGGAGCAACTGGCTGTGAGTTTTTTTAGCAAGTCCCTTAAACTGTCTGGATTTTAATTTGCTTATGTGAAAAGTATCTCTGAGGTCTCTCCTTGGTTTGGCCCTCTGATTCTGGGGGAAATAGCAGAATCTTATACCAGAATCTTATGCCTCTTGCGTGTCACTTCCCTCCCCTCGGCCTCACCTACCTCAGGCCTTGGGCCGATTGTTCCACCTTGGCCAGCGCTGTGATTCCCAGCTCAGCCTGACTCAGCCTCAGCCTCCCATGGAGACGACCTGACAGCGTCTTGCCTCCAGCCTGCACCACCACCTGCAGCCTCTTGTCCTGGACTTCTCCATTTGACGCTGATGTATGAATGCCCACACTGCACGACCTGAAAGCACCAGGGCATTCAAGGCCTGCAGGTCAAACATTTGACTGATGGGAGATGCAATTGAGCAGAAATTCTCCTCCCTTCCTCAGCCAGATGGACTTTTCTGAGAAGCATCTTTTGATTTGACATTGCAGTGGATGGTCCCACAAGATAGAGCAACCAGTTATACTCACCAAGTGGTGGCCAGCTTATCAAGGCACCCTCACGCTGGCTTTTCCTCCTCTTTCCCACTCCCTTTGCCCCTCACACCTGCTCCCTGGGACTTTACTCCCTAATAAACAGGTAGCACATGAGCTTTGCCTCAGGCCTGGCTTTCCAGGGAAACGGAGCTAAGACACTGGGAATATTCATGGACCAAATTAGACAATGCGAAATTTATAGTCCAAAAGAAACACCCAAAGTCCTACACTTGACTCATGACTGTCTTTAGAAAGTAGAGTATCATTGGGCAATTATTTTTATCTATCTGCCTGTCTACCTAGAGAAAGAGATAAAAATTCCCTTTAGAAATGATCTTTAAGCGAGGCAAGAAAAAGGTAAGACATGGACCTCCCCAGCAAGAGGACTTCTATCTGAGTGGCGGAAAATAACCAACATTCTTTCTTCCATGGCTGCCTTGCTTGGCTTGAACCCAACAAGACAATAACTTCTACCACTGGCTCCCTGAGGCCTTGCCTGTCCTCACATATCTAGGGTTTCAATATTGGCTTTCTTCCGAAAATAATTCTGCCTGAAATTCTTATGCGTTTCCATGTGGTCTCAGTAGGGTCCTGGTCATGAGAGAAAATACAGGTTCTGAGAATAGAAAACTGAATTCTAAGATTCTACACAAAATGACCTTACTTCAGTACACTTTGGGTTATTCTCTTGGGCCCTGAAGATGCTCTCCGAGTTTGCACAAAGTCATGCTTGGGTGCTTTGGTGCCGTTGCTGTCATCTGCCCAGCATGCTTTCTCCTGCCCCAGTCCCCACCTTATTCTGGTTACAAACCTTGTTCCCTCAACAGGTTTGGGTAAATGACCCAGGCTGGACCAGTCTTAGTACCTTAACTTACCCCTAAAGCCGGAAATTGGTCCAGGGAAGGTACTTGACCCATCAAGGTCAATCAGAGGCGTTCACTGTTGGGTTTTTTCGTTAGCAGAACTAGCATGGAAGACTCCCTTTTTCCTTTGATAGAAGCTTCAGAGATGTGACTTCAGAGTCTCCAGTAGCGGTGGTCACTGCCACATGGAGAAAGCTTCTCCGGTGTACAAAAGAATGAAGCCAAGGCAGAGAGAAAAACAAAGATAAGAGAGGGACAGTGGGAGACGATCTTGGAATCAAGTCTCCAGTTCCAGTCTCTGAGCTTCACCTTTGCCTGTATCTCGTTTTCACTCTCTGAGATGCCCCAGTGTCAGGTTACTAGATCCCTTCTCTGCTTCAGCTCCTGGAATTGGGTTTCTGTCACTTGTAATTAGAAGAATCCTGGTTAATATAGATGTATACAAAAAGCAAAGCTCTTTCCCTACTTTAACATGCCTTACTATTCTTTTCTTCTCTGTGTTAAAGAATGAATTTGATGGGGAGATAAAGCAGGATGCTCCAGCCACCCTGGGTACTGGTTAGTGAAGCTGGATTGATGGATCATCTTTGGACCCTGGTCCATTGCTCTTTTTTTCCATGCTATAAAGAGGTTTTATTTGGACGTCTGCACAAACCAGAATAGGAAGCCATAGCTTAATATGACCAAAAAATGTCAACCAAACTAGTTTGTTCTACTGCACTAATGTTAAGTTTTATTCCTGTGTACAGCAGCTGGAGGAAAAACCCAAAATGTTTAAATTTTGTTGTGTCTTCTTCTGACACACTGTCAGGTAGGGGGAAAGCCCAGGTTCAGTCTTTGTGTGGAAGGGTTTCACCATGGACTTTCACAATCATTTGTTTCCTATCTTTCAGAAGCACAGATAGCTGAGTAATTATGCAGCATGGGGACACCTAATTGCATCCAATAATTACACAGGAAGCTGCAGTGTGGAAAATAAACAGTTACCAAAATAACACATTGTTTCTGATCAAATGAGAGGAAAGCATAGTTCTGGCTCCAGCAGGAACAGCTGCCCGACATGAGGCCAGTGCCCTTCCTCCTCATCAGGCAGCGCTGCCCCCCATGTGCACGGACGTGAAACCGCCCGAGACATTCTAGGAGCTGACTCTCGGGGCTGGCACGTGTCTTTCTCTGAAACAAATTATTCGGGCTCCTTTCATACTTGAAATAAGGCTGTGCTTCAAAAAATGGATTCTCAGGCATCTGCCATTCTAGCTTCTGAAATATTTTCTTCAAAAACGTAGTCATCTCAGTATGGGGCCTCACAGGGACACATCCTGATGTCTTAGTTATCGAGCTCTGGTGGGCCTGCCAACCAGGCCCTCTGGATTCCTGTGTGAGCCCATTTACTCTAATAAACAGCAGGAAATCAAAATCCTTTGCACTTACATAGCACTGTCTTCTTCTCAAAGTCCTTTCATTTTAAACTTGACTTCCACCCTATTAGGTTTATAAGGCAGGGATTATTATCACTGTTTGATGGAAAAGAAAACCGTGGACCCTAAAAAGGTCCAGGATGAGTTACGACTGATCCCAACTCATATAGAGAATATCACCTCCCTGTTGCTGTGCACAAACACACATGCACACACACACCAGTGGAAGGCGTGTCAATTGGTAGCGATCATCTGCTGCCTAATTATTTCCTCCTGGAGATATGAGACATTTCTAGTCCTTCCTTATCTTGACCATGGTTAATCCACCACTGGATAAAAGAATTTAACTGTATTAACCAAAGTAAGGATCTATCTATGATCTCCTTCTTTCTTGTAATCACCAGCCAATTTAGAGTTCATGGTGTGTCAATCCTCACATCTTTGTAAAAAGAAAAATTCATAATGCTGTACCATGCCAGTCTACTTTGAGTCTCAGGATTTCTAGCATCAGCGTGTTAATTCCACAAAAATTAAAGTACCAACAAAGACCTTTAGAAAATTCTTCAAAAGATGATATAGAGATGAGCAAAGATAATATAGACAGGACACTAAATGGTCACTGAAATAAGCAATTCTCTTCAATCATTCTTAAAAGAACACCAGCAAAATATCGCCAAAACTTTTTGCAAAAAAACTGCAAAGTCCCCTCTTCTAAAATGTTTAAAGTCATTATGGTGAAATCTATCAGGGAGAAAACCAAGGCAGAGATGGCAGTGGAAGGCCAGCATCCACGGTGAGGGAGAAATATACCCCGGAAGGGTCTTGACACCTCTTTGCGATTTTGTACAATCTGAAATATCACCACACAATAAGCGCACTGAAGAGGTGGTGTTCAGAGACATCCCTGCCTGCTCTGATGAGGCATGGTGTCCGCCCACCATGGTGTCCAGGGTGAGTCTACCGCAAAGGGTCTGTGGGCCGGGGAAGCGGTGAGAAACTAAGCCTGAGTTCATCAGACGGTGGGTCAGCAGAGGAGAGCTGTCCCCGCTGCTCAGTGTTCTGTAACTTTCTAGCTAACTGCTTGCTGTTCTTCTGGGCACTTAGGGAACACTTAGTAACTCTGAGAGGCACTTAGTAACTCTCTGACCTCAGAGAAAAAGGGAAAGAGGCTCTGAGTGATTTTGTGAAGAAAATGGAAAAACAGGTTTCTGCACATCGAAGACAACTTAAAAATGAGAGAGAGGGAGAACCTGCCTCTATTTTCTTTATATTTTTGGCACTACATTGTGCATATTCAGATTGTCACAGCTGGTATTTCAAGTCAACCCACACTGAGACAGAGGTGGCAGGACCATGCACAGATGAAGTAGGTGGATATCCACACAGTGTGGATTAAATTAAGGGGTGGGCCGGCTCCAGACCCTAAAATAGTTCTTCCCCCAGCGTGATGGGGCACATTAAATAGTGATTGCTTCAGGTTTCTCTATTTAAATGCAAATAACTCTGGAAAAGATAAGACATTATGAGAGTCATTAAGCATCAGTGTGATTAGCTTATCAGCTCACTTTCCCGCTAGACTCTTGAGATGCTGGCGCAGGATTTACCTTGATTTAAGTACTAGTTTGTGATCTTGGCCTCAATGTCCTCTGCTATGTAGATGCTGTGGTTTGCTGCATCTGCTTCTCAGGACACTTATAAAAACGGAATGAGATAATGTATAAGTAATAAAACAACACAGACACTAGTGAGTCATCGCAGTTAGAATTGGAACAGCACTGGGAGCCTGAGGGGGAACAGCCTAAAAGGAAAGGTCACATTACAACCTAAGGACCAGTCCCAGACACATGCCTGTTTTCATAACAGCTGCGCTTCCTATTTCAAAGACAGAGCATTGAATTTAGTCAGAGGACCTAGATTTCAAAACTGTCAAACAAGAAAGTAGGCAAAGATTATGAGAAGGAAGTTGAGTAAAGAGAGATTCAAATGGCCAAAAATGCTTGAAAAAGTATCCCATCTCACTAGTAATATAAGAAAGGCAAATTAAAACAGCAAGATGTCATTTTCACCCATAAAATTTTTTTAAATATGTTTTTAAATAATAAAACTCAGAGTGTATGAGTATAGAGGAAAGCAGGCTGCCGATGTTTGTACGAATTGGATCATTTGGGGGCTGGCCTAGTGGCATAGTGGTTCACGCGTTCTGCTTCGACAGCCAGGTTCGGACCTCAGGTGTGGACCTACACACTGCTCATCAAGCCATGCTGTGGCAGCATCCCACACACAAAATAGAGGAAGATTGGCACAGATGTTAGCTCAGGGACAATATTCCTCAAGCAAAAAGAGGAAGATTGGCAATGGATGTTAACTCAAGGCCAATCTTCTTCCCCCCCAAAAATAAAAACAAATTGGATTATTTAGCAATATGGATCAAAAGACCTTAAATTATGTGGTCCAGGAATTTCAAGTTCAGCAGTTTTCTTGAAGATATAAATAACAATATGCATAAACATTTAGCTAAAAGAGCTCTTATTACAATATTGTTTATAATAACAAAGACATTAGAAATTATCTAAACGTCCTACAAAAAAACTGATCACAGGGGCCGGCCCCATGGCAAGTGGTTAAGTTCACACACTCCACTTCGGCAGCTTGGGGTTTCACCGGTTCGTATCCTGGACGCGGATATGGCACTGCTCATCAGGCCAGGCTGAGGTGGCGTCCCACATGGCACAACCAGAAGTATCTACAACTAGAATATACAACTATGTACCGGGGGGCTTTGGGGAGAAGAAGAAGAAAAAAAAAGAGAGAGAAGGTTGGCAACAGATGTTAGCTCAGGTGCCAATCTTTAAGAAAAAAAAATTGGTCACAAATTATGGTACAAATTCACAATTATATACTAGTCACCTGTCTCTGAAACACTATAGAAGTATATTTATTAACACAGAAAAAAGTACCTGATAACCTTCTAAGTGGAAAATATCATTTTAAACCAGAATACACAGTATTAGATCATGTATTTTCTTTCCATCCGTTTATCTATCTACATTAAGGAATATTTATCAAAACGTTAATAGCAGTTCTCTCTGGGTGTGGGCCCATGAAGTATTTTCATTTTCTTCTTTATCTGTATTTCTGAAGTTTTCCATAATTAATGATTTTTACGTATGTAAGAAGTATTTGCTTTAAAAGATATCTATCAAAATGAGAGAAATTCTGATAGGCGTGAAGCTTTTTTGATTCCAACCAACGATTCTCAGTCTATAAAATGTGGGAAGAAGGAACCTCCTTCCCTACAAAATTTACAAAAAGACACAAGATACGTGTGAAAAGAGTTTTGAAACCCATAGATCTCTCTGTAGCGTCAAAATGAAAACGGCAGGAACGTTATTTCCGCTCAGTTGCCCGCTGTAAGGAAGATTGTTTCAGCACCATGGACAGCGAGGCTACCCAGTTAGTGGGAAAACTTGGCCCACAAAAGTAAATGAAAGGAAAGAAGTTTTAAACCAGCTTTTAAGTGCAGACACGTGTCAGTTAATGCAAGAACTTATCATTTCATTAAAGTGGCTGCAGAGTGATTAGTCAATCCACGCAGTCACTAAAATACCCCTCTCCATAAGTATCTGCTCCTTCTGCCTCTGGTGAGAATAGGTAACAACTGGGGAGAAATCCTCTTATCCAGGGCTTCCTGGGAGCTTCACAACAGAGAGGACAGAATGCCCTCAAGGGCATTGTCTGCTCAACAACGACAGCTACCCTTCCTGCTTTCTTTAACTATCTTTACCTCCTCAACAAAATTTAGCTCATTACTTCACATGAACACAACACAATGATGGATTCTAGATTACAACACAGCCACTGGTCTTGTACAACTCTACCCACTGAGGGGCCCTCAAGCACCTTTCAGGGAACAGCCACACAGGTATCAGCTCTCAGACTCCAACCATAACTCCAGGTCAGCGAGGGGTCTGGGGCCAGAGCCAAGAGAGGGTCTTCACATCTAGAGACTGGGAAGAGGTGCAGGGCTGCCTTCAGAGGTGTTCTCTGACCCCAAATCCCCCTCCCCATCCCGCTTCTATAAAGATCTGAAGTTGACCTTGGAAGACACTCATTCATTTTACAGATATTTAATGGGCACGTACCGTGTGTCAGGCAGTGTTCTAGGCATGAGGAATACCAACAATGAAGAAGGAAGATGAGGTCCCTGCAATCAAGGACTTCCCACCCTAGTGGTGGTGACAGACAACATACAAATAAATAAGATAATGGTAAGTTTTGTAAAGAAATTAAAACAAGATTATGGGTTGGAGAGTGACTAGAAATTGGGGGCAACTTTGGATTAGGTGATAAAGGAAGGCTTCTCTAAGAAGACCTAAAAAATGAGAAGGAGGCAGACATGGAAAATATCTGAGGGAAAAGCATCCCAGGCAGAGGGAACAGTGAATGCAGAGGCTCTGAGCTGTGAATGAGCTTGGTTTGTCCAAGGAACCACAGAGTTTAGTAATCAAGGAGAGAGTGGCATGAGATGGAGCCAGGGAGGCGGGCAGAGGCCAGATTACAGTGAGCCTTGCAGGCCGTCGGGTAGAACTTGAATTGTATTCTATGTGCAATGGGAGGCCAACCGGGAGATTTTAAGCTGGAGAGTGACACTTGGATTGTTAAGTGAACATACTTCAATGACATAAATGTCCATTTTTCCAGGTTCCTCATTTAAAATGCAAACATCCTTGGTGGGGGTAGCATCTTAATTGGAATCTATTGATCATACCCCTTTTTCCCATTCCTATTGCAGTCCCAGCAGGGTGAAAGCACAAGTATCTGACTTGGAGGCTCTGAATGCAGGGAGGAATGTTTCAAAAGGCAAAAACACACACACAATTGAAACCAAACAAAAGTACCAAGGGAAGACCATTAAAATAGATCCTCCAGCATGGTGAGAGGGAGAGATTGTAAACTTTGGAATCAAACAGTGCTAAATTCAAAATCTGGTTCCTCATTTCCTCTACCTACTAACCTTGGGGAAAATTCCATTCTTAGAAAATTGGTTACAAAAGCACATGGAATGGGCATTACTGGTCTTAGGGACTGAACGTTTGTGTTTCCCCCAAAATTTATATGTTGAAATCCCAACCCCCAATGTGATTGTATTAGGAGGTGGGCCTTTGGGAAGTAATTAGAATTAGATGAGGCCATGAAGATGTAGCCCTCATGAATGGGATTAGTGCCCTTATAGGAATCACAAGAGAGCTTGTTTCCTTTCTCTGTTCTCTGCCTGTGAGAACACAACGAGAAGTCGGCAGCCTGCAACCCAGAAGAGGGCTCTCACAGGAACCCGACCACGCTAGTGCCCTGATCTTGAATTTCCAGCCTCCAAGACTGTTTCAGAAATTTCATAAATTTATGTTGTTTATAAGCCACCCAGTCTATGATATCTTATTATAGCAGCCTAAAGTGACTAAGACACTTGGAAATATACTGAAATTTATCTCAGTCATCCCTATGAATTCCTGAATCAACTACTGCACTATAAGAACATATTAGGATTTAATTCAATATCACGACGACTGAGTATTTACAATATGTGCAGAACTATGCTGGGTGCTGGAGTTTCAAAAATGAACCAGACAGACGGTAAGAAAATCCACATGCTTCCAGGCACACTATTTTTCTCAGAAAGCAATGAAATTTTGGAAACAGACTTTGGCAAAGAGATCTCTTAAACTAAAAATAACAGGATAGATATTACAAGCATTTTTAAATGCCTATGTGACTCTCCACCAGTATGAAAGAGTACTGTTTTTTGGCACATCCTCTCATTCTGAATTAATTAGCAAGGTGAGTTGGAACCCACATCTAATTCTTGGGGGATTTGGCAAGACGGCAGGAGTTCTGCAGTGTAAATTGTTTACATCTGACGCTAATGCCTGCTCATGTGACTTAATGTGTGGTGTGCTACTCAATTGCTGCAGAGGAGGAAGGAAGGGGGGAGGATTTCTCCTAATAGTCAATCTTGTCCATAATCGCAATGTCTGCCTGCCAAATGAATTGACAAATATTAAAAAACATTTCTAATAAACAATGAATTGGGGAACCTGGAGAAAATTTGCCACAACACAAACAGGAATGTGGATGAAGAGGCAGAAGCTGCAGAGACTACTAGAGACAAGGCCCCCTGTTGGAGCCGAAGGTCCAGAGTGAGGACCAAGTCCCAAGAAGGATTGGAGACAAAAGAACTGAGGGCAAGTCCAAAGAGAAAGGACGAGTGGAAGAGGGCCTGGCCTTCTAACAAGAACTCTTCCACAGGTTCTATCTGCCTTCCGATGCACTGCCACCGCCATCCACATCCTCAAAGCAAGGGAAGGGTGTCGTTGGAAGGGAACATTCAGGGTCAAACACCACCATGGTTGGATGTCTGACCATCTCTACCTTTGCTGTTTCAAATAAACAACTGGTATCTCAGGCTATGAATTAAAAATCTCAAACATACTCTGGCCAGGTCTCCCAAACCACAGCCTTGTCTTAAGGGACTTTCACTGATCTTAAGTAAACAGACTCTCATCCTTCTAACTCAACTAACTAGGAACAAAAACACTTCTAGTTAAAGCAGTCCTTCCTTTAAAAGTTGGAGTTGTCCTTAAAAGTCAGCTAATAGAGAAGGGGATCAAAATTTCAAAGTGTTCTATCCCCTGCTGTTTCACTGATAAATCTATTCTAATTTCAGATACCTACATTACAAAATATAATATGACTTAAAAACTAAAACCTTATCAGTCATTACCAAAAAATTACTCAGGTCATGGGTGAGGAGGTGGGATCATTTGGCAGTAGCTTTGGGGCCACTAACAAAAATGACAGAAGGATCTTCAAATATCTAGGGAGTGACCTTAGTAGCTGTCTCAAAGGAATTATTTTCCAATCTAGGAAAACACTGGGATGAAAATGTAAGCCCTTGACGTATCATTTCTCTCAGGTCAGTTCTCTGGGAAACAGACTCAGAGATGGAGATTTGCGTACTGGAAATGTATCAGAGAGTGACTTAGGAATCAACACCCATTTGGGAGTGAAGAAAATAGAAATGGGTCAGGGGAGAAGCTGAACTGTGCTGCAGACACAAGAAAAGGCTGCATGTGCTCTGGTGCTGCAGGAGCTCTGGTGCTGGGATGACCCTTTAGAGTTGTCCAGTCTGTACTTCAGTCCTTTTTATGCCTGAGCAATATTCCATTTTGTTGATATACCATATTTTGTTTATGCATTCATCAGTTGATGGACATTTGGATGGACATTTTGGGGCTATTATGAATAATGCTGCTATGAACATTCATGTATAAGTTTTTGTTTGAATGTATGCTTTTAATTCTCTTGGGTATATGCCTAGGAGTAGAATTTCTGGGTCATGTAATAACTCTATGTTTAATGTTTTGAGGGACCACTACTTTTACTCTCACTTAACAGCTAAGGAAATGAAGGCTTGGATTGTCTGGGTCAACTAGCTATTGTAGCTAGTAAATTGCAGAGCTGGAACTCAGGCCCAGGGCCTCTCCAGAGCCCGTGCACTGAACCCCTCCATCACATTGCCTTAGAGGGGATGCTTGAGCTGGCTCCTGAAGGACTGCAAGTTATCCCGGTTGATGGGGTAGGAAGGGCATTCTAGGCAGATGTGTTAAGTCCTAGGAGTATGAGAGCTGCTTTCATGCAGGGAGAAGTAGTTAAAGACTGCATTTCTGTGGGATGAATTGCCAGGGGAGGAGTGGAAGGGGGGCCAGACCCTGAAGGGCCTTGCATACAATGCTCAGAAGTTGAGTGCAGAAAGATTTTAAGCTAAAGACTAAGTATGAAAAATGTATGCATGTAAAACAACAATAAAACCCACAACTCAAACGAAAAGCAAACACACTGAGAAAAAATATTTGTAGCTACGTGACATTGGGTTAATAGCTTTGTCATATAAAGAACTCCTAAAATGAATTATGAAAACATTTAAACCAAGCTAGATAAATGGGCAAAGGACACAAACAGAAGATTCACAAAATAAGAAATACAAAGCATTTGGAAATGTGCAACTTCCAGTATAATCAAAGACAAGCAAATCTAAACAACAGTAAGGGAACTGTTCTTCACCTATCAGATTAGCAAATGTTTGTTAAAATGATAATAGCCAATTCTAGCGAGAACGAGCTATGAGATGAATTCCTGCACATCCTTACTGTGTTCAAATCCTGTTTGCCAATTGCTCCTTTCCCTGTAACTCTGTAATTCCAGTTCTGGCAATCAATTCACCCAGAAGTTTCATCTCCTATGTTCACTGCAGCACTATTCACAATAGCCAAGACAAAATCTGAGGACAGATTAAATGAAGGAGAAGAGGATTATCTTCGTCCATTCAGGCTGCTGTCACGACAGACCTCAGACTGGGCAGTTTATAAACAACAGAAATTTGTTTGTCGCAGTTTAGAGGCTGGAAGTCCAGGATCATGGTGCCAGCAGATTCGGTGTTTGGTAAGGGCCCTTTTTCTGGTTTATAAATGGTGCCTTCTCACCGTGTTCTCACATGGTGGAAGGGGCTAGGGATCTCCGTGAGGTCTCTTTTATAAGAGCACTAATCCAATTCATGCAGGCTCCACCCTCATGACTCAAACACTTCCCAAAGTCCCACCTCCTGATACTATCATCTGTGGATGTTAAGATTTCAACCTAAGAATTTGCGGGTTGGGGGCAGAGCACACATTCAGACCACAGCAAGGAGGAAAGGAAGGAAGGGCAGCTCCTAGGTTTTAGCTTGGATTACAACTTAGCCAGTGGCTCCATTAAGGAAACATGAAAATGGATGTGGCAACGCAGATTCAGAGAAAACAATAAAGCGTTTGGCTTGGGGTGGTTCTGGAGCTCCAAAGAGAAGTCAGGGCTAGAGCAACCTCCCTGCTGTCTACACAGGAGTGATGTTCTGAACTTTGGTCACCTGTACCCTCTGGCTTCTTGTTTCCAAATTTTTCTTTATTGTAAGCAACATATAGATGTAACTATTATGACCTTGATAAAACTAAAAAACATACATATAAAAAAAGTGAGCTTTATGTTATATAAAATTTATCACAGTAAAACAAGTAGTACCTATGCCCTAGTGAGATCGTGCCACTAGAGGAGATGGTGTGCACCTGGGGCACATGACGTGCTCGGTCTCCTGCGTCAAGCTGACAGGGTGCTCGGCGTAGGGAATAGCACAGAGTATGTGCTCCCCCCATCTCACCAAGCAGGAGCTGTGCCCCTTTAGGCACCTTTTCCCCTCCTCTAACCCAGTGCTTACACATGTAGCAGACTTTGCTTTACCTGTCTGGGGGCTTCTTAGGAGAAGGGCTGGGTTATGATCAGCTATGTGTCCCTGGTGCCCAGCACAGGGGCTGGAATATACATTTATTATTGGGTAAGTTGAGAGTTGTCTGAGGCCTCAAAGTCAACTGGGAATAAACCTGTGTCTAAACCCCAGGAATGTAAATGTCTAGTGAGTATGAGTCTGGACCTCAGAATTGAGACACATCATAAACATCACTTTGTAATTCCACCTTATATTACAGGAGGAAACCAGGGTTGTGTAATACACTCACTCAGGCCACATGGAGGATGGAAGGAGAGGATGGCTTCAAGACATCTTTCTGTGGGCCCCTACTCAGTACCAGTAAGACTGTGATCACTGCCTGGGATGGAACTGTGTCCTCCCAAAGTCCATATGTTGAAGCCCTGACCCCCTAGTGTGACTGGTTTTGGAGACAGGGCCTTTACAAAGGTAACTAAGGTTAACTGAGGTCATGAGTGTGGGGGTCCTGAGCCAACAGGACTGGTGTCGTTATCAGAAGAGGAAGAGACACCAGGGGTACACACACACAGAGGAAAGACCACGTGAGGACACAGTGAAAAGGCAACCATCTATAAGCCAAGGAGAGAGGCCTGAGAAGAAATCAAACCTGCAGACACCTTGATCTTGGACTTCCAGCCTCTGGAACTGTGAGAAATAAATTTCTGTTGTTTAAGCCCCCAGACTGTGGTGTTTGTTACGGCAGCTGGAGCACACTAATACAGGCAGCAAGAGGCTGCCGGATGCCTGCTCAGAGCTGTCCTGCGCACAAGAAGGAAGAAGCCTCAGATGACGGATCAAGGTGAAGGTGAACACAAAGGGAGCTGAGTCTCCAGGCCTCCCTCCTCCCATCCCTCCCTCCCCCCTCCTGTCTTCGCCCACGCTGTGGCCTCTCCGGCTGCAGGAACGTTTCTCTGACCTTGTTTAACAACAGAAGAGCTGGGTCTGTGAAGAGCTAAGGAGGAGTAAAATCTGAAGGCCAAAACCAAGGTCTTGGCTTGTCATTCAGAGCAGCCTCCTCCTTCTCCCAGCCCCAAGGTGACCTTTTCCTGCAAATTAATCCGATGAATGGTTTAAGATACAGGCACTAAATTAAACGAGTCACTTTCTATTGCAAATTCTCCTTACTGTCTTAGTTACTTTATATGTCTGAAATTATTTTATTTTTAGTTAACACATTTTTTAAAAGATAGAATTAAATGCAAATCCTTGCAGAACTTGTCCAACTCCTGTAATATTCAACTACATGAAAATTTCAATGTATTATTTATACCCAGATATGCTGCAGCTGAATTTCACATGTGAATGTTCAGAATTCCAAGCTGCTTAACCAAAAAAAAAAAAACCTCTTCACTGCTACTTGCTTCCTCCCAGCTTTTATTAAAGACTCTGTTAACACTTTAAATGTGGCCCTCTTACACACCAGAGACCCCAAACAAAGTTAACGTCTTGTTTTAATTCACAAAAGAATGGAAATCCAATACATCTGGAAAATGTTCAACCTATTTTTAAACACTCTAAGAAAAATCTACAAGAAATGTCCTAGGTTCTGAATAAGTTCTCTCCTTGCATTCAGGGGACATAAGAGAAGCTTGGCTTCTTCTAATAGCGTCTATAATCTGTGAATTTGTACCTTAAAATCAATTATTTACTCCTGAGCATGTGGTGAGACTCAGAGAGAAACCAAACTGATAGCTCTGAGCCTCAAAATCTTCAGGCCAATTATGATCATGGAAGCAGTGATGGGCATGGGAGGCTAACCCAACTCATAAAGAAGCACCAGGATGCAGGGCAAGGGACACATCACGCCGCTAGCAGAGGCGGAGCCATGTTCCAACAACCAGCGAGCGGGGCTAGTGTTTCAGGGGAGGAAGTCAGGAAGTCCCCACCCCACCCCCACTCGCCTTCTTTGGGTTCACTCCATCAGCCTGTTAATGTCCCCGTTGCGTGTTGGACAGACTGACCCTTGCTTTGAAAGTGCTAGAGAGAGAGAGAAAGACTCTGAAAGAGAGAGAGAAAGTATCAAAGCCACACTACTTTGGAAGAACGGGCTTGCTCAGAGAGAAAGGCTCTTCTAGCAATGCTTCTGACCAGGAGGAAGAAGACTCAAGTCTGGTTCCTCTTTCTGCTCCAGCCATGTGACCTTGTGATGTCCACATGTCTGAACAACAATATGAGTCTATCTTCAGAGAAGGTAGGTGAGCATTGGATGCTGCTTGGAATTCTGAGTTCTAGGGTTCTAAGGACTTGCATGAGGACTGCAGAACATTACAATATGAAGGGGCCTGGGAGCCTCCTTCTCCCCCAACAGGTTATGGTACCCAACGGGTCCCAGGAGTTCCAGTCTCCCGAGGCAATTTCCTCCCCA
Source organism: Equus caballus (assembly GCF_041296265.1). Classification (NCBI taxonomy): domain Eukaryota; kingdom Metazoa; phylum Chordata; class Mammalia; order Perissodactyla; family Equidae; genus Equus; species Equus caballus. Next base: position 1,167,107 of record NC_091686.1, on the reverse strand, counting down.
GCCCACGAAGACAAGAAGAGCGAGTCACCTGTGAGTAGGTTGTGTCTCTGGGGAGAATCGTCACCATGCTGTCAACTACTCAGAGAACCTTTCCTGGCGGAGGTGGGCTGCAGGAGCAGGCAGCCGGAGAACTTTCCCTGGGTGAATGAGAAAAGCTGAGAAGTTACAGAGAAGCCTGAAGTTCTCAGGGGCTAAAGGGAGAGGACTTTTTCACAGATGGTAGAGAGGCTAAGAGGGATAGACACCAGCTACAGAGCGCGGCCTCTGGGGTCTCTGTGCCCTACACCCAGTGCAGGGCACTCCAGAGGTGCATGGGTTCACAGGAGCTGTTGATGTGTGGCCTGGCTGGTGCACAGAGGGAACCTTCAGTGCCAGGGTGGGAAATTATTCCTAAAGGAAGAGTGGAGACAGGTGTCTCACTCCCAAGGGTCTGGGCGGTGGGGGGAGGGAAAGAGGGCTGGAAACAGACCTTCCTAAATTGTCAAAGGTCATGGGTAAGGGGGAATGAAAGACCCTACAACTACAAATACTACTCAAACGGTAATAACAGGCATATCACAGCTCTTATTTGTTAAGTGCTTATACGTGAAGCAACACACTAATCACCTTACGTTTGTTATCTCATTTGATCTTCACAAGACTCCTAAGACACAGATATTATTACTCTGTATTTGAGATGAGAACCTGGAGGCATAGACAATTCAGTAACTTGCCCAAGGCAACACAGTTAGGAAATTGCCAGACAGGGGTCTGATCCCATAGGATCAAAGAAAACTTGAGTTTTAATCCGTTTGAAGATTCCTTAAGCTTATTATTGTTGTTACCTCCTACTAATAAGAGTGTATAGATGTCTGTCTTGAGAAACCAGAAGGTGGCAACCAGAGAGATGCTCCCTTTAGGCAGCCCTCAGGCAATGTGAGGTGGTAAGGAAAGCACTGGAGAGAGAATGGGGACATTGGGACAGGAGGCATGTTTGCAGTGCCTGGAAGCTGCATCCACAACACTCTTTCCTCCAAATAAGTCTTCAAGCAAAATGGCAGAGAAACACTGTTCCCGCCAGGCTGCTGTAACATACTAAGCCTGGGGATTTGGGGGTTGGGTCAGCCCTGGTTTGTTACGGGCTGAATGTTTGTGTCCCCTCAAATTTCATATGTTGAAGACCTAATTCCCAATGTGGTGGCATTAGGAGGTGGGGTCTTTGGAGGTAATTAGGTTTAGATGAGGCCATGAGGGTGGAGCCTCATGATGGGATTTGTGACCTTAGGAGAAGAGGAGGAGACAAGAGAACTCTCTCTCTCTCCACGTGAGGTCACGTGAGCATGCAGCGAATAGATGCCTTCTGCAAGCCAGGAAGAGAACCCTTACCCAGAATCAAATCTGCTGGCATCTTGATCTTGGACTTCCAGCCTCCAGAACTATGGGAAATAAATGGCTCTTGTTTAAGTCCCCTAGTCTGTGGTATTTTGCAGCCCAAGCCGTCTAAGCCTGGCTTCTCGGCTATGAGCAACAGAAACAAAGGGAATCTATTGAGGACATCAAGGCACTCATGGAGTTCCTGGGGCAGTGGACTTGGGAAAGGGCAGGAAACAAGAAGGCGTCGTGATGTCAGGAGATGGGCATCGGAAAGCAGAGCATCTCCTCACACTCAGACAACCTGCACTGGGCACTGACACCAGGGGTGGGGAGAGGAAGGCTGTGTCCTTAGTTTCTGCCGTGGGAAGCAGGACCTGGAACGGGCCTGCCCGTAAGGCAGAAAATGCTGGGAGAGAGGAAACTCCTGGAAGGAATCTGGGTGCTGCTGGACAGGGAGATGAATTCTGGGCGGGCAAGAGTGAGAATGCACATCTAGGTGCAGATGCAAAGGAGACTGAGACAGGAGAGTCTGCAGGAAGCAGGGCACCAGCCTCCCCTGGCCACCCCTACCAGCAAATCCCCCCTCCCGGGTGCTCTGGGACCACAGGAAATCCCAGCACCCAGGGGCACTGCTGTCTGTGCAGGGACAGATGGCCGCGGGGAGTGGAAGCAAGGGCCAGGGAGGCTCTGGTCTGCAGGAAGCAGCAGGCAGGTCAACAGAAACCCAAGGAAGGTTCACCAAGGTGGGGTGAATGAACCTACTCCGGGGGAGCAGAGTGAAAAGAAATCACCAAATTACCTTTCAGCCGCACCAGGCAGGGCTCCAGGAACTAGAGGCATGTCTTCTCAGGAAGAGTTCCATCTTCCTCCATTTGCATACATTTCTGTCCCTGCCTACCGGAGCCACTGATGCTTTTTTAAAGCTCATTACATTTCTGTTTTCACTCCCATTTGACCCCCTTTGCATCAATCTTTTTCCTTCTCTCTCTAAAGCAGTTGGATTTAGACAGCAGGGTCGGGGGTTACAGGCAGAGACCGAGGATAACTGACGGTGGGTAGGGACAGAGCGCATGGACAGTGGGTAATACAAAGGAGCTGCGAGAGTTTGGAGACCTGGCCTCTCTCCCAGCAATGCCACTGACCCACCTCCCTGCCCGGGGCCCTGGGCTGCCCCAGCCCAAAAGGTACGTTTCACAAAACAGGAAAAGGCATCCCTTCCCCCAGGCAGATGTAGCCCGTCGACAGCTTGGCTATCTAGCACTCATTTCTCTGCTGGCTTCCTTACACAGTGAAAAACCTGCACAACTGTATGTGGCAGCTCTGTTTAGTCAAATCAAATAATTTCTGTGCCTCTGTTTTTCCATCTGTAAAAAGGGAATAACACCAGCTGCCCTGCTTGAGTTGTGTGCATTCTTTTATCTTTTTAGTGTGAAATACAGTGTTTAAACAGAAAAGCGGATGAAATAAATGTACAATGTCCCAGGGTTATTTCAGAGAAAAATGAAATAATGACAGAGAAGGGACCTTGGGAGTTAAAATTGCGAAGTAACCTGACTGGTTATGAGTCAGAGACGAGGGTTTTACACCTTCAGAGGGACAGTCTAGGTTGAGTGTCTGCTTCCTGTTCTGAAGTGAGTTCCTTCTGGGCTTTCTTAGGTGACTCCTGTGGCTCCTCCCACCTTCAGGTGCTGCTCTGTGGTGCTGGGTTCAGGGAGGAGATGCTGCAAGTGTTGGCTGGCATCACGCCCTCCCGTCCTCCTCCCTTCACAACCCGGTATGACTCACCCTGAGGTGGGGAGCCTGAGTCCCTCGACCACCTACACAGCCAGTAACTCTCAGCTTTGCAGATAAGAACTTATTTGACGCGTCAGCTTGGCCTGACGCACTGCTTCCAAGCTGTGTGACCTGGGGCAAGTCACCTTAACTCTCTGAGCCTCAGTGTCCATATCTGTAAAATGGGAATAATAGGACCTATCTCATAGGCTTGTTGCAATTTTATATGAGACAAGCAGTTGACAGGTGCCAGCTGTCACCGTAAATGTGCAGGACTGGAACTCAGGTCTGTTGGCCACCAGGCTCACTGCTCTCCTGACACCACGTTACTCATTCTCCACCCTCTCTGAGGAGTGGTTCTAATGAAAGCTAGCTCCATACCCTGGCCCTGGGAGGAAGCCACTAGAAGAACTTCTCCCCCAAGTTGGAATGGTGATTTTTAATGGAAATCGTCAACATCTTGAGAGGGTAAGTGGCCACGTGCTGAGAAAAGCCACATCCTGGCGTCTTGGAAGAGCCCCCTTCTCCTTGTGACACTGAATGTGGCTGGGAAGAAGCTTGGCTTTAGTGGTTTTTTTTTTTATGAGGACAGGAAGCAGCTCAATTGTAAGGCCTGTATCCAGTGTCCATTGGGATCTGGCAGAAGTCAATCCCTTCCCAGGTCCCTGGGAAAAAGTGCCCAGGGCCTTGGGGCCGCTTCTGGAGAGAGTCAACTCAATTCCCTTCATGCCTGCTCCACGTGGGCTCAGACATCCCCTTCTCTTGAGGACGTGGGCACAGGGCCTTGCACATGACAGCCACATGGGGCACTTTCCCACGGACTGAGTGCACTCCACCCTAGAGAAGCGGAGGATTGCAAACAATCCTCCAAATCCAGCCTACCAACAGGGCTCTGAGATCATTTAGAGGAAGGGGCCCATGCACCTCTGGGAGAGGGTCATCCATGGATAGATCCAGAGTGTTTCTAAGTACCCTGAAATCCTATACAAAATTGTATCTATGTGTGATATGTGAGTCATTTTAGGAAAAGGGTAGAGACTTTCCATCGATTTTCAAGAAGATCCACATCTCCCAAAATATTAAGAATAAGTGAACAAGGATTGGGAATCCAGAGCACACACCCAAAGGGACCACGAAGCCAGTATGAGTGCATGACGCAGGCCAGATAGAGCATGCAAGGCAGGGTAGGGTACAGTGAGCTGGAAAGCACAGTCACACTTAAGAACATATATAGTGAAAGCACTTTTTAGGATAACAGGACATGCTGGGCCAGATCTGGTCCACTGGTCACCGATGTGCAAACCCTACCACCTAGAGAAAGGACTTACTTAAAGTCCCAGAGCCAGATGGGGCTACGTCATGCCAGACCCTTCAACACCCAGGCCGGGGGTATTTCCACAACGTCACACACTGCTCTCGTGTCCACAGAAGAAGAACAAGAAAAAGCCTGGGTTTGGATGGACATCCACCAGAAAAGAAGCAGGAATCAGGGTGGCCCGAGGGAGCCCATCACCAGAGGTGAAGCTTCAGCTGGATTTTGGAGGATAGAGAAAAACTATGTTTGGCCAAGAAAATTTAACTGAAACAGAGGCCTACAAGGCATTTGGCTAAAAGGGCTAAGAGTAAAGGTGAAAAATGCCATCAAAAGCTTTCACTGAAACCCGCCACTGGCTAACTAACACGGAAGGACAGAAAGGAAGTGCTTTAAGGAGAAGAGGCTTTTCCAGCCATCCATGCTCTCATGAGCATTGCATGGAAGGTCTGAGGCACGTGGGGTTTGGAAAACAGTTGCACCCAAAGATGCCAAGGCCTGCCCCACACCTGTGACCGACAGACAGCAGCCCAGGCTGAGTGTTAGCTCCCACAGTCTCAGTCAGGAAAAGAGAGGTGGATTTTATCCAGGGGAGAAGGGCAGGCCAGTTAAAGCCTTCCGCAGGGGAATATGGCCTTTTCATGGTACTCCAGGTCACTGGACTGGCTTTGGACAGAAGGAGGGGTGGCCTGAGGAGCAAGTGGCTGACAGCTGAAGGACGTCACTGAAAAGTTGATATCCCACTTAGCCCAGCCTTCGGAAGAGGGCAGGGATGGTGTGCCTTATTCAGGACTGCAAGGAATCTGTCACAAGTCACTGATGGTTTGGGTCACCCCCTCCCTGTGGAGGTGGGAGGCAGGGATGTAACGCAGAGACATTGATGCGGCTGCTCCATGAGTTACCTGACCGAGCAGGAGGAAGCGATTGTGGGATCCACCCCTGCTATGACTACTCCTCACACAGCGGCCACAAATAGTGTTCTTGTCCCCTCGCTCCAGTCTCTCTGTGCTGGATACACCGCTTTTGCCCTTCCGGGTCTCCTCTCTGCCCTGTGCTCTGTGCCGCGAGGCTGGCCTGCATGTGCCACGTCAACATGTCCTCTCAACCAGTGGGCGCCCCAGCAGGAGATGAGCAGGAGTGGGGAGTGGGGTCAAGGTGTTGACTCTCCCTCTCCGCTGGTCACCATGCTAGCTGCCAAGATCTAGTAGCCTAACTTTTATGTAAGAAACTGGTACATACACACATTTACAAATGCATAGGAAATGACTTGGAAGGATTAAAAAACTGGTGACAGTTAACTATGAGGAGGTTGGTAAGATTTGGGTGGAGTAGAAGGTAAAGATAAACCTTCTTTTTCCTTAAACATTCATATTTGATTTTTTTTTTCATTAGCATGCATTTGCAAATTCTTTTATAACTTAAACATTAAGTAACTGCATTGGACATTGCCGTTCTCTGATACCAACGACCAACCTCCTTCCAACATCTCTCCAATCGCCTTTCAGGGCACTGTGGCTTGCTCCAACCATTCCAAACTACGGTCTGGCAGAACTTCTCCTTCCTATATTGCAGAGATTGGAGACATCAAATCCGCTCCTTGCAACTCAGGGTTCTAGACATGCCGTAGGTTCTGTCAGTTAGATGCATTCACTTGAGACCAACTCGGAAGAGGGTTTATGTGGAGATGGAGTTTAAAGGAGCAAGGCACCCGTTTTACTTGACATAGGTAACAGCAGAGGACGCTGCAGCTTTGGTGGCAGCTTCCTGATTGTGGCAGGGGTGGTAGCTGCTTGGTTGTTCAATGCTACAATTTAGTTTTCAGAGTCATTCCTGGAAGCCTAGAGTCTTGTATTAGTTAGGGTTCACCAGAGAAACACAACACAGATACAGATACAGATACAGATATAGATATATGGTTACATGATCATGGAGGCTGGCAATTTCCAAGATCTGCAGGGTGAGTTGTAAGCAGGAGACTCAGGAAAGATGATAATTTAGTTCAGTCCAAGTCCAGAAGCCTGAGAACCAGGAGAGCTGATGGTGTGGCTCCAATCTTTAGGCCCTTGGACTGAAGACTCAGAAAGAGCCAATGTTTTACTTCAAGTCCAAAGGCAGAAGAAAGCCGATGTCCCAGTTTGAAGACAATCAGACAGGAAGAATTCTCTCGTATGTGGGGGGAGGGTCAGACGTTTTGTTCTATTTGGGCCTTCAGCTGACTGAATGAGACCCGACCACATAATGGAGGGCGATCTGCTTTACTCAGTCCCGATTTAATGTTACTTTCATCCAGAGGCACCCTCACAGAAACACCCAGAATAATGTTTTACCAATATCTGAGGACCTTGTGGCCAAGTCAAGTCAATGCATAAAATTAGTCATCATAGTTCTGTTCATTAAACCCTCTGAGATGTTCTGTGATCCACCTACAGCTCTTACTAAACGTCCTTAAACTAGCTTAGGCTAAGAATTTCAACCAATAGAGTAAACCACAAAAGTGATTGCTTTAAGACCAACAAGTCCTCAAGGCAATGAGAATATGGAAGTGGCGAACCGACACAGTCGGATCTGAAGACAGTGAAGATCTGATGACCATTAGGAGGCTGCACCTAGTGGTCCTTGGCTCCAAAGGTAGAAGTTATGTGATCACTTGGAATCCGGGACCTATTGAAGTCAGGACTTAGGTGGACAGAAAGGCTGACGGGCTGCATCTTTGTGTCCTCATGAAGAATGCAAGGCGTTTCTCACTTTAGGAAAACTTAAAAGAAAAACATTATAGGCTCTGAGCTGTAAATTTTTGGCTCAAGACATGATAGGAGTTTTTATAATTGGTACAAAAGAATCTTTTTTTTATATCCACAAGGCAGACATAAGCAAAAGTGAGAAGCAAAGGCCGACCCTGCGGACTGCTGAGTTCATACTCTTTTTCTAATCCTTTATGTGAAAATTGGGGCATTGAAAGGGGTTGGAAACGGCACCTTGAGAATTGGATTTGCAATATTTGGGAGGAGCAGTTGACTCTGGGTATTCTAAACCTTCAAACCCCACTGACACCCCTTGTGCTGCAGAAACGGCCATTCCTACTCCATCTGAAGGTTGTGATGCCTTGGTTGAAGAGTTCGTAATGGCCTCTCCTGAGGTATTTACATTGCAAGGGGAAATTAATTCTCCTCATATCCCATAGCCAACACCTCCCATTGTGTTTAGGCTGAACTCCAGACCTATCATATCAAACACAAAGTCAAACCCAGGAGAAGGCCAAAACACTAAAAATAATTGCAGGATTTTGCAAATTTATCAGCAAAAACCTGGGGGAAATGTATGAAATAGATTCTGAAGGCACTGAGCACAGGAGGCAGAAGCAATTTTCATTCAGGCTGCACCTCTCAATGTGGATGTGCTTATCAGAGGCTCTGGAGTCAGCGTGCCGGCTGCAGCTCAGTGGTTCTAAGTGTTTGCTTATTTGGTTGAGTAAAACCAGACTAAATGGTGACCTGCACTGAATGTAGTGTAAATGCCAAAAATTTCTTCTTATAATATAGAAGAAATCCACAGACATAGAAAAATAGGAGTGTTGGAATGGATTTAGCACGTGTGACCTGCTCACCCAACCCTTCACTACATTTTTCAAGAAAGCTCAGAGGACACTTCCTTCACTAAGGCATTGAGAAATATTGAGAAATACGTTATAGTTCCACATGCCCAGACCTTGAATCAAGCTCAGCTCCTCTTTCTCTCCCATCCCACATCTAATCCATCAGCAAATCATGTTGGCTGTGCCTTCAAAAAACATCCGTAATCCAGACACTCTTCATCACGGCCACTGCTGTGTCTCTCCTGGCTTATGACACACGGCTCCCTGCTTCGTCCACTGTTGATCCCCTCCATGCTGTCCTCCAAACAGCCAAAGGGATTCCATCCATTTTGAGTCTTTTTTCTAACGATAACCAATTCTCCAATTCTCTGACACCAGCTGGGTGTCCTACAATTCTATTCAATTCTGACACTAACTACCCAGAGTTAGCACAGAGCCTACAAGCTGGGGGTTCCGTCCCACAAGACTGTCCCCACTTCAGAAGACATCTATGAGTAGGGTCCCCAGGCTACATGCACTTCTGCCAGGCCAGCTACAAATTTGAGGGTTCCCATAACCCAACCACCCCTCTCAGATTTGATAATTGGCTGGAATGACTCACAGAACTCAGGAAAGCGATGTTCTCACCATTGCAGTTTTATTATAAAGCATACAACTCAAGAGCAGACAAATGGAAGACATGCATAGGGCAAGCTATGGCGGCGGGGAGAGGTGGGTTGGCGCAGAGCTTTCCAGGCTCTCTCCAGACACTCCACCTTCTCAGCACATCAATGTGACCACCAACCTGGAAACTCCCCCAGCCTAATTATATCAAAGGTTTTTTTAATCTTTTTTTTTAAAGGTATGCTTTTTTTCTCATTTGTTTTTTGGTGAGGAAGATTGGCCCTGAGCTAACAATTATTGCCAATCTTCCTCTTCTTTGTTTTTCTTCCCAAAGCCCTAGTACCTAGTTGTATATCCCAGTTATAAGTCATTCTAGTTCTTCTTTGTGGAACGCTGCCACAGCATGGCCTGACAAGCAGTGTGTAGGTTGGTGTCCAGGATCCCAAGGGAAGAACCCTGGGCGGCCAAAGTGGAGCACACAAACTTAACCCCTTGGCCACAGGGCTGGCTCTGATATATCAGTTTTTCAAAGATTTTATTTTTTCCTTTTTCTCCCCAAAGCCCCCCAGTACATAGTTGTATATTCTTCGTTGTGGGTCCTTCTAACTGTAGCATGTGGAACGCTGCCTCAGCGTGGCCGGATGAGCAGTGCCATGTCCGTGCCCAGGATTCGAACCAATGAAACACTGGGCCGCCTGCAGTGGAGCACACAGACCTAACCACTCGGCCACGGGGCCAGCCCCCCTGATATATCAGTTTTAATAAAGGTTTCATTATGTAGACATGACTGATTACATCATTGGCCATTGGTGAATGAACCAGTCTCCAGCTCCACTCCCTCCCTGAGGTGGAGGTGGAGAGGTGAGCTGAGACTGGAAGTTCTAGCCTTCCAGTCACACGGCAGCCATCCTCAGCTGTCTAGCCACCCCATTCCCGGCCCCACTCTCACCTCCCACCCCCACCCTGTGCCATGAGATGTCCCATTCGCATACAAAAGACACTTCTATCACTCAGGAAATTCCAAGGGTTTTAGGAGACCAAGACCAAATATATTTCTTATTATACCACATCCTTTTAAACTGCAAGCAATTCAGCTCACAACTCTGTTCAAAATCCTCATTTCTTTCAGAAAAAAAAGCCAAAGTCCCCACAAAGGCTCACAAAACAATATATTCTGGCCCCACCGCCCTTCACTTAATGAACTCCCTTCCGGCACAAAGGCCTCAAGTATGAAAGGCAAGTTCCCTCTACAGGCTTCTCCATAGTTGCTGTTTCCTTCGACCAGAATGTTCTTTCCTCAAATGTCATCTGAGTGGTGAGGCCTTATCTGACCTCCCTATTTAAATGTGACTCTCCCCCAACGCTCCATATTCGCCTTTCCTACTTTATTTTCTTCCAAAGCACGCGTCACCCACCTGCATCCTGTATGCTCCATTTTGTTTGTTGTCGGCCCTCCCTACTAGAGTGGATCTATTTTTCCTCCCAGTTCTTTTTTTTTTTTGCCTCATGTATTTCAACGCGTTGTTGTTAGGCACATACACATTAAAAATTGTTATATCTTCTTGGAGAATTTTCTCCTTTATCATTATACAATGCGTCTCTTTATCTCTGATGATTTTCCTTGCTCTGAAGTCTGCTTTCTCTGAAAATAACATAGCTGCCTCAGCTTTCTTCTTCTTCTTCTTCTTTATTTTTGTGGGGAAGATTAGCCCTGAGCTAACATCTGTTGCCAGTCTTCCTCTATTTTATATGTGGGCTGCTGCCACAGCGTGGCTTGATGAGCAGTGTGTAGGTCCATGCCTGGATCCAGACTTGCAACCTTGGGCCGCTGAAGCAGAGCTCATGAACTTCACCACCACACCACTGGGCCGGCCCCTCAGCTTGCTTTCGAATAGAGTGTTAGGTATATCTTTCTCCATCTCTTTACGTTTTTTTTTCCTTCTTTTTGATTGTGGTAAAAATACTTGACATGAAATTTGCCATCTTAACCATGTTTAAGTGTACAGCTCATTAGTGTTAAATATATTCACATTGTTATGCAACAGGTTTTTCATCCTGCAAAACTGACACTCTGTATCCGTTAAACAACAACTCCCCACCCCCTCCTCTCCCAAAGCTCCTGTCACCATCGCTCTACTTTCTGTTTCTATAAAGTTGATTCCTTTAGATACCTCAGATAGGTGGGATAGTACACGAGTTGTCCTTTTGTGTCTGGCTTATTTCACTTAGCATAATGTCCTCAAGGATCATCGATGTTGTAGCATGTGACAGAATTGCTTATCCATTCACAATTTCTGAGTATTTTATTCTTTTTCATTCTGTTGTAAATAGAATTAATTACTTAATTTCCTTCTCTGATTGTTCATTATTAGTGTACAAAACACAACTGATTTTGACTTGTTGATTTTATATCCTGCAACTTTACTGAATTCATTTATTAGTTCTAACAGGGTTTTTTGGTAGACTCTTTAGACTTTTTTACATATAAGCTCATGTCATCCTCAAACAGACAATCTTACTTCTTTCTTTCGAATTTGTGTGCTTTTTTTTTCTTTTTCTTGACTGGTTGTTCTGGCCGGGACTTCCAGGACTGTGTTGAAAAGACGTGGCAAGAGAAGCTTTATTGTCTTGATCCTGATCCTACAAGAAAATTTTTCAGTCTTTCACCATTGAGTATGATGTTAGTTGTGGGTTTTTCATATATGGTCCATCCCTTTATTTTTAATCTATCTGTGCCTTTGTATTTCAAACAGGTTTTTTTGCAGACAATATATAGTTGAGTCTTGGTTTTTTTATCCACTCTGATAATCTCTGTCTTTTAACTGGTATATTTAGACTACTCATATTTAAAGTGATTATTGATATAGTTTGATTAATATCTACTATATTTACAGCTGTTTTCTGTTATCCTTAATCTTTGTTTCTTTCTTTTTTTGTCTTCCTCTCTTTTCCGACCTTTTGTGGTTTTAACTGAGCATTTTATATGATTCCATTTTATCTCCTCTACTAGTGTATCAATTATACTTCTTTTTACATTTTTGACTGGTTGTTCCAGAGTTTGCAATACACGTTTTTGACTAATCCAAGTCCGCTTTCAAATAAGATTATACTAGTTCACAGTAGTGCAAGTACCTTCTAATAGAGCATTCCCAATTCCTCTTTCCTGTCTCTTATAACATTGCTGTCATTCAATTCACTTATCTACGAGCAATGATCACCAAACGCATTGTTGCTATTATCATTTTGAACAAACTGTTACCAGTTAGATTAAGAATCAGAAGATTTCATTTTACCTTTATTCCTTTTCTAGCACTCCCTCTCTTTGTGTAGACCTGTATCTTTTTCCTTTTCTCTGAAGAACTTCTAACATTCTTTTTACAAGGCAGGTCTACTGGCCACAAATTCCCTCAATTTTTATTGTCTAAGAAAGTGTTTATTTCTCCTTCACTGTTAAAGGATAATTTTGCTCATGCAGAATTCTAGGCTGGTGAGGGTTTTTTTATTTCAACACTGTAAATACCTCACCTCACTCTCTTCTTGCTTGCACGACTTCTAAGAGAAGTTCAATGTAATTCTTATCCTTGTTCCTCTGTAGGTAAGGTACTTTTGTCCCCTGGTGTCTTTCAAGATTTTCTCTTTTTTTTAACTTTTCTGCATTTTGAATATGATTTGCCTAGGTGTCACTTTTTTGGTACATATCCTGCCTGAGCTTCCTGGATCTGTGGTTTGACATCTGTCGTTAATTTTGGAAAATTCTCAACCATCATTGCTTCAAGTATTTGTTCTGTTTCTTTCTTTCTTCTCCTTCTGGTATTCACATTACACGTTATACCATTTGTAATTGTCCCACAGTTCTTAGATATTCTGCTCCGTCTTCATTCTCTTTTCTTTTTACATTTCAATTTTAGAAGTTCCTATGGACATATCTTTAATTTTTCCTTGCTTCTGCTTGATTTGGATTTATTTTGCTATTTTTTTCCAGTTTATTGAAGTGGGAAGTTAGATTATTGGTTTGAGACATTTCCTCTTTTCTAATATACATACTTAGTGCTATAAATTTCCCTCTTGGCACTTCTTTAGATTTGTTACACAAATTTTGAAATGTTATATTTTCATTCAGTTCGATGTATTTTTTGATCTGCTTAAGGACTTCCCCTCTTACACATTAATTATTTAGAATTATACTGCTTGGTTGCAAAATGTCTGGAGATTTTCCTGTTATCTTTCTCTTATTGATTAGTAATGGATTCTGTTGTGGTTGGAAACACACTCTGTATGACCTCAATTCTTTTAACTTTGTTAGCGTGTGTTTTGTGTCTCAGGATATGGTTTATCTTGGTAATCGTTACACAGGCACTTGAGAAGAGTGTGCATTCTGATGCTGTGGGTGGAGCCTTCTATAGATATACATTAGTTCCTCTTGGTTAATGATGTTGTCTAGTTTTTTAATCTGCTTACATATTTTCTGTCTAGTTTTCTAGCAATTGTTGAGAAAGAGGCATTGAAATCTCCACCTATAACTGCAGATTTTTTCTTTCAGTTCTGTAAGTTTTTGCTTCACATATTTTGAAACTCTATTGTTTGATGCATACACAGGATTGCTATATTTTCTTGGTAAATTGACACTTTTACCATTTTATAATGTTCTTCTCTGTCTCTGAAATCTACTTTATCTGATATTAGTATGGCTACCAAAGCTTTTTATAAATTAATTTTTACATGATATATCTTTTCCATCTTTTTACTTTTCACATGCCTATGTTGTTACATTTGAAGCAAGTTTTAGCGGACATTATATAGTTAGGTCATGTTTTTAACCCACTCTGTCAATTTCTGTCTTTTAACTGGTATTTACAACAGTTACTTTTATTTTTTTATTTGTTTGTTTGTTTGTTTGAGGAAGATTGGCCCTGAGCTAACATCTGCCACCAATCCTCCTCTTTTTTGCTGAGGAAGATTGGCCCTGAGCTAAAATCTGTGCCCATCTTCCTCTACTTTATACGTGGGCTGCCTGCCACAGCATGGCTTGATAAGCAGTGCATACGTCCATGCCCAAGATCTGAACCTGTGAACCCTGGGCTGCTAAAGTGGAGCATGTGAAGTTAACCACTACGCCACCAGGCAGCCCTTGGAACACTTACTTTTAATGTAATTCTTGATGTGTTAGGGCTTAAGTCTATTTATTTTTTTGTTTTCTCCTTGTTCTTTCCATTTATTTCTCTGTTTTCTTTTCCCTGCCTTCTTGTGGGTTACTTGAACATGCTTTTAGAATTCCATTTTGATTTATCTATAGTGATATTAACTTTATAAGTGTGTTACGCTCTCAGTATAAGTCCTTTAGTGGTTGCTCTCGGTGGTACATTCTCTCTATATCATTTCTCACAGTCTACTGGAGTCATTGTTTTCCCGGTTTCAGTGACATATAGAAACCTCACCTCCTTTTCCTTCCCTTAACCCCCCATGTGGAATAGAATTGTTTCAGATATTTCCCCTATATACATTTAAATCCACGTCAGACAGTGTTATAGTTTTTGCTTCAAAAGTCAAACATAATTTTGAAAACTCAAGAGCAGAAGGAAAGTCTGTTGTTTCTATTCATATGTTTCCTCCCTTATGCTGCTAGATTCTTGCTTATATCATTTCCTTTCTATTTGGAGAATTTCCTTTAGCCATTCTTTTAGAGCCAGTCTGCATGTAACAAATTCTCTAAGGTTTACTTTATCTGAGAATATCTTGATTTCCCCTTCATTCCTGAAAAATATTTTCGTGAGATATAGGATTCTGGGTTGATACTTCTTTCAGCTCTTGGAAAATATTGTGCCACTTCTTTCTGATCTTCATGACTTCTTTCGGAAATCTGCTGTCATTCTAATTTTTATTCCTTACAGTTAAGCTGTTATATTTCCTCTGACTTTCAAGATTTTTTCTGTCTTTAGTTTCAGAAGTTTAATTCTGGTGTGTCTTGGCATGGATTTTTTTGAGTTTATCCTGTTTGAGGTTTGGTTAGCTTCTTGAATCTGTAGGTTTATATCTCTTCCAAACTTGGGGAGTTTTCAGTCATTATTTCTTTAGGTACTTTTTCAGCCAGGCTCTTTCTCTCTCCTTCTGAGACTCTGATGACACAAATGTTAGATCTTTTATTATAGTTCCATAGACCCCTGAGGCTCTGTCCAATTGCTTTCATTCTATTTTCTCTTAATTTGTTGTTTAGATTGGGTGTTTTCTACTGTTCTGTTTTCACATATTCTTTCCTCTGTTCCCTTCATTTTGCTATTGATCTCATCCACTGATTTTTTTTTTGTTATTGCATCTTTCAGTTCTAAAATTTGCATTTAGTTGTTTTTTATATTTTCTATTTCTTTGCTGATGCTTTCTACTTTTTCCCTTATTGAAAACGTGTCTGTAATTGTTCATTGAAGTGTTTTTATCATGGCTGTTTAAAAATCTTTGTCAGATAACTCTAAAATGTCTGTCATTTTGGTGTTGACATGTATTGATTATATTTCCATTCAGTTTGGATTCTTCCTGGTATGATGAGTGATTTTTTATTGAAAATTGGACATTTTCATATTGCACTGTGAAACTCAGGATATTATTTTAAAATATTTCTGGTTGTATTTTCCTGACACTGCTCCAGCTGGGGAAGTAGGGGCACTGCCTTATTACTACCAGATGGGAGCAGGGGTTCCCCACTCAGCCTCCACTGACACCTGTGCGTTGAGGGCTCGTCAGTGCTGAGCAGGGGTGGGAGTTCCGGTTCCCCATGTGGTCTCCACTGACACTGTGGTGGAGGCAGGCTCATTACCACCAGGCTCTAGTGCAAGTCCTGACATTCCACTAATCCTGATTTGACACCCATGTATTATGAGGGGTGCCTCATAACTGCTGGGCAGGGTGGGAGTCTCAGCTCCCCACATGGTCTGCACTGATACCACGTAGGCTGGGCCTCATTACCTGCTGGCTGGCGTGAAGTGCCACATTCCTACTTGGACTTTCCCGACATCACCTCTTTGAGATGGTGTTGGGGTGCCTCTTTACAGCCTCACAAGGGTGGAAGTCTAGGCCCCCTACTAGGCTTCCCTGTCCTTTGATGGCATGGGTGGGGATTGAGGCCACAATTTTTCCTCTGGTGTTTGGCTGGAGTGGCGTAGTTATTACCTAAATGCTTTCTATCTTGCTGCCCCTTTCCTGGACTTTTGCTGGGAGTTTTTTTTGGTCTGCACCCCTTATTTTTTCCAGGTTGCCGACTTCTTCAGCTCCAAGTCTAGGGTATATGAGGCCAAAAGAAAACTCAGGGAATTCATCATCACATTGTTCACTAGGTCCAGAGGTCCCTCACTGGCCTGCCTTCTCCTCTCTGTGTCCCTGAGTCTTCTTGTGTCCCCTTTGTATATAACATTCAGAGACTTTGGCTGTACTTGAGAGAAGAAGAGAAAAAAGTACATTTATTCCATCTTCCCAAAAGTAGAAGAACCACTTTTGACCATTTAAAAAATTGAGTCTGTCTTATTATTGAATAATAATTTTCTGGATAACAGTTCTTTTTTTCATATTTTTTACTGCAAATTTTTTCTTTCACTCTGTAGTTTACCTTTAGTTTTCTCAAGAATATCTTTTGAAGAGTGGATGGTTTTAATTGTGGTGAAGTTTAGTTTATGATTTTAGAATTTTTTGGGTGTCATACTTAAGAAATTTTCCCAAACTCAAGGTCACAAAGATTTCTTTTTATACTTTCTTCTGCAATTTTATCAATGTAAGTTTTACACTTAGGTTCATAATCCATTTTGTGTTATAATTCATTTTTATGTATTTGTATATGGTGAGAAATAAGAATCTGGGGTCTGTGTTCCCCTCATCCGTGAGGACGTCTAATTCTTCCAGCACCTTTTGTCAACAGTTAGATGGTCATATGTGTTTGGGTCCATTTCTGCACTCTGTTCTCTATCATTATTCTACATATCTTCCTTTAGGCCACTACCATACTGTTTTGATTCCTGTAGCTTTCTAAGTCTGGAAATCAAGTAATACCTTTCTCTTTGTTCTTTTTCTTCAAAATAATTTTATTTGAGGCCCTTGCATTTTGACATATACTTTAAAATCAGTTTGTCAATTTCTACAGAAGATGCCTAGAGGTTTTGATTGCAATTGTATTCAATCTATAAATCAATTTGGGAAGAACTCATGTCTTAATAATGTTGAGTCTTCCAGTGCATAAGCATAATGTATCATTCCATTAATTTCTGTCAGCAATGCTTTGTAGTTCTGTACACAGGTCTTACAAATCCTTCGTTAATTTTGTCCCTAAATTTTTTCATATATTTTGATATTGTAAGTTGTATCAGTTTTTAAATTTCAATTTTGATCATTATATCTATACAGAATTACAGTTGATTTTTCTATATTGATCTTGTATTTACATCTTTGCTAAACTCACTTATTCTAATGGTTTTTTGGCACATTCCTTAGGATTGTCTGCATAGATGTCATGCCATCTTCCAATAAAGACAGTTTACCTCTTCTTTTTCACTCTGGATGCCTTTTATTATTACTTATTTATTATTTTACTATCTTACCTTTTTGTGATGGCTAAGACCTCCAACAAAATGTTCAATAAAAGGGATGAAAGTGGACATCCTTGCTTTGTTTCTTATCTTAGGGAGAAAGTATTCAGTCTTTCACTATTAAGTATGATGTAAATTGCATGTTTTATAGTTGCCTTTTATCAGGTTGAGAAAATTCCATTTATTACAACTTACACAGGTTTTTTTTTAATCATAACTAGATGATGGATTCTGTCAAATGCTTTTTTATGCACTTAGTGAAATGATTGTGTGGTTTTTCTTTTTTAGTCTGTTAAGAAATCATACATTGTTTATTTTCAAATGTTCAATGAGCTTTGCATTTCTGACATAAGAATATATTTATTTTTGAAAAAGGATATAGAAGTTGTCCTTTGCAGGCAGGAGATTAAGATGGAAAAGACCACCCTTCAAATGAGATCTTCCTTTTTCAATTAGGATGATGTTATCCAGGAGTGACAGAAGACAACTGGTGGCACTTATAAACCTGCTGCAAGCTGGGCATAGTTTCAGTAACAGCCAGCACAGCCCAAGTAGGAATTAGAAATATGTGAAATAATACTTATTGGAAGTCAATTAATCATTGGGGTCTCTGGGACCAAAACAGATGAGCAAATCTGTGGTCTTACCTGCTCTGTATGATTGATCATGCTATGGGTCTGGCAAACAGGACTTACTTAAAACATTATAAAAAGAATCACAACCTATTGCTCAATTCCAAGGCCTCAATCAATTCATAGACCCAGAATCCCCGGAAGAAGGGAAATTCACGTAAACACTGAGTAAGAATGTTGAGATAACACAGATGTGTACTGGAAATCTCCCCTCTTCCCATGGCCAATGGGACCAAAGGCCAGGGTAACTGATCATTATGGAAAAGAAAATACTAGGATCATTCAGGAATTACTGGACTCCAGCTGTTAGCCAGCACTAATTCCTGGGGACCCAGAACGTACTATGATCCAGCAGTCAGAGGGTGGACTAACAAAATTTTCTTCCCATCTCTGTAAGTTTGGACTTTGTTAATTTAGAGGTTTTAGAATTAGAGAAAAAAAGGCTTCTACCAGGGGCTTCCAACATGTTTACATTGAACTGGAAGTTGAAAGTTCTACATGATTATTTGCCACTGGGTAGACAACCGAAAAACAGTTGTGTTGGTTTGGGTGGTTGATCCTAAATATCAAAAGGAAATGGGGTGCTGCTACACAACAGGAACAGGAAGGAATGTTCAGAACAAGGGGGTCGTTTGAAGGAAACTCCTGACCAGTGCTGCATTGGGAACAGTCTTGGTGGGAATGTGAATGCAGGTACACAAAGAGGTTCCACCATCCTTCTCCTGCCTTCCCAACAGCTACCAATGGGGGCACACATGGCCTAAGCCTAACTGATCACAAAAACCTTCCTCTCCCTCTCTCATCTTCTGGTGGAAAGATACGTGGATGGAAGAAAGAAATTGTTGTAGCTCCGTCATTCCAGCCGCTCGAGCCTGCAGAGGAAACCACCAGCTGTCCACTAATATCCATGTGCCCATCTTCTGTAGTAACGGAGTTGAACGTAGGATGTAGCAGCCCAGCTTTCCGTATTTCCCAGCTCTCGTGGTGACAAGTGACTAAGCTCTCATAAATAGAATAAGCAGAACAATTCCTGTCTCACATATTAAGAACAAAAACCCCAACCTGGAACTTCTATACTTTCTCCCTTCATGATAACTAGAATGGCAATGAGAAGAGGAACCTTAGAAGCCACATATTGAAAGTAGAAGCACTATCATGAACCCGGATCCTTGATTATGTGCATAGAGTAAAGCTTCACCAACATTGGAACACGTATCTTGGACTCTTAGGTGAAAAAGAAACAAATTTATTTGTTCAACTAATCACTAAATTGGAGGGTCTTTGTTATAATCCTAAGACATACTCTAATGGGCAATTAATTTCTGTTTTGATCTCAGATCTGATGTTCAGTCTTTCTGTAAATTTAGTGATCTCTATAACTAGTATAGTAATTGCAGTTTTAAATACCCTTGGGGGAGTAAATACCATAATCAATCTTCAACCATTGCACTAACTGAAAGGCAATTAGTTGACAGTCCACTGAAAGCAACAGTCCGTTGGAAGGGATGCAAGGCATGACAGAGACCACTGGTTGTTGCCAGTGTCTGTTCTCCCTTCTCCCATAAGGATAGTTCACCCACTTTTAGCTGATCACATGGCTATCCAGCTTCTCTTGAAACCAAGTGTGGTCAAATGACTAGGGGATGTAAACAGAAGTGAAATGTGCAGCTTTCAGATTGTGCTCTTAAAAGGTGTGGGAATGTGCTCCCGTGACTCTGTGTGGAATGTGCAACCTCCTGTACTAGCCGATGAGGGCAACACAGTAGAGATGGCAGAAAAAGAATATGGAAACAGCCTAGGTCCCTGACACCATGGGCTGTGTTGACAGAGACACAAACTTCTATCTTATTTAAACACTTGTTTTGAGGAGGGATCTTGTTAGACCGGTCAAAGCAATGTCTTAATTGATCACAAATTATGCTCTTCAAGTAAAACTAAGACATTAAAGGGACACTGAAATGTGTGGATTGGGAGTCAGGAGAAGGGCCCTGGCTTCACAGGGCTACTAACTTGCTAGGTAACTGGAGCGAGTCAGCTCCCTTCTCGGAGCCTCAACCTCTCCATGTGAGGATGCAGCCCCTCCCAAGATGAACAGCCAGTGAATAACACGAGAACATGCTGTGCCAAACGCAACAATGGAAAAGAAAAAGAATAGACAAAATCAAGTCCTGCCAGAGGTGAAGAAATCCTGGGAAAATATCAAAAACAGAAAAACAAATATAAAAAATATTATAGGGGCAACTCTATACCCTTTCTTTTTTATTTTCCTTGGTGTTATTCTCTAAGACATTTGTGTTTTTGAATAAATCTTACAGATTAAGTGCCAAAATTCCATCTGCCTCCTCCTGCTGAGAAGTCACAATGCCTTGTTTATGACACCAGGCTCTGTTTCCATGGGGATGACTGTGTCAGTGTAATTCCAGCATTATGACTTCTGGGTATATTTGAGAAGATGGGTGAAGGCAATGAAAAATCTTTGAATACACACATTTGTTGTTATTCTGATAACTCGCAGCTACAGGAATGATGAAGCTGAAAATAGAGAGTAGGAACCAGACAGATGCCCATTAAAGGCTGAGATCATTTTTCTGACTGCTGAAAAGGACACTTAACCCTTCAGCCCTTCCTTCTTGAAGTTTTTGGTCTGCTTTATTTTCAATGGTTTGTTTAAATTTTTAATATAATATAATTTGCACGAGGCAGCTGCAAGGCTTTTATATGATCCCTTTCTTTGCCTAAATCTTTCTTCTGGGTGGGGACTGCTTTAAGCTCATCCTGAATAATGGCTTCTATTATTTAAATCCATCATTTAAATTCAATTTTGCCAAGAAGCTATTATGCCTACTCTATGTGCAAATATGGAAACTTAAGTGTAGAGTTTCCTCCTGAAATTTTCCATAGGGGAAAAAAAGTCATCCATTTAAATGCACTCTTTGAGTCCTGCAAATTCTGTGAGCAAACAACTTTAAACAACCTATTTCTTTTTCATGTCAAAATAGAGATTTTAAAAAATTTTGCTGAATATAAAAGTAATTTGTGTTTACTGTAAAAAAAAAAAAAAAATCAAACACCCAGGAATCTAAAGTAGAAAGCATTGTCTACTCAAAATTGCTGTGCCCCACAGAAAC
Organism: Equus caballus; assembly: GCF_041296265.1. NCBI lineage: Eukaryota > Metazoa > Chordata > Mammalia > Perissodactyla > Equidae > Equus > Equus caballus. Next base: position 1,146,153 of record NC_091686.1, on the reverse strand, counting down.
ATTGTTTTATCTCTATATTTTTTCTAGATTTTTAAATATAAAGAAACATCAATATTTACATAAGTTGCATCATATGATACCGTGGCAGACTGCGTTTTCCAAAGACAGCGACAACAATATACCCATCCTGCATGCTATTCTGAAAGTGTCCTTGGCATTCTCTCGTCAAGAATTGTTATTTCTTCACCTCCTGGAATCTGAGTAGACTTTGGACACCTTCAACCAATAGGATATGGCTGCCATAATGTTATACTTGTTCTGTGCATAGCGCTTAACTGGCCTGGCAACTTCCACTTCCTACTTCTTAGAAGTTGACCACCCTGTAAGAAGTAGGACTATTCCGAGATCAACATGCTATGAGGAAGCCCAAGAAGGCCTCAAAGATGAGATTCCATGTTGAGAAGTGAAGAAACCAAAGTTCACCAAAACCCCAGACATGAAGAAGTCATCTTGGAAGTGGATCTTTCCAACCCAGCTGACCCACCCAATCTACACATGGGTAGTTCAAACACAAACCACCCAGCTGAGCCCTTCTTGAGTCCTGATCTACAAAACCAGCAGTAGAGTAAAATAGTTGTTGTTTTTTTTAATTATTACCAATAATTTTTAAATGAAATGGGAAAATAATAAGTATGGAATATTAAGTGAAAAAACTTAAGTCCCAAACCGTAAATACAACATGACGTTGCCCATGCCTTTGCTTGTCTCACTTAGTCATTGTGACAGCCGTCTAAATGGGCTCCCCCACCAGGTGCAACCCCTTCAGTTCGTTCTCCACACCCAAGCCAGAGATGTCTCCTAAAGTAAGATGGTTGTTTCAAACTCCAAAGTTCTGGGGTCGTTTGTAACATGGCAACAAATAACCAAAACATATTCTTTGAAAATTTTTTATGTTAAAACAAATTAAATCCACCTCATCTCTGTTAGTGGTTCTCATATTATATGCCTTTGCCATATGCTAATAACTCATCCCTAGTAGTTGTACTTTTAGACTGTTTTCCCTATGATTAGTATAAATAATGTGCAGTGAACATTTCTTTACACATGCACCTGTTTGATTGTTTTCAAGGGTGAATTCTTATACGTCGTATTACTGAGCCAAAAGGTAATTCAAAAATTACATTTTGATATGTTCAGCCTGATTATATTTCAGAAATGTACAAATTTATTCCATACCAGGAGTGTATGAGAATTTCACTTTTATCATCACTGGGGCTTATCAACCTTTTTAATCTTAGCTAATCTGCTAAGAGATACATAATTTCATTTTTATTGGTCATTTCTTGTATTTTGTAAATTGCTTGTTCATAAAGCATAAACCATTTCAAAACCATTTTAAAACTTAGTTTCTTTATATAAATAAATAATTTCATAAATGTATGTATTGTAGACATTATTACTGTTCACCAGTGTTTCCATTCCTCCTCCCCTTCCAGAGGAGCACAAGAGGAACCAGTTTCCCTAACTCTGTGAACTTGTGTATGGCTATGTGCCTTGGGGAAAAAAAGGATGAACATGACATGCATCAAACCGCTGGTGCATGAATCTCCGTGTTCTTTCTACCCCTGCTGCAGCAATCATGAAAACACAGGTTGGTAGGAAGATCCCACGAGATCTAAATGGCCTGGAAGGCTAAAGCAACCTGTTGAGAAAATTGTCTGGAGAGTCTCCCAGATGCTCAGGCTTTGTGTGAGCAAGAAGTAAGTGTTTTCTTTTCAGGTTAATGCATTGAGATGTCAGATTGTTTACTACTGAAGAATAACCTAACTTATCCTGACCAATACAATACAATCTGATTACAAGTACGCTTTCCAAATGCAGACGCTGTCATTGGGTTTGTTAGTTGCTTGGCTTCACCCTTATCTACACATATGGCAACATGCATAACTTGGGTCACCTTGGTAGAACGATTTAAAAACCTGGTATGTACCCTTCCATATTTTTCCTTCATGCTCATAATACTATACAAATATATCCATCACATATACATAGAAATATATGTATGTATGTAAAGCAGGATTTTAGCCTTTGTTTTCCAAAAATAAGAAAGTGGACTATTGTACACCCTTTTCTGCATCTTCATCTCGCATTTCTTACTCAGCAATAACTTATGGAATAAAGTCACCTTCTATAGCTCTAATTCATTCATTTTACTGATTGCTCAACAGAATGTAGTACGCACGCAATAGGATTTATTCAACCAGTCACCTCTTGACCAGCATCCTCTTTGATCTAGTTTTGTGCCATTAGAGACAATGCTGCAATAAACACTTTAGTGCCAAAGTCCACTAATCGTCTGCTTTTGTTTCTATTGGCATTCTTGGGAGAAGCCTAGTAAGGTTAAATGATACATGCATTTTTTTAAAAAATAAATACCACTTTTATTTTTGTTATAATAAATGGCTTTTCAAAGTTGAGTGAAAAAAAACAAAAAATGATCCAAAAACACCCCATTATACATATTTTCCTTAGAATTTATAAAGTTTCCAGTTTAACAAATAGTTTTTTTTTTCTTTTCCAGATGTACGTCATATTTCGAATTCTGTGTACATTACATCATGTTCACCACCCAAACACTAATTATAGTCCATGCCCTCACATGTGAGCCTAATCACCCCTTTTGCCCCCCCCTTCCCCCTTCCCCAATGGTAACCACCAATCCAATCTCCAATGCTATGTGGTTTTTTGTCATTGTTTTTATCTTCTACTTATGATTGAGATCATATGGTATTTGACTTTCTCCCTCTGACTTATTTCACTCAGCATAATACCCTCAAGGTCATCCATGTTGTCACGAATGGCCAGATTTCATCATTTCTTATGGCTGAGTAGTAGTCCATCGTGTATAAATACCACATCTTCTTTATCCATTCGTCCCTTGATGGGCACCTAGGTTGCTTCCATGTCTTGGCTATTGTGTATAATGCTGCAATGAACATAGGGGTGCAAGTATCTTTATGCCTTTGCATTTTCAAGTTCTTTGGATAAATACCCAGCAGTGGGATAGCTGGATCATATGGTAGATCTATCCTTAATTTTCTGAGGATTCTCCATACTGCTTTCCATAGTGGCTGCACCAGTTTGCACTCCCACCAGCAGTGAACAAGGGTTCCCTTCTCTCCACACCCTCTCCAACATTTGTTGTTTCTTGTCTTGTTAATTATAGCCATTCTGACGGAAGTGAGGTGATACCTCACTGTAGTTTTGACTTGCATTTCCCTGATAGCTAATGATGTTGAGGATCTTTTCATATGCCTGTTGGCCATCTGTATATCTTCTTTGGAGAAATCTCTGTTCAGATCTTTTGCCCATTTTCTAATTGGATTGTTCGTTTTTTTGTTGTTGAGCTGTATGAGTTCTTTGTATATTTTGGATATTAACCCCTTATCTGATATATGGTCTGCAAATATCTTCTCCCAATTGTTAGGTTGTCTTTCATTTTGTTGATGGTTTCCTTTGCTGTGCAGAAGATTTTTAGTTTGCTGTAGTCCCATTTGTTCATTTTTTCTTTTGTTTCCCTTGCCCGGTCAGACATGGGACTTGAAACTATGCTGCTCAGACCAATGTCATGGAGTGTACTGCCTATGTTTTCTTCTAGAAGTCTCATGGTTTCGGGTCTTACATTCAAGTCTTTAATCCATTTTGAGTTGATTTTTGTGCGTGGTGTAAGGGAATGGTCTACTTTCATTCTTTTGCATGTGTCTGTCCAGTTTTCCCAACACCATTGATTGAAGAGACTCTCCTTTCTCCATCGTATGCTCTTGGCTCCCTTGTGGAATATTAGCTGTCCATAAACGTGTGGGTTTACTTCTTGGCTCTCAATTCTGTTCCAGTGATCTGTGTGTCTGTTTTTGTGCCAGTACCATGCTGTTTTGGTTACTATGGCTTTGTAGTATATTTTGAAATCAGGGAGTGTGATACCTCCAGCTTTGTTCTTTTTTCTCAGGAATCCTTTGGCTATTCGGGGTCTTTTGTTGTTCCATATAAATTTTAGGATTCTTTGTTCTATTTCTGTAAAAAATGTTGTTGGAACTTTGATAGGGATTGTGTTGAATCTATAGATTGCTTCAGGAAGTATGGACATTTTAACGATGTTAATTCTTCCAATCCAAGAGCACGGAATATCTTTCCAGTTCTTTGTGTCTTCTTCAATTTCTTTCAACAATGTTTTATAGTTTTCGGTGTACAGATCTTTCACCTCTTTGGTTAAGTTTATTCCTAGGTATTTTATTCTTTTTGTTGCAATTGCAAATGGGATTGTATTCTTAAATTCTCTTTCTGCTACTTAGTTGTTAGTGTATAGAAACGCAACCAATTTTTGTATGTTGATTTTGTATCCCGCAACTTAACTGTATTCGTTTATTATTTCTAAAAGTTTTTTAGTGGACTATTTAGAGTTTTCTAGATATAAAATCATGTCATCTGCAAAGAGTGGCAGTTTCACTTCTTCTTTTCCAATGTGTATCCCTTTTATTTCTTTTTCTTGCCTGTTTGCTCTGGCCGGGACTTCCAATACTATGTTAAATAAGAGTGGTGAAAGTGGGCATTCTTATCTGGTTCCTGTTCTTAGAGGGATAGCTTTCAGTTTTTCTCCATTGAGAATGATATTTGCTGTGGGTTTGTCATATATGGGCTTTATTATGTTGAGGTATTTTCCTTCTATACCCATTTTATTTAGAGTTTTTATCCTAAATGGATGCTGTATCTTGTCAAATGCTTTTTCTGCATCTATTGAGATGATCATGTGATTTTTATTCTTCATTTTGTTAATGTGGTGTATCACGTTGATAGATTTGCAGATGTTGAACCATCCCTGCAGCCCCAGAATGAAACCCACTTGATCATGATGTATGATCTTTTTAATGTACTGTTGTATTCAATTTGCTAGTATTTTGTTGAGGATTTTTGCATCGATGTTCATCAGTGATATTGGCCTGTAATTTTCTTTTTTTGTGTTGTCTTTGTCTGGTTTTGGTATCAGGGTAACGTTGGCTTCGTAGAAGGAGTTAGGAAGCCTCCCCTCCTCTTCAATTTTTTGGAAAAGTTTGAGAATAGGTATTAAGTCTTCTTTGAATGTTTGGTAGAATTCACCAGGCAAGTTATCTGGTCCTGGACTTTTATTTTTTGGGAGGTTTTTGATTGCTGTTTCCATCTCCTAACTGGTGATCGGTCTATTCAAATTTTCTGCATCTTCTTGGTCCAGTTTTAGAAGGTTGTATGTTTCTAAGAATTTATCCATTTCTTCTAGATTATCCAACCTGTTGGCGTATAGCTTTTCATAGGATTCTCTTATATCTTTTGTATTTCTGAGGTGTCTGTTGTAATCTCTCCTCTTTCATTTCTGATTTTATTTATTTGAGCCTTCTCTCTTTTTTTCTTGGTTAGTCTAGCTAAGGGTTTGTCAATTTTGTTTTATCTTTTCGAAGAACCTGTTCTTGGTTTCATTAATTTTTTCTATTGTTTCTTTTAGTCTCTATTTCATTTATTTCTGCTCTGATTTTTATTATTTCCTTCCTTCTGTTGATTTTGGGCTTTCTTTGTTGTTCTTTTTCCAGTACCTTTAGGTGCACTTTTAGATTGTCTATTTGGGATTTTTCTTCTTTGTTGAGGTAGGCCTGAATTGCTATAAACTTCCCTCGTAGAACTGCTTTTGCTGTATCTCACACATTTTGACATGTCGTGTTTTCATTTTCATTTGTCTCCAGGAATTTTTTGATTTCTTCTTTAATTTCTTCATTGACCCAATCATTCTTCAGTAGCATTTTGTTCAATCTCCACATTTTTGTGGCTTTTCTGGTTTTCTTTCTGTAGTTGATTTCCAGTTTCACACTTTTGTGGTCAGAAAAGATGCATGGTATTATTTCAATCTTCTTAAATTTATTGAGACTTGTTTTGTGGCCTAATATGTGATCAATCCTGGAGAAAGTTCCATGTGCATTTGAAAAGAATGTGTATTCTGTGGTTTTTGGATGGAATGTTCTATATATATTCACTAAGTCTATCTGGTCTAATGTGTCCTTTAAGGCCAGTGTTTCCTTATTGTCTTCTGTTTGGATGATCTATCCATTGGTGTAAGTGGAGTGTTAAAGTCCCCTACTGTTATTGTACTACTGTCTATTTCTCCTCTTATGTCTGTTCATAATTGCTTTATATATTTAGGTGCTCCTATGTTGGGTGCATAGATATTTACAAGTGTTATATTTTCTTGTTGGATTGTTCCCTCTATCATTATGTAGTGCCCATCTTTGTCTCTTGTTACAGTTTTTGATTTAAAGTCTATTTTGTCTGATGTAAGTATTGCTACCCCCTCTTTCTTTTCTTTGCCATTTGCGTGGAATATCTTTTTCCATCCTTTCACTTTCAGTTTGTGATTGTCTATAGGTCTGAAGTGTGTCTCTTGTATGCAGCATATACATGGGTCTTGTTTTTTTATCCAATTGACCACCCTATGGCATTTGATTGGAGCATTTAGTCCATTGACATTTAAAGTAGCTATTGATAAATATGTATTTATTGCCATTTTGTCACTTTTTCTTTTTTTCTGGGTGTTTTAGTAGTTCTTCTCTGTTCCTTTCTTTTTCTCTTGCTCTCTTCCCTTGTGGTTTGATGGCTATCTTTAGTAATATGTTTGATTTATTTTGTCTTACTTTTTTACCTGCTTGTTATAGGTTTCTGATTTGTGGTTACCATGAGGATCCTATTTAATATACTATGCATATAATATTCTATATTGAGTAGATAGACTCTTTAGCTTGACCTCTTTCTAAAAGCTCTACTTTTTCACTCCCCTCCTCCCACATTATATGTTTTTCACATCATATATAGTCTTTTGTTTAGTGTGTGTCTATCCATTACCCTCTTATCATTGAAATAGGTGATTTTAGTACATTTGTCTTTTAACCTTCATATTATTTTCACAGGTAGGTGATCTGCTGCCTTTACTATATTTTTACCTTACAAGTGATTTCATTGCCTGTTTTTTCATTGCTGTTGTTTTGTTTTTTTGATAATTTTTTTTTATCTCTATTTGTGGTCATTGCTTTCCCACTTAAATAAGTCCCTTCAGCATTTCTTGCAGAACTGGTTTCTTGGCGATAAACTCCTTTAATTTTTGCTTGTCTGGGAAGCTCTTTATCTCTCCTTCCATTCTAATGACAACTTCGATGGATAGAGTATTCTTGGCTGTAGGTTTTTTTCCTTTTAGCACTTTAAATATGTCATGCCATTCTCTTCTCGCCTATAGGGTCTCAACTGAGAAGTCCACTGATAGCCTGATGGGCTTCCCTTTATTTGTCACTTGTGGCCTTTTTCTTCCTGCTTTTAGGATTCTCTCTTTGTCTTTAATTTTGGACATTTTGATTATAATATGTCTTGGTGTGGGCCTCTTTGGACTTGTCTTGTTTGGAGCTCTCTGTGCTTCCTGAACTTGGATGTCTATTTCCTTCCTCAGGTTAGGAAAATTTTCCTCTATTATTTCTACAAATAAATTTTCTGCCCCTTTGTCTCTCTCTTCTCCTTCTGGGACACCTATAATACGAATGTTAGCACGCTTGATATTGTCCCAGAGTTCCCTTACACTGTTCTCATTCTGTCTAATTCTTTTTTCTCTTTTCTGTTCTGCTTGGGTGATTTCCTCTAGCCTTTCGTCTAGCTCGCTGATCCATTCTTCTGCTTCCTCTACTCTGCTATTGAGTCCCTCTAGTGAATTTCTCATTTCAAGTATTGTATTCTTCACTTCTGATTTTTTTTTTTATATCTTCCAGTTCTTTGCTGATGTGCTCACTGTGTTCATCCATTCTTCTCCCCATATCTGTGAGCATCCTCATGATATTTCACTTGAATTCTTTGTCGAGTAGGTCACTAGTTTCTGTTTCATTTAGTTCCTTTTCTGGGGTTTTGTAGTGTTCCCTTGCTTGGAAAGTATTCCTTTGCCTCCTCATTATGCCTCTTTCTCTGCACTATTTTCTTTGTAGTAGGTGAGTCCAGTAAGTCTCCTGATCTTGGAGAAGTGGCCTTATGGATGAGATGCCTTATGAGGCCCAGCAGTGTGCTTCCCTCTCGTCACCAGTCCATAAGAACCAGGAGTGACCCCTTTGTGGGCTACTTGTGTTCTTTTGCTGTGGCAGGGTTGCTCCCACTGCAGGTACCCAGGGAGTCTGATCTTTCCTTCCCTGGTCAGCTGTTTGTAAATCCAGTTTGGGGAGCCTCAACACTGTTGGCTACAAAGTCTATCAGCACACTCATATTGCAATTGTAGTCTTAATTGGGTTGGTACCCAGTGTAGCTGTTTGCTAGGCTCAGCGGTGTGGAGTTGTGATAGGCCTGAGGCCAACAAAGTTGTTGTCAGTTCTCTTAGGAGTGCAGCTGAGTGGGGCTGGCCCTTGGCATGGGGGCACTCAATTGTTTCAGGTTTTGGAAGGTGGGGCTGATCCTTTTTATGGCTATTTGTGAAGTGCAGGTCTTCTGCTGCTGATAAGCCTCACCCCCCACAGGACCACATACACAGTCAACACAGTCCTAGTCCGTGCACACTTCTCAACCCCCTGGAGCGTACCCCAATGCCACACTGCAGAGGCCCCCATCTCTCCCCCAATGCCTCCCACAGTTCACCTGGTCCTCACACAGGCCCTGCCCCACAGAGGCAGACACACTCTCCTGCCTGTAGAGGATCAAGGCACCCAGTCAATGCAGGCTGAAAAGCAGCCTGAGGGCTTGGTGTTAGGTGGGGCCAGTCCCTAGGGCAGGTTGCCTGCTCTGGCTGAACTGGATTAAATCTGTGCTCTAGTGGGTGTGGCAGACCCCTGGGCTAACAGCCCAAGGGATGCGCCTCAATGGCCCCCACCAGTGTCTGTATCAGCACGCCTGGACCAGGTCATAACAGGGGCCCCCACCAATGTCTCAGTCTCCAGAGAGGTCCCTCCTCTCGCGAAGATGCCCCCAGGGCCCACCAGGTGAGTCTGGTTTCACCAAAGGACTGTCAGCCTTCTCTCTGGTGATTTTAGGTTGCTGCAATGAGCGAGTGTGTGCGTGAACCCTTTAAGACCCGGGTCTTTTTGGCTTTCGGCCGATAGCTTTTCTGGGGGTGTCATCTCTGCAGTTAATAGCCAGCAAAGCCAGACAGTAAGACCCCCATCTCAGCTGAGCTGAGTCTGAAGGATGGTTATAGCAGTATTGCCCCCGTTCCGGACCTCACTCCTCCAGGGAGGGCTCCTACCTTAGGGTGGCTCCCGCCTGGCCAGCTGAGAAGCTCCACTGCTCCCAAGATGGCTTTTTTCCTCTCCGGCCAGAATTACTGACTCTTCTGCCTTCCTCAGGACTGTCCCTTGTCGTGGGGGTTCTTTTTATCCAGTTTTCAGTTTTCAATCCAGGGTAATTCTTCCAAAAATTGTTGTAACGTGGTTGTGTTCATGGGAGGAGGCAAGTTCAACATGTGCTCACACTGCCATCTTGATGAGATCCTGCATTTTTATTTTTAATAAATTCTGCTAGATTACTTCTACCAAAAGCTGTAACATGGCACATTCCACTAGGAATATGGGAGTATTTCTTCCTTTAATTCCCCAGGAGTCTTAAGTGTGTAATTCTTTCTGATGAACGAACCTGCTATCTCATTGCTCCTTAAATTTGCATCCTCCTGGCTACCCGTGAATTTAAGCATCTTTTCATATATCTGTGACCATTTACCTTTGCTCTTCTATGACTTTTCCTTACTCAATTGTTTAACAGCGTTGTATTTTTCTTGTCAGTTTGGAGAAGGACTTTGAATAATATGGACAACTTACCCCTTGTCTGCCATTCACATTGGACTAATTTGTCCTCATCTATTTTGTCCATTGATTTTAGTTGTTTCTATAGCTACATAAAGGTTATTATCACTTCTTTCACCGCATCTAAGTTCCTGATCTTAGTTAAGAAGTTCTCCCTGACTCCTAACTTGTAAGATTTTCTTGCAAGAGCATTGTTTTTCAGGATTTTTTTCTTACACTTGAGTACTCAAGTCATGAGGAAACTATTTTTTTCTTTTTAAAAGTTAAGGTACTATTTCTATTTTTAAAAAATGCAGTTGTTTAAGTGTACAATTTGATGAATTGTGGTAATTATATATGATAAAGTAATCACAAGGAACAGTTTCATCAGCATAAAATGTTTTCTTTCCCTCTCTTACACCCCCAGCGCCAGTTCCAGGCAAACACTGATCTTCTTTCTGTTACCATAGTTTTGCAGTTTTCTATAATTTTGTGTAAATAGAATCATACAGTATAGACTTTTGTGCTTGTCTTCTTTCACTCAGCATAATGTTTTCAAGATTTATCCATGACGGTGAGTGCATTAATCTTTTATTACTTCTTATTGCAGTGTGGAATTCCACGCTATAGATAAACCACAATTTCTTTATCCACTCACCAGTTTTCGTCTTTATGGAATGTTCTGCTATAAACATGTGAGTACATGTCTTTGTGAGTATAAGTTTTTCTTTCTCTTTCGGATGAATATCTAGGAGTAGAACTTCTGGGTCATATGGTAGGTGTATGTCATACAGTCAGAGACATTTACAGACTGTTTTCCAGAGTGACTGTACCATTTTGCATTTCAATCAGCAATGAATGAGACTTACAATTGTTCTGTATCCTCACCAACACTTGTACTCAGTATTTTTCAATTCAGCCATTCTAGTAGGCATGTCGTTGAGATTTTTAATTGGCATTTCTCTGATGATTAGTGATGTTGAGAATCTTTTCTTATGCTTATTGTCTATTTATATATCTTCATTTGTAAAATATATGTTCACAAATTTGATCTTTGTTTTAGAAAGACTTTAATTTTTATTGGGATGTTTGACTTCTTATTCTTGAGCTATAAGAGTTCTTTATACATTCTAGATACAAGTCCTTTGTCTGATGTATGCTTTGCAAAACAATTTCACCCAGTCTATGGATTGCATTTTTATTTTCTTAACTGTGTCTCTTAAAATCCAAAAGCTTTTAATCTGAATGAAGTCCATGTTATCAAATTTTTTATTTATATTTTAAGCTTTTTGTATCCTGTAAAAGAAAATATAAACAAAAGTCACAAAAGTTTCCTATTTCCTATTCTAGAAATTTTGCAGTTTTCGTTGTTACATCTGAGTCTGTCATCCACTTGGAATTAGCTTTTTTGTATAGTGTTAGGTAAGGGTATAAGTTCATTATTTTGCATATGAATACACAATTATTCCAGCACCTTTTGTTGGAAAGACTATCCCTTCTCCATTGGCTTGCCTTGGCATTCAATTGACTGCAGAAGTGTGAGTCTATTCGTGGACTCTGTTGATCCATTGGTCTACGTGGCTGTCCTGATGCCAGTCTTGATTGCTATAGAGTGACAGTAAGTTTTGAAATCAGGTAGTGTAAGTCTTCCAAATTGTTTCCTCTTCTCCAAAAATGTTTCGGCTATTCTAAGTCCACTGCCTTTCACATAAACTTTTACGTCTGCTTGTCAATCTCTTCAAAAAGCCTATTGTTTTTCATCTTCTCAGACACTGGCGCATGCCAGATGCAGAGCCCATAAGTGGGGGATGTGACGACTGAGGGGGCCAGAGTAGATGGAGTAACAGGGAACAGGTTAGCCTTCCCGCCTGAAACAACTAGAAAATTGGACAATACATTAAAGAAAGTTTCTCAAGACATTGGACATCAAGTAATGAAGGACACTGACCCCTGAGAGATGAGAAACAAATGAAGTGAGCCCTAAAATTGCCCTGGCTATGACCTGGAGAGAATTTCTAGGCGGCAGCACAGGAAGGGGCAACCCAGGCGGAGCACAGCAGTCTCCCTAAGTTGAAGAGGAAGAGCTGGGAGCGAGGGAGGCTAAGGCAGCTAGAACTAGCAGGGCAGACCATTGAAGAGGACAGCACTATGAGAGTCCTAGTATCCTTCAGCACATGTGTGAGAGAACTATCAAAAGGATTAGAGGGGAAGGTCTTCAAGGTTTACAAAAGGCCAGAACAGTGCCTGCTCACACCATTTGGAGTGGAAAATCCTCATAATTATAAGGATTGGTAGAATACCGAGAAGAGATTTTCCTCAGCAGTGGAGAAAATTTTACCCTAGATTAAACATTGCTCTGTTCCCTCCTAGCAAAGCTTAAAGCAAAACCCAAATAATCAAATTGTTTCCAAGTAACTTAACTGCATCCCAAAATGAAGCTGAAGTCTATTTATAGGAATATTACAGTGTACAGCACCCAACAAGGAAAAATTCCTACAGCCTGTTATTTTTCTCTTAGAGTGTTTTAGCAGATAATGTTTTTGCCTAGACTTCAACTTCAAACTCATGTCTTAAGCAGTGGCTCTAGTCTAAGTTCAGATCTTTTGTCTTTACTTGCGCTGCTTCAAGTTTTCCGCATATGTGTAGTTTGAGAGTCAGAGATACGGGTGTACCCCATTTTCCCGCCCCCTGCCAACTCCCTTCAGTGGTCACAGCACTCCAGCTTCAATTTCCTGTTCCCACATGCACCACGACAGTTGCCGTGTGCACCTCGATGTGGAGACACAGAGACGGTACTTGTAGAGCTTCTTATCCTCCCTCCTCCTTTCTGTTCCTCACACTGAATAACCTCGATTGACCTATGTTCCATCTCACTGATTCTTTCTTCTGCCTGCTTTCATTTGCATTACATCTTATATTGAGCCCATCTAGTGAGTTTTTCATTTCAGTTATTATAATTTAACTCCAGCTTTTCTGTTTGGTTTCTTTTTATAATTTCTGTCTTCTTATTGATATTCTCTATTTGGTGACACATTTTTCTCCTGATTCCTTCTGTTCTTTAAACATGGTTTTCATTACCTCTTTGAACATATTTAAAAGAGCTGACCTAAAGTCTTAGTCTAGTAAGTCCAACGTCTAGGCTTCCTGAGGGATAATTTCCATTGGATTCTTACGTATGGGTCATGTCGCATAATATTTTTTGTTGAAAACTAGATATTTCAAATAATATGTATGACAATTTTGAAAATCAGATTCTCCCCACTACCCAGGGTTTACTGTTGCAGCTTGTGGTTTTTATTGTCTGTTTAGTGACTTTTCTGAAATAATTCTTTAAGCCTGTATTTTTGTCATGTGTGGACACTAAAGTCTCTACTTATGTAGCTTAGTGATCAGCCAATGATTGGACAGAAATTGGCTTAAACATCTAGAATCAATAAGTCTAGGGGTATTTGCCAAGGGATCTGTGTGCATGCTGGGGTATGTCCTCAACACTCAGCCAGGTGTTTATAGCTCTGCCTAAGTTGGCACTTGCTGCTTTCACAGAGCCTCAAAGTCAATCAGAAGGGAGAACTTAGGACTTTCCTCAAGTGTCAAGTGTTTCCTGAACATGTGTACAAGTGACCCTCAATAAGACTAATAGCTGATTTCTCATCAGAAACTCTCAAGGACAGAAGGCAATGGAATGACATATTGAAAGTGCTAAAAGAAAAAAAAAACCTGTTAACCAAACATTCTATATCCAGCAAAACTATCCTTCAAAACATGAAGAGGAATTTTAGACATTCTCAGATAAGCAAAAGCTGAGAGATTTCATCGCTAGCAGTCCTGCTCTACAAGGAATGCTAAAGAGAGTGCTTTGGGCTGAAATGGAAGAACACTAGACAGCAATCTGAATCCACATGAAGAAATAAAGAGTGTCAGTAAAGTTAACTGTGTAGATAATATAAATGACATTGAAAATACACTTTTTGCTTGTAACTCCTTTTTTCCCTCTTTGACTTAAAAGACAACTGCATAAAGCAAGAATTATAAATCTACGTTGATGGGCACACAATGTACAAAGATGTAATTTGTGACAAGAACAGCACAAAGGAGTAGAGGAATAAAGCTATATAGGAGCAAAATTTTTGTATACTATTGAAATTAAGTTGGTATTACTCCAAGTTGATTGTTATAAATTAAAATGTTAGTGGTAGTTTTCAGGGCAACTACTAAGAAAATAAAAGTATATAATAAAAGAAATGATAAGGGAATTTAAGTGATACACTAAAGAATCTATTTAACACAAAAGAAGGCAGTAATAAAGAAAATGAGGAACAGAAAGACATGACATATAGAATACAGATAGCAAAATGGCAGACAAATCCTACCTTATCAGTCATTACATTAATTGTAAATGGATTAAAATCTCTAATTAAATGTAGAGAATGGCAGAACAGATAAAAAATATATAATCCAACTATATGCTGCCTACAAGAGACTCATAATACATCTGAAGACACAGATAGGTCAAAAGTAAAAGATGAGAAAAGATACACCTTGAAAACAATAACAAAGAGAGTGGCAGTGGTAACATGAGACAAAATAGACTTTAAGACAAACACTGTTACTGGAGACAAATAAGGACATTTTATAATGATAAAGGGTCAATCCATCATGAAGATATAACAATTGTAAACATGTATTCACCTAAAAAAAGATCTCTAAAATACAAAAAGGAAAAAATGACAGAATTATGGGAGAAATAGACAGCTCTACAATAACAGTTGGAGACTTCAATATGTAACTTTCAATAATGGATAGGACAAAAGATAAACAAGGAAACAGAAGATTTGAACAACACTATAAACCAACTAGACATAACAGACATCTATAGAACACTCTGCTCAATGACAGCAGAATACACGTACTTCCCAAGTACTCATGGAACATTCTCCAGGAAAAAACATACGTTAGGCCATAAGACAAGTCTTAGTAAATTTAAAAGGGTTGAAGTCATGCAAAGTATGTTCCATGACCACAATCAAATAAAATTAAAAATAAGTAACAGAAGGAAATTTTAGAAATATGCAAATGTGTGGAAATTAAAAACACACTACAAAATAAATGATAAGCCAGGAAAAAAAAATATCACTAGAAAAATTAGAAAGTACACAGGGCTGGCCCAGTGGCTCAGTGGTTAAGTTCACATGCTCCACTTTGGCGGCCCAGGATTCACAGGTTTGGATCTCAGGCACAGACCTATGCACCACTCATCAAGTAGTGAGCTACCATCATGTGGTGGCATCCCCAATACAAAAATAGAGGAAGATGGACACAGATGTTAGCTCAGGGTTAGTCTTCCTCAGCAAAAAGAAAAAAAGAAAGAACATATTTTGAAGTAAATGAATACAAAAACACAACACACAAAAACTTAAAACTTTCATTAAAAAAGAATGATCTCAAATCAATAACCTAAATTTCTGCCTTAAGAAACTAGAAGAAAAAGACTAAACTAAACCCAAAACAAGCAAGAGGAAGGAAATAATAAAGTTTAGAGTGAAAACAAATGAAATAAAGAATAGAAAAATAGAAAACTTTGAAAAAATCAACAAAATTGAAAACTTTTAGCTAGACTGACCAAGAACAAGAAAAGACTCAAATTACTAAAATCAGGAATGAAAGAATGGACATTACTATTGCCCATACAGAAATTTAAAAAATGATAAGGGAATACTATGAACAATTGTACACCAACAAATTATGTAATTTAGATGAAGCAGGAACAGGTCTAGAAAGAGACAAACTACCAAAACTGACCCAAATCTGACCCAAGATGAAATACGAAATCTGAATAGGCCTGTAGTAAGTAAGGAGTTTGAGTCAGCAGTCAAAACACTTCCCACAAAGCAAAGCCCGGAACTGGATGACCTCACTGTTGAATTCTACTAAACATTTGAAGGATATTTCACACCAGTCCTCCACAGTCTCTTCCAAAAAGTAGAACAGGAAAGGACATTCATTAGTTTGACATCAAATCCAGACAAAGACACCACAAGAAAAAGAATACATGAAAATAGGTGCAAAAATCCTCAACAAAGTACCAGCAAACAGAATCCAGCAGCATATACAAAGGATTATCCATCATTACCAAGTAGAATTTATCCTAGGAATCCAAGGTTGTCTCAACATCTGAAAATTAATCAATACAATATACCATACAATAGAATAATTTTAAAAAATGATCATCTTACCAGATGCAGAAAAACATTTGACAAAATTCAACACTCTTGGAGGCCAGCCTCGTGGCCAAGTGGTTAAGTTCATGCGCCCTGCTTCGGTGGCCCAGGTTTTCGCCAGTTTGGATCCTGGGCGGAGACCCAGCACCACTCATCAGGCCATGCTGAGGCGGCATCCCACATAGCAGAGCCAGAAGGACTTACTCCTGGAATATGCAGCTATGTACTGGGGGGCTTTGGGGAGAAGAAGAAGAAGGGGGAAAAAAAAGGATTGGCAACAGATGTTAGTTAGCTGAGGTGCCAGTCTTTTAAAAAAAAAAGAAAATCAACATGATAAACTAGGAATAGAAAGGATCTTCCTCAACCTGATAAAGGCATCTGTGAAAAACACACAGCAACATAATATTCATGGTGAAAGGCTGACTGCTTTCCCAAAGATCGGGAACAAGACGCGGGCGACTGCTCTGCCATGGCTATTCAACACTGCATGGAGGTTCCGGCCAGGGAAGCTGGCCCAAAAAGAGAGAAAAGGCATCCAGATTGGAAAGGAAGAAGTAAAACCATTTCTATACACAAATTACATGATCTTTTAGAAAATTCTAAACCATTCATGCACACTAAAAACTAGTAGGGCTAATAAATGACTTTATCAGAGTGCAGAATACAAGATCAATATGCAAAAACAGTTGTATTTCTATATACTTTCAATGAGCAATCTGCAAGTGAAATTAAGAAAACAATTGTGTTTACAATAGCATAAAAAAGAGTAAAATGCTTAGGAATAAATTAAAAGAAATGCAAGACTTGTACACTGAAAACTATAAAATATTGTTGAAAGAAACTAGCAGTAGTATTTATAACAGTCAAAAAATAGAAACCACTCAAATGTCCATCACCTGATGAGCAGATAAACAAAACATGGTGCCTACAACAATAGAGTGCTACTCAGCCACAAAAAGGAGTGACGTGCTGATCCATGCTACAACATGAACAAATCTCGAAAATATTATGCTAAGTGAGAAAAGCCAGTCACAGCAAGTCACATATTATATGAGTCCATCTATATGAAATGTCCAGATTAGACAAATCTATAGAGACAGAAAGCAGATTAGTGATTGGCTAGTGCTGAGGGGACGGGGACTTTGGGGCTGATAAATAAAGGGAACAGATTTCTTTTAAGGGTGATTTAAATGTTTTAAAATTGATTGTGGTGATGGTTGTACAATCTCTGAATATACTAAAAAATACCAAATTGTACATTCCAAACAGGTGAATTGTATGGTATGAGAATTGTATCTCAGTAAAGCTGTTACCTCCCAAAATAATAAACTGTCGAAGTCATCCAAAACAAGGAAAGTCTGAGTAACTGTCACATCTAAGAGGAGCCTGAGGACACAAGTGACTAAATATAATGTGGTGTCCTGCATGGGATCCTGGAACAGAAAAAGGACATTGGGTTAAAAACTAAGAAAATACAAATAAAGTATGTACAGTAGTCCCCTTATCCGGGGGGGTACGTTCCAAGACCCCCCCGTGGATGCCTGAAACCACAGATAGTACAGAACCCTGTGTACACTATGTATTTTTTCTATACGTACGTAACTACCCATAAAGTTTAACTTATAAACTAAGAGATTAACAATATTAACATTATAAATTATATTATAGTATAAATTATTGTTATATTGTAAATTAACAAACAGTGAGATTAACAGCTAACAATAAGGTAGAATAATTATAACAATAAATTGTAATAAAAGTTACTGTAGATCTCAGCAATCTCAGCACACAATTTTTTTTCTTTCCTTGTTAAGTTGAGGACTTTCACCTTTTCACTTAAAGGAAGCACTTTACGGCTTCTCTTGGGCATATCCGAATTGCCAGCGTCACTACTCTTGCGCTTGGGGGCCATTTCTGAGTAAAATAAGATTTACTTGAAACACAAGCCCTGCAGATACCACGACAGTCCATTCACAACAGAGATGGCTACTGACTGGCAGCGGGTGGTGTGCACAGTGTGGGTACTCTGGACAAAGGGATGATTCACGTCCTGGGCCAGATGGAGAGGGATGGCCTGAGATTTCATCATACTACTCAGAAGCAGGAGAATTTTAGAATTCATAAATCATTTATTTCTGGAATTTTCCATTTAATATTTTCAGACTGCTGTTGGCCGCTGGTAACTGAAACCCAGGAAAGCGAAACTGTGGATAAAGGGTACTACTATATTTGATTAATAATAATACATCAATGTTTGTGAGTTAATTGTGACAAATGTACCATACTATCGTAAGATGTTAGTAATAGAAATTGCATGTGAGGTATATGCGAACTCTCTGTACTATCTTCACAAATTTCTTTTATCTGAAACTGTTCTAAAATTATAGCATATTTTAAAAACTAACTTTACAATTCTGAGAGAGTTGATTGAGGTGCCCACTTTAAATTTTTACCAATTCTCCCTTACTTTGTGTATTTAATTGCTATTGCTTTTGGTGCACACATGTTTTATTTGTCATCACACAATATTCCTTTTTATCTTGTTAGGTGCTTTTACCCTTAAATCCCGCTTTAATTTTAACAGGGCCATGTTAGTGGGCCCATGGCGCACGTGGTTTCTACGTGGCCACGGTACAGTGCGGTCTGTGATACGCTTTTACTCATCACCTTCACTCCCTCTGCAGTCTGCTCCATAGTCACCACCACTTTATGACTTCTGGAACTCGCTTCACCTGCATCTCACCTCCCAGCTTGTAAACTTGCTGAGTATTTATTAGAATCTCCCCATCATTACCCTTTGTGTTTGAAGAATTTTTGCCTTGTTGTCTCTTATTCCACAATGTTGATCTATCTATATCATTTACAGATATTCTGTTGTTCGCCTCATTTTCCTGGTTTTCCCCAACTTAAGTTCTTTATTCTTTTTTTGTGGTCAGTCATTTCCCTAGTATTTTCTTTAAAAGAAGCATGTGGGTGATATACTCCAACTTCTTGCATAAAAAGAAATATTTCTAGATCCAGTTGTAAAGCGTTCACCACTTCAGAAGTCAGAGGGATCTGAGTTCACGAACAATTTAAGAAGTCATTAATGAAGTGAGAGTGATTCAAACTCTCTCCAGCCTTGATTTCTTCAGAAGGGCAGGAAGACGCAAGTCCTGTCCAGGAAAGGGGGAGGCTTTCTTTTCCGCAAAAGACCCTCAGAAATCATCAGGTGTGAAAGCAGAAATGGGAGGTTGCTTGAATTTACCTGCCTGGAGCAGCCAGGAAGTATCTGGTGCAAATGTAAGTGCAGTCAGCATAACTGAAAGGGCAACTTGGCCTGTTGGCAAGGGAGAATTTAAGACAGAGCCAGTCGCACATGCTGGCAAAGGGAGCGAGCCAGCCAGCCAGCCCAGATGTTCTCATTGCAGAGGCCTCACCAAGCAAGATGTGGCTTTCCAAATAGCCTTCCTTGTAGAAAGAAGCTATGCCTCAATAAAGACAAATTCCTGGTCCAGGAGCACGCCGATTTACTTTAATGCACTGTTCCAAGGGCCTGATTCCACAATAAAGGACGGGGAAAGGAGGCAAGCACAAACAGAGAGCCGGGCAGGGGTTTCCGTGTCTGCCTCCGCGGGATCCACTAGGCCTTGGTAGGAATTGCCTCAGCTGAGGTTACTTGGCAGAAGGTACCACTTTTAGTTTTCCAGAGAGAATGGCCAGTAGCTGTAGATTTGAAAGAGTCAAAGACAAACAGATAAACTTTAGGTCCCCTGACAAGCCTGAAACTGAAGATTGTTCCCCAGGACAAGGGGATGAGTTCCTTCAATGTTTCCTCCAAGCACATTGACGTGCATTCTCTTGGCTTTATAAGGCAACTTTCAAGGACCACTGGACTGGGTCCCAAGGACTCAATGTAATTTATCGGTACAATCGCATCTTTTTGGATCTCAAGGAAGAGCCATAGGGTTTATTTTTAATTACAAGGCAGACTCAGCATTTGGCCTTATGTCTTATGAAACATCTCTGCCAAAGTCAGACAGTGAATCCCAGGACCGGGGGGGAGCGTTCAGATATTCTTCTATTAGGCACTTCAGCTCCTCTTATCCTCAAACCTGCTCTCACCTTGTCACTTGAATAGACGACATCTGTGCCATTGTTCTCAATTGAACTCTCTAACGGGAAGCTGTATGACTTGCTCGCTTACACATTATAGGTGTTTCATTAGGATTATCATTTAAAATGTGAGGAAAAGGCACACTCCAGGGTGCCACATATTAAACATTTTATCTTTTCTCTTTAAAACAATCAGAGCTAAATGTTTTTACAGATAATCCCAGATCTCATTATAGGGGAGTAAATGCACACTTTTATGAACCACTTTTAGATTCCTCAATAACCTGGCTTATTAACATTTTCCTCTTCTCTTTTCCCATTTTATCATTTCACCTAGTTTCCTCATCTTTTGAAATTCAGCTGGAGAGTCTCCGTCTTGTGTACCCTTGGCTGTGTTCCCCTGACTTAGCTTCCAGAGATGATCTCTGTGTGTTATTTACTTAAATCTGCCCACACAGTCACACTCTTAACACAAAAGTTTGCCTCTAGTAGGCTGTCAGCTGTTGATGGCTTCATGTAATTTTCATGCTTTGCATTGTGTTCTGGAGAGAGAAGAAATCAGTGAAGCTAGTCACTGCTGTCCTTGCCTCACTTTCAGGTATTATTATCGTTATTATTGAGAAACATTTGAGACTGCAATTGGACAGACTCTCCTCCTTTGGAGGGCAAAGACGCCTCCTGAGTGGAGGAGCCCGTTGATTTTCTTGTCTATCCTCCTGACTCTGGGATGGGCTGGGGTCATTCTAGAGCTCCACGGCGTTAGTTCTCCCTCCCTGCACGGGGGGGGCTCAACTTCATGCTCAACCTCAAGCTTCAAGAGTGTTTCCTTAGTGTGGCAGAGGCTCAGGTCACCCGCCAGCCCCCCAGGCTGAGCCATCGTAGTCCCTTCCTCAGGAATACGGATTGGGACTGCACAGCAAGATCCCTAGCGTGTAAACCCAGGTACTGCCGGTGGTCGTGCTTCCACCAGGTGACCTGGAGAACAGAGGAAGCAAGGTCGTGGGATGAGGAAGATGTGCAGAGAGGAGCTGAAGTGAAGGCCAAGGGAGGCTCCTCGTTGGGGAAACCCGTGTCCCTGGTTCCATTCTTTCTGAAACACAGATCCATGACGGACCCATGAGCTACTCTCATCCTTATGACGACTCCTCCTCCTCGCTTACTGTTTGCCTTAAACAGCTCTAATGGGCTTCTAATAAACATATGTAAGTTTTAAAGAATGATTTTTATTCTCCTCTCCTTTTACCCTTTCCCTCTTAATTGATTGACTTTTGCTGTCATGGTTTTTGCTGAGCATCCATATGTGCATGTGTAGATAGGTCAGTGCATGTGGGAAAAAGACACATTTATCCTATTCTCAGACAGGTGTGGAAAAGCATTTCAGAGCAGCCCTTTGTGAATCACCTGCGCCTCTTCTCAGGGCAGTCACTCTTCAGCACTGGTCCATGTGGAAATGCAAAGCTGGTGTCGTCGGATCTTTCACTTTTTTTATGAGAAATCAGAAATCTGGAATTTTACGAGAAATCTCTTGATTTTGAAATATTGACTCAATTAGTTTTTAAATTTGTAACAGACCAACCAAAAAAACCCCCACAAAACAGTCTGTGGGCTGCTGGACATCCTGGCTGTTCATAGTTTGCTCTGAAAGCCAGCAGCAGTGATGCTGCTCAGGAACTTACTAAAAATGCAACAGCTCAGGCCCACCCCAGACCTGATGAATCGGAATCCGTAGGTTAACAAGGTCTCCAGGTCATTTGTTTGCACATTATAGACTGAGAATCCTGGCTTAATTCACTAGTTCACAAACTGGGCTGCATATTAAAATGACCCAAGGAACTTAAAACAATACTGATGTCTGGGTCTCACTCCCAGAGATTCTATTTTAAATAGTGATTGCAGCCTGGGCATTTTTGTAAAACTCCCAGGTGATTTTAACCAGCAGCAAATGTCAAGAATGGCTGGTCGAGCACAGGACCCCCCGCCTCCTGTTGCCTCCCAGAGAACGTGCCCAGCGGCCCCCTGAGACCTTCTCCACCCTGGCCTGGGCTGGCGACCCCCCGGCTGGAGTCTGGAGAGTCTCACAGAAGCTGCAAATCAAAGGTCCACAGACATTTTCAGAAGACTTATTGGTTTTGGCCCAGAACAGTGTTTCAGAAAAATTTCAATTTTATTGTCTAAATTAGAAGACAGGATTTTATTAAATGCCGCAAAGAAACATGGAGTATGAATGTCTTAGAAAAATAAACTATTAGGGCCAAAAGGACTCAATTACACAGTACAGAGATCCCAAACACGCAGAGCTAGCTAAGGCCTGCATCTTAAATGGTCTCAGACATCTGAACATCCCAGTCCTTTGAAAATGTAGCCGAATGAGGAGAGAGGGCGACAGCAGCAAAGCCATCAAGGTAGAAACCAGAGAGAACGGACCCCTAATGTCAGAGCACAGGGAAGTGTCTTCTTTTCAATGTCAACACCTAATCTTGTACTCTGATCATTGTTCCTACATTCCAGCAGCTCAAAAGAGCTTTTTTTTTTTTTTACGGTGAGGAAGATTGGCCCTGAACCAACATCTGTTGCCAGTCTTTCTCCTTTTGCTTGCAGAATATTGTTGCTGAGCTAACATCTGTGCCAATCTTCCTCTATTTTGTATATGGGACATTGCCATAGTATGGCATGATGAGTGGTGTGTAGGTCCACTCCTGGAATCTAAACCCACGAACCCTGGGCCACCACAGCGGAGCATGTAAACTTAACCACGTGGCCACCAGGCCAGCCCCTCAAACAAAATTTTTTGTTTGTATCTGTGCATATGTATAAAATTCTCCCAGTGTGATAAACTGCAAACAAAAAACAAACCCACAATTCTTTACCCTCCCCGTATCTGTGCTCTTTGCAATGTGACTTTGTGGCTCCTGCATGCAAGCGGTAGAGTCCGTTACCCACCGTTGAGCCTTGGCCGGCCGGGTGCATCCCAGGGCAGTTCTAGAAGAGCAGAAGTGACCTGCAGTTCTGAGCCTAAGCATCAAGAGCCGCGTCGAGAGCCCTTGCTCCCTTCCTCTCTCTCGTTTGGAGCCCTGCTCCTGCAGCGCGAGCAAGCTGGGTTAGCTGAGCTTGGAGGAGACCCAAGGCCGCCCCAGACCAGCTGCCAGCCAGCGGACTCCCAACATTTGAGCAAGCCCAGCCAGCATATCTAGAGTCACCACCTGACCCACAGCTGAGCAAAGGCGTGCGAGCAAGCCCAGCCAAGACCAAGGACTCACCCAACCAGCCCACAGCACCATGACTCACATAAACGCTTCATCTGTTTTGGAGTAATTTGTTAGTCAGCAATAACTAACTGACATACCCGGCCTAGAGAATTCCAACTTAGACATTAAATTTCTAAAGAAACAACTAGAAAATAGTTACACTAAACTGGGAAAGACTAAGGAAGGAAAGGCCTCTTGTCAACTTTGTTCCTGCCACTGGGCCACATTGGGACTGCTGTGTTACTGTGCTGGGTCAAGCAGGTGAGCAAAACGAGGCCAGCAGGTTGGAGGTGGTGCTTATTCAGAGGATGTCTCTAATGACAAGCACCTGACAGTGATTTCCTATCTGCTTCCTCATTCTACCGCCACTGTTGCCCCTTTTCTGTTTCCATCCCAACGTTATTGAACATCTTAATCCAAAGATCAAATTTAAATGTGAACAATGGATCATGTTCTGAATAACACCAAGTATACAGATTCAGACTTAGATAATTCTCATGACCTAGTAAGGATCACCATCTGAACCACATCTGTTGGCAGGATTGATCTACACACCATTGTTCTCAGGTATGCCTATCTTATAAGATTCGTGTGATTTCCAAACGACAGCAGCACTGCACATCCTAAAGGTTTCTGCAAACTTCCTAAGAAAACTGAACTGTTTCAGAAAAAACCTTCTTCAATGTTCTTCCTCGTTCTGAATATCAGTTTAAAATTTACCTCAAATAGCAAAAGAAAATAGGAAAAGAAAGTCAGCATTTAAAAGCTACCACGTGCACCTCAGATTCAGTCCCCTCCCTCCTCTGACAAATGAGGAATGGTGTTCAATCACTCGGCAGTAGGCAGCTTTGTAGAAAAGAAAATTATTCTTCGTGTTGCTCCCTGTCACACAGGGTGAAGGCCAGATTTCTACCAACTCCTTCCTGCCCTTGTTGCTCACTTGAGTCTGCCAAGAAGGGAGCCACAGGCCCTCCACGGCTTTTGAGGAAGGTTGGTGGCTGCATACAGTAAGAAGCAGCCCAAAGATTAACAAGATCCATGTTAAGAAGCCAGATCTACACCAGTCTCACTTCCAGGAAAATAGAAGACTAAGGAAATTGCTTTTTACTTTTAATAGTGATGCCAGCAAGCTAAGTACGTGACATGTATGTGGATCTTTGTCCTAGACGTTATGAAGGCTAAAGAAGCCATCTCTCACATAGTTACTGCTGTCAAGGAGCTACCAGTCTGATTGAGGAGACAAGACGGATAGCGCTGACAACAATGGTGTGCCCATCACCGCGGCCAAGAGGTGTGGGTCAGATGGAGAACCGTGCCAGAGTTACCAGAGCCGGAGACAGAGGAAACTCTGTGAGCTGGCCAGTCAGGGAATGCCATGGAGAAATCAAGTAGCCCCCGATAGAGGGATCAAGGACCCTGTTTATTTAATTTTGACAGCATTATTGAGACATAATTGACAGATAAAAATTGTATATATTTAAGATGTACAACTTGATGTTTTGATATACATTGTGAACATTGTGAAATGGTCACCGTGATCGGACATATCCAGTGCCTCACACAGTTAGTATTTTCTATCTTTTTTGGTGTGGTGAGAACACTTAAGATCTATCCTTTTAGCGAGTTTCAACTATACAATGCCGTATTGTTAAGGATAGTCACCCTGCTATGCATCAGATCTCCAGGAGTTGTTCCTCTGCATAGCTGAAACTCTGTACCCCTCGAACAACATCTCCCCGTTTCCCCCTCCCCCAGCCCCTGCAACCACCACTCTACTCTCAGTTTCCATGAGTTTTACTATGTAAAACATGTAAAACACATGTAAGTGGAATCATGCACACTTTGTCTTTCTGTGTGTGGCTCATTTCACTTAACATAATGTCCTCCAGGTTCATCTACATTGTCATAAATGGTAGGATTTCCATTTTTTAAAAGCTGAATAATATTCCAGTGTGTGTGTGTGTGTGTGTGTGTGGTGTGATAAAACCCATTTATCTGTTGGTGGACATTTAGGTTATTTCCATATCTTGGCTACTGTGAATAATGCTGCAATGAACATGGGAGTACAGATATCTCTTGGAGATCCTGATCTCATTTCCTTTGGATATATACCCAGAAGTGGGATTGCTGGATCATATGATAGCTCTAGTTGTAAGTTTTTTGCAGAACCTCATACTATTTTCCATAACGGCTGTATCCATCTACATTCCCACCAACACTGTACAAGGGTTCCCTTTTCTCCACATCCTCACCAACACTACCTTTTGCCTTTTTGATGATGGGCATCTTAACAGGTGTGAGGTGATACCTTATCATGGTTTTGATTTGCATTTCCCTGATGATTAGTAATGTTGAGCATCTTTTCATGTATCTGTTGGCCATTTGTATAGAAGATCCTGTTTATTAAATACTCCTTTAGTAGTGTGTCCTGGATATCTCTCTCTCTCTCTCTCTCTCTCACATACACACACACACAGTGACAATGCTATATTTGTCTCATTGAATTGTCCCTGTGTCCTGAGAGTCTCAGGAGAGACAGCTGTGAAGTGGGTCACGGCTGTCATTTCTTCACATTATCTTGAACTAGACACCACCCAGGACAGGTGAGCTCACAGAGAAAAAAATGGTCCCAAGTGTTACCAATGAGACAAGAGCAACCCAGACATGTGAACTAGGAACACACAACAAAAGCATCTTCTGATAAGTTCCCATGAATAGCAATTCTTAGGAAGCTTTCTATGGGATGACATCTGGATGCCTAACCACCACCACGATAAAATAGCTCTTGCTTCCACTCTAGCCATGCACGTGTCTTATGATTATCTATACTCTCAAGTTTTCTGAGCCTTTATTTTTAAAAATTAAGGGAAACTTCATCTTTGCACATTTTGTTTTCAATACAATTGTAGCACATTTTCCAAAATGCCAAGTAATCTAAAAGTAATTTGCATCTGAGCTTTTGGAATATGTTGGAGTTTTAGGATATTTTCCTTATTGCTTCCCAAATTGTGCTCTGACTAATCTAGTAGTAAAATTAGTTAAATATTCAACTAGGCACAAACTGCATGATTAGAGAAGATAGCTATGAGGGCTGGAAGGAAACTAGACTGATATAAAATTTATCAAGAGGTCATTTAATTCCATGCAATGAGCATTTCCTGTCCTACCAGGGAACCAATCATCATTATTCATTAAGACACAACCCACATGGAGCCAGATTAAAGGGTGATCATTCAGAGAACTCACTAGTTTTTGCATCCAAATCCAACCCCACAGTCTTAACAGCACAGACCAGCCACAGACGGCAATTTCACCTTGTGGGTTGTTAAGATGAGCCTCTCCTTCGAGTTTTATGTGGCAGACACCTGCCCAGCCTTATTACAGCCAGCCTGAAATGTGCTGCAGGTTGCCTCTTGCAGCCTTAGTTAAAGTACACCAATCATCCAAAGACACTGCGTGATTTCTCAAGCCTCTCTTGAAACAGGCCCCTAGAAAACCAGGAGGAAAACTCAAACTGAAGAAGGAAGCCCCAGGATCTCAACAGGCTCTAACCACAAAGGCTTCAATTTGCTCCTAGGTGTAGAAGCGTAGGAACGAAACAAGATTCTTCATCTCCTGCATGGTCTTCACTGGGCAGGGGTCTCGGTTCAGCCAAAGAAGGTCAGCGTGAAGCTGCTCACCCCTGCCACACTGTGCACTCACATCTGGCCTCTCATTGTTTCTCTCCCTCGAGCTGACCACACTGGGTGCCCTCGTCCTGGCTACTGGAACATAAATCTTTGAAACAGCTACTTCGCTGACTGTGTCATTCACAAGCAAGACCATTCTTTATATTTGATAAAGGGAGCTGCGAAAGACATCTTCTGCAAAAGGCGTACATCCAAACATCTCTTCACAAACGAGAACCAAGTGTCCCCGTAGAGACTCGTCTGGAGAAATGTAACTGGGCCTTTCTGAATGCCTGCTCTGCGGCTGACACAACGCAGAGGACTCAGTGTACGTGACCTCAATCTTAACCACTCTGTGTGGAGACCTCGAAGTTCAGAGTGGGTCAGTAATTTGCTTACAGACAGGCAGGAGATAAGATGCAGAAAAATAAAATACTGTTGGACAATTTGAGACAACAAGTTCAGGCTCCAGTTCTTCCCAGGGGGCAGTGAGACATGGCTGGGAGTGTGGACTCTGGAAGCAGACCAACTTGGGCTTGAATTCTAATTTCACACTTTATAGCTCCATGACCTTGACAAAGCTAGTGACCCCCCTGAGCCTTGGTTTCTTCATCACAAAGATGGACGTACTCCCCTCTGCCTTATAAAGTCAAAAGGAGGGTTAGATGAGGTGACGATTCATGCAAAGTTCTTAGCACGTTATCTGACACTCGAGGTAGTCAGCCAGTGATGAGGATTATTATTTATTATACTATTTTTCTTGGTTTAAACTTCTTTCAATCCTTACTGGAGTAGCTTGAGATCTTTAGCTAAAGGAACTTTTAACAGAGGGATGTAAGAAGCAACCAGAGATCATTTGCCATCATGGTGATAAGCAGTAATTAAATCAGAATTACCACCCAAACTCAATCAGCCAGGAGGGATCCAGTAGGAAATCCGGTCTTTTTTTTTTTTTTTTTTCCTTTTTTTATCAGAGGAAGAGCTGTGCTCATGGTAATGCTGGAACTGGAGGCAGAGGAATGTGGAGCTGAGAGGAAGTGGGGCCCTCATCACCTGTGGCTTCGCTTTGATTAAGGCTCCCTTCCACGCGCTGTGCCCTTGAACAAGATGAACTCTGAGCACAGGGTAGGCAGCAAGAGACCCCATTTCAATCAGCTGGCTCCCTGGGTCAGCCATCTGCCACATCTGATTGGGGAGCAGAGGTGAAATTAAACTGCCGTGGCATCACTTCTCCACTTCCTAGGAAACCCAGTGAAGGATGGTAGGCTGCTGGCCGTGGCCTTTTACAGGGCAGGCTGTTCTGTGTTAATAGAGCAGAAATAAGCAGGACAGCAAAACCAGGAGAGAGGCATTTAGGTTTTTTTGTGGAGGGACCTCAAGGAAAGACAACATCTCATAACAAAGTGAGTCAAAGAAATCAGAACCATGTCGGTATGATGACGTCTCTATCAGCTCAAGATTTCCCAGACCAGAGGAGCATGGAAAACTTTGAAAAGAGCTAGGAGAAGAGCAGCTGGAAATAAGGAAAAGGACTTACGCGTGAGACCACCGCCCAAACGTAAAAGCAGCACAATTCACCCGCAGCGTGGCGATGAAAGGGTCAGATCGGACCCCAAAGCCTTCCTAGGGCCATGAGGCACGGCTGAACCAGGAGCGAAGGCGCCTGAGCGGTAGTCCTGCCCAGAAGCAGAGGGGGCAGGCGTGGAGATGGGGCACATTCTACAAAATCACTGAGCTTTTTCAGCAGTTTTTTCATTTTTTTCGTTGATGTAGATGAAACGACATGAGCGGGCATAAGTGTGAAAGCAAGACTGTGAGAGGCACAGAGGAAACAGTCCAGGCTCTCAGCCTCAGCCCCTGCCCTGGTGTCAGCGCCTGCTCACACCCACACCACCTCATCGCGAACCGACTAGCAACTCAGAGACTCACGCTCATCTCCCAGCTGGCGGCCGCTGCTCATTTTGCCTCTGAAACGTCGTGAGGTAGATTTGTTTAGGGCTTTTACAGAAAGGGTGTTGTCAGCGTGCTGTTCATCTCCAGAGAGGCACACACAAGAAACCAGCAAAGCCAGGCTTGGGAAATGAAGGCAGGATCATCTCACGCCCTTCCTCCAACCTCTTACAGGTGAGCCAACCACGGCTGACTGATTTCTCTAAGCTTACACACCAACATTGGGGTGGAACTAGGACTAGGGTTACGCAGGTTTAGAGGAATAAAACTTCTCATTGTTAGGAAGTTAAACACTGAAGTATGCCTGAATTAATGGGCAGCTCCTTTATTAAAGGCATGAAAAACAGGACTGATTTTCTTACAGTTGTGACAGCTCATGAGAAGCAAAATCCTTCCCAGGCATAAGAGTCCACAAACACAGGAAACAAAACAAAGGACAACTGAAGGACAAAGCCAGCCAGGTGTGCAGCACAGGGTGGACATGGGGCAGCGGGTGCAGCTGGATGACGTAAGGTAGCGGGCAATTTCTCAGAGAACACGGGCTGAGGTGGAGATTTTCCCACAGTTTGGCCTCATGCAGAGAAGTATGAGTTTCCAATATGCAAGGTGACCTCTAGACACCGCTGAGATGTAAGAAGGGGCTGGGAGGGGACTAATGCTGCAGTGCTGGGACCAGATCTGACGAGCGTCACTTTCAAGTGTGTTACCTTGCAGCAAGCCACAGCGCTCAGCAGTGCTTTTCCTGTTTTCCAGAGAGGAGCCTCACCCAGTGGTGGAGGAGTCAGTGTGATGTGTTTCTGCCTCCTCTCCCTACGCCTCCCCAGAATTGAGCTGGAAATGGGTAAAGACACAGAGAAACTCAGGTGTGTTCTTGAAGCTGACATTTCAATAGATCTAAAGATTGTAACATGGAAAAAGGAAATCAGCATTCTCTGGCGTCCGCACACTTTGCCGTGGCCGAGGGCAGTGCTGTCTTGGCAGCTCCTTTGCTCTGCTTCGGGACCCCAGGGGCTGCAGGACCTCCCACAGGCAGAGAGCTAGTCCGTTGCAGAGTACAGATTTGGGCCTTTTCCCTGGACACAGTTTGAGACGTCTGGACTCTATTCTGTAAGCAGTGGGGAGTCAAAGAAGGTTTCTGAGCAGAAGAGGAAGTGGATTGGATGCCATGCTTGTAGGGGAGCTGGGCTGGAAGGACAAAACTCAGGTTTGTGGGAAAAGGTACTTGGAGCCGTCAAAATGAAAGGTTACGAAGAGGTGATAAAAGTGGAAAGAGACAATGGGTCCAACCATTAGACAGCCTGTATGATTAACCATGTAAATGTGCTCATATGATGTGGTCCCTTAGTCAGAGCGCGCACTTAGCAGGGATATCCTAGGGATAATGGCTTCCAGCCAAAGGGCTGCTCCCGTTGGCCGTGCACCCGGGGCAGCTGGGGAGGGGTGCTTCTGGGAAGGGAGGCACCGGAGGCCCTGAAGCCTGGTGGAGCGCCTCTCGCTTTACTCAGCAGCGGGAGGCCCATCACCAGACAGCAGCTTTTCCAACCAAAGACTCCTGAGAAATGAAGAGAGAGGTGTTTTTGCTGTGCCATCGTCTGAGTCCTTGTCCTTTCCCCGTGAGCCCGTCTTTCGATACAGTGGTGGTGTTTGGCAGGCAAAGCCCCCTTGCTGGCTCTCTGGAAAATGGGCAGGGTCACGTCTTGCTTCCAAGAGACTATTATAAAAGGACCTTGATGATTGACTTTTTTTAGTGTGCAGAATAGGTTTTAAAATTGCCAGCCCTGTTACCTGGCCCTACCCCTGGGCTTCACTCGAAGCTTACCCTGTGCCCTGCTTCTCCACCTATCGCAAACATAACAGCTGGTTAAAGATCCATTTCCTCCTCCTGCCTCCTATTAGTATTACCTTAGTTCTAGCCGTGAGAGATCCTGCTAAAGAAAAGAATGCCATAACTCAGTATTACTCTACCCAAAAACACTAGTGGGAGTCAAAATCACAAGCAGGCAGAGGATAGAGGAGAGGAGAACCCAAATCCATCATGAAGCCATCTGGCCCCCGGCTCCACCGCGGCCAGACGATAACCTCCATGTGGGAAGGACGTGAAAACTTGCTCCCACACGTTGCAGGGAGCATGTGGTGATGGTTGCTTGCTGCTATTTTTTTAAGTGTCAAGATTGTCATTCTTCCCCTGAAAAAGAGCAATTTTAGAAGTTTAGAATTTTAGAAATGCTCTGATCTCTTATCTACAATCAGCAGAAAAAAATTATAATTTAGCTCACTTTAAGGAAATGATGTTTGGACTGGATTCCAAAAGCAGGTGACGTGGATGATTGGCGATTCTCTGCCTCCAAGACCCGTGACAAACGTGCAGAAGAGCCTTGGCCAGCACGTCAAGCAAAGGTCCCCCGGAAGCCCAGAGGTGCCTGCCCATCCCCGACTGGGAGGCACAGAGGAAGGCAGGTCTTGGAGGGAGACAGCTGGCTTCAGGCCCCCAGCCATTTGGTGACCGCAGTTTTAAAGGTGAACAGCTATCTCTGCTAATGTGGCCAAGTCATTGTGGTTAAGGCTGGAGCCTCTTCATGAAAAAGAAACAGCATTGAGTTTGGAAATCAAGGATAGGCTGCTTCAGTGTGTTGGGAAGAACGGAGGGCATGGCTAAATGTGTTGCTGAAGCCGCCTTTTCCTAAAGCTAGTCCCAGATTCAAGGCCAGTCAGATAGTCCCAAGGGAGGCAGCTCAGCGAGAGCTAGTGATGGGTGCTTGGCTTAGATGCCACACCAACCCCCACTGGCCTGGACCTCACCAGGAGCTGCCTTCTTTGTTTCCAGCCCTGCGACAAGTGCCCCAAATTCTTCTTCACTCCAAGGCATTCATATCACCCCCTGCTTAAAACCCTCCAATGTCTTCCCACTGCATTTAGACTAGCAGCCAACCCCCTAGCCAAGGCCTGCAGAGTTCCTGCCCTCCACACTCACACCTAGCCATTTCTGTGTTCCCTCCAGTCCAGCAACACTGGACTTTCTGTTCTGTGAACAGAACAAACTTGTTCCTGCCTCAGGGCCTTTGCACTTGCAGTTTCCTCCTCCTGGATTGCTCTTCTCTCTAATCTGCATATGGCTGGTTCCTTACCATCATTCAGTTCAAATGTTAGCTGCTCATAGAAGCCTTTCTGGCATTCCCTGTATGAAATATCCCTTCTTCCCTCCACAACTTTCTAATCACTGTCCTGTTTTTGTTTCTTTTTGTCATCAATCTCTGACATTACTATATTTCTTTACTTGTTTATTGTTCTGTCTCTCCACACTGGAATATAAGCTCCTTGAGAACAGACACCTCACTTCTCTGGTTTGCCACTCAATCCCCAGCCGCTACAACAGTGTTCAATCAATATTTTTGAACGAGTGAATGAATTTGTGAGGAGACTCACAATTGTTAAAAATCTAAAAATAAATCCTTAAAAACCTCAGCAGTCAGGTGACTATGTGTGCAAAGATGCCACCCTGGGCCTGCTGCCCAGGGACTCCTGCGCCCTCCCCATCAGAGCCACCGCTGCAGCCCCAGCCACCCCTTGCTCTGGGCTGGCACCAAAAGAAGAGGGAGGGGACTTGTAGGAAGTCACTTCACAGCAGAAACCAAAGGTCCTAGTTCTGACTCCCCAGAACCACTTACACTCATTCATGGGTATTTTTACCCAGAGATGCGTCCTGCAGTCAGCCCGTTAATATCTTACACAAACAAGCCACAAGGGGCATCCGTTGGAAAGTCTTTAAAATAATATCTCAAGCAGTCTGCACAGGAGTAGTTTCAGAGTCAGAGTGCCCCTGGCGCTGGCGAGGGCAGCCCGGGAGCAAGGGGCAGCTCGAACCAGGCTGGCCCTCTGAAGGCCACTTGCATACCTACTCTTCTCACACATCTACTTAGACGTTGTCCTGGGCGGCCACACGCCCCTCGGAAAACATAAATAAGGCAGTGTTCTGGCAATGATGCAGATTGTGGCATGCTCCCTGGAGCACATTTTGCTTCATCTGAAGTCAGTGATCCAGAAAGGAAGGCAGAAAGAGCTGGAACCAAATGGGGCCAAATTCACTGGTCGTGTTTGGTTCCCTTTAGAGTAATTCTAAATTACATAAAGTTCAATGCTTTGTAGAGAGAAGGGCATATGGTCTGTCTGAATTCTCCGCTGTGGTTCCCTCCATGACTAACTGATTTCTATTGGTTACAAAATTTCATCAGTGGTGACACAGGTATATGTGGCACCTCTGTGGAGCCGTACCAAACAACAAAGAAATTGCTCAGGAGACGTAACATAATGATGATGATAGTAATAATAACACGAATGCAGCTGTATTTCCCCAGGAACTGTCAGTAAGAACTCTAGGGCACAGAGCTGTGCACAGACCTCGCTGTGAGGACTGAGGCGCTTGGCGTCATTCGGCTGTATCTGCACGGATGGAGCTGGCCTAGTGCTCAAGAGGCAGGCTTTCAGAGGGAAGCTAGAAAACTCCAGGGTCTGGTGGCCTTGGAACCTCTAAGTTCAGGGTCACTGCTTCCTCTTGTAGCATGACAGAAGTCTAAAGGCATTTACATAAAAAGCATTAAAATAATTAGGGTGGAATAGATCAAAGTCAACCTTTCTTTCCCAAATCTAGGAAAAAACAAAACATTTAGAAGGTCAGACCCTCTCAGAAGGGCAGCCCTGAGGTTGACTCACCCTTTTCACCACCAGTCAACCAGTACTTGACCACCCACCGTGTGCAAGGCCCTCTGCTGTGTGTTAGGTACTCCCGGATAAACAAGATTGACAAGCTCCCTTCTGCCTCTGGAGCTCTCATTCTAGTGTTAGCCTGTCTTTTTTTAAAGACAACTTTATTGAAATATAATCCACATACTGTACAATTCATTTCAGGTGTACAATTCAATGGCTTTTCGTATATTCATGGGGTCGTTCAACCATCACCACATTCAATTTTAGAACATTTTCATTATCCTAAAAGGTAGTGTTGGGTCTTAAGGAGCTAATCACCTGGTCAATTTTTGAGATTCAATTGTGATCATTGCTTCCACATCTTTGAAAGGATGAAGCATGTAACATGAGGTGCTCTCTGGTCTTAGGGCTCCAAGAAGGCTCCCTGCAAAGTGACATTTGAATTGAGAGCTGATGGATGAGTAAGAGAGAGCCAGGCAGAGGGAATGAAGTGAAGAGGAGGCAGAAAAAAACAGGAGCAAAGGCTCTGTGGTGAATCTGAGGAACTGAGAAGAGAATTTGGGGTTTTATCTTAGAACACCTGGTTTTCTATTTTTCAAGACTTGTAAGTCTCCCTGCTCTCTCCTCATCCCCACTCCCCACCCCTATGCTCAGATTTTCATTTCAAAAGTATATCTCCTGCTACCAGCTGGAGAATGGGTCAGAGGGAGGCAGGCATGAAAGCGGGAAGACCACTTAGGAGCCCATCAGAGGGATCCAGCCACAAGATGAGGTGGCCTAAGTCAGAAAGTTGGCAGTAGAAACGAGAACAGTGAGTTGATTTGAGATTTGTTAGGACCTGAACTGAAAGACCTTGGTAACTGATTGACTGTGGGAGTGATAAATCCCAAATATGATGCCTCCACAGCTGGGTGTATGGGTTATGGAAGGAAAACTGGAAGAAAACTGGGATTTTAGGGGTTGAGAGAGAGATTATTACAGATGCAAAATTGGATAATGACAATAAGGTGTCTACAGACTGAGCTGTCAAGTAGGTAATTGAGTATGAGTCTGACGTCAGAGGTGAAATCTGGGATCATCTAAGGATGCAGACACAGGAGTCACTGTTGTATAGTAGGCTGTTGACCATTGATTGACGTCCTGCAAGCAGGCGAGACCACCAGAGTGAGACAATGAAGTACAGAGGGAGACCTCAGGCAAAGCTAAGGGGAGCGCCAGCGTTTCAGTGGTGGACGGAAGAGGATGAGCTGGTAAAGGAGGCTGAGAAAGGGCAGCCAGCAAGGAGGAGGTAACCCAGCAGGGCATGGTGGCCTGGAAACCCAGGGAAGACGGTGCTTTAAGGCGGAAGAGGCTGTTTGTTTAAACACTGCTGAGACATGAGGCCTAAAAAATGTCCTTTGGACACGGTGACATGAAAATTATTGGCGACTTTAGTAAGAGTCATTTTAGTGACAGACAGGGAGGTCGAAAAGTAGAACATGTGCGGATTGTTTTGAGAAATTTGGCCGTGAATGGGAGAAGGATGGTGTGATGAGGAGCCATGTGGGGTGAGGGCGGAAGGTCTGTTTTCAGATGAGAGAGACGTAAGCAAACGCTAGTGCTAATAGGAAGGATTCAGTGAGGAGTAGAAAGGAGAGGAATGACTGATGGGTAAGGCGCCTGAGAAGTCAGGAGCCAGTGGGATCCCAGCACAGCTGCAGGACCAGACTCAGCTGGCAGGGAAACCTGCTTCTGCCCTGAGGAGCCTGACGCAAACTCTGATCTCAGTTACAGCGCGGAATGAACCCATGCGGCAGTGGGAGCTGGGGCCATGTTCTCAAAGAGCCTCCCTGGGCATCGTTTGCTCTTCACTATGCACTGGGTGACAGATGAGAGTTCTTCTCTTCTTGTCCACCCCGCCCCCCAAACCCAAACTCACACACACACACTCACGCTTATTAAACACGCATTTTGGAAACAGGAACTGCACAGAAGGAGGCCCTACCTCTACTTCCTGCCTGAAGGCTTTCTCTTTGCCCAGCGGAGACCTCAGTTTACGCTTCACACATCAAAACACGCTGTCTCCATCCATCCTGCTCTCAGAGTTCCTCCTTCGTCTTCTCAGGGTGATAATGTATGGCCCAGTCCCATGGACAGGTCAGTTGAGACGCAACAAGAGGCAAAAGGAAAGTCAGAAGAATAACAGCTCTCTGGGGAGGTGGAGCCTGGTTCACTGCAAGACATTATTTTCCCAAAGGCAACAAGATCGGCACTAAAAGGAACAGGGGCGACAGAGAAGAGCGCTGTTGCCTGACGCCCTGCCCTGCTGACTGAGACAATTCACCAAGCCTCAAGGCTGAGATATGACAGAGGAAGCGGCCCCCATCTCTAGTCAGAGAGGGCAGACAGAGGGCCGTAGGTGCAGCTCCGGAGTGGTCAGCAGGGGTGAGGACAGGGCCTGGCATTGGGCCACTGCTCCAGGAGGAGAGGAACCACCCAGAGCAGGGACTCAGAGCTGTCAGGATAAAATGGGATGATGGCTGGGAAAGGTCCTTGAACAGGTGACTAGTATTATCATGAATCATTGATGTTGGAAGGACTTGGCGAAGATTCATGTGGACCTCTGGCCTGTAAGGGAGCTTTGAGTCAAAAGCCTGTGCGGTCACTGTTGTAACACCAGCATGGACATATTAAAGTCAGGCTCCCATATGTACAATAATACAATGCCTGTATATAGTTAAAGCTTCATTTTATACGTTGTGTGATGGAATAACTACTATGCAGATGCTTTGTTTTAGACCAAGCAGCCGTCAATAATGATATACTATATATTGAAGTGTTACGCTTTTCAGTGCTCTTTCTCATTTATCACCCCAGTTTTTCTTCACAATGACCCTCTGAGATGTTGTGGGTAACTACTGGTTTCCCTCATGCATCTGACAAGGAGGGGGAGCCAAGAGAGACCTCCAGAGGAGCACATCTTTCTTCCAGTTGATGCTGGCCCCGACATCAGTTCCCCATATTAAACCCAGGATATATGGGGTTAAAACCCAAGCACTCATCTCATATCTCCGCTTACTCCCTGGCTTCCTGGCACCAGAATCTCCTATCCTCCACGGAGACAACCAACCAAGGACACCCACCTGCAGATTTCCTCACAAAGCCAAATGCAGGTTGGTGGGAAAGCACTGACAAGCAAGGTCACAGACTCCCTTCTCCCCACAAGCAGCCACAAACTTTTAAAACCCCTGGCCTCCCATCTTTCGTGGAGATGAGACGAGATGAATTGGAGGGCTCACTCCCCCCTTGTGGCTGATGTCACCCTGTCCTTGCCGCAAGGCTGGCATTCCAGTTTTTCTTTGACCCCTCTTGTGTGGTGGGTAAAGAACCTGTGCACGTCGCTGGTAACATAGTGACTAGTAAAGCAGAGTGAGTAAAGGCAGCTTTGCTCCAACTAACACTGCGCACTGTCACCTCGGGTGCCTTCTTAGTTAAAGCAGCTAAGGAACATACCACTGGTTATAATGCATTTTGTATATTGTGTACGTTTTGTATAATGCATAAATTTTGTATAATGTATAATGTACATTGGTTATAATATATTTTAACCGAACAGTTGCCAACTAAACGCCTATCAAGGATTTGGGGCACTGGGCAGAAAGCAGAAGGAAGCGCGTTGGGACCATCCTCCGCCTCCACAACAGAGAAGATTAATGGCGCGACCCTTGATGCATTGAGAGACCCACTTAACTGCTGACTTTTCTAGTTCTAGTTATTTACTTCCCTGTTCAATAGAAGTTGAAAAATCACTTGTATTATTAATTTGCAAAAAACCTTCCAGCTTCAAAATGTGACTCTAAAGCTATTTTTTACAAAGCAAAGTTGGAATTCTCAGCTTTTTGTTTTCAAATGACTGAAGTCATTCATCAGTGGTTCTCACAAACATTGAGCTAACAATTTTTTTACCTTCCGTTTTCTAGACGACATGAACATGTACGAGTTTACTGAATTTCTCTAACTCTCACTGCACAGTACTAAATAAACTACCAAAACAGCCCTTCATCCCTTTCCTATTTTCAGACGACCAGACAATTACACATCCCTTTGGGGAAATCCCCATTCATATGAAATATTTATTATCCGCTGTCTTTTCTGTCAATCAACAAGCATTTATTCAGCTTCTGCTACATGCTCAGCACTGCAGTGAGCAGTGGGTGGAGATGCTCAATTTATTTAGCCTTTCTTGAGTGCTGGGCCTCAGCAGGCTTCTATTTCATCTAAAGAAAGCATTGGCATCAAGAAATAATGAATATACCAGTGGATATCCTGTAATTGCATGGAATTACATGGCATCCTTGGGCATTTGGAGACAGAGACTAGTAGGAGGAGGAGGGGACACGAGGATGGAAGTGCTGAATAAGAGAGAAGGATAGGAAGTACGTTTCAGGCAAGGGGACCATGTCTGTATCTGTTTTGAAGACCATGAGTAGCCTGGACTGACTCAAAAAGGCAGACACTAGGGAACATGGAAGGCTTATTTACAAGATTAACAAGAAGTTCAAACACATTGCTTTGCAATGGCTGGAAGGGAACAGATAACTAGACTTGCGTCCTGAACCGGATGGTGGAGGATGTGGTCAGACAAAGTGTTTGGCAGTGACATAGTTCTAGGGTCATAAAGGGACTCTCTTATCTCCCGCCAGTGGAGGAACCCATGAGGAAGAAAAGAACCCAAAAGGCTGTTTGGGGTATGAGATGGAGGGGGAAGAAACATATTAATTCAGAGCATTGTCACTGTGGAAGCAGTCCCACAGTTTGATTACCTTTTCCTTCAAGGATTCTTGACTCCCCAGGATAGCATCATTTTTCTCCCAAGGCAGCAAGAAATATATCTTGATAACCCCAGCAAGGTCATATTCTTTTTTTTTTGTTTTTTTTAATTTAGAAATTATTTATTTGTTTGTTCATTCATTCACTGGTCTGCTGGTATACAATGAACTTTATAAACCATACACCACAAAAGATGAAATAATAACAGAATTTCTCCCTTTAGAGATCGCTGCTCTAACACCTTGAAATACAAGTGTTCCTTCTCTTTTCTTTTATGAACGGTGAAGCAAAGAGGCAGACTCAAATGAACCACAACAACTGCTGCATGCCAAAAAATACCATAGTGTCTTTCAGGATTAGGAAATTCTGCCACGGCAGATGAATTGTTGCCTTTGGCACTAAGGCTGGTTCTAAGGTTGGAAGTCAGCATCTCCCACTTAGCAGCAAGAGGAAGGGATACCCTGTCTGAAAGAGGAAGGCACCTCCTGAGTCTATTTGCATATTATGGTGTGGATTAGGGATGTAGACAAATGAAACTCCCCAAACCTGAGAAAAACCACCCCATCCGCTTACCCTTCCCCCAAAACACACACATGAAAGATTCCAACCACTTCAGAGTAGTTCTTGCTTTTCCCTCCACTCAAGGCAAGTTCTTAGAAATTACCATGCCACTCTCTTGACTGATGCCCGATGCTGAGGGATGCTTGCCTGAGCCCAGCATCCTTGCAGGCAGCTATCCTTGGAATCTTGGAACTATCCAGGTTTTCCTGCTTACTCCAAATGCAGAGTTTCACACGTGTCTACATTATCATTGTGGTGACAATTATTTAGCTCATAAAAATGAGCAGAAATAAATAGGCAGGGAAATTAAAGAAGCAAGCGTGGACACAGGGGTGAGCGGGCTGCACAGCGACATGCAGAGAGCTTCCTCTGTAGTGCCTGACTGGGGGGCAGATTGAGAGCAGAATTGTCTTCAAAATTTAAAGATGTATTTCAGAGCATGGCAGGTGAGTTGTAGGCCGATTTTAGAATCTTCACCTGAAAGTTTCTAGAAAGTTTCATTCGAAGACCTATGACTTGTTTGTTCCCAAAGCAGGGAACCATGTTAGCACACATTCTCCGAAGCTTCCTTGTGGGTTAGAAATTTTCCAAATCAAGCACTTTGGATCAGAACCTTTCAGCACTTTGTCTTTGAGCCTTTTTTTTGTTATTAAGTTATGATGGTTTACAACCTTGTGAAATTTCAGTTGCGCATTATTGTCAGTCATGTTGTAGGTGCACCCTTCCCCCCTTGTGCCCTCCCCCACCCCCAAGGGCAGATTCTTTTTAGAAAGGAAGGTGTGCTGTGGCTATAAAGCGAAAGTAAAACGCGCCTTCCCTCACAGAAGAGGTGTGCGTCCAGGTAGTCCTGACCTGCTAGACCCTGCACCTCTAGATTCAAAAGACCCACTCCGCCTAAGTACAACCCATCCTGTTTCAAAAAACACCACTCTAGTCAACTTCTCCTACAATCTTGGGAGGTGGGCTAGAGACTGGGAGAGGCTCCTCCTGGGATCCTTCCAGGGCCTGGCTAGTCTCTGCTTCCCACCTCCCGACTCCTTCGCAGTGTCAGGAATTTGAGCTCCACGTGGGGCCTCCCCAGGATCAGGGCAGAGGCAAGGGTGGGAAAGCTTCTGTCCCATTGTTTCCTCCTCATGGCATACAAACACCACAGTTTAAACCAAATCCAGGGCTTTGCTTTGAAACCATGAATCTTAAGAGACGTTAAGTTTCAGATAGGGAGAGAGATTTAAAGCCCTACTGTCCTAGTCAATCAACTGTACTGTGTCCATGGGAATTCTAGCCTGGGAAGAGCCTGCCCAACAGACAAGCCCCCAGGTCTCCCGGGTTGTAAGGAGAGCTGTCCTTAACTGAGCTGGGGATTCCATTAAGGGCATGGGGGCGGCGGGAGGATGCAATGGAGCAGAAGCCCAATAAATGGAAGAGAGTTTCCATTCTTCCATGTTTAGAACAGGGAGGACTCACCTCTCAGGTTTACAATGGTGAGGACACTACTGCAGACTCGCTTTTTCTTAGCCACTATTGTCACTGAATAAAAGATAGACAGATGGTTAAAAAGTATAATAAACTAAAGCCAGCTGTTCAAGAAAGTGAGGCAAACTGGTGTAGTAAGAGCCCAGATCTGAAATCAGGCAGATTTGGGTTCTAACCCTTGCTCTGCCACTGACTTGGCACAGGCTGTTTAATTCTCAGCTCACTCAGTACCTCATCTGTAAAATAGGAGTAATGACAAGACCTTTCTTATGGAATTGGTGTTAGGGTTAAGTGAGATGAATCCTGCAAGGAGCTTAGCGGAGGTGGAGCCAAGACTCCTGAGGGGCCTGGTAGGAGGCGTCTCAGGCTCTGGGCAGGGGAGGGAAGTCTCTCGAGGCGCGTGGCTCCCTGGTTCTTCACTGACCCGTGGGGCGGAAGCCTCCTCTCTCCTGGGCTGAGGTCTGAGTCGTAAACCACATTCTCTCTTTGTCCCATTTGTGATTTTGTGATTACAGACAGTACGACAGGCAGGGAGCAATCTCCACTCCCTGCTGAGGAACTATCTCCTGGGTCAAGCCAGATATCAGGTGGGCAGATACAG
The DNA here is from genome assembly GCF_041296265.1 of Equus caballus. NCBI lineage: Eukaryota > Metazoa > Chordata > Mammalia > Perissodactyla > Equidae > Equus > Equus caballus. The sequence continues at coordinate 1,105,086 of NC_091686.1, read as the reverse complement.
AGAAACTAGGTGATCTGGGTCCTGCAGTGGGAACAGAGAGGAGATTCAGACTCTGAGGACAGGAGTAAGGAGACAACAGGCCCTGGGGATTGATGGAGAGGGCTGTTAAGTATGACTGCAGGTTTGGGAATAGGGGGTGCCGTAGAGAAGAGGCCTCGACGCCAGAACTGGGAACTCTCCACAGTGGGAGGGAAGAACAGATTCTACATAGTTTGGATAGGAAAGGGGTTTGATGGAAGATGGTAGGACGTAGGACAGGTAAGTGGAAATTTCCAGTGGATAACTAGAGATACACAATACATATATGTATATATGAGTTATGAGGATAGAGGTGATATTTAAGGCAAGAGAATGGAGGTGCTCTTTGAAAGACAGCACCTACCAACACAGGGGAGTGAAAGTCTAAAGGAAGGGGATGTGCACACTTGCATAAACGGAAGATGAATTGATAACATGGTAGAGTTGAAGGGAGCCTTGCAAAAATCGCACCCAGCTCCATCACTTGCGGGATAAAGAAACTGAGGTTCAGAGAACATCAGTGATTTGTCAAGCAGTTCACAACATCTAGAGAGACCTTGGGACGGAGACCAAGTTCCCAGACTCCCAGTTTTCGTCCTTTCCCACAGTTCTAAGCTGAACACCAGGAAATGGCTGTGTGCAAGGTGAATTCTAATTAATGTTGACCACCAGGATGAAAGTGGCCATTGGGAGCTTCTAAATTGGGGTAAAATAAACGTATGAGTCAAGGAATTGGGAATACTAAAAAAGTGAATATCCTTTGTCTTTTAATAGGTCAATAAAAAACAACAAGGAAAAAAGCCAAACCAGAAAACTATCTTAAAATGAAACAGAATCTCTTTAATTTTGTTTAATGTCTGTAAAAGAGGGCAGATTAATCATTTCAAAGCCTGGAGATTCATTCCCCTATGTTTTTCAGGATAAGGAAGTGGCAGAAAAAATCCATTCAAAACATTTCATTTCGGCTTGGATTCATCCTGCTCCTTTTCAGCCCAGAGTTGTGCGTGAAGTTGACCAGAAAGAAAATTTGATTGCACTGCCAAACTTCTGGGTTATGAGCTGTGCTTTTGTAATTTGCAATGTCTTCATCAAAAAACAATTGAGGTGCTGGCCTGGTGGCACAGCGGTTAAGTGCACACGTTCTGCTTTGGCAGCCTGGGTTTCGCCGGTTCGGATCCCGGGTGTGGACATGGCACCACTTGGCTCGCCATGCTGTGGTAGGCGTCCCACGTATAAAGTAGGGGAAGATGGGCACGGATGTTATCTCAGGGCCAGCCTTCCTCAGCGAAAAGAGGAGGATTGGCAGCAGTTAGCTCAGGGCTAATCTTCCTCAAAAAAAAAAAACAAAACAAAAACAATTGAATCTGAAGAGCTAGAATCGCATGTTGCACGAAATTCTGATTACAGCATCCACTCTCAGGCTCAGAAAACAAACACTTCTCTAAATGATCCGAACACCTTCTGAACCTATCATCTTCACTGGTGGCTCAGCCAGTATTTGAACCAAAATTGCCACTTACACCTGCCCCTGCAGTTCACTGTACTGAGAGCACAGATGGGAGAGTGAATACCCACCTCGCACTGTATTTCTCCAGCAAACACAGGAATGTGGCAGGGTGGGCACTTGGTGAGTTTCTTCATTCTCATTTTATTGTGGGCTCAGAAAAAGAGTGAAAGATACTCACACTGTGACTTCTGTGCTTATTGGGTACCTTCAGGGCTTTCAGCAAGATGGAACTGGCCTTTTGTGTCAGACGGATATGCCTCGGGCAGCCTCTGTGCAGCGGGGAGGGGATTGAGGCAGGCTCAGGGCCCCTGTGCTTCTCAGAGCGGCAGTGTTGCCAGCTGCCTCGTTTAGGAAACTGCTCTCTTGCGTCCCCATCGTGCTGCTCATTAGACGCCTACACATCGCAGAGGAACCAGTGCTGTAAAGTGGGCCGGGGCGGGGCACGGGGGAGACTCTCCGAGCGCTACCCCCGATTTCTCAAATCTTCAAAAATAGATGAGCTTGTTTCTTCATGAAGCATCTCTGAACCAGTCATGTTATAAGTTTGAGAATTTTCTAATAGTAACACATACTATTTAAATTTTAAATTTCCTCTGTGTTTGTGAAATGACTATCTCATCTTTCTGAGTTGTAATTTGTGATCTGGAAGCTGACTGTTCAGTCACTTAATATTTGTGGGACCTTGGATAAGATGCTTCAACTCTGTTCCTCAGTTTCCTCCTACGTAAAATGAGGACACTGACAGTCCCGGCCTCACCAAGTAGAGCTAACAGAGCACGGAGCCCAGTGCCTCCTATATTAAGGGCTCATTCAATGCCAGCTATTCGTAACCCTCTTTACCACTCGACTAGGCTGACTGGTGGGATCGCTATCTAATGTTTTTTTCCAAAAAAACAGCCCTTGGATTTATTCTGATTTTGGTTTTGAATTAATTGTTTCACTTTATCATTTTCTTTTTTGTACTTTCCTTATGTTTATTTTGTTGCAATTTAAAAATTTCTTGCAATGAGTATTTAATTCATTTATTTCCATTCTATCTTGTTTAGTACTGTTTGAAACTATGAATTTTTGTTGAATATGGTTTTAGCCATCTTGCTGTAGTAATTTGATTATAGTCTAGATATTCTGAATTTTCAGTTTTAGTTTCAATTTACAAAGGAATTTCAAAATTTCCAAGAGGTTGGCTTTTTTCCTTTTTCTTTTGGTTATTCAGCTGTAGGTTTTTCTTCTTGACATAAGAGAACGCAGTCATCACCATTCCCGATTTGAAATGCATGGAGGAGGCTCTCTGTGGCATCCAAAATATGGTCATCTGTGAAACGTTTCGGGGGACTAGGAGGTGTCATCATGGTTGTTTGGATATGGACTAAAATATTTATATATTAGTGATTATTGTACTCCCCATGCTGCATTATTTATGCTTGTGGACTTCATTTGTCACAATAAGTTGCTCTGATCATGTTTTTGTTTCTCCTTGCATTTTCAGACACTTGCTTTATATATCCTGATACTTACACAGGTTAGAGTAAACAGCTGGAATGAACATAATGGCTCATACACGCACACTCTTTCAGTTTCCTACTTTATCTCTGGTTAAACAATTATTTATATGACATTCTTTCTGTCCAAATAACTGGGCTGGCTTCTGTCTCCAGACAGAATGCTGGCTCAACAGCCAATGATGGGAGTTTGAGTAAGCAGGGGGGTGTGGAGGTGACAGAGTTAGTCAGGAACTGAGAATGAAGCAGTTTGGCCATCTTCAACACATGGCTACCACATTCACCTAGCTCACTGTCATCCCTGCCCACAGAAAGAGGGAAGAGCACAGAGGGGCAAGCAGGGAGATTTATGGGCCAGGCCTAGAAGTGGCACTCCCTACTTCTGCTCACATCCCATTGGAGAACATTCCATTGAAGTCACAAGGCCACACCCTAACTGTAAGAGAGAATACAATGTACGGTGTATCTGAGCAGTCACATGCCCAGCTGTAACTGTTATCATGGAGGTGGAGAACAGACTGACTGACAACTAGCAGTTTCTGCCACAATGCTGTTTTGTTTCGTATATAGATTTAGGCTACTTGATCCTAGTTATAGATTTGACATTTTCACTTTTAATTCCATGTTGTCTGATATTAAAGTGGAAAGTCATGGTTATAATGGATCTGGAGATTGCCATTTTTCTTTTTCTATCTTGTGCTATATGGTCAATTTTCTGAATATCCCCCGCCCCCAGCAACCTTCTGGTAATTTAAAATTATTTTCGTATTTCAAATGGTAAACTTTAAAAACCCTTATTTCCTGATTTACTAACTTTAAAAAATGAAGTAAATATTGACTTCTTGCTATGAAAGACAAGGAAATTAGCTCACTTCCTTCTCAGTACCTACTGAGCTTTGTCATCAAGCTCTAGGATTTTTGTCCCAGTCCGTTAATTATATTAAATTGTACAGTTTTTCTTTCAAGTCATCTTCACATTCTTTTCTGTAACTATAAATCACCTTGTTGTTACTATTAATTTTACATTTTAATGATTAATGGTTCATAAACAGTATTACGTTTTCTCCATTACTACATTCTTTACATTGATCCTCTTGGTTAACTGGATTTAGTCAAATACTATTTTCAAGAAAGGTTCACAGTTGTTATGATTCCTGAGTTACTGCATATTTAAGAATTCTTCATTTGCCTTTGTAACTGGTTGGGAAAAAAATCTTAGGTCACACTTACTGTGTGACATTGAACTGGCGTGGAGCACTGAGCCCTCTAAGATTGAAACACCTCCAAGGTGTTTCAATGTCGCTCATTCTGGAACAGTTTTCTGTAACATAATATGTTCTCTTTATCTGCTGACTGAGTTCTTTCTTATTTAGGGAACATTTTATCATATCTTTGAATTTTTTCTGAGCCAAACGTAGACTTCTCTCCCTATGGATACCAACTTTCTTTATGTTGGGTCAACCTTGTCCACGACCATCTCTATTCTTTTCCATCTGCATTCACTGTGATTCTCTCTCTGATCACATATCACCGTATCAGAGGCCCTTCCACAACCACAGGAAACCTAAGGACCTTTGTCACTCTTTGCCCCCAACCTGTCTTATTTTTCTTCACAGCATTTATTACTACATGTCACCTCATGTCCCCAACCCCAACTAGAACATGAGCTCCATAAGGAGAGGGAATTTGTCTCTTTTTTCCCCATTACTGTGCCAGAATAGTCTGGCACAGAATCAATGTTCAGTGTTTGAATGATCTCAAGCTTTCCTTGTATATTAGCAGTTCAGTTTTCAGCTGTGTATACTTTGTTTTTTGCTGTTTCTAAATTATGAAACTTGCTTGCTCAGCTCTATTTTTCTTATTGTATTATCTTGTCTTTGATTTTTTCTTTATTGATTCCTTTTCTTTTTAATTTTTTTTAGAGTATAGGGCATTTGTTGTGGAGGATGTCCTATTTCCTAAGTAAATTTATTTTCAGAATGAGTTCTGTATCTGTTTTTTTTTTGCTATTTTTACAGTTTACAAGCAATTTTCTTCCATCTTTCTCATGACAGGCACAGCAACTTTGTGGGTGACCAGATACAGTGTGGGTGGTCTTCTGGATCTTGTCCCAGCCTGAACTCTTTTGTTCTCTCCTGTCTGTTTCCAGCTGAGTCCCTCCCTCTCAGGCAATAGGTAAGCGCCAGAGTTTACCCTGTTTGGAAGAACAGTATCATATTGCAAGACACCGTACTTGGAAACAGGATATGTCCTTAACTAGACAGAGTGAATTCGAGTCTCATAGTTCTAAACCAAAATTATGTGCAGTGAAAAAAAAGGTAGTCATCAAATCCAAGCACTGCCCATAAGGTCCCCTCTCAGGCAACAAGTCATAGGTCAGGGGTCCCAGCTCTCAGACCGTCTATTGGAGATAACTAGTTCTGTGGGATCATGGGTACCCTTCCTCTTCATCTGCCTCCTCCCAGATGAAAAATCGAAATACCTACTCCCAACAGCTATTCCCTTCCTTGGGGAGCAGCACTGTGGCAGTGGTGCAGTTTGTGCACTAAACAAAGGTGCCAGTTGAGAGGGCAACAGGGGGCTGAAATACAGTTTATGCTTGGCTTTCTGAGCTGTGTGTCCTGGTATGCCGTTGTATCTGCTCAGAGAAAGGACCTTTTTCTTTGTACAAAGGTGCTAAACCTTGTGCCCAGTGGGCTGAGTGTGTCCAGCAAGGGGACCTTTTTCTAATTCACACAGGCTTCATGTGAGCTGGCAGTAGCCCCTGCAGGAGAATGACGTGTAATGGTGGTCTGTGTGGGAGGGGAAGAACTTCCACACTGGAAGGACACTTTCTGGCTTTTTCCCTTAGAGGTTGACTCAACGCTCATCTGACTCCCCTCAAATGCAGTAAGTTTTTCATCCTTTATCTACTGCCCTGTCCTCACCCTGCACAGCTTCGGGGAGGTTAGCGCACAGGAGCCAAGGACAAGTCCCAGGAGCCTTTGTGCGGCGCTCCAGTTTGTGGAGGCGGCTGTGCTGCTGCAGTTGTCTCGCTGATACCTTCTCCCTCATTTTTCATTTATGTTTTCAGTTTCTTAGAGGAGTTTTACGATCTGGCTGCATACTACTCTGCTACTTCCAGCCTCTCCTTGACTTTAAATGTGGTCTCTCTGTGCAGCTGTAACTGTGTCTTCACATTGTGTTGACTCTTCCACTTTTACACGCCACCTATTTAATATGCATGATCACGATGAGCTAAAAGCACATCTGGATCTACTCTTCAGATTTCTGGGGAAAAGTTACACTCATTCAGATAGCCTATAAATGTTACTTGGTGTCCATAAGGCATTGCAAGCTTATCACATATTGAAGGGGATTCCACATTCTGATTTTTAAAAATTGAAATATGACTATTTCAGACTTAAATAAAATGAAAAGAAACCTGGAAAACACGATGCTTCTTAAAATGATGCTCTGGAAATGTAGCTGAATTGATATTCAGTCAGGAGTTTCCAACAGACGTTGCTTGTACAATAAACTTACACAGTGAATCTGCCATTATGCTAGAGGAGCTTTAAATCAGATTTAAATCTTGTCATGCCTGGCTAAATGTGCTAATATTTTCAGTCAGTCTCTAGCACAGCTGTTAAAACATTTCGACTCTGTAGGCCAAGTAGGACTTCTAAAATTCATATGAGTTCGTGTTCTACTTCTTATTATTTTTGCTTTTCTGATTAGAAAACAGACTTTGGCTTCTGTAGAGGTGAACGTCAAGATTTACTGATCCTAATACATCTTTCAGAACAACAAATTTTTAATTTCATTAAAACACAAAGTCGATAGATATGTCACAGATTCTGAATGCCTTCAGCAGCACTGGAAAACTTTAGAATTCCGTACATGTAGCATTTAAGCAGGAAGCTTTAACACTCATTCAGGAAATATACATTTGCAAATGAAGGCTGATTTCAACTAAGACAGTGGCAGATTTCTGGTAACTTTGCTCAGCTAATCAGACTTTTTTAAAATTCTTAAAAATACAACACAGTTTACTCTCCTCCAGATTTCAGCAAATATTAACTATTTCAAGGATTCTTTTTCTCTTTCTTTCCAGTTTCCCCAGCTATGACGTGTCAGTCCTCAATACTCTCTCCATGGGCTTCACGTTTAACTTTTTTTCATGCTTGTTGTATAAACTAGCTTCATTATTATCTTTTCATAAACTTTCTAAATATACCAAGTCAAGTAATTATCTTCTTTGTCATACCCCTCTCCTTAAGATATTCTGTAAGGTCAGACTTTTAACTCATTCTTCTCAATTTTCCCAACCAGGACATATATGATTTCTTATGCAAGATCTAAGCAGTGTATCTCAAAGTTATAAGAAATATGCCCGAGCCTTCAGATTTTTCCATGTGCTCATGCATCCATTTATTTGATATCACTTTAACTTGTTACTGAAGCCACTTGTCCTTTCTTCCTTAGACCCTTGAGACCCTACGGTGGGTTGTATTTTTTTATGTGACAAGTCTGACTTCTCAAGTGAAACTCCATATAAGATTGATCAGAAAAATGACTCTCTTTGGGGCCAGGGCTCAAACTAATGGGTTGCACTGTAACATTCAGTATGAAATAAATTCATAAAATTTAAAAGTTTAATCTACTTCCTATTTTTATTAAAGTTTGCTTAAGTAGTAAATCTGGTAGCAAAATATGTGTAATGGTAGATACCATAGATTCTCTTCTATTCCATCTCCTGATCAATTAAATGAAAATATTCAGGAATAATATACTCAATATTGTGAACATGAACAAAGAATGTACCCAGATAAATTCATTAATTCAGAAATAAAATTTAATGACCTTTAATTTTGTTTTTACTAGTATAAACTAGGTTAACAGTCCATACTTAACAATCTTACACATGTCCAATTTTTTAAGAGCTCAAAGAAAATGTTTGATCAGGTATAGATTTATTACACTGTATTTTAGCCCAACCTCTACAGTTAGCACAAATACAAAACCATAGTCATGTTTACAAAGTAAAAATTGTACAATAGCTATACATACTAAAATATCAATAATGCAGTTTCTGAGAATCAAAATATCAGCTGGCTGATTTTGCCTTTATGATATATAGTAACATTTCTTCTAGTATGACAATGCCACTAAAAACGGTTCACCACTCTTTCAATATCTTTTCATTCCTAGTATGCATTACTAGTTGGCAAATTCATTTTAATGACAGTAAGGTGGGAATTTAGTCCAAAGAGCAAAGATTCATTTTGATGAGCTATTTGATGATAAAACACGCAGCAGTGAATTTTCAATTCATAAACTATTTCTATCATTCAGTAAAGATTATTATTGTAGCTGGCATACTCATGAGAACTTCTCTCCACTTGAGAAGAACTTCTTGCCATTAGATTGGCTGTGGCATGCAAGAGCCCAGTAGCTCTGCCCAGGGCGCGGCAGCCCTCACAGCACCACCAGCCCATGCACTAACGGCTGCCCTGATCAAGCTTCAGCACAAACCTTAACACACTTCTAAAAAGTGAGTCTCATCAGAGCCTCTTACACCTTCCTCACTAGCTAACCAGACAGGGGTCGTCATTGCTTGGCTTGACTTCTCCTTCCAGCAGCAAATTCATCACGACCTTTGTCAAATAGCTGCACGTTCCTCTTTTTCCCAGTGGGGGAGTGTTGTAAAAGGAAGTCATGTCATCCTACAAAGAAAAACAGTAAGCAAGTTGTTTGATTTTTTGTTTATAAAGAGTTGACAGGTAAAATCAGTGTCAGCCTAAGGGGAAAAATAAATTCACAGAAAGATTTCCTCATAGAAAATATGAGCTTCTTGAGCTTTTCTTTCATTTTCCTGAAGCGTCTTCTCAGCACATAAAACAAAGACAGGCATTTTTTAGAATTCTCTCTGCTGGTAATTTTTATTTACTTAGGGAACCTTTTTACAGACGAGCATAAAATATTAAACAGAGAGCCCAGAAGGGACCACATTAGGTAGTACACAGCACCAACGCAGTGTACTACCTATTCCTTCCCTCCTCAGGTTTTAATTTCATAGGCTTCTGGAATCTATGGCTCCTCTCTGGTACAAGACATTTTGACTGCCAACTGTATGAAAGAAACTTATCTCTTCCTAGATTTCTTTTAAGTCAAAACTTTACAGCTGAATTGACTAGTAATTAACTAAAAAGTAAGAATAATTCTCCAAATAAGCCAGACTTCCCTCCGCCCCTCGAGTACTCTCTTTTGTGCTCTGTAAATCTGTTTTATAAGTTAAATGATAAGAGACTAGGGATATATTGAAGAATTGAGACAACGAAACAATTCTACAAACAGCTATTTTTTCTACTTACTTGTTTTTCAACTTCCTTCAGTCGACTCTCGTCTTTCTGAAATTCATAAAAGGCTTCTTTCACGAGTTTGTCTAGATCTACTTTGTCTTGAAATCCTAGCTCAGGGTTTCTTTCCAGTACAATGGATACAACCATTAGTAACTAGAAGAGACAGATGTTGAAAGCAAATTATATGGACCACAAAAGTGACACTGTCTGGACATGTTACCATTCTTTATTCATATTAATAGATGATTCTCGTATTCCATAGTATGTTCTCTACAATGACACACTTTAGGATCATCTATGGATGGAATCTTCCTAATCTTGCAAATTAGTAGCATAAGTTCTGATTGGAAACTGCACTTTTTTTTCATTGAATGTATTGTTGGAGCTGTACAGAAATGTTTTTAGTCACTTAAATAAAACTAATTACTTAGAAAAATGACTTCCCTACTCCTCTCTATAGTATATAGTTGTCGTATTCACCCAAAGTGTCTGAACTCTTCCTGGCCTTTGGGCATTAATCCTGTTGTCAAGACACCAAAAACCAGAGGCTGCCCCAGAAAAGGCAATGGGCAACAAGCCAGAGAAGGTAGGTCAGTTCAGTGGAGACTCTGGATTCAGGCTCACGACCAAATGATTTGGAGCCCAGCACCCCAAAATGGGTACAATTCTGTGACATCATAGTAGTTTCTCAGGAGACGGATATGTTTTAAAAAATACATTTAACTCTGATCTCTTTATGACATAAGTATTATTTGGTCTATATAAATATCTTAGTTTAATGCATCATCCTATTGTCTGGCTATCCCGCACATTTATCCTAAGTCATAATGTTCATTTTAGATGACAAACTGTTATATGCAAAGATTGTGTCTGAGACTTTCTGACGATGATTATGACTCCAACTTTGTATACGCAACAGGAACAGGGCTTCATAATTCCCAATTTGGGAATCTCCTTGACTGTACTTTATTGAAATGCTTCCAAAACAGAACCTGAAACAACTAAACGTAACAGTCTCAGAAAAACCCCAGAGTCACAGTGTGGGAGACCTTGGAGTAGGGCTTCAGCCAGGTTAACACAAAGGTTTGCTCTAGTTCGGAAGGAAAATTTCTTCTGCAAAGGGAATGACCTCACTTTGGTCAATAAGAACTTCTACATCCATTGTAGGTCCCAGATGCTGGGCAGTAGACACCAAAAGACTAACAGCACAAGGAAGGCATTTACCCCTCTACTAACCCTATCTTTTCCTGACCCCAGTCTCTGCCTCATTCGCACATGCTATGAAATGGGTTGGCTAATCCTGTTTCCAAATTCTGGCACCACAGAGATAAGGCTGAATCTCATTCGGCTCCGACTGTAGCTCCAGACATGCTGGATTTCAGGAGGTGCCACATCCAGTTCAGCACTCACTGAGAGCTTCTGTATCTATGACACGTTACCCACCCTCAAGGAAAACAAAGTCTGGTAGAGACATTTCCAGAGAAAGAGGCAAAGTGAAGATGAGCTACATATTAAATCCATTCATTTGGGGAATTCTCCATGTATTTGGTACAATGTTTTAAAATGGCAAAACAGCACATGTATACATGTGCATGCATGTGCATGTATCTCAGCATTTCACTTAGTACAGAGCAATGATGACACAGCACAGAAATTTCATGTCTTCTCTATTCACAGAGAATGTTTGGAAAGATGTCCCTCAGAATACCAAGAGTGATGACTTACTGCTAGTGGGTGTGGGGAAATTGTTTTCTTTATTTTCTATAATTTTTTTGAGTTATTGAAACTTGCTACAATAGTCATGCATTATTAGTGTAAACATAAAAAACTGAAAATAAACAGAAAAAGATCACTTCCTCTCTTTAATGGTGGTTGTGATGCACTCACTATTGAGAGGTAGGTGTGTAGCTAAAAAAGTCAGACCGTCAGTCTTTCCGCCCTGAAGGACTGAAGATGTCTGAATTGTGCCTGTGCCTTGATTTGGGTCAAGGATGGTCACCTTCTCCAGAATGTGGCTGGAGGAGATTCGGGCTAGGTGAGGAGTGGAATTCCTGGTCTCTTTGGCAGTTTCCTTTACACTAGTTTTCAGGGAGCAGAGAGAAAGCACTTCTTCAGCAATCTACATTTCTAAGTACAAACCTCCACAACGATCTGTCTATACTGCGGCTGGTCAATATTTCCCAACATGTCTTCAACAAGGAGGGAGAAATTCATCTCATACATGGTCATATCCGACAGGGTTGGTTGCTGAAAAAAAGACCTCAGCGTTAACATGCTGCACTGTTACACTCCGGTTCCCACTTAACAAAGGAATTTCATTTTCTAATCAATAAACTTTCTCAGTTCCTATAAAACCTTAGAGAGCTTTTTCAGCTATATGAGTGGATTTTATATATGTCAAACTACTGAAGCCAATCAGCTGACTATTGTGATAAATTAAACCTCCTGTTTTTAGTAGTTATCTTCACTGTATTAATGTTTCTAGGAGAAAGGGACTATATTAGAACGCTACTTCAATACACAAAAGGAACAATCAAAAATTGAGACAATAGAGTACACACTGCTTTCATAATTAACATAAGAAGTTATGCTTGCTGTCAGACTTTAGCGTATAAGTCATTTGCTATTGAATTTACATCATTTCTGCGACAGGTCCTTTCTGAACTGGCAGCATAAAAATGCATACAAATAAGCAAAAACAACAGTATGTGGAAAAATGGCAAGTAAACACAGAAAAAAGCAAAACTAAGGATGGAAAACCCTCAAAGGATGGAAGAGAAGGCTCTAAATGTTGGACTTGTGTGGTAGAAAACAGATGGAGCCACCAGGTTTATTACCAGAGATGCTGAGACGATGAGTCATACCTATCTGCTTCTACTACCATGGTGATTTATAGTGAACTTAACCACGGCCTCAGAACAATGTGTGGCTACTTACTACTCAAAATGGGACCCAGCACGAATGTCCCCTTTCAATCAAATGGCAGCAAAGTTATTTTGCCCAGTATAATAATGCCTCAGCCCTATATTCAATATGGTCCATCTATTGTATTCTATATTCAACACGATCCAATATATACTAATATGGGGAAAATGAAGCCCAGTTGCTGAACATAGTAATTATAATTATTTAGATGTCTAGCAATGGGATTAATGGGGTTACAGAAGGAAAGAAAGACTCTTTCATGGTTTCACATTAATTTCCTTTTAATATATCTCATTTGAAAAGTCAACCTAGTTACTATGCAACTATGATAATTAAGCCTAGAGAAGAGACATCCAGCTTGCCTTGGTTGGCACTCTCTGAAACGACTCAGAATGGGCAGTGTAGTGGGGGAGTTAAGAGAAAAGGCTCAGAAGTCAAACTTCCAGGGTGGGGTGGGTCACACTCTGGGTCAACTACTTGTATGACCTTGGGAAAATCACTTAGCTGTGCTTGAGTTTCCTCATCTGTCAAATAGGAATAATAAAGTACCTACCTCAAAATTATTGCGAGGATTAAAAGAGCACTTGGAAAAGGGCCTGGGGCATAAAAATACTTAACACACATTGTTGTTATCAAAGAGAGGATACTAAATAAGTGGCCCAGGCAATCAGACGATTAAATGAAAATCTGGTAGCAACTAGAGGGGTCTGGGAAAGAAGCTAACAAAAGGTCACCCTAGGCCACTGTATGCAGAAGCAGCGGGACAGGACAGTGCAGGCCTGTGTTCTGCCCGCAGAGACGGAGCTGCCCACACAACGGGCACAGAGCATCTGGGAAAGGGCTGGAGCACCTCTACTGGCAACCAAAGAAATCCATTCAATAGTTTGTGAGCAGTAAAAAGAACACTTCCAAAAAAGTTTTTATTCATTTTTTTGAATAAGTAACAGATTGACAAAGTTCAAAATTTGAAAGGTTAAAAGGGTTTTTAGTGAAAAGCCCACCCTGTCTCCTAGACCACATTTCCACAATTTCTTGTGGGTTCTTCCAGAAACACTCTATGTACATATAAACAAAATGAGTATGGGTGTGTATATTTAAGAACACTTTATTTGTATAAAGACCTTCAGCAAAAATAATCTGGTTAATGCTTCAACACCAGAAACAAATACAGTACTCCACTTCCAAAAGGCCTAATTATTCACATCTGTGTATAAGCAGAATGATTTAGATGTCAGGATCAAATAAAATAATCAAATCAAAGAAGCAGGCTAGTTTACATAACGTGGGAAACCATCTGAAGGAGGGGGCATCAATTGAATCGAACCAAAAGGCGGTTACATTTCGAGTAAAATAAGTGATTGTCTAATGACCTAAAAAGTTGCTGCATTTTTTTGCATTCAGTGCAATGTATAAGCAGCAATTCCCTCAACCACAGCATCATTAAGTCACCTGCTTCTGAGGCCTGACTGGTTCTGTCTTTTGAACGTCCATTTTACTGTTGGTGAGGTCTCCAGCACTGGCCCCCAGCGCCTGGCAGTGGAGGAACACCACCACTCACAGTAATGCTAACATACGAACCCTAAGGTCACTAACAAGTAATAGAGGAAGGACAGCTTGCTGGGCAAAGGTTTGGCCATGTGGTTGATTTAAACAGAGCCCTTCCTTGAAATATTTGAAATACGATAATACAAAAAATTGTTGATTTTAAATACAACTTTTCAGTAAAATATCCATTTCTATAGAGGGAAGCTAAAACTTTGTATAAAGCCTTTGTATAGAGGGAAGCTAAAACTGAAAAGTAAAAGTAACTCAGATTGAGAAAAAATATTTCCAATCCAATTGATTAGACTTCTTATTTTCCAGTATTTTCTCCCTCCAGGTATCTGGACATCCCTTCTTTAAGTACTCTTACAAATTTGAATAAGCAGAGAGGTTATTTGCAATGCAGAGAGGAAAAGAATTCTCTACTCCTTTAGGTCTCTTTAGAAATCCCTTTTACTGACATAAAGTAAAGGCTGTACCTGTGGCAAATGCTTCCCAGCTACAATGATACCATTGGGTGTGCGCTCCAGGATCTGCCATACTCGGTCGTAGAACCCAGGGGGAGTTCTATTCAAAGACCCATCGATCTGACGCCTGTTCAGCCAACATCTGCAGACCAAAAGAAAATGCCTCAGATTTGAAAAAGAAGCTTGTTCTAGTAGAAAGCAGGGCTTTCAATTTGGATTAATTGTTCCAATAGGGGGAGCAATAAAAGCCAAAATCTATAAATGATGCATATCTACCATGTGTTACAGAGATTACTAAATATTCCATAAGAAAAACAGAGCTTGCAAGAAAGGAGAAAATCCCCAAGATTTAAAAAAATTTAATAGGCAAAACTTATTCTCTAGTAATCTATAAGGTTGCTCACTATGAGATCAAATGACTTTCTAATATGCAAAGCAGCTCCATTTAAAAACACAGGAGCAGCCAATTTCAAAATAAGTTTATGTGGTCCTTACATACAATAAAATGTAAGCTCCACAAAGGCATGGACACCATATAGGTTGACCACTCCTATACACCTCTCCCAGAAAGGTGCTTAATAACCAGTTCATAAGAGAATCAATGCTCAAAAAAGCATAATGTATCTAACGAAATTACCTTACAGTAGTCCTCCCTTATCTGCAGGGGATACATTCAAAGACCCCCTCCAGCGGATGCCTGAAACCACAGATAGTACTGAACCATGTATATACTATGTTTTTTCCTATACATACACACCTATGATAAAGTTCAATTTATAAATTAGTCACAGTAAGAGATTAACAACAGTAACTAATAAAATAGACCAATTATAACAATATACTATAATAAATTGTCAGCATCACTACTCGAGCTTTGGGGTCATTATTAAGGTAAACAAGAGTTACTTGAATACAATATTTATGAATTGTTTATTTCTGGAATTTTCAATTCATGTTGTTGGACCTTGGTTGAACACAGGTAACTGAAACCATAAAAAGCAAAAGCATGGATAAGGGGGAGCTACTGTATTTTAAACTTTATATTTTAATTTCAAACTTTATATTTAGTTTTATATTTAACTACAAAGTACCAATACTAAAAAATCAGCTACAAAATCTTTCATGTCATGATAATCAGAATGTAGTGATAAACTAAAATTCTTGATCTCTTATTGATTAAATATTAAATCTTAAAGATATAATACTAGGGTGATGTCAGCAACAGGGCAGAATGAGCTGTTCCCTTTGTCTCTCCTCCTTCAAACTACAACTAAATGGACATTCACTGATCAGTGGAGGATACCCACACAGCACCTTAAGATGCCTGGGAGACTTGGATGGACTACCCTCAGGGAGGTAGTGGACATATGTGAGCCCTCTCTGGCCCCCAGGCAGACCAGTACCCATGTGCAACTGCTCTCCCAGCTGAAGTGCTCATAGCACCACTGTGGCCCCAAGGATGGGAGCACACCTTGGTGCGACTGTGGAAACAGGTGACAGCAGCCCTGAACCCTCAAATGATTGCTTCCCTGTCCAGTGGGAGATTCTCCAGGGCTGTGTGGTCTACAGGGAGCAGCTCAGGCTTGGACCCAGTGGGGAGGCCCTGCCCACCAAGGACAAAGGCTGGTGACACCTAGGAGCAGACTGGGAGACCTAGGAGTGGTGGAGCTGTGAGTCTGGGCAAACAAGTTCCCAGATGCCTCAAATACCCATAGTACTGTTGTGGCTGCGAAGCAGGGAGCATGACTCTGGGGGACTGTGGGAGCAGGCGCCGGCAGCCCTGAGGTCCTCCATGATCACTCTCTGGTTTGGTGGGAGAGCCCACAGTTCCATCATGGTCTCAGGGAGTGGCTCTGGCTCGGAGCCACTGGGGGGTCCCCACCCACCAAGCACAACAGCTGATGCAACCTATGAGCCGACCTACAAGCAGTCAGCAGCATTTATCTGTAGCATGGACGGATGAGCTCCCAGTTGCCATGAACACCCACAGTATCACTATGGCCCCAAGAGGGGAGCACTTCTTGGCAGGACTGTGGGAGCAGGTGGCAGCAGCCCTGAACCCTGGTGTGATTGCTTTTCCATTCAATGGGAGACCCCACAGGGCTGCCAGGATCCCAAGGAGTGGCCCAGGCTCAGAAAAGCACAGCTGCAAGGGACTGCAGAAGGTTCATATATCACAGCCCTTGCCCTTCCCAGTGGTGGCAGGTGGAACCTGAGACCAGATACTATCACTATGCTATGGTACAAATCCACTCCATGAAATGGTATGAAGAAATATACTAATACTCCAGACCAGAAGGAAAAAGACAAACACACAGAAATCAATCCTGAAGGCAAAGAAATTTACAATCTAAATGTCAGAGAACTCAAACCAGCCATCAAAAAAACCTCAACGAGTTACAAGATCACTCAGAAAGACAGTTCAATGAAATCAGGAACAAAATTAACGAACAGAGGGAATTCTTCACAAAACAGATCAAAACCATGAAGAAAACCAATCAGAAATGTTGGAGATGAAAAACACAATGGATGAGATAAAGAAAAACCTGGAGTTCTTAAGTAACAGAGCTGATATTAGAGGACAGAATGGGCAATCTAAAGGATAAGAATACAGAAATGCTTCAGAAGGAAGAGGAGAGAGAAGTAAGACTAAAAAGAAATGAAGACATTCTCCGAGAAATATCCCACACAATTAGGAAATGCAACCTACGGATTATAGATATTCCAGAAGCAGAAAAGAGAGGGAAAGGAGCAGAGAGCTTGTTCAAAGAAATAATAGCTGAGAACTTCCCAAACCTGTAGGAGGAGCTGGAATTACATGTAAATGAAGCTAATAGAACCCCTAATTACATCAATGTAAAAAGACCTTCTCCATGGCATATATCAATAAAGCTGGCAAAAGTCAATGACAAACAAAAAATATTAAGGGGAGCAAGGCAGAAGGAAATAACCTACAAAGGTATCCCTATTAGGCTTTCAGTGGATTTCTCAGCAGAAACCTTACAGGCTAGGAGAGAGTGGAATGACAAATTCAAAATTTTGAAAAACAAAAACTTTCAGCCAAGAATATTATATCCAGTGAAGATATCCTTCAGATATGATGGAGAAATAAAAACTTTCCCAGATAAACAAAAGCTGAGGGAGTTCATTGCCATAAGATCCCCTTACAAGATTTGATGAAGAAGGCCTCCATACCTGACAAAAAAAGAAGACAGGGTTTACAAAGCCTTGAGCAAGGAAATAAATAGGCAGACAAAATCAGAAAATTGCAACTCTCTATCAGAACAGATTAGCAAACAATTAGAACTCTAAAGATAAAGTGAAGGAAAACGTCAAAAATAAATATAATCACTTCATTTTAACCACAAATTCACAATATATAATCGAATAAGTTGTGACAACAACAACTTGGAAGGGGAAGAGGAATGGGATGAAACCTGCTTAGACTAAGGGAATAAGAGGCTATTAGAGAATGGACTACCTCGTCTACAAGATCTTTTATACAAACCTCAAGGTAACCACTAAACAAAAATCAGAACAGGCACACAAATGAAAAATGAAGAGAAAGCTGAGAAAACTACCATAGAGAGGCACCAAACTGAATTGGCAGTCTGAAATACATGGGACGAGAAACAAAGGAAATACAAAACAACTGGGAAACAAGTGATAAAATGGAAGCATTAAGCCCTCATATATCAATAATCACTCTAAAGGTAAATGGATTGAAGCCCCTAGTCAAAAGATACAGAGTGGCTGGATGGATTGAAACAAAACCCAACAATTTGCTGCCTCTAGGAAACACACCTCAGCTCTAAAGACAAAGACAGGATTAGAGTGAAGGGATGGAAAACAATAACTCCAAGTTAATGACAAACAGAAGAAACCTGATGTTGCCATACTCATATCAGAGTAGACTTCAAGATAAAAAAGACAATGAGAGACAAAGAGGAGTACTATATAATGATAAAAGGGACACTCCCCTGAGAAAACATAACACTTTTAAATAATATATGCACCCAACACAGGAGCACCAAAGTACACAAAGCACTATTAACTGACCTAAAACGAGACATTAACAGCAACACAATAATAGTAGGGGACCTTAACACCCCACTGTCATCAATGGATAGATCATCCAGACAGAAAGTCAACAAGGAAATAGTGGAACTAAATGAAAAACTAGACCAGATGGACTTAATAGATATATATAAAACACTCCATCCAAAATCAGCAGAATACGCATTCTTCTCAAGTGCACATGGACCATTCTCAAAGATAGATCAGATGTTGGGAAACAAGGCAAGCCTCAATAAATTTAAGAAGACTGAAATCATATCAAGCATCTTTTCTGAACATAATGCTATGAAACTAGAAATCAACTACAAGAAAAAAGCTGGGAAAGTGACCAACAGGTAGAGACTAAACAAAATGCTACTGAACAACCAGTGGATCATTGAAGAAATTAAAGAAGAAATCAAAATTATCTGGAGACAAATGAAAATGAAAATACACCATACCAACTCAAATGGGATGCAGCAGAAGAAGTCCTAAGAGGGAAATTCATAGCAATACAGGCCCACCTTAACAAACAAGAAAAATCTCAAATAGGCAATCTTAAACTGCACACAAAAGAACTAGCAAAAGAAGAACAAAGCCTAAAGTCAGCAGAAGGTGGGAAATAATAAAAATTAGAGCAGAAATGAGTGAAGTTGAAACAAAAAAAAAAAAACAGTAGAAAGGATCAATGAAAGTAAGAGCTGGTTCTCTGAGAAGATAAAATTGACAAACCCTTAGCCAGACTCACTAAGAAAAAAAGAGAGAAGACCTAAATAAATAAAATTAGAAATGAAAGAGGAGAAATACACAGACACAACAGAAATACAAAGAATTATAAGAGAATACTGAGAAAAACTATATGCCAACAAAATGGACAATCTAGAAGAAATGGATAAATTCTCAGACTCATACAACCTGCCACAACTGAACCAAGAAGAAATAGAGAATCTGGAAAGACCAATTACAAGTAAAGAGACTAAAACAGTAATAAAAAACCTCCCAAAAAATAAAAGTCCAGGACCAGAAGGCTTCTCTGGAGAATTCTATCAAATATTCAAAGAAGATTTATTACCTATCCTCCTCAAACTATTCCAAAAAATTGAAGAAGATGGAACACTTCCTAACACATTCTATGAGGCCAATATCACTCTGATATGAAAGCCAGACAAGGACAACACAAAGAAGGAAAACTACAGGCCAATATTGCTGATGAACATAGATGCAAAAATCCTCAACAGAATATTGGCAAACCTACTACGACAATACATTAAAAGGATCATAGACGATGATCGAGTGGGATTTATACCAGGGATACAGGGACGGTTCAACATCCACAAATCAATCAATGTGATATACCATATTAGCAAAATGAGGAATAAAAACCACATGATCATCTCAATAGATGCTCAGAAAGCATTTGACAAGATCTAACATCCATTTATGATAAAAAAAAAAAAACTCTCATTAAAAAGGGTATAAGAGGAAATTCCCTCAACATAATAAAGGCTATATATGACAAAGCCACACCCAACACCAAACTCAACAGGGAAAAGCTGAAAGCCATCCCTCTGAGAACAGCAACAAGACAAGGGTGACCACTCTTGCCACTCCTATTCAACATAGCACTGACCATAGTTTTGACCAGAGCAATTAAGCAAGAGAAAGAAATAATAGGGAGTGAAGAAGAGAAACTCTCACAGTTTGCAGACAACATGATTTTATATATAGAAAACTCTAAAGAACCATCAGAAAACTATTAGAAATAATCAACAACTACAGCAAAGTTGCAGGGTACAAAGTCAACTTACAAAAATCAGTTGCATTTCTATACTCTAATAATGAACTAACAGAGAACTCAAGAATATAATCCTATTCACAACTGTAACAAAAAGAATAAAACATCTCGGAATAAATTTAACCCAGGAGGTAAAAAACCTATACAATGAAAACTCTAAGACATTATTGAAAAAAATCAATGATGACATAAAGAAAAGGAAAGATATACCATGCACATGGATTGGAAGAATAAATATAGTTCAAATGTCCATACTACCTAAAGCAATCTACAGTTTTCATGCAATCCCAATCAGAATCCCAATGACATTCTTCACAGAAATAGAACAAAGAATCCCAAAATTCATTTGGGGCAACAAAACACCTCAAATAGCTAAAGCAATCTGAGAACAAAGAACAAAGCTAGAAGCATCACAATCCTTCACTTCAAAATATACTACAAAGCTATAGTAATCAAAAGAGCATGGTACTGGTAAAAAATAGGCACACAGAGCAATGGAACAGAATGGAAAGCCCAGAAATAAAACTGCACATCTATAGACAGCTAATCTTCGGCAAAAGAGCCAAGAACATAGAATGGAGAAAAGATAGTCTCTTCAATAAATGGTGCTGGGAAAACTGGACAGCCACATGCAAAAGAATGAAGGTAGACCATTATCTTTCACCATACACAAAAATTAACTTAAAATGGATTAAAGACTGGAAGGTAAGATGTGAAACCATAAAACTCCTAGAAGAAAATATAGGCAGTACACTCTTTGACACTGGTCTTAGAAGGATCTTTTTGAATACCCTATCTACTAGGGCAAGGGAAACAAAAGAAAAAATAAACAAATTGGAGTTGATCAGACTAAAGACCTTCTACAAGGCAAAGGAAACCATGAACAAAACAAAAAGACAACCCACCAACTGGAAGAAAATATTTGCAAATCATATATCTGACAAGGGGTTAATCTCCAAAATATATAAAGAACTCATACAACTCAACAACAACAAAACAAGCTGATCAAAAAACAGGCAGAGGATATGAACAGACATTTTTCCAAAGATGATATACAGATGGCCAACAGGCACATGAAAAGATGTCAACATCGCTAATCATTAGGGAAATGCAAATCAAAACTACAATGACCTATCACCCCACACCTGTTAGAATGGCTATAATTACCAAGACCTAAAACAACAAATGTTGAAGAGGATGAGGAGAAAAGGGAACCCTCACACACTGCTGGTGGGAATGCACACTGCTACAGCCACTATGAAAAGGAGTGTGGAGATTTCTCAAAAAATTAAAAACTGAAATACCATACGATCGAGATATTCTACTACTGGGTATTTACTCAAAGAACTTTAAATCATCAATTCAAAGAGACTTATACACCCTTATGTTCATGCAGCATTACTCACAACAGCCAAATTAGTGTTTTCGTATTCTTCAGATAAACACCCAGAAGTGGAATACGACATATCAAAATCTACAGGATGCAGCAAAACTGGTACAAAGTAAGAAGTTTATAGAAAGACAGGCCTACCTCAAGAAACAAGAAAAAACTCAAACAGTCTAACATTATACCTAAAGGAGCTGGAAAAAGTAGAACAAAGCCCAAAGTCAGTAGAACAAAGGAAATAATAAAAATCAGATTGAAAATAAATGAAATAGAGACTAAAAAACAATAGAAAAGATCAATGAAGTCAAGAGCTGGTTCTTTGAAAACATAAACAAAATTAACAACCCTTTAGCTAGTCTCACTAAGAAAAAAAGAAAGAAGGCTCAAATAAATAAAATTAGAGATGAAAGAAGAAATTACCATGAAAATAACACAGAAACAGAGCGGGTTATAAGAGAGTACTCTGAAAAGCTATAAGCCAACAAATTGGAAAACCTAGAAGAAATGGATAAATTCTTAGAATCATACAACCTTCCAAAACTGAATCAAGAAGAAAGAGAGAATCTGAACAGGCTGATCACTAGTAAAGGGACTGAAACAGTAATCAAAACCCTGCCCCCAAATCAGAAGTCCAGGACCAGATGGCTTCTTTGGTTAATTCTAGCAAACATTCAAAGAAGATGGAATACCCATTCTTCTCAAAGTCTTCCAAAAATTCAAGAGGAGAGGATACTACCTAATTCATTTTACGAGACCAACATTACACTGATTCCAAAACCAGACAAGGACAATACAGAAAAGAAAATTACAGGCTGATATTGCTGATGAATACTGACGCAAGTCTTCAGCAAAATATTAGCAAACCGAATACAACAATACATTAAAAGAATCATATACCACGATCAAGTGGGATTTATTCCAGGGAAGGAGGAATGGTTCAACATCTGCATCAATCAACATGATACATCACATTAACAAAATGAAGAATAAAAATCACATGACCATCTCAATAGATGCAGGGAAAGTTTTTGACAAGATTCACCATTTATGATAAAAAGTCTCAAAAAATGTGTATAGAATAGGGACATACCTCAGAAAAAGACATTTTTGTTCTTGTGAAAGAGGACTAATGAAGTTTTAACACTAAGTGAGAGAGGCATCTTCTCTGGAGGTACAGTTTCTTTTGGGATACCCAGACTCTCGTGACTGGGTTCAGTGCTATGCTACAGAGAAGAAACCCAAAGGAGCAGGGTTCCTTGGTGATGTTTTACTTTGAATAATGGGTGTGAAAACTGAATATCCTACACTCTGCATTTTATCTTTTTTTCCTATTCCCTTCAAAAGATGTTTTCAGAGTTCTATAAAGTCATGATTAATACTATAAAAAGGAGATGTTTGCTTAGAACAACATAAAAGAAGAAATGTGTGAATACTCACAATGGAGGTGGAAAATTATTTTAGAAGATCTCTCTTTTATTTATTTATTTTTTGGCTTTTTATTTTGAAAAATTTTAGACTTACAGAAAAGTCAAAAAGATAACTCATAAAGGTCCTATATACTCTTTACTCAGCTTCCTCTACTTTTGTCATCTTACATAACCAACAGTAACTATCAAAACCAGGAAATGAGCATTGATACCATACTCATCTATGGACCTTACTCAGATTTTTCTAATTTTACCACTGACGTCCTTGATTTGGTCCCGAATCCAACCCAGTACCCCACACTGCAGTTAGTTCCCATGTCTCCCTAGGCTCCTCTAATCTGTGACAGTTCCTCAATCTTCTTTTGTCTTTCATGACTGGTACTTTAGAAATGTCAATTATTTTGTAGCATGTACCTTAATTTGAGTTTGTCTGACATTTTCTCATGATTAAATTTAGATTATGCATTCTTGGCAAGAATACCCAGAAGTGATTGTGCCTTTTTCAGTACATCACACAAGGGTATGTGATGCTGATATGCCTTATTACTGGGATGTTAACCTTGATCATTTGGTGAAGGTGGAGTAAACTGAGTTTCTTCACTGTAAAGTTACTATTTTTCCTTTTGCAACCAAAAGGTACCTTGAGTGGAAATACTTTGAAATTACGCAAATTTTCCAATTCTCATCATACTTCTACCCACTAAATTTAGCATCCATTCATGGTTCTTGCCTGCAACAATTATTACTGCTGTAATTGTCTAACAGTGATCTTTTATTTCCATCTTTCCACCTACACTTAGTAATTAGAATTCTACTGTAAGGAAGAGTGCCTACTCTCCCATTTATCTATCTATATCAGCATGGCCTTATGGGTAGTCATTCTATGGGTTATAATCCAATACTATCACTACTTATTTTTTTTGCTCAAATTGTCCCAGCTTTGGCCATTGAGCCTCCTTCAAGTTGTCTCCAGTATCCTTCTAAGACACCTCTGTAATTTTTTGGAGCACTTTCCTACTTTCTGGCAGCATAAGATGCTCCACGCTCATCTTGTATTCTTCTTGCCCCAGCTCTGGAATCAACCATTTCTCCAAGGAATGCTGGTTCCTTTTATTAGAAAATGGTATTTAGAAATCAATATATCAGCACTAAGTTTGCTCATTGCTGTTGGGGTTTCATTGCTTCTAGGTCCTCTCAGTGGATAGAGCTAGGGAAGATACGGATAAATACTCATATATACATGTACACATCCATATTCATTTCTGTATCTATCCATCTGTGTAAAAACCATGAATTCATACTGATAACTTTCAACTCGAATCCAACACCACAGGATAGTCTAGCCTTTCCCTCTTCCTCACCTGTACCTACACTCCCAACAGGGAGAAACCCAGCTCTCACTACCCACAATGCATTTACTTATGTATTCAACCTTTGTGTGTGTGTGTGTGTGTGTGTGTGTATTTAAAGCAATTTCAGAATTGCTAATACCTAACTCCGTGAAAAAAAATGAACTAGAGTACAGTATTTGTGTGTAGTCCTTTTTTTCTTTAGCTTTACAGTATCCAATGTTTTCCCAAGGTACTTCAGTTACCTATTCTCTTCCCGAACCCCTTCAGAGTAAGAATACTACCCATTTGTAATACAGCTAGGTTCATTTGTTACTGTTTGTATTCTCTTTTGCTTCCTTCCACATCTGGATTAATTTTAATTACTGACTTATGTTTTGGGTGTATAAAACATTCCCACAGTTTAAGAGTCAGAGCTGCACTAAAGGCCAGGCTCAGGGAGGGTGTACTGCATGCTCTCCTGCTCCACCCACTGCCCTGGACCTCTTTCTCCATTCTTTGCACCCTGTTCTCTCCCACCCCTGAAGGTAACCAAGCTCATTAGTTTCTGATTTATCCTTCCTGTATTTCTTTGACATAAATGAGCAGATATCCCCTTCTTTCTTACATGAAGAGTAGTATACCAGAGACGCTTTTTTGTACTTTTCTGTTTTCATGTAACAATATAGCCCAGAAATTACTTTATATCAGTTCATAGAGACCATACCCGTTCCTTTTTTTTTTTTAAAAAAACCATTTTTTGGTGAGGAAGATTTGCCCTGAGGAAACATCTGTGCCAATCTTTCTCTATTTTGTATGTGGGATGCTGCCACAGCATGGTATGATGAGCAGTGTATAGGTCCATGCCTGGCATCCAAACCCGTGAACCCAGGCTGCTGAAGCAGAATGCCTGAACTTAACCACTATACCACTGGGCTGACCCTTCATTTTCTTTTTTAACAGCGGTATAGTACGCCATTGTGTGGATGTACCACAGTTTATTCAAATAATCCCCTACATATGGGGATTTAGGTTATGGGCATTCCAAAATATGCAATTATAAACAACGATGCAATGAATAACCTTGTCCATATATATTTTCATATTATTGGAGCCATATCTCCTAAAATCTCCATAAATCCTAAAAGTAGGATTGCTGGGTCAAAGTGTAAATGGACAAGTAGATTTTTTTGGATGCTGTCAAATTCCCATCCAGAAGGGCTGTACCTTCCAGCTTATATAAGAGTGTCCATTTCCTCACAGCCTCAGCAAATGTTTGTCATACTGTTTAACTTTTGCCAGTCTGACAGATGAGAAATGGTATCTCAACATGTTTTAATTTATATTTCTCTAATTATGAGTTAGTTTAAACATCTTTTCAAATATCTGAGGTCCATTTTTTATCTTTTAAATGAACTGATTAATCATGTTTTCTCCCCATTTTTCTCTTGGGCTTTTGGTTCTTTGTCCCTCAGCTTTTAAGAATTCTTGGATATCAGCTCTTTGTAGCATTTTGTTCCAGTTTCTCAGCTATCTTTTGATATTTTCTATTTTTTGCCATGCAAAATGTTGTTTTTAATTTTTACATTGTCTCTTTAATCTTTTATTGCCCCAGGTTTGTGTCATGGTCAGAAAGCCTTTCCCATGCCAAGGTTAAAGAGGAATTTGGCACTATTATGGTTTCATTTTTTACATTTAGATTCTAATCTATCTGGAGTTTATTCTTGTGTATGGTATAAAGTATGGATTTGATTTTACCTTTACCAAATGGCTATCCAGTTGTCCTATCACTATTTATTTAAAAAGTCCAGTGATTTGAGATGTCACCTTTGTCATCCATTAAATTTCTATATGTGCTTGGGGTCTATCTCTGGACTTTCTATTCTGTTCAACTGGTCTCTCTGTCTGTTCATGTAGCAGCACCACACTGTTTTAATTAGAGGCTTTACAGTATGCTGGACTGTCTGTTAGGGCAAGTCCTTCTGTTACGTTTTTCTGATTTCTCTTGCATGTTTGTTTTTGCACATGAAGTTTGGTATTAACTTGTCTAACTCCATAACACAGCTTGTTGGAATTTTACTGGGACTGCGTCACATTTCTAACTGACATCTCTATAATGCTGAGTGGTCCTGTCTAAGAACAGGGATGCCTTTCCATCTGTCCAAATCTCCTTTTGTAGAAGATTTCTTTTCTAGGCATTTCTAAGCATATAACTATACTACCTTGGAAAATATCAGGCACATAAATAGTGCTCAATAAATGCTTGCCTAAATAATTATATTAAAGCTTTTTCTGTAATAAAAAATATTCTTCAATTCAATGTTATCGACAAGTATTTGTCTTGCTCTTATTCTAAGGTTAGCATTAGTTAAGTCTCGGAAAGGGTTTAGCCCCGAAGAAACTGACAGTATACTTAGGGAGACAGAGTAACAGGCAATACACTTAAATAATGTTCCCAAACCCAAACTTTTATGCCAAAATGTCAGGGGGAGACAGTAAGTGCTACAAAGATTCAGAAAGAGAACTGAACAAAGGGGTATGAAGTGCTCCATTCTGCACAGAATAGTAAAAATTAAGAAATGTTTATAAACTATACCTAAAAAAGGATAAAATTCAAATTAACACAACATCACAACTGAAGACAGGTATTTTAATTAGTATCTCTGCATACTGTTCATCTACTAGAGTGAACTCTGATGCTCTGCTGCATTTTATTTCTTGTTAATATCTTATTAAGTTCATATATGTATCAAAGTTATGATATTTGAATACATCCAGGTGTCCTGTAGGGAACAAACGGCCCTCATTACCTTCCATTCTGTTGAGGCTGGAGGATATCCAACAGAAGCTGTTTAACTTCGCTAGGTGACAGCTGATACAAGTCCACGGCTGGCTTGTTCCTGCCACGGATCTCTAGTTCATACTCCATAGCATGGATGATCCACCTGAAGCAAACAGGGGAAGCATGAATCAGTAACTCTTGAGATAAAATTACTTTGTGCTTCTCATGGCAATGCCCTTAACAGCACCGACCTATCCAAAGGGGAATGAAGAAAAGGCCATTTGAATTTCCTG
Source organism: Equus caballus (assembly GCF_041296265.1). Taxonomy (NCBI): domain Eukaryota; kingdom Metazoa; phylum Chordata; class Mammalia; order Perissodactyla; family Equidae; genus Equus; species Equus caballus. The sequence goes on along the minus strand of NC_091686.1, from coordinate 1,077,716 downwards.
AACTGTTGATATAATTACTTCTACCAAGGTTATATGACATGATTAGACTCTTAAAAATGAGGCCTGTTCTTGCCTATGTGGTTAGGTAGTAAACATGAAAACAGGTTGGTACTTAGGTTCCTGGCAAATGAGATTCTACCAATTCGGTAGGATAAAATAATGTACACAAACAGCTGTCACACCATTGTTTTCTTAATACTAGAATATGCAAAAAGCAAAGAGAACAAAAACAAATCATTTTAAGAAATAGGCTGAGATATGCCATTATAAATGCTCCTTTCCCAAGAAGGATAAGAAGTTTTCACCTCTTTCTTTTACTCTGCAGTCATTCCCTTGCAATTGGAGGGAACAGAAGAGAAGTACCTGCCTTTGACATACAGGAACACAGTTAGTTATAACTTAATTACACTAGTATGTTAGAGAACACACTTTAACCAACAGATTTCAGAATAATCTTCTTTATAGACATTCAAATACAGATATTTAAGTGCTGCTCATGTACCTATTCTTAAAGAATCAATTCTTTAATAGTATTTAATTGCTGCTCACAAAATAATTTTTTATCACAGAAAAAGCTTTAATATAATTATTTAAGCAAGCATTTACGGAACACTATTTGTATGCCTGGTATTTCCCAAGGTGGTATAGTTATATGCCTAGAAATGCCTAAAACATTAATTATTTTATGTGAAAGAAATTTTATTTTCTAATTTGAGAAACTTTTAATAAGTATTTTTACAACATCATCTCATTTCTTTCACTTACTGTGTTCTGAGGAAAGACTCAGATAAACTAGTTATGATACCAAAGAAAACTCGGGAAAAAATATTTTACCTTAGGGAAGCAGAACTCTACACACCATTAGGAAAAGCTAGGGAGTTAGCTCTACACAGCAGATTCCTACGCTTTATCCTTAAGTCCTTTGGTGAACACTGAATAACAAACAGAGACAGAACAGCTCAGCATCTGGAAAGAATGTGGCTTCATTTGCCCATGCCGCTTTGTCTCTCAAAGAGGGGCTGTGTAGCCAGCCCACTGGTAGAAAAGTCTAGTTACAGCAACTAAGATTTAAAGTGGCTAAGTTACTGCACCCAAATATGTCATTATCTTTCTCTTGATACACTTCTTTGAAAGACAAGGGACAAGGCTATTGCAGATACAGAGATTAAAAAGTTAGGTGGAAATAATCAAAAGATTAAAGTCCTTCTTTCTGCCAAGGCTAGTTTGCAAAACAACAGTGATGCATCCTCATGGGATGACTTTAATGTCTCTCAATGGAAAAGAAGGTGAGAAATGTTAAGCCTTTCCAGGTGAGCCAGAGGTGATAGCAACGAGACTTCTTTGCTTGTCAGGCGAGGCCATAGGCCACAGGCAAAGTGTGCCTGCTCTGTGTCTCTTCCAATCTCACTCCCCTCTGCTAAGGCAACTTGCTCTTTTTCCTACCCCCTCCTCTATTCTTTGTTATTCCCAATTCTAGAAGTTAGGGATTTAGTCTACCAGTCAATTGCAGGGTTATGTGTTGCAAAACACTGGAGAGATTACAGAGGTATGAGAGAGAGACGAGAAGGGAACATAATTTTTAAAATGTATAATCGTTATTACTACCACTGATAATACATAATAAATATTTCATAGTTGCTCATTGGTTAAGAAGAATAAAGACGACAAAGTATTTGCAAACAATAAAATAAATGTTTATGAGCTTCCTGATAATGTACAACAGAACACGTAACAAAATTAAGATTTACAATTTGTATTTCTCTAATCAGTTGAAAAGAAAAACTAGACGAAATCCGTGCTATTGCCAAAGACTAGAATTTCTTAATTGTTCATCATTATTATTAACTATATTTAGTCAGAATGTTATACAAGCATAAAATTCACAAAGATATAGTCCCTTTGGATGCTTTGATGTTAAAGTTGTTTATGAAATTAGCTGTTAAAGAAACATTTCAGTTACAATAAACTGCTCCATGGAACTCTCTTTATTTTTATTTTTTTTTGAGGAAGATTAGCCCTGAGCTAACATCTGCTGCCAACCCTCCTCTTTTTTGCTGAGGAAGACTGGCCCTGAGCTAACATCCATGCCCATCTTCCACTATTTTATATGTCGGATGCCTGCCACAGCATGGCTTGACAAGCAGTGTGTAGGCCCTCGCCTGGGATCTGAACTGCCGAACCCTGGGCTGCTGAAGCAGAACACGTGAACGTTATTAACTGCTGCGCCACTGGGCTGGCTCCATGGACCTCTCTTTAAACAAAAAATTTCTATTTTTAATTTTATAGGTTAGACAGAGTTGTCTCCTACTTATTCTTTTCTTTCTTTAACATTTAAAATTTATATTTGAGGCAGCTTAGTATAACAGAAGGAACACCAAATTAAAAAGCTAAAGAACTGCCTTTTGGTCTCCTCAGTGAGCCAATGGCATCAAAAAAAAGTGAGGGTAGGGGGTAGATTAAAAGTGACTTAAGAGACGTAACAACTAATGGCAAGTGTGGGCCTTGTTTGGGACCCTGATTTTTTTTTTTTAAATCATTTTAGGGACAACAAGAGAAATGTGAATAAGAGTTGGGTATCAGGTGGTATTAAGGAAGTATTGCCAATTTTTTGGGGTGTGATAACGGTGCTGTGATTACTAAGAAAATATCCTTTCTAAGAGATACATACTTACTAAAATACTGAGGGGCAAAAGTCAAAATGTCTGGAATTTGCTTTATAATCTACAGCAAAAAAGAAAAGCAGCAAATATGGCAAACGTAAATTACTAACAATTGCTTATGCTCATTAAAATAATGGACATTTGGGGGGCTGGCCCCGTGGCCAAGCGGTTAAGTTCGCACGCTCCGCTGCAGGCAGTCCAGTGATTCGTTGGTTCGAATCCTGGGCGCGGACATGACACTGCTCACCAAACCACGCTGAGGCAGCGTCCCACATGCCACAACTAGAAGGACCCACAACAAAGAATATACAACTATGTATCGGGGGCTTTGGGGAGAAAAAGGAAAAAAAAAAATCTTTAAAAAGAAAAATAATGGACATTTGGGAATTTACCAAATCATTCTATTATTATACATTTAAAAATTTTCATACTGAAAAGAAAAAACATGAAGACAGGCTTGAATATCAACTCTGTCACTTACCAATAGTGCCCCATTGGTAAGTTATTTTTCAAATGGGATTATTACTGTTATGTAGTCAGCTCATTTTATGGAATTATTTTGAGGAACAAATAAGACTGCCCGAAAAAAGGATTTTGAAATTACGGAGCTATAAAAATGTTAGCAAACTCCTTTTATTTGACTTCTCAGACTCAAGGTGGAGGAAAGGTAATACAGTATTTTAATTCAAGTCTTGGAGTTACTTACGCACGTGTTGCGTCCATTTAACTGCAGGATGCATCCTCTTCTAAAGTAAGTAACTTTTTCATTTTTGAAATGCTTACTTTTTAAAGTCCTCTCAAACTTGAGTTATTAAAACGAAGCATCATCTATTACATTTATCTTTTAAAATCTTCAGTATCATAAACAAAGATAGTTGGAGATTTAAAAATTCCCCCTCAGGCTTTTTCCTTCTGACTGTAAAATCTCAGCAGTTCTTTGAGCTAATTATAGAAAACACGGTACTCAACAGCAACCAAAGAAAGAGGAGTGTTTTTCATTCAAGCACAAATGAATATAACTTATCTGTCAGATTACTAAAACACATTTATTCATTAAAAAATATTGGCCAAACTAATATTTTTAGCTTGGAATTCTTCAAAAGACTAAAATAAAAACAGCAGGGGCGGGCCCCATGGCCAGGTGGTTAAGTTCGCGCACTCTGCTTTGGCGGCCTGGGGTTTCGCAGGTTCAGATCCTGGGCGCAGACATGGCACCGCTCATCAGGCCACGCTGAGGTGGCGTCCCACATGCCACAATCAGAGGCACTCACAAATAAAATATATAACTATGTAATGGGGGGATTTGGGGAGAAGAAGAAAAAAAAGAAGATTGGCAACAGCCATTAGTTCAGGTGCCAATCTTTAAAAAAGAAAAAAACCAGCAGAATAGCTTTACATATAAGCTATACTATACTATATAGCAGTCATAGAGACTTAGAGAAAGTAAGTTACCAAGTGAGTAACACAGTTAAGAAAATGAAAGACATTTTATGCATTTTTAGAACTACTAATACAAAAGGGCATGTCCTTTGTATTATCCCTTTGCATGGGAAAATCTGACCTCTTATCCTCATTCTCACTGACAAAGTCATCATATCTAATTTGACAATTCCAGAGTAAAAGCCCTTAAGGAAAAATGGGGAAATAAAGCAAGCAAGCAAATGTGGAAGGTCAAAAGAACGACGTTTATCCTTGGACTAGAACCTTACAAATTCAGGGACATGCTCTACTTGCCAATAAGCAAATGAGAACGTGGCAGATACACACGACTGACCAGATCAACCTTCAAATGTATCACGGTTTGGCTTAAGGACAATGAAGGCCTCAGCACTCCTGGAAGAGTGTGAAGAAGGGGACTAGGATTCCTATATAGTCCTGGGAATAAGCTTATCCTTCTAAAAACTCTCCGGTTGTGAGGTTAGTAAGCATATCGTGTAGATATTGGCATTTTTCTTTTCAACGTGCCTCAATCAAGGTGTGAAATATAAAACAAAGTGCAGGGAAATCTGACATCATTGGTAAACCAGAATGGCTGACATTTTCTGAAACAGTGCCATAAAGAATAGCACTGATCCATAGCAAGAAACAATTTTTTTAATAGTCACTTTGAGGCTATTTCAAGATACTAAGGAGAGGATCTTGTCAAAGTGATGGTGGAAACAAACTCTGAACTCATCTCCTCCTTTGAACACAACCAGGTTACAACTATTTTTGGAAAAATTACCCTGGATAGAAAACTGTACAAAAAGAACCCCCACAACAAGGGACAGTCCTAAGGAGGAAGAGGCAGAAATTCCTCCTGGAGAGAAAAAAAGCCACCGTCAGGAGCAGCGGAGTTTCTCAGCCAGTCAGGCGGAAGCCACCCTAAGGTACGCAGCCCTACCTGGAGCAGTGAGGTCCGGAGCGGGGCCAATACTGCTATAAGCATCCTTCAGACTCAGCACAACTGAGACGGGGGTCTTACTATCTGGTTTCACTGGCTATTAACTGCAGCGAGGATAATCCCAGAAAAGCTATCAGCTGAAAGCCAAAAAGACCCAGGTCTTAAGGGCCCACGCACAAACTCACCTGTCTTAGCAAACTAAAATCACTAGAGAGAAGGCTCACAGTCCTTTGGTGAAAAGAGACTCAGTTGGTGGGCTCTGGCTGCATCTCGGTGAGAGGAGAGACCTCTCCAGACACTGAGACATTGGTGGCGGCCATTGCCGTGACCTAGTCCAGGCGTGGTGACACAGACCCTGGCAGACGCCCCTGAAATTCTTCCCATGGCCTGTAAGCCCAGGGGCTACCACACGTACTACAGTGCAGATTTAATCCAGTTCAGCCAGGGCAGGCAGCCCACCCAAGGGACCAGCCCCACCCAACAGCAAGCCCTCAGGCTACTTGTCGGCCTGCACAGACTGGATGCCTTGATCTTCTACAGGCAGGTGAGTGTCTGTCTCTGTGGGGCAGGGCCTGTGTGAGGACCAGGTGAACTGTGGGGGGCATTGGTGGAGAGGTGGGGGCCTCTGCAGTGGGGCATTGGGGTATGCTCCAGGGGGTTGGGAAGTGTGCACAGATCAGAACTGTGTTGACTGTGTATGTGGTCCTGTGGAGGGTGAGGCTTATCAGTGGCAGAAGACCTGTGTTTCACAAATAGCTGTAAAATACATCAGCCAGGCCTTCCAAAGACTGAAACAATTGAGTGCTCCTGTGCGTAGGGCCAGCCCCACTCAGCTGCACTCCTAAGAGAACTGACAACAGCCTTGTAAACCTCAGGCAAATAGCAGCTGGAAAGCCCCTGAGCCTAGCAACCAGTCACACTGGGTACCTACCAAATTAAGAGGAAAAGTGCAACAGGAGCGTGCTGATAGACCTTGTAGGCAACAGTGCAGAGGCTCCCCAAGCCGGATTTACAAACAACTGGCCAGGGAAGGGAAGACTAGATTCCCTGGGTACTTGCATTAAGAGCAACCCTGCCACAGCAGAAGGACAAAGGAGCCCACAAAGGGGTCACTCCTGTATCATTAGGACTGGTGATGAGACGGAAGGACACTGCTGGGCCTCAAAAGGCATCTCTTAAATAAGGCCAAGGCCACTTCCCCAAAATCAGGAGATATAGACAACTCACCTAATGCATAGAAATAAGCGCAGAGAAGGAGGCATAATGAGGAGACAAAGGAACACATTCCAAGCAAGGGAACATGACAAAACCCCAGAAAAAGGACTAAACGAAACAGAAATAAGTGACCTACCCGACAAAGAGTTCAAACAAAAACTCATAAGGATGCTCACATATACTGGGAGAAGACTGGATCAACACAGTGAGCTCATCAACAAAGAACTGGAAAATATAAAAAAGAACCAATCAGAAATGAAGAATACAATACTAGAAATGAAAAACTCACTAGAGGAACTCAATAGCAGAGTAGAGGATACAGAAGAACAGATCAGCAAGCTAGAGGAAAGATTAGAGGAAATCACCCAAGCTGAACAAAAGAAAAGAGAAAAGAATTAGACAGAATGAGAACAGTCAAAGGGAACTCAGGGACAAAACCAAGCATGCTAACATTTGTATTATAGGTGTCCCAGAGGGAGAGGAGAGAGACAAAGGGGCAGAAAATTTATTTGAAGAAATAATAGATGAAAATTTTCCTAACTTAAGGAAGGAAACAGACATCCAAGTACAGGAAGCACAGAGAGGTCCAAATAGGATAAGCCCAAAGGGCCCACCCCAAGACACATTATAATTAAAATGACCAAAATTAAAGATAAAGAGAGATTGCTAAAAGCAGCAAGAGAAAGGCAACAAGTGACATACAAAGGAAAGTCCATAAGGCTATCAGCAGAATTCTCAGTCGAAACCCTACAGGCAAGAAGACAATGGCATGACATATTCAAAGTGCTAAAAAGAAAAAACCTACAGCCAAGAATACTCTATCCATCAAGGGTGTCATTCAGAATGGAAGGAGAGATAAAGAGCTTTCCAGATGAGCAAAAAGTAAAGGAGTTTATCACCAAGAAACCAGGTTCACAAGAAATGCTGAAGGGACTTATATAGTCGGAAAGCAATGACCACAAATAGGGATAAAAAATTATCAAAAAAAACCCCCAAAAACAAAAAACCCCAGGCAATAAAATCACTGATAAAGGTAAAAATATAGTAAAGGTAGCAGATCAACCACCTGTGAAGACAATATGAAGGTTAAAAGACAAAAGAAATAAAATTACCTATTTCAATGAAAAGAGTAATGTAAAAACACACACAAAACAAGAGATTAGATACGATTTCAAAAACAAAATGTGGGAGGAGGGGAGTGAAAAAGTAGAGCTTTTAGAAAAAGGTCAAGCTAAAGAGTCTATCAACTCAATATAGACTGTTATATACATAGAATATTATATAGGATCCTCATGGTAATCACAAACCGGAAACCTATAATAAGTAAGCAAAGAAGTAAGACAATAGAAATCAAACACATTACTAAAGAAAGCCATCAAAAAACAAGGGAAGAGACTAAGAGAAAAAGAAAGGGACAGAGAAGAACTACTATAACACCCAGAAACAAAAAGTAACAGAATGGCAATAAATACATATTTAGCAATAGCTACTTTAAATGTCAATGGACTAAATGCTCCAATCAAAAGGCATAGGGTGGCCAATTAGATTAAAAAACAAGACCCATATATATACTGCATACAAGAGACTCACTTCAGACCTAAAGACACTCACAAACTGAAAGTGAAAGGATGGAAAAAGATATTCCATGCAAATGGCAAGGAAAAGAAAGCGTGGGTAGCAACACTTATATCAGACAAAACAGACTTTAAAACAAAAACTGTAACAAGAGACAACATACATAATGATAAAGAGAACTACACTACATGATGATAAAGAGAACGATCCAACAAGAAGATATAACACTTGTAAATATCTATGCACCCAGCAGAGGAGCACCTAAATATATAAAGCAATTATTAATAAACATAAAAGGAGAAATACACAGTAACACAATAACAGTAAGGGACTTTAACACTCCACTTACACCAATGGATAGATCATGCAAACAGAAGATCAATAAGGACACACTGGCCTTAAATGACACATTTGACCACATGGACTTAGTGGATATATATAGAACATTCCATCCAAAAACCAAAGAATACACATTCTTTTCAAGTACACATGGAACTTTCTCCAGGACTGATCACATATTAGGCCACAAAAGAAGGCTCAATAAATTTAAGAAGATCGAAATAACACCATGCATCTTTTCTGACCACAAAGGTATGAAACTAGAAATCAACTATAGGAAGAAAACCAGAAAAGCCACAAAAATGTGGAGATTAAAAAAAATGCTACTGAAAAACAATTGGGTCAATGAAAAAATCAAAGGAGAAATAAAAAAATTCCTGGAGACAAATCTCAATGAAAATACAACATGCCAAAATCTGTGGGATACAGCAAAATCAGTTCTAAGAGGGAAGTTTATAGCAATTCAGCCCTTCCTCAACAAAGAAGAAAAATCCCAAATAAACAATCTAACAGTGCATCAAAAGGTACTGGAAAAAGAACAACAAACAAAGCCCAAAATCAGCAGAAGGAAGGAAATAATAAAAATCAGAGCAGAAATAAATGAAATAGAGACTAAACAAACAACAGAAAAAATTAATGAAACCAAGAGTTGCTTCTTCGAAAAGATAAACAAAATTGACAAACCCTTAGCTAGACTCACCAAGAAAAAAAGAGAGAAGGCTCAAATAAATAAAATCAGAAATGGAAGAGGAGAAATGACAAGTGACACCTCAGAAATACAAAAGATAAGAAGAGAATACTATGAAAAGCTATACGCCAACAAATTGGATAATCTAGAAGAAATGGATAAATTTCCTAGAAAGATAGAACCTTCCAAAACTGGACCAAGAAGACGTAGAAAATTTGAGTAGACCAATCACCAGTAAGGAGATCGAAACAGCAATCAAAAACCTCCCAAAAAATAAAAGTCCAGGACCAGAAGGCTTTCCTGGTGGAATTCTACCAAACATTCAAAGAAGACTTAATACCTATCCTTCTCAAACTCTTCCAAAAAATTGAAGAGGAGGGGAGGCTTCCTAACTCATTCTACAAAGCCAACATTACCCTGATACCAAAACCAGACAAGGACAACACAAAAAAAGAAAATTACAGGCCAATATCACTGATGAACATCGATGCAAAAATCCTCAACAAAATATTAGCAAATTGAGTGCGACAACACATTAAAAAGATCATACAGTGTGATCAAGTGGGTTTCATTCCAGGAATGCAGGGATAGTTCAACATCCACAAATCTATCAATGTGATACACCACATTAACAAAATGAAGAATAAAAATCATATGATCATCTCAATAGACGCAGAGAAAGCATTTGACAAGATACAGCATCCATTTATGATAAAAACTCTCAATAAAACGAGTATAGAAGCAAAATACCTCAGCATAATAAAGGCCATATATGACAAACCCACAGCAAACCTCATTCTCAATGGAGGGAAACTGAAAGCTATCCCTCTAAGAACAGGAACCAAACAAAGACGCCCACTTTCACCACTCTTATTTAACATAGTATTGGAAGTCCTAGCCAGAATAATCAGGCAAGAAAAAGAAATAAAAGGGATCCATATTTAAAAGAAGAAGTGAAACTGTCATGATTTTATATAGAGAAATGATTTTATATAGATGGCATGATTTTATATAGAGCAAACCCTAAAGAATCCACTAAAAAACTTTTAGAAATAAGAAATGAATACAATTAAGTCAAAGGATACAAAATCAACATACAAAAATCGGTTGCATTTCTATACACTAACAACGAAGTAGCAGAAAGAGAAATTAAAAATACAATCCCATTTACAACTGCAACAAAAAGAATAAAATACCTAGGAATAAACTTAACCAAAGAGGTGAAAGATCTGTACACTGAAAACTATAAAACATTGTTGAAAGAAATCAAAGAAGACACGAAGAAATGGAAAGACATTCTGTGCTCTTGGATTGGAGGAATTAACATCATTAAAATGTCCATACTTCCTAAAGCAATCTACAGATCCAACACAATGCCTATCAAAGTTCCAACAACATTTTTTACAGAAATAGAACAAAGAATCCTAAAATTTATATGGAACAACAAAAGACCCCGAATAGCTAAAGGATTCCTGAGAAAAAAGAACAAAGAGGGAGGTATCACACTCCCTGATTTCAAAATATACTACAAAGCCATAGTAACCAAAACAGCAGGGTACTGGCACAAAAACATACACACACATCAATGGAACAAAATTGAGAGCCAAGAAGTAAACCCACACGTTTATGGACAGCTAATATTCCACAAGGGAGCCAAGAGCATACGATGGAGAAAGGAGAGTCTCTTCAATCAATGGTGTTGGGAGAACTGGACAGACACATGCAAAAGAATGAAAGTAGACCATTCCCTTACACCATGCACAAAAACCGACTCAAGATGGATTAAAGACTTGAATGTACAACCTGAAACCATGAACCTTCTAGAAGAAAAGATAGGCAGTATGCTCTTTGACATTGGTGTTGGCAGCGTATTTTCAAGTACCATGTGTGACCGCGTACGGGAAACAAAAGAAAAAATGAACAAATGGGACTACATCAAACTAAAAAGCTTCTGCACAGCAAAGGAAACCATCAACAAAACGAAAAGACAACCTAACAACTGGGAGAAGATATTTGCAGACCATAGACCAGATAAGGGGTTAATATCCAAAATATACAAAGAACACATACATCTTAACAACAAAAAAACCAACAACCCAATTAACAAATGGGCAAAAGATCCGAACAGAGATTTCTCCAAAGAAGATATACGGATGGCCAACAGGCATATGAAAAGATGCTCAACATCATTAGCTATCAGGGAAATGCAAGTCAAAACTACAGTGAGGTATCACCTCACTTCCGTCAGAATGGCTATAATTAACAAGACAGGAAACAACCAGTGTTGGAGAGGATGTGGAGAGAAGGGAACCCTCGTACACTGCTGGTGGGAGTGCAAACTGGTGCAGCCACTATGGAAAGCAGTATGGAGAATCCTCAGAAAATTAAGGATAGATCTACCATATGATCCAACTATCCCACTGCTGGGTATTTATCCAAAGAACTTGAAAACACAAATGCATAAAGATACATGCACTCCTATGTTCATCACAGCATTATTCACAACAGCTAAGACTTGGAAGCAACCTAGGTGCCCATCAAGGGACGAATGGATAAAGAAGATGTGGTATATATACACAATAGAATACTACTCAGCCATAAGAAATGATGAAATCTGACCATTCGTGACAACATGGATGGACCTTGAGGGTATTAGGCTGAGTGAAATAAGTCAGAGGGAGAAAGTCAAATACCGTATGATCTCACTCATAAGTAGAAGATAAAAACAACGACATACAAACACATAGCAATGGAGATTGGATTGGTGGTTACCACAGGGGGAAGGGGGAGGGCAAAAGGGGTGACTAGGCTCACATGTGAGGGGATGGACTATGATTAGTTTTTGGGTGGTGAACATGATGTAATCTACACAGAATTCGAAATATATTACGATGTACATCTGAAAGCTATATAATGTTATAATCCAATGTTACTGCAATAAAAAATAAGTAAATAAAAAGATAGCAAGAAGTATTTGCCAAGTTTGCTGTTAAACAAGTGAAGGAATAACTCCCTGTGCAAGCATTTTACTAAAGCCATATAATAGGAGATGGGAAAGCCACATAAGGGACTTTTTTGCTTGATTCCTATTAATACAGAGAGGGTGACAATTTGATAAGGCAAACTGAGCTTCCTGTTTGGTAACTAGAGAAGAAGGACTCACTCACTCTACCCTCAATCTAATCATAACAGAATACAGGTAAGAGAGCTCCATCAGGGGCTGGCCCCATGCCTTGATGGCTAAGTTCACACGCTCCACTTCCGCAGGCTGCGGTTTTGCCGGTTCAGATCCTGGGCACGGACATGGCATCACTCATCAGGCCATGCTGAGGCGGTGTCCCACATAGCATAGCACAATCAGAGGCACTCACAACTACAATATACAACTATGTACTGGGGGGATTTGGGGAGAAGAAGAAGAAGAAGAGAAAAAGAAGATTGGCAACAGATCTTAGCTCAGGTGCCAATCTTAAAAAAAAAAAAAAAAAAAAAACAGAGCTCCATCATCTCACTTCCCTACCTCACATCAAATGTCAAAAACACAAAGCTTTGAATGAGTATCAAACTTTGCTAATGAACTCAGAACTGTGATAATCTCCTTTCCTAGACTGCACAAGCAATGTTATTGTCACAGTTCCTATGACACTAGCAGCCTTCTCTAAGCACTGGATATGTGATCCACAGACGCAGTTGTGGGCATTAAAGGACAAGACACGGCTGGATCATAATTGCTTACAGAGGATGTCTTGGCAGTATGGAAAGCAGAGATGAAAAAGGCTTGATAACACACATCCTCAGGCGTTATCTCCCACGAAAGCCTGACTGACAGACCCAGAGCAGAAAGCAGTTGATTGGAGTCTATAGTAATGGGCCTGTCAGAAACTTGATCTATTTCAACATGAGAGCTGGAGCACAAATCAATAACGAGACAGCAAATCAAATCATTATCAGACTAGAATACCATTCCTGTGAGCAGGTTAATTTTGTTCCCCACAGTGCCTGAGAGCAGTAACACTGAAGAAATTGCATTGGCGGGACTAACCTTTGAAACGAGAAAAGACACATGGTGGTATTGGTTTAAAGCAATGGAGGCAATAGGTGATATAAATAAATAAATTTTAAAAATCCAAAAACCTCAGAGAGAGAAGTTAAAACAGAGATAAAAGTATACATAGTACATGTACTTATGTTCTTATTTCTCATGTCCATTCAGCCTAGGGAATGTTGGCACTTCAGGAGGTATATGGTATTCAAAGCTGACCAAACTATCAATCTCTTTAATCATAATCAACATTTAAAAGAGAGAAACAATAGTAAAAAGTCAGACATGAGTAAGTCTAAAGTGCTTTAACCTATAAGGTAGTGAAAAAGGAATGTTTTCTATAAATCCCCTCCCTCCTTTCTTTTAAAATTATGCTACAATCACTACAATACACAAGAGTGACTTTCTAGAGCAACAAGTTTAACAATTTATAAGAAACTTAACATTCAAGGACTTTATAAATGAATAATCTGCTCATCAATTTTAAGCAAACTAAAACCTTCCAGGGACTAATTCAAGGTAAATTTTGTAAAGAAATATATTGAGGATGCATTTGCTGCTAGCAGTAGATTAACATGTAGGGAAGATATTCACTCAAGGAGCTGAGGTCTCAGTAAAATTTATCAAAAATTTATTAAGGATGAAGTGCAACAAAAATATATTAAAAAGATACAAAAATATATTCTTTCTTTTCAGAGGGACACTGTCACAAGCCCCATGGGCAGGACAACTGCAATTCTCTGAAACTGTCTGACATCCCTAGAGTGGAAACAGGGTTCCAACACCTTTTTGTTAATGTGCTGGAAGAGCACCAGGGGCACAGGTGTAAGGGGATTTCAGAGTGTCTGCCATGCGTTTCACGAGGTCCCACCAGGTGATGGAGGGGCAAGACCAGGTCAGATAGCAGTGGAGAATCCAAAAGGGTTTTGAATTAAGGTTTTTGTATGAAATGCTTGGGGATTATCCCACTGGGCCCTAAAGGAGACACAACCATAGCGCAAAGAGATACCTTCAGGGTGAACGTCTTTTGTGGGAGCAGAGGGTCTTTGCAAACCTAGGACCGGAAGACAAGAGTGAGTGTGTGTGTGTTTGTTGGGATGGGGGGAGGTTCCTGCTTCTTGGGATTTGTATTCTGTAAAAGGAAATCCCCAGAGGTACTTGTTCTCCAAAAGCCACAAGACAGGAGCACAATTTACCAAATTTAACAGCAATACTGTTGAAGCTTTATCCTTTGTAAAACATCTTCACATTCCTTACCGAGAATCCCCACAATCCAAGCGGGAAGCCAAAGCAGGGAAACCTTCCTTATTTGATAGACAAGGGAGCTGGGGGAGGGGATGAGGAAGCCTGAACTCTGGAGTCACTAACCCTAGGTCCAGATCCTGGTTCTTGGTCTTGTGACCTTGGGCAAGTTCCTTAACTTCACTGAATTTTCATAGTATCTTAATATATCTCTTGTAGTGTGCAAGGGGCTAACTTAGAATCAGTTCCAAATCATGCCCATTTCCTTGATCTCATATTGAATAAAAAGGGCAAAATCTCATTTCTTATGTTTGTTACCTTGTTAACTTCAGGCTCCCTGGTATGCCTTGCACTATGCAACGGTGATCCTAGATTGGAGGACTGACAAACACAAGACAAAAAAACATCTGGAGCCAATGCATATCATAGTTGTTACATAACACCTGAATACAAAATGGGTTATAAGTTGAAATCACATAGAAGGGACCATAAAGGTCATAGGGTTTAGAAACAAAACAGTAAGACTCCTTACCCTGAGAAAACAGTAGGAGTATACATAAGTGAACGGACACGTGCAAAGTACTTAAGATAGAAGAACAAGAACTTTGGAGTCAGGCACACCTGGTATACATTCCAGTTCTTTCATTTACTGGTTTCACTAAGACAGGCCATCTAAGCTCTCTGAGTCTCAGTTTTTTTACTTTAAAATGGGGTCCTAGTGTCTGCCTCAAAGTCTGTATAGATTAAATCAGATAATATATGTGAAATATTTTTAGCATATTGCCTACATAAAAATTGGTGTTCAATAAATATTTGTGGTTATGTTGATGGAGGAAAAGCAGGAGAAATAGTTTACCAGAGTAAACTTTTGAGCACAATAACTATGTGTTATTCCTATTTGCACACCAAGATCCTTCCTGGGAATGCTGCTTAGAGAGGCAGCATTGATAAGACACTCGTGGCACACTCTGCTATGATTATCTGCACTACTCCATTAACAAATGAACGGAGAAAAGTGCCACATCCTTTTATCCCCTTTATCCTTCATATAATCAAGGCCCTGTTTAACTTGGTCTTTTTCTGAAGGTCATGATTTGTACAAATGAAGTCCATTTATCAAAATTACAAGAGTCCTTTACTTCTCTTTCTAATGAGTACAGGATGGGCTATCTTTTGTTTTTCCTAAATTCTCAATTACTAGTTCAAGGCAAGCTACCTGAACCTGCTTATAACCTACAGATTAAACAATCTGTCAAATTTCATTGGGCAACTCCTGTGAGCTAGACACTGATACAGACAAAAAGATAAGATCTAGCCCCTACCCTCAGCAGAAGTAAATTTCTTAAATAAATTATTCCTTATTAAAAAAAAATTAGAATTTTCTCCAACCAAAAACATCCCAGTGTTTAGAGCTGACCCTGTGAGTCCTGGATAAGACAGAAATATCCATAATGAGTTAGGCAGGGACACTGTTAATACTCACAATGGAAATATAATGCCATAATTAATTCCAGGATGAGTTTCAGGACAGTGAATAATGAAAATTTCATGGAAAATTTCTTCATTAGGAGGTTTTTTTGCTATTGTTAAATACTAAGTCATATGCTGCTGTACTGACGTTCTTCTTTTGGGTGGCACAGTTTAAGGAAAAAGAGAATATTATTTCTCATAGAAGGCACTGAACATATGGAGTAGCAGATACAGAAACAGGAAGAAAACTATTTTTAGAAGAAACTAAACATACTTCATTCAGAGAGAAAGAAGCTTCAGGTCATATTTGAATTCAAGAAAGAAAATTACATTGGATTTTTGAGAGAACATAAATCTCAAGAAAACATAAAATGCTAAATAAGCAGTAAAGGGAAAACTACCAGGGGCTGAAAAACACAGCATTGTAAAATCCTGGGAAACTGTTAAATTTTACTCTAAGGCTTTGTTTAAATCTCTGCAAGGATGACTATCATTGAAAGAGGTTCTCATGAATAGAACATTTATTACAAAGAATGTACTTTGGAAGAGTTATATCCTACACTTCTCAGTCAGCCTGAGAGAAATGCCAGAGTCTATGACAATAGAGTACTTTCAATACCGTGGATGGATACGGAGAATCACATTTCTTTTCATTTAGAGATAACTCACATGAAAGACCCATTTCTGTATCCTCATATTTAGTCAAGAGGTTGGAGTTGAAAATACTAGAGCAGAGATCAAACAAATCAGGGTATGATTCAAAGTTCTTATAACTGATTCAGAATACCTTTAAATCTTTGCAAGTAACACTTTTAAGGGATAAAAATGAAGTTAAAGTTCCATGCGGAGTGAATTCACTTCTCGATCAAAAGAAAAAGAAGGTAAAGAATGGGAAATTCACGGGCTGGCCCTGTGGCACAGCGGTTAAGTTCTCACACTCTGCTTCAGCAGCCCAGGGTTCGCTAGTTTGGATCCTGGGTGCAGGCCTACACACTGCTTGTCAAGCCATGCTGTGGCAGGCATCCCACATACAAAGTAGAGGAAGGCGGACATGGATGTTAGCTCAGGGCCAATCTGCCTCAGCAAAAAGAGGAGGACTGATGGCAGACGTTAGCTCAGGGCCAGTCTTCCTCAAAAAAAAAAAAGAATGGGAAATTCACCTGAAATATACTATACAGTCATGTGCTTCATAATGATGTTTCGATCAACAACAGACCATATATACAATGGTGGTCCCATAAAATTAGTACCACATAGCCTAGATGTGTAGTAGGCTATACCACTTAGGTTCATGTAAGTACACTCTACGTTCGCACAAAGACAAAACTGCCTGACGACACATTTTTCAGACCCTATCTCTGTCATTAAATGATGCATGATTGCAGTTGAAATCACACAAATAGTTTAAAAAATAACAACCTCAACTAAAAAATTTTAAATAAAACTGAAAAATATAACTTACAAAGTAGACATGTCCTAAAGAAAAGAACTGACACCAATTTTACATATATTTTCAGACATTTTTCCACACATACATTACACCTATGTATGCACAGTATTATTATCATTCCTTTACAAAAAAAGGGAGCAACACATTTGCAACTTGTTTTCCTTAATCTGTCTTGGACATTTATAAATGTTGGTACATAGACTTCATCTTGTTTCTTGTAATGGTTGTAACCATTTTACTGTACTGCTGTAACAATTTAAGCTATTTCCTACTGATGGATACCTAGGCTGTTGCCAGTGTCTCATGATTTCAAACAATGGTGAAATGAAGACTTTTGTAAAACATGTCTAAATTCCTAGAATGAGAATTGCTGAAACAACAGGTATGCAGATACTGCCCAATAAGCAACTAGTTTTTTATATGTAATTTTTTGAAGGCAAAAATGGGTAGTCATTTCCCATAAAGTGTTTCATACATATGTGCAAAATTAAAACTAAAAAATGAAA
The DNA here is from genome assembly GCF_041296265.1 of Equus caballus. Taxonomy (NCBI): domain Eukaryota; kingdom Metazoa; phylum Chordata; class Mammalia; order Perissodactyla; family Equidae; genus Equus; species Equus caballus. The sequence continues at coordinate 1,060,146 of NC_091686.1, read as the reverse complement.
AGAAAATCAATCCAGCAATAAAGAAGAAAGGAAAAAGGTAACAACAAGAAAGCATGGCAAATAGAAAACATAAAATGGTGGGAATAAAGTAAAAATAATAAGCAATGGTACAAATATGAAATATGTATTTCTATTAAAAGATCAATTCAGATTGGATTAAAAATAAATATAGCATAAATGCTGAATATATAAGATATAGCTATACAAAATGAAAAAAGAACATTGAAGGTAAAGGGATGGACGACAGTTTACCAAGCTAATAATGACGGAAAAAGAAAGCAGGCATGACTGTAATATTAGACAAAAAAATAATTTAATTGTTATATTTTATGCATTGTAATGGTGTCATGGTTATGTAAAAAGGCCATAACTCAGAGACACACACTGAAGTACTTACAGATTAATGACATGATGGATTTGCTTTAAATCTAGAGGGGGTGGGTGTTGGTGGGGGTGGGTAGTACTGGGGAGAAGAGTGAAATAAGATCGTCATATGATGACAGTGTTGAAGCTGGGTGACAGTATGACCACACAAGGCTTTATTATACTATTCTCTATACTTCTGCAAATGTTTGAAATTAAAAAAAAAATTTTTAGAGAATTCAAGTTGAAAAGGAATAAATGACACAAAGATATAGTGAAAAAACTTTAAAGTATCATGAAACAAAACGAAGCTTTAAAATATATAAAGCAAAACTGATAAAAATGCAAAGAGAAATGGACATCTATAATTATGATGAGAAAATTTTAAGACTTCATCAGCAATCGAGGATCAAGTAGAACAGAAATAGTAAAGATATGGATCCCATTATACAATTAGCAAGCTACACTTATTCACACTCACACACATTCACACACATTTGTTCCCAACAGAGACTGTACGTTCTTTCCAAACACTGAGGAACACCCCCAAATTGGCCACATGTTAGGTTACTCTATATGCTCAGGTATTGCTGACTCTTCGATAATTAGAACATATTCATGTGACACTTGTACAATCAAAAATATACTGAAAAAAAGAAAAGACTTTATCTGGTTGTGATCGGCTTTTAACGAACTTATCTCCCTTCATGTCACGTAATACGAGAGGGCTGGGATGAGAGTGCTGGGGAGAGGCTCAGCCACGTGTCCCAGGTCCCTGAGGCGGTCAGTTCTGCTGAACGCCAGAGCCTGGCCGACGCCCCTGACCACGCTGCCTCACGAGACCCTTGATCAAGAAGACGGAAGTCACCAGAGCCTTACAACTTCTTCTCCAAACACTCACAATTTTAATGATTAAAAATTAGATTTTGGTAGAAAATGGATGCAGCAGAATATTCTTAAAAGGACCAAATTTTTATCTGAGTGTGTCCTCTTGATACCCTTTTGACTGAAAAATCATTCTTAAGGCTTATCCAGTTTATTTACAGGATCTTTTACAAGTATCATGCTTAGACTTTTTTTAAAAATTTTACCAGAGAAAGAGTTACTTTACTATGTCTAACATAGGAGTTAAATAAACAGGAGGAATCTTTCAGGGCACTAGTATTTATTTCTTCATATCTCCAGACACTGCCTCTATGACTTAGGGGAAAGATGCACTTTCCTAAATACCCACCAGACCTGGGGCAGCACTTCACTTGGAGAGGCTGAGTCTGTTAGAGGACATCTTGAACAATTCTCTTCATGCAAATGCAAAGTATTTTACTTACCCAATTCGTATTTTCAGCATGCCATTGAATAACTCCGGGTTATTGGAGATGATCCAGCCAATATGGATAACCAGTTCTTGCTGAATGACTGCCTCCCTCTCATCATGGGTATTACACTTGTAATAGATGATGTTCTTAATCACTCTCGGAGACAAAGGATTAGAGATAACCTCTTCTTCATGCCCAAAGGCACCCAGAGTTACCTACAAGTGGCAGATTTTTATTGTAAAAATTTCCTAGTTACTAAAAGATAAAAGAAAGAAATTCAAGGCTCAGGATGACTGGCAGGTGGAAATTACTCTATGCGAGCTAGGGAATTAGCTAGAATAACTGTTCCTGCTATTTATTAAAATGGCTTTCAAAGCATGACTCCCACTGGAGTTCATGATGGTTCACAGTCTGGTCTAAAATATAAGGGCAGGTGAGGGTCCCAGTTAGGGGAGTGGAGGTGAGTAGATAAAAGCATGAAAGGAATATAAATAACTGTTAAGGTAAAACTATTCTGAATAACTTTAGTGCTACAAACTCCCCAGAGAAACCAGAATACTTTAAATAGCTTTACTTCACTGCACAGCCTACACAATTTAGTATTTGAGAGTATGTTTTTCACATCTTTATAGTTTCTCATGTGGAACTTCTTGCTCTTTAACAACACTGTGACCTTTTCAAAGGCAGGTGTGAGGTCACATGCTTGTAGGGCAGCCACTCCTCCTGGCCTAGTGCTGGTACCTAGTGAGGCTAAAATACTGTTGATGTATGTCTCACCTGTGGAGGGGAGTAAACACAGCTGCCTACAAGCCTGGGAAACGAGGAAGCACAGAGGTAAACGGCAATGAACAATTCAAAGCAGCAAGTGCAGCTGAAGCTGGCAAGAGGAATATCCTGGTCTCTCCCTCTCCTCTTTCCTTGGATTTCGCCTCCCAGAAGAGTCTGCAGCCCTTCCTTCCTCCTCAATATCCCCTCCCTCTCTCTTCCATGTACAGTGCACGTTTATAAGAAGCAGGAAAAAGAAGAGCATATAAAAGGGCCCTTGTGTTTTCAGAGACGAGAGGAGAGTGCAGAACATGGGGTCTTTTGCCCTAATTCTGTGATGGAGTGAAAACTGAGAACTACTGTTTATTATATCAGTGGTACCAACCAGTTAGTCCAAGTGCAATTACTTTTATTAAAATGTCAGTGTGTAAAGAAGACAACAAACAGAAGGCACATCATTGACTCTGGAAGCAATGATGACTAAACCACTCATTCATTCCAGAGAGCTTGAGCTGATTTGAAACTGCTCTGCAGAAACAATGTTACTTCAATTCTCAGGGCGGCATTTCACTAATGAGCAAATGCAAACTTTGAAGGCTCCGTTCTCATTTATTTTTTGTAGAGGGGTAAGATATGGTCAGTGAATGGACTTCATACACCTGAAGTGGAGCTGTCAGCCTCCCAGGCGTACCCAGCTCCCTAAGTGACTGTTTCCTTGGGAGATGTGCTGGTCTGATTGGCAATTGTCCAGCCACAGCCTCAGGACAGGCTTCCAGGATGTGGGGAGCAGAGTCTCAGGATCACAGGGTGCAAGCCCTCTTTAGACAGTGTACAGAATGGAGATGAACACCCTAACCTACTCCCTCTCCAAGTGTCAGGTGCCGGAGACTCCAAAGATCTCCAATGCCTTCTCATATGCTTATATGAAGGAGAATTAACTGTATTTTCAGACATACTACAGGGGCCTAAAAATCCAATAAAAAATAGCTTCCCAGAGCCTGTTTACTTTCTTCCAGAGGTGGCTCATCCAGGCAAACAACACAAAACTCTGAGCTGGAGGTGAGGATTGCGAGGAGAAAAGGCACTGGATAAGTTATCTCCTGTGCCCTGGTCTATTTAGCTGATGAATGAGGATGAAAATTCTACCTCTTAATAATTTGGAAAAAACAGAAAATAATTTAACTTTTTCTCAGGAGTTTATTAGTACTATCATTTTTCATTGTTATTAAACATTACAGGATAAAATAAACAGCTTATTATTCTAACATTTAAAAAGCTAGATGAAATACTTTTCATTTTAATGAATTAGGAGTCCTGAAATATGAGCAATGGGTTGATTCCATTAAAGAGGGTTAAAGTATTTCATATTATTAAAGCTTATTATCTCCCTAGGTTATCTGTCAGGAAGACACAATAAAGCACACATGTTCCCAAAGAAGAGAAAGAAAGCAAATAGGTTTTCATTCCAACCAAACGATGATTCAGCCAGGTAATTAGAGCTTATAGAACACAAAACAAAAAATGCACAGCCACATCCCACTCTGCACACCCACATGCACAGGCTTAATTCAACCAAGTGCCTATTTCAAGGCCCCATACTGGGTACACTGGGACAGGTGCTGGACAAGACCTGGGCCCTGACCTCCAGGGGTCCACAGCATACCCTGGGGTGAGAGACACACCTTCAAGTGAACTTGGATCCAAGGCAGATGGTGAGACGTGTCACAGGCCTATTATGAGAACCCAGAGGAGAGAGAAACTGCTAACTGGAGATGGCTCTGTGAGGAGGAGCTGACAAGAGCTGGCCCTGGTGGGAGGGGAGGAGCTAGAGGGAGAGCAGATCCAGAGGGTTAAGGATCTGGGGAGCCAATGCATTTCTAAGGGGAGAAGAATCTCATGTGGAGAAGGGAAAATGTGCCCTTAACTATTCACCTGTCTTTGCTCCTATACCTGTCTGGAGTACTTCAGCAGGTATGATTCCATTTTCTTAGCATCTTCACTGACCTCAAGTAAACAGAGGAGTTGAAAATCAAAGCTCTAAAGTGCAGCAGGAAAAGGGATGGTCTAGTTAGTATCTGTGCATCTTTAAGACTAAATTTTGCTTGGGGAAGGAGCCTTCTGTGGAAATGCCTGAGGCCCTGCTGATGTGCTTGTGAGAGGCCTAGGACACTGAGGCTAGTCAGATTTAAAAGCGAGGGGCTTACCCAGAAACCTTTGTGGCTGTGACCAAGTGAAAGTCTGAAAATTAGATACTTACCTGTTTGCCCTGCACTAAAACATTAGTAATGGATGGGGCCAGGCTGTCCACTAGTTTACTTAAAAGACTTGCTGCACGGCGCACAACCGACCTGGGGGCAAAGAACAAAGCAGGCCAGAGGTTGACAAATCTAAAAGATGATGAATGAACAGGGCCCCTGAATGGGGAGACTTAAAAATATATACAATCAGGTCCTCACGTGATAATGTGGAGGAAACACTGAGCCCAAGACATTGGACCCTGCAGCCAAAATCTCCTAGACTGTAGGACCATCCAGAATTAGGGAGGGGTCCCTTATCCTCACTTCCACACCAGCATTACTCCTGTCATTATTAACTTAAAGAAAAGGGAGCCTAACTATCCCTTTGATGGGGCGTGGGGTCAGAGGAAGAATTGAATACTCTGATTTTGCATTGAAAAATTGATTAAGTCTGTCACTGGTACATGTCACCTATTTCCATAGCCACGTTAAATCATGTTTATTTTGGTGCCTAGATAACCAGATCTCTGGATTAGGGGACTCACTTAATATCCAATTTTAGGAAGTGATACAATGAAATATCAGTATTTTTTTTCTTGATAAACCCAAAATGTTGGAGGAAGGAATTCACACCACTACTTTTACATTTCTGAAAAAGTCTCAGACTATAGGGAGAACAGAGTTTTTTTTTAAGCACAGCACATGCAACACATAGGACATTTTTTTCCCTCAAAAGTAAAAATTCATGTGGAACTTTTAGATGGAGAAAATACAATAAAAACGTAGTTTTAAAACTGTTTGCTTGTATTTCAGGATATCCATGGAAGCTGACCTATAAAAAACATTTATATTCCTTAATCTCAACATAGACCGACTAGTAGAAAATTAAGTCAATATGTGATAAAGTTAGTGAAACAAACACTTCCTGCTTTTAGAGAAGCTTTCACCCCAACACTGTAAGACCAAAACCATGTTTAACCCTCAGAATGCAAATAAGCCCACACGTTTCAAGCAGCTGGAGTTTCCACATTCTGTGCATGTTACCTGTTTCCCATGTACCAGAAAAGTAGTAATGTGTGGGGCTATAGAGGAAGAAAATTTCTGGGTAAATGCAGCCCCGTAGCGCACCGCCAACCTGGGTGTGTCAGTGGAAAGCCATAAAAGGGAAAATACAGTGAATGAAACTTCCAGGAGTCTGTTCTTTTAAACATAACATCACTCTACATGTCTGCTAGTTAATGGTTTATCTAAAATGCAAGTCTAATACATAAAGCAAAAACAAGTTTGCTTAGAAAAAAAATATGATTATAGACCACATTTGAAATTTACTGGTTAAAAAACAACATCTATCAGCTTGCATGCCTTACTGTGCTGAGAATTTACAGTGAAAATCTGAGATTGAATCACAGGATTATTACATTATTTCTTCTGGGTTGGAATGGTATACTTACTATAAATCACAGAGTTGAAATACTAATAAGAGATTGTTTTGTCTCATCCCCTTACTTCAGACAGTAGAAACCTGAGGCTCACTTGAGGTTAAGGGAGTTTCTCATGACCCTGTTTGAGACTTTTTTTCAAAATTAGATAATAATGGGTCATTTAAAAAGTATATATAACTCTTACTTTCAAAATGTTAGATTCTGCTAGAAAAACTGTTAGAATTGCTTCAAAATGCAGAGGGCCATGCACTTAGGCATACCTACCCAATTCCGAATTTCAACAATTTTATCTCAACCTACCTAATTTTTTTTCAATCTCTAGCAGGAGACTACCTCTGCAGAATATCAGTTATTTTTTATGAAGCAACTACAATCACTGGGATTCAGTCCACTTAAGTGGGAAGAGAACTACCTTCTAAGTATATTATTTTTTGCTTATGATTAAATTAACCATTGGTCTCTTTTCATGGCCTTATAACAGAACAGGTTTCCTGAATACAAATTAGAACCTAAAACACCTTGCTGGGACAGAGCGGGTGCGGGGCAGCAAAGAGCCATTAACATATATCGTTCCTGTGAAAACTCTCCAGGTTCTATTCCAGTGGCAGTCTTTATTCCCAGACATTTTAAAAATATCTTGAGAGAGCCATGATAAAAATGGAAAGTAGGCAGATCCTTAGAAAGTAGACAGAGTCACGGTGCTGTAACCTTGGAGTTTAAAAGTAAAAATTAGGATGAATAATCATCTTTAAATTGGCCCATTATCTTTAGGCTATTAAACATGACAACACAAAAAATAAAACATAATGACAACAACACTAATACGAACCAAAGTTTTTTGCTGCCAGCTCTTCTATAGACTCTCTCAATGTGATCAGAAACGGTACCTAGACATTGGATAATAGAGTCTTTGTTGAAAAAAGCTTTTAATTAAATGCATAACATTTATTCTCCTTTAAAAAAATGACTCTTGAATTTTCACTTTTTTCCACTAGAGTTGATACATCCATCCATTAATGTTCTGAACCACCTGACATATTTCAATATATAATCCATACATATAATGTGATTGCCCTCAGCCCTTGTTATTATTTAGTTTGAGTATATGATTTTAGGAAGTACTTTATTTCTGGAAATTCATTCTTTTCTTAATTAATATGCAATCTAAGTTTTCAACAAATAAAAATGTCATTTTAATCTACTGCAGAAAAGAAAAAATAGAATATAGCAAACTGAACAAATACTGTAGACTCTGAATATATATGATTCTTCATCTATTTGTTCAACAAAACTTTGTGGGCACACTGCTATGTGCATGATCATCCCAACATACACTAGTGGGCAAAAGACATCCCTGGGCTTCATTCTTTGGCAGCAATTTACATGCGATCTGGCCTCATGACTGGTTTGTTAATAAACTAAGCCTGTGACAGAACAGAGCACCAAAAAGGAAACAAAGGTAAAGAACAAGGTCTTTATCATTTTACCCTGAACTTATTTTTATAGCTTTATAACAAATTGGATAAAATTGTATTCAAATTCTGTTAGATGCTTATGATTTTCAATGTATCATAAAGTTTTACAGATTTAAAACATTTAAAGTCTTTCAAATATCTAAGTAAAAGATGAGTATTATTCCCCAGTTTAGAAAAATGGTTTAAAAATTAATTCTTTCAGCATTTTCACTATAAACTATTTTATATAAATTTTATCTTAAAGCACTACTAAAATAACCATTGTGAATTCCAGCTTCCTAATGAAATGTTTGATTTTTAAAAATCCTATTGTTTTAGTCAAAGCATAAATTGCAATGAATGTTCTCAATATAATTGGGATTCTGCTTATATTTATAGTTTCAAGACTAATTAGAAACATGAAGGATTCTGTCAGAAATTTGCTTAGAGTTCTTCTGCCTTTAATCAGTTAACAAAATTAAAACTATTCAATCCACATGTGTAATACTGGATTGAAGGTTATCTCTTAGCTATAATAACGCAAAACACTAAGTAGACCTTATCTGAATAAACAATTTTGTCTAGTTTACTATCAAAACTATAAATCTTATAAACGACATTACTGTTTAGAATACTAACTTAATTTCCAATTCTAATCAAATCAAATCCCTCTCTGGACAGAGGACTTTCAGTTGAGCCAAAAACTCTGAGTAGCTAGACATTAAGTACTTGAAAAGTATTCTACATTATTCTGTACTATAAAATGCCAGAAGCAGGCCATGATGCAGAATTCAAAGATTCCTCAGAGCAGTGACTCAATACACAAGCGTGGATTTCAGGGATAACTGGGTTTCATCCTTAATGCAGAGTGGACATGGATGCGAATACCAATGATTTATTTTTGTTAACAATCTATAAAGCACAATTCTATTAAATACCACGTTCCATTCCAAGTGACTGCTACAGACCATGAGGGAGCTAATTTTCATAGCTATAATGATTCAATATTGTTCTCGAAAACGTACAGAAAATAAAACTGGAAACAGAAACTGTCAATAAAAAACTAGGGCGTTATCAGAGGTTAACGGTCACAAGCAGAATCCAGGCTCCAACACTATTCAGACAATCAGAGAAACAATCAAGCATCATTGCACAAAGGCAATTAGGAGTTCAGACATCAATCTATTCCACTCTAGGGGTATGAATGAACATTTTCCATTTAAAAGTTAAAAAATAAAAGAGTTTAACGAAGGAGAAAATAACTTGTAGTATTTTAGTGGATGTTCATGATGCATATTTGATACATGTTCAAGAATACTGAGGTCTTTATTATTTAAAAATGTTCTCTTAGACACGAACTCTTACCTTCCTTTGTGATAAAGTTGGGGCCTTCTCTTTTGAGCAGTATACCCAGCAGGATGGCTTGGCTAGCCAGACAGCTGCAGTCCTGAAAATATACATCACTGTGAATAACTGGAATGAAATGGGTACGAAAGTCACCACAGTGGGTAAGTAATCACGAAATTACATGGTGCAGAGAGGAAATATTCTGCTGTGGAACTGAGGAAAGACAAATGCCACTGAGATACTACCAGGAACAAGATGACATTATACAACCATTTATCTTAGATATCTCAGAGACAGAGGGTAGGCAAGCTGGCTTCTTGGGGCAGTAGGATTTAATAATCAAATTTTCCAGGAAACAAGGTAAGTAATGGATAGAAAATGTGTTGTCGATAAGCATGAATACTGATTCTGCTACTCTGAGAGATTTGGCCAAGTCATTTAATCATTCCCTTCTTGACTTCACTTATTCATGGGAGACCATGCTGCTTTCTACCCACTGTGGAGAGATGGATGAAAGGAGGGGACATGAGCAGAGTGCTTATTATATATTAGGGCACTGTGCTATGTGCTTTATGCCTTTATGCCTCTATATCATCTTTGTGCTTATGTAGATCAATAGATAATATCGATCAATAACAAGGACCGATGGTGTCTGGCAGGATATATATTTAGACTATATGCTCAAATTTTTATGGCACAACAAGATGTCACCATGCTTAGAATTTCATTTCCTTGGATAAGTACTACTCTCTCCACCTCTCCTCTTTTAAAATGCAAATAACCTTAAGGAAGGTAAAATATTAGTTGCCAAGATAAAATATTCACATGGATGTGGTCATAGGATTGCGTTCCTCAGCGACTGGTGAGACTTAACACTATCAGTCCTAAATACAGGGTCAGGAGAGAGGATCCGAGCTGGGAAAAGGCACTGAAAGAGAAATCAGGAGACCTCAAAGGCAACTATCACTGGCTTCACTTCTTTAATGGTCCAGACAATACTTCCATGCCTAAGACAACCCAATTCATCCGCACTCCTTAACCAACCGTAAGACATCCATGCTAATGTTAGACCGTGAGAACCACCTCTCATTACTGCCCTGCATATAGACAGGCCATCTACCTCCAGGTTAACTGCTATCTTCTCTGAGAGGACAAAAAGAAATATCGCTTGCCCCTGGGAGTTCCTGCTCTGCCAGCCTCACTCAGGGCCATGTGGGAATTGCATCTTCCTCACATTCAGTTTTTGAAGAATTTCATGGGTGGGTTTGTTTTTCCACTCAGCAATGACCACATCCGATTGCTGTTCCACTTCAGGAGCACTGGCGGTACTGCTTTGTCGTTTGACTTTTGAATGTTTGGGAAGTTCTAATTCTTCAAAACTCTTAAATTCTGGAAGCCTAGAATTTAACAGAAAAACCGTCAGATTTCCTGCATTTCTAATGTATAATCTCAAGAAACACAATAATAACTCAAAGGGACTTACTCTTCTGTGTCACTGATTCGTAGGAAGTCAAGTTGTTCGACCACAGCTCCAGATATTAGCGTCTGAAATGTGATTGAGAAAAGGTTCACACCTCTTAAATTTATCAAGCCATACCTTTATGATCTGTGCATAAACTTTTCTGTAAGTACACAATACTTCAAAAAGAAGAGTTTACTTACAAAATATACACAAGTCTTAAGTTCTTAAACGAGCATTCTGAAATCAGACAGGTTTTCACATACAACAAAACTCCCTGAAACAGAGCATACACATCAAGTTCCAAGCTCATGAGTCATAATAAATGTGAGATGAACTGTATATTCTCTCTGTTCTTAGAATCGTGGGTATTTATTTTTAAGCTGGAATTAAAATTCAGTACCTATTAAAATGTTAAAAATTATTTTGAAATTAAAAAAACATGAAATACTAAAATTGTTTTGGGTAAAGACAATGTGAAATCGCACTTAGGGTTCTGCTACCAGAGTGTATTTCAGGGTTCTCCAATAATGGGATACTGCCAAGTCTCCATTTGTCAGGATCGTGAAGGTGTTGATTATCTAGGCCAGGGCTTTCTACATTCTGGAAACCAATTGGTCACTTTATTTTCCCTTAGTTCCTGATTATAGGTTGAGCAAACCAAATGAGGCCAAACTCATAGTTTTTGTTTGTCAGTGGTTCATGATGAGTAATAGAAATGAATGATAACCCACAATGATTTTTAGCAGTATGTGTCACTTCTAATTACCTGATGAATTGTCAGATAAAACTAAGAAATGTACTGCATAAAAACTAAGCCATAAATTATTATTTTAAAAATAAGTCAATTCTTCAATCAAAATTGTCTTACATATATTACTTTTTCTGTTTTCTCACTGTTCATTTCAACTGTGAAGTGACAGGACAAAGGGAATGGTGCTCTTGTTGGCTAACCACCCAGAGCTATGCTGCCCTCTCCTCTTGTGGAAACTCATAAACAAAGTGGATCAGCAACAAAAATACCTACTACAAATGGCAAGATGGCCATGTTACCAGCAGTCACGCTAAAGCCTCCTTGCAGAGTTTGCGTGAGGAAGGCCAAACATGCAACTGATGTGCACATTGTTATGTGGCCCAGCCACGGTCAGGGTGTGAGAGGAGTCTGTGCCTGGGCAGACAGCAGTGCTGAGCACAGTAAAAGCCCACTGAGTGATGTTTCCCAAGATGTAGGCTCACATCTACACATCTGGCTCTTGAGTTATCTAATTTGTTAGACAAATCTTTACTGAACACCTAGCATAGGCCAGGCACTATATTAGGTATTGAGGATCCAGCATGAACAAAATACACAAAATCCTCGCCCTCTTGAGACCAACTTTAGGTGTGTGTAGGAAGTGGACAATAAACAAACAGAAACCTAAACAGTTATGTCAGATGCTTATAAGTACAAAGTAGAAATAAGAAAGATAGGGGATAGGGAGTGCTAGGGCAGGAGAGTAGGAGGAGGCAGACGTGCAATTTTATACAGGTGATCAGAAAAGACTTCTCTAACAGGGAGACATGTAAGTAGAGACTGAAGGAAGGATTGTAGTCAGTGATACGGATCTAAGGGAAGAGTATGCAGGGCTGAGGAACAGCAAGTGCAAAGGTCCTGAGGCAGGAGCATGCTTGGTGTGCTTTAGGAGTAGTAAGGAGGACAGTGCAGTTGAAGTAGAGTAGACTGAGGGAGAGTGGTAAAAAGATGAGGTCAGAGAAGAATGTCGATATCAGGGACAGCATGTAGACTACTGGCTTATGGTCAGTAGGAATTTAGGAGACTACTATAAAAATCTAGGTAAGAGATGATGGTAGCTTGGATCATGATGTTAGTGCTAGAAGTTTCAGGAAATGGTTAGATCCTGGATATCATCTGAGGATAGAGAAAACTGGATTTGATAATGGATTATAATGTGGGGTATGAAAGAAAGAGGAGTCAAGAATTATTTAATTCTCAAACTTGATAGCTAATACTGAAAACATTAAAAAAAATTTTGATTTAATATTTTCTACTTTTATTAGCCTACCTACTCTTACGTACTAATTCAGTCCATAAAGTAAATGTTCAATCTGAGTTAACAGGCAAATGCTAAATTCCATTAATAGTCTCTAGAGCTTTTGATAAAAAAATATTCAGTTGGTTGCAGAGGCTCCTAAATTAGTTTTATAAAAAACATGATACTTATGATTAATTTGCTAGGCATTAATACCTTATTCCTGATGGTAATTAAATAAGTTAATATTGTAATATATGTGGCAAATGCAATATAATATTCAAAAAGGTACCCTGCTCTCTGATACTCAATCACATCCCTCCAGGCCCTTTCCAACTGAGCACCCCACCTGCGCCTGCACGCCATCTCGTCAGTCTGCACCTGACCTCGCTTGGTTTGGGTTTGGCTCCCCAACCAGAATAAGTTCCGTGAGACCAAGGACCTTGTATATTTTTTCACACTATATCCCCAGTGCCTAAAGGGAGCTCAATAAACGTTTGTTGAGTCAATACACTAATATTTATATATGTCCCACAGAGAGAACAGTAGTGGGCAGAGTACTCTGGGAATACAGAGATTGTAAACCTTGGCCTGAAAAAGTTTTCAATCCACTGAGAGAAGCAAACACAAGAAACTAACCACACCTAAAATAAGAGCTTCAGCAAAGGTTCAGTAAAAAGCCACAGAAGCACACTGGCAGGAGAAATTACTTTCAGTCTTGGAGACTTCACTAAAGAGGTGACATTGACCTAAGTTATGAAATTAAAGTATGACTTAAAAGGAAAGAAAAAGAAAAAGGCAACTCTAGAATAGGGTAACAGCATGAGCAGGAAAAAAACTCCAATTACAATCAGAGATTTTCAAGTATGCGGTATACTCGGGGAGTGGAAAGCAGGGCCAGGAATGAACTGCATGGAAAGAGTCCTGGGTGATGAAGCTGGGAAGGGAGGCCGAGGCCCAGTGATGAGAGAGACTGCGGATCAGGGGCTAAAGAAATTTGAAAGGGCTTGAAATAAAATCCAAAGGAAGCATACAGCTGCCATTTTCATTGCTATATTAGAGAGAAGATGAAGGCTGGGGTGGGGGAGGAGGGCTGTTGTTTAATGAGTATAGAGCTTCAGTTTTGCAAGAAGAAAAGAGGCTTATTCTCTGATTGAAGACTCGGTACTCAAGAGTGCAGGGTGCAGCAGAGAGCAGGAGATATGAAGATTAAACAATGGATTAAGCGAAAGACTGTAATACAGTGCAGTGGGACCCCTGGCTCCCTTCCCTGACCTTGTTCTCAGGACATGGAGACAAAATGCATGTCTTTCAGGCTGGAGGTTAGATGTTCATTTTCTGGGAAACTGAAGAGCCCAGGAGAAAAAATCTTCAGATACTGGCACTGAGGTTTCCCCCAACAAAAGGCCCTTGCCACCAGACCACCTTATAAATGAATTCATCATGGAAAGAGTCCTTATTCCTAAACACATAGCTTCCAACAAACTTTTTACTCTTTCATTCTTGAAAATGAATGGGTAGCTAAAGATTACTATACATCTGACAAATGCCTCCAACATGAAAGACTGAGGCCAAAAAAACAGAGAAAAGAAACCTAAAGGAGATAATGCAGAGAAGAAAATTTCAAAAACTGTCTTGTTCATATTCTCAGAAAGATAAGATAAAATATAATACCCAGAAAATAAGAACATGATACTATGAAAAGTGAAAATTGAAAACATGATAGCTAAAATACAAAACTTAATAGAAGAGCTGCATGATAAATATCAAAGAAATTGCCCCAGGAAGCATTACAAAAAGACAAAGCAATAGAAAATAAGGGGGAAAAGATAAAAAGCTCACATAAAAATCAACCAAATATGCAAAACACAAGCACTAGTGAATGAGTATATAAACATGCCATTTATAACGTTGCTGCGTAAGTCTCTCTATACGAGTTTTCTTCTTTCTTACTCAATATTGAGCACTATCTACGTGAGAGACTGTATGGGATGATCACAATTTTTTGAAGGAAATAAGGCATTTAAGTCCATGATGGACTACAATCTGAGCAGCTCACGTCAAAGGTCACAAAAAGATGTCAAAGAAGAAATGTGTCATTTCTGGTCTGGGTGATTTTGTAGAATTGGCCCTTAAAGTCTGGTAAGACTTCAAAGCCGAGATCGTGAAAGAAGGAAGGATATTCCAGGCAGAGGAAACAGTGTGAGAGGGGCAGAGCCTCACAAGGTTCAGAACGCAGTAATCAATTTGTATTGGCAGAAGGACAAAGAGTGTTTAGTAGGCCATAACTGTGGGCAGAAGTTGTTATAGCTAACAGGGAACCACAAAGGGCTTCTGTTATTAGGAGCTGTGAAGACAATGCTGTGAAGTTCTAAATGGAACAAGGATTATTTCCAGGTTAGATGTTACTATGGAGCAGGGAAAAGAGCACTGGACCAGGGAGTCAGGCCACTTAATCTGTACCTACCAACTCAAGATTATACAGTAGGTCACTTCACCACTCTGGACCCAAGCTTCCTCAAATGCAAAACTGAGATTAGAGATGAGCTATTAAAGTCTAAAATTCCGGGTGGGAAACCACTGCGATTGTTCAAGCATCTGATTGGAGGGATCAGATAAACAGGGTGGTGACAACAGGAATAGGTAGGAAGGTACAGAATAAACCTTAAGACAGAAATCTTAAATAGAACATATATTTAAAAACACAGCTATATCTGTGGATTAACTGTCCTGAAAACAGAAACACACTGAAATTCAGAAGATTACCTGTAGACGATCAACATGAACTTTGACTCCTCCAACTATTCCTTTTTTAAAGGCTGCCAGCATATCTAACACGGGGGTGAATCGGCTACCTCTAAAAAATATAAACAGATAAACAAAATGTGCATATTAACAACAGAATGAGAAATTAATAACCTAACACTAAGTGCCCTTTCACATATGCAAAGCACTCTGCCACACGCTGAGAGGGATACAAACAACGCAACACCTTGCTTCCAAAAGGCCCACAGTGTGAACTTCTCTCATCAACCTACCTTATATTGTCTTCCCGGATGAGAACAAGGAAAATTGGACGTCCATGCATTTTCCAGTATTGCTTAATGAACTGCAGTGCATTCTATCAAAACATAAGAATGAGGTAGGAAGTAATGGCACAGTATCTGAGCTGATCAGGATACTTAAGGGTTTGTTGGCAAAGAGCCAACAAAACTCATATACATTAAGATAATTCAGAATCAAACTCTGGATAATATAAACTACTTAGGGTAGAAATGTTCTAATACATACAAGTTAAGCTAGAAACCATTTTGATTTTAAACTTTGTTCTTAAAACTAATCAGATCATGCATATATTAAGGCTGCTTTTTTTTTTTTGGTGCCCTAATAAGTACAGTTCAAGAATGGTCCCAAGGAGGAAAAACCAACCTGGGGTTATCATCCAGGAGATTAATTCTCACTCAACGTTACTGAGGATTTATATTACAGCAGGTAAAAGAGAATGGACTGAATCTATACAGACTATTAGAAAGGTGGAGCGATTTCTTTATTTGACTCAGTTTCTACTGCTGTCATCATCATCATCATCATCATCATCATCATACCAAAGACTTATATAACACCTCACCATGTGCCAGGTGCTACTTTGAGCACTTTATAAATATTAACTCATTTAATCCTCAGAATAGCCCTATTATTATTCAGTTATACAGATAAGAAAACAGAGACACGGAGAAGTTAAGTAACTTGCCCACAATTACACAGCTGGTAAATAGTGGAGCCAAGATTTTAACAAATACAGTCTGGCTCCAGAATTCATACTCTGGACTATGACTCTAAGCTTTTGTACTCTGCAAATGGAAAAGGGAGTAGAGGAGAATTTAACTGACTGAGAGTTATGAGTTAGCTGAGGTTTTACTTGGCATTCTTCATAAATAAAGTTATTTTGCTAACTCAACTTTTATTCAAAATGAGATAAACTATTGCTGTCATATGAACATGGTTTACAAAATGGTTCTCCCTCTGCTTTTACAAACTAGATCCTTTCATTCCATTCGTAGAAAGGTATATTAAGCAAAGTCATACAGCTTTATATAAAACACACTCCATCTGTTATTTCAATGCTGCAAGTAATTTAACTCTTTCTCCCATGCAGATGTTGTTTTACTTTCATATTTTACACTGTGTTAACCCAGTGTCACAGACACCCAGGAGCACTCAAGTTAGTAACACGTGATAAAATCAGTAGAAACAAAGTCATGCCATTTCAGTAAAAAGATGTTCTGAAGCTACCTTTATGTCATCTATCAGCAGTAAAACATCTTGAGACATGTAGAAATCACTTAGGTCGAAGATGATAGGGTAACAAACCACAGTCTTTCCTAAAATGCGATAAATCTGTAAGGGATAATTAAAAAATAAATAAGTACAAAACAGACCAAAGGCAAAGGAGCGTAAGTCTTAATAAAAATTAAAACTCATGTTTTAATCTGAATAAACAAATAAAATAATATCTTGTGAAATCTGCCTAATATTAAGAAATTTCAAAGTTTCTTGATTGGATCAGTATGCTAATAAACTTAAAGTAGTCCTCCTCTACTCTGATGGAAAAAGCCCCTGATTGCGTAAATACTGTTATAATCAAGTATCTTAGAATGCTTAGAACTGATACAGCAGTGGGATGCGTATTCATTCCTAGAAGATGTCTGCAATATTACACAAGACAAATAAGATTCAGTTGTAGAAAATAATAGTTCAGATAATTAGTCCAATTATACAATGAAACATGAGAATGGATGAACAGCAGGTCAAACACCATTTCAGTCTGTGTGTCATAACCAGAACACTGCTCTACAAGGACGTTTCGTGAGCACCTTTGATGTACCGAGGCAGCCAATGGGCCTATCTGGCCTTCCGGAGAGTCCTAACTTTTCATTGATACCCAGATGGAAATAAGCCTGTAAGACACAAATTTGTAAACCAGAGTTAGGCAAGAATCCATGCTTTTCCTTTTTTGCGTCTTTTTCCCCCCGACTACTGCCCTGATAACTTCTGATCTTTCCAGAGAAAAAGAGCCTAGGGAAACCTTATTCAGTGAACTTGTAGGGAAACAAGCTGGCCAAAGATGTCAACTAAGATTTTTGGGGCCCTGAGAGATTTTAGAGGAAAGCTTTTGCAGATCCACTTAGCAACATCTTAAAATTTGACATTATTCTTACTCTGTCATAAATGTACAACTTGGATAGCTCTGTCTGATTCATAAAAAAACAAAAGGAGATAAATACTGTGTGATAAAAAATCTGGCTATTCAAAGTTTTTAAAAAACAGGGCCACACATCTCCTACTAGATTCCCACCTTCAAGTATTTCCCACCAAAATGGAAATTGTCTTTATTGATTTTTCTGATTAGAAGAATTTTATGAAAAACTTAAGCCATATGTTACAAGTGAATGCTCCCATTTACTCTCACAACACCTTAGGCAACTTTTATATCACTTTGGTGTTATGTTGAAAGGACTGTTAATTTATTGTGTGATCCTTAAGAAACACCAAAGTATAAGACAGAGTTACAGATTTTTAAAAGTACATAGTTAAATATTTACATAAATGGGTTCATACACTAATCTGTTTGGTATTCCATTTTTTAAAACTTTTTAAACCTAATACTGCCGTGTTCCAGTTTCAAGATGGTAAACTGAGACTAAGCGTTTACTCTATATTTCAATGTTGAAATGACTGAAGAAATATAAAGGCTGGAAAAATATCTTTAGAAGTATCAGAAAAAGGGGAAGGTACCACCGTGGAACAGAAACTTCTAGAATTTCTATAAGGTAAAAGCAGACAGACTTGGAATGAATTAGAAGTTAATCAGTGCCAGAGCTGAGCACTTAATCCAGTCAGGAAGGCTCTTTACCCTATTTAATACCTATTCCCTGATGAAGGCAGCTCCCGATATTTTGTTATTTCAAAACTAATTCAATAAACACCTTTGAACAGTATAACATTATTTCTGCAGGATAATTTCCTAGACTTCCTGGATCAAAGAGAATATACACTCCTTCTGAAACATAATGCCAGGTTGGTCACCCTCTAGAAATAATGGACCAATTTATATTGACATTAATAGTGCATAGGCCCTTTCTGTCATTCTCTTGGGTCAAAATGATATTTCATTCCAGTTTTATACTACCATATTCAAATGTTTTCTGGTTGACCATTTTCCCATATATTTAATGGCTATTTGTATGTTCTATAAATTTTTTCATTTGTTTCCTTCTCTACTGGGTATTTATTATTCTTTTTGATTTGTAAGAGATCTTGGTATATTAAGAACATTACCCTTTGTATCAAATATTTTACGCAGTTTGCTCATCTTCAATGCTGCTATGAAATGTGAGAATGACTGCACAGGAGGTCAAACATAATTTCAGCATGTGGTATTTCAATCTAAACATTTTTCTACTAGGAAATTTCACAAGCAACTTTGATATGCTAGGTTGCTTATGCCATCTTCAGCTATATTTAGTTAAATTTGTTAATCATTTCCTTAATGACTTTCTGACACTGGTATTATTCTAAGAATGGACTTCTCCTCCCAACAGTTATAAACTGTTCTCCTACTTTTTCTTCTAGTGATTTTATAGTTAAATCATTTAAAAAAATATTTAAAATTTTAATCTGTCTAGAATTTATTTTTGTGTTTGATGAGAGGTAGAAATCTAACCTAAATTTTCCTAAGTGGAAAATCCAACCATGTCTACACAATCTACTGATTATGATTTGAACTTATTTCAAATATCAACCTGATCATGCACAAAATTACTGTCATCACCAGAGCTCTCTATTTATTTTGCAATGGTGTACACATCTATGATAGAGTAAGCTCTCTGTCTCTTCCTTCTTCTGCATTGTATGTGCCTAGAGAACAGCAACCCGTCAATTGGCACTGTGCCTAGCATAGAGCTTGATGGATGAATGAAGGAACTGAATGTCCTCCTGAGCCACATGTGCTGTGTGAATACTGATTCTAGAACAGCAGTGGTTTTAGACAGAGTCAACTGGCCAGAAAAGTATTCTATGAGCATTATATTATATAGCTGCCCGGAAACTACAGTGTATAACACTAGATAGAACCCACTTTCCTTCAAATATTTTCAATTTTTCAGAAATAAATGTATGTCTAAACTACATAAGACTTCTTCTTTTAGACAAGTGATTATATTAATCCACCATGCACAAGTTAAAATGTACAGATCTAGGTAGATTCCTTTAAATATGACTCCATCACAGTAAAAGGATTTTCCTTAAATTTCTGAACCAAGGTACAGCAAGTCTATGACAATTAAGTACTCAGACATGGAATGCTCCCTGCATTTCAGGGTGCAGATAATACTGTCCTCACGTTGTACCCATTCACACCATTCAATGCACTGAAATATATAGTAGGGACCAAACCACCCAGAAGTACAGAAATACTTCATTCCAGATCTGCACTTACGCAGATCTCCTATGAGGCAAATCACATCACAGTCACGTCATGCAACATTAACTACAGACAGTAAAAGCCCTGCTCTCAGCTGTCTGCCCTCACGTTCTCTTCAGTGGGCTGAAAAAGGGTGTAGCTTCTCAGAACAGAATCAGCCACTGGCATAAGAATATGTGTATTAACTAAGATTTGAGGGGACGCTTTCAAAAGACAGACTTATAAGAAGCAGTATACTAGGCAGTGTATCTTAGAGGATGAATCCCAAAGAGCAGCTAGCTTGGAACACAGAGACTGTAGCCACAGAGAATCTTCCATCTTGACATATGTACAGGGAAGCTGGGCTCTTGGTCATAAATCTTTGTTTTTAGCCATACCACACACCTAAACTGTAAATCATTTGTTAACACCATCTTTAAAACAACAAGATATGAAGTAAGTAGGACACGTTATAAGTCTTCACCTTACTCTGTAAAGAAATGCTTCCTACCGCCTCTGTGATTCCACAGAGCCTTGTACAAATGTATACAATAGCACTTATCAAAGTGGATTGCAATTAAGTATTTTTTCTGTCACACCACTAGACATGGAGAACAGGGACAGAGTCATTGTATCTGAGGGCCCCACGTAGTGCTCTGCACATAGGAGGTGTTTGTTGATAAATGAATGAATAAAATGCCACATTCAAGTCATCTGGAACCACATTGGTCTTTTAAATCTTGATTGCATGTTGTCTGGTAGAGTAAGGCCTCACCTACCACAAAAAAAAGTTGCTAAGGAGGAGAGGGTAGAGGGAAGACAAGAGGGATAAGAGCACACATGAATGGTGACAGATAAAAACTAGACTATTGGTGGTGAACATGATGCAGTCTATCAGAAACTGAAATATAACAATGTACACCTGAAATTTACACAATGTTATAAACCAATATGACCTCAATAATAATAATAAAAATAATTTTTTAAAAAGTTGCTATTGTAAATTAGGACTGAAAAAATAGATTTGGGTTAATTTTCTTTGAGAGTATGTTCATCAAAGAATAATAACCTTTGTTATCATTTTCTGGAGCTTTCAGTGAGAGACCATAAAAGTGTATCAGCAAATATAGCCTGCACCTGAATGATAAGTGCACAGTATTAGAGCCTTCGATTTTTGCCCCTTCCATGCTGCCTCCTTTCCTTGCCTTGTGGATCATCAGTTCCTTCTTGGTGTCATTTACCCTTTTCTACCATAAAAACCAATCATTTATGTCTTCAGTGATTTTAAAGTGTTACCTACTCCAGGGATCCTTGCATTTTTAGTCTTCTCTCTTTAATTGGGAGAAAAAGAGCTCTAAATTTGATAGAGGAAGTTTAAGTACTCTTGAAGAGCTGGTGCTCTGGGTGACCCAACACCCAGGTGCTGGTTTGGTTGCCAATGGGTAAGGTCCAGTCTGATTAGCAGCACTCTGAGGCCCTGCAGTTTCCCATGCACTGTACCCCTCACTTCTCTAAGCTTTTATTCTTTGTTGTAGTATCAAGGCTTTGACCACAACATTTACACCAATCTAACCAACTTAATCTTGATCACTTGAGAGAGACTATTCTGAACACTTCTACCAAACACCATGGAGTTTGCGCCTATATTGAATAATTACTAAATAAAAGTGGTAGTTTATAAATAACCAGTGAAAGTCAACAATTTCTTGTCCCTAATGAGCAGGAATACTCTTAAACACAGGCACTTTCGCACCTACCTGCAGGCAGTGCATGAAAAGGCCTCAAAAATCACCTTTTAAGCTAATCCAAATAGGTATGTAATTGTACCAAAGATAAACTCAGATGTTACTTTATAATTACTTGAGACTCAGCAAACTGAAGGGGTAGAAATTACTTTAGATTCCAAATAGTAAAGGTAAGGGAAAAAGGGAAGCAGTTATTACCAATACAGAAATATTTAGATGAGAAGGTTACTTTAACAGCTAAGAAAAGGGAAAATAATCAAATCAAATGGAAAGGTTAATTTTATACACAACTACTAAAATTAAGGCTAATTTGTTACTTAAGTGCTCAGTCCAGGTTTTAGCAAGGAGTAAAAATCAAGACCTATGAATATAATATATACACCACAACGCAGTCTTTTTTTTAGTAACAACGTCTGATAAAGCAGGTTTCTCAACATAATTAGAAAGACTTTTGGATCAATGACCCTACCTCAGAATTGGATTGGCTATGCTTCTGACTGTAAACTAAGTCTAATGAGCCTGCTCTAGGACCTCCACAAAGTAGACAGTAAAATGGCAGAACCACTTACTTTCACAAGCTCCTGCTGAGCCCATATCTGGATGGGTTCTACCTGCTGAGGAGTCTGAGTCTGAATACCATACGTGTTGAGGAAAACTTGAAGGCTAAAGAACATAGGGAAAAAAAGAGAGAGACATTTTGAAGCAATGCATTTATAGTTTGGAAAATGGTGAAGGAGGAGGAGAAAATGGAAGAAACTATGCTAACTTGGAGCACATTATTGATTGTTAATGTCAGCAATATGCCTTCTGCCCCGGAATCCAGAGGCCCTCCTGGCTTCTTCACAAAGCATTAGATGGGCACCGTGGGCGCTGGGAGAGAGGGTAAGCACTGATTTTTGGAATCCCTATAATTTGTTTGCACTAATTTCTCAAAATTACACCCCAGGCAACACTGGTACTGGTCACAGTCTCTAACATTTATTTCAACTAAAACAAAGTTATTTTTAAATATGAAAAGAATGTTGTTCTGGCACTTAAAGTGACATTAAAGACTTCTTTGAAACCCTGTCAAGGGGTCTATGAATTAATCTCTACTACCACACTTAATATTGTAAGCGTAAAGCAATCAGTCCCCATCCCTTCCCCACAAAAGAACACACCACCATCTGGATTTCATACCGTTGGCTTTCTGCTACGAGTGCTACATGAACTACCAGATCATTTTCCAGTGGGCCCTGTAACACAGAATAAGGGAGGGGAGAAAATATTTTAAAGGATCTGGTCATCACCAGCTACAAAGAGAATCAAGGACAGTATTAACCATCTCTAGGCAGTTCATTAAAATGATGGACACCAGCTGGCTCTAAGCAGTTGCCTCTCTTTCTTTGCTTTCCATTGCCTACTAATCAATTTGATGGTGTAGACAGAGTAATGGAACACCAAGGAATGGAAAGTCATAAATCTCATCACTACCAGAGAGGCTAGCCTGTCAGGGCTATTTTGAATGATGTGTAAGAGTAGTTTGGGGACTGAGAGTCATTTTCAATCATTTAACTCTGAAGGGAAGAGGAAGAACTAAAAATAAAAACCCAATTTATGTATTCTCCGTAAAAAATGATTGTGAGTTAAAATTGTTCATTTGACATCTTAACCACATATAAGGCTATTCCCTTTCTTGTTAGCCAATTTTCCTTTGGCACCTTATACATCAAAACAGCTTTATTTGAATATATAGTTCCTATGGTAGAGAATGAACTACTCAGTTGACTATATAATTAACACTGTGTTCATTAAATACAAGCTGTTGGGCTTAATAGTTCTAATCAAAGATAGTGTTGGATTATTTGCTACTCTTTTTTCTTGTGGAAAAGATTCACAATGGCATATATTATACATTGTTAAAATGAACCAAGTTTTGAGCCTGTATATATAATTAACAGAGAACATTAATAAATTACCATATTAGGAAGCTCTCAAAATACTGAAAAAAATGTAATTTCTTTAGAGTAATGAATCCAACATTCCCAACAGTATGCTGTAAAATGTTTGATTTACCATCAACCAGTTCTGCTCAATGGTATTCAACATGCCACTAGAATTTATGTATGATGAGAGGCAAGAAACACTAGAATACATGTATCAGCAATAAATATCATACAGTCAAAGGGGAGAGTTCCCAGAATTATCGTGAAAATGCCATTTCAGGCAGAATTCCAAGTGATTTAAGTGAATATATAGAAGAAAATATGATACAACCACGCAAGAAAAATAAATACACGCTAAAACTACTATAAATTCTATTTTTATTTGATAAAGACTTTAAAGTTAATGTTAACTCAAAAGTCTGAGGAAAAATCAATTATTCAGTCTCATCAAGATTTTTAACAACAAATGAAAACATTAAGCCTTATTTCTTTTGGATGAAATCTAGTATTCTAGCACTCATCAAAAGGACGAATGGCCCTTAAAGTGGTCCATTATCGAAAATCTTCAGGACAATTAGAGATCCTTAAAGGAAAAGCAAGTGAACACAAATATCAGAATGCAGATGATATTTCAATAACAATAAATGAGGCAGCTTATAGATCCTAATTGGCAAATTGGTATCTTCTTTTTAAATCATAGGCCTGTTTAGGACAATTTCGTTTCCATTTGTATGACAGAGTATTCAGATCTAAAACGTCCACTACACATGCTGAATCATAGTGAGCATCTGGTTAGGGGACTATTAGATGGCTGAAGAACTCTTTCATCGTAAAAACAGCATTTCACAAAGTCCCAATTCACAACTACCTACCATAATGAGCTTAGGCTTTCAACCACAGCCCAAGCGGGACCCTCCACCCCATTTCCACCCACAGAAAGAATTCAGCATGGGCAGTCAGACCCCAATAATTCTCTTCCTTTCACTGCCAAAGTTAGAACTAGCTTTTCTCTATTTTCACCATTTTCTTCAAACCAACAACATTGTTGTCTAAACCCATGAAGTCTCTGAAAACTTCCTAATAGTAATTAATACCTTCTATTTCTGACTAGTATTTTCCTTAAAATATCGTAACATTTTCTGCTTTTAGGTTCACAAAGTACACATATGCACATATATATACATATACACACTCAAGCCCTGTGTGGTACTAGTACTGTCCATTTTATGCATTTATGCACTCACAAATTTGACCAATAGTTAAGGCATACTAATCCACGCTACACCCTGATGTTTGCAAGATGAATATGATCCAGTCACACTCCTTGAGGAGTTTAGAGTCTACTGGGACAGATGGACACGACATAAGTTTTCAAATATGTGTTTAATATCATGTAAACGTATTTCACTGATATCTTTCTTTGGCAGTATCACTCTATCTCATTTGAAAAACATGGCTGAAGGGCAATACATTGTAAGGACATACCATAATTTATTAAAGGAATGTTTATTTTGATTTGACACTTCACTTCTGCAGAGAATATAACTGTCCTTATCTCAAAGAATTCCCAAGGACTGAGGGAGAGAATCAAGTGCTAAGCACAGTATTTGACACGTAATAACAATCATACTTGCTGCAGTTGTACTTACTATTTTCACATGTACCCTAGGACAGCTGCTCCTCTCTTCCTTGTTCAGATTTGCTGTAATACCTATGCTGCCCTAGATGCCATTAGCTTTGACCATTCTAAGACATTGGGACCATCCATTATTCCATTTTTTATGTGCTAGTTAGTTCTTCCCCAAAGAATTTCAAACATCTTTTAAAAGAAACCTTCAAGTGACTTACCACCTTCCTAATTTTCTTCCTTTTATTTCTCAAACATAGACTATTACTATTTCCTCACCTTCCCCGCCTCTGCAGCTCTGTACTCTGCCCGCTGACCTGCTTTGCCTTTAGAGATGGAAATCCTCACACTTAAGTCCTTGGTCTCCTATTGATCCTACTATTTCTCTTTCTCTCTCACCAAATGCATTCACTCTGGGAGCTACAATTCTTGCCTCTAAGCAGATGATTCCATGTTTATATCTCTAGTCTTGAACTTCCTCTTGAGTTCCAGTTCCCACATTTTTAAGTGCTTTCTGGACATTTTCTCTTGGCTATTTCCAAAGTTAATAGTTCTAAAACTCAATTCCTCAACAACCCCACCTCCACCTCAAACAGACTCACTCCAGCTCAGAACCTCAGAATCAGCTGTGCCTCTTCCCTTTTAGCTTCTATAATGCAATTTGTCACCAAAATCCTGTTAATCCTTCCTTCATAAAGTATCTTGAATCTTCTTTTCTTTTCATTTCTACAGCAACATTAGGATTGAAAAGTAGCAACAGCAGCAACAAACACTTTACATATACCTTACATTCTATGTGCGAAGCACTGTTCTCAGGGCTTTAACAAACCATTATCCTCATTTTACAGATAAAAATGAGGCACAGAAAGCACACATAACCCATCCAAGGTCATAGAGTCAGCAAACAACAAAGCTAGAATTCAGATGCAGGCAGTCTGACTGCTGAGTCTGTGCTCATAATCACTCACTTATTCCGCCTCTCAGAGAGTGGAAAGAGGGCAGGTTTTAGAACCAAAAGACCCATATACAAGTCCCATCTTGTCACTTCCTCCCCACATGATCCTGGTCATCTAAAAGGTACCTTAAACTTATCATGGACAAAACTGAACTACTGATTTCTATCCTTAAACCCACCCACCCTCAAAGTATTTATCTCCTTAAGACCCCACACTATGTACCCATTTGATCAGGCCAAAAATGTGTAAGTCCTCCTTATTCTTCTTTTTCCTTCAAATCTCATAACCAATAACAGTTAAAAAATAGATAGCACTTATTGAGCATCATGTAGCCATATTAAATTTACTCATCAAAACACTCCTATTAAGCAGGTTACTATAATTATTCTCATTTACTGATGAGAAAACTGAGGCATGGAGTGGCTAAAAAACTTACCCAAAATCATACAGCTAATAAGTGGCAAAGTAGAGATCCAAACCTGGGCAATCTAATCTATCTCCCTCTGGTAACCACCAATCCAACCTCTACCTCTCTGTGTTTGTTTGTCGGTTTTATCTTTGACTTATGAGTGAGATCATACAGAATTTGTCTTTCTCCCTCTGACTTACTTCACTTAGCATAATACCCTCAAGGTCCATCCATGTTGTCGCAAATGACGAGATTTCATCTTTTTTATAGCTGAGTAGTATTATTGTGTATATATACCACATCTTCTTTATCCATTCATCCCTTGATGGGCCCTTCGGTTGTCTCCAAGTCTTGGCTATTGTGAATAATGCTGCATACACAGGGGTGCATGTATCTTTATGCTATGTGTTTTCAAGTTCTTTGGATAAATACGCAGCAGTGGAATAGCTGGGTCATATGGTAGATCTAGTCTTGATTTTTTGAGGATTCTCCATACTGTTTCCCATAGTGGCTGCACCAGTTTGCACTCCCACCAGCAGTGTATGAGGGTTCCCTTCTCTCCACATCCTCCCCAACACTTGTTATTTCTTGTCTTGTTAACTATAGCCATTCTGATGAGTGTGAGGTGATATCTCATTGTACTTTTGCTTTGCATTTCCCTAATAATCAGTGATGTTGAACATCTTTTCATGTGCCTGTTGGCCATCCATATAGCGTCTTCGGAAAAGTGTCTGTTCAGATCTTTTGCCCATTTTTTAATTGGATTGTTTGCTTCCTTGCTGTTGAGATGTATGAGTAATAAGCATTTTTTTTAAGTATAAATCAGACCACCCCATCACCACCCCACCCCACACACATGCATATACACAGACACTCTGTTTAAAACTCTCCAGTCGCTTCCTATGGCCCATAGAATAAGAACCAAACTGCTTACCATGGCCTACAAGGCCCTACATGATTTAGCTCCAGCCTAACTCTTCTTGCTCATTCTCCCTCTCCTTCTTCACCATGTGTCAGCCACACGTGGGTTCTCTCTGTCCCACGAACATGCCAACAGTGTTCCCATCACAGGGCCTTTGCACTTGCTGCACTTCTGTTAGGAATGTTTTCCTTTAGATGGTTGCACGCACGCCTTCTTGTTATGCAGGTCTCAAACTATCATCCCTTCCTCAGAAAGGCCTTCCCCCTCCATCATGGCCAGCCCCTCTCTACCACTTTACCTTATTTTGTCTACTTCATAGTACTTGTCAGCTCCAGAAATTATATTACATTATTAAATTGTATGTTCATTGTTACTCATTCCCACCAGAGAGTAACTCCCTAGAAGCAGGGACCTTGATCTATCTCGTCCACTGCTGTGTCCCCATTGCCTAGAAGGGTGCCTGGCCCATAGTCGGTACTTCCTATTTGATGAATGACTGTCCAGGCAAGTTTCTCAATCCTGTATTTATCTGTAAAATGGGAATAGTAATAATTAGTCTGCAGTTGCACAAGGGGAAGAGCAGACAAAAGAGGGCATATAAAATACTTACTAATTTTGATCTGCTAAACAAATAATTTTTATACTATTATTTGTCGTGTGACTGATGTCAATAAACCTTGCGAAGCCTCAGTGTTCTCACCGGTAAACTGGGATAATGAAAGTATCTACTTCATCAGGTTATGAGAATAATACATAACATATATAAGCATTTAATACAATGTCTGGTATAGATGCTTCAGTGTTCAAAAAACATTAGCCTTTTCAGCAACTCCAGTAACACAACCACAACCCTCAACTGCTGTGATAGGCTTCCTTGGCTTTCTGCTCCACATCTGCCTCTGCTCTTCTTCTGTACTTTACAGTTAGGTTAATTTTCTTACACCAGTGATTTATACAACACAGGTGGTCAAAAAATTTATTTGTTGAATGAATGAAGAAAAGGGAGGGAAGGCAGGTAAGTAAACACATACATTTATGTAATGTTTAAGACTTTAATTCTCTACTCCAGGACCAGTGTTTCCCAAATAAAGCAGTGTTTCCCAACTTCTGAGGACCTTAAAACTTCACTGCTACATGCCGTTCCCTATTTGTCTCCCATCTGTTTGCCTTAGAACATTCACTAAACAAACAGCTCACTCACGTCCATCTCGTTTCTGTCCACTGCCCTTCCACATTTGTGTGCTCCTCTGTTCCTTTTTGTCTATCCAGTTCCTGACTCACTCTTTCAACTTCATCTCCTCCATAAACTCCCTCAAACATCAGAGTGTCTAGATCTCTTCTGTCCGTGTCAGCAAGAGCAGGCACGGTCTGCATGAGTCACTCAGGAATACTCACACCAACTCTTTGCAAGGGCTTTTTGCATGCTTATGAGTGGTCTGTATAACCAGAGAGTGAGCCCCTTGGGTTCCTCATGCTCACTTTCTCACCTAGCACATACATAGCACCTTATACTAAAAGAAAGGCAACTGGTTCTCACTTGATGGTCTGGAAGAAGAATCTTTTTGTTTCTCCAGTATTGCTGATTACATTTATTAGCAACACACAAATCTTTCCCTGAGTAGAGATGATAAATATTTTCAAATACAAACAGGATATTTTTAAGAAAGGGAAAGAATCATAATTAAATGCATACCTATTTATATAAGCTATCAAGTAATGTACACAAGTCATTTTAATCACATGATTGGGGACCAACAATCTGTAGTTGAAAATATTCTGATTTAAAATTTTTATTTCTACAAGTTAATAAAGTAAGATTGAGGGGTTTTTTTACGTTATTTTTTTATTGTGATTAAAAAACCACGTAACATAAAATTCACCTTCTTAATCATTTTTAAGTGTACAGTGGACGGAGAACTTTTATAGCATAACTTGCCCATAAACTGGGCACTACCTGTATTAATCTTGCAACTTACCTTGCTCAAAATGTAAAATATGGTAACTAAAACACTGCATGTACAACTGTCTGGATTTTAGTTTTTAAATAATCCACATCAGGACAAAGTAGCAAGGCGAGAAGATTTGGAGCAGGGAGCTATAAATAGTGTGCTACAACTATCAAAGGGTATACAGAGAAACTCAAACGTGAATCTGCCTTACTGGTTTTCCTTCCCCTTGTTCTTCTTTTAACTTAATTTTTTCAACAGATAATTAATTCATATAGTTCAAAAATTTAAAAATTATGAAAAAGTTTTCAGTGATGTCTCTCTCCCACCAGTCGTCCCTGTACGTACTCAGTTCCCCACCGTCTACCAACGAGGCAATTGCTAGGATTATTTATGCTTCTTTCCAGAGTTTCCTTTTGCCTATAAAAGCAAATAAGAATCTATATTCTTACTTTCTCATATTTTTAGACAAAATGCAGCACACTAAAAGCACTTTTTTCCATTTAATAATTATATATTCTTGTGTTCTTTTCATATATATTAGTATACAGAACACATCCTCATTTTTGTAATAACTGCTTAGTCTTCCATTTTGTAGATGTACCACTTATTAATGCCATTTTTTCACATCTTTTATCATTTAAGGCTAGTCAACCTTTTGTACTGAAGTCTCTGGACATGGTTACGGTTATACGGTGAAACCATTAAACATCAGGTTTTAATTTTGCTTATAAGAGTGGAACAAATACTCAACCTAAATCATTCAGAGGCATTACTACCACTGCATTATGTGGGTCATTAGAAGACTGTTATCAGAAAAGATTAGTAGGATTGGATTTTGGGAGGGGGGCAGTGAGAGGAATCTGAATCTTTTCTAGAAGAATAGCACAGAAAGACGCACAGATGTCCATTTACAACTTATTCATGGAAATAACATGACAGCTTATTAATAAGATTTATATTATTTTATTGATTACATTTGTTTTGTAGTCCAGTTTAAAAATATTAAGGAATTAATATATCTCAAGAGCCTGCCATGTGCCACATATTATTTAAGCACTATGTTATATGTACTGTCCCAAGAACTCCCATTTTTAAGGATCAGGAAACTGAGGTGAAGAGAGATGGAATCATTTTGAAGGTCATACATCTAATCAGTGGTAGAACTTAAACCCGACCGCAGGTATGTCTAAGTCTAAAGTCAAAATGGCACATGTCATAGTACACATTCCATTCATTATGTGCTGGTTGCTGTTGTGGTTTGTATTAGTCAAGGTTCTCCAAAGAAACAGAACCAAAAGGATGTGTGTGTGTGTGTATAAAGAGTAGAAAGAGATTTACTATAAAGCATTGTCTCAGGCAATTACAGAATCTGGCAAGTCCCATGATCAGCAGGGTGAGTTGGCAAGCTGGAGACCCAGGAGATGGTACAGTTCCAGTCCAAAGGCCAGGAGGCCGACACCCAGTTCAAATCCAAAGGCAGGAAAAAGCTGATATGAAGGCCATCAGGCAGGGAGAATCCTCTCTTGCTCGGAGAATGGTCAGCCTCTGTGTTCTATTCAGGCCTTCATGGATGAGGACCACTCACATTAGGGAGGGCGATCTGACCTACTTGATCTACTTATTCAAATGTTAATCTCACCCAGAAACACTGTCACCCTCATCCAGAATAATGTTTGACCAAATATTTGGGAACCGTGTATCCCAGGCAAGTTGACACATAAAGTTAAGCATGACATGGTTGGAGGGACATGTTACAAGCATAGAGGGTACAGTGGTTAGCAGAAGTCTTGTGTCCCAACAACAGGCCAATCTTCATCCACATGAGATCAGGTTTTAAAAAAGCTCAACTCCAAGTGTTGTCTATAATACACCTTTTTTCTTATCTGTTTTTTGAGAGAACCTAATTCTTTAGTTCTTGGCAATTAAATTTAAAAATTACCTCTTGTATTAAATAACGTATTATTTCTGCAACACTGTATTGAGCCCAGGTCTAAGTAGCTTTATTTTTAATATGCCCTATGCTGCATAAAATAATATACTGTGGTTGGCTTGAATAGGTCTTTTACAGAAAGAAGGGCAAGGGAGGAGGGAGAGAAAGAAAGAAAAAAAGAAGCCAACAAATAAATGGATCACACCACATCGGAGGCTGGTCTCGCCTCCAGGCCGGGGCGTCTGAAACATTCCATGCCTCTGCTTTTGGGGCCTTACAGAAGCTCATTTATGCTCATTAGCCTTCCTCAGTAGGTCCTGCCAACAGCCAGCATTTTCTCATTACGTTCATTTTTCAGAAAAACCTCATTAGCTGAAGAAACCAGGCAGATGCTTTATACATCTCAATTCCAATTGGAGACACCACACCCGCAGTATTTCTCCTGTAGGAGCCAAGTAACAGGCTACAGCAGTTTGAACACAGGTGCATCCTGACTGGAAAACATTGGCATCTTGTTCTGACATTTTCAACCAGGCCAAAGAAGCAACACGGAGAAAATTAATAGAGAAGCAGAGGAAAGGTAAGTGGAAATATCTAAGGAATAACAACATCAAGCATGGGTAAAAAGCTAAACTTGGCTCAAGAGCAGAGCTAGCCAGGGAGAAAATGGCCCTTTAGGAGGCTTGTATTTATAAATTGCATTAGTGTTTATATAAGCTTTCATTTAAGGAGGAAAACAAATGAATTTTAAAAAGTATTCCTGACCTCAAACACATAGTTTCAAATGCCCAAATGAAAAACTCAGGCAATGTTTTCTGACAGCAGTCCTTTCAATGACTGCAAATATCTTGGAAGAAAAACACTGATCATCACTTTGTCACAACATATTGATTTGCAAAGCTGTTCTTATCTCTTTCTAAGCACTTGCTGTAACTGGATGTTTCTATATTTTTGTCTTAAAGAAATGGCAGTGCTAAAGGTCTTGCCTACTTCCTGGAAAGAATGCTAAAATGACTATATAGGTCCAGGAGAATGTGACCATAGTGTTCACACAGCTTTAATCACAGCCAAAGGGAAGAACAAATGATGAAAAACTTATGTAAAGATAATAGGAAAGATCAACATCTGGAAAGATTGGTAAACTGAGGGTGAGACAGGCAAAGAAGAGGCAGAAGGGGAACTACGGTTTCCAAACATCTAGTCATTTCACACTCTGGGTTTCTGTGTCATTTCAAAGGACCTCAGGTGGTGGGTTACAACCAATGAAAGGCCTCTAAAGGTAGATGAAAGGAAACCAGCTAGTTAGAATTACAGGGAAAAGGAAGCAAGTCAAGTGAGCCAACTTGTGTTTGGTTTTTCTCCTTTGCGGGCTTGTACTGACTAGCTCAGTCTTGTGGTGTCTGAGCGGACAATGTCAGAGATGGAAGAGGACATTTTTATCATGTGGGAGTGCATGGGTAATGGAAAAGGTGTGAAGAAGTCTATGTGAGAGACTGGGTGGCAGGACTCCACTTTAGCCAGAGCAGCACAACTTTGAACTATTTTTTATGCTGAAATTCCACCTGAGATTTTGTCTGAAAAAAGGATTTCCTTGATAAAAATCAGTAATCTACTTGATGAAGAGACTGATGCCCAGACAGGGGAAATGATCCAGGTCCTGTAGCAAGTTAGTGGCAGATCCAGAAGCAGAATCCAGGTCTCTAAACTGACTTGGTCTAGAGTTCTCTCTACCAAGGCAGACTGACTCATCTTACAGGCTGTAAAAATCTCAGTACACTAGAGAATTGCTAAGTGTGTGACTCTATTTATGAGTGGAATTGAATGGATAGGTCACATATGCAGTTATTACAAGATGAAAGCCACCTGAGAAAAGTGTCCTTGAAGGGGGAAGAGTACAAAAATCTGTGCTACTTTCTCTTTCAGCACTAGGTCCTCATGCCAAGGACAAAAAGACAGGGCTGGTAAGACAGTGCAAGGGAGAACTTGTGGCAAGATGCATAGCTGCTGGGTTAGACCAAACAGCTACAGAGGTTCCCAGCAAGCTCTATAATCCAACAAGCCTTTAACTATTCATTGGTTGAGACCAAACTGCTCCCAGTATGGATTCTCACAGGGAACCCCACAGTGGAAAAGACACTCTACCATCACTCTTAGCAGAGTAAACCTAAATGTTCCATATTGATGAGCTCACAATTCACTAGTTTTGTGTACTAGAAATGCTCCAGGCCTTAGAGGGTTTGTTCATTTGTTCATTCATCCAGACACCACGATAGGCACTAGGGATGGCAGAAAGATGAAACATTATCCCTACTATAAGAGAGAAGAAAAACTATATATGGAGTTCAGCAGGACACTAAATACAGTGCTCTTAATGGGTGCTTTGAGGGCAAGGGAAGGAGCATCTAATTGAGCCTCAGAGAACTGAGGAGGATTTTATAGAAAAGTGAAGAAAAGTATAATAGAGTAACTGAAGATAGAAGTTACTTTAGATTGACGGTCGGAAGAGAATTCTCTTGGGGGTGTCATTGAAAGGAGCGAGACCTGGTAATGAGCACTTTAGGCAGAAAGAACAGCACGTGCAAAGACCCTGAGATAGAAAGACTTGAAATCTTTGAGGCGATCAGTGTGTCTGGAGCATAACAGGCAAGCAAAAGACTGATGACAGATGAAGGTGGAGAGGGTTAAGGCCCAATAGGGCCTTATAATGCAACAAGCCATTTGTGGAATGAAAAGCTACTAAAAGAGTTTCAAAAAAGGATAAGATTCAATTTAATTCACATTTAAGAACAATAGCAATAAACACATAGATAGTATTTACTGTGGGCTAGGCCCTGCCTAAGCATTTTATATACAGTCATGCATACTTAATGATGGGGATATGTTCTGAGAAATGCATCTTTACATGACTGCATTGTGTGAACATGATAGAGTGTACTTACACAAACCTAGATGGTACTACACACCTAGGCTATATGGTACTGATCCTTATGGGACCACCGTTGTATATGTAGTCCGTGGTTGACCGAAACACCGCTATGCGGCATATGACAGTATATATTAACCTATATTATGATGGCTGCTATATAGACATGGTTTGCAGAGGGCAGAGTAGACACAAGGAGATTAGCTGGCGGTTACAGTTGAGAGATGATGGTGTCCTGGGCAGTAGTGATAAGAAGGAAGAAGGAGCAAGTGAAGAGATTTCAGGAATATTTAGGAAATAAAACTGACAGGATTGGATTTGGAAGGAGAGAAATAGTGACAAAGGCAGAGAGGAATCAAAGATTACTTCTATGTTATTACAGAGTTTAAAGGAAGAGGTAGTGTTCAATGGTGCTGAATATCTTTGAGGTCTAAAAAGAGATCATTGGATGTATCACTTAGGAGGTCACTAGTAACCTGCTGCATGTGATTTTAGTAGAGTGGTAGTATAAGCAGCCAGACTGGGTACAGTAAGGAGTGATGGGGAGCTGAGGAAATGGAGATGGTGCAAGTATCTTCCAAGATGTCTGAAAGGTGAGGAAAGAAGGGAAGTGAGAGAGGACCTTGAGAGAGGAGCACAGAGGAGAAAATATTTCTTGTTTTCTAGGTCAGGGGATAATTAAACATGTATATAGATTCAGGAGAAGTAAGTAGAGAGAAAGAGGGTGAAATATAGAAGAATGGGTATCAAACCAGAAAGCTTAAAAGTGGAGGGGAAAAAGTTGGGTGAGTTAATGCCTGGGAATGGGGTTTTTCTTATTCTTCTGGGATTCAGAAGAAAAGATTCATTCATAATTAGAGGCAAGGATCTCAGCATATACTAGAATCCTTTAGTCTACTTTTAATCTTTATGTTTATAGATCCCCTGAGAACTTAAAACTCTATCTCCTACTTTTAACAATTTTGACCTAGTACAAGGAAGGAATCATGCTCTGCTAGAAAGGAGTATTCATTCTTCATTGCCACATTTAACTCATATTCTTGGACTGACTTTATTAGTTTCTTCAGTCTCTGATTAACGATACGATTAGAAGAGTCATAATCAGTATGCAGTTATCTGACCATGCCACAGTGCCCTTTTCAAGTCATCTTCATAAACCATCTGGCTCCAAAAGCACAGACTCCCATGATGGAAGATGTTTTAAATAAGGTAGGGGAAATAATAAGATTCACACAAAAATAAATAAAAAGGATAATAAAATATGAAGATTTGCTCATGAAAATTTACAAAACTTATAAAAATTATCTATGAAAGTATATGAGAATTCTATGCATTATATCAATGTAGCATTTTCCTAGCTTCTGAAAGTGATTTTCAAAAGATACATTTCTTGAGCACTATATTCTGACATTTCTAATTCAATATCATTCTTAAGAAGTATGGGATGCAACAGGATAATGTAACCTGAGTAAAAACAATATACAATTAAGTTGTTTCTATACCAAATAAAAACTATCAATTTATGGCTATTTTTTTAATGGAACTATATTCCAAATTAAGAAAAAAGAATTAGCCCAAATTAAAATACTGCTTGCATATGTATAGGGACAGTCTAAATTAGAGACATACAAAGAGATAAAAGGAATTTAACAGGTCAAATACTCAAAATTAATTTTGTCTAAGTTGAATATAATCTAAAAAATATATTCAAATGACTCCTTACTTAATAAGGCTAGTGATTCCTTTACACTAGAATTCCTTCCCAATTCTTCCAAAATTCAAATCTTATCTTCTGCAAAATAGCCCAACCATAATGTTTAATCAATAGAAATTATAAAAGTTTGTACAAGAAATATTTTAATATATAATGATCATCAATAAGGTCAAACTCTCTAAGTATTCAAGAAACAAAAATAAATGAGAAATTTCCCAACTTAGAAAAAAGCAAAGGAATGAGAGAAACTACATATTGGTTTCATATTACTGGTAAGCAAGTGGTTGATAAATGAATATTTGTTGGCCTAGCTATAGAAGCACTGTGCTAGTTGTTGGTGTTGGCGATGCAATAATATAAGACATGCTGCTTATGACTAATGTAGTTAGTCATAATTAAGGGATGATGAGAATATAGGAAAAAGGCATTAATAATATAAGCCCCACTACAATGATTCTTTGCTCGACCAAATTTTAGTCAGGCTCCTAAACCTTTTCCTAGGCTCATCTGTAAGTTTCCTTGTAAAATTCAGTTTTAGGAAAAATCTGCTAACTGAGTTTAACCAGAATCTCCCACCCTCAATATCTGATCACTCTCAATATCTGATCAGGTTCCTCACCCTCCACCATCCCCCAGGTGATGCCTGACCACCCTGGCCTGTCTTCAGCACAGAATCCTGTTAGGATTGTTTAGCCAGAACCCTCCTTACCCATGATGTTTCCGCTTAGTAGTTTTCCATCCACTGACCCCCACCTTGCTCCTTGGCTATAAATTCACACTTGCCCATGGTATTCTGAGTTGAACCCAATCTCTCTCCTGCACTGTAAGATCCCAGTGCAGTGGTCCCTATACCTATCATTATGGTCCTGAATAAAGTCAGCCTTATTATCTTTAATAAGTGTCACTGAATATGTTTTTACTTAATAGCATGCAGTAAATGCAAATTTTTCACCATACTGTACCCACCACGTACACCACCATTTACCCATGGTGTACATGGCTCACCAGGCCACACTTTTAGGACATCTGGTTCCAGTTTTGGATCTGCACCCGTGTCATCTCAGACATGTCACTTCTCTTTGAATCTCAATTTCCTGCTCTATAAAGTGAGGGGGTTAAATAAGTTTGCTCTCGATAATCTTAATATTCTCTTAATATTCTAAGATGTATGTGAGGTACAGGCAATAAATATAGGGTGTGGCAAATGATTTTGAATTTTATCAGTGTGCAACAAGAAGAAATCAGCTCCTTTCTATTACAGAGCTATAGGCAGTTTTATAGCTTATACATACACATTTGATTTAAAAAATAAAACATTACCTGGCAACCAAAACAAAGCAGGTGGAGTCATACTTCGATCTGACAAAATAGACTTCAATCCAAAAAAGATAACAAGAGACAAAGATGGACATTATATAATGATAAAAGAGGCAATCCATCTAGAAGACATAACATTTATTAATATAATGCACCTAACGTAGGAGCACCAAAGTATATAAAGCAACTATTAACAGACCTAAAGGAGAAATTAACAGCAACACAATAATAGTAAGGGGCTTTACTATCTCACTTAGATCAATGGATAGATCATCCAGACAGAAAGTCAACAAGGAAACACTGGCCTTAAATGAAACACTCGGCTACATGAACTTAATAGATATACAGAGAGAACATTTCATCCAAAAGCAGCAGAAAACACATTCTTCTCAAGTGCACAGAGAACATTCTCAAAGAGAGAACAAATGTTAGGAGACAAATCAAGTCTCGATAAATTTTGGAAGACTGAAATCTTATCAAGCATCTTTTCTAACTACAATGGTATGAAACTAGAAATTGACTACAAGAAGAAAGCTGAAAAAGTCTCACATATGTGGAGACTAAACAGCATGTCACTGAACAACCATTGTGTCAATGAAGAAATCAAAGGACAAATCAAAAAATACCTGAAGACAAGTGAAAACGAAAACACAGCATACCAGAATCTATGGGATGCAGCAAAAGCAGTACTAAGAGGGACATTTATAGCAATACTGGCCTACCTCAAGAAACAAGAAAAATTTCAAATAATCAATCTAACACTAAACCAAAAAGACCTAGAAAAAGAAGAACAAATGAAGCCCAAAGTCAGTAGAAGAAAGGAAATAACAAAAATTGAGAGCAGAAATAAATAAAATAGAGACTAAAAAGGCAATAGAAAGGATCAGTGAAACTAAGAGGCGCTACTTTGAAAGATAAACAAAACTGACAAACCCTTAGCTAGACTAAGAAAAAAAAGAGATAAGCCTCAAAAAAATAAAATCAGAAATGAAAGAGAAGAAATTACAACAGATACCACAGAAACATAAAGGATTTTAAGAGAATACTATGAAAAGCTATATGCCCACAAATTGGATAATCTTGAAGAAATGGATAAATTCTCAGAATCATACAACTTCCCAAAAATGAACCAAGAAGAAATAGAGAATCTGAATAGACCAATCACTAGTAAAGAGATTCAAACAGTTATCAAAAAACTCCCAAAAAACAAAAGTCCAGGACTAGATGGCTTCTTTTGTAAATTCTAGCAAACATTCGAAGAAGACTAAATATTTATACTTCTCAAACTCTTCCAAAAAATTGAAGAGGAAGGGATGCTTCCTAACTCATTTTACAAGGCAACATTACCCTGATACCAAACCAAGAAATGACAACCCCCAAAAGGAAAATTAGAGGCCAATATCACTGATGAAGATAGATGCAAAAATCCTCAACAAAATATTAGGAAATTGAATACAAACAATACATTAAAAGGATCACACACTACGATCAAGTGGGGGATTTATTCCAGGGAAGTTAGGATGGTTCAATAACTGCAAATCAATCAATGTGATACATCACATTAACAAAATGAAGAATGAAAACCACATGATCATCTCAATAGCTGCAGAAAAAGCATTCAACAAGATCCAACATCCATTTATGATAAAAACTCTCAATAAAATGGGTATAGAAAGAAAGTACCTCAAAATAAAGGTCACATATGACACAGCCAACATCATATTCAACGGTGAAAAACTGAAACGTATCCCTCCAAGAGGAACAAAACAAGCA
The DNA here is from genome assembly GCF_041296265.1 of Equus caballus. NCBI lineage: Eukaryota > Metazoa > Chordata > Mammalia > Perissodactyla > Equidae > Equus > Equus caballus. The sequence goes on along the minus strand of NC_091686.1, from coordinate 1,021,081 downwards.
TGTGAACTCTCACCACACTTATTTAACATAGTATTGGAAGTCCTAGCCAGAGCAAATAGGCAAGAAAAAGAAATAAAAGGGATCCAAATTGGAAAGGAAGAAGTAAAACTGTCACTATCTGTGGATGACATAATTTTATATATAGAAAATCTTAAAGAATCCACCAAAAAACTATCAGAAACAATTGACAAATACAGCAAAGTTATAGGGTACAAAATCAATATACAAAAATCAGTTGTGTTTCTATACACTAACAATGAACTAGCAGAAAGAGAAATCAAGAACAGGATCCCATTTACAATCGCAACAGAAAGAATAAAATACCTATGAATAAATTTAACCATGGAGGTGAAAGATCTAAACACTAAAAACTATGTGACATTATTGGAAGAAATCAAAGAAGAGATAAAGAAATGGAAAACCCTGATGGTCTAGTGGTTAAGGTTCCACGTTCTCACTGCTTTGGCAGCCTGGAATTGCTTCTCCAGTCACAGAACAACACCACCTGTCTGTCAGTTGCCATGCTGTGGTGCTGGCTCACAAAACAGAACTAGAAGAACGTATAACTAGGATATACAACCATGCACTGGGGCTTTGGGGAGAAGAAAAAAAAAAGAGGAAGATTGGCAGCAGATGTCAACTCAGGGTGAGTCTTTCCCTGCAAAAACAAAAACAAAAACAAAAACAGAAATGGGAAGATATTCCACACTTCCACACTCATGGATTGGAAGAATGAACAGTTAAAATATCCATACTACCTAAAGTAATCTACAGATTCAATGTAATCACAATCAAAATCACAATGACATTCTTCATGGAAATAGAACAAAGACTTCCGAGATTTATATTGAACAACAAAAGATCCCGAATAGCCAAAGAAATCCTGAGAAAAAAGAACAAACTTGGAGGTATTACACTCCCAGATTTCAAAGTATACAACAAAGCCACAGTAATCAAAACAGCATAGTACTGACAAAAAAACAGTCACACAGATCAATGGAACAGAATCGAGAGCTCAGAAATAACTCCACATATCTATAGATAGCTAATCTTTGACAAAGGAGCCAAGAACACACAAAGGAGAAAGGAAAGTCTCTTCAATAAATGTTGTTGGGAAAACTGGACAGCCACATGCAAAAGAGTGAAAGCAGACCATTATCTTATACCATACACAAAAATTAACTCAAAATGGATTAAAGACTTGAACATAACACCTGAAACCATAAAACCCTAGAAGGAAACATAGGCAGTACACTTTTGACATGAATCTTAGCAGTATCTTCTTGAATACCATGTCTCCTCAGGCAAGAGAAACAAAAGAAAAAATAAACAAATGGGACTACATGAATCTAAAAGGCTTCTGAATGGCAAGGGAAACCATCAACAAAATGAAAAGACAACTTACAAATTGGGAGAAGACATTTGCAAATCATATATCCAATGAGAGGTTAATATCCAAAACATACACGGAATTCATACAACTCAACAGAAAAACAATCTGATCAAAAAATGGGCAGAGGATCTGAACAGTGTTTCAAAGAAGATATACAGATGGCCAACAGGCACATGAAAAGATTTAAAACATCAGTAATTATTAAGGAAGTGCAAATCAAAACCACAATAAGATATCACGTCATGCCCGTCAGAATGGCTGTTATTAAAAAGACAAGAAATAAGTGTTGGAGAGGATGTGGGGAAAAGAGAACTCTCATACACTGATGGTGGGAAGGTAAATTGGTGCAGACACAGTGGAAGATAGTATGGAGATTTTTCAAATATCTATGATCCAGCTATTCCACTTCTGGGTATTTATCCAAAGAACATGAAAACACTAATTCAAAAAGATATGTGTATCTGTAAGTTCACTGCAGCATTATTCATTATCATCAAGACTTGGAAAGAACATAAGTGCCATGAACAAATGAATAGATAAAGTAGATGTGGCATACATACATACATACATACACACACACACACACACACACACACACACACCAGAATACTATATACAACAGAATACTACTCAGCCATAAAACAGATGAAATCTGGGGCCGGCCTGGTGGCGCAGTGGGTAAGTGTGCAGGTTCTGCTTCGGCAGCCCAGGGTTCACAAGTTCAAATCCTGGGTGCGGACATGGCACCACTTGGCAAGCCATGCTGTGGTAGGCGTCCCACAAATAAAAAGCAGAGGAAGATGGGCACGGATGTTAGCTCAGGGCCAGTCTTCCTCAGCAAAAAGAGGAGGACTGGCAGCAGATGTTAGCTCAGGGCTAATCTTCCTCAAAAAAAAAAAAGATGAAATCTTGCCATCTGTGACAACACAGTTGTACCTTGAGGGTATTATGCTAAGTGAAATAAGTCATACGGAGAAAGCCAAGTACCGTATGCTTTCACTCATATGTGGAAGATAAACAAACACATAGACACAGAGAACAGACTGGTGGTTACCAGAGGGGTAGGAGGTGGGGCAGGGGGCAAAAGAAGTACAGGGGTACACTTGTATGGTGATGCATGGCAACTAGACTTCTGGTGGTGAACATGATGCAGTCTATACAGAAGTCAAAATATAATGATGTACACCTGACATTTATATAACGTTATAAACCGACATCACCTCAATAAAATTTTTTTAATACAATAAAATATTCCCAAATCAAGATCTGTAACAATATGTTTGGATCAAGTATGTCTTAGGGAAGGAAAGTTTTTAGAAAGTGATTATCATTTTTATGATTTTTATATAAGTGTAAACTTAAATTGCTTATCTTATAGTCTCTTGCCTCATTTTCATTAGCTAATGAACACTATGGAACATAAAATACTTCAATGAGAAACAGAAAAGCTTTGAGTAAGGAGAGACTTTTTAATGAAAAGCAAGTTAGCCACATCAACAGTCTTAAAACTGCTATAACGCTGCAGTAAAAATATCAAATCTTAATTGGCTCTTATTAGGATAAACTTCTAGAAAAGAAATCATTATATTAAAGGGTGTGTGGTAAAGGAAACTCTGGTATAGCCTAATGAAGAAACACAATAGAGACATTTAAAGTAATATTTATAGAAATAATATGAAAAATAACTATGATAGTATGAAGAAATGTTAGTGAATGCGAAAGTGAGTATCCAATAACGGCTGTAGCCACATAATGAGAAAGCCTGTGACTGTTAGGAATAGGCCGAATGTTGGAAATACCATGTTTTCCTGCAGACTTTTCAGGATTTTTCATATTCTCTTTAATGAGAAATTACTATTATTTATAAAATGTTATTTGGAATAAAATAAAAATAGCAATAATATTTATTTAGCTCCTATAATGCGTCAGACATTTTGTTAAGAGCTTTACATATATTATCATTTAATCATACAGAACCACCATGAGTTAGGAATTATTATCCCTATTTAAGAGATGAAGAAAGAGGGGCTTAAAGAGATTAATTAAAGTGTCCAAGGTCACACAGTTAAGAAGCAGAAGAGACCGGGCCTGTATGATGCAAAGCCACTATAGTATATCATCTTCTTAAAAATAAAAATTTATTACTTATATATGTGGTCCTCTTTAATCTTCAGGAAAATAATTTGTGCAAAATTTTGTGGACCTGTATTTTCACAAAACAAAGTACAAAATCCTGTTTTCTTTATTAATTTGAAAAATACGACATCAACGAGGGTATATGTTTTTAGCTCAGATCTGTATAAGTATGTACATGATTTAGTAAATAAGTACTGACTTTCATCCTAAATTTATCATCTTTGCAGCTTGGAAAATAAGCTCTCATTAATAAAAAGCATCACTTTCATATTAGCCTTTTCTCCAAAGACTGTCAAAGTAGATCAATCCATTTTAATTGGCATATTAAATGTACTAGTCTGCTTCTCAGATTTAAAGCTTGGGTTCACTGAAAATGACAAATGTGACACTGAATTTTCTCAAGCATGCTTCAACACACATGATCTGCTCTATCACAATAATTATGGCATAAAGGTAAAATATTGCTTTAAGTGGCTGACCAAAATTACTCATATTGTATTCACCAGTACGATGGCAAACATACATAGAACTCTCCAAGAACCTCACGAGAGAACATCACTCCTCAGGGCAGTCGGGTTCCCAAAGCCCCATCCTCTGATTTACAAGAGGGCAGCTCCTTGTAACACAGCTCAGCAAACAAGAGAGGTCAGAATAAGGCTAAAGGATAGGCTTTTCTTCAAAGATCAACAGACCTTTAAAGACTGTTAATAAATTCAAAATAAGAAAAAAAAGCAGGGGAGGGAAGCAGGGAAGTCCCAGGTAAGTTCATAAATTTATTTATATTTACAAATACATATGATTTTTTTCTTAGAGCAAAATGCCAGGAATACAGTTAGGCTCAGTGGGTTGGACCAGAGCAGGGGCACAAACTGAGAACTGAAGTAGATTCATTAAAACAACAGTAGATCATAATAATCCTTGTACATCTTTATTCTGGACCATAAACCTTGCTTTCTTACTTGGATCTATTTTTCCTCTTTTACATTTCAGCTGTGACTAGAAGAAGTCTTCATCTTGTAGATGAAATATTTCATTATCTCTCATGACTACTACTGGAACTTTTAATTTTGGTAAGTTCCATGGGTTAATTAGAACGATGCTATTAAATGTGTATAAGCTCATTTTTTTACTTCCAGTTTCACTTTTCTCATTTCTGGAAATTGTTGATCAAGGCATTTAACTTTCATTGGCTCTGGTATAAACACCAGTTGACAGGAGACTCTCATTTCCCTCCAAGATTGCAGACAGCATTACCTGAAAGATCCTCTGTGCAGCCGTGGGATGTGCAGGCTGGGCTTCCAGAAGCAGTTTCGATGCCTTAACTATGCATTCCATTTTATTATGATAATCATAAGAATGTCTGTTCAGCATTCAAATTCACTCCCACACTTGTAGATAAATTTGGCTTTTGGTTCCTCAAACTTTCTTTCTTCGCCAAGCTAATGAAGTAGAGTTTGTTTTCAATCCTTTAAGTAGAAATTATGCCTCAAAAGGGTTAATCTATTTGAGAGCATTAGAATGAACTGAACCAAATAAAACTGAGCCATATGCAAAATTTCCTTAAATCACCTGAGATTCATAAACCTTTAAGAACCGTGAACAGATATGAAATAAGAATAAAAAGGGAAATAGGTATAAATTCATATTGTAGGAGTGCTATACAACAAATCTACTAAATTTAGGAGAGGCTTATAACCTTTCTTCAATTGCAGCAAACTCACTTCCTGAACAGATGGGCTTCCAACATTTAATAGCTCTTTACTCCCTACAATCTGGCTTCTGGGCACACTATCCACTAAAATCACTCAAAGGTTACCAATAACCTAGATCATGGAAGCCAGCAACAGAAGTGCTAGAAAGAGATTTACGCATCAAACCCAGCCAAATAATTTTATAGATTAGAGAACTACATTCCATACATGTTAGGAGACCTTCCCCAGGTTACACTGCAGGTGAATCACGCAAGGTCTAAAGACCAGCACCTGCATTTCTGCCAGTGCTGTGCTGTTCCTCCCAGCCAAATAGGTAGTCAAAAGCCTTCTTGAACCACTGTCTCAAAGTCAAAATTCTCCACACTTTGACATCCATCGACACTGTCTTACCTTCTCGTGAGATTCCTTTGTCCTGCCCTTCCTTTCACATCCCTTTACTCTAGCATGTGCATCACCCACACCCTGGCAAAGAACTAAGCCTCAAGCCTGGCCTCCCAAGAACTGTCTGCTCACTGTTTCAATTTCCACCGTGAGCCATGTTCAACAGCAACATGACCTTGTACTTTTTCTTTTCATTATCTGCTAGGGACCTCAGTTAACTACCATGTCTGCATTGGAACGATCAAAATGCAAATATTAATAATAGTTAACATTTGTTGAGGGCTTGACTACAAGTTAGGAGCTGTTGTTTCAAGCTCTTTAGCTGTGTTAACTCATTTAATCCTCACAACTCTATGAGGTGCTATTCTGATTTTACATGTGAGGAAACTGAAGCATAACAGAGGATAACCCACTTGCCCAAACTTGGATTCAAACCCACATAGTGTGCCTCCAGAGGGTGTGTTCTTCACTGTTTTGCTAGGCAGAACGTCCAGCAACATGAAATCTCTATTTATATTCTTGAATATTAAGACAGCATTTTCACATCAGAGTGTTTTTTTCTGTGACTCTTCCTTTGATATTAGAATGGCTTATTTACGTAAAAACTCTGTTGCATTCAACATCTCTTTCAAGAAACAATATCAATTTTTCACAAGTTGGTTTAAAAATGAAGAAACAAAACCCAATTCCTGGCTGGTCTTATGCTACTGCCTGTTAAATATGTGAGTTTCAGACAGAATCCAGCAAACATTTAAAAAGGTATCAAGTGTGTTTTCCTCTTTAACTAGGAATCTTCTGTATTTTGATTAGTGTAATACACATTTCAAAATAAAGTCCATTTGCTATAGAACTCCAGAACCCCCTCCCCCGCCCCCAGTTGCTATAAGTGGGTGTCCTCTATAGGGTCACCTTATCCCCAGTGGACAACTGTAATATAGAATCCAAAGAATCAGTGAAATGTACACAGTCAGCTGCTTACGGTTTCTGTACCAGTCAGATCTCTTCCAAATATGAATGAGCAACAAAAGCTGGCAACAAACGCAGTCTTCAAATGACTATTATCTCACACTAACATGGCAGAGGCACTGCAGTGAAAGTCTCATTCACACATAATCAGTAGGTAGCCAGCACCAGAATTACCTAGGCAACAGAAAATGACGGACACCTAACAGGAGCAAGTTAGGGTGAAAGGAGAGGGAGAGTAAACACTCAAATAAAGAAGCTTGCTAGCCTCCTAAAAGTGTTTTCCTTTGGATAAGGAGGAAGAATATCCCTAAAAAAATTACTAATTATTAGACTTGTGGTCTTGGTCTCATCCTAACAGGGAAGAAGAAAGAAGCGAACAATCAGACCCTTTTAACATGATCAATCCCATCACACATTTTGTACTGATGTGACACCTTTGCATTTGATTTTTCAGATAACTTCCACAGGCCTCCCAGTGTTCTAAGGCACAGGTACAACTATTTTTCTGTGATGTGATATTGAGCCAGTCTGTTCAGTTAATAAGCTCTTTCCTTTGTTAATTTCTTCACACCATTATGAAAATCATTGCTTTCAAATGCTTGATATCCCCTCCTCCTTTCCTTCTTCAGGTAACACCTTCATATTGGTCCTGCCACTTGTCAACTGTGTGACCTTGGAAAAACTACTTAACCACTCTGAGACTCACATTATCTATCTGTAAAATGAGTATGATAATATTTATTTCAGAAAAGTGTTAAAATCAGATATAATACATATAATACATATAAAATATCTGTACAGTAGGAGCACAATCAAGAGTAGCTATTCTTATTTCTCTCATTTCCTTTCTCTTGCCCTGACAAATACCAAACTAGGCTGACTGAAGACAAAGAACAAGACACATTCTCTGACTCTGAGGACCCTTGCCAAGCAACAACTACAACAGCATGACAAGTGCTGTAACACGGAATATGTGAAGAGCGATAGGAAAGCAGGCTTAGTGGGACAGCTTCTAAACCCACATGACTTGTTTTTAGGGAGTAGTTTATAGGATGACTGGATAATCTGGTCTTTTGTAGAATTTATCTTCTCTAAATCAAATGCAAGATAGGAAAGTGGGAGTAAGAGGAGCAGGCATTGTTACCCTACTTATAAGAATATAGGACAGATTAACAGTTTGGGGTAAATTATTTTCTTTCAAATATTTCTTTGCCAGACAATATGAATATTTTTGGCATTTAATTTACCTGGTTTGCATCTACTTGGGGCCATCACAACTGTTTAATGAACATCTATTCTACTTAAATCCCAGTGTTACATTTATCGACCAACATCTGTAGAAACATAGAGTGTAGCTGGAGAAAAGACACTTAACAGAAACAATGAGATAAGACTTAACTCTAGGAGGTGAAGCCTAGGCTTCCAGTTCCAGAGAGAAAAGTGAGCACAGGCACTCAATTCTCATTTCTTCTCAGACCCCACAGAAATGACCATAAAGATGTTAAAAATAAATAAAAAAGACTAAAGCCACAGCATTGAAGAGAAAACATCAAATAAGATATTTCAGCACATTTCTAGTATGAAAGATGGCAAAAGGAAGTGCATTAATGCATAAAGCAGAGCAGAGGAAGCCCATATATCCCAAACTATGCCACTTACAGTATCACCAAAATGCTGCCACAGGCGTGGTAGCTGCTCCACTAAATAGAGGGGGACTCCAGAGGGGCACTTGGTTTGCAGATACAATGGAGGGCAGATGGGAGAAGTGGGGCGTGACACACAACGGATTAAAGGCCACAGTGGCCAGCCCCATGCCCCACGTAGAGAATCACAGTCAGCAAGAAAACAGAGTTTTTCTCTTAATACACTGACCAAACTGGCTGGGGTGAGTTATGCTTCCAGCGGAGGCAACAGCCTCCTCAAAGTTCTCCCTTCACATCTGGCATTTGGCAAGGGTGACGAGGGTCTAGTCCGTTTTCCACAAGATCCTGAGAGACGAAACTGCTCACTGCATCTCCCTAACCCTTGTGGAGCTGGTGGGGAGAGATCACTTGAGACACTAAGAATAACCGCACCATTTCTCACACTGATACGACTGGACAAAGGAGGATCATCAGGTAGGTGACAGAATAACCAGCAGGAGGAAAGAGAAACACCACCTTAATGAAACACAAAAATTACTTTGGATACTATGTTTAGTGAAATAAGCTAGACACAAAAAGGTAAATATTGTATGATTCCACTTACATGGGGCACCTAAAATAGGCAAATTCATAGAGACAGAAAATAGAATAGAGGTTACTAGGACGTGGAGGGAGGGGAGAAGGAAGAGTCATTGTTTAATGGGTACAGACTTTTTGTTGGGGATGATGAAAAAGTTTTACGTACAGATAGTGGTGATGGTTATACAACATTGTAAATACATTTAATGCTGTGAATTGTACACTAATGAGTGGTTAAAATGATAAATATTATGTTATGTATATTTTGCCACAATAATAAAAAATTAAATTACTTTGGAGATTTAACAAATGGTATTATTACAACTAGACATCCATATGCAAAGAATCAAATTGGATCCCTATCTCACAACATATACATAAATTGACTCAAAATGGATCAGAGACCTAAATGTAAGAGACAAACCTATAAAATTCTTAGAAGACAATATCAGCATAAATCTTATGATCCTGGATTAAGCAATGGTTTCTTAGCTATGACACCATAAACATAAGCAACCAAAGAAAAAATAGATAAATTAGACTTCATCAAAATGGAAAACTTCTGTGTTTCAAATGACACCATCAAGAAAGCAAAATGACAGTCTACCAAATGGGATAAAACATTTCCAAATCATGGGGCTGGCCCCGTGGCCGAGTGGTTAAGTTCACGCACTCCGCTGCAGGCGGCCCAGTGTTTCGTTAGTTCGAATCCTGGGCGCGGACATGGCACTGCTCATCAGACCACGCTGAGGCAGCGTCCCACATGCCACAACTAGAAGAACCCACAACGAAGAATACACAACTATGTACCGGGGGGCTTTGGGGAGAAAAAGGAAAAAATAAAATCTTAAAAAAAAAAAAAAAAAAAGGGAAGAGGAAAGGAGAATGATTTAAAAAAAAAAAAAACATTTCCAAATCATATAAGGAACTCATACCTAGAATACATAAAGAACTCTTATAATACAATAATAAAAAGACAAATAACCCAATTTAAAAATGACATAGACATTTCTCCAAAGATAAATATGCAAATTGCCAATAAACACATGAAAAGATGCTCATCAACATTACTAACTAGGGAAGTGCGAAAAAAACCCCACAATGATATACCACTTCCCACCCATTAGAATGGCTATAATCATAAGACAGATAATAACAAGTGTTGACAAGAATGTAGAGAAATTGGAACCCTCATATGCTGCTGGTAGGAACGCAAAATAATACAGTCACTTTGGAAAACAGCCTAGCAGTTCCTCAAAATGTTACAAAGAGTTAGCACATGATTCAGCAATTCCATTATATCCAAGAAACATGAAAACATGTCACAAAAATTTGTACACAAAATTTCATAGCAGCATTATTCATAATGGCCAAAAAGCGGAAACCACCTAAATGTCCATCACCTGATGAATGGATAAATAAAATGTGGTATGTACATACAATAGGATGTTATTTGGCCATAAAAAGGAATGAAGTACTGATACATGCTACAATGCTGATGAATTTTGATAACATTATGGGAGTAAAATAACCCAGTCAAGAAATATCACATATTATATAAAACCATTTATATGATATGTCCCAAACAGGAAAATACACACAGATAGAAAGTAGATTAGTAGTTGCCTAGTCTTGGGGTAGGTAGAGAGAGACAGGCTGAGGAAAGTGGAGAGTGACTGTTAAAGGATACAGGGTTTCTTTTAGGTGTGATGAAAATGTTCTAAAATTGATTGTGGTGAATATACTAAAAACTATTGAATAGCACACCTTAAATTAGTGAATTGCATAGGATGTAAATTATATCTCAGTAACGCTTTTATAAAAAATAAATGTTCAATAAATGATAGCTATTACTGTTTTACAAAATTACCCTGGAGAAAAAAGATGCTTCAAGGAACAGAAGAAATCTTAAATCTAAACTTTACTTATGAAAGACTTATGAAGATAAATTATCCATTAAAAAAGGGAAGTGGGAGGCAGAAGGATCCAAGATGGCGCCGTGAGTAGTCCTCTTTGTCTCTCCCCCTTCGAGTCTACAATTATTTGGACACTTATCGCTTAACAATGGATATCCAGACAGCATCTCAGGACGTCTGAGAGACCCACACAACTATACATCGGAAGGCGGATGGACTTTCCTCCGGGAGGATGTGGAAATAGGGGAAAACTCTCCGACTCCAACCGAACAGCCTAGTACCCACAAGCGGCTTTCTTCCAATGGACGCCCCCAGAAGATCAACACACATCTAGGGCAGGAGCGAGCACACAACAGAGGAGCCACGGTGGAAACAGGTGACCAGAACCCTACCTAAACCCCCCGCAATTACTCCTAAACGCAGAGGGAAACCCTAGAGCTACACACCTGAGCCCGTGGGGAGAGTCTCTCCCCGCCATTGGCGGGGAGATCCCGCCTAGTGTTCACGGCGCCCGGAGGGTCCCAGAGAGAATCGCTGAGGGTACGGAGGTCCCCCGGCTGCCACTGCCTGCACGGTGGGGCTAGGGATTGCCGGAGATCTCGGAGCGGACTGGGGCTGGGTGAAGCTCCAGAGGCCAACTCCGCGCCCTGGAGGGGAAGCTCCAGAGTTCCGCCCAGGCAGCAGACAAAACTCTCTGTCTGCCATTAGCAGAGGGGCCACGCCTAGCATTCACAACTCCGGGAAAGTCCCGGAGAGAATCCCAGAGGGCGGGGCGACCCCCAGCTGCCGTTGCCCGCCCCGTGGGGCTAGGGATTGCCGGAGATCTCGGAGAGGACTGGGGCTGGGTGAAGCTCCAGAGTTCTGCCCGGGCCGCAGACAAAACTCTCTGTCTGCCATTAGCGGAGGGGCCATGCCCAGCATCCACAACTCCGGGAAAGTTCCGGAGAGAATCCCAGAGGGTGAGGTGACCTCCAGCTGCCGTTGCCCGCCCCGTGGGGCTAGGGATTGCTGGAGATCTCGGAGATCTCGGAGAGGACTGGGGCTGGGTGAAGCTGCAGAGGCCGGCTCCACGCCCTGGAGGGGAAGCTCCAGAGTTCCGCCCGGGCAGCAGACAAAACTCTCTGTCTGCCATTAGAGGAGGGGCCACTCCCAGCATTCACAACTCCGGGAAAGTCCCGGAGAGAATCCCAGAGGGCGAGGTGACCTCCAGCTGCTGTTGCCCGCCCCGTGGGGCTAAGGATTGCCGGAGCTCTTGGAGCGGACTGGGGCTGGGTGAAGCTCCAGAGGCCGGCTCCGCGCCCTGGAGGGGAAACTCCAGAGTTCTGCCCGGGCAGCAGACAAAACTCTCTGTCTGCTATTAGTGGAGGGGCCACTCCCAGCATCCACAACACCAGGAGGGTCCCGGAGAGGAGAATATCAGTCAGGGCAGCAGCTGATCAGCTACCACTGAAATCAGGATCTCCGGCTATCCCCCAAGACAGGGCAAAGTGCTCCCCGAGTTCCTGGGGAACAGGACTGGGGCTGGGTGGAGTTCCAGTGACCCAGCTCCATAGCCTAGGGGGAAACCCTACAGGCTCACAGCAGCCTCAGGGAAAGCCTCTGCACAGGACTAGTAGAAAGCACCCATCCGGCAGCCACAAGGCTGGAAGACCCCGGGACAAAAGTAGCATAGCTAGGTGAACTAACCACAGACTGTAGAAGATGCCAATAGCTCTCCTGCGACCCATGGTGGACAAGTGAGATTTTGTGGGTGCCGACAGTGACGGAGTGACAAATATAAGTTATCCTACCCCTGGCCACTGGAAAAGCCCATAACACCGTTGCAGACCCCAAGGAGGGAGCACGTCTAGGTGGGCTGCAACAGTAGGCACCAGCAGCCTGAAGCCCCCCTGTGACGGCCCCCACGGCAGAGGAGGGAATCCAAAGGACCACTGTGACTACGAGAAGGGGCCCAGGCCCAGTTAGCAAGTGCGGACAGGGTTCCTGGTTGGTGCAGTATAAACAGCTGCTCCCCCACCGCAGCAGCAGAAACAAGTGAAAGGAGCAACTAAACTATATCTCTATGTGGAGGCACAAATCAACAACATCAAGCAATATGAAAAAATACATTAAATCTCCAGAACAGAAGGAAAATAACAAACACAAAGAAAACAATCCCAAAGAAAATGAGATATATAACCTAAATGATGATGACTTCAAAACAGCCATCATTAAAATACTCACTGAGTTAAGAGAGAATTCTGACCGACAACTCAATGAGTTCAGGAGCTATGTCACAAAAGAGTTTGATACGATAAAGAAGAACCAAACAGAAATATTGGAAATGAAGAACACAATAGAGGAGATTAAGAAAAATCTAGATGCACTGAACAGTAGGGCCGATAATATGGAGGAAAGAATGAGCAATTTGGAAGATGGCAATATAGAAATGCTGCAGGCAGAGGAGGAGAGAGAAGTAAGACTAAAAAGAAATGAAGAAACTCTCCGAGAATTATCAGACACAATTAGGAGATGCAATGTAAGGATTATAGGTATACCAGAGGGAGAAGAGAAGGAGAAAGGGGCAGAAAGCCTATTCAAAGAAATAATGGCTGAGAATTTCCCAAATCTGGTGAGAGAGATGGATCTTCAGGTGACAGAAGCCAATAGATCTCCAAACTTTATCAATGCAAGAAGACCAACTCCACGGCATATAGTAGTGAAGCTAGCAAAAGTCAACGACAAGGAGAAAATACTAAGGACAGCCAGGCAAAAGAAACTAACCTACAAAGGAACCCCCATCAGGCTATCAGCAGATTTCTCAGCAGAAACTTTACAGGCTAGAAGAGAGTGGAATGATATATTCAAAAATCTGAAGGACAAAAATCTACAGCCGAGAATTCTCTACCCAGCGAAAATGTCCTTCAAATACGATGGAGAAATAAAAACTTTCCCAGATAAACAAAAATTAAGGGAGTTCATTGCCACAAAACCTCCTCTTCAGGAAATCCTCAGGAAAACCCTCATTCCTGAAAAATCCAAAAAAGGAAAGGGGCTACAAAACCAAGAGCAGAGGAGATAAGTAGAAGGACAACAACAGAAAGTAGCAGCTATTCATCAGAACAGATTAAACCATGGGAAGAGAAACAAAGGAAATTGAAGAAAACCAGAAAACAAGACACAAAATGGTAGTGGTAGGCCCCCACATCTCAATAATCACTCTAAATGTAAATGGATTGAACTCCCCAATCAAAAGACACAGAGTGGCAGGATCGATCAAAGAACAAGACCCAACAATATGCTGCCTCCAGGAAACACACCTCAGCCCCAAAGACAAACACAGACTCAGAGTGAAGGGATGGAGAACAATACTCCAAGCTAATAATGAACAAAAGAAAGCAGGTGTCGCTATACTAATATCAGACAAGGTAGATTTCAAAGCAAAACAGATAAAGAAAGACAAAGAGGGACAGTATATAATGATAAAAGGGACTCTCCACCAAGAAGACATAACACTTATAAATATATATGCACCCAACACAGGAGCACCAAAATTTGTAAAGCAACTCTTAATAGAACTAAAAGAAGACATCAACAACAATACAATAATAGTAGGGGACCTCAACACACCATTAACACCAATGGACAGAACATCCAGACAGAAAATCAACAAGGAAATAATAGAATTAAATGAAAAATTAGACCAGATGGACTTAATAGATATATATAGAACACTTCATCCAAAAACAGCAGGATACACATTCTTCTCAAGTGCACATGGAACATTCTCAAGGATTGACCATATTTTGGGAACCAAAGCAAACATCAATAAATACAAGAGAGTTGAAATAATATCAAGCATCGTTTCTGATCATAATGCTATTAAACTAGAAATCAACTACAAGAAAAAAGCAGAGAAAGGTGCAAAAATGTGGAGACTAAACAACACGCTTCTCAACAAACAATGGATCATTGAAGAAATTAAAGAAGAAATCAAATTTTATCTGGAGACTAATGAAAATGAGAACACGACATACCAAATCATTTGGGATGCAGCAAAAGCAGTCCTAAGAGGGAAATTCATCGCAATACAGGCTCACCTCACTAAACAAGAAAAAGCTCACATAAGCAACCTCAAACGACACCTAACACAACTAGAAAAAGAAGAACAAACAAGGCCCAGAGTCAGTAGAAGGAGGGAAATAATAAAAATAAGAGCAGAAATAAACGATATTGAAACAAAAAAGACAATAGAAAGGATCAATGAAACAAAGAGTTGGTTCTTCGAAAGAATTAACAAAATTGACAAACCCCTAGCCAGACTCACCAGGAAAAGAAGAGAGAAATCGTAAATTAATAAAATTAGGAATGACAGAGGAGAAATCACAACAGATACCAATGAAATACAAGAGATCATAAGAGAATACTATGAAAAACTATATGCCAACAAATTGAACAACCTGGAAGAAATGGACAAATTCCCAGACTCCTACAATCTCCCCAAACTGAATCAGGAAGAAATGGAGAATCTGAATAGGCCAATCACAAGTAAGGAAATAGAAACGGTAATCAAAAACCTCCCCAAAAACAAGAGTCCACGACCAGACGGCTTCTCTGGAGAATTCTACCAAACATTCAAAGAAGACTTAATACCTATTCTCCTCAAACTGTTCCAGAAAATTGAGAAAGATGGAGAACTCCCTAACACATTCTATGAAGCCAACATCACTCTGATCCCCAAACCTGACAAGGACAACACAAAGAAGGAGAACTACAGGCCGATATCACTGATGAACATAGATGCAAAAATCCTCAACAAAATTTTGGCAAACCGATTACAGCAATACATCAAAAAGATTATACACCATGATCAAGTGGGATTTATACCAGGGACACAGGGATGGTTCAACATCCGCAAGTCAATCAACGTGATACACTACATCAACAAAATGAAAAACAAAAACCACATGATCATCTCAATAGATGCAGAGAAAGCATTCGACAAGATCCAACACCCATTTATGATAAAAACCCTCAGTAAAATGGGTATAGAAGGAAAGTACCTCAACATAATAAAGGCCATATATGATAGACCCACAGCCAACATCATACTCAATGGACAAAAACTGAAAGCCATCCCTCTGAGGACAGGAACAAGACAAGGGTGCCCACTTTCACCACTCCTATTCAACATAGTACTGGAGGTGCTGGCCAGAGCAATTCGGCAGGAAAAAGAAATAAAAGGAATCCAAATAGGTAACGAAGAAGTAAAACTCTCGTTGTTTGCAGACAACATGATCTTATATATAGAAAACCCCAAAGAATCCACAGAAAAACTATTAGAAATAATCAACAACTACAGCAAAGTAGCAGGGTATAAAATTAACGTGCATAAATCAGTAGCATTTCTATACACTAACAATGAACTAACAGAAAAAGAACTCAAGAACTCAATCCCATTCACAATCACAACGAAAAGAATAAAATACCTTGGGATAAACTTAACCAAGGAAGTGAAGGATCTATACAATGAAAACTACAAGACTTTCTTGAAAGAAATTGACAATGACATAAAGAGATGGAAAGACATTCCTTGCACATGGATTGGAAGAATAAACATAGTTAAAATGTCCATACTACCTAAAGCAATATACAGATTCAATGCTATCCCAATCAGAATCCCAAGAACATTCTTCACAGATATTGAACAACCAATCCTAAAATTCATATGGGGCAACAAAAGACTGCGAATTGCTAAAGCAATCCTGAGCAAGAAAAACAAAGCCGGCGGAATCACAATCCCCGATTTCAAAACATACTACAAAGCTACAGTGATCAAAACAGCATGGTACTGGTACAAAAACAGGTCCACAGAGCAATGGAACAGAATTGAAAGCCCAGAGATAAAACCACACATCTATGGACAGCTAATCTTCGACAAAGGAGCAGAGGGCCTACAATGGAGAAAAGAAAGTCTCTTCAACAAATGGTGCTGGGAAAACTGGACAGCTACATGCAAAAGATTGAAAATTGACCAGTCTTTTTCACCACACACCAAAATAAACTCAAAATGGATCAAAGACCTAAAGATTAGGCCTGAGACAATAAGTCTTTTGGAAGAGAATATAGGCAGTACACTCTTTGACATCAGTTTCAAAAGAATCTTTTCGGACACTGTAACTCCTCAGTTGAGGGAAACAATAGAAAGAATAAACAAATGGGACTTCATCAGACTAAAGAGCTTCTTCAAGGCAAGGGAAAACAGGATTGAAACAAAAAAACAGCTCACTAATTGGGAAAAAATATTCACAAGCCACTTATCCAACAAAGGGTTAATCTCCATAATATACAAAGAACTCACACTGCTTAACAACAAAAAAACAAACAACCCGATCAAAAAATGGGCAGAGGACATGAACAGACATTTCTCAAAAGAAGATATGAATATGGCCAATAGACACATGAAAAGATGTTCATCATCGCTAATCATCAGGGAAATGCAAATCAAAACTACACTAAGATATCACCTTACACCCGTTAGATTGGCAAAAACATCCAAAACCAATCGCGACAAATGTTGGAGAGGTTGTGGAGAAAAAGGAACCCTCATACACTGTTGGTGGGAATGCAAACTTGTACAGCCACTATGGAAAACAGTATGGAGATTTCTCAAAAAGTTAAAAATAGAAATACCCTATGACCCAGCCATCCCATTACTGGGTATCTATCCTAAGAACCTGAAATCAGAAATCTCAAGAGTCCGTTGCACCCCTATGTTCATAGCAGCATTATTTACAATAGCCAAGACGTGGAACCAACCTACATGCCCAGAAACTGATGACTGGATAAAGAAGATGTGGTATATATACACAATGGAATACTACTCAGCCATAAAAAAAGACAAAATTGGCCCATTCACAGCAACGTGGATGGACCTCGAGGGTATTATGTTAAGCGAAATAAGCCAGTCAGAGAAAGACGAACTCTATATGACTCCACTCATAGGTGGCAGTTAGTATATTGATAAGGAGATCTGATCGGTGGTTACCGGGAAAAGGGGGGGTGGGGAGAGGTCACAAAGGGGGAAGTGGTGTACCCACAACATGACTAACAAAAATGTACAACTGAAATCTCACAAGGTTGTAATCTATCATAACATTAATAAAAAAAAAAAAAAAAAAGGGAAGTGGGAACAAGATGCCTAGACTCAGTTTTCCCTGCTGCTCTAAATACAATTATTTGCCCCAGAAATAATCAATGAATGACAATTAAAGGACTCCGAAAGCTGTAAAGAAGAAGGCAGACTGGACTGGCTAAGAACCTCAGGACTTGAAGAATGGCAATGGAGTGAGACTCCTGAGATCCCACATATGCTGGGCTGAGCACCGGAGAGGCCTGCAGCCGAAAACAACCAACAGGCATAGACAAAAAAAAAAATAAACAGAAAAACAAGAAAAGTCTGTTCTCTCTGATGAAAGGACTGGGAAACAGGAAGCACAACAGTGACCCAGTGGGGAGGCCCAACCCTAGCTCCTCAACTGAGGTACTTGTGGGTCAATTTGCCTTTAGCAGCAGCTTCAAAGCCCTAGTGGGCCCACCCAACCTCTGCTTCACAACCAGGGCACTGGTGAGCCAATTCAACTGTAGCATCAGCAAAGAAGCCCCAGTGAACTGTCCCGACCCCTGCTCCACAAATTAGGCTTCAGTAGGCAGTCCAATTCACTTGCAGTAGCAGCAGTAAAGTTCCAAGAGCCATCCCAATCCCCACTTCACAACCACTGCACCAGCAAGCAGTCTGATCTGCCAGCAACAGCAGCTTCACAACAGTGACAAGCCCACCCAACCCCTGCTCCACACCTGGGGAAACTGTGAGGGGGCCAAGCCACCCACATCAGCTGAGCCCAGCTGGAGTCAGGCCAGAGAGAAATGGCGTATTACCCATAGAAGAACACAAATTTGAACTGACAAGGGATTTCTCATCTGAAACTATGGAGGCTAGAGGAAGTGGCACAATAATTCTTACTGCTGAAAGGAAACAATTATCAATCAGGAATCCTATATCTAACAAAAGCACCCTTCAGGAATGAAGGGGAAATAAAGACATTATCAGACAAAGGAAACTAATAAATTTGTTGCTAGCAGACCTATTCACAAATGATATCTAAAGAAAGCTATCCAAACGGAAAGAAAATGATAAAATGAGGTATACACTTACAATGGAATGTTATTTGGCTGTAAAACGAATTAAGTACTAATATATGTTACCAGATTGATGAATTTTGAAAACATTATGCAAGTGAAAAAAGTCAGCCACAAAATACTACATATTATATGAAATCATTTTCCCAGAAGGGTGAGATATTCAGACAGGAAAGAATAATGGAATGGTTAAGAGTTGAGATAAGCACAATAGACTCTCCTTTACCTTATGAGTTTCTTTAATCAAATTTTACAGTTGAAGCAAAAATTTTCGCACAATCTAATGTGCTGGTCAATGAACGCAGAGGAAATACTTAAGAAAATTATGCTTAAAAAGTGAAAAAAGGAAAGAAAACTAAATGGAAGTAAAGTTTCTACACTTCACTTAAAATGGTAAAATTTTGATACTAGTAGGCTTTTGATAACATTAACTATGTACATGGTAATTCCTAGAACAACCACGATGAAAATTTAAGAAAGCAATATACTAAAAAATAGTATAAATAAATCAAAATGGAATTCTAAGAAATGTTCAAATAATCCATAAGATGTCCTTCAATGGACGAATGGTTAAACAATGGTATAGTCATGCCATGAAATACTGCTCAGCAATAAAAAGGAGCAAACTTGACAGCATGCAGCAACTTGGATCAATCTCATGGGAATTACGCTGAGCAAAAACACTCAATCCAAAAGGCTATATACCATATACTTCCACTTATCTAACATTCTTGACATGACAAAATTATAAAAAAAGAGAAGAGATTAGTGATTGCCTCGGGTTAAAAATGGGGGTGAGGGAGTGGGTGTGGTTAAAAAGGGTAACACAAGGAAGCCTTATGATGATATGGTGATGGTACAATTAAGTATCTTGACTGTGGCAGAAGTTACAGAAAGCTACACATGTGATTAAAATGGACAGAGCTCTACACACACATGCACACGTGAGTGTGTGCGTAACTGGTAAAATCTGAACAAGTTCCACGGATTGTACCAACGTCAGTTTCCTGGTTTTCATGCTGTACTATGCTATATAAGGCATTAACATTGTAGGAGGTTGTGTGAAAGATTAACAGACCATCTCTAGACACTTTGAAATTTCTTGTGGATCTGTACTTATTTTAAAACAAAAAGTTTAAAAAAAACTTTTTATTCAATTGATACCTCAAAAATTTTTGACTCTCCAAATCTGTAATATTGTGATAATTTTAAATAAAAAACAAGGAAGCTTAGAAAAAATAATTAGAGAACAAGAATGAGCTATTAGATATTAAAATATGACTTTCAAAAGAAATTCAACAGAAGAGCTGGAATAAAAGTTAAGGAAGATTTCCTGAATGTAGAACAAAACACCCACAAAGAAATAGAAACCATACGAAAAAGAGGGAAGAGATTCAGAGGACCATTCCTATAGGTCTAAGATCTCACTAACAAGAATTCCAACAGCTGGGGCTGGCCCTGTGGCATAGTGGTTAAAGTTCAGTGCGTTCCACTCCAGCAGCCCGAGTTTGCAGGCCCAGACCTACACCACTGATTGGCCATGCTGTATAAAGTGGAGGAAGCTCAGGGCTAATCTTCCTTAGGCAAAAAAACCAAACAAACAAACAAAAAACACACACACAAAAAAACAGCCCTAAGAGAAAGCATAGAGAAAATAAAGAAAATTATCAAATAAATAATTTTAAAAAGTTTCTCACGGCTGAACAAAGTCACAAAATGAAAGGGCCCACTACATGTGTAAAAGTAAAACATCAAGCAAAAGAGTTACATCTACATTATTCAGAAATTTGGTGAAAACAGATATGGAGTTAAAAAAAAAGGCTTTTCTGGAGATGGAGAAATGGCAGACTGGTTAATGCTTTCAATGGACTGCAACGCAATTGCATCGTAATCTCATCTGTATTATTTCATTTTTTACAATATGCATTTATGTAACATTTATTTGTATTCAAAGAAAAAGGCACTGCATGGCGCTTGGATTTTAAGGATTCTGACTAAAAAGGAAGCCCAGGTTTCAGGACAGAAGTTGCACTAAATGTAGAGGTCTGGGGGTGGTCGAGGGCAGGGTGTGACATTAGATCAACAAGTCTGTGGAGACTGTAGTACAGGGAGGGTTGGGAGAAAATGCAGGATTATAGGTGAAAAACAAGGAATTGAGGTGATTGTAGAGGGCTGTCAACGTCAGGATACGGAGTTTAGAATCTATCTTGTAGGTAGTTGAAAGTCAGGGAAGGTTTTAGGCAAAAAAATAACATGAATTGAACCATGCTTTATAAGATCATGTGTCCTCAAGCACAAAGAATCGACAGGAGGAGAGGCTGAAGACAGAGAGATTATAAAAATCGTCTCACTGAGGAGTAACACAGTCTGAGTGGTACGTGGCAGTGGGGATGAACATGAAGAGACAAAGGTAGATGTTACCGTGAAGACAAAGCCAATGTGACCATCGACTGAATAGAGAAGCTACTGGCCTGAGAAGGAACTAGTGAAGACTGTCCCTATCCAAGACAGGGACTATGGAAAGGAGGGCAGGTTTGAAGAGAGAACATAACAAACTTGGCATTAGAAATCTTGGGTTTTATTTTTATTTTATTTTTTAAACCACTTTATTGAGATATGATTGACATGCAAAAAACTATACATATTTAATGGATACAACTTGATAAGTTGGAGATAGTACACAACCAGAAATATCGGGTTTTAAATACTAGATTTGTGGAGAGATGATCACTAGGTAGTTAGAAATTCAAGTTTAAATATTAGGAAAAAGGTCAGGATTAGAGAAACAGATTTAGAGATATTTGCATAAGTTCACTATTTTCCATAACATACCTTCCTCCCACACATACCTTCAAGTACACTCAAACATTCAGGTTAAACATTGAGTACCTCCTCTACAACAGGTGTTATGGTACTACGACAGGTACGGAAGCTATAAAAATGAATAAAACATAGCTTCTTATCTCTAGGAGCTTACATTCTAAGATCTCTGAAAGGTTTTTTTTTTCTCTTGGTCAGAATCTCACAACACTGTATTTCACCAGTCCATGTCACCCAAAATAGCAATGGACATGGGCATGCCAGGTCTTGGCTACTGCCTAAATGGCTGAGAAAGTGACAAGGGCACCTCACCATTTTATACACCACCACAACCAAGCTGCCAGCAGGGTGGGGCATGACAGCTCCCAGCAATTTTCTGCTGCCAATCCTCCCCATCATCTTCCTCTCAGGAACCATATGCAACTCTGCACAGATATAATGTACCACATGGCTGCAGGAGAGAAGCCCATGTCTTTACCCTAGAGCAAGTTTCTCAGCTGGGATGTGGCTCCATCTGGAAGGCATGTCACAGATAATTTAATAGCAACATCAGAAAATGATTTCAATATGAAAACAATACATGTAGAGTGAATTCTCTATAAATTTCACTCTCACTTATACTCTGATAAGCTTTCTCAAGTGGGAGAGAAAAGAGTTGCAAGTATATTATCTGTTCAAAAATAAACACAACCCACAGCCTTCCTTATATGTGTCAAGCATTAAAAAACTGCTTATACTGTTGATTTTGCTAGCCATGGGCTTTGATGTTCTCTGGCTCCTGTCCCCACACCTCAAACCTGTGACCTATTACTTTATTTTCTAAGAAAAGGCTTTGAGATTTCATCACCCTAGAGAAGTAGATCACACATGTGAAATGCTATGTAAATGATACATGCTAGTCTTAAAATGGCTCAGAGTCACAGCACTGGGTAGTATGAAGTTAAACATATTCCCTATTTTATCATTTCTTGAAGTGAAACTGCGTATCTCAAATCTGTACAGAATGTACACTTGTACTACACTGACCCGAGTGGTAACTAAGATAAAGGTTAAATCCTCATCTTATATAGGAGCTAACAGGCCAGTGAAAAATTTCTATCACATCTTAACATAGGGATTTTATGTTCTTGAGAAAATCTTAACATTTATTTATAAGTCTTCCAAACAGCTTCCCATCTAACCACTCAGTGTAATTACATGTGTTGTTGAAGACCAGCAAAAGACTCAGAAATAGTGATAGAACCTAATAGAGTTGGTTGGCTCTCCTTTCTCTCATTAAAACAAGCATCTATTTGCATGTGTGTGTATGTGTGTTGAGTGTGTGCGTGGTATATGTATATATACGTTTTTTAAAATAAAAGGAGGATTTCAATTTTGTAAGCATATTTTCTCTAAGTGCTGATGCTATTCTTATTAAACAAATGATAACTGCTTGGAATCCCAGCCACACATTCAGGTTCATTCTCTTTCTCCTCAGGCAGTTTCCAAAATTCACATTTTCATTTCAACAGCCCTCATTACTGGTATCATTTAATAGTGGAGAGTTTCCTCAAGTCAATACCAATCTTGCTGATCCTGCAAACACTTAATGTTGTTGACATAACACAATCTGAATCCATAGCTACTAAATGCAAAAAATTAAAAACCATTCCTTCATCCGACAGGTATCAAGTACTAAGAACAACTCTGTCAGTCACTTAGCCTTGTCACGGAGACACAGCATTGGAGAGACATCAAGCACAGGGCCTTTCACGGGACCCCACTCCCTTCAATAATAGTGCCATCTCATCTATCTCCTGGCCACCCATATATACTGCATCTTCTCAAAGACATTTGACACCTTAAACTCAACCACTACGAAGACGAAAACGTGTACCTGGAAGACATCTTGTTGGACATATCTGGCTCATACTTCCTCATTAACAAAGAGCCCTTTACCACAGGTAAATCTTAACTAACCAGAAGAGGGAGAAACCTTGCCCTCAGAAGGAGCAATAAAAACCCAATCAGAACTAAATTATTCTTCAATTAAGCTTTTAATGCCTTCGGCTGAGTCTAAATTAAGAAATAAAATATCTCTTTACCTGATTGGAAAACCTCATGCTCACATTACGTTGATTCTGTAGTGGGACATAGCGTTGGACAGGATCAATATCTTTAGGACTGATTAATTCATCAGCTGAAAAAAAAGAAGGAAAATGACATTATCAAAATTACAACTGTACAACACAATAAACCAACTAGACCTAACAGATATCCATAGAACATTCCATTCAATAAGAGCAGAATACACATCCTTCTCAACACACATAGAACACCTTCCATATGCTAGGCCATAAAACAAGTTTCAATAAATTTAAAAGGATCAAAATCATAGAAAGTATGTTCTCTGATCACAATGGAACAAAATTAGAAATCAGTAACAGAAAGAAGTTTTAGAAATTTACAAATATGTGGAAATTAAACAACATACTACTAAATAACCAATGGGTCAAAAAAGAAACCAAAAGAGAAATTAGAAAATACTTTCTGATGTACTTTCTGATGAGATGATTGAAAATGAAGACATAACATACCCTAACTTATGGGATATGGGTAAAGCAATGCTCAGAGGGAAACTTGTATCTGTAAATGCCTATATTAAAACAGAAGAAAAACCTCATATCAATAATCTATGCTTCCACATTAAGACAGTGGATGAAAGAGAGCAAACTAAGTCAAAGTCAAGCAGAGGAAGGAAATAATAAAGATCAGGGTAGAAATTAATGAAGTAAAGAAAAACAATAGAGAATATAAATGAAACCAAACGTAGATTCTTGAAAAGCTCAAAAGTTGACAAACCTTTAGCTAGACTGACCAAGACAAAAAGAAAGCTTTGACTCAAATTACTAAATCAGGAATGAAAGAAAGAACATTACTACGAACTTTAAGGAATATAAGAGAATACCATGAACAGACATATGCCAACAATTCAGATAACCCAGATGATATGGACAAATTCCTAGAAATACACATATTACCAAAACTGACTCAAGAAGAAACAGAAAATCTGAACAGATGTATAACAACTGACTGAAACTTCCCACCCAAAAAAAGCTCAGAACCAGATGGCTTCATTGGTAAATTTTCTCAAACAGTTAAAGAAGAACTAAAATCAACCTTTCACAAACTTTCTCAAAAAATAGTAGGGAGAACACTTCCCAACTCATTCTAAGAGGCCAGCACTACCCTACTTCCAAAATCAAAGACACCACAAGAAAAGAAAATTACAACCCAAAATCTCTTCTGAATATAGACACAAAAATCCCCAACAAAAATACCAGCAAACCAAAGTGAGTAACATATAAAAAGGATTACACATTATGACCAAGTGAGATTTATCCCACAAATGCAAGGATGGCTTAACATCCCCAAATCAGTAATTCTAATACACCATTTCAAGAGAATAAAGGACAAAAAACTACATGATCATCTCAGTAGACACAGAAAACACACTTGACAAAATTCAACATCCTTTCTTGATAAAAAGCATTCAATAAACTAGGGATAAAAGGGAACTTCCTCAACCTGATAAAGGGCATCTATGAAAAACCAATGGCTAATATCACACTCATAGTAAAAGACTGAATGTCACAAAGATTAGGAACAAGACAATGATGTCCACTCTTGGCACTTCTATTCAACATTGTACTGGAGGTTCCAGCCAGTGAAATTAGGCAAGAAAACGTAATAAAAGGCATCCAAATTGAAATGAGGAAGCTACAGTAATTAAGACAGTGTGGTCCTGGCATGAAGACAGATATAGAGATCAATGGAATAGACTCAGGAATCTGGAAAAAAACCCTTATATTTACAGTCAATTGATTTTTCACAAGGGTGCCAAAACAACTCAATGGGGAAAAGAATAGTTTTTTTCCCCACAAATTGTGCTGGGGCAACTAGATATCCAAATGCAAAAGAATGAAGTTGGATCTTCATTCCTCACACCATCTACAAAAATTAACTGAAAATAGAGCAAAAAGTTAAACGTAAGAGGGGCCAGCCCTGTGGCCGAGTGGTTAAGTTTACGCACTCTGCTTTGGCTGCCCAGGATTTCACCACTTTGGATCCCGGGTGCAGGGCTAGCACTGCTCATCAAGCTGTGCTGAGGCAGTGTCCCACATAACACAACAAGAAGGACCTGCAACTAGAATATAAACTATGTACTGGGGGTGGGGGTGCTTTGGGGAGAAGAAGAAGAAGAAGAAGAAGAAAAGAAGACTGGCAATAGATGGTTAGCTCAGGTGCCAATCCTAAAAAGTAAAACTGTTAAAATATGTTTATGACTTTGAATTAGACAAAACTACGACATCAAAACATAAACAACAAAAGAAAAAATGAGATAAACTGGATTTTGTCAAAATTATAACCTTTTGTACCTCAAAGGACACCATCAACAGAGCAAAATGACAGCCCACAGAATGGAAGAGAATATTTGCAAATCATATATGTTGTAGGAAACTTCTATCTTGCATATGTAAAGAATTCTTACAACTCAATACTAAAAAGACAACCTAATTTAAAAATGGCCACAGTAACTGAACAGACATTTCTCTGAAGAAGATTTACAAATTACCCAATAAGCACATGAACAGATGTTCAACAACAGTAGTCATTTGGGAAATGCTTATCAAAACCACAATGAGATACCACTTCATACCCATTAGGATGGCTATAATCAAAAAAACAGACAAAAACATGGGTTGGAGAAAACGTAGAGAAATTGGAACCCTCATACATCACTGGTTGGAATGTTATCGCCACTTTGGAAAACAGTCAGCCATTGCTCAAAATATTAAAGGAAGAGTTACTATATGTCTCATCCCTAGGTATATACCATACATTTCATCTATTTACAGTTTACAGTTCAGTGCATTTCTATCCATAGGTATATACCCAAGAGAGAGAAAAACATGTCATTTTAAGAATGAAACAGCAACTTCTACAAGAAAATTCATAGCCATATTCTTTATAATAGCAAAGAAGTAGAAACAATCCAAATGTCCATCACCTGATGAATGGATACATCAAATGTGGTGTATACAAATAATGGAATGTTATTCGGCCATAAAAAGGAATGAAGTGTTGATTGATACATGGATGAACCTTGAAAACAGTGAGAAAAGTAAAAAAAAAAGCCAGTCACAAGAGGCCACACATTATATGAGTCAAGGTATATGAAATGTCCAGAATAGGAAAATCTATAGAAAATAAGAAGTAGATTAATGATTGTCTAGGGCTGGGGCGGGGAGCCAGTGCTGGTGGTCTAGTGGTTAAGATCAGGTGCTCCTCTGCTGTGGCCCAGGTTGCTTCGCCAATCAGGGAACCACGCTACCCATATGTGGGTTGTCATACTGTGTGTTGCTGTGATGCTGAAAGCCACGCCACGGGTATTTCAAATACCAGCAGGTGGAGAGGTTTCAGCAGAGCTTTCAAACTAGGACAGCTATGAAGAATAACCTGGCCACTCACTTCCAAAAAATCTGGCCACGAAAACTCTATGAATAGCAGCAGAACACTGTCTGATACAGCCATGATGCTGGGGGGGAGAGAGAAAAGGTGAACTGATTAGGGGGAAGTGAGCAGTGACTGCTAAAGGGTATGAGGTTTTGGGGGGGATGATGGAAATATTCTAAAATTAATTGTTTGTAGTGACAGTTGCACAAATCTCCGTGAATATACTAAAAACCACTGACTTGTAAACTTTAAGTGAAATGTATGGTATGTAAATTGTACCTCAATAAAGTTTTAAAAAAGAATGCATTTGCCTTCTCAAGGAAGGAAATCAGTTCACTAAGGGGAGTCAAAGTGTTTCCTGACGCTACATTATAAGAGACTTCTGAGACAGGCGTTTCCTCTGGGGCACTGATCGGCACGAGGGTAATGTCTTGAACTGCTGCTGTACGGTAAACATGGAAGCTCTTTTCATGTGGTAGTTCCTGGTGGCAAATTTTGATAAAATCCAAGGATACCACAAGGAAGGCCATTTAGATTTTGGGAGGGCAGGGTGAGAAGAAAGTCCTAAGTTGTGGTTCCTTGCTGTCTTCTGCTCTAACACACCTCAGAGAGACCCATCGGCACCCGAGGCTCACTAAGGCAGGGACTCTCCGTGAGCCTGGAAGAAATTAAGCTGTGAGGGGTGGTGGTGGGAAAACCCAACTCAAACGTAATTCTACATATCTCATCAGAGTACAAACTGGCAGTATTACACAAATTTACAGCAAGCATCCTCTGACCCAGCATTTGTATATCTATAAAGTTATCTTATTATACTCAGACATGTGAAAGTTAATTAAATAATAACAACAAAAAGGGGATCCAACTCTTCTAAAGTGAGTCAGCACACTTTATTTTTACTGCACTTAAGTGATGAAAATGTGCTCATTTCATTCCTGATCTTCAATTCTATACTGACCATATAAAAACAACACCATGCTGAGTTTTGTATAAATTTACCTGTGTGTAGTATTTACTAAAAAAAAGAAAAAATACTACAACTCACTTTCCATATCTTTTTAGGTACCATTTTTAGGCAGTGAATAATTCTAAAACACAGAGCAGGGAGTTAACCACAAAAATGCTTATAAAAGTCTTTGCAGCTTTGGGAAAGTTTCTCATTATATTTCTATTCAAGGGTAACTTCAGGGCACATGTGCAATGTTATCCAACAGACAAAATCACCAAAGGCGTTTATTGTAACTCTTGGAAGATGTTTTTAATAATAATAAAAGTGATATTAAAATAGAATAATAAGAAAGAGGAGGAGTGGCAGCAGCCACAGAGCCACTGCTGCCTCTGCAACAGCAGCTGTAGCAATACTGAGACGGTGCTCACGACATTTCTGCCGCTGTTTAAGCATTTCACATATAGTAATTCATTAATCCTCACAATAAGTTTATCATTTTACAGATGATGAAACGGAGGCACTGAGTAGTTAAGCAGCTTTGCACACAGCTATAATTACAGAGCTTAGATTCAAACATAGGCAGTCTCTCTCTGGAGTCTGGGTCCTAAACCACAAACAATCCTGTCCTTTAAGAACACTGACATTCTATACAACACAGATGGAACAGATAGCAGGAGGGAGAAACAATAAGCAAACAATTTAGACCTTGATACCTTATATTTTCCTACCCAAATCAGGGAGCCTATTACAGAACATTCTTCTCTCTCTCTGAAAAAAATACACTTTCACAAAATTTAAAACAAACCAATACAGGCTTAATTATGGCAAATATCCACATATAATTTTAATTTACTAATATCTGTTTAGCTCATGATGCAAGGTTGACGGTCATAGTCTAAAGAGCAGCAAATTACTTCTCTGTCTCATTTGTCTGATCATTGAGATGTGAAAAAAATTTCCACTACCAACAAGCATTTTACATAATAAATGTTTCACTGTCATTCTATAGAAATGAAATAATATATTATTTTGTTATTTATAAATTATGACAGATAAATTAAGAAATCTTATATCCTTGGAAAGCATAAATGCTAATCTATTAAAATTGATATGAATCAAACAGTTAACCAAGTCTTTTGAAAAAGTTTATTTCTTCACACTTCCTTCCTATTTCTTCCTTTGTACTGCACCTGCATATCTGGCTTGATGTTCCAACTTATACCATGTACTTATCTATGACTCCATGGGCCGGATGCTTCTTACTCATGGCTGCACCCCACTACCCAGCACAGCATCTGGCACAAAGTAGGTATTCAAGAGACTTATTAAACAAAATAATAAATTGGGGGTTAACAAATGGAAACATTAATTGCCATAATCATTACATGAATTCCCATAATGGTAAAAGTGACGAGCACCTTAAAACGTCAAGTTAATAGACTTTTTTTTTTTTCACTGCATTGATTTTTAGCATTCAGAAGGCAAAAACAGAGCACCTCATAGTGCTAATTCCATGGTGCTGGTTTTCTGGTGAAGAGTGACGAGCCTGAAAGAACTTATACCCAACCAATTACAAAACTGTTAAATGGAAAATGAAAGAACAGGATAAAAGAGCAACTGGCTTTCTACATTTCACAATACAGTACCCAACTGCACAGATAATCAAGCATTTCTATAAATGGGGATAGCTGACTTTAAATCCTTAGAAGACAGATTAGGGTCACTAAGATTTGCATTTTTTATGCACAGAAAGGCTTACAAAATATACCCTGAGTTTACCTCTAACAATAATTGTTGAGAGTAAAAAGAAAATATTAAGGAGTATTTTGGTTTCTTTAATCAAATGACAATTTAAAGGAAATTTAACAGAGTGGGAAATTTTTTTATCATGACACAAAATTACATAGAACACACTAAAATAGGCTCAGCAGCTAATTTACAGAGAAAGATTACGTGATTCAAAGCCTAGTTGATTCCCAACTGCAGTGACACATATTAGAGACACACGTATTAAGAGAAGTGAGCTATGGAGAAAAAGAAAACATAGATCTTCAACGTCATACCTTATACCAAAAAATCCCAAATGTATGTTTTTAACTCAATTGATTAACAGTGATGAACTTTCAAAGATTAGATGTTAAATTCTATGGCAAGAATTTAAATATAAAAACAATGAAAGACCTGAATATATAAAGACTGTAAATTTCGTTCATCAAAAAACAGAACAAGCAAAGTTCAGAGGCAAACAAACTAGGAAACTGTCAGAAAGGTTTACTAATATATCTAACATATAAAACATTTATGCAGACTGATAAGAAAAACTGTAAAACCAAGGTTAAATGGGCAAAGCAAATAACTAGACAATTCACAGAGGACACAGAAATGACTAAGAAATATGTTTTTAACAACCAATCAGCATGTAAATGAAAACAGGATACAAATTAATTCTTACTAGCTTACCAAAGTTTTTAGTTTTTATTTTTATTTTTGCTGAAGATTTTCCCTGAGCTAACATCTGTGCCAATCTTCCCCTATGTATGTGGGCCACCAGCACAGCATGGCTGGTCACAGAGTGGTATAGGTCTGTCTGCACCTGGGAACCAAACCTGGGCCACTGAAGTGGAGCATGCTGAACTTAACCCCTAGGCCACCAGGGCTGGCTCAAAAGTTTTCAGTTTTTTTTTCCCCCTGCTTTTTTCTCCCCAAATGCCCCCAGCACATAGTTGTCTATTTTCAGTTGTGGGTCCTTCTAGTTGTGGCGAAAGTTTTTAGTTTTAATAAGCATATTTAATGCCACAAAGGTCACAGGGTGACACAATCACCTTGCAGACTCCTGAATAAATCAATAAAGTCTCTGTCAGTCTTGGGCTGAATGACCTTGGGTGAGTTGCTAAACTCTTCTGAGCTTCAGTTATGACACAGAGTACCCATCTCATAGAGAAGTTAGCAGGATTACTTAGGATATTATTTGTAAAGGGTGGAGCACAGAATCTGACTCGTTTTAAGGCAGATATTATTAAAATTTCTGGGAAACAGTTTGACAATACATATGCTTTTATATTTAATTTTACTAACATATTTGAGGGTGGGATCACAAATTTTTTATACAAGTTTTCTAGCCCTAGTAGTAATTCAACTAAAAATCTTAGTTTCAAGAAAGCCAGTCGTTTACACAATGAAAGAAGATCTTTCTAGGTGAAGCTTTTTTGAAGAAGATTTGCCCTTAGCTAACATCTGCTGCCAATCTTCCTCTTTTTTTTTCTCCCCAAAGCCCCCCAGTACACAGTTGTAGTCCTAGCTGTAGGTTCTTCTAGCTCCACTATGTGGGACGCCGCTCCATCATGGCCTGATAAGCAGTGAACCCCAGGCTGCCGAAGTAGAGCACGTGAACCTAACCACTTGGCCATGGGCCATGGGGCCAGCCCATAGGTGAAGCTTTTAAAGTAATACTGTATTACATGTGCTCTCAAGGTGTTTATAATGCCTACTGCACAGAAATCCTACCGTAGGTCACTAGCAATCACATGAATACCACAAAAAGGATGACAAAAGTGCTCAGAAATTGATGTCTTTCTGCTTGAAGTTTCCTGAAGTGTAACAGCTGGGAAATCTTTTAGCAACCACAATTTAGAAATTTATCTGTACATTCTTATCTATTCATTTTGTCTTTGAGTTAAAGACTGATTTACTGATGCGTTACTGATGAGTATCAGTAACAAAACCACGTGCTATACTGAGTAATTGAGTCAATTGCATTTGGAGTCAACAGATGAATGAAAATCAAGACCTCAGTTTCTTACGACCTCATGCACACTAGAGGGCACTTGATCACTAATTGAAAAGCATTAGACTTTCAGGCTTAATCAGTGGCTTTTATATTTGAGGTCAATTGGGCAAGAAATATCATGAATGAAATCAAATGCAAATGGACTTATCTTAGTTACAAACACTGGAATTAGGAGGTAGTACATCAGAATAACTATGCTGCCCTCAGAGGGCAGAAATATTTCCCAGATTGTCGCATTTCCTGCTTGCTGTAGAGTGACTGGCTATCACAATGACTAGCATAGAGCAGGCCTCTACAAATAGTAGCTGAATCATCGAGTAGATTAACGGTTAGGGAGCAATGAGGGAAGCATTTTCTTCCAGTGATATTTTGTGGCTATGGGAGTACTGGCAAGGAGGGTCCATGAGCATCCTGAGTTGCCAGATTAACAAGAACTATGAAACCTATTTTCACAAATACTATCTCCTAAATGGTGTCTGAGAGAGGGAGGGAAGGAAAAAGGAAGGACAGGAAGTAGAAGAATCATTTAAGTATGTATTTGTCCCACAGTAAATGCTTTATGTGTATTTCCTCATCAGTTTATCCTTCTTACATAAAAATAAAGAAACTGATGATCATAGAAGTTAAGAAAATTCTTCAAGTCATATAAGTAGTAAGTAGTAGAACTTGTATTCAAACCCTGAACCGCTTATTTCCTGAGTTTATAACTAAAACTCTTGATCTTTCCACTACAGTCCAAGAAAAATATGAAGAAAAAAAAGGAAGAGAAACCAGGGGAGAAGGAAGTGGAGAACAAGATGATCATGTCCAAGAAATAACCTATATCACATGGCTACAAGTTTGCCAGGTATTAATACTCACTTAAAATACGGTGTCTATTGGAAAATAAATTGAGTTCCAAACAATGACTTACCAAAGAAATTTAGGGACCCAAGAAATTAAACTGGGAACCGTTTTTGTACATAACATTTTGGATATTTTAAAGTACTTGCATATCTATTTTATCTTAAAGGTCTCTGACTAAAACTCCCAGAAAATTAAATAATACCCATGCCAAAAAGAAAAAATTCTTTGTAAAATTCTAGAAAATATTTTGGGAGTTTGTGTGTATTGGAGAGAAAGTTGTAGTTAATTAAAATTGCTCAATAATTCAAGCTTAATCAAAGAACATGACTTTAACTCCTGATGTTTACTAATAATGTTTTCAAAGTATTCATTCTAAAAAAATCCTTCATTCACCTGTCTTAAGTCATACAGTATGTAAAGCTCTAATCTTTAATGATTTGGGATCTTACAGTAGTACCTAAATGAAGGTCATCACCTTGAATGTCTGAGGTACAGGGCAAGGAAAGTCAGTTGCATGTACATTGGAAAAAAAAGCTAAAATCTACAAGTCAGATATGTTTTAAAGCTAAACAACCGATCTGTTAGTTTCTCTTTTAAAAAATATTAAGTAAGAAAATACGTTAAAGTTAAGTAATGGCTTTGGGAAAGTTTTAGAGTAAAGTTATCATTAATCTTATGTTATCTCATATTTCTCTAGTTTTCTTAACCTCAAAAAAATCAGAATCCAAAGATCATGATTTTCAAACAACGTATATATGATAAATACTTTTATAGTTATTTTTGCAAAGAACTCAAAAAGTACACTGCTTTCTACAGACTGATCATTTCTTACATGGATAGTTTCTAAACTCCCAAATTTAAATAATAATTGATGATGTAACAAATGATCACTTTATTCTAAGACACGTCAAATGTTATATCTTAAAATATGTCTCTGGTTTAAAATAAACAAGTTTATAATTTATACACCTAATTTATAGCAAATACTGATTTTCTAAAAGTCTAAATTTTCCAAAGGAAAAGAAAAATAAATACTGTAATAATTAACTATTTTCTAAGAACACAATGGGTAGTTCAGGTCTTGGGCCAGGAAACAGCATATTGAGTCTTTTTGCTCTAACAATGGAATAAAAGCCACATAGTTCTGTTGTATAATTATTCACTAAGGCATACAAAGAACAAAATATTCTTAGTAGATTTCACTGGACACAAATTGGCCTGAATTAGTGAAAGACATATATTACAGAATATTTTTAAAAATTGAATGTTCTAATATTTTCACGTAACTCCAATTAACTGCCCACAAAATTACTGAGGCTTCTTTAATGAACAAATAAGACTTTGTCAGTAAATGTGGTGTGTGGACTCCTGATGAACATCCATAGAAGTTTGCAGGTTCTTGGGGCAAGTATACAATAGTTAAGAGTGAGTTGTTAACCAGATGACACAGCTAGGTCAGAGCGCTAACGAACACGCAGCCTCTCATTTTTCAGTGGGAGACAAGCATGTGGTCTCCTAGTTTGCAACACACCTTCTGCATGTTCTCTACTGCCTTTGCAGAAGGCTCAGCAGGGAAAAGAGAAACTGACTCTTTCTTTGAAGGCTCACTCTTCCAGAGATCAAGAAATGACCTACACTATTTCTGTTCATTCTGGTCTTAATATAAGAAAATGCTACCTACCACAAAATCTGTCTACACCGAATACATTTATTTTGGAATAAGGAAGGTCCAGTGCTTTTTTACCGATGGATATTGGTTCAGTCTTTTTCTTTTTTTGTTAAAGGTCAATTTGCTTATGTAGAGTATAGTCAATTCTGCATTCCCAATTCATCAGCCTTCTCAATTGTATCCAGAGGCTTTGTTCAAATAGCACTCTTTCTAGCTGTATCAACCTCAGGCTGAACATAGAGCAAAAAGCAAAATGAAGAAGGTTTAGATCTCAAATCCCATATCCCAGGTACCAGTTTTCAGCCTCAGAATCACAAAAAGAATTTCATTATGATCATTTGTAATTTCCAAGTGTAGTACGTAGGATTCTGATGTTAAAATTCTTGCCCTTAGATAGGTTAGCTAATCCTCTACTGTAATATGTTTTATTTAGCTATGAGTATCAACAAGCCTTTTTCGTATTCACGCTTAGTGAGATGGAAATAACATTCTAACCAGAGATAACCTCACCATCATGGCTTGATTCTAAGAAAACTACTTCATCTCATATTTTTGTCTTTTGGAAAATCTAAAAGCAAAATCTGTGTAAGTAACATCAACTCCTTATCAAAAAACTGTCCCTTTAAAGGAAGAACATTTTTCTAGAGTTTTTAAATTGGTATTAAGTTTATATGGAGACCCAGAAAATGCAGTTAGGCAAAGAGCAAATTGAAAACAGCATTAAGCTAATTTTCTCTTCTTTGGTTAGCTTCTATTTGCTCTTATATATCACCTGTGAAAGGCTTGAATTGGAAATCTGGAATTTGAAATATTCTTCCCTAATGGAATGTACAAAGAGAAACCCAAGATTACTACTCTTACAGCACAAACAAATTTGGCATTTATGCAGTACTAAGAACAACAAAGACAGTAACAGTATTTCACATAGTCAGCAATTCTTTTAGTGCAGGTACAGTATTTACAATCAGCCTGTTTCATAATCTTTTTGCCATAAAGGAATTCTGCCTCTAATAAGATAGACTTTTTGATGGAAATGCTAATAATATTTGAAATTTTAGCAAGGAATGGCCCAGGAAAATGCGTAATGCTTCTTTGTGTTCATTAAATTAGGCTTCGTTTCAATGAGTCCAAAGAGTACTTTTATTTGGCTGAAGTTTTAGGAGAAGCTGAAGAAAAATTCTTCAAAGAATTATGAATAATAGTCTCATTAAGGCTCTAGATAATTGAGTAAATTGCCAATATGTATTTATTGGAAAGAAGAAAACTTTGGGATAACTAATCTCTTTTGGCAAGTGGCTTACTAAAGCTATGACCAAACATGATTGTTACATTAAATCAGAATTTTACTACATTATATAAAAGTAAGTAAAGTTCCCACTGGCTTCTGCTAGAAACCTATCCACTAAGCTGAATGCAGCTCTCTAAATTATCAAAATGGTACCCACACCTATCTGACTTTCTTCCCAGAAACTGTCCATCATCATTCAGTGAAACAGACATGTTAATATACATTTACACACTAAGAAATTCTCCCAAGACCTCTTAACAACATGAAACACCACCCAAATCCAAGAAAAATGTCTGCAAAGACATATTTATTTCTAACGGTTTGATAACAAGAGAAAAAACTGTTCCCAATCTTTTCTACTTACCCAAGAGTTTTGCAATGATATAAAGGGCTTGTCCCCAAAGAAACAGTTTTCCATCACGCCCACAGTTGCTAGGAAATCGCTTTTGACTACCAGGGTTTCTTTTTTCAGATTCTACAAAATCAGCCGGGACATAATAGTACTTTGGTACAACAGGATAACCTATGGAGTTTAAAAATAAATATTTAAAATATAACAAATCAGTGTCCTTCCTGAATTTTCTCTTTGAGAAACTGCAATGATTAGAAAGCAAAGGGAAAGGTATGTAGCAGGTAACCAATTTGATAGACTATAGAAAATTGGATATTTTGCCTCCTTTCAGAAATTGCCAGTGCAAAATGTGGAAAAAGTTTCTTGACTTGAAAACACTAATTGGACAGCATATGCTATACTTTAGCCGACAATGTGTACATAATCTCCTTTAACAACATTTAATTTCAACAACTTTAAATGAATCAACAAATATACAGCATGCAAATATTTAGAGTCATTGAAGAAGCTATTTTTAAGACGATTAGTCTGTGGAAGCTTTGCAAAGGAGACACTGAGTAATCTTAAATGAAGAATTATAACCCTGAGCCATTGCTTAGAGCAAAGAAACCCTCATTTTAATCATTAAGCCCATTATCTACCATTCAATATCACTGAAGAGAACAAATCCATCTTCCCCTGTGAGCAACCTGTTTAAAAATATTACTTGGTAGGAACTAAAAATTATTATTTAAAGACTAGAATCTTTGTGGATGATATAAAGGGGGAAAAAAAACCCGACTCTAGTAGAGTGCTACAGAAGTCTTTTTGCAATATCAGCCCACAGTAAACTTAATTTTCCTAATAATATTTCACAGATTTCCCTAAAATTTGCTTCCTTCTTCATGCATCAATTGTGCTATCTGTGTCTAAAACTAGTAAAAAGGCCTATATTCACAGGGAATACTTTGAACACCACTCTCTGAATGCGATGAAGCCTAAAGTCTGGCACACTAAACTACCACCTCAATGCATTAATGATCTACCACTGAATACTGAAAGATCTCATTCAAGGGATTTCTATATCATATTCATCACAACATGCATTACACTACTTCCCACAGTGGAAAAGTAATTATTTAGAGTGTAAAGACATAACTGGTTTAAAAAATTAGTATTTATTTCAAATTCAATGTTTATCCATAAACATATCACTACTTTAACATTAAAAGTATTTTAAAGGGTGAGCACATAATGTGAAGTATTTACTCTAGGGTACTTGTGGAAAACCCTAAAGAATATTACAAACTTCACATGAGATAGGAATGGGCTCAGTGCTGTAACTGTTAGTGGATGGACTGTGTCCATAAGACCCTCCATTTTTTTTTTTTTTTAAAGATTTTATTTTTTCCTTTTTCTCCCCAAAGCCCCCCAGTACATAGTTGTATATTCTTCGTTGTGGGTCCTTCTAGTTGTAGCATGTGGGATGCTGCCTCAGCATGGTTTGATGAGCAGTGCCATGTCCGTGCCCAGGATTCGAACCAACGAAACACTGGGCCCCCTGCAGCGGAGCGCACAGACTTAACCACTCAGCCACGGGGCCAGCCCCAAGACCCTCCATTTTTACCAACACATAATAATTTTGTTGTTGTTGTTGTTGCTGAGGAAGATTAGCACTGAGCTAACATCTGTGCCAATCTTCTTCCACTGTTTATGTGGGTTGCCACCACAGCATGGCTGACGAGTAGTGCAGGTCTGTGCCTAGGATCCAAACCCACAAACTTGGACTGCCAAAGTGGAGTGCACCAAGCTTAACCACCATGACACGGGGCCAGCCCCAAGACATCATTTTTTAACTTTCAGATAAATGTTTTCAAAGCTGTTCACTCATGAGAAAATATTGTTATTTTATTAATATTTCCAAACCCAAAGATACTTGGAATTTCTCCTTTGGAATTCCTTTGATAACTGGTTTTCTAGTCATACAGAAAAATCAGTTATGTTCTTTTATGGGCCCTGCCAGTGTTTAACTGAAACCAACATCCTACTCATAAGACAGGGCCTTTTGACCATTTCTAAAATATTAAATCCATCCTCAAAGGATGACATTTTAGCTCACAGCTGATCTTCAAAATAAGATGCTAAAAGCCCTAGAGGCAGGTCCAGAAGGGAGGCCAGAAAGTTCTTGACCATGAGAGTCCCTTTAGGCTAAGGAGAGCCACTAGGTGACCCTCTGGAGGGGCAGCAGTCACCTGAACAAACCATTTCTGGTGAGCTGAATAGAAATCAGTCACTTTATATACCGTCACACTACACAGAGTGAAGAAGTTACATAGCAGCTAACGGAGGAAGAACCTCTGCCTATCTGCCAAACTATTTTGCAGTTACTATAGCCATGACCACTGAAACTCATCTCCACCCTTCTACTGCCTAATGAACTCCTTTTAGAAAAACAAATTTACGATGAAAAATTAACAATTATTCTAATTCATTCAAGATCCCACTCATTTTTTAAAATTTAATATAAACTGCTCTGTTTAAAAAGGAATCATTTACACATTTCAAAGGAACATGAAGGAAATACTAGTAGGAAGATTTTCTTGAGAAAACAACTGTACCTTCTGTGGTCTGATGGAGTACTGGAGTCAGAAGATCCTGATATTCCTTTACTTGCTTGGGATTGCCTCTGAAAACTCCTAAAATGTAAAATATAAAATCCAATAGTACCTGAGCTCAATAAGCAACATACAAATTTTACCATAGGAAAGTCTATTAGCCCAGTTATAATTATTTTGGTAATTTTCTACGTAAAAGATAAAAATAAAATGGAAAAAGGTAACACAAATGTGTGTGATATTTTTTCAGGAAATCGATTTTACAAGGTCATGTCAGCATTTAGAATCGAAAACTGAATTTTAGTCAAAATTTCTCTATTCTTAAGTGTAAATGTTATGGATATTCATAATGCTATGGATTACAGTATTCATGATTTCTATTCATAGAAAAATTCTTTGCAAATGTGAAAATATATTTGTATTATTTTTTAAATACTTAAAGTTTTTAAAAATTCTTCTATATTAAATGATTTAATATTCACTCGGAAAGCAGAAGAGCAGCATAGGAAAATGCAGAGCAGTTAACATCACGGTAGTGCAGTCTATTTTGCTAGCTGAAAGGAGCCATATTTCATTTCTCTCTTCTTTAAACCACTTATATCCTATAGCTTAAATTTCAGGAGAAAAGCTCACTTACCATCAATCATCATGTAAAGGAAAAATATGGGAAATTCACATTCAATGCCATCAAATAGCTAAAACAGAAAATAAAATATTGAAAAGTTCACTAACAGAACAATTAGTACAATTATATGACTTAGAACAATTATATTTAGGATGTACATAAAAGATTCATTTATAGTAATAACAAAATTGGACTGATTTACCAGAATTTTCCTTATTCTTTTTTCAAAAACTTTCTCAGAACTCATTCGAATGCTCATTCATTTAATCCGTCACACAGTAGTTATTCATTCAATAAGCATTTACTAAGTACTTAGCAATACCTAGCACCAACCAGACAGAGGGCTAAAAAGACAAGAGAACCTGCCCACAAAGGCTCACAGCCTAGCGGGGAGGCAGGCACGTAA
The DNA here is from genome assembly GCF_041296265.1 of Equus caballus. Classification (NCBI taxonomy): domain Eukaryota; kingdom Metazoa; phylum Chordata; class Mammalia; order Perissodactyla; family Equidae; genus Equus; species Equus caballus. The sequence goes on along the minus strand of NC_091686.1, from coordinate 981,345 downwards.
ACGAACAACTGCAGCACCTGATGAAATCTATACACACAGCATATCAGAAACACAGGGAAGGAAGGACCCGAGTCTGCCTAGGGGGTCAGGAAGGGTTTATAGGCCAGGAGATGCTTTAACTAATGCTTGACGGATTTCTCTATGGAGATGAGCTAAGGAAACTCTACACAGAGAAAGCAACTACAGTATAAACTACAGATGTATGGAAGCACAAAGTTTCTTAAAGAAACTACCAACAATTCAGTATTTCTGGAACAAGCAAGGAAGAAATAGTGGAAGCTGAAGCCCAACAGTAGGCCAGGCCAGCCAGATCAGGAAGAGCCTGGGAGGGCACGCTAAGAGACTAAGACACTGATTTGGAAGCAACAGGGAACCACAGTTGAATACTCAGCAGGATCAGATTTACTCATTAGATTTACTTGCTAGATGGACAGTTTACTGAAGAGACTTTTAGGGCAAGAGATGAGACCATTTGGAAGGCTGCTGGGAATAATCTAAAGAGAAAAGATGATAGCCTAACCAAGGCTTTTCAACTTCAGCACTTATTGATTATTTTGGGCCAAAAACTTCTTTGTTATAGGGGCTATCCTGTGCATTGCAGGATGTTTAGTAGAATCCCTGGCCTCTACCTTCCAGATGCCAGTAGCACCCACCACATGGTGACAATGCAAATGACTGCAGATATTGTCAAAGGTCCCCTGGGGACAGTTCTTGGTTATGAATCGTTAGCCTAAACCAAGGCATTAATAGAGAGGAAAGCTAAATCTGTCAGCCCTGGGGAATGATAAATAGAGTTGAGTGAGAGTGAAGCACCTAGGATGACTCTCAGGACTGGGACTTGGGAAGAAGGGTAGGAGATGAACATAAGCAGACTGCAAGGCATCCAAGTGAGGATGTCCGAAAGGCAGTTGGATTCATGGTAGGGCACTCAGGGGGAGAAGCATGAGTTAGGGATAGAAACACTAGGGTTAACAGTGACAGCTGAAGCTATGACTGTGTGAATAGCAGAAGAGAACTGAGGATGGAACCCAGGAGAAGAGTAATATTTAAGAGGTGGAAGAAAAGGAACCTGCAAAGGAGACTAACAAAGACAGTGAGAGAAGTAAGCAGAGAGTCAGGAAGAGAACTGGGTCACAGAAAACGTTTCAAGAAAGAGAACTCAGTTAAGACACTCAAATGCCAAAGAAATAAGTGAAATAAGGTCAGAAAAGCATCCAGGGTGACCAGTGACCTACACTGACTGAAGCCAGCACAGCTACCAGAAGTACTGGGGAGAGGAGCAGGGTTATAAAGTGAAGAGTAAGCAGGAGGCCAACAAGGCACTACACCAAGAATAGACCATGCTTTTCAGAAGTGTAGCCACAAAGACGGAGGCAATGGGAGGCAGAAAGAGGTGAGGGTTGAGGGAGGGTTTTTGTTGGTGTTTATTTTTCTTAATTTTTTTCATTGTAGTCATAATAGTTTATAACACTGTGAAATTTCAGTTGTACATTATTATTTGTCAAACACCATAAAAATGTGCCCCTTCACCCCTTGTCCCCATCCCCCACCTCCTTTCCCCATGGTAACCACTAAATTGTTCTCTTTGTCCATAAGTTTATCTTCCATAAATGAGTGAAATCATATGGTGTTTGCCCTTCTCCCTCTGGCTTATTTAGCTGAACATAATACTCTCAAGGTCCATCAATGTGGTTGCAAATGGAATGATTTTTCTTTTTTTATGGCTGAGTGGTATTCCATTGTATATATATACCAGATCTTTTTTATCCAATCATCAGTCAATGGGCACTTGGGCTGTTTCCACAACTTGTGTATAGTGAACAATGCTGCGATGAACATAGTGCACAAGTCTCTTTGAATTGTTGATTTCAAGTTCTTTAGAATACCCAGTAGTGGGATAGCTGGGTCATATGGTATTTCTATTTTTAATTTTTTGAGAAATCTGTATACTGTTTTCCATAGTGAGTACAACAGTTTGCATTTCCACCAGCAGTGGATGAGGGTTCCTTTTTCTCCACAACCTCTCCGACGTTTGTTATTTTTTGTCTTGGTGATTATAGCCATTTTAATGGACGTAAGGTGATATCTAAGTGCAGTTTTGATCTGCATTTCCCTGGTGATTAGTGATGTTGAACATCTTTTCATGTGCCTATGGGCCATCTGCATTTGTTCTTTGGAAAAATGTCTGTTCATATCCTCTGCCCATTTTTTGACTGGGTTCTTTGTTTTTTTGTTGTTGAGTTGTATGAGTTCTTTATATATTATGCAGATTGACCCCTTATCAGATACATGATTTGCAAATATTTTCTCCCAGTTGGTGGGTTGTCTTTTCATTTTGTTCTTGGTTTCCCCTGCCTTGCAGAAGCTCTTTAGTCTGATGAAGTCCCACTTGTTTACTTTTTCTTTTGTTTCCCTTGTCCGAGTAGACATGGTATTCAAAAAGGTCCTTTTAAGCCTGATGTCAAAGAGTGTACTGTCTATATTTTCTTGCAGAAGCTTTATGGTTTCAGGTCTTACCTTCAAGTCTTTGGTCCATTTTAAGTCTATTTTTCTGTATGGCAAAAGATAATGGTCTACTTTCATTCTTTTGCATGTGTCTGTCCAGTTTTCCCAGCACCATTTATTGAAGAGGCTTTCCTTTCTCCATTGTATGTTCTTGGCTCTTCTGTCGAAGATGAGCTGTCCATAGATGTGTGGTTTTATTTCTGGGCTTACAATTCTGTTCCACTGATCTGTGTGCCTGTTTTTATATACCAGTACTGTGCTGCTTTGATTACTATAGCTTTGTGATATATTTTGGAGTCAGGGATTGTGATGGGTCCAGGTTTATTCTTGTTTCTCAGGATTGCTTTGGCTATTTGGGGTCTTTTTTGGCCCTATATGAATTTTAAGATTCTTTGTTCTATTTCTTAGAAGAACGTCAATGGGGTTGCACTGAATCTTTAGATTGCTTTAGGTAGTATGAAGATTTTAACTATGTTTATTCTTCCAATCCATGTGCATGCACTATCTTTCCATTTCTTTATGTCATTATCGATTTCTATCAGTAATGTCTTATAGTTTCCCTTGTATAGGTCTTTCACCTCCTTGGATAAACTTATTCCTAGATATTTTATTCTTTTTGTTGCAATTGTAAATGGGATTGTATTCTTGGGTTCCAGTTCTGTTGGTTCATTATTAGAGTATAGAAACACCACTGATTTTTGTAAGTTGACTTTGTACCCTGCAACTTTGCTGTAGTTGTTGATTATTCCTAATAGTTTTCTGATGGATTCTTTAGAGTTTTCTATATATAAAATCATGTCATCTGCAAACAGAGAGTGTTTCACTTCTTCAGTGCATACTAGGATTCCTTTTATTTCTTTTTCTTGCCTAATTGCTCTGACCAAAACCTCTAGTACTATGTTGAATAAGAGTGGAGTGGGCACTGTTGTCTTGTTCCTGTTCCCAGAAGGATGGCTTTCAGTTTTTCCCCATTGAGTATCATGTTGGCTATGGGTTTGTCATATGTGGCCTTTTTCATGTTGAGGTACTTCTATATCTATTTGAGAGTTTTTATCATGAATGTATGTTGGATCTCGTCAAATGCTTTCTCTATGTCTGTTGAGATTATCATGTGCTTTTTGTTCGTCATTTTGTTAATGTGGTGTATAACATTGATTGGTTTGCAGATGTTGAACAACGCCTGTGTCCCTGGTATGAATCCCACTTGATGTATGATCATTTTAATGTATTGCTGTATTCGGTTTGCCAACATTTTGTTGAGGATTTTTGCATATATGTTCATCAGCAATATTGGCCTCTAGTTTTCCTTCTTTGTGTTGTCCTTGTCTGGCTTTCATATCAGGGTGATGCTGGACTCATAGAATGTGTTGGGAAGCATTCCACATTCCCCAATTGTCTGGAATAGTTTGAGAAGGATAGGTAACAAATCTTTGAATGTTTGGTAGAATTCTCCAGAGAAGTCATCTGGTCCTGGACTTTTACTTGTTGGGACATTTTTGATTACTGTTTCAATCTCTTTCCTTGTGATTGGTCTATTCAGATTCTCTATTTCTCCTTGATTCAGTTTTGGGAGATTGTAAGAGTCTAACGGTTTATCCATTTGTTCTAGATTGTCCAGTTTGTTAGCATATAGTTTTTCATAATATTCTCCTATAATCTTTCATTCTGTGGTATTGATTCTAATTTCTCCTCTTTCATTTCTAATTTTATTTATTTAAGCCTTCTCTCTTTTTTTATTAGTGAGTCTAGCAAAGGGTTTGTCAATTTTGTTTATCCTCTCAAAGAACCAGTTCCTTGTTTCATCGATCCTTTTTGCAGTCTTTTTTGTTTCAATTTCATTTATTTCTGCTCTAATTTTTATTGCTTCCCTCCTGCTGAGTTTGAGCTTTGTTTGTTCTGCTTTTTCGAATTCTGTTAGATGTAGTTTAAGATTGTTTATTTGAGCTTTATCTTGTTAATGTGAGCCTGTATTGGAATAAACTACGCTCTTGGGATTGCTTTTGCTGCATCCCATATGAGTTGGTACTATGTGTTTTCATTTTCATTGGTCTCCAGATATTTTTTCATTTCTCCTTTAATTTCTTCGATGACCCATTGGTTGTTCAGTAGCATATTGTTTAGTCTCCACATTTTTGTTCCTTTCCCAGCATTTTTCTTGTAGTTGATTTCTAGTTTCATAGCACTATGGTCAGAAAAGATAGTAGATATGATTTCTATCTTCTTAAATTTATTGAGGATTGCCTTGTTTCCCAACATATGGTCTATCTTTAAGAATGATCCATGTGCGCTTGAGAAGAATGCATATTCTGCTGTTTTTGGATGGAGTCTTCTATATCTATCTATTAAGCTCATCTGGTCTAGTTATTCATTTAATTTCCCCTATTTCCTTGTTGACTTTCTGTCTGGATGATCTATCCATTGATGTAAGTGTGGTGTTGAGGTCCCCTACTATTATTGTGTTGTTATTAATAGCTCCTTTTAGGTTTGTTAATAGTTGCTTTATGTACTTTGCTGCTCCTGTGTTGGGTGCACATATATTTATAAGTTTTATGTCTTGGTGGAATATCCCTTTTATCATTATAAACTGCCCCTCTTTGTCTCTCTTTACTCGTTTTATCTTGAAGTCTACTTTGTCTGATATAAGTATGGCAACATCTGCTTTCTTTTGTTTGCCATTAGCGTAAAGTATCATCTTCCATCCCTTCATTCTAAGCCCATGTTTGTCTTTGGAGCCGAGATGTATTTCCTGGAGGCAGCATATTGTTGAGTCTTGTTCTTTAATCCATCCCACCACTCTGTGCTTTTTGGAGAATTCAACCCATTTACATTTAGAGTGATTATCGATATATGAGGGCTTAATACTGCCATCTCATCCCTCATTTTCTGGTACTTCTGCATTTCCTTTGTTTCTCGTCTCATGCATTTTGTACTACCAATTTGATTAGGTAGTTTTCTACGTTGGTTTTCATGATTTTCTCCTTGTTTATCATATATGTCTCTGTTCTAATTATTTGTTTAGTGGTTACCATTAGGTTTATATAAAAAATCTCATAGATGTGATAGTCCATTTTCTGATAGCCTCTTATTTCCTTAGACGATACTGATCCTATCACTTACCTCTTCCCCTTCTAAGTTATTTTTGTCATATCTTATTCCATCTTGTGTTGTGAGTTTGTGGTTAAAATGACGAACTTATTTTTATTTTGGTGTTTTCCTTCTCTTTATCCTTAATGTTAAAATTAAGTATTTACTAACCTGATCTGAGAGACAGCTGCCATTTTCTGATTATTGCCTACCTATTCATCTCCTTGCTCAGGGTTTTGTAACTCCTTTCATATTTTTTTTTTTTTCAGGTATGAGAGCCTTCTTGAGGTTTTCTTGTAGGGGAGTGTCTTGTGATGATGAAGTCTCTTAGGTTTTATTTATCTGAGAAAGTTTTTATTTCTTTGTCACATCTGAAGGCTATTTTCGCTGAATAGAGTATTCTTGGCTGAAAGTATTTGTCTTTCAGAATTTTCAATATATCATCCCACTGTCTCCTAGCCTGTAAGGTTTCTCCTGAGAAATATGCTGAGAGTCTGATAGGGGTTCAGTTGTAAGTTATTTTCTTCTCCCTTGCTGACCTTAGTATTTTTTCTTTGTCATTGACTTTTGCCAGCTTTACCACTATATGCCTTGCAGTAGGTCTTTTTACACTGATGTAATTAGGAGATCTATTGGCTTTGTTCACTTGTATTTCCAGCTCTTTCCCCAGGTTTGTGACATCCTCAGCTATTATTTCTTTGAACAAGGTTTCTGCTCCATTCTCCTTCTCTTGGCCATCTGAAATACCTATAATCCTTATGTTTCATTTCCTAATTAAGTGAGATATTTCTCTGAGACTTTCTTCATTTGTTTTTAGTCTTAGTTCTCTCTTCTCCTCCATCAGAAGCATTTCTTTATTACTGTTCTCTATGTTGCTAATTCTGTCCTCCATACCGTCAGCTCTGTTGTTTAGAGAATCCAGAATTTTCTTTATCTCATCCATTGCATTTTTCATCTCCAAACAATTCTGACTGGTTCTTCTTTATACTTTCAATTGCTTTTGTGAAGAAGCTCTAAAATTCGTTAATTTGTCTTTCTGTGTTTTCTTGTAACTCACTGAGCTTTATTATGACAGATGTTTTGAATTCTTTGTCATTTAGGTTATGAGTTGCTGTGCCTTCAGGGCTGGTTTCTGGGTAACTGTCACTTTTCTTCTGGTCTGGAGATTTAATATACTTTTTCATACTGCTTGATGGCGTAGTTTTTTTCCTTCCACATAGTTATTATCTGGTTGCAGCTGCCATGTGCTGCAAAGGAGTGGGGATCAGGCGCTGTGTATTCTGGGCCTAGCATGATCCATGGTTCCTCAGCTCAAGCCGCTGACTCCTTTTCTTTCCAGGCACAGGGATGGGTGCTTTCTTTCACCTGTGCTTCCCCAGGCCTCTGCTTTTCTCTCTGTATGGACCTCTGGGTGATCGAAAGGCTGCAGTGCTGGGAAGGGGAAGGGGCACCTTCTTACACCTGTGTGCCTCCTGCAGCCACTTCCTCTCTCTCTGTGGAGTGCGCTGGGTGGTCAGAGGACTCCACCAGTTGCCACCCCTCTCTCCACGCCATGCTCTCGGTGATCCCGGGGCTCCACCAGTTGCCACCTCTCTATTCGCACAGTGCTTTCGGCAATCACATGGCTGCCCATCTCCCCAGCCAGCAACTCTCTCTCTGTGTTGTGCTCTGAGTGATTGCGGGGCTGCAGTGACAGGCAGAAACGGGGTATCTTTCTTCATCTGCACACCTCCCCCAGCTGCAGCCCCTCTCTCTGTGTTGTGCTCTGAGTGATTGCGGGGCTGCAGTGACAGGCAGAAACGGGGTATCTTTCTTCATCTGCACACCTCCCCCAGCTGCAGCCCCTCTCTCTGTGTTGTGCTCTGGGTGATTTGGGGGCCAGAGTGCCAGGCACAGAAGGACCGCTTTTTCTCGCTTGTGCACCTCCCCCAGCTGCTGCCTCTCTCTCTCCATGGAGTTCCTGCCAACAAGTTTCCACTTCCCCCAGAGGATCTAGTCACACCACCTTCAGACATATGGCTGCTTGGGTCTCTCAGACATCTTTGGTGTTGTGTGAATGTCCTCTGTTGGTGTATGAATGTCCTTTTAGTTGTATTTTAGGGGGGGAGAGTTCAGCCTGCCATGATGCTCATGTCACTCAAAACTTGTTTGTTTTTTTAAGGATGAACATCAATGTGTTTCCGAGAAGTAAAAGCAGCTGATTTGAGTTGGGGAAGCAAAACAGAGGGAAAGAAGAAGTGGGGAAGATATGGAGAAAAAAAGAAAGAGATAAAAATAGACATCCATCTATCAGGGAAGAAAAAAATGATACAGCAAGAGTCCTAGGAAGTAAAAGAGAACAGGATGGGGTGTACTTATCGAGGGTTAGGCTTAGAATGAAGAACAGACAGCAACTTCTGTGAGGCAAGAGAGATGGAGGTAAGTATGGATGAAGGATAGATGCAGTAGATGAAGCCAAACAGGAATGAAAGGCTATCAAGTAGAAAGTAAGAAGTCAAGTCTGGGAACTTGAGGACAAATGGAAAAAAGTCAGAAAAGCTTGTAAGAGGAGTCCCTGGCAGAGTCACATAACAGAACTAACAACAGTGAAAGCAAGGATGAGGACTGAACCAAGATGGATGTCCTAAATCTGGGGTGGCATCAGTTCACACTGCTTGTGACTTTCCTCAGTGCTGCTCCGGTGCAGAAATACAGAAAGTCTACTGGACTTACATAAAGTTGAAAGTATATAGGGTTGTAATTACAGGAGATCCAGTTCAAATATAAGTGCTATAAATCAGCACAGGAAATGGATTATATACAAAAGAAACATCTGAAGGTGTTTAAGAGATAAATGGATCTTTTGGCCCAATCTAAGAGACTGTTATAAAGTTTCAAAGATGCCCATAATAAAATGGCTCCTAATGCTCTGAAATGATAGTCAGTTGTCAAATTAAATAAAATGATAAATAGCATGTCTCATTGTCCTGGAAAAGTAAGTGTATATTAAATTTTAAAGGAGTATTTAATTGTCAAACAAATAACAAGGTACAATGTTGCCTAGACATTTTTTATACATAGATTCATGGGATTCAACCTATCTACAGTGAGTGAGTCAAAATTATAACATAGATTACAAAAATAAATTTTCAATCTACCCCACTAAAGCAAAATCTTCAGCAATGTGGATGGATGCTTACCTTTTTTGGGGAGTGTTATCGTTTTTTCGATAGCTTAAAAACATCAGATATAGAGTGATGTCAGCAACATGGCAGAGTGATCAGTTTTCTCTGTCTCTCCCCTTTCGAACTACAAACATTCATCGGTCAACAAAGGATATCCACAGAGCATCTCAGGACGCCTGAGTGACCTGTGCTGCTATACATGGGAAGGTGGACGGACTTCCCCCCAGGAGGACGTGGAGATAGGTGAAAACTCTCCGACCCCCAGACAGCATAGTAACTGCAAGCAACTTTCTACCAGCGGACATGCTCATAGCATTGCCACGGCACCAAGGGCAGGCGTGTGCATGCATCGGAGAAGCAATGGTGGAAACAGGTGACTACAGACCTACCTAAGCCCCCCACGATTGCCCCTTAGCCCAGTGGGAAAATCCACGGTCCCACAGCAGCCGCAGGGAAAGCATCTACTCGACATTAGCAGAGAGGCCCTGCTCAGCATTCAGAACACTGGGAAGGCCCGGGACAGGAGAAGCCCTGCCCAGCACAGAAACCTGGCGGCTGCATCTAACACACAAACTCCTGCTGTGGCTCAGAGGGGGCAAGGGAGACCCAGAGAGACCACGTGAGTGGGCAGCAGCAAGTTGGAGCCCCAGCGAGCCTGCTCCGTGGTACAGGGTGAAAATCCACAGTCCCATAGAAGCTGCAGTGAAAGCCTCTGTGCAGCGTTAGTGGAAAGGCCCCACCTGGCAATCACAAGGCTGGAAGGCCCTGAGGCAGAAGTAGCACAGCTGGGTGAGCTAACCACAGACTGCAGTAGATACCCATAGCTCTGCTGTGGCCCATAGGGGACAAGTGAGATCTTGCAGGCCCTGATTGTGACAGAGCTGCGAGTCTAGCTGAACCTGCTCCCGGCCACTGTGAAAGCCCATAACACCGCTGCAGACCCTAAGGAGGTAGCACATCTAGGTGGTCTGTGACAGGAGGCACCAACAAACTGAGGCTCCCCTGCGACTGTCCCCACAGCTGATGAGAGACCCCACAGGGCCACTGTGACCACAAGGAGGGGCCCAGGTCCGGTCAGCAATTAGAAGGTGCAGCCCTTCCACTCAAGTAGAAGCAAGGGGAAGCAGTAACTAAACTCTATCTCTATGCGGAGACACAAATCAACGCCATCTAGCAGTATGAAAAAATATATTAAATCTCCAGAACAGAAGGAAAATGACAAGTACCCAGCAAACAATCCCAAAGACACTGAAATCCATAACCTAAACAACAATGAATTCAAAATGGCCATCATTAAAAACTCAGTGAGTTAAAAAAGAATACAAATACACAACTCAACCAGTTCAGAAGCTATGTCACAAGAGATCTTGATAGTATAGAGAATAACTAAAAAGAAATATTGGAAATGAAGAACACAATGGAGGAGATTAAGAAAAATCTGGACTCTCTGAACAGTAGGGTAGATACTATGGAAGAAAAAATTAGCAATTTGGAGGATAAGAATATAGAAATGCTGCAGATGGAGGAGGAGAGAGAACTACGAATAAAAAGAAATGAAGAAACTCTCCAAGGAATATCCGACTCAATTAGGAAATGCAACATAAAGATTATAGTTATCCCATGGGGAGAAGAGAAGGAGAAGGGGGCAGAAAGCCTGTTCAAAGAAATAATGGCTGAGAACTTCCCAAACCTGGGGAGAGAGACAGAACTACATGTGACAGAAGCTAAGAGATCTCCAAGCTTTGTCAATGTAAAAAGACCAACCCCAAGGTATATAGTAGTGAAGCTTGCAAAAGTCAATGACAAAGAGAAAATAAGGGTAGCAAGGCAGAAGAAAATAACCTACAAAGGAAGCTCCATAATGATGTCACCAGATTTCTCAGCAGATACCTTACCGGCTAGAAGAGAGTGGAATGTTATATTCAAAACTCTGAAGGAGAAAAACGTGCAGCCAAGAATACTCTATCCAGCGAAAATATCCTTCAATATGATGGAGAAATAAAAACTGTCCCAGATAAACAAAAGTTAAGGGAGTTCATTGCCACAAGAGATTCCCTACAAGAAATGCTCAGGAAGACCCTCATACCTGAAAAATCAATAAAAGGAGAGGGGTTACAAAACCCAGAGCTAGGGAGATAAGTGGAAAGACAAAATCAGAAAACTGCAGCTCTCCATCAGAACAGGTTAGCAAAGGCTAAGTATAACATTAAAGATAAAAGGAAGGGAAACACCAAGAATAAATATAAACCTGTCATTCTAACCACAAACTCACAACACTAGAAGGAAGAAAAAAAAAATCTGACAATAACAACCTAGAAGGGGAAGAGGCAAGGGATGGAACGGGTTAATCTAGGGAAATACGAGGCCATCAGAAAATGGACTATCTCATCTATGAGACGTTTTATACAAACCACATGGTAACCACTAAACAGATAACAAGAATAAAGACACAAATAACAAATAAGAAGAAAGCCAATATAGAAATCTACCTACCTAAATTGGCAGTCCAAAAATCATAGGAGGAGAAAAAAAGAAAATGCAAGAGAACCGGAAGACAAGTGATAAAATGGCAGCGTTAGGCCCCCACATTTCAATAATCACTCTAAATGTAAGTGGATTGAACTCTCCAATCAAAGCACACAGAGTGGCAGGATGGATTAAAGAACAGGACCCAACAATATGCTGCCTCCAGAAAACACATCTCATCCCCAAAGACAAACACAGACTCACAATGAAGGGATAGAAGACGATACTCCAAGCTAATAATGAACATAAGAAAGCAGGTGTCGCCATACTTAAATCAGACAAAGTAGACTTCAAAGCAAAACAGATAAAGAGAGACAAAGAGGGGGACTTTATAATGATAAAAGGGACACTCCACCTCAACACTTCATTAACACCAATGGATAGATCATCCAGAAAGTCAACAAGAATTATAGGAATTAAATGAAAAATTAGACCAGATGGACTTAATAGATATATATATAGAACACTCCATCCAAAAACAGCAGGTTACACATTCTTCTCAAGTGCACATGGAACATCCTCAAGGATAGACCATATCTTGGGAAACAAAGCAAGCCTCAACAAATTCAAGAGGGTTGAAATAATAGCAAGCATCTTTTCCAATCATAATGCTATAAAACTAGAAATCAACTACAAGAATAAAGAATAAAGCTGGGAAAGGAGCAAAAATGGAGACTAACCAACATGCTACTGAACAAACAATGGATTATTGAATAAATTAAAGAAGAAATCAAATATTACCTGGAGACAAATGGAAATGAAAATATGCCATATCAACTCATTTGGGATGCAACAAAAGCAGTCCTAAGAGGGAAATTCATTGCAATATAGGCTAACCTAAATAAACAAAAAAAACTCAGATAAGCAATCTCAAATGACACCTAACAGAATTAGAAAAAGAAGAACAAAAAAAAAACCCAAAATCAGTAGGAGGAGGGAAGTAATAAAAATTAGGGCAGAAACAAATGAAATTGAAACAAAAAAACCAGCAGAAAGGATCAATGAAACAAAGAGTTGGTTGTTTGAAAAAATACACAAAATTGACAAACCCTTAGCAAGGCTCACTAAGAAAAAAAGAGAGAAGACTCAAATAAATAAAATTAGAAACGAGAGAGGAGAAATCACAATGGATACCACAGAAATACAAAAGATCATAAGAGAATACTATGAAAAACTATATGCCAACAAATTGGACAACCTAGAAGAAATGGATAAATTCTTAGACTCTTACAACCTCCCAAAACTGAAGCAGGAAGAAAGAGAGAATCTGAATAGACCAATCAGAAGAAAAGAAATTGAAACAGTAATCAAAAACCTCCCCCAAAATAAAAGTCCAGGATCAGAAGGCTTCTCTGGAAAATTCTACCAAACATTCAAAGCAGATTTAATACCTATCCTTCTCAGACTATTCCAGAAAATTGAGGAAGATGGAGCACTCCTTAACACATTCTATGAAGCTAACATCACCCTGATCCTCAAAACTGAGAAGGACAACACAAAGAAGGAAAACTACAGGCCAATATCACTGATGAACATAGATGCAAAAATCCTCAACAAAATTTTGGCAAACCAAATACAGCAATACATTAAAAAGCTTATACACCATGATCAAGTGGGATTTATACCAGGGACACAGGAATGGTTCAACATCTGCAAGTCAATCCATGTGATACACTACATTAACAAAATGAGAAACAAAAACCACATGATCATCTCAATAGATGCAGAGAAAGCATTAGACAAGATCCAACATCCTTTTATGATAAAAACCCTCAATAAAATGGGAACAGAAGGAAAGTACCTCAACATATTAAAGGCCATATATGACAAACCCACAGCCAACATCATACTCAATGGACAAAAACTGAAAGCAATCCCTCTGAGAACAGGAACAAGACAAGGGTGTCCACTCTCACCACTCTTATTCAACATAGTGGTGGAGGTTTTGGCCAGAGCAATTCAGCAGGAAAAAGAAATAAAAGGAATCCACATAAGTAATGAAGAAGTGAAACCCTCATTGTTTGCAGACGACATGATCTTATATATGGAAAACCCCAAAGAATCCATTGGAAAACTATTAGAAATAATCAACAGCTACCGCAAAGTTGCAGGGTATAAAATTAACGTACATAAATCAGTAGCATTTCTACACTCTAACAACGAACTAACAGAAAAAGAACTCAAGAACTCAATCCCATTCACAATCGCAACAAAAAGAATAAAATACCTTGGGGTAAACTTAACCAAGGAAGTGAAAGACCTATACATCGGAAACTACAAGACTTTCCTGAAAGAAACTAATGATGACATAAAGAGATGGAAAGACATTCCATGCACATGGATTGGAAGAACAAACATAGTTAAAATGTCCATACTACCTAAAGCAATCTACAGATTCAACACTATCCCAGTCAGAATCCCAATGACATTCTTTACAGAAATAGAACAAGGAATCCTAAAATTCATATGGGGCAACAAAAGACCCCAAATCTCTAACGCAATCCTGAGAAAAAAGAACACAGCTGGAGGCATCACAATCCCAGACTTCAAAGCATACTACAAAGCTACAGTAATCCAAACTGGATGGTACTGGTACAAAAACAGGTGCACAGATCAATGGAACAGAATTGAAAGCCCAGAAATTAAACCACACATCTATGGACAGCTAATCTTAGACAAAGGGGCTGAGGGCCTACAATGGAAAAAACAAAGTCTCTTCAACAAATGGTGCTGGGAAAACTGGACAGCCACATGTAAAAGAATGAAAATTGACCATTCTTTCTCACCATTCACCAAAATAAACTCAAAATGGATCAAAGACCTAAAGATCAGGCCTGAAACAATAAGTCTTCGAGAAGAGAATAGAGACACTCCACTCATTGACACCAGTATCAAAAGGATCTTTTTGGACATAATAACTCCTCAGATGAGGGAAACAATAGAAAGAATAAACAAATGGGACTTCATCAGACTAAAGAGCTTCTTCAAGGCAAGGGAAAAGAGGATTGAAACAAAAAAACAACCCACTAGTTCGTAAAAAATATTTACAACTTATATATCTGACAAAGGATTAATCTCCATAATATATAAAGAACTCACATAGCTCAACAACAAAAACTCAAACAACTCAATCGAAAAATGGGCAGGGGACATGAATAGACATTTCTCCAAAGAAGATATACAGATGGCCAATAGACACATGTAAAGATGCTCATCATCACTAATCATCAGGGAAATGCAAATCAAAACTATACTAAGATATCACCTTACATCTGTTAGAATGGCAAAAGTAACCAAAACAAAAAGTGACAAATGTTGGAGAGGTTGTGGAGAGAAAGGAACCCTCATACACTGTTGGTGGGAATGCAAACTGGTGCAGCCACTATGGAAAACAATATGGAGATTCCTCAAAAAATTAAAAATAGAAATACCATATGACCCAGCCTTCTCACTACTGGGTATCTATCCAAAGAACTTGAAATCAGCAATTCCAAAAGTCCCAAGCACCCCTATGTTCATCGCAGCATTATTTACAATAGCTAAGACATGGCAGCAACCTAAGTGCCCATCAACAGATGATTGGATAAAGAAGATGTGGTATCTATATACAATGGAATACTACTCAGCTGTAAAAATGAACAAAATCGTCCCATTCACAACAACATGGATGGACCTTGAGGGTATTATGTTAAGTGAAATAAGCTAGATAGAGAAAGACGAACTCTGTATGACTCCACTCACAGGTGGAAGTTAAACATATAGACAAAGAAAACTGATTGGTGGTTACCAGGGGAAAGGCGGGGTGGGGGGAGGGCACAAAGGGTGAAGTGGTGCACCTACAACATAACTAACAATAATGCACAAGTGAAATTTCACAAGGTTGTAAACTATCATAATTTTAATAAAAAGTTAAAAAAAAACAGATATAAACCTAGATATAGGGTATGTATGTGTGTTTGAAATATAAAATATTTTGAAACTAATTATTTAGAGGACTGTATTTCAAAGGGAAGTGTCTAAGCGAAACAGCAAAAAAGAGCATTTGCTTAATAGATTGAAAGCTGGATCACAAATAGATATTTTCTCTTATATGAGACAAATGGTACGAGACAGGCAGGCAGAGTACTGAAAGTGCAAAGGAAGAATCATTCACCTGATGAATAAACACAGCCCCACACGAGCAAATGGGCTTCACTAGAAGTAAGAGCTAACACTTATCAAGTGCTTATGATGTGCTTGGAGCGATGTAAGCACTCTTATATATTAACTCATTTAATCCTCACAAGAACCTCAGTAATAGGACCAATAATAGTAGGTACTATTACTTTACCAATGAAGAATATTAAACACAGAGGTTAATTAACTCGCCCAAGTCCAGACAGCTAATAAGTAGCAGAGCCAGAATTCAAACCCAAGAAGTCAGTCTCCCAAATCGGTCCTTTTGATCACTCTCTTATGCTATGTGATATGGAATATTTTTTGATACCTTAATTTCAGCTGGTTTGTAGTAGCGTCTGTTGGGATCTTCCAATGATGTTCTATAGCCATCTCTCAAGAAACGCTTAAATCCGTATTTTCCTTTTAATTTTCTAACCACTTTATCAAGTGTCTGGCTAAAGAGAACTTCATCATCCAGGGCAAATGCAGGATAACTGATGCAGGGGAGCAGGGCAGCATCTGTGTTCTGGTGGCAATAAAAAAACGAAGGAACTGTAAGTGCCTGTAGTGATATGATCAACACAGCCCAAGGAGAATCATGGAGATGAAAA
Organism: Equus caballus; assembly: GCF_041296265.1. Classification (NCBI taxonomy): domain Eukaryota; kingdom Metazoa; phylum Chordata; class Mammalia; order Perissodactyla; family Equidae; genus Equus; species Equus caballus. The sequence goes on along the minus strand of NC_091686.1, from coordinate 965,297 downwards.
GCCAATAAAAATAAGTCAATAAACAAGGAATAAATAAGTAAATAAGTAATAAATGAGTCAATAAAAGTCACTAACTGATGGAGAGATCGCTGTGCAGCAAAGCACAGATAGACGTTTATATGGTAAAACCTCACAGAGAGGATAAAACTTTATTCAGCAATAAGGAGTATTTTCAAAGTTCAACACTGAACTCAAACTTTAAGATATTAATTAAGGCAGAGTGTAAAAATTTAACACCAATAATTAGTCATTACAACTTAGTTTATCATAACAATTTGTTCATAATAGTGGAAAACACAAAACAATCTAAATGTCTAATAATTAGCTGAGTAAATTAGCAGCCATTAAAGTTGTAGAAGAAACTACATACTGAAGAAACATTTATTGATATGGAAACATCCACTCACAGAACCAGGTTATCAAACATTATGAATAATATTCTCCCAGTTTTACAAAATTAAAATCCTATATACATATATAAAAATATATACAAACATATAAACACAAATGTTGTCACCCTAAGATTATAACTGAGTAGTGGAATGAGTGGATATTATATTATTATTATTTGGTCATTTGTGGATTTTGTTTTTCTTTTATCATAATCTCACATAACTTCTATAAAATACTTATCTTAAAATAATTAAATTATTCCATTTTGGGTGTTTTCTAAGAATAGAGCCACATGTAACCACTAGAAAAATCTGCAATTGAGAACTATAGCCATATAAAAGTTTATCTGACAAAAAAAAAAATGGTGACTCAAATGAGAGAAAAGAAGCATGAAAAGTATTTTTATTCAAAAGAAATACAAATTATGAAAAATATTTTTCTAATATTCTATGACAAAATAATTCATTTTGGTATAATGTTGCTATTCCTCCTAAAAAATATACATCTATCTTTCCATTGTTCTACCAAAGACTCAAAGAACAAAGCAGCTTTGTCCACAGTTCCGCTCACATCCTGAACAAGACATCCACAGACCAGGGGAGTGAGTGGCAACATCTGTTCTCTGTTCTCATCTCTTCTGGCAACCTCTAACATTTTAGAGCACGTTCTTAGAAAAGTAAACAAAATTACGTAACAATCATAAATGATAGCTCATATTAATTTATTATAAAAATATCTCACATGAGATCTTGATTCTCTGGGTAACAGTGAGCACAAAGTTTGCCTATTGCGATTATGAGCATCGAGATCCACAAATATAACCGACCAAGAACAGCCCTGGAATGAGAAAGAGAAAAATATTTCCAAAATTAAGAAAAAAGGACTTGTAGAATATTGGGCATTTTGACTGTAAGAAATTACACAAAACTACAAACAATGGTTGCATTTGAGAGCGGCATTACAGAAGATTTTAATTTTTTATACTTTCAGTATCAAATTTCTTACAATAAATATTAATTTTATAATCATAAAAAATGCTATTTTTACATTTTTCCTATTTCTTAGTTTTCTTATAAATCAAAATGTATTGATTATAACTAATCAATTAAGGATATTTATGTTAATAAAAATACAAATCGCTTACTTACATTTTTGACAAGGAATAAAGAACTAATTTGAATTCACAAAATCTGAACTGTACAGTCCTGATAAAGAAGGTTGATTATATGATCAAACTAAGCAAATTTAGATACAATCTAGAATTATAGATATAAAAACTACTTGATTAAAACATGGAGATAGGAGAATCTCAAATAATAAAAACGCAAATAACATTAGCTAATATTCACCATGTGTTAGGTACTGTGTTTTATGCTCCACATGAGTTATCTCATTTAACCCCAATATGTAGATTATTAATACCCCATTGTACTGAAAAGGATGCTAAATCTTAGTTTACAGAGCATGGGTTCAAAATCAAGTGTCTAACACAGAAGCCCACACCTTAACCATTTAGTTATACAATTTCCCACAATAAAAAATATTTTTCAAGTAACAGTCAAAAACTTGAACAGAAAAATAAGTATAACAAAAAATGTCAATTGGATTGCTAACCAAGTCGAAAACAATTTACTATTTAGCCATTAGTGCATTCCATATTCAAGAGCATAGTCCTAAGTAAACATGTCTTTGTTCTTTTATTGGGGAGCTAAATATTTCGAAAACAGAGAATGAAATTGGAATACAAAGGCTACTTCCATTACAAGAGAATACTGAGAAAAAGACAAGAGGAAAGGAAGAAGAGAACTATTATCCCAATTTTCACCAACTTCAAAGATGCATTCGCTCTGAAACTAAAATACCTTGAATCACCCAATCACCTAGACTGAAGTTCAAAGTCTAGTAGTACTAGACCCTAGATCCAAATATCAGACTCATGATATGTACATTTTTCCTGATAACTCATGTTCATACATGAGTATTAGCTCATAAAATAGAAGGATTTCTCATTCATAATGTCATCTCTTAAATCTCTTTTAACTCTGACAAGTAAATTAATAAATGAACAAGGAATGAGGCTGTCTCTTAACAACCAGACTAATGCTAAACTGTCCTTTCTATTATTTGAAATTTCCTACTTCTCATCTCAACTCACAAAATTGAACTCAACAAAGCTTCATGCAGTATCTGCCAGTGTCAGAGTAATGTGTTCTCTGCTTTGAGGAAAACAAGACAGAACTTGACCTCTGCTCTCAAGGAGCTGACCTAGGCGATATAGTCCTAACCAGATGACTATTAAACAACACAAAAAGACTGCACACGGCAATACATGACTATGTACCAACAAACATGATTATGTACCAAGTGAGTGGCTTAGATGAGAGAATAATAACGATCATGAAAAAAACAAAATAGGAACCTGGGATACTTCAGAAGGTGAGGATCAGAGCCAGGGATCTGAATTTTTGGGGAAAGGGGAGTAGGTAGAGTAGTCGGAACAAAGAGCAGAAAAATGAATAGGTACAAGATGTTGGGAGCCTGTGAATACACAAAATAACAGACTTATAATTTATCCTTAGGCTGATAATTAGTAAAGTTAATTGCATGCCAAATCAGTCTGCCTTGAATTGAATTTTCAAAAGATATAATCTAAGTAGGGTAATTTATAAATAATGAAGTGAAACAGCAAATTTGGCAATTCTTACCATTATTTAATATAAACAAGCCAACTTCCATTTTCTGGCCACAAATGAATGGTTTTATTATCTAAATTCATGAAAGTATTAGTTCAGGTTCTTCCTCTGTCAGCCTCTAAGAAATATGTGCAAAGGGAAAAATAATCTCATAATATTACTGTATTTTAACAGAGAGCAAAGGCTAGTTAACTTACATTGTGAGCCTGTGCTCTTAAAAAAATATCCCATGCTTGGGGTCGCCCGGTGGCGTAGTAGTTAACTTCGTGTACTCTGCTTTGGTGGTCCTAGATGCGGACCTAGCACCGCTCGTCAAGTCACACCATGGCAGCATCCCACATAAATAGAGGAAGATTGGCAACAGATGTTAGCTCAGGGCCAATCTTCCTCACACATGCGAAATATATATATACACCATGCATTAGGCATATGGCCCAGATTCGCAGGAAGATAAAATTCACCCAAGGCCATGGGCACTTATTCCTATTCATAAGCAAATTTTTAAAAAAGTCATCAAAGAGAACCTACATATGGAATTAATTATCACCAGCTTCAAATCATCAGACATTAATTTTAGGCCTGCAAATTTCAAAGGAAGTTAGATATATCTGCATTGCTTCGAACGCTTTGCATAACATGAGCAATTTCTCTAGTCATTACCTTTTAGATTCTGGCCTCAGCTCATTTGTCAGTATTGTGATTTCTCCAATTAAAGACAGGCATATCAAAGGATGTTTCATATGTATACATCACTCCAGAGTATCTGATTAACTCTGTATATTTTATTTTCATCTTCCATTTCCTGAAATCATCACAACTCTACCATAATATCCTGAGTCCACCTAAAGAGCATACTTTAAGACTGCCAGCTCAAATTTTACTCCCAAACTGAGTTACTATGACTATTTTCGAGTAAACACACTAGAAGATGATTCAACCTGACCACTGTCATGGGGCCTTGCATTCCTATGGTGGGGAAAAGCTGCACTGAACCATCTACCCCAGTTTCCATAACCACAACAAACACTTTTGAGATGGTACCTAAGGCCAAGGGTGATTTCTATGACCATAAGACACTGCTGATCTCTTTAGTCTCAATTCAAAGTGAAATGATTTGAACCATTGTCTGGGCCTTTCTTTTCCCCATTAATCACTTTTCTGAAACTGAGCTAATGGGCTTGCTGCCTTCTAGCATCAAAGAATAAAACAAGATGAAACTAGTCAGTTTATCTACCATATACGATCTTTTCTATTCTTCTGAAAGCAAAATCATACCACAAAACTATGATCAGGAGACTTTCTTCCCCAGTTCAGCATTAAGCTGTTCTTTAGCTCTGCGGCAGAACCTGGAGAGCAGTATTCTTAAAGAAAGGATATTTACTGATGGGAATTATCCCTCTGCACCATGGCTGTGGTAGCAATGGGCACGTAAATAGTCAACTTTTACTTACTGACCCAACAGTAGCTTCCAGCAGCCCCTCTCACAAGCCATGCTTCTCTTCTCTACAGAAAATCCTACTGGAGTACTGTTAAAGGAACTTTCAAACTACACAGAGAGATGAACCTGAGTGGTAATTCTCAGGATTTCAGAAGAGCAGAGCTGAGACTCACACCCAAGAACCACAAAACTGTTGCTGAGCATGTCTATGACATTTGCTGAGTGTAAAGTATAATTTATTTAAATATTATTTAAATATTGTCAAATATCACTTAAATAACATTGATACATGTCACTATATTTATAGAGAATATATTTGAAACCATGATGAAATATGTGATTCTCATATCGAGGATTATATGAGTATGTTTCTAAATGCTCCAAATTAGCCTTTATTATAGACATTGCTGAAGAAATCAGGCTATTTTATCACATTTTCTTCTTAGATATTTTCTGCCAAAGAAAATAACTTGTGAAAAATAAGTTGGTTTCAAAGCAAAGATTTAAATGACAAGGTTTTTCCCTTGAATAATAAGGCAAGTCTGATATTTAAAAAAAAAAGAAGAAAGGAAGTGTAGGAACACATAATCATTATCAAAGCTAAAGGCTTATTCCACCCAACAATTTTCCATAAAAATAAAAATTAACATTTGTCTTATCTCATACACTGAAGCACAAAAACGACAAAAGGTAAGCCTTTCAGGCTGTTGGTCAAGTGGATACCTCCTTCAGAAGTTCAGCAATTAAAAAGAAAATGGTGTGGTCAAAAGGTACAAACTTCCAGTTAGGAAAGAAATAAGTCACGGGGATATGATATTCAGCAAGGTGACTACAGTTAACAGTATCATATTGTATATTTGAAAGTTGCTAAGAGAGTATATCTTAAAAGTTCTCATCACAGGGGCCCGCCAAAAGTGGCATAGTGGTTAAGCTCGCACGCTGCACTTCAGCGGCCTGGGGTTCACTGGTTTGGATCCCCAACGTGGACCTATGCACCATCTCACACAAAATAGAGGAAGATATGCACGGATGTGAGCTCAGGGACAATCTTCCTCAGCAAAAAGAGGAGGATTGGCAGCAAATGTTAGCTCAGGGCTAATCTTCTTCAAAATTAATAAATAAATTTTAAAAAAGAACTTAACAAAAGTTCTCATCACAAGAAAAATAAATTTGTAACTATTTGTGGTGTTGGATGTTAACTAGACTTATTGTGTTGATCATTTCGTAATATATACAAATATCAAATCATTACGTTGTTTTAAAAAAAGAAGAAAATGGCTTAAAAATTTTCACAGAAAATGCACAGTTCTAAAGGTAGAATTCATTCAAGATCTAAGATTTCCTGTATTGACTGTTGATATTCCACATTCATTACCAAGTGGCTTTGATTTAATTCTTGTTCTGCCTCCTTGTTGCATGACCTGTGAAAAGACACCTCAACTCCGTGACCACTCATTTTGAGAGAAGGGCCCTTCCAGCTCCAAAGATCTAAGACTCTTTGAGTTGCCACCAACAGGAGATGAACTTTGTCAAAGCTCTAGATTAATTTAGTTAAAGATACATGATCGGGTCTTCTGAAACACTCTATCAACAGTCTTCAGAAATAACAGAATACTCATCTGACCTAAAATCCCTCAAATCTTCAGGAGGTTTCTTTGGGTTTTCATTTGAATAAAAACATTTCCTTGTTATATCAGTTCTTTTCCAAGCCACTGACTTTTAGTGAGACCACAGCCCATTGAAGTACATAGAGCAATATAATAAAATGATTAAACACTAAAATGATCATATGCACTTGTAAATGTGCTGTTTAGCAGGTACATTTTTAATTTAACTGCTGTAGAGATGGGAATTTTAACATTTTCAAAGTCAGGTTTCTGTAATTCTCCACATCAGAAACAAAGATCAAAGGGAACTGGTAAAACTAGGATACTCTTGACATTATCCAAAAAAAGGGAAAATGGAGAGGCTCTACTTGCAAGATGTGACACCCGTGTGGCTAAAGGACTAAGACATTATTTGTCCATATTTCTATCTGAAATACTCAAGGAATAGTCAACTCAGCAAACATTTGGTACATAGCTCTGCTGGAAATGGATATGAGCTAACCAAAGTCAATATTGACTCTGCTTAGAGCAGTTGTTCTCATCCTTGTCTCAACCTGAACATTACACTTCCTGGGCAGTCTGGAAAAATCTCAAGGCTAAGGCCTCCCCCTAGACCAATTAAATCAGAATCTATATGGGTAGAGCCCAGCTATCAGTACTGCAAATGCTTCCAATGTGCAGCCAAGACTGAGAAATCACGAAGGAACAATTCCAGCAGTATATTTATAACTCAGAATCAGAAAGCACAGTAAAGCAATTCAGTGCTTTTAGAGTTATGGCTAAGAGGTCTATGAAAGCTTCCCAGGAAAAGCAAGCTGAAGACAGAGCCCTGAAAGATGGGTAGTTAGGAAAGGTACCATATATATGTGTGGGCATATATGTATGCGGAGGGAGTGCATAGTAGATATGTATGCACACTAAGACTCAGGTACATTTGAGCAGAGGGCACAACTGCAAAAAAGAGCTGACCACTACTTTATAACATCTAACCTAGACACGAAACTCCACTCAGCTCACTATATGGTGTGCCACGGAAGGCAGAAGGACAAGACCTGCATCTTTCCAGACTGCTGCTGTAACACTACTGATTTGGTCCGTGACTCCTCTCAGTCCCCTTGAGATACTCTAGAGGTTTTTCAGTCCAATCTCTTCATTTCCCTTCTTTAGTATGACTAGTACTTCGTTAATAATAACAAGTAATAACATTTATTGAGGGCTTAATCTTTGCCAAGCACTATGTTAAGCTTATTTGGGTGAAAACCTTCTGAGTTAGGTCCTAGCATCATTATCTCTATTTTTTTAGATGAGGAAGCCGAGACAGGTATATAACTAGCCAAAGTTATAGAACTCATTGGTGGGAGTACAGAGCATACAGTGGGTGTCTTGGCTCTGAACACAATGCCATTCTTCTTTTTTTAATTGAAGTATAATTGACATATAACAGTATATTAGTTTTAGTTTCAGGTGTGTAACATTAATGATTTGATATTTGTGTACATTGCCAAACGATCACCACAATAAGTCCAGTTAACATCTGTCACTGTACATAGTTACAAAATTTTTTTCTTGTGATGAGAACTTTTAAGATCTACTCTATTAGCGATTTTCAAATATGCAACACAGTATTATTAAATATAGTCACCATGCTGTATATTACATCCCCATGACTTATTTATTTTATAACTGGAAGTTTGTACCTTTTGACCCCTTTTTCCTATTTCCCTATCCTCCACCCCCCACCTCTGGCAACCACCAATCTGTTCCCTATATCGATGAGCTTGGTGTTTTGTCTTTTTAGATTCCACATGTAAGTGAGATCATATGGTATTTGTCTTTCTCTATCCGACTTATTTCACTTAGCATAATACCCTCAAGGTCCACCCATGTTGTCATAAATGTCAAGATTTCATTCTTTTTTAAGGCTAAATAATGCTCCATTGTACAGTCATGCATAGCTTGATGGTGGGGATATGTTCTGAGAAATGCGTTATTAGGCAATTTTGTCATTGTGTGAACATCATAGAGTGTACTTACACAAACCTAGATGGTACAGCCTACTACACACCTATGCCATGTGTTACTAATCTTATGGGACAATCATCATATACATGGTCCATTGTTGATCAAAACATCGCAACAGAGTGCATGACTGCACATATATGCAGCACATTTTCTTTATCCATTCATCCATCAATGGACACTTACATTGTTTCTGTATCTCAGCTATTGCAAATAATGATTAAAACACCATTCCTTTACGCCATGTCACCCTCATACTCCTTTTTTTCCTTCCTACCTACCTCTCTCTCTGATACATGTATATTACATACACACATACACACACACACACACATTCACACATACACATATACATGCACATTTAAATAAATGTATTGAGAGTGAGGCAGCGGTGAAAAGGAAATGAAAAGTACTGAAAGGTAGATGTAGGATTTTCATGAGTATGTTGACTTTTCCAGTGAGAGAGAAACGTTGATATAAGCCAAGAGATCAGTGCCAGAGGCACCAAGAATCTCCAGGAGAGGCATAAGATTAATAACCATGAGTTTTGACAGGCTCATACTCCCCAAATCCCCATGAGCTCTTTTCTCTCCATTTCTCCAGTTAGAGGTCTTGAGAGAGGAGGAAGAGTGTGAAGTGGATAATTTAGTCTTGGGCACCCAAAATGAGGTACTGCTCTCCTCTTCCCAGTCTTTTCATGTCTATGGTCATTCTCTACTCTTCATGTCATGGATGGAACCAGAGTCCGTGCTCCAAAAGGAAGTTAGAGTGAGAAGAGAAGAGAGTTTGTGGACGTAAGGAGAGGAAGAAAGGCAGTTGTTCTATGATACTCCAACTTGAAACTCTTAAATTCAAGATTTGAGGTACATAGTACATACAATTCTTTGGCTGCACACATTATACAAATTCCCTTCTACATGAAATATACGTTGATATACATTAAATTGAAACCAACATGAGCACTAATAAGGAAAATATATGACATATAAGGTTAGGAATATTTAAAATTGTGAAAGCTCAACAAAAGACTTGAGGGAAAAATTACTGACAAAGAAAATGAGAATTCTTTATCAAGACATTTTTTCTCTTAAAGGAAGCAATGTTTTTCTGTTAGAAAACTAAAATTTAACTGGCAAATCACATTCAAAGGAAAGTTTGCTCAACCATGGGCTGCTACATAAATTTCAGACATTCTCTGATCATCAGGAGTGATTTGGTTAATGAATGGCCAAATTAATTAAAAACGTAATTCACTAAAATAATCAAAGTTGTTGTTGCTATTGCTGGTTTTTTTTACCTGGTTGCCAAAGAGGTTGAATCCATTAATTGCTTCCAGAGCTGCTTTCGCTAAGCCAACAGAGCTAAAAGAGAAAAGGAAATACTTTATAATTCTGATACAACTGGCTACAAAATAAGAACAATTATCTGATGAATATTCACAAGGAAGTCTTTTAATTAACACTTATAGCTAGTGTAAGAAGAATAATGTCTAAGAGCCTTCAGTCTGACATTTCACTATTTTAATTTTTCTTTTTCATAGTTAGTGATCTTCCGGGAAAAATATTTCTAAGTTCACCTTGATCCAGGCAAATGGTCATACTATTGATGGGAGTAGTTTTAATTCCAGCATCATTTATATCCACTAACTTAAGGAGAAAAAAAGATGAACTTTAGAGGAAGGTATAATTATAATGATATGTGCACAGTAATAATCAACTTGGGCATCATTAGCTCAGATCAATGTAAAAGAGCTTTTCTGACGTCAATCCTGAACCTTAAAAAAAGATCTCACACATCATACGCTTACCACAGAGTGTGGTTTAATATACTCGTTCAAATACTCTTTGCTTAGAGTCCAATAAAATAGGCATTACTTTATGCTCACAAAACAACTGATCATCATACCTCTCATTTTTTGCTATATTCTTCTCTTTGTAATAAAATGTATACTCCTTTGGCCTCTCAAATGCCACATACAATAGTGCTGGAAAATGGGAAGACCCAAATTTCATTAAAAATATGACACAGGCATCTTCTCAACCTTTAAATATTTTAGATCTAATATCCAGTTTATTTTATTTATTGCAATATTTTGTTTTTATTAAAAGCAAATGCATATGTCATTAGCATCATTTAAAATTAATGCTCTGTCATGATTTCAGCATTTCTTTAAAGGAGTGATTATCAGAGTGTGGTCCCTAGAGCAGCAGCATTACCTGGGAACTTGTTAGAAATGCCAGTTCTCACTCTTCTCTGGGAATGGGGGCCCAATAATCAGTGTTACAAAGCCCTCAGGGAGTTGCATGCACTTTAAATTCGAGAACTACTGTTCTAAGCTATTCAAATCATTGTTATCTACATTTTCAATGAGTTGTTTACATGAAATGTTCTCAAGTAAGCATTACTTTTATTACAGGATAGTAAAGAGATGGGAAACTTATTTTAAAATACATGGATGGGGAGGTAGAGTGACATAATTTTCCCTATTCCTCTCACTAAGTACAACTAAAAACACTAGATATTACATAAACAAAAATAAAAAGGCTCAGAAAGATAGAAAGGTAGACTTTCTATTAGGTTAGGAACCTTAGGATTTTAGCAACAATACTGTGGTAAGTTTCCTGAGTTTCCTTTTTGCCTCCTATATACCAGACTCAGAGCTGAAGAAGCCAACAACCAGAAAATGCCAGTAAGCGCACAGAAAAGCCCTAATAAAAGCCTGCTTTCTCTAGCCAAAGGACCAAGAAAAGGGAAGCCTAGCAAAATGCGACAATAGCCACTCAATATTTAGACAATTTAAAATTTAAACAATAACCACTCAAAAACAAAAACACCCTGGGCCCCTACCCCCACCCACTCCTGAAAGGGTTAAACCTAGACTTCTACATTCCTGAGTCTATAATAAGGAACTGCACCCAACCTGCAACCCTCTCAGCTATGGTGTGGTGTCAGATAAGTCCAAGGAGGAACCAAGACCTTCATTCCCAAGGAATGGTAAGAAGTCTCCCCCTCATACCTCAGTGTCAGTGGAGATCACATGGAAAGCCTAGACTTCCACCCCTGCTCATCAGCAATGAGTGAACCAACCCTTCCTGCTGCGATGGCATCAGAGGAGGTCGAATGGGGCGTCAGGACTTTCTCTAATGCCCAGCTGTAAAGAGGCCATACCCTGGGGCCGGCCCTATGGCCGAGCAGTTAAGTTGGTGTGCTCCATTTAGGAGGCACAGGGTTTCGCTGCTTTGGATCCTGGCACAGACATGGCACCACTCATCAGGCCATGCTGAGGTGGCGTCCCACATAGCAGAACCAGAAGGAACTGCAACTAGAATATACAACTATGTACTGGGGGGGCTTTGGGGAGAAGAAGAAAAAAAAAAGGCAACAGATGTTAGCTCAGGTGCCAATCTCCAAAAAATAAAATAAACAGGCCATACCCTTTCCCTGTTATGTTAAGTAGAGGCCAATTGGGAATCAGTAATGAGACACTCCTATCTTTCCCAGCCAGGCAGGTATCAATGGAAGCCTACCGGGGAACTAGACATCCCAACCAGACCCAGCAGTAATGAAGAGTCTCCATCTTGGGTGTCAACAAAAGACCCAGCCTTACATTCCCACCTGGCAGTAATGGGGTGATGCCCCTGTCTGCTTCCCCTCCCACAGTGGTGCCAAAAAAATTCAGCTAAAATAGAAAGTTAAAGTAAGTTTCAGGGTCTTATAACATAATACTCCCTTGCATTTCCCTGTGAATTTTAGGATTAGCTTATCAATTTCTGCAAAAGAGATAGTTGGGTTTTTGATATACATTACACTGAACAAAGATATATTTCCATTTTTGCATGTCTTTAATTTCTTTCAACAATTTTTTGTAGTTTCCAATGTACAAGTCTTGTACTTCTTTTGCTAACTCCCTCTACTTTTAAGATGAGGAATCTAAAGTCCCAAAAGATGAAGTGTAGTGGATTTCAAATGCATCCTGACCTTCTCTTTGGTGAAAACTCTGTTCCCTACTAGAATCTATGCTGACCGTTTTGCCCTGATTTTCAAGAACAAACGAGCCAATAATACGGGTTTAAGATATTGGCCTACTGCTTCAAATCTGCAGCCCTGCATTTTACTGGTAGTGAACAAAGTGCCTGATGCTTCCACAGGTTAAACAAATTCCATGACAAGTCAGCTGGTACTGCTAGTATACTCAAGACAAGGGCAGCAGTCTCTTTTCATATCCAAAGTCATTTTAGAGAAACGATAAGGCCTAGAACCTGAAGGAATCAAGTCCAAGTGAAAAATATATGCCAGTTTAAAACATGTCTGCAAATTCTTTGACACTTCTATCAAGAGGTGGAGTCTTATTCCCCTCACTAGAAGATGGCCTGGTCTTACTGACTCTAACAAATAGGATGTGGTGGAAGTTATACTGCACGACTTCTGAGGCTAGGTCATAGCAGGGCTAGGACATAGCCCCTGGCTGGCTCTCTTTTTTGTGACGCTGGACCTTGGAACCCAGCCACCACGTTGTGAGGAAGTCTGTATGAAAAAACTTCATCTAAGTCTTCTGGCAGACAGCTCCTGCCAAGGCTCTAGTCAACACTCCAAAGCCAGAGAGAGGAAGCCTTCAAGCTGACTCCAACGCCAGCTACAACTGATGGCAAACACATAAGAGACACTGAGCATGAACCACCTAGCTTAGCCCAGTCAACCCTCAGAACCATGAGAGCTAATAATAGTAAAATATTGTTGGTGTTTTATGCCTCTAAGTTTGGGGTGGTTTATTTGCAACAATAGGTAACCAGAAGAGAACCTAAGTCAGGTTCCTAACTCTATCACGTACCCAGAACAAGCAGGGCAATCATAGTTAGCCTTACATACTCCAAATGGAAACCAAATAGTACCTGCACAAGAACTCTAGACTCTTGAACCCAAGGGTTAGGAGAGCCCATAGGAATCATATATTCTGACAGTTCATGCAAAAAATTCACTGTCAACTGGTTTTCTTGCTTAAGAATGTGTTCCTGATGTCCTAGGAGTTCCCCTAAAACCCCCAATGCACAAACATTTATCTGCATTTAACTGAGTAATACCAGAAAACCTCCACTTACAGTATGAGGTACATGTATTATGAAGACTGTTTGTAGTATTTTGAGAAGTGAGAAGAAATAAATTATTTAAAAGGCAAATACATAAGAAATTCTGTACTGGAGGAGATACCATGTAGCCCACTCAAGGCTCTGTCTTTAAGACACGTAAGGAAGCAATTTGGAAATTGCCTTCTAAATGAAGTGTTACAAAAAACCGAACACTGTACCTGGACTAGAGTAAATGTGGCATTCTTTCCATTTTAACTTTCTTTCCCAATGCAATTGGTTAAATAATTGGACTTAATTGAAATTCATGAATACACTGGTTATTTAAATCTCTGGCAACAGCAAGCTATTTAGAAACTCAAATACACTCCTAATGTGATCTTATATTTTACTGGCAAATATAAGAATGTTGTAAGAATTGAAAATATTTATTAGCACAGGACATTCTCAGAAAATTACATTATTCATACTTAGTTATTGAATATATTAATATTAGGTGACTATTATCAGTAGAACATTCACCAATTTGATTCTTGCAAGGTGTTACCTCAACATTCACTTAAGAGGGCTAAAACAAAGCAACGTTTGCTAGGGAGATAGTTTGTAATAAAAGTGATTGATTGCATAAATCAAAGCTTTTCTAGAAAGATGATGGGTTTGGACCAGATGATTTATAACTCACCATGGAATTGAAAAAATTAATTGGCATGCATGGGAACTAAATTCACAATCTCCTGCTCACTAACACTATGCTTTAACTCCCTGAGCACCCAATCATACTTCCTGAAAGAACAAAGTCTTTACAGTACTATAGTTTTCATGGATGTTCAGGAACTGTTCGGTATGGCAAAAATATATAAAATGAAGCAGAATGGATGGATAGTTGCTTCTATCATAATTCAATGACTGGAACATCAAAAATGACTTAAGAAGACTATGTAGTTACTTCAAATAACAAGCAGTGTATGGAATAAAATGGTCACTAAAAGCATCTTAAACAGTGACATGATGGTTACTTATCTGATATTTTAGTGATGCCTTTCTTTATTGAAAAAGGCAAGATAATAGAACATAAAACCATTGGAAAAAACCATGAAAAATCAGATTTAAATTGTCTTTGTTTCTATAGTCTTCTTTACACTGCAAATACAAGATTTAACAAAGTAAAAAAGGAAATTATGCTGTTAAATGGAAAGTTCTATTTAGGAGTTAACATTTCAGAAACTTTTCTTTCCATTTGAGCATATAGCCACATTACTAAGTTATTAAGTACCATTTTCCTTTTTGCTTCCCAAGAGCCAAAAAACTCAAAGTTAGGCTTGGCATTCAATTCACAGTTTATAGAAGACTCATCTCTCCTCAAAAACAAAGAGTTTTGGTTTACAGGTAGTCCCAAGGTGTATGAATATCCTTACACAAATGAGGAAGGGGAAATATAAAGACTAAAATACTTTAATTAAACTTGGAGCAGCTGAGAAGACTACTTGAATACGTAATTTTGGGAGTTAAGAATTAGTGCTACAATAAATAGGTACCAAAAGGATATATGGAGGAAAATGTAATTAAATCAAATAATATAGGATTTTAAAATATACTGGCATTTATTAAAAGACTTAGAGACTGAACATTGTCCTGAAAGAGGACAATTATCTGACAGTTCCAGACACCCTGGGAGAAACTGAAACGAGCGTGTTGCTTGAGGAAAGTCAAGTCAACAGAAAAATCAGCAGAACAGGGAACACTTGCTCAGGAAACATTTCAAGAAAATCACAGTGAGCTTAGAGCAACAGATCCTTTCACTACAGCCCTGAAAAGCATGAGGCTGCTGCTAGAATTGGGCTCAGATAAATGTAATGAGATCATCTTTCAGAAAAAAAATTCTAAGACTTATCTAAGAAATACTAAATAATTCAAAAACTTGGACTAAAAGGGATACCAGCAAACTTGGGGCTGAAAAGGGCAGATCAACAAGGTCTGACCAAAGCATTAAGCTGAATCAAGCTGTACTGAGTACTAAACAAAGATACCCTTGAAACTTACCACAGTTTCACAGAGAGCATACACCCTACTGTTCTTTCAAACTTTAGAATAACTTTTTAAGACTCTAAAATACAATGTGAGGGGGCCCTGGCCCTCTGGCTGAGTTGGTAAGTTCGTGTACTCCTCTTCAGCAGCCCAGGGTTCTCCACTTCGGAACCCGGCACAGACCTACACAACCCTCACCAAGCCACGCTGTGGTGGCGTCCCACATAGAAGAACTAGAATGACTTATAACCAGGATATACAACTATGTCCTGGGGCTTTGGGGAGAAGAAGAAAATTCAGCATGAAAGAGTAGAAACTTTCCACTTTCAGCGGTTGGATTTGGAGGCCAACCACCTGGAATCTAGTTCCAGTTCTACCACCTACTGGCTTGTATCATTTAAGGGCAGGGTTGGGGGGAGAGCACTAAACCTTCTAAACCTTAGTTTCCTCCGGTATAAAGGGCAATGATGTTCCCTGCTTGACCTAAATAAAATTTATTCTGTAACTGTACAGTGCCACAGACTGCAATTATTGCAGGGCCACTGAGCATGGATGCTGAAAAGGGAGCCTCTGACCTCAGAATACTATGTGTGTGTTTTGGGGGACCCGGGTGGGAATCTTCTTTGATCAAGTTGCAGCTTAGAAGGGATGTGCCCAGTGTGGTAAGGGAAGAAAGGGACATTCACCAAGCCAGTTACTTTGGCCAAAGCCCTAGTGAGCACCAAGGCAACAGTCAGAGTGTACTCTGTCCCTTCTCTGACTCCTGCTAAGCAGGACTGCATAGTATAGAAATAGAAGGAGAATGGCAAAGAACGTCAAGAAGGCAAACGGCGTACTTATAGCAAGTACTTATAGCAAGAATTATTGTACACTACTTCAGGCTGTCTGAAATTATGAGAACAGCTTAAAGATGTAACAAGGATACTGCATTAAGCAATAAAGATCAGATCCAACTAGGCACAGATAGTTCTGGGATGTCTTACAGCAGCAATAGATTAAAAGGTGTGACTTAATCCCTCACTGGTAGCAGCTCTACATTCTACTCCCCAGGCCTAAGCAAAGAAAGATACTGGCCTCCCACCACCACTGCTATCACTGTGCCCATGAGCGCCGAGTCCTGCTGCAGTTTCAAAACAGACTCCTTTGGCACCAGAGGTGACAGACCCAAAAAGGCTTGTGGAGATCTGAGCTCAGAAACATTTGAAAAAAAAAATGTTTAAAATTCTTTTGGGGAATTGTAAAGTGTTATACCATGGAAAACTAGAAGATCAATGTTAAATGTATAAAACCCATCATCCAAATCTAAACGGCAAATTTCATTTCCCATCCATTTGAATATAACTGATCTGCTACAATTAAGATTAATTTTGCATGCAAAAGGTAGCAAAAAACTTCATATCCTCCAAGCCTTGAAATAAAATCCTTAATGATTCAATCTAAAGATTAGCATCTTAGTTACAAGAAAACAACTTGGAGACTCTGTTTTTTTCACTAGAAACCTTCCAACACCTTAACTTTCTAGCATTAATGGTATCTTTTACCCAAGGCTCATTCTGAGTTTAACACAGTTTTTATAAACAGAAAAACCCCTACTCCAAATATTTCATACTGAAAATAATGTCAGTGGGATAACAGTGGCATATATTAAATGGTTATTAAAAAGCAGATAAGAGGGGTTGGCCCCACGGCCTAAGTTAAGTTTGGCACACTCCACTTCAGCAGCCCAGGTTTGGATCCCGGAGTGGACCTACACCACTCAGTGGCAGCCAGGCTGTGGCAGTGACCCAGTGACCCACATACAAAATACAGGAAGACTGGCATAGATGTTAGCTCAGGGTGAATCTTCCACAGCAAAAAAAAAAAAAAAAAAAAGCAGTTAAGAGGTCTGATAAATCAGAAATGCTGAAAAGGTAAAATCACCTTTTCTAATCAAATCCACTTTCTTTCTTGTAATTTGACTGATAACTTGGAATCTTGAGAATGTAATTTGGATGATGGCTGAAATATAACATTATCTTCCTATTTTTAATATTTGTCAGAATTTGTTTAATGTCTGCTCTGAACTTTCCCACAAATTATTTCTCCACTTCACTGACTGCTACTGTTCTGCTGTGTATTATAAAAATGCCTCATATGAATCATAAAACTTATAGAAAAATGTTTGTATTTTAGTTAACCAGAGTTAACCAAAAAGTCCTTTTTGTTTCAAGCTTTGTTATCAAAATAGTCTTAAAGAGTACATTTGTATCCTAGTGCTTACTTATGCCAGGTATTCAAATGCTTTACAGAAATATTAACTCAATCATTATAACAACATTATAAAGTAGAAACTATCATCTTCATTTTATAGATGAAGAAACTGAAGCATAGAAAGGATACATAGCTAGTGATCTGGAGCCAGTTTTTCGTTTACATAACAACTAAATTGGCCTAATTTTTTGTGTGTGATTAGTTCTTCTATCCAAAAAAGTAGAGAAGTGTAGATTCCTCTTAACCAGTGTTTTCTAAACTGTTTCTCCACTTCATTTAAGTCTCAACGACCTAAACTGACCTATAGGTAATCACCTTTAAATTCTTAAATCTTTTAGTGTGAAATAGATAAGACTAATTGAGCTACACTGTTTAGTTAAAAGATCACCTCCTGGGCAAAAACTTAGAATATCTGAAAGGTGCAATTAGTCACTAAAGCTGTTTCCCTAACCCTAAGGAGTAAAGGAAAGTGATAAACTACTAACATCAGTCATCAACTATTGCTGTTTATTCAAACCCCCTAAACCACAGCTCAAGATGTTGACCACACCTCTTACAGAAAACAATGAATGTTGCGTCTTATAGGAAGGGTATAAGTATCTCTGAATAGGAGAAAAATCAGCTCTATAACTTGGAAGGGAATTTTACATGCAATGTATATACACTGGTGTTTGGCAATTTTAATGTACTTCATTCTTCAAAGAGCATCACGGTAAAGGGGAAGAAGAAAACCACGTGGCTGAGCAGAAAGTCCAAGCCGTGGACTGGAGGCTGCTGCACGTGGACTGACACCTGGGAGGCTGGGAAGGACACTGTGCCTTTCCTGCATCTGTTTATGGGCACTGAGAGCACACCCTTAGCTTTAATTTTAAGTGAATTTCATCTGCATCATATAGAAAAAAAAAGAGATGAAAATTAACATAGAAACCATAGTTCCAATCTAATACTTCTGATTTTTATTCATATTCAAATTCTACACATTTAAATTTTTAAAAAAACACTCAGAAATCAACAAATTACCTCGAATGTAGCTCTGTGCTGCCATTATTATATTTGCTTCCTCTTTCCCAGACACCAAAGTCAGGCACACGGTAAACTCTTTCTACACAAAATACAAGGTTTTGAATAAAAGAGACCTAAAAGAAAATAAATGAAACATAAGGACACATGCAATAACAGGATCTTTTGATACTGATAAGAATAATTAGATACTATTTGAAATCCAAATACATACTTGCCTACCAGCACTTTTTTACCATGTTGAAACTCTTGTGATTATTACATTACTATGAATATTTTGTTATACCTGGCTTTTCTAATATAAAGCCTAAAATGAGAACCTAATATTATACTGTACAGAAACAAAATTTAAATCCTGTCAATGCTCCAACTATAATACTTCAGTGATATACCTATTACTGTTCACGAGGACTGTGCATCTTAAGAAGTAAGAAAAATATAAAGCACTCTTGATACTGGCTCAACACAAGGTTGACACAGGGAAGCCATATTACAGAAAAGAAACCACATTGTAACTTTGAATGACCGCTGACTAACTAACCCAGCTGGGTAACCACCCTCCAGGAGATCCAACTGCTCTGCGGATTCTATAACCCCCGCTTGTACACATACCTCCCAGCTGCGATAAGACAGTAACTTCGTTATTTTGAGCTCCTTAGGACTGTGATGACCCCCGAACAGAGAGTCTATGCTGACAGCCATCATCAATGACAACTGAAAGATCTAGTGCAGCCATTCCCAGTCTGCAACACCAGAGGGTCAACATTCCTAACTCCCTCCCCTGTAACCCACTGGCCTGTATAACTGCTTCAAGATTCTGTGCCCACTTAAAATGGTTCTTTTGGACATTAGTTGGCCATCTTCCCTCTTGCTGGCAAGCTGTGATAAAATGCCCTTTGTCTGCCACCAACTTGCCTCTTGACGACTGGCTTTTGTCTTGCAGCAAGCAGATCGTGCCCTTTGTGTGGTAACACTGTTTTATATTAGATAATAATATTTCGAATCTAAAATGTCCATATGAAATGTTAAATAAGTCTAAAACTTCAGAGATAAAAAGCTGTTTCTCAGTTCTGTAACAAGCCAGTCCCATGTTGAATCAACCTGGAGTCTTGAGTCTATTACTCCTGGAATCTAATCTTCCTCCTGCCTTTTCGATAGCTATAGGTACCCATTCTTATGACTCAAAGCTTACACTTGGAGGTGGGCTCCCAACACTAGGCCAGGAGTCACAGCTTCCATGTAAAGATTTCAAATACTTGATGAAATTTACACTCTCATAAGGAACTATGGAAAGCAAAGATTATGGTCAGTTCTTATTTAATAAAACTTTATTCATTTTAATGAAGGCAATTTCTTAAGTGGGTTAGGGTCCTGATTACAGGATTTTTAATTTAGTCATCATGTTTGGTTCCATATGACAAATTGAATAAGTCTATCTAGCCTACCCTTCATCTCAAGATCCCTCTCAAGTGGCAATACACATCCCCAACCTCTACCCTACACACACACAATTAATGTAATGTGTATACTTTTAAGATTGAAACAATAACAACACTGAAAACCAAGGTAAGGTTCCATCAGTAGACCAGAAACTTTGAGAAATTACAGAAAGACAGAAAGCAGTAGAAAGAAATTGATCAAGAAAATAGCAGAGGAAACCACAGCCTCTCAAAATGTTTCTTTGTAATCTAGGGTCTCTGGAAAGTCTCTAAGGCCAGAGTCAACATATACATTGATCAAGAGTTGATCAGGGAGGTGTCTACCCAGATTCTCTTACAAATGATCAATAGCTGGGGCACTTGACATCTGACCTTTCCATTATCCATCCCAACAGATATATTTGCCCTTGGGGCCAAGAACAACTCACACACTTCAGTGGATTAAAAAAGCAACTAGGGTGTTGGGGCCTCCCAGAAAAAGAGCCGAACATAACATAATTCCAGGTTTCCACAAAACATGCATGTATCCCACAACTTCTCTAGCCAAGAGTGGAGCAGTACATACCTACAGTAAACTTTTGTTTTTACTTTGAATACTGGTGATGGTCTCCCCAGCTTTCCCAACCTCTTGCTACCTTGCCCATAGACCCTAAGGAAAACCTGCCTGTATAAAAACCCTGGTCCATTTTCAGAAAACCTAGTGTGTTTGGCTTCCATGGTCCATACAGTTATTTAGACTCTATAATACATACAGGACATACACTATACTTTGTTAGGTCTCCAAGTTTAAAGCTTTCAAATGATTCAGATCCTTCTTCCTTTCATGACAAACGTCTCAAGTGTATAACCCATAAACGTCTTTCTTACTCCTCTTAGAAGAACTTTAGGACCAGGGCTAGGCCCAAGTAAGGCAGTCTGGTCACGCTGTATAACTGGTATAATAGGTGACTAAAAAGGTATTTTTGGCTAACAAGCACTGTGGGGAAAACTAAAATAACATTTACATTACAAGTAACTGCACCTGACCTGCTGGGCTATTATCAGAGCCTAACTGAACTGGGGAAGGGAAATACCCAATGCCAGCCAGCTTTAGCCATTCCACAAAAGGAACGGAAATACTCAACTCCAGCCCACCATACCCATCTTGTCCTATCTAAGGGGAGAGAAAAAAAGCTAAGAAACACTTGCAAAGTCCACAGTCCAGACATAAGGTAACTAAAAGACTGAGACCTAATCATAGGACTATAAAATGCTTTGCTTCCCTCCCCATCACACCTCACCACCAGAATACTAAAGGCCTATTGACACCAGTTTCTTTCACTTTGTCATTGTGTCTGGCCATCAAGGCATACAAAAAGGCAAAAAAAACACAATTTGAAGAAACAAAGCAAGCAGAGCACTATACATGGCAGAGATGTTGGAATTACCAGACTTAATTTTTTAAAAAACTATGATTAATACAATAAGGACTCTATTGGGTAAAGTAGACATCATGCAAGAACACACGGTTAATGCAATCAGAGAGTTGGACATCCTAAGGAAGAATCAGAAGAAATGCTAGAGACAAAAAATTGTAACAGAAATTAAAAATGGCTTTGATGGGCTTATTAGTAGACTGCACACAACTGAAGAAAGAATCTTTGAGCTAGAGGATATGTCAACAGAATCCCTGAAAACTGAAAAGCAAAGAGAATGAGGACTAAAAAACCCAGAATAGAATATTCAAGAACTGTGGAACAACCAAAGAAGGTGTAACATACATAATGGGAATACCAAGGGAAAACATAAAGAAAGAAAAGAGAAGAAATATTTAAAATGATAATGTCTGAGAATTTCCCCAAATTAATATCCAACACCAAACCACAGACCTAGGAAGCTCAGATAAAACCAAATATGGTAAGTGCCAAAAAAACTACATCTCAGCATATCATTTTCAAAATATAGAAAATTAAACATAAAGACAAAGTCCAGAAGGAAGTCAGAGGAAAAAATTACCTTACTTGTAGAGAAACGAAGATAAGAATTACATCTGACTTGTTCTCAGAAACCATGCAAGTGAGAGTGGAATAAAATATTTAAAATGTAGAGGAAAACACCGTCAACCTAGAATTCTGTACTCTGTAAAATTATCCTTCAAGAGTGAAGGAGAAATAAACACTTTCTTAGGCAAATAAAAGTTGAGGGAATTTGTTGCCAATAGGCCTGCTCTGCAAGAAATGTTAAAAGTTCTTTAGAGAGAAGGAAAATAATATAAGACAGAAACTAACAGAGCATCAAACTATGTAAGGCAAAAACCAACAGAATTGGAAAGAGAAATAGATGAATACCCTATCAGATTGGAGACTTCAACTCCCCTCTATCAAAAATGAGCAGATTCAGCAGAGAATTAAGAGGACACAGCTGAATTCAACAACACCATTAATCAACTGATATAACTGACATCTATAGACTATTTCACCTGGCAACAGCAGAACACAATATTCTCAAGCTGACACGAAACATTTACCAAGACAGACCACATTCTGGGCCATAAAATATACCTTAACAAATTTAAAAGAATACAAATCACATAATATCTGCTCTCAGACCACAAAATTAAACAAGAAATCAATAACAGAAAGATAACTGGAAAATCCTAAAATAAATAGAGATTAAACAACACACTTCTAAATAACACATGGGTCAAAGAAAAAAACCTCAAGAGTAATGAAAACATATTGAGATAAATGAAATATAACTCTTCAAAATTTGTGGAATGCAGCAAAAGCACTCCACAGCAGGAAATTTATAGCACTGAATGCATATATTAAAAAAGAAGTGAGATCTAAAATCAATAACCTAAGTTTCCAAGTTGGAAACTAGAAAAAGAAGAGCAAATTAAATCCAAAATAAATAGAAGAAAAGAAATAAGAATTAGATAAGAAATCAATGAAATTGAAAACAGAAAATTAATAGAGAAAATCAACACAACCAAAAGCTGGTTCTCTGAAAAGATCAACAAAACTGATAAGCCTTTAGCCAGGCTAACAAAAAAAAAAAAAGGAAAGGACACAAATTACTAATACCAGAAACAAAAGAGAGGACATCACTACAGATCCCATGGAAATTAAAAGTAAATAAAGAAATATTATGAACAACTCTACGCCCACAAATTTGATAGCCTAGATAAAATGGACCAATTCCTTGAAAGATACCATCTGCCAAAAGTCACAAGAAGCAACAATCTGAATAAACCTATATCTATTAAAGAAATTAAATCAATAATTAACGACATTCCAAAACAGAAAACACCAGGCCCAGATGGGTTCACTGATGAATTCTAACAAACATGAAAGGAAGAAATTATACCAGTTCTCTACAATCTCCTTTCAGAGGAAAGAAGCAGAAAGAATACTTCCTAATTCATCCTATGAGGCCAGCATTACCCTAACATAAAAACCAAAGACATTATAAGAAAACTACAGACTAATATCTCTCACGAACATTGATGCATAAATCCTCAACAAAATATTAGCAAATTGAATCCAAGAAAGTATAAAAAGAATTATACACCACAACTAAGTGGAACTGATCCTAGGGATGTAAGGCTGGTTCAACATTAGAAAATCAATTAATATAACCTATCACATCAACAGACTAAAAAAAGAAAAATCACGATCATATTAATAGATGCAGAAAAGCATTTGACATAATCCAACACGTATTCATGATAAAAAGTCTCAGTGAACTAAGAATAAAGAGGAACTTTCTCAACTTGATAAAGACTATCTAGAAAAAATCTATAGCTAAAATCATACTTATGGTGAGAAATTCAACGCTTTCCCACTAAGATCAGGTACAAGGCAAACATGCCCCTCTCACTACTACTTTCCAATATCATACTGAAGGTCCTTGCTAATCCAATAAGGCAAGAAAAAGAAATGAAAGGTAGACATATTGGGAAGGAAGACATAAAACTATCTTTGTTCACAGATTACATGATCATCTATGTAGAAAATCCAAAAAAATCTACAAAATAACTGGAACCAATAAGTGAATATAGCAAGGTGACAATACATGTTTAATATACAAAAGTCAATCATTTTCCTATATACAAACAATGAACAAGTGGAATTTGAAATTAAAAAGAGCACCCCTCAAAATGAAACTTAGGTATAAATCTAACAAAATATATATAAGATCTATATAAGGAAAATTGCAAAACTCTGATGAATGAAATCAAAGAACTAAATAAATGGAGAGATATTTCACATTCATGGATAGGAAGACTCAATAGGGTCAAGATGTCAATTCTTCCCCAACTTGATCTACAGATTCAATACAATCCCAATCAAAATACCAGAAAATTATTTTACAGATATTTACAGACTGATTCTAAAGTCTTTATGGAGAGGCAAAAGACTCTAATAGCCAACTCAATATTGAAGAAAAAGAACATAGTTGGAGGTCTCACACTACCCAACTTCAAGATTTACTAGAAAGCTATGGTAATCAAGACAGTGGTATTGGTAAAAGGACAGACAAATCAATGGAAGAGAAGAGAGAGCCCAGAAATAGACCCCCATAAATACAGTGACCTGATCTTTGACAAAGGACCAAAGGCAGTACAATAGAGTAAAGATAGTCTCTTCAACAAATGGTGCTGGAATAACTGGACATCCACACACACAAAAATGAATCTAGAGAAAGACCTTACTCTCTTTACAAAAATTAACTCATAATGGATCATATTCCTAATCTAAAAGCAAAACTATAACACTCCTAGAAGATAACATAGGAGAAAATCTAGATGACCCTGGGTCTGGTGATGACTTAGATACAACACTAAAGGAACAATTCATGGAAGAAATAATTGATAAGCTGTACTTGAAAAAAATTAAAAACTTCTGCTCTGTAAAAGACAATGTCAAGAGAATGAGAAGACAAGCCACAGATTGGGAGAAAATATTTGCAAAAGATACTCTGATAAAGCACTGTTATCCAAAATGTACAAACACCTTTTAAAACTCAATAATAAGAAAACAATCAACCCAAGTAAAAAATGGACCAAAGATCTTAAGATGCTTAACAAAAGAAGATACACAGATGGCAAATAAGCATATGCCAAAAGATGCTCCAAGTCATGTCATCAGAGAAATGCAAATTAAAACATCATTAAGATACAACTACACACCTATTAGGATGGCCAACATGTAGAACACTGACAACGCCAAAAGCTGACAAGGATGTGGAGCAAGAGGAACTCTCAGTCACTGCTGGTGGGTAGGCAAAATGGTACAGCCACTTTGGAAGATAGTTTGCAGGTTTCTTACAGAACTAAACATACTCTTAACGTATGATCCAGCAATTGCACTCCTTGCTATGTACCCAAAAGAACTGAAAACGTATGTACACATAAAAACCTGCATTCAGATGTTTATAGCAGCTTTATTCATAAATGTCAAAACATGGAAGCAACCAAGATGTCCTTCAGTAGGTAAATGGATAAACAAATTGTGGTACATCCAGACAATGGAATATTATTCAGCAATAAAAGGGAATTAGCTATCAAGCCATGAAGAGTCACGGAGGAACTTTAAATGCTTACCAGTAAGTGAAAGAAGCCAATGTGAAAAGGCTATAACTGTGTGATTCCAACTATATGACACCTGGGAAAGGGAAAATCATGGAGACAGTAAAAAGATCAGCGGTAGCCAGAGATGGGGGGAGACGAATAGGTGGAGCACAGAGGATTGTCAGGGCAGTGAAAATACTTTGCATGATATTATAATGATGGGCATATGTCATTTGACATTTGTCCCAACCCACAGAATAAACAACACCAAGAGTGAACAGTAAGTTAAACTACGGACTTTGGTGATTACGATGCGTCTCTCTAGGTGCATCCTTGTAAACAAATGTAGCCTTCCCTTGAGTGATCTGATAATGCGAGAGATTATGCATGTGCAGGGACAGGGGATATATGAGAAACGTTTCTACCATCCTTGCAATTTTATTGTAAATCTAAAACTGCTCTAAAAAAATAAAGTCTAAAAAAAAAGCATTTACATGTTTGTTACTTTATCCCTTTCCCCATGTAAGCTCCATGAGGGCAGAGACTTTGTTCTGTTCACTGCTATATCCCAAGAAAACAGTGCCTGACATATAGCAGATGCTCAATGAACATTTGCAGCTTGACTTCCACCCTCATCACGCCAGAAACTGTAGTTGTAAAATTTTCCAAAATAACTCTCATACAAGTCTAATCATCCATCCTCATCTACCTGTTCTTAGCCCTATGACGTTTTATATAACTGATCACTTGTTTCTTCTTCAAAGTTCCCATCCCTTTGACTGACACCACATCCTCTACTTGCCTCCTCTTCTTCCTTCCACCCTTACCAGTGGATATTTTACAAAGCTCTGTCTTGTTCTCTCTATACTCATATCTCATGCCTCCAGCAAGCTCATTCACTATCAATATTTTATCCACAGTTAGCAGTATGAGACAGTACAATGTTTACAATACATGTTTACAACACTGTGATTTTTACATCCTAGCCCTGAATACTTATAATTCATACCTTTGTTTCTATACCCAATTATAAAATATTTCCACTTGGATTTCCCATTAAATGCCATGTTCTGATCTCTTTCATGACTTGTAAATACGCCTCAATTGTGTTTTTCTTCATGAGACCAATGGTTTTCCATGCCCTCAGTCTAGAAATCTGGAAATTATCTTTGGTTACTCTGTATCCTTTATCCCCAATATCATTCTGATACCAAGTCCTGTTTCTTGGGTCAAAAAAGTTCCCTGAATCTTGACACAGTAGCACAACTCTCAGGTCTAACATTCAAATTCTTCATAATCTTTCCACCCCATCCTCTTATGTCTTTACATACTTCACAGTCTGACAGGAACCGTAGGTTGCTCATTTTCAACTGAAACGCTTTTCTATGAATCTTCCTTCAGTCCCAGTTCAACTTCGCCCCTTGGTGAAGCCTCTGACTTCTTTCTCTTAACTCAAATTGCATTTACAGCCAAGACCACAGCTCTTAATTTTTTTTTGTTTCATGTTATTTTTTCCCCTACCTCTAATTAGTATATAGGTCTACCATCCCTTATTTGCAATATGAAAAGCCCGCAAACTCTGAAACCAGTTGTTTTTTCTTAACTCATTTGTCAGCAAAACCCAGAATTGACATGAGGTTATCTGCTTTATCTACCCTTTGTGTGAATATGCATGTCTTATGCAAAAATATTAATATGCTGATTATGGGGTTTTGTGCTAACCCTGCTGGGGTTATTACATAAACAAACAGTATATCCTTTGTAAAATCAAAAAACTCTGATATCTAAAACATATCTGGTACCAAAGGTTTCTTTAGACAAGGAATTATAGACCTGTATAACTTCTCTGAACTCAGAAACACGTATTTCTTGTATTATGCACACAAGCAATACCGAGGTTTAGTAAGGGACTGGGCACGTGGGGGAAATATAAGATTGCTATAATTATGAAAATAAAGATCACAACCATTTCCAAGGTCAGGGTATTTTGTGTAATAACTTCAATTCTGACTCTAATTTGTGTGTCCAATGTTGTTAACCCTTTGTTCTATCTTTATACCAATTCCTAATTTGTGTTACTTTGCTTTGAAGACATATATCTTTGAAAGTCACTTTTGGAAAAAAGACCCTAAGGAAAGATTCCTAATCTGAAAGAGCTAGAACCATCAGAATCAATGTTGTCTGCAGTATTTTCTGGATATTTTTAGTTAAATCTATAAAATAATAATTCAAATATCTGAAATAGTTTTAAAGTAGAGTTAAATGCCAATGAAACAATCACATTTTGGGAGATAGTGAATTGGAGTAATACTGTATTAAAAAACAAAATCTTAATGGATTTCATAAACCATGTGTAATAACAAAAACAATGACAAATTAGAGATTAAGAGGATCTCATATTGAATAAACAAATATAATTTTAACTAGTTTATCATAAACTCCAAAGGCAAACAATAATTTAACTCTCTCTCTACATAGAATTGAAAACATCCAGTATAATAAATCAGTGTTAACCAAATAGTACAGTAACCCCTTCTCAATATAACAAAAAGTAATTTTTATCGTATTTTATTAAATTAGTAATAATGAGTACTATGGAATAAATTTCTATTTACTGTTCCTTTCCCATATAGAACATTTCAGGATCTCTTTCCCCATGGTTTCAAAGATATTTGTAAAGTAATTTTGTGCAAATGAAGATAAATGCATATTTGAAGGGCTTTGTTTCCCCTGCATCTGGTATTCACCTAAATGTTTAAGGCTTTTATGATTTCACACACTCTTTAGCAGGACTGAGCCCTACCTTCAGTCAATGGTTGCTAGGGAAGGAAGAAGCTGTGGAGTAGTGTTAATTTACTTCGCAAATACCCTCCCTGATACCCAGGGCAATGTGGTTTTCGTCCTGGCACAATAGCTACCGGCCAAAGCACATGTACCAAACCGCCCACACAGCAACCCCCAGCAATGGATGCAGGCCTGGGCGTGAAGGTGTGTTTCCATCTGGTTCTCTCTCTTTTGCAGTACTTTCAAAGCAAAAGCCTCCATTCTTGCTTTGACTTCTGTTTCCTCTTTCCACTTTTTCTAACCTTTAATTCCTTCTTTTGCTAAGTATCCTCAACAGAAGTGATTCGCAATTCATGTTAACTAGAACCCCAAATTCTCACAGCAAAAAAAGAAAAAAAATGTTAGAGACTAAATTCAAGTATCTTAGAATTTCCTATAACAGTAACTTGATGCTGGGTAGGAGAATCTTGGCAAAAGGCAAGTCAGCTTTCTTTTTTCAAGAGAATAATAAACATTCTAACATACAAATAATACTTTTCCCTTGAATTAGCCTGGGCTCTATGCACTGAACAAAAGGTTAAAGTTCAGAAGAAGAAAGAACTCTACTTTGGGGCATGGATTTTCCAGCAAAATTCTCACTCCTCAAAATCTTCACTCTAACGTACTAGATACGTAAAATTTAGCTATGCAGTTTCTTGATTGCTACAGGGAACTCAGCTGAAGAAGTAAATTTTTTAAATTATGCAACATTACACACATGCAAAAAGTGCAAAAAATAAGTAACAGACACCCATGAACCATCAACTAAATTTAATAAATGTTAACATAGTGCATTCTCTGTTTTAGATCCTATTTTAAAGGCATAAAACAGAAACATCTGAAGCTCTTTTTCCACAACCAAGTTCCCCAGCCCAAGGTAACAACTGACAGAAATGCTTTCTGTCATTCCCATCCACTCCCATTACTTCTTGTCTAATTGCTTTGGCTAGGTCATCTGTACAACATTAAATAAAAGTTGGTATAATCAATATCCTTACCTTGTCCCTGAACTTAAAGTTAAAGGGTCTTCTTATAACATTTCACCATTAAATAGGATATCTGCTGTCGATTTTTGGCAGATACACTTTGTTGTTGTTGTTGGCGCCATCAAGCCAATTCTGACTCCTAGAGACTCTGTGCACAGCAGAGCAGAACCCAGCCCCATCTTTTTGCACCATCCTCTCCTTCCAGTGCTATATCATACCGTGTTGTGCTGTCATTCATAGGGTTTCATGGCAAATTTTTTCAGCAGTGGGTGGCCAGGTCCTTCTTCCTAGTCTGTCTTAGTCTGGAAGCTCTGCTGAAACCTGTCCACCATGGGAGATCCTGCTGGTATTTGAAATACCAGTGGCATAGCTTTCAGCATCACAGCAACATGCAGCCACCACCATGTGACAACTAACAGACAGGTGGTCTGGTTCCCTGACCTGTAAATGAACCTGGGCCACGGCAGCAAGAGCACAAATCATAACCACTAGGCCACCAAGATACTTTTTATTGGGTAAAGAAAATTGCATTTTCTACTTATTTTACAAGAATGTTTTTCAAGAGTAGGTGATGAATTTTTACCAACTATCTCTTCTGCATCTATTGAGATGAACATACGGTTTTTCTACCTTAACTTGCTAATGTGATGAATCAAATTACATGGATTTTTTCATTTTAAATCATCTTTGCATTTCTGGAATTAAACACAACTTGGTTCCAGCACATAATGCTAGTAGATCACCAATATCTACTTTCACTTTCCTTCTTACTAACAAAACACTGATTTTAACTTCACAAGCAGCAGGAGTGATCATGCAACCAACTTCTGGTTGATGATATTAAGCAGAAGTCACTGGGTCAGGCTTCTAGAAACTATTTTTAAAGTCCCTTCTTCTTTCTCAATTCTTACTTACTAGTGTAGACATAATACCTAGAAGAACAGCATCTATATTACGATTATTTGGATAAATGTCCCATGCTAAAGATGGCAGAGTAGGAGAAAAGGAGTCTATATCCTCAATGACACCCAATGATCAGACACTGTTAAAGCCCAGGACTTTGAAACTCCATGAAGAAGAAATAACACTTTTAAATATCTACGCACTCAACAAAGGAGCACCAAAGTCCATAAAGCAACTATTAACAAATCTAAAAGGAGATATTAATAACAACACAATAATAGTAGGCAACCTCAACACTCCACTCACATCAAGGGAGAGACCATCCAGACAGAAAATCAATAGGGAAACAACAGAATTAAATAAAAGGCGAGACCATTTGGACTTAACAGACATATACAGAACAATCCATCCGAAGAACAGCAGAATGCGTATTCTTCTCACGTATGCCCGGTACACTCTCAAGGATACACCATATGCTGAGAAACAAAGCAAGCCTCAATACATTTAAGATGATTCAAATAATAACAAGCATCTTTTCCAATCACAATGCTACAAAGGTAGAAATTAACTACAAGGAAAAAGCTGAGGGAGGGACAAAGATGTGGAGACTAAACAACATGCTGTTGAACAAGACTGGAGCATTAAAGTCTAATTAAAGGACAAATCAAAAAATATCTGGAGACAAATGAAAACGAAAAGATACCATACCAAATCATATAGGATGCAGCAAAAGGAGTAATAAGAGGGAAATTCATGGCAATACAGGCTCACCTTAACGAACAAGGAAAATCCCAAATAAGCAATCTCAATCTACACCAAACTGAATTAGGAAAGGAACAAACAAAGCCCAAAGTCAGCAGAAGGAGAGAAATAATAAAAATCAGAGCAGAAATAAATGCTAGTGAAACAAAAAAGGCAGCAGAAAGGATCAATGAAACAAAGAGTTGGTTCTTTGAAGAGATAAACAAAATTGACAAACCCCCAGCCAGACTTACAACGAAAAAAAGAAAGCTCAGATAAATAAAATTAGAAATGAAAGAGGAGAAATAACAACAGATACCACAGAAAAATCAATGGATTATAAGAGAATAATATGAAAAGCTATATGCCAACAAAGTGGGCAATCAAGAGGAAATGGTTAAATTCCCAGACTCTTACAACCTCCCAAAGCCGAATCAAGAAGAAATGGATAATCTGCATAGACCAACCACAAGGTAAGAGACTGAAAGAGTAATCAAAAGCATCCCAAAAAATAAAAGCCCAGGAGAATTCTACCAAACTTTCAGAGAGGATTTAATATCTATCCTTCTCAAGCCCCCAAAATTAGGGAAGATGGAACGCTCCTAACGCATTCTATGAGTCCAACATCACTCTGATACCAAAGCCTGACAAGGACAGCACAAAAAAGGAAAACCACAGGCCAATATCGCTGATCAACATACACACAAAAATCCTCAACAAAACATTGGCAACTCGAATACAGCAATACATCAAAAAGATCATACATCATGACCAAGTGGCATTTATTCCAGGGACACAGGGATGGGTCCACACGCACAACTCAATCAACGGGATATACCACATCAACAAAATGAGGAATAAAAACCACATGATCATCTCAACAGACACAGAGAAAGC
Organism: Equus caballus; assembly: GCF_041296265.1. Taxonomy (NCBI): domain Eukaryota; kingdom Metazoa; phylum Chordata; class Mammalia; order Perissodactyla; family Equidae; genus Equus; species Equus caballus. The sequence continues at coordinate 933,428 of NC_091686.1, read as the reverse complement.
ATTTGACAAGATCCAACAGCCATTTATGATAAAACTCTTAACAAAAGGGGGCTAGAAGGAAATTACCTCAACATAATAAAGGCCATATATGACAAACCCACAGCGAACATCATACTCAATGGGCAAAAACTGAACATCATCCCTCTGAGAACAGGAACAAGAGGAGGATGCCCACTCTCACAACCCTTACTCAACATAATACTGGAAGTTTTAGCCAGAGCAATTAGGCAAGAGAAAGGAATAAAAGGAATCCAAAATGTCCATACTACCCAAAGCAATCTACAGATTCAAGGCAATCTCAATCAGATTCCCAATGACACTGTTCACTGAAATAGAACAAAGAATCCTAAAATTCATATGAGGTAACCAAAGATCGAAAATTGCTAAAGTAATACTGAGAAAAAAGAACAAAGCTGGAGGCATCACAATCCCTACTTCAAAATGTACTACAAAGCCACAGTGATCAAAACAGCATGGTACTGGTACACAAACAGGCACATAGATCAATGGGACAGAACTGAAAGCCCAGAAAGAAAACCGCACATCTACGGACAGCTAATCTTTGACGAAGGTGCCAAGCACATACAAGGGAGAAAAGATAGTCTCTTCAATGAATGGTGTTGGGAAAGCTGGACAGCCACATGCAAAAGAATGAAAGTAGACCACTATCTCATACTATACCCAAAAATTAACTCAAAATGGATCAAAGACTTGAAGATAAGTCCTGAAACCATAAAACTCCTGGAAGATAATATAGGTAGTACACTCTTTGACCTCGAACTTAAAAGGATCTTCTCAAATACCATGTCCTCTCAGACAGGGAAATAAAAGAAAAAATAAACAAGTGGGACTTCATCAGACTAAAGAGCTTTTGCAAGGCAAGAGAATCTACGATCAAAACCAAAAGACAACCCACCAATTGGGAGAAAATATTTGCAAATCATATATCCAACAAGGGGTTAATCTTCATAAAATATAAGAAATTCACACAACTGAACAACAAAAAAACAAACAGCCCGATCAAAAAATGGGCAGAGGATATGAACAGACATTATTCCAAAGAAGATATCTAGAAGGCCAATAAACACAGGAAATGATGTTCAACATCACTAATCATCAGGGAAATGCAGATCAAAACTACACTAAGATACCACCTTACCCCTGTTAAAATCGCTATAATCACTAAGACTAAAAATAACGAATGTTGGAAAGGGTATGGAGAAAAGGGAACCCTTATACACGGCTGGTGGGAATGCAAACTGGGGCAATCACAGTGGAAAACACTATGGAGATTCCTCAAAAAACTAAAAATAGAACTACCATATGGCTCAGCTATCCCACTACTGGGTATCTACCCAAACAACTTGAAATCAACAATCCAAAGTAACATATGTCCCCCTATGTTCATTGCAGCACTATTCACAATAGCCAAGACATGGAAACAATCCAAGTGCCCATGGACCCATGATTGGATAAAGTAGGTGTGGTATCTATATACAATGGAATACTGCTTGGCCAGAAAACAAAGACAAAATCATCCCATGTGCAACAACATGGATTTACCTGGAGGAAATTAAGCTAAGTGAAATAAGCCAGACTGAGAAGGACAAACACCATATGATTTCACTCATATGTGGAATATAAACAAATATGTGGACAAAGAAACAGTTCAGCAGTTACCAGGGCAAGAGGGATAGTGGATGGACACAGGAGGTGAAGGGGAGCACGTACGTGGTGACAGACAAGGAATAGTGTACAAATGAAATTTCATAATGATGTAAACTATTATGAACTCAGAAAAAATCTTTAAATCTTCTTAAAACACAGGTTGGTATGGCAGATTAATTCTACAATGTCATTTAGCAACCCAAGTTTCTTCTCTCACTTGACCTATAATTTCCCAGGGGTTTCCCAGTGAGGGATGCAGAGGGGAGGGGTGGCTGGAGTGGAGAATTTTGTTATCTATTCTGCACAAGGACTCCTGTTTTCCTCAATTAAGATTATGAGTCAACTACTGCCTTTTCCTAATTCTATCCTTTTTTCCCCGTGAAACATATTTTGGATGTTTTCATTCTATCCTCAATTACTCTTAAACTCTTTCATATTTTCTATCATTTTACTTCTCTGTTCTATATTCTGGCTAATTTCCCCAGGACTATCTTTCAGTTCATAAATTTGTTCTCCAGCAATGTCCAATCTACTCTTTAAAATGTCCAATAACTTTTTAGTTGTTTATATTTTTATTTCTACTCATATTTGGTTCTTTTTCATTCTTTATTTTGTCTCTATTAATATTTAAGAATTTAAAAATTTTTATCTTAAGAGTCTCTTTCAAATAGTTATTCTATTATCTAAAATCTTGGAGTGACAAGCTTTTCTATTTGCTGTATCTGGTTATTTGCTTTGAATAACGTTCTTATGCAATTTGTAATTACTATTTGTATTATTTAACTGATTTTCAGCAAAGATTTTCATTTGTGGATATGTACCTAAAAAGCAAGTTTATCTTTGTTTCAGACCCCACATCAGCATACAGCACAGGTTTTAGGTTTCAATCTAGGGTCCTAGACAACAGTAGCTTCCTGTTCTCTAGGCCAGTGGGCTGAAGTGTTTTTGTCTTCCTTCCATAAGGAGCACAATTCTGTTTAAATTTATGCACAGCACTCACAGGAAATACCTTATTTTGAGTAAGCCCAAGAGAACGTGTCTTATTCCAATGTGAGCTTTTTGAAACTCGAGCTCCTGGCCCATAAGATCTATGGTACAGTGATCACAAAAATGGCCTCAATTATCCACCTGTCTCTCTATCCACATGCTTTGAAACATTATTTAACACTTTTTTTCCATCAAGAGGTCAGAAGCATGATTTTGCTTTGGCCAGCAGAATGTGGCAGAGGTGAGCATGTACCAATCCTGAGGTGAGGCCTCAAAAGGCCTCATGTGTATCTGTCCCCTCAGATCCCTAACTTTACTATAAAAACAAGGGTAGCTCCTTTCTGGAGGATGACAGACTATGTAGAGCAGAGATGGCTTATATTAGTCAATGCCATCCTAAATCAGCTGTCAATCTGTCAAGTGGCCACAAATTGCGTGAGCAAGCTGAGCCAAGATCAGCTGAGCCTGGTCACAGTCAGCAGAACTGGCCAGCCCTTTTATAGGCTAGGAGGGGGAAAAAAGCTGTTTATAAGACATTAATTTGGGGGTGCTTTTTAAAGAAATTATAATACCTAAGTGATACAATATCAGTGAATCCATTAGGCGCCTGGTCTTACCCATAACACCAGATCCAGTGCTAATTTGCTAATTCTCTCTCCATTGCTGGCATCTAGGGATTTCCTTTTCTTTCACTTGTGCTTGGTTACTTAATTGGTTTCTTAAAATAAATTTTGTTTTAGTTTATCTAGTATTCCATATTTTTGCAGTGAGAGAGGCTAAACAATAAGCTTATTTGGTTTTATTGTCAGATTTACAGAAAGTTGAACAAATTTCTGTTATGGCGGGTACCCCACTAAGTTTCTGGTTGCCTCCAAAAAGTTAGAAGTGAAGCTTCTTCCAGTTCTTGGAATAATCTATACTCTCTCCCAAGTTTGATTATTTCTACATACCTCTTCCTAGTATGCTCTTATTCCACTGCTTCACCTAGCTAATTCTTTCGCTGCCTTCAGAAAACAACCTGGATGTGGAAACTTCCTGAAAGAGAAAAACTTCCTTGATTCCCCAAGTCTAGATGAGATCGCTATCTTATTCACCATTTTATCCTATCACCTATCATAGTTTCTTACACATGGAAGGTCCTCAAATGTTTGTTGAACAAATTGGAATACATTTACACATCTATAAACACTGACAGAAAATCCACTTATCCTTGTAATACTCTGGAATTATTAAAAAAAGACATCCCCATCCTAAAACAGTGATCATTTGTATGCATAAATTCCAGATATATTAAAAATCAAAGAATAAGTCTTTTCTTGACAGAACTACCTCCTGTTTTTTTCCCAAAATATTAAAATAATTTGTCCTTGATGAGGAGTTATTCTTCTAACTCTTTCATACTGTAACAGGTGACAAGTGCAGGTGTGTTCAATTCTAAAGAATTTTCATATCGGGATTTCAGGGAAAAAATTAATTATTTATGTCATCCTAATAAAAATTCTACTAAAAAAAACCCATAAACTTTGCCAGATCCAGGATACTGCAACCAACAGAAAAATAATACCCATTTTTCAATATCATTAAATACTAAATAATACAACTTGACTTAAATGCCCATAAAAGGTGTTTACAAATTTTTAAGTAAGCCAAGTGAAATTTTCATGATATAGTAAAAAAGAAAAGACTAAAGTCTTCCCAATCAGACAACGTGGGGACACTGAATAACAATAAAGAATTTCAGAAGTGGACAACAATATCCTCAAAGAATGTTATGCTAGTTCATTACTTTGCCCCCCCTCCAACAGATTAAGTTAGTTTTCTCCATTAGTAGACAGAAGGACTAACTTAGATGAACTTTATATTTAAGTAATATAAACAAATATTAACTATATAATATTTATAAACTTATACATATTTATAAACTTATATTAAAAATAAGTATATTCATATATTCACATATACATAATATATATTTATATTTACACATAAATATTTATATTTTAATGCCTATATATTTACAAACTTTTATTACATAGACAAATATATAATACATACATAATATTTCTAAACATACATATATAATATTTATAAACTTATATTAAAAATGTTTAAGTTTAACATATATTATGGGTTTCTCTCCAGATAAAAAAGAGAAAGCAAATAACAGCATCAGGGCAGAACTAGAGAACTCTGTCTTTTTCACAGTTTTTAATAAAAAGACTTTTTATTTTTAATAAGAAACCACTATCTGTGCATTGCACTACTTTCAGACACCAATGCAGACATGAAACATGATACGTGTGTGGAGGAAAGATGTTTGAAAATGAGTGTATACTACTGTTCCTGCCCTTAGGAAGTATGTTCCCCAGCAAGGCTCATCCGCACAAACACTGGCACTCAATCTGTTCACTGCACCTTAGGGAGGTTACACACGACTGTTAAGACAAGGACCTTTTCCTTAAGAAACTACAATGTGGGCATAAAGTTTACAAAAACAAGAGAATCAGTGAAGATATGATCAATTGTCAAAAGAAGGAAATGGCTCATTGAAAAACTCAAAGTGCTGACAATATAATATGTATATAACATTACATGTATGTGTGTGTGTTACACGTGTATGTATATACATATATCCCCAAACTCTGTATTTTCCAATCCTAAGAAAAATAAGGATTTTGGCAAATTACAACTTTGATAGTAAATAGAAAAAGAAATGAGCGGTAGCCCCACTTCCTTCCCAGGCCCTTAGATTCCCCTGAGATGTGAGTGTGGTTGTGAAGTGAAGAACAGAGATAGGACTAACAACTTCCCATTCCAGGGCATAAGATACAATTAGGAAAGAAAATGGTTCCAAGTCACATCACCTTTCAGAGGATTCATTTCTCTGAAATATCTTGATACAAGGAACTTCATTTACTGAAAGAAAATGCAGGCCCATTTACTGCCCTTCCATGTGATTCCTGGCAAAATATATGGAATCTCAAAGAAAAAGCTAGTGAGCAGCAAAAACATATTTTATTATTCCAGGATTTTAAGTGTACATCTTGAATTCCTATTGATATTGTTTATATAAAAATTATATATGTACCAAAGAAAACCTATAAGGTCAAGAAATAACAAATAAGAAAAAAATAGAAAATACCAAAATTGCCTAAGTACAGTTAAGCAACAGAAAACAATAAAAAGGTTAAAACAATATCCTATTTATGAAAAAATGTCAGTTGACAAATGAAGATTTAAGATGAATATGGTAGATACTGAGAAAGCAAAAAATAAATGCTAAAAATTAAAAATGAAAATGAAATACCAAACAAGACAAAGGCACCACTAGCCAAGGCGATTTTACCACTACTATTAGTAACACCAATGGGAAATCACTTCCAACCATCAACGTTAGTTGCTACTTATTGTAAATGGTTCTCATACTGTGTTCTGCTGGGACCTGGGATACTTCTCCCAGTGCTCTGAGGTTTCTATGGGTGAAAAGAAATGAGAAGCTAAATGAGCTGGTTCTGGGAGCTCTCCTCTCCCCAGTCAGAGTAATGCTTCTTTTATTTGTCTTACATTTTCAGATGTCTGGTTAAGATTGGTCTGAAATAGAAGTCTCCCAACCCCACCTCTACCCAAAATATTTGAATACTTGTATTTCATAAAAGTATAAAAACTGAAATGAAAACATGTAATTCTTTGATGAATCAAACAGAAGAAACCTTAAGTGGGTATTATTAATTTCTTCTTATCATTGTTTCTTCTTTATGTTCACTTCTAAATAGACTTTACTTACTGTATTTAAAAAGCACAACTGGAAGGACGCACAAGACTATAAACTACTAGACAGCAGGACTACAAGTACCAATTTCAAGCACCCTCAATCCAGTCCACTGACGATTGTGGTGTTTGATATATGATACAATTATTCTCCTGCAGGGATCACAGGACAGGAATAATAACAAGTATAGACAGCATGCCTATTCTTTGACAGAATTCTCATTGTATATACCATCTCAATAATAAAAGCTTTTCGCTTCCACTGTGACACATTTCAAAACATGTCAGCATGTGCGTCTGCACATTTGTTCAAGCATTAGTGTCTATGAAAAAAAGTCTCTCAACTTAGATATGAATTCTTTTCAAATTTCCTAATAAGAATAAAAACACAGCATTTATCTTTTAAAAAACATCAAGAACTCTACTGAGGTCCCACAAATAAAAATAATACAATATGATAAAAGTATATTTTTACTTTTAAAAGGATGGGTTACAAAAAGCAATGATTTGAAAAGAGACATCATAACTCCGAGAAAATCTCCGAAGCTATTTATTTTCATCGTTACTAAAATTTTCAGAAAATTACAAGCTTTTATTTCAGATAACCTGAAATAGAGCCTTTTCATAGGAGTAAAGTTTTACAACTTGTTATATATTTTGTTCATTTTTAAAGTGCTTTGCTTTGAAAATACAAAGACTTTTTGATCCAGTCTCAGATTATACAAATTTAAGAATAACCCATTTTTATGAAGCTAAAAATGTTTTAAAAAGTAAAAAGAAAAAATATGTTTTCAGAGATTAAATTTGGTGCTAAAGAATTTGAGGAAATCATACCTCATCAGTGTTGTAGATAATCTGCAGCCCCGAGGAAATCATTTCCACAAGGTAAAGGAGATAGAGTGACACTGCGTTTATCTGAAAACAAACACTAATGTTAAAAGGTTAAAGGAAACAACAAAAATATTATGTTATGAAATTAAACGTAAAAGTTAAAATTACAAGTCATTTGCTCTAATACAGCATAAAAAACTATTTCCTTTTCTATTGAGAAATAAAGAAGCTGTGGATTTAGTTCACAATAAAACCCTAGCTTTGCATATAAAACTCTAAAATCTTCAAATTCATCATAATGGTTAACACCTGATTAGGAATACAGCTGCAGTAGGACTGTTAGCAGGTGTGTTGTAACATTTGTTTTCAAAGATTTCTTTCTTTTTTTTTTTTTTTAAAGATTTTTTTTTTTAATTTTTTCCTTTTTCTCCCCAAAGCCCCCCGGTACATAGTTGTGTGTATTCTTCGTTGTGGGTTCTTCTAGTTGTGGCATGTGGGACGCTGCCTCAGCGTGGTCTGATGAGCAGTGCCATGTCCGCACCCAGGATTCGAACTAACGAAACACTGGGCCGCCTGCAGCGGAGCGCGCGAACTTAACCACTCGGCCACGGGGCCAGCCCCCAAAGATTTATTTCTAAACTCTAGGTCTAAAGTACTCCTACTCTGGAACAGTGCTGCCCCACAGGCAGGTACGCAATGTTAATCCATCTCAAACGTATGTAAATGAAAAACGTATTTGGCAAGTAAGGCGATAGAATGATGCCAGGACACCATAAATAAGAGGCAGTGCATCTTGAAAACAGTCTTATTTTCAGAGAATACAGAATTTATGAAAGGAACTACAGGGACACATTACTTTTAAACAATGGTATAGCATATAATTTAAAATATATTTATTAACAAATGAGTTTTATAAACAAGTGAGTTATTTTCTTCTTTTAGTATACTAGTCTATTAAAGATAGACATTATATGACCTAAGCAAACAAAAAAAATGAAGACAATAATATCCACTTTAACAAAAAAAGATTCTCACAGGATCCTGAATGGGATGTGTAAATTGTTTCAAGTAAATAGGCAGTGAAAGATACATTCTACGACATGGACAAACCTTGAAAACATTATCCTAAATGAAAGAAGCCAGTCACAAAAGATTATATATATATTGTATGATTCCGTTTCTATGAAATGTACAAAATAGGCAGATTCATAGAGACAGAAAGCGGACTGGTGATTGCCTAGGGCTGGGGTCTTGGGGAAGATGGGGAGTGACTGCTAATGGGTGCAGGATTTCTTTATGGGATGATGACAGTGTTCTAAAACTGATTGTGAGAGTGGTTGCACAAGTCTATCAATATACTAAAAATCACTGAATTGAACACTTTAAATAGGTGAATTCTATGTCATGTGAACTTTATCTCAATAAGGCTGTTATTAAATAAATAAATACAAAGTAGTGAAAATGTTTCATTTAGGTAGGAAATTGCTAACAAGTTAAAAACAAAGAGAAGGCAAGATGTAAATTTGCTTGTCTCCCTTGACTCTCCTCCAATCCTTATTGAGTAACTGACAGAAAGTTGGGGCACAAAATTATTTGTGCCTTAGAGCCCTTGGACAAAGCAGCCCTGTGCCACCAGGGCCTAGCGTTGCTGGCAGCTCTCTCAGGAACCAGGACTATGCTGGACATCTCCTGACTTCCAGCACTCAAAGTCCAGTGGGTATCAGGGTCTTATTAAGATCCAAGTGGGGCACAAGATAAGATATAGGATTCTGGTTTTAGGTTCTTTAGACTGAATATACTTTTCAGTGACCTTCTCAGAACATGGTGGAGAAGTGCATCATCCCTCTGCCAGGCTCACCCAGATATTTCTTACAGCAGTGACACTGGCCTGTCAGAGTGATTTCAAAGAAATTTCATTCCTAAGGACAGCCACTGAAAACTACACCTCCAAGCCCTCTGCTCTGACTTTGGGGATGCTTCTGTGAGAAAGCATCAGTAAGCGGCAAATTGTAAAGGGACAGCCAAATAACAGGGTGACCAGCATGTACCAAACACCTACTATGTGCCAGGTACTGAGCTTAAATCCTGGGATACAAAAATAAATGAGCTGTTATCTTCTGAAAACCCTATTTCAGACAGTAAACATATTTGTCAAAGCAAAAGGTACAGAAATTCTAATTATGTGATAACTAGAAGGAGAAGGTTAAGAAACTACCTATTCACATAACACTAATTCTCCAAGGAACTGATTACAAATAAGAATGAGTTTCCGCTGTATAAAAATGGGGACACTGCACTCTCTGTGCATGAAGGAGTCATACTAAATTAAGACATTTCAGATCTCTAGAGAGAGGTAGCATAAAAAGGAGACACTCTTATTTTAGTAAGGAATATATGAATAATAAGTAGTCTGTCCTAAAGATCACAGAACCAAATGCAGGAAGAAAATCCATGAAAGACAAATAGCATGTATAATATTTGTATCCCGGAAACGCAGCTACAGGATCTCCAGCTAAAAGCAGTACACAGATGTGAGAGAAAAAAAGTAAAAACATGAAATCCTACAGTGTATTCTTAGCATAGGATACAATTTAATATGTTAAATAAGAGAAAATTTATAGACTCCAGAAATGCCTTTTGGAATTTCATTTTACTGGTATGCTTTTAGCTTTATAGAAAGTTGATAATATTAAAAATGAACAGTCATGTAACAAAAACTTCTGATTTGCTGTTACATCACTGTCAACTGTCTTTTATTCCCTAGTTCCTAAGTGTTGAAATTCTTCTAAATTTGATAACAAGTACAAGCTTTTGTCATTGAAAGAACTGTAGGATTCCTTCTTCTAGATAGTAATACTATAATCTATCCAGTTGCCCTTTTTGCTTGGAGACCAAGAACTCAGTCAGATTTAATGTTCACTCACAATGACTAATTCAGCCCTGGTGCTTGGCATTTCACACCTTCATTTCATGGTTGATTTCCTACTTCTATTTTGAACAATCTATGAAATCTACTTTTTAAATAGTAAGTAGTAAATAGCCTCAAATCTTCCATGACGTAGAGTGTAGAGAAGAAGAAAACTTGTAATCTTCTCTTTTTACCTGAAGATGACCATAGTCCTCATAGGAGAGGATCTCATCTCCTGTATGCACATTGAAAACGGAGTGAAGACACGTTGTTGGGCGTGGATCCTGCTTAAACTGCTGAACCTAGAATCAAATATAAAATTTAAATAATGCTAGTAATTCACATTCTCATCCAAGATTAGAGATTATAAATTATTTTTCATGAAACTTTTTAATGAGGAAAGCTATAGCTTATAGGCAGACTACAGAACAAAGCAGAAATGTTACTTTTTCTAAAGAAACAGAACACAGATAAAACTCGTAACTACTAACTTCACAGAGTTAACATGATTGTTGAATACTTAATTGATATTTCACAAACATATCAACTCAAGTGTAATAGAGAGCATGTTAATGGAGTAGCAATGGCTTTTTCAATGTTTTGCATTTTATTTTTGAGTCCAATAATGGTTTACTCTGTGGGACAGGATTTCAGAGATTGTACCCACTGTACTGCTATCGGGTCATGTTTACAAGACATTCAGTGAAAAAGTGCTTTAGGCCACATTCTAATCAAGTGTTCAAACCTCAGGTCTATTTCTTTCTCTAAGGATCACAAATTGTAACCTATGCTCTTGTCAACATGTTTTCATTCCTTTTCCACATAAATTCTCAATTACTAAGGCATCAATTCCAAGAGAACCTAGGCCAATCCTTTACTTATTAATTGAACATAAAATTTAACTATTTTAGAATACTAAGTAAATAGTAAACAATCTAACAGATAAACTCCAAGGACAAAAAAATCCATTTACTCTTTTAGGTCCTACTCAATTCAATTTGGCAAACATTTACCGACACCAAGTGTATGCCAAGTACCGTGCTAGTCTCTGGAAGTATGAGATGAATAGGATGACACATAGCTCTATAAAAGGCAATGATTTTCTTCTCTCTTTGAAAAGATATAAGCGATTATAATATCTGGGTGGTTATGATCTTGCCTTGCTTCACTTGGCTAAGAAACCACATAGAACCATATTCTCTTCTCTATCTTCAAAATTCTTCTCATCCTTAAAATCCCATCTCAAAAAACCTTGTCTTTTATAAAGTCCCTTCTGAACTCCCACTGAAATTCCTTTCTCTGGACTCCTACATCAGGGTGCTTATCCCTCAATTACTTCTCCTGTCTTTTATTCTTGTTAGTTGTCTGTATCTCCCACTATCTTATAAGCTTCTAGAAGCTAAATTATGCATTATAATAGCCACTAGCTACATGTGTCTAATTAAATTACAATAAATAGTTAGAAATTCAGTCCTTCAGTCATACTGACCACATTTCAAGCGCTCAACAGCCATATGTGACTACGGGCTTCTGCGCTGCTCGACACACTAATGTAGAACACTTCTGTCATCACAGAAAGTTTACTGGGCAGTACTGTGCTGAAGGATTAATGCAACTTTCCACCCTCCAGGAGCCCAGCACAAACATACAGCCCTCGCTATGACTGAAGTCAACAAAACGAAAGTTGGGACCCATGACTAGGTAATCAAGTGTGAGAGAACAAGGGTAAAAGTAGGGATGTATATCCTCTGTCTGTAAAGTGACCAAGCCATCCAGCGTTAACTCAGAGAAGGAGAGAAGGCTATCTTTCCCACTATCTGAAACTGCTGGCAACAGTCTTAGACTACACGCATAGAAATCACTGTGGTCACTCCTTTCACACTACCACAATTATTATCTCAAGGTGTTGAACATTATTCTGTAGTCTTAGACAAAAATACATTTTGCCCATTCAATAAGGTTATAAAAGGATAAGGTTTTATTAGTTTAATAAAGTGATTGCTGCAGTTGACAAGGCGGTATTTGTCATTTGTCTTCAAAACATGCAAGTACCCAGCAAGAGAATTTATATTCAATCACCGTGTCAGGGGAAAGGCAACTACTAAAGATGCTCAAATGGGGGAATTACATAACTATGTTCTGGGTCTTAAAGCCGTTAAAAGACAAATAATATAAAATTTCAGAAAAAAATAAGACCTAAACTCTGTAAGTTTTGAAAATTAATGGGGCGTGTTATATGTGAATTATAGACAAAAAGTACTCTTAAAAGCAGTAAAAACAAGGGGACAGTGATTCGTATTTTATATGATGTCTGGCATCTGATAAGTAAAAATAAAGAATAATTAAAGCAAAATTTTCTAGACTAAAAAAAATCCTGAATAATGTTTTCTCTGCTTGTATGTTATTTGGACTTTTCCTGAAAATTTTAATCATTGTGAATAAACAGCTAATGATTTAGGAAAAGGTAAGTGAGTATTTATCATCTATTCTTGATTTATAGCCTTAAAATAGGTACTTAGGTGGGAAAAATCATCTCATAAGGGAATCCTGAAAGAATACATTTTATAAAAATTTAGTGATTTCTCATGAATTAGAAACTACTTAGGAGCATTTTAAACAATTTTTTTAAGTAGATAAGTAGGGACAGCAACATTCATAGCCTATTGTAAAGCATATCTCTGCCCTCCAAACTCCTAACGGCAGATTGAGTCAATTTTGAAAAATTCTGAGTACTTCTCCTTAAGGAGTATTAGAAAAGAGAGTAAATGAGAGAACAGGTATACGAAGATTTAGAGGTAAAAAATACATAACATTAATAAGTAGGAATTAAGACAAGTGGCAAAACAGTAATAGAAATCAGACTGCTATACATTCTGCAAATCAAGGACAACTCTATTCAAATCCATAATAAATTAAAAATATCTCTTTTAGGTAGGATTTTTAGAAAATATGTCAGGAAGCATGTTTCACAATGAGAAATCAATAAAAGCAAGGAGCCTTAGACATTCTAAGTCATGGTTTTACTTCAGAAGACACAGAAGATGAGCCTTCGGTTCATAAATGAACACTATAAATATGCCTCACTTCAGTCTAAGGAAAGGCCCACAGATGTTTCACATTTTAAAGTATGCTAACATTCTCTATTGCTAAGGAGTCATGAAGGAAATGGTGAGCACCAATAAGAGTGAAGGTTTGGTGGGAGGCAGTGAGAGGGTGCATGGTTCAATCTCCCTGAGTCAAGCCCTCTCATTCATATGCGGATTATAGTAATATCCTCCACTCTGACTCTAAAAAGTTACTGGTATGAACAAAGATTATAGCAATGAAAACACTTTAAAATTTGTAAAACCCTACATTTTGTGGTATGCATAAATACCCAATCCTAATGTGATCCATACCTTCTTTCAATTCACACTTGTTTTAATGGTCAACCACTGCACCTACATAAGCAAAGAAATGCTAATCCTATACTTTAAGAAATTCAAGACAGCTTAAGTGAAACTCAAGACAGCTTCAGACACATTCAAAAGAAGACATAAGTGTCAAGACTGTTTAGTAAGGTTGAATAATATTTAGAAAGGGACATTAACAATGGGCTAAACAAGCCACCAAGAAAAAACTTCATATTACATCATTTCCTTCCGTCTGAGAAACAACTCTAATTTAAGTCTGTCTGCTTGTTTGGCAAACACATGAAATTCACGGCTCCCACAATGTTTCCTTGAAAGAAAAGGTGAATTCACAGACATTAGGCATTCATGAAATGATAAATGTGAAATAAATAGTAAACTTCTCACACTTAGGAAAAAATAACTTTAATCACAATTACTTCAATATATATGACATACTAATTTAATTCAAGTATGTCAATGTGACATACTACTTTTTTTCAAGCATTGAAAAACCTCTATAATGATTTACAAAGTCAAATCTCAGTAGACAAATTATAGTTTTGTCACACATCTATTATCAGCTTGTGAATAAATTTACTTTTTCTGCCAACTAACATTTTCTTGTTGCCATAGTCTGGTGCAGAATATAAATGATTTTTTTTTCAGTTTTAACTTTTAGATACAGATCTCAAGAAGAAAATGTGCTATCACAACTTTTAGATCCTTTTCAAGCATAAAATATAATATGCAATGACAAAAACATACAAGATATTAGGTGATCAAAATTGCCTGCATAATTACCAGTGTGCATCTTTGCTAAAGAATCATCAAACCTGGGGGTTGTCCTGGGGACCGTAGACACAGTGATGTAAATATATGGATGCATTGTATTAGGATCAGGGGACACAGAGATGCAGTTAAGTAGGGGGAATATCATATGTATATAGAGCTTTACAGTTTAAAAGATTTTATTATGTATATTATTTCTTTAATTTCCACAATAATCCTGTAACTGTAATAATGCTGTTAACTAACTCTATAATTGCTGAACTCTTTACATTTAAATAAATGATTATATTTTTTAACTAAAGTTGACTTAAGCCAGAGCATTCACATGTGCCAAAGGAACTTTGATAAGGATTTCCTTAAGTAATATAATAATAGTTAGAATTATGAATATTGTGAGGTTCCTGAGAAACTGAGTCTTTATCAAGCAAACACCAGATGCAAAATACAAACAAATTCAAGCCTATATACCAATTCTCAATCACCTCTTGCTTAAAGTATTTCTTCAAATTTCAGTATTCAAAACCCTGAACTAGGAAGGCAGAAGCTGTTTTAACCTATCTAGACTGCCCTAGGATGTGGTTTTACCTTTTGCAAGTAAATTCCTCCTCAGAAAATTCTATTGCTATACTGGTTAAATTAATCCTTCAGAACGAAATGAGAATTCCAGTCCACACCACAGTGTTTTACCTTATCGGCCTGACGCATATAGCAGTACAGAATTCCTCTCATACATTTTATAGCCGAGTGCTCCAGCTCATGGGTCCTTCCCTTGTCATCATCAATGCGCCTGGGTGAGAGAGATAACTCATGAAACAAATTGGAAATGCATTTGAAAAGGAAGCAGAGCTTTTGATAATTAAGTATTTAACTATCTGGCTAATCCTGAGTTCTGGCAACATCTACTAATTGTGCAACAGTGAAACTCCATTTTCCCGGCAGATGTAGAAATGCCGCAGTAAAAAAAAAAATCCTGTGATGAAACTTCTGCAGATTCTTCCTTCTTGTAAGGAAGTAAGCCAATTTCTTTAAAAATAGCATACAATATTTTCTACATTGACTTGCCTGAAATTTTAAAGGATATTTCTATATTGGAAGAATCTACCAAAAGATTTTTAAAATTCACTGTTACAACAAAACGGCAATTTTTAAAATCAATCCCTTTAGGTTACAGCAATACCATTTCGATTCAAGGAAGCACAGATTAAGGTAGCCACATGCCTGCTTTGCTCTGCCACGTGTTTAATGATGCCAGGGTGGGCACACGGTCAAGGAGGCCTTCAACTAAACACACACGCAGTACGAGACATGATGGATTTGGGCGTGAAGTTTTGTACTCTCAGATCTTAGTTTAAAGTCGATTGACGATTGTTTAAATCTCTTGCTTTTAAAAAGAAAGAACAGCTAAAATCTAACTATCAAACTAGGTTAAGATATTCTTCTCTTCTTAAGTTCCTTTTTTATTATGGATCAGTGACCTTCAAAAGGTGGATGATTATTACCCACTACTGAAAAATAAAAGTAGCTTATCCATTGTTTCACTAAATCTTAACTAAAATATCTGGCAATCATCCTCACTTGATAAAAAGCATAACCTGCCGCCTTAAAAAGTATACTATAATTACCTCCTCTTCTAACTGCAGGCCTCATACACCACTACTAGGAAGAATGATGATCATTTTAACATAGTATGGTGAATGTCAGTAAAAAGTAACTTATTCAGCCCCGTGGCCGAGTGGTTAAGTTCGCGCGCTCCGCTGCAGGAGGCCCAGTGTTTCGTTGGTTCGAATCCTGGGCGCGGACATGGCACTGCTCATCAAACCACGCTGAGGCAGCGTCTCACATGCCACAACTAGAAGGACCCACAACGAAGAATATACAACTATGTACCGGGGGGCTTTGGGGATAAAAAGGAAAAAATAAAATCTTAAAAAAAAAAAAAAAGTAACTTATTCATCATCAGAATATAATTCCTCCTTTCAAATACAGACAATGCAGCAAAACGAGCATGATTTTGCTCTCTGCTCCATTATACCCCCTGTTGGGAGACACAAGCGTTTTCACAGGCAAATTATGGTATGAATAACAGTGGACCAAGCATTGATATAAGGAGTAAATACCACAACTGGAGTATAATGAACTCACTGAAATGTTCTATGTACATTTCCTACTTCATCTAAAAACAAAAAAATAATTCAGACAAAGACGAAATCAAGTCATTAAAATAATTCTCTACCCCTAATGTCAATAAGTATTAGACCACAACTAAAATATTCTAGAATCTTCCAATTCCAATAAATGATCTTTCTATTTTAAAGAAGTTCTGCTGTTTGTTCTTTCTTCTGCAAATAATACAGTAATCAGAAGAATATGTCTCTTCTAACTGAGAAAATAAAGGAGCAGCTGCATTTTAGTAAAAACATTTAGGCCATTAGGGTATATTTATTACCTTTCCTAAGATTAAAGTGAACCTTGTGACTCAAAATAATTCCTCTATTTTCTACCAGGAATTGGTAATATTCTACTCTCTTTAGGAAGTTCTATGGATGCAAAATCAAATTTTAATATGATCTGAAGAATACTTTTAACTTTAAAAAATAAATGAAAACTTTAATTTAATTCTAGACAACGTATTGATACAGGCTATATGCAAGTGTTGATCTGATATTCCTATAATATGAACTCTTGAATTTATATCTAAAGCAGAATTCCATAATTAAATAACAAATGAAGAAACTAGACATGTGAACCCTATCATTGGTGCATTATTTCCCCACAGGCAAATTTCAAGGTAAATAAAACCAGAATATTGTTTGGTATAAATAGCTAGATGACATAATTGTTTACTCGCACTAAGCGAGGACCACCTATTTTGTTCAACTCCTAAAATGGTGATGAACCTAGCACTGGAAGGGAACGGGTTGATTTCTTGGGAGAAAGCATCCTTTCTCTCCATTGGACAGTACTGCAAGGTATCTCATACACATTTGCCTGGAGTTTTTGTTTTTCCAGTATGTACATTTAAACACTCTGAAAATAGTCTTTCAAGTCAATATTCTGTTAACAAATGAATTGCTATTCTCAAAAAAGAACAAGCCTGGAGGCATCACAATCCCTGACTTCAAAATATACTACAAAGCTAAAATAATCAAAACAGCATGGTACTGGTACAAAAACACACACACAGGTCAATGGAACAGAATTGAAAGCCCAGAATTAAAACCACATATCCATGGACAGCTAATGTTACACAAAGGAGCTAAGAACATACAATGGAGAAAGGAAAGACTCTTCAATAAATGGTGTTGGGAAAACCAGATAATCACTTGTAAAAGAATGCAAGTTGACCATTCTCTTACACCATACATAAAAATTACATCAAAATGGATCAAAGACTTGAAGGTAAGACCCGAAACAGTAAAAGTTCTAAAAGAAAACATAGGCAATACACTCTTTGACATAGATCTTAAGGATCTTTCCAAATACCATGTCTACTCAGGCAAGGAAATCAAAAGAAAAAATAAACTAGTGGGATTCATCAGACTGAAGAGCTCCTGCAAGGCAAAAGAAACTAGGAACAAAATGAAAAGATAACCCACCAATTAGGAGAAAATATTTGCAAATCATATATCTGACAAGGGGTTAATCTCCAAGATATATAAAAAATTCACACAACTCAACAACAAAAAAACAAACAAGCCGATCAAAAGATGGGCAAAGGATATGAACAGACATTTTTCCAAAGAAGATATACAGATAGCCAATGGGCACATGAAAGATGTTTGACATCATTAGTCATCAGGGAAATGCAAATCGAAACTACACTAAGATATCACCTTACATCCATTAGAATGGCTATAATCAACAGACAAAAAAATAACAAACGCTGGACAGGACATGGAGAAAAGGGAAACCTCATACACTGCTGGTGGGAATGCAAACTGTTGCAGCCACTATGGAAAACAGTATAGAAATTTCTCAAAAAATTAAAAACAGAAATGCCATATGACCCAGCTATCCCACTAATTAGCATTTATCCAAAGAACCTGAAATCAACAATTCAAAGAGACTTATGCACCCTTATCTTTATTGCAGCATTGTTCCCTATACTCAAAAAGTTGAAGCAACCCATTAAGTGCTCATCGACTGATGAATGGATAAAGATGTGGTATATATATGCAATGGAATACTACTCAGAAAAAAAGTGAGCTATTCACAACACGGATGGACTTTGAAAGTTATGTTAAGTGAAATAAGCCAGACAAAGAAAGACAAACACCATATGATTTCACTCATTTGGAAGATAAATTAACACAGACACAAAGAGAACACTTTAGTGGTTAGCAGAGGGGAAGGAGGTTGAGGAATGGGCACAATGGTTGTAGGGGCACATTTATACGATGACTGACAAATAACAATGTACAACCGAAACTTCACAATGTTATAAACCATTATAACCTCAATAAAAAAATACATTTATAATCAAGCTGATAAATATAAATAAAAAATGATTCATCCTCAAAAACATAAAAAAGACTCTTCTCAAATATTAAAAGCAAAGAAAAGGAAATTCCACCTTTAAACTCTCATTTAAAGTCATGTTTGTCTCTAGAAGTCATATTAGAAACAAATAAAAACTGTAAAAAACCTGCACAATACTTTTTAATATGACATGAAGTATAAGTTCAACTTTCTTTTAACAGATTTTACATAGTTGAGTACATTCAGAAACAGTTTTAACTTGAACCATGTAGGTCAAAATCACATAATTATTTCCAAAATAATATAATCATAATAGTTGTAATTATATAACAACAAAATGTAAATATATTACATTTGTTTATCCTAATTATAGTAAGTAGATAATTATACTGCAATACAATTACAAGTAATGGTGCATTTGGAACTACAACCTGATACATAAACATTTTAAAAACTCACACATATTAGTAAGCTTTTCTTCTGTTCTTTAAATTAAAATAAAATGATTAAGTAGAACTGAATATTACATTTTAAAAAACAATTTCAAAAGCCAAATTATAGTGATGTCAGCATCATGGCAGAGTGAGTTCTCCCAATGACCTCTCCCATCCACAATACAATGAAAAAGACATTCAAACTCCAACAGAGGACATCCACACAACAAAAATGACATCTGAGAGACCCACACAGCCACAGGTCGGAGGGTGGAGAGGATGAAGGCCACGTCGAGGAGGTGGAACAGGGTAAGAGAAAAGTGTGCTCCCTCCCCAAAAGACTGCGATGCAGTACTGCACGAAGCCTCCGAGGGGGAAGGAAGGAGGGAGCACACATTCGTGGGAACATCAAAGATCCCCAACGGCCCTCGAGCCCAAGGTAAAGCCCCTACTGAGGTGAAAGCTAACACGGCAATGACCTCATCGAGCCAAGACCCCAGTGGAGCAGATAGCAAGGACAGAGCAAGTAAGCACAGAAATGTACACAGAAGAAAGCGTCTCCTCACCGAACTGCCTAATACTGGCTGCAGCACCTGGGATCCCAGAAGATCACAGATGGCTCAGATACGTGGCTCTTAACCCCCAGCCAATGGCGATAGGTGGGAACTGCAACCAAATAATACCAGGATGTAAAAGAATAAAGCCACGCCATATAGTAGTATCAAAAATTATATTAAATCTCCAGACCGGACAGAAAAAGACAAATTCACACAAATCATTCCAGAAGACACAGAAATCTGTAATCTAAATGACAGGGTATTCAAAATAGCTATCATCAAACATTCAAGTTTTTAATTTAATTTAACATCAAGTTAAAAGAGAAAGTACAGAAACAATTTAACAAGCTCAGGAGCTACTTCACAAGAGAAACTGAAATTATAAAGAAGAATCAAACAGAAATACCGGAGATGAAAGACACAATCAAAGAGAAAAAACAAAATATGGATTCCTTGAATGCTCGAGTGGACATCAGGGGAATGAATTCGCATAATCGAGGACAGTCATATTAAAAAGCTCCAGACAGAGGAAGAGAGAGAAAAAGGCTAAAAAGAAATGAAGAAAGTCTCTGAGAAATATCTGACTCAATTTGGAAAAGCAACATAAGAATTGCAGGTATTCCAGAGGGAGAACAGAAGGAGAATGGAGCAGAAAGCTGGTGCAAAGAAATAATAGCAGAGAACTTCCCAAAGCTAGGGAAGGAGATGGAAATCCATGTGGAAGAGACTACCAGATCTCCAAAATACGTCAACGTGAAAAGACCTACTGCAAGGCATATAGTAGTGAAACTGGCTTAAGTGAATGACCAAAAAAAAAAGGGCAGTGAGGCAAAAGAAAATAACTTACAAAGGAACTCCTATCAGGCTTTCAGCAGATTTCTCTGCAGGAAACTTACAGGCTAGGAGAGCATGGAAGGACATATTCAAATCTTAGAAGGACAAAAACTTTCACCCAAGAACACTCTATCCAGCAAAAATATCCTTAAGTTATGATGGAGAAACAAAAACTGTCCCAGATGAACAAAAGCTAAGGGAGTTCCTAGACACAAGATCTGCACCCTACAAGAAAGCCTGAAGATGGCCCTCACGCATGAAAGAAAAAAGGGAGAGGAGGGTTACAAAGCATGGAGTGAGGAGATAAACAGGTAGACAAACTCAGAAAAGTCTGGCTACACATCAGAATGAATTAGAAAATATTCAAGTATAACATTAAAGATAAAGGGAAGGAAAACACCAAAAATAAAGATACTCTCAACATTTTAACCACAAACTCACAACACAAGATGGAATAAGACGTGAGAAAAACAAATTAGGAGGCAAAGGGGAAAGGGACTGAATCGGTTTAGTCTAAGGAAATAGGAGGCCATCAGAAAATGGACTCCTGTCTTGAGATTTTGAATACAAACCTCATGGTGACCACTAAACTAAAAAGCAGAAGAGAGACACAAATAATAAATAAGGAGGAAACAAAGATACACGACACAAAAAACTACAGAACTCAATTGATAGACCCATAACACATGGGACGAGAAACAAAGGAAATGCAGGAGAACCGGCAAACGAGGCATAAAATGGCAGGATTACACCCTCATATATCGATAATCACCCTAAATGTAAATGGATTGAATTCTCCAATAAAAAGACACAGAGTGACAAGATGGATCAAAAAACAAGAACCAACAATACGCTGCCTCCAGGAAACACATCTCAGCTCCAATGACAAACACAGGCTCAGAGTGATGGGATGGAAGACGATACTCCAAGCTAACGGCAAACAAAAGAAAGTAGGTGCCACAATACCTATATTAGACAAAGGAGACTTCAATATAAGACAGGTGAAGCGAGACAAAGAGGGGCAGTATACAATGATCAAAGTGACACTCCACCGAGAAAACATAACACTTATAAATATCTATGTACCCAACACAGGAGCACCAAAATCCACAAAGCAACTATTAACAAACCTAAAAGGAGATATAAATTACAACATAATAAAAATAGGGACCTCAACACTCCACTCACATCAATGGATAGGTCATCCAGACAGAAAATCAACCAAGAAACAGTGGAATTAAATGAATGGATAGATGACTTGGACTTAACAGACATTTATAGAACACTCCATCCAAAAACAGCAGAATACATATTCTTCTCACATGTGCCTGGAACATTCTCAAGGATAGACCACATGCTGGGAAACAAGGCAAGCCTCAATAAACTTAAGAAGATTCAAATAATAACAAGCACCTTTTCTGATCACAATCCTAGGAAGCTAGAAATTAATTACAAGAAAAGAGCGGATGGGGCAAGCCCCGGGGCCAAGAGTTTAAGTTCGCACGCTCTACTTCAGTGGCCCAGTGTTTTGCCAGTTCAGATCCTGGGCGAGGATGTGGCACCACTCATCAAGCCATGCTGAGGCAGTATCTCACATGCCACAACTAGGAGGACCCACAATGAAAAATATACAAATATGTACCAGGGAGCTTGGGGGAGATAAAGAAAAACAAAATCTTAAAAAAAAAAGAAAGGAAGAAAAAAGCTGAGACAGGAACAATGAGGTGGAGACTAAACGACAGGCAATTGAACAAGAATGGACCATTGAAGAAAATACAGGACAAATCAAAAAATATCTGAAGACAAATGAAAATGAAAACATCCCAAACCAACGCTACAAGATGCAGCAAAAGCAGTACTAAGAGAGAAATTCATTGCAATACCAGGTTACATTAATAAACAAGAAAAATCCCAAAAAAGCAGTATGAATCTACACCTAATTGAATTAGAAAAAGAACAAAGCCCAAAGTCAGCAGAAGGAGAGAAATAATAAAAATCAGAGCAGAAATAAATGCTACTGAAACAAAAAAGGCAGTAGAAAGGATAAATGAAACAAAGAGCTGGTTCTTTGAGAAGATAAACAAAATTAACAAACTCCTAGCCAGACATACAAAGAAATAGAGAGAAAGCTCAGATAAATAAAATGAGAAGTGAAAGAGGAGAAAGAACTATGAATACCACAGAAATATAAAGGAGTATAAGAGAATACTATGAAAATCCATATGCTAACAAAATGGACAATCTACAGGAAATAGATAAATTCTTAGACTCTTACAACCTCCCAAAGCTGAATCAAGAAGAAATACATAATCTGAATAAACCAATCACAAGGAAAGAGACTGAAACAGTAATCAAAAGCATCTCCAAAAATAAAAGCCCAGGACCAGATGGCTTCCCTGGATAATTCTAACAGACTTTCAGAGAGGATTTAATACCTATCATTCTCAAACTACTCCAAAAAATTAGGGAAAATGGAAAGCTTCCTAACACACCTAACATGTTATCCTTCTATGAGGCCAACATCACTCTGATACCAAAGCCTGACAAGGATAGCACAAAAAAAGAAAACTACAGGCCAATATTGCTGATAAACATAGATGAAAAAAATCCTCAACAAAATATTGGCAACCCGAAAACAGAAATACATCAAAAAAATAATACATCATGATCAAGTAGGATATATTCCAGGGACACAGGGATGGTTCAACATCTGCAAATCAATCAATGTGATACACCACATTAACAAAATGAGGAATAAAAACCACATGATCATCTCAATAGACGCAGAGAAAGCATTTGACAAGATCCAACAGCCATTTATGATAAAAACTCTTAATAAAAGGGCACTAGAAGGAAATTACAACACAATAAAGGCCATATATGACAAACCCACAGCCAACATCATACCCAATGGGCAAAAACTGAACGGCATCCCTCTGAGAACAAGAACAAGACAAGGATTCCCACTCTCACCACTCTTATTCAACATAGTACTGGAGGTTTTGGCCAGAGCAATTAGGCAAGAGAAAGGAATAAGAGGAATCCAAATAGTGAGGGAAGAAGTGAAACTTTTCAGTGTTTGCAGATGACATGATCTTATTATAGAAAACCCTAAGGAATCAATTGGAAAACTATTAGAAATAATTAACAACTGCAGTAATGTTGCAGGGTACCAAATCAACTTACAAAAATCAGTTGCATTTCTATACTGTAGTAACAAACTTACAGAGAGAGAACTCAAGAATACAATTCATTTACAATCGCAACAAAAAGAATAAAATATCTAAGAATAAATTTAACCAAGGAGGTGAAAGACTGCTACAATGAAAATTATAAGACCTTATTGAAAGAAATAGATGATGACATAAAGAAATGGAAAGAGAGTCCATGCACATGGATTGGAAGAACAAACTTAGTAAAAATGTCCATACTACCCAAAGCAATCTACAGATTCAAGGCAATCCCAATCAGATTCCCAATGACATTCTTCACTGAAATAGAACAAAGGACACTAAAATTCATGTGGGGCAACCAAAGATCCCAAATTGCTAAAAGAATACTGAGAAAAAAGAACAAAGCTGGAGGCATTACAATCCCTGACTTCAAAAGGTACTATGAAGCCATAGTTATCAAAACAGCATGGTACTGGTACAAAAACAGGCACACTGATCAATGGAACAGAACTGAAAGCCCAGAAAGAAAACCACACATCTACGGACAGCTAATCTTTGACGAAGGTGCCAAGCGCATACTAATGGAGAAAAGACAGTCTCTTCAATGAATGGTGTTGGGAAAGCTGGACAGCCACATGCAAAAGAATGAAAGTAGACCATTATCTCACACTATACCCAAAAATTAACTCAAAATGGATCAAAGACTTGAAGATAAGTCCTGAAACCATAAAACTCCTGGAAGATAATATAGGTAGTACACTCTTTGACCTCCAACTTAAAAGGATCTTCTCAAATACCATGTCCTCTCAGACAAGGGAAATAAAAGAAAAAATAAACAAGTGGGACTTCATCAGACTAAAGAGCTTCTGCAAGGCAAGAGAATCTACGATCAAAACCAAAGGACAACCCACCAATTGGGAGAAAATATTTGCAAATCATATATCTAACAAGGGGTTAATCTTCATAAAATATAAGGAATTCACACAACTGAACAACAAAAAAACAAACAGCCAGATCAAAAAATGGGCAGAGGATATGAACAGACATTATTCCAAAGAAGATATCTAGAAGGCCAATAAACACAGGAAAAGATGTTCAACATCACTAATCATCAGGGAAAAGCAGATCAAAACTACACTAAGATACCACTATACCCCTGTTAAAATAGCTATAATCACTAAGAGTAAAAATAACAAATGTTGGAGAGAGCATGGAGAAAAGGGAACCCTCATACACAGCTGGTGAGAATGCAAACTGGTGCAGCCACAATGGAAAACACTATGGAGATGCCTCAAAATATTAAAAATAGAACTACCATATGGCTCAGCTATCCCAGTACTGGGCATCTACCCAAACAACTTGAAATCAACAATCCAAAGTAACACATGTACCCCTAGGTTCACTACAGCACTATTCACAACAGACGAGACATGGAAACAATACAAGTGCACATCGACTGATGATGGATAAAGAAGAGATATGATATATGTATACAATGGAATACTATTCAGCCATAAAAAAAGACAAAATCATCCCATTTGCAAGAACATGGATGGACCTGGAGGCTATTATCTTAAGTGAAATAAGCCAGACTAGAAAGACAACACTATACAATTTCGCTCATATGTGGAAGATAAACAAACATTGGGACAAAGAGAACAGTTCAGCAGTTACCAGGGGCATGGGGGTGTGGGGTGGGCACAGGGGGCAAAGAGAAGCACTTACTTGGTGATGGACAAGAAATAATGTACAACTGAAATTTCACCATGATGTAAACTATTATGCACTCAATAAAAAAAAACCATTTAAAAGTGCATTTTTAAAAATAAATTACTTCAGTCTCTAATAATAAAATAGAATATATCTAATCAATAAAATAACACCAAATTATACTCCTAAATGTGTGTGAAATATAATTGTGCATAAAATAATCGTTTTAAGCTCTCAGTACACATACACACAGACAAATTCAAACAGATGTCAGGTTTAATGAGATTGCTGACAAGACTGACAGAAAACTAATGCCAGCAGAAAAACTAAATTACTCATAATTTTTAAAAACTAATAACTTTATATTATGCATTCCTTACCAAAAAGAGATACATATAAATTCCTAAAGAGAAAATATTGACAGCTTAATTTTTGGGAAATTCTTCATAACGTAATCTTATATGATTTCACCGGCATTTACAAGTAGAATTAGCAACAAAAATTCTATTAATTTTACAACATGAGAATTCTCTAAACAAATCATCACAACTTAATACTGTGAAACTAAAAAGGACTTCATTATAATTCTGTGATAAGTACCCTTGCATTTCTCCAAATGGGAACTATTTCCCTTGCTAGTAAGATGAAAAATCTGCTACTTTAACCACATAAGAAGGTAAATTTCCCAGGGAGTTTGTACATAGCGTGCCCAGCAAAGAAAGGACTTTAAAATCTCCATCATATGTTTAAAGGCTTCTGTATTTTTTAAGCGATTTTTCCCACAACATTTTATTTAGAAAAATTTCAAACCTCTAGAAAAGCTAAAAGGATGCTCCAATAAACCTTTTACTCTCCACCTGGATTCACCACTTGCTAAAATTAGCTTGCATTCTCTATTCATAATTTACTTTCTGTGCTATTTGAAAGTAAGCTACAAACATCACCATCCCTAAACACTTCAGAAGTATCTCCTATAAACAAGGACATTCTCCTACATAACATCATCATTATCACACCCAAGAAATTTAATATTGATTCTATATTATCTAAGATATAGTCTATATGTAATTTATCCAATTATCCTCAAAACATACTTTATGGTGTTTTTTAATGCATGGTCCAATCAAGGACCATGCAATGCATTAGTTGTCATATTTCTTTAGTCTTTCTTAATCTAGCGATCTTCGTATCTATTTTCTAATCTTCTTTGATAGCTACGTTTTTTAAGGGCCCTAGTAAGTCGTCTTATAGCAGCCACAATCTGGCTTTGTCTGATTGTTTACTCACAGGTAGATCCATCTAAACATTTTGGTAAGAAGTCAACATGGGTGATGGGTACTTACCATTGTGTCACATCAGGAGGCACCTGATGTCAGTCTACCCCATTACTGGCTTGACCACTTGGTTAAAGTGCTATTGCTGCTCCTTGTACTCCTAAGACATTAGTAGCTTCACATTTAATGGAGGCTATACTGTGCTTACATAGAATATGTAAAGAAAGGCTTGTAGTGACATTAGGAAACAAGCATGCTGAAAGTGACTACTCAGTCAGTAGTATTTGATTTTCTTTTACAAATGCAACACATCAATGATTTAAGACAAGGAATCATGTTCATCTGAAAGATAGAATTTTCAAATCAGAAGGATACGCATGTGTCACCCTCAGAAAATTAATATTCAGAAACCCAATCTTAATAATGGTTCAAATGTGTCACTATTGACTGATGTGTCAGGACCCACATTGGATGTTTTCCATATATAATGAAATTTAAAAAGTAAGGAGAAATTTTGTATAATGAAAGAATTTTTTTTTACTTTATAAAATAGTTATTTGACTTACAACCAGATTTAACAAGTGATACCCAATGAAGTGCAATGGGCAAAACACTAAAGTGGAGAGAGAAAAAAAAAGGAGCCCAGGGGCCGGCCCAGTGGCACAGCGGTTAAGTACACACATTCTGGTTTGGCGGCCTGGGGTTCGCCAGTTCGGATGACAGGTGTGGACAAGGCATGGCTTGGCAAGCCATGCTGTGGTATGTGTCCCACATATAAAGTAGAGGAAGATGGGCACGGATGTTAGCTCAGGGCCAGTCTTCCTCAGCAAAAAGAGGAGGACTGGCAGCAGTGAGCTCAGGGCTAATCTTCCTCAAAAAAAAAGGAGCCTTGGCCCTGACTCTATCATTAACTAGTTGCGTAATTTTGAACAAATCCTTTTAACTACTCTATGCCCCAGTTTTATCATCTGCAAAATTCAATCACCATCAATTCTCTCTATGATTGAAACCAACCAACTCAATGAGAATGGTCAGTTCATTCTGCCAAAGTCTAATGCTGATTTACAAGCCTAGAGATGAAAAGTTTTGGTCACAAAGTCATAAAATGTTAGAACTAATCTCACGTAAACCCTTAGGAAAACTAAAAGGTTTAGAGGCCTAAAAGGAGATGTGAGCAGTCACAGGTCACACAGTAAGTCAGCAGCAGAACCAAAAGACGGCTGCCCAATTTGTCTTTGGCGAACAAAACCCTCTTACCTAGACGTGAGTTACCAGTAGCGCACACACCAGCTCACCTGTAGGCAAGAGCCAAAGCCCACGCACCGGCAGCACAGTACAGACTGTCCTGCACCTTGGCCTTCTGGTCATCACCACACGTTTTAGTAGGAAAGAGACCTGTGGTTGGACTTTGATACAGCAGCAATGTTGACTTGACTGAAATTGAAGACAAGAAAAAGAAGGAATTGTACAGCCATTCATTCTCCTTAGGTTTCCTCATCCTCATCCCACGTCCGATAATTTTGTTGTTTCTCAACTTAGCTGTAGTAGAAAACTTTATAAAGATGTAGAAACAATGTCACTTAAGTTACTCCAGATGAAGTGGGAATCCACCCTGCACGGAGGAGTCTCCCACTTTTGAGGAAAGGTCTCAGCTAATTAGAACTTTAAGCCTTTAGCATACCCTGGTTAATGCCAGTAAGAGCTGTAAGGCAACATCAGGTACAAAAGAAAAGATCAGCCAAAAAACCAAGCATATTTTCAACAAATCAGTTTAATAAGGAAACATAAAGCAAATGTACAACAAAGACTGGTACACATTCACTCAACCCAAAGCCAATTCAATTGGTGAACAGGCCAGAATCCTGTTTTTCACAGATGACTATTTTGTGCCTGGTCTTCAGAGGAATATATTCATGTTACATATTATATTGTACAGGTTAGGGATATGTTTAACATTTCAAAACTGAATCCCTTCCATATACGACATGAAAACAGCAAGTAAACTATTTTTGGAATGTTTCACTTAAATAAAAGATTAATGTTTTATGAACTTTTATAAAAGAGTAATAAAATAGAAAATTAAATACACTAAAACTACATTTCCTAAAAGCTATCTTATTCTTGTCTATACACAGATGAGTAATGTTTTTCCTAAAAATATACTAATCTAATCTGGATTGGCATGTGTCAACTACTTTTAGGACAGTTTTTCAAAGGTCCAAAGCAATCTGGTCCTTCACAGAGATTAAAGAATTAAATTTAACTTATTTTTCTTTTTCTCAGACTGAACTGACATTATCATTACCATTTCTTTCAGAATATGAGGGTATTTGCTATTTTTCCCAGAGTAAAGAATTGGTCCTCATAGTCTGAAGTAAACAATTGACATCTCTAAAAAGGTAGTTAAATCTCTTTAGCTGGTTATGGCTACAGAAATAATAAAAGGGCAACATATGAATAGAATATATACTAGAATCTTGACCAAAATAAGCTGAATTACAGTTTTACATGAGGTTGAAACAAACAAAAAAATCCTTATCTCAGGGGAGACAAATAAATCAAATTGTCTATTATTTTCCATAGTAGGCCAAGTAAATGGCACAAGAAGCAAACTGACAAAAAATTAATAGGTCTTTCCAACTTACAGTCTCATGAACAAAGAGAAGCCCTATACACACATATCTCAAAGCTGCTTACTCATATCGAAAACCAAAATTTGCCAGGCTGATCTTGGCAAAAACAAAACAAAACAAACAAACCAAAAATATCAGGGGCCTGATTTTAGTAACAGTAATCTGAGATTACTTTCTGTACCTCAATGAATGAGAAATGGATATAAAAGCTTCAGAACCACCTAGGAACCATGTATAGGTAAATGAGCAATGAATACTGCAAAATCTTTGTCTGTGTAAGCATTAATCAAGAATAGCCTCTGGTTCCAAATCTGGTGATGTTTATGAAGGCTAAAAGGACACAGAGGACACTGGTGATAGTTTTAAAATTATTCAGGGACAGATATGACTTGCTAGATTCCTTTTATAGTCCCCGTATCAATATGCAATTGGAATATATAGCTGCCAAGCACTGAAACTACCCCAACATCCAAATGAGGGACCAACATCATCACCTAATGTGCGCAATGTAACGAAGGCAGAGTAAATACTAGTCACAGCTACCTAAGGACATGTTTACCTCAGGTTTTGCTTACCAATTCTGTAATAATGATCCAATTTATCCCACAGAGTTTCATTATCAGGTCTTGGAAGATTAACGCTTTTAAGAGGTTCATAAACTGAGCCTAAAAGAAAGATGAAAATCCATCAAATTCAGTCATTTTCATCCAGATAAACAAAGAAAACCAAACAAATGAAGAAGTACTACTTAGCAAACTAATTTTCATTTTTATACGTAAACTATCATATTTCCCACTGGTCAAATTTTTGGTGGGGGAAGGAGAGAGCAGAAAGCACTCTTGTACTAAGTACAGAGGGTTCTAAGTGCTATGAGACACCCCTACCCTTACCCCCGGCAGTCAATCCAACTAACTCACGTGTACGCTGGTCCTTGCAAGTGAAATATCACTAGTACTCAGGTGGTAGTCACTAGCTCCATAATTTCAGTTCCCTTTGAAAAATATACCTAGTTACATGCCCTGCAATCCAGACCTTATTCCTTATGCTCATGCTTCATCAGGCAATTTTCTGTCAAACGATCATACCCCAAAAGTCTCAAGGAAAAAGATAATGCTGACATGTTCCAAAATCATCCACTTCACGAATATTCAGATGGTTTTCACACTGAAATTCTGCCAAGTCTCCAATTTCTCCTAGGTAGATAATACTCTTGCCTTATTATCTGGACTATAAGCAGAAAGATTTCTACTTCTCAGCCATGAAAACTACTCCAAGGTGTTAGCAGAGCACAGTGCTCCAAAGCTACAGAACACATACTAATCACGGTAATTTGCCACAAAATGGATACAGAAAATTGTTCACTTGACTAGTGCACTTCTCGACTGCGGACTGAAAAGAAGACATCTGAACCTTCAGCCATCAGACTAAGTACTGTCTCTCATTCTGGCTAAAAGCACCCAGAAATCATAAACATCTCAAGGTCACAATTAATCCACCTATGGATTCAGGTAATGCGTGTCATATAGTCTAACAACACAGCACAAGAGTGAACCTATAATTTACCTGGAGGGGAAATCATGTTGGCATGCTTTAAGCATCTGTTTTTAAAGAAAATTAAAGTATTTATGTTCGTAAAATTATGACCAGTATGGTAGTTTGAAGCCAAGGTATTAGGAATCCCTTTATGCTTAGGGAGATAAACATTACAAAGGAAGTAAGAAAAGGATCCACACATTCAGGCAATACTCCCATTATCTTCGGTTGGAAAGAGAGATGATTTGTGGATAAAAACAAGGAATACAAAATGACCTGCTCTGAGTGAAGAGATTTTTCTAAAAAAAGAGTCTTCACAATGACAACAATCAGAATGACCCCATGGTGAAGAATGGGGAGCCCTATCAACACAGACAGGAAAGCATGAGGACTCCCGTACAGGAGGCAGACGCCCAGCCACGCCCTCTGCCTCCATGCATCCACTCAGCTCTGGGTGGGTATGAGTATCTGGGCAGCCTGGCAGTTGGGAAGAACAGTATGGCCACGACTTGCACTTTAGGTATCAAGTACTGGGAATTTACAAATTCTCAGTGAAGCTCATCTAATAATTAATAAAATAAAATCAGGTACAAATCTTCACAGTTTTTAAATTGTACATACATATATACAAAGATTAAAGTGAACACCTTTGCTGGTGTGGAAGGGTTGTAGATGAATAATATTTGTTTTTATTTAGAGCTCTATTAGTAGAGCTAACATTTTGCTTTCTATAAGAAAAATAAAATCACCAAAAGTTGCATATATACTTTCATTACAAGTAGGAAAACAATAATGTGCATACGGATAAAGATTGAAATAGAATATGCAAAACTGAAATCCATCTGCATTATAAGGGTGGGTGAATTTATTTTGCAAGATTGTTTTAATGACATTGTATCATGGTTTCCGGAGTGAAAAAGTATTTATTTTTCAAAGTGCTATTACATTAAGGTGATCCTCCCCTCCCAAAAAAGATTTAAATGATTCTGTCATCTGCTTCTCAATAAAAATCGCCAATGGAATGTCTTAGAAGCAACAATAAATAAACAAAAGGAAAACCAGACGTTTCAATAAAATAAATACCTACTTAGAGCTAAACAAGATGTTTAAAGCATAGGAGAAAAGCATAAAAGTAAAATCACCTAATTCACCAAGAATCAATATTTTCTTATACTTTCCTGTATCTTCAAAGAAAGCCCATGGTGAATTAAGAACAGCCTGGCTAGATCAACGGTAACATTTTAGTGATCACCATTGCACTGCTCCTGAAGTAACTGCATACAATTAAACAAGGATGTTCCACACAATTTATGGTGAACAGTACCACAAACCTGAAGTCAAAGGAAAAGTAATCGATGGCAACATTTTAAACAAGAATTGGACATCTGAAAAGCATCAATACAAATAAAAATGAGCAGGAGAAAGCAATCAATGGAGCATGATTTCCCAAAAACGGGGAAAAAGACGCAAAATGACAGAAAACTCTAATGTTTAGAGTTCAAAATGAAATGAATTTTTAAAATGTAAGTTTTTCCTTCTATGTTTTCCCCATTTGAATTACGCCTATATCCAAACATCACAAAGTAAAAGGAAACTTACCAGCTATCAAGTTTGTAAAATGAGTTTAAATATGTCAACCTTATACCTGTCAGTTCCCTTGGTATTAAAAAAAAACAATCTACATCTTCATTTCAGAACACATTATTGTCAAAGAGATACAGTGACAGAGAACAATACAAAAGAAGCAGTAGCAGAAGTTGCTACTTGAGAAGAAATATTACAGCTTTGGAGGAAAGGGCTATTTTCTATCAAGATTAAAGAAAGAGTTTCCGAAGACATTTCTATGAGACAGAAACAATATTAAAAAAGAGTATAAACTTGAGGAAGATGGGCACGGATGTTAGCTCAGGGCCAGTCTTCCTCAGCAAAAAGAGGAGGATTGGCAGTAGATGTTAGCTCAAGGCTAATCTTCCTCAAAAAAAAAAGAAAGAGTATAAACTTAACAAAGGCATAAATTTTCTGAATTTTGCTCTATAAAACACCAAGAAGGTTTCTGAGTGTTATGGGGGGGGCTCTTAAGAAATAACAACAATGGTAATTCAAACACCAACTGTTAGAAGAATAAAAAAAAAGATCCAAGAGGAAATTCAAGGTAGAAAACTGATCAGCAAACCAAAACATCAATAGTCTATTATTTTGGCGTAGTACTTTTCCTTACATGATTCAAAGCTCTTTAATACATATGAAAATGTTATTAATCAAGACTTCGATGATCCTGGAAGTAGTTTTATCATTTTTCCACGTATGATGATAGACTAAGATAAATACTATTATTTATTCATTCAATTAATACATACACTGGGTGCATAAGACTCTGGACCACACATCTAGGAGGTTACCAATGCCTACAGATTAGAAGGAAAAGTAGGGTTTTGAATAAGAGTAACACAAAGTAGAGTGGCAAGTTCCTTAAAAGACAAAGGACATGAAAATTCACTCCCCCTGTGGGGCTTGGAGAACAGGTAACTCATGCACTGCAATCTCTGAAAACAATAGTAATTTCAAAAAATGAGTGCCATTTAAATATGAAGATAACTGAAATCTAGGAGGACATGAAGTCATATACATATGTACATACATGCACACATACTTAATATCATAGTTGTAAAACTTATACACGTCTTATGAAACAAGATGCTACCTATTAAGATTTTTTTGAAGTGATACACATGAAAAGGTCTAGGTAAGAAAGTGTATCACCAACGGTAAGTTTTATTAAAGCACTGACCCAAGTATGCCCTTTCACAGGATAGAAATTTTATTATAAATCTAAATCCTTAAAAGTCCTATAGGATGTTCATTTTCTCATTCAATTAAAATAATTTATTTTCAGATTACAAGAAAAAAGACATGGGGCTGGTCTCATGGCCAAGTGGTTGAGTTCACACACTGCTTTAGCAGACCAGCGTTCGCCGATTCAGATCCTGGGCACAGACCTACACACCGCTCATCAAGCCATGCTATGGTGGCATTCCCACATAGAAGAACTAGAAAGACTTACAAGTAGGAGGTACAACTATGTACTGGGGCTTTGGGGAGGGGAAAAAAAAAAAGGGAAGATTGGCAGCAGATGTTAGCTCAGGGCCAATCTTCCTCACCAAAGGAAAAAAAAAAGGACAAAATTTCATCACCCTAAAACAGGCATCATTAACATTTTGGTACATTACTCTCAGGCATTTCTTTAGGCAGTATATATAAACATACATAAAATTTAGCACACAGGGAATTCTAACATACATGCTGGTTTTATCATAGACATTATTCTTTTTTTCCCTTACCTCACCTCCTGTCCTCTTCTGTCCTCATTCCCAGGTAACCGTATGTTTTTCCATGTTTATATAATCAAACACATATGCATAAATGAGGAGAGAGTCTGTCATTGCTTGTTTTATAAAAATGGCATCATGAAATAGACTCATCCTTGCAACTTGCTCCTCTCATTTAACAATACATACGGACAGCACTAAAGGCAATGGTTCTTTCTAATGGCTTCTATATATTGCAGGGTGTTGATACAGTATAACATATTCAGCTACTCCCCAACCAGTAGATACATAATTTGTTTCCTAGTTTTGCCATTATAAACAATACCACAAAACATCGTTACACATAGATACAGCCAGTAGTACACTACAGCCAGATGGTACCAGCTAGAGAGAGTCAACTGTGAAATTTCAGGAATTTGGGGAGCTGGTTATGAAACAGTCATAACTGAAAATTAAATTATGTAAATTTACAACTAAATAATTATTAAAAACAAGGATAATAAAGATTCAAAACATTGCTTCCTAATTTATTTTACTACAGGTTACTATTAAATATGCTCTTGAATTTATTTATATCTATATCTATACGTTGGAAATATCCTATAACAGCATGCTACAACACATCTCTTCCCAATTCTGCATTCAGCGACGTCACACAAAATTGAGCAGTTGTGACAAAAACATATGGTCTGCAAAGCCTAAAATATTTACTATCTGGCCTTTTGTAGAAAACGTCTGCCCACCTCTGCTCTAAATTCCCAGAAGCAGTATTGAATTAGACGATAAATGTACTTTTTACAAAATAAGGGGAAACGGCATTTTTTAAAAAGGCTAAAGCAACTCACATTCCTACCAGAAATGTAAGTGCTCCATTCTTTTAAGAGTTTTCCCCACCTGACAGGAGTCAGGCAGTATCCCATTTTTACTCACTTTTCACTTCCCATGCTGTTGGTGAGCTTGAGAACCTTTTCATACTGGCCATTTGGATTTGCCCTTCTGTGAACTGCCTACATCCTTTTGCCATTTGCTATTGCTTTCTTAGTGTTTTTGTCATCAGTTTCTAAGAGCTCTTTGTATATTTTGTTTGCTATTTAAGATTTCTATTTCAAATATTTTCCCAGGAGCTTTCATTAGTATACCAATGTTACAATATAAAAACTTTTAATAGTCAAATATATCTATCTTTCCTCACTTGGTTCACATTTTCCTTTCTGTTTAAAAAGGCAACCCCTCGATTACACATACAGTCACCTCAATTCTCTGCTAAGTTTTTTATTATGTAAAAAATAAATTTTCCCATTTAGGTATTTAATCCATTAGAAATTTGCTTTCTAAACTGCTTTTTTTTTTTTGACGAAGATTAGCCTTCAGCTAACTACTGCCAATCCTCCTCTTTTTGCTGAGGAAGACTGGCCTTGAGCTAACATCCATGCCCATCTTCCTCTACTTTATATGTGGGACGCCTACCACAGCATGGCTTTTGCCCAGAGGTGCCATGTCCGCACCTGGGATCTGAACCGGTAAATCCTGGGCAGCTGAGAAGCGGAACGTGCGAACTTAACTGCTGCACCACCAGGACGCCCCCTAAACTGCTTTTAAAGTAAGTAGTGATTTTCATACTTTTTAAAAGATCCAATTGGTCCCATCATCTTTTTTCTTTTTTTTTTTGGTGAGAAAGATTGGCCCTGAGCTAACATCTGTTGCCAATCTTCCTCTTCTTGCTTGAGGAAAATTGTTGTTGAGCTAACATCCATGCCGATCTTCCTCTATTTTCTATGTGAGACACTGTCACAGCATGGCTTGATGAGCAGTGTGGGTCCACACCCGGGATCTGAACCCACCAACTTCAGGCTGCTGAAGCAGGGTACTTGAACCTAAGCACTACACCAGCAGGCCAGCCCCTACCCTTTTTTTTTTTTTTTGGTTACCAAGTATTGACAAGAAAGATCCATTTATCCTAAATTATAAGCATGGAACATCCAAAATTATGTGATTCAATAGACTATTTCCTCTTGAAATAATACAACAATTTTTAAAAGCTACATAAAAACTCTAGTATCTAATAATGTAGCATTTGGCCTACTTATATTTTCTCACAGATATAAATTTTATGCAAGATTTCAAACCTATCATGGACATATGACGTTTACAAATAGCTTAATCCTCAGTTTTATGTGTGGTTACACTAATGTCCCTAAAAATCCTCATTGCCTGGAGTAACACAGATTCATTTTCTTAGAAAAGTACTCTATGTAGCACTCAACACTGGATATTGACACAAAGTTAAAACATAAAGTAAACAGCATACTTTCATGTTTCTATGGGTCTTGGTTTCTAGAAGAAAAATACTTAAAATTTGTGAGAGTAGAATCCTAGCCCAAGGAAAGAATCACTCAGTATCCCCGCTGCGTTTACTAGCGGTTGCCTAACTGGGAATCGAGCAGGTTGAAGTCCAGCAGTTCTCACGACCGCGACTTCAGAGCCTGCTCCTGCCTCAGCTCTCAGAGAGCAGCTGGTTTCACAGACGGGGCACATGTGAAGAGCTGTGATTTTCAGTCAGAAACCAGCCTCTGAAAGCCTGAGGAGTCCAGCTTTTGAAGGCTGAAGTCCAGCGGCTAATAAACGAAGAAGAGAGTATGGACAAGGAAGCAGTAAGAACCAAACTCCCTGAGCCAACATAGCCCACACAAGATTCTCCGGAACTAAGCAGAATCTGAAGACTTTGTATTGTGGAAAGTCAAACAGCCCCACAGTTTCACGAGGTGTGTATGTTCCTTGTACTCATATACGCATGCAGAGAAGGTGAGGCAGGCAGGAAGGGTGCCAACCAGGTAGGCATGGGAGAGCAAAGACACAGCCTTGTATATGAACATACAAAATATATGCAAACCACATCTGTGGTTTATCAGTATTAAAACATTAATTTTTGAGTTGCTAAGATAGCAAGTGTTTCCAGAATATAATCTATATGTTTATCCTACGTATCATCTAAATATGATACAATATATTTTCAAGCAACTTGGAATTTAAATTACATCATTAACGTCAGATAATAATTTCTTCATCTTAAAATTCCCTTTTATTCCTCCACCTATAAAAACTAGAACGACACTACTATAGAAGGGACAAGGTATTCCAATACATTCTCAACTTTGTATCCCTAATGCTGGCACCAAGAGGTTCTCAGTAAATATTTACTGAATTGAACTAGGTGATGCACATGACTGGGGGTAAGCCTTCTTGAATTCCCACAGGCAGACTTAATTGTCCGGTCTTCTGCAACCATATAGCACTTCGCAAATACCTCGATTACAGCTCTTGCTTATCACAACGCATTTTATCTTCACTATTTGATTTGTGTGTTATACTACACTGGAAGCTGACCAGTAACAGGGACCATATCTAATAATAGTAGACGGCAGTCAATGTTTGGTAGGAAGGAACGCAAAGAAAGAGAGAAGCTGACAAAAATAAATTTCAGGAACCTTCTGATAACCAGTTTTCAACTTGATTCTCACAGGCGATCTCCTGATCCTACCCCATCCACACCCTCTGTTTAACGATCAAGCGCCACTTCTTCAACTTTCACGATCAGACAAACTGAAAAACTTATCTTACTAACTTTAGAATGGATATAAGTTAACTTTTATAGTTAAAGATATACGCTATACATAACGCAGCACTTTGAGGATCTTCAAGATCATATCTCCTAACAAAAGAAAGAAAAAACACTTAAACCATGATTTTCTATACTGTTCAGTTCCACCATGCACAAAAATTTAAAACATTAAGGAATAAATGTGCCTCCAATGCAGGAACAAATAAATTATGACACCTCCACTCAGTGAAGTACTTTGAAACAGTTAAAGGAAGGAGGTAGATCTATTTGTAATATCACGAGAAACCAAAAAAAATAGTGTGAAAAAGTAATGTCATAAAACAAGGCATAGAGTATACTATGTGTTGCAAAACTAAGTAAAAATAACTATGCATGTGTGATGTTTATAAATGTATATGCATATATGGATAACTAAGTACTTTAAAAAGCCTAGAAGGAGTCATGCCAAACTTTTAAAAGTAATTACTACTAGGGAGAGCACAGTGATTTTTACTATATATTCCTGATATCTAAATATTACATAAGAAGGTATTCATTTACTACTTGTATAATTCTTTAAAATGGGAAAGGTTGAATGCCTACTCCTATGCGTTATACAAGATTATACACTGTCTCATTTCATCATCATAACAAAGTTAGGAGGTTGGCAGTAAATTGAGGCACAAAGAAGTTAAGTTGTGAAATATTGGTCTGAATTTGAACACGGGCCTCTCTGAAAACAAACTGTATATGTGCTCTTTTCCCAATACCATGAAACCTCATAGAAATGCTTGGCTGAGAAGAGTTAAAAGCCCTTAATCCTTGCTTTCATTTTCTGCCTTAAACAACAGACTGCTCCAAAATTATACGTACATGTACATATACACAAACATATACTTTTACTCACTTAACCATAATTTATGATCACAGTTCATCTGAACCCTTAACTTTTTAAGTCTGTAAGTTTCTCCATAGCAAGCTGGGTAAAAAAACATTTTAAATGTAAAATATGAAATGGCAAATATGAAATAACTTTGTAAAAATGAAGTAAAATTTGCCTATTCAACTTATACAAATAAGATGTGAAAAGGCCATTCACTGTTCCCACTTTATTTTTAATAAAAAGGTATTAAGTTCTTCCAGTGACCTTTAAAGAAGGAGTATGGCCTATAAAATCTATTTAAAGATATTAAATCTGGTTGATGTTTCATGTGCTGACCTTATGAATACCAATCACTCAATTAGCTGTTTCATTTTCCTTTCTTATTTATAGTCTAGTTGAGTACCTTGCCACAATGTACCATAAATCTGTATTTCTGTGAAGTCAGAGCTGTATTCCAGCAATTCTAATCTTTCTAAAAAGTTTTTGGAACTCCTCTTTAAGGAAAAAAAATGCATTCAGAAACAGTACAAGCTATGAAATGTTCTCAGTAGCAGTTGTTTCATTCACTGCTATAACCCCAGTGCCAACAGTGCCTGCCTGGAACACAGTGAGGACTTAATAAATATTTATTGAACAAATGGAATTAATACCCTCTGACAGCTAAAATTTGCCAAAAGTTACTCAGAATCAGCTGCAATGACTAAGATAATTCATCAGGGCAGATGACGTTAAGTAAGACTCACTCATCAATAACATAGGCTATGACTACAAAGTAATTTAACTTGTTCTATTCTATTTTATTCTATTCTGTTCTGTTTTTCTATTGTTCCTTTATGAGTGATATTATATTTCATCATATTATATTTATAATTATATATTTATATTATATATATTATTATAAATATATATTTCTATCGCTCATAAAGGAGCAACAGAAAAACCTGAATGAAATCACAAAAGGATATTATTAACAATGATTTGATCACGAGCATAAATGTGTAGAGCCTTACACGGGGCCACTTTATAAAGCATAATACTAAGCTGAATATATAAGATTTTTCAAGAGAAACCCAGAGTCATTATTTGATACCTATACTACAGTGAAAATTTTAAATTCCAAACTTCTAAGACTTAAATGATAGAGTCTTAGGTTAATATCAACTGAATTACATGGAAGGGCAAAAAAATTCACTATACATCATTGCCAGTTTTTACAAGAAATATTTAATTTTTTTATGTCTTCTGTTATTGTAGTGATGAAAACATGTGACATTAGGCATACATTACTCTACACAAGTCCTACAGAAATAATACTTTCAATCCATTCAGCATTTGAAAAATGGAACTGAACCATTTCCATTTATCATCTACACTTTGATGAAGCCTGGTCTGTATTTCCTTTCTTGGCAAAGTTCAGCAATGTATTTAATATGAATGTTATTACTACTAATTAAAAATTGCCCTGATGACACTCTGTAAAGTAGGCATGAATAGAGGAAGTCTTGAATGTTAATCAAAAAAATCACAATAAACTATGCATTAGCAAAGTAAGCTGATCATAGGAATAAAAATATTCCCACCCAAAATAAAACTAGAAATACTTCTGAAAGACAGCATAAAGTTTGTAGATCATGAATGCTAGCTAATTTTCTTCTCATCAAAATGCAGTGAAGTTTAGCATACTGGCTAAGTAAAACAGGGCAGATATGGCGTTGCCGTTTCCTGCCCTCTACCCTCAGACTTCAGATATGGCGTTGCCGTTTCCTGCCCTCTACCCTCAGACTTCAGATATGGCGTTGCCGTTTCCTGCCCTCTACCCTGACTTCAGCAGTTTGCTCGAAGGCTGTCCTGAGGGTCTGTGTGGATGACCTGCATTCTGTAAAGACCCACCTACAATAAATTCATTAACTGACCAAACTTTCTTGCATAGAATTCCAGCTACGTCTTTTACAAGCCATCTTTCACTCTATAGTGAGTATCGTTAAACCCAAGCTTCAATCAAGTAAAAGAGAGGCCTCTCTGCTCTCTCCCACCGTCTCCATCAACCCCCGGAGGGTAAAGAAATTCCTGGATGGAGACTGTCTTAAAACCTAAGAAGCCGTGAACAGAACATGGGTTCTGAAGACAGACAGCCCTGGCTCAAAATCACAGTGGTATCACTTCCAGGACTTGGGCTCTCTCTGAGCTAGGTCTGTTCATCTGTAAAGTGGGGAAAATTATATAATCTCACAGGGTCCTTTGAGACTTAAATGAAACATTTTAAGAAAAGAAACTAACACAGGGTATACTAGATACTAATTGCCTCCTTCCCCATTCTTAAACTTTTGAATCTCCTCCAACACTTAGCATAGGTCTGGTCACAAAGTAAGAAATCAAGGAGTTCTTGATTAATTGATTTTTGTCAGGTTAACATCAGAATCCTCTTGATCAAAGCAAGAATGGATGCCCCACATAGTGATTTTAAATCAGCAATTTAAATAACGAGTAATTTTTAAGAAACAGAAAAAGACAACTGAGTGGAATTTAAGCTATACGTGTGATATTAAAGTATCCTAGGGCTGCTATACATAGCTTGGTGCCTCCGTGCAGGAGCCGTCAGAAACCAAGATCACGGCCTTCTCTAACCCTGTCAGAGGAAGGATCTTGAGGGTAGAAGGGGGAGGTGGCACTGAAACGCGACCCTGCGCTAGACAGGAGTGATGCTGACAGGTCGTCAATCAAATTTCATAACCAAAATGGATAATTATTTCTGAAGCATGACTATTCAGAGCTAACCTTAATTTCACTGACAAGTCACTAACAATCTCCACGCCTAATCAGGCCCAATTGTGAAACATCTCAGAAAAGCGTGCTGTCTCTGTGGGGAGACAAAGTAAACTCAAGAGCCCTGGGGGGAGAACCGAATCTCTCATTAAGAAGTATAGCATAGGTATTAGGCTGCCACACTATGCTAAATTGAAAAGATTAAAATGGAAATTAATCTACCTTCTAATAAATACATTTAAGATTGTAGAAGTGGAATACTATAATAGGCATTCTTTAAGGTCTAACTACGTCATTCATCAAGCAATACACTACCCAAACCATCGAGTTTGGCTTAAAAAATTTTCATGTCTATTCTATGTGTAGCTTAACTTCACCATATTTTTTATGGACTATCAGTTTTTTTATGTAATACAAAACTGAAAAAATGTAACTCTGGGTGAACACTAAGACTACTAAAATTTTGCTGTACTAATTTGCATTATAATTTAGTCATAAGGATTTTACTAGAGCAAAAAATTGAAATGAAAACTAAAGTCACGACAATGGATATTTAAGGTATTCAGCTTATACTATTGCACATGAAACTAAACTACTACTGTAACAGGAAACCATAATGGAAATCAGCCTTGAACTTGCTAGATCTTCGAAAGACTGCTTGTTTCCCCTTCTTTTCACACAAAATTACATTCTACTACTTGAAGCACCTATTCTCATTTTTATGTTCATTCTATAAGATGGCTGAATCTTACCTGACAAGGATGACTAGGACAGAAAGACTTGTAAAACCAGTCTTTACTAGCATCATTCAGATAAGGTGCATGAGATATGAGAGGCCAGATTCTTCAACCCCTCCCCCCTGCCCCCGGCCCCACAAAGATCTTCAAGCAATCAGCACTTCAGTTTCTCAAAGAAATACTTGCGGAAAATAAACTCGGCTGGGGGCGGGGGCGGGGAGGAGCAGCTTAACTTCTAATGCTGACCAATTATGCCTCTCAATTCCATTCAAATGGCTAGGCAACTCCTTGAAAATGGAGGCAGTCGTCACGTCGTGGAGCAGAGCTGCCTACTGAAATGGAGACTACATGATCCTCTAGACATAGAAAGGATCACTAAACATAATTACTGAAATCATGTATGGTAAAGAGACTGGAAGGAAATGTGAATAATATGCAGCCATTTCTAATAACATCTGTTGGAAAATTTAACTATTAATATACAGCAATGGCCTCAAAATGGAAGCCCTAAACTGGCAACCCAACTGCAGTGGCTCAGCTGACTAAAAGGATTTGGTCCAGGTGAATTCAGGCCAGAAGTCAGAGACTGCAGTAGACCAGCAAACTGGTACAGAGGCAGAGAGCCACACTAGTGAAAGGCAGCTTGCAGAAACAGCCATGGTCACACACAGAAAGTGTGAGATTGTGCCTAATGGGAATCGGGGATGCCGATAATGACATATTTATCCAAAGGCTAAGTTCAAGATTGGGAACATGAGGAAGCTTAATTTGGAGCCCAAGATCTAGGGTCTAAAATTCAAGACAGAGAAGAGATGAGGATGCTACAAAGGACTGCTGCTGTCACAAGTACGGTGCTATAGATAGACTTTTGCTCCTCAGGGTGCAGTCCATCCACCAGCAGGAGGGCCTTGCATGGGAACTTGCTAGAAGTGCAGACTCTCAGGCCTCATCCTAGACCTGCTGAATCAGAATCTGCATTTCAAGGACATCTAGGGCTCTACAGAGGTAGTAACTCCGTCTTGTAAAAAATGAGAGAGGGAAGGGGAAGGGAGGAAAAGAGAGGGGATCAAAATCAAATAGCAGCTTTGTTGTCTTAGGAAAATCCAACTCTATAAACCACAGAAGGTAAAACTGTGAATAAACCAAATAGCTTAACATCAAGACTAACATCTTCTTCATCGAGGCTTGCTTCAAGACCTTAAATACTGTAACAATCCAAAGATAACATGTCATCAACTCTCCCCAATCCCAACCAGTTCCCGTCTTGTAAGATCTGCCTTAAAATCACACAGCATAGGCCCTAAAACTCTATAAATATTCTCCTCTGACTACCCCGACAGTCAATGGTCAAGAGCCATAATATTCTGAAGCAGAAAGGAAGATGAATAAGCATCTGTCCAAGAGCCTTAACTCATGGAAGAAATTCACAATTTGCTCAGGAATGCAGAGCTATTAAGAGCAGGATTAACACCAGAAAGGAGATCTCCTGATTCCCTCTTCAGGGGTCTGATGGTTTATTTTAATTTACCTCATTATTTTGTCCTTTATGTCCCAGAGAAGGACACAGCTCAATGTTAATATAATTTACCAGTACACCCAGACCACCACACTTAATGGGAGCTGTCAATATACAGCAGGCCAGATTGAACATAAACATGTAAATCCACTTTTCACCAAAGAGATCAAAAGGGAAAGAACAATATAACAATCTCATTATTACCCACATCATAATAAAAACAGCTAACATTATCGAGGCATTTACCATGTGTAAAGTACTGTGCTGAGAGCTTTATATGCATGATTTCCTCACAATCCTATTATGTAGGTACTATTATTATTCCCATTTCACAGATTTAAAAAACTGAGCTTAAGTGACTTATCCAAGGTCACACTGCTAACAAGTAGAAGAGCAAGAACTTAAACACT
This sequence comes from Equus caballus, assembly GCF_041296265.1. Lineage (NCBI taxonomy): Eukaryota > Metazoa > Chordata > Mammalia > Perissodactyla > Equidae > Equus > Equus caballus. The sequence goes on along the minus strand of NC_091686.1, from coordinate 889,225 downwards.
GAAGAATGCCTTTTTTGTTTTTTGATTTTTTTGGTGAAGAAGATTTGCCCTGAGCTAACATCCATTGCCAATCTTCCTTTTTTTTCTCTCGGGGAAGATTAGCCCTGAGTTAACATCTCTGCCAATCTTCCTCTATTTTGTATGTGAGACGCCTCCACAGCATGGTTGATGAATGGAGTAGGTCCACACCGGGGATCTGATCCCCCAAGCCCTGGGCCGCCAAAGAGGAACACACAGAACTTTAACCACTCGGTGACAGGGCCAGCCCTGCTTTGTTTTTTTTTTTTTTGGTCTCAGGTAAAACAAACAAAAAAAAAGAATGAGTATATAGTTATTATTTTGGGTCTTCTCTTGAAAGTTTCATTTCTTATTATGAAAACAATGTAGATTCACAGCAACATATAACCTGCTTCCAAGGTTACATTTAAATCAGCAATATTGCTTTAATGACAATTGTCCCCAAAATACTAAGTTGTTTTCTAAGCAATTCTAGTATTGCTTACTGCACTCTGTCCACGTCAGCAGTGTAAATGAGGTGTTTCTGCCATCCTATACTTGATAACCTGCCCTTTACCTAGCTTCCACTTCCTTTTACTTCTATTAGTTCAAGTCAACTGCAAAGCACAAGAATAAGAGCTCTCATCTATAAATTAAATATGCAATAACTGCTAGTCTCTGATCTGAAGAGGTCTAACACAAACACAGAGATTTTTCTCTAGTGCAATATTTAGCATTGTATTTAGGACTTTTATAGAAATAGATTTTATATCATTTCTTATTCTGAAAAATTTTGAACTTTCTCTACATGGCAAGATTTAGGAAGCTAATTTTTTATCACTTCATTTAAAAGTGTATCATTTTACTCTCCTTCATTACCATATTCCTGAAATTTAAATGCCAAGTTCAAATTTCTTGGTATCTTAGGTAAAGTCTATCCTGTGATAGACAAAGATCTTTTAAAATGTGTTGACCTTCTCTATGTGTGAAAGACTAAACATGTTACTGATAACTTACATTTTGATAACAATGTAGATGACTAGTCTATGTGATTTCCTCCACTTTCCCTTCAGGGAAAGCAAAAGTCAGTACACAGATCACTGGAGCAGAATAAAAGATCACGGGAGTGCACCAAGCTTACAGAGAAAGGCTATTTAACACAGGGAACCTCACGATAAAGGTGCAGAAGGCAGAAAGAGAGTGACCGGCCCATCTGGGAGCTGCAGATAGCTTAGCAGCACTGCAGCAGAGAACGTAAGTGGAAGATGAAGCTAGAAAGGTATCCAGAGGCCTAACAGAAGAGGATGCTGAACAGCAGACTCCAGGTCTTCATTTCATCCTTTGAACGACAGAGATCCACTGGGGAGGCTGAGGCAAGGACGTCATATGATCCAAACTTTAGAAAGATAATTCTGTTAGCATCGTGACGGACTGCTAGAAAAGTGGTGAGTCCTAGGCACAAGAGTCCACTTTTGGTTAAAACATTCATCATAGGGCCTTGAATTAAGATAGTGACAGCAGGGACACAGAGGGGAGGGAATACTAAAGAAATATTTAAAAAGTAGAATAAATAAGACTGAGGAGAGGCTTAAATTTGGTACCATCTTTGGTACAAATATCAATATCGTATAGTGTAATGCAGCAGAAGAAAGAGTCCAGTGATAATTTCTAATTCTCAAATAGTTTTTTATTCCTTCAAATTACAATAATTAACTATACAGCCTGCTAGTCTATTTTTTTAATCCTTGTGGTCAGTGAGCAAATGACTATCATCAAAGCTACATGACTACTGAGAATTGGGATTAAGTGGATATAACAAATTGAGCTGCATTGTGTATTCCCACAAAAACAAGATAACATATCCAAACATGAGGATCTCTGAACTGATAGAAACAACTTTAAAAACTCATAGAAAGATTCCACAAAGCAAAGATAATTACTCACAGAAATATGTAAATTAAGAAAACATGCTCTTATTTTAAATATCTCTTCGCAAATTATTCCTCAGAAACAGAATGGTCAATCTGCCACTTCAAATATGAACAGAGATAATTATAATAATATAAGATATAGATTTATAAGAATTTGCCATATATACACACAGGAAATTTTCCTCTGTTGACTGGGCCACATTTCAAAGTTAGTCTGTAGAGCTGAAGATACGTTAGAAATTTTGGATAGATTCTAATGCGTAATAAAGGTGGCCACATTTTCTAAATCCAGACAGATGACAGAGTCATTATCTGTGCTTTCACAGACATTCATTATTTAATATGAAACATGGATTGAGTGCCCCTGTGCCAGCACTGGGCACCGTGCTAAGTGTTAAACATAGAGACAGAGACATGTAACACATGGCTTCTGCCATCAGGCTACATCCTGCCTTCTCACCACTTTCCAATTTATTTTCATAGTAGTCAGAGGATCTTCATAAAATATTACTCAGGTTTATCACTCCATTACTTCAAATTTTCAATGGCTTTCCCTTCCATTTATAATAATATCTAAATATCTTTAAGGCTCCCAATGCCCTGCCCATCCCAGTCATCCTCTCTCTCCTAATCCTGTCATTCACAATGCTTTCTCCTTTGGCCTTCTCAGTACTCCTCAAATATCCAGCTCTATCTATCCCCAAATGCTAGCCTAGAACTTTCCTCACTCCAGCTTCTCACTTGACTCCTATTTCCTCCATCAGCTCAAATGTCACTTTCAGAGACGCTTTCCGTTAAGTCACACCCTAATCCTACAAGAGACAGGGAGCTGACAAGTGGTGTTAAGCAAGGAAGTAACAGGATTAGTTCTCTTAGAAAAATCACCCAGACAGGAACTTGTAGAATGGACTGGCTAGAGAGGTGGTACAACGGGAGGCGATGGCTATAGGCAGGAAAGTTACCTAGGAAACAACTGGAAGGAATACAGTATGTATGTGAAAGTACTGAAGTCACCTCTAGCTCTGCACGAAGTTCCATCAGGCTACGAGCTCTCTAAGACCAGTATCATATATTACAAACTTCCTACGACATCAAAGAGGTCCAATAAACATTAATTAATTTGAAATGAGTGAGAGAAGAGCAGCAAACACTCCCAAGATGCAAACAATCACTGCCATTCGTTTATGGAACACCAGGCACTGTACACGATGAAGGGGAAGGCAGCTGTGGTTAGGAGCAGCGGCTCTGCCTGAGTCTGCACCCTAGCGATGGGACTTTACGTAAGCTACTTTACTTCTCTGGGTTTCCATTTTTTTCATCAGAGATAGTCAATAGCACCTATAGCATAGGATTATTGTGAGATTTAAATATAAAGCACTGAGAACACTACTTGTCTTATACTATGTACTCAACGAAAATTAGCTACTGAAATTGTCACTGATGTCATCATCAACCTTATAATTGTTATCATTAGTACCACTACTACAACCAGTAGGTACTTCTCAGACACTATTTCATCTTCACACTAGAACTTACAAGGGATATACTATTATCTCCACTATATAATGAGGGAAAGTAGGTGCAAAAGTGATTCACACAGTTTGTAAGTATCATACTGGGATCTAAGCCTGGCTGTATGAGTTCACAGTCCATATACCAACCACATTACAACACTCTTTCAAAAGGGGTGGGAAGGAGTCAGACATGATAAGAAATAGGATTTAGTGAGCATTTATTATGTTCCAGGCACTCTTCTGAGCTCTAGGGATACAGGAGTAAACAAAACTGATGAAGTCTATTCCATCATATGGGACAGGGAAGCCAAGAGAAAAATATCAAATAATGAGAAGTATACGACAGAGAATTAAAATCAAGAGTGATGTGTCTGAGGGCCACTTAGATTGAGCAGGAAGAAAAGGCCTTTCTAAGGAGGCTAAGTTTAAGATGAGAACCTAAAAGACAACCAATAGGAAGAAGCTCCCCAAACAGCAGGATAGAAAGCTTTCCAGGCAGAAGAAAGAGCTACTATAGAGAGGCCAAATGAAAACAAAACTGTGTCTTAAGGAACCAAAGCAAGTCAGCATGGCTGGAGAGCAGTAGGGGAGGAGACGGGTATTCCATGAGGAGAAAAGAGACGCAGGCTTAGGGTCATCCAAGGGAGGGAATTGTGGATTTTATGCTAAAAGCAATGAAGGATCACAGGAAAGTGACATGATCTGACTTACATTTTTATAAGATTCTTCCCACTGTGGGGCAGAAAACAGACTGCAGTGAGGCAAGAATGTGATGACAAGAAACCAGGCTATTTCAGTAGTTTAGACCAGAGATGAAAGTGGCTTAGACTAGGGAGGTAGGAGTACAGCTGGAGAAAAACACAGAGATTTTGGTATATGTTTTTGGAGATGGAGCAGAACAGATTTACAAAAGAACTGAATAAAAAGGGTAAAGTCATAAGGAATAACCTCTACATTTTTAGCTTGAGTAGCTGGAGGAACAATGGTTTAGTTCACTGAGGTGGAGAAGATTTAGGAAGGCACATATTTGGGGTAGAAACAGGATTAGAAAATAAGAGTTTTGTTTTGGCCAGGTTACTTTTGAGATGCCCATCATATACACCCATTTGGAAATGTTCAGTAGCCACCGGGATCAGAACCAGGAATTCTGGGGAGTTCCTCTTACTATTTCTCTGGCTTCACAGAAGACTGAAGATAAAACAGCAAGAGGAAAACAGCTTTCGAGATGCACAAGGTGAGTCTTCTGCAGCAATCTAAAGCAGTGAGACAAGCCACGGTACTCTTCACGAAACCATTTCACTTACAAGATCTGAAGCATTATCTTTTCTGAGGATAATGACACAGAAAGAAAGTAAGCTTTAAGGTCAATGAGATTCATACCAAGGGAGCTAAGCCGTATCATATGGCTTCTATTTCCTAAATTTTATAAGATTATAGGGCAGGACCTAGTAAGAAGAGATCAGAGCTCCCAGCAGGATACAATTTACAATTGCTTCTGAAAATTCCATTCTAGTTGCAAGGAATTCATCGCATACCCAATATAAGACAAAAATATCTTCTAACTATACATAAAATAATGACTGCTCTTCCTGCTGTCATACAGAAGTTTCCATGGAAACTACAGAAACAATTTCTTTAGACTTGCAGTGATTATTGATAACGAAACGGACTTAGCGTAAAATGAGAGCTAGATTCTGGGTAATCTGATTCTAGCTAATTATATTTTAGCATGACAAGTTTTCTTAATCAAATGGCTATTTTGAGGGTAGATACCAAAATGAAAGAAAGAGATAAGCAACCATGTCTGTTTTTGTATAAGCCCTACTCCTAAATATATACCAGCAATATTGTAAAAGACACATTTTTAGGAAAGATAAGATATAAAATTTATTGGGCCGCTACTAAATATCAAGTGCTTTACCTACAATATCTTATTTAATCCTCACAATAATCCCTCCAGGTAGGTTTTACTACCCTTATTTTTACAGAGAAAGAAATCAAGTCTCAAAGATATAAAGTAACTTGCTCAAGATCAAACAGGCACTAAACAACAGAGCCAGGATGAGATTCAGGTATAGCGGAAAACAAATGTGTACTTTTTCCGTAGGCTCTTAAAGGAGGCCAAGACACACAACAGTCCAGAAGCCTCGGGCCTATGGTCTCTTTAACCCACAAGAACCTTTTTGATTACCTGAGTGTTAAATTAGGGTGAAGACAAGGCTGCTATATAAATGCCTAAAAAGAAGAAATTGTCAGTCACATAAAATAAAAAGTTGAGTTTTGCCCAGAATAGACAACAAAACTTTACCAGGTATTGATATGTCCATCAAATCAAAGAAAATTAATCAAAGAACCTAAAAAGAAATAAGGAAAAAACTCAAGTCACATGCTGATAAACACAGAGAGATGCTGATAAACTTACAGAGCCAGCATAGAGATAAGCTGATGATTCATTTTAAGAAGGAGTAATTTTAAAAATAATCATCTAAGAATAAACGTGAAAATGCCGAGACATTTCTTACCTCACCACAAAAATGCTACAATTACTATAAATAACTGAACTATAGTACCAATGTGACTGGTATAGCTGACCAACTCTGCTAACCTAATATATTACATAACTGTAGTAGTCAAATGAGAAATGAAAGCGATCTCAGGTACTGGATGCTACACTCCTTCCCTAATAATTAGTTAATTCATTTTGGTTGTGGAATTTGCCTATAAGTTGATTGTCTTGTACATTTTACGTCAAGGTTCTTTAAAGAAAAACCTGGACATCCAGATCTCTTTTTGGATTTAAGCAATCAGAACTGAAGAAATTATATTCAACCACAGCACATACCGACACAGTAGCAGTTAGAGCACAGCTCAAGCATGCACGCATAGAAACGCAGGACACACACTAAATTCAAGAAAGAGTAGAAACAAAGAAAAAACAGCAGAATCAAATCTAGGAGGAAGAAAGGGAGTTAAAATCCATAAAATAATCTGGGTACTTTGGAAACTAATTTTCCATAACCAAGATACTGGCTTTCATTTTTGGTAACACTGGATAGTTTCTAGCCAAAAGTACCAGGGAAAAGCTCAGCTGTGAACCCAGCACACGCTTTAAAATGACTTTGAAATGAAATTACACCATAAAACACTCTCTTACAATGATAATGTCCAAGGAAACACAATAGAAGAAAACAAATCATTTCCAACATAAATGCAGTATTTCCAAATTAGTAAATAAACTATATATGCAAACCCCTCTGAGTATTTATTTTAACAGATAAAAGTTTTAAGTATTTCTTTATAGTCATTACTAAATTTTTAGTTAGAGGAACACAAAAGTATAAATATTGAAAAGTAGTATTTAAGGAATCAGTCTTTAAAATGGCTTCAACATCAAGTTTGGTATTTTTCTATTTTGTTTCTTGAGGCATTCTATTTTGATTGAATAATATGGTACTGGAAAAGTTCCTTGTATATTCCTTCAAACACTCTATGTACTGTTAAAGCACAGTGCTTAAATTTTGAAATTTTCAGGACTATTGGTGCATCACAGCATATCTTTAGCATTCTATTTCCCCATAACTGCTGAAGGACTTTGCTAATGCTGAAAACCCACTGAGCCCTTATTATGAAAGCCTAGATGGAAAAGAGCCTGGTGCTCAAAAGAAGAACAGACTGCCTAAAGTTTTCTGCCCTTGTTTTCTCTCAGTTTAAAGATCAAACGAGAAATCACTGGGCAATGTTACATATCCTATTTTGTCATTTAGCAGATGACAACTAAAAACAAGGATCATTTTCACTTCTTAAAGTGTAAGCTTTGTTTTCTCCTGTTGAACTGTATTCTTCTTTAAGCTATTTCCTATTTCTTTTCTTCAAGATTTTCCTCCTCCAACTTGCCAAAAAGAGGACTTGAAATATAAATGAAAATAAAGGGGAGAACCAATTCTGAATGGTTATGGTGAAGCTAAGAGATTTTTCACTGTCACTGTTTGGGCTGGCTCCTCTCACATTTACCTGTTCATGAGTTCTGAGATTGAATATTCTGCTTAAGGCACATTAGAGTCAAAGCAGCCTCTTGCCAACAGTCTTCTCCCTGAGTGCTCACACACACCACAGGTTTTAAATGGCCCAAGGTGGGTCACGACTTGCAGAAAAAAGCCCTAAAGACTTCAGTCTTCAGTTCAGCTCTGTGGCCACTTAAGGAAGCCTTTTCTTCCTCTGTAAAGCAAAACTGGACACATCCACAGGCCCGGGTTCCTAATGGGAGTCCATACATGGTCTTTCCTGGATGCAGGAATCTCCTCAAAATTGTTTTCAAAATCCTGGGCACTCCTCTGGGGAGCAATTCCACAGCTTTCATCCAGCTTGCAAAGGGTCCTACCAACATGACAGTGTAAGAGCCATTGTGCCAACATCCCCTCCAGCCCTTACACCAGGAAGCCATGGGATTGAAGACCAAGCACATGGCCTTGAAACACAATAGTCTCAAGATTTGGGGCAAATTGCTTCACTCTGTGAGCTTCCCTTTCCTGTCTACGAAAATGTACATAAAAATATCTACTTCACGGGGAGTTGATGAAGAGTAAATAATTGGGATGCTGACCAAAATTTCTAATGTATAAAAGTTATTTCCATTATGCATGAAGACAAAAATAATTCAAGAGACTTTTTATGTACCCATTTGACAACTGAGTTTCCCAGACACTGAGAAACTGCCCCTTGTCAAACAGAGCAAGTACAAAGGCACGGACTCCACTCTGAACTTCTCATGACCCACATAACAACACAACAGGTCACATTCAACATACAATGCAAATTGGAGCCTAATAATAGCAGAAATGATGCTCAGGCTTGGGCCCACCAAAGAAGAAATAAAACCAAAAAGATATCATATGGTGACAAGAACTTTCAGAAACAAAGGTATTTAAAATTACCAGTGACCCTTTTGGGGTCTACACACTTACCAGACCTTAAGAAAGCTGGTGGAGAAGAGACGACCGCATCAGGTGAGCTGGCCATTTCAAATTGTTGACTCTAATCATAAGCGTCGCGGGCTAAACTACAGCAATTTTCAAAACTGTTTAGTGAGGGTTAGAGCAATCAGCATTAGATTAATTGAAAGCAGTGTGAGTAGTTATTAAGATGATGCAGTGTGCAACAAAGGCAATAATTGAGGTTCATTATAATTTTATTTTCTCTTTCATGAGTTGAAAACTTGATTTTCTTTTCTTTGATAAATTACATTTGCTTATATAAATGAGACAGGAAATATATCCGCTTACTACACATTACATAAGAGTGACATCCTTTATTGAGCAGGGAAGCGATTATGCTACTATGTAACAATGCTCAGAATTTTGCAGCAGCATCTGCATCAGAGTTAGCTTAGTCCAAGTTTAAAACAGCACAGTGTATATACTCTTCCAAAAGTAACAGGAATCAGGTTGACTGTTTTTAATGACAGTCAGTCAATGATTCACTCAAGAAACCTTACAGTCTACACCTCAGTTACCAAGGAAGAATCTGAAATCTCAACTCACTTGGAGGGATGACTTCAAACGGTCTCTCCTTCTACTGTGATGTGAACATGAAGGAACACCCCACATTTACACCATGCACTTAACTACTTTGCGCGTGAAATTGCATTTAAGTGACTGCAGTCAACAATAGTTAAATAAAATTTCAATTTTTTTCTAAGTTAAAAAGAGAAGGTAGGTTTTCAAAGCTTACTGTTATGACATGCATTTCAGAGGAAACAAAGACTGGAGAAGAAAATGAACCAATGTGCTTATAGAGGAAAGGAGAAATTGCTGTAAAAATATATGTTGAGGGCAGAATTCAGTTCCCTGTAAGAAAACTCCAGTTACTCTCTTTGACCAGATATTATCAATCCAATAACACTTTTTATAGCCATATTGACACACTGTTAGTGGTCAACTCAAACATGACACAAAAATTTCAAGAAAAAGTGTGAAATAAAAATATATGTGACCACTCCAAGTAACTGTATTGACTCTAAAATGTACTAGGGACTATTTTTGAAAAATGCTCTCATACTTTTGTGGTAGTTTTGCTATAATCCTACATAAATAAATGTAAAACTTTTTTTAAGGTTTAAAAATATTAGCAACAAAGATTGGGTGAATTTCTTCTGTATGATTTATGAAATTAGATACTTTATTCAAAATTCAACCAAAAAAAAGGCAGAATGCAGAAGAGACAACTAAGAACTTCATAAATGGGAAAAGTCCAAAATATAATGGGGGCATATTAGCTGAGGGGAAAAAAAAACCCTCTTAATATCAACCAAATGCAGAGAGAATTTTCCTAGGCCTAAGCTTTCCCGTGTTCTTAGATTAGACACATAGACATTAGCATCTCTCAACACGGACATATAGTAACATCAATCCTTTAAAAGAGAAGAGTCTTAGCTGAAGACTTTTCATTCCACCATCTTTCCTGTTTACAGGCACACTTTGAGCTCAAGATTATATCCAGCCAGCCAGGAATAAGGGAAGTTTCAATCCTGTCTCTCAGAAGAGTTACCAGCTACAAGCGCTAACTTCGAAGTCGTGACTTTGCAATTTGAAGAAGTCAGTTTAGGACACTTGAAGTGTTCTAACTGCCTGCGCAGCGTCTTCTGACCTCGGCGGCCTTGGGTTTGGGAGCCGCGACCGGGAACTACGCGTCCCGGGGCCGCTTGCCCGGGGAAGGGCCGGCTTCCTTCTGAGCCCTGACTATGCTCAATGTGACCCACTGCGTGGCCTGACGCCCTGTCCCCCTCAACTTCTGCCACACAGATAACTGGCTCGGGCTCAGAACTTCTGAGAAATGTAAAAGGGAGAGATGAAATAAGGCAAGGAGCAGCGCCGGTTTTCTAGGACCAGATTATAGTCACAGCTAACAACGAAGCTACCTGACTTTTGAGGAGAAACACAGGGAGAACACACTCTTTCCTAGGGATGTGGCCGCCGTCTGATTTCTAAGACGACGACTCCGGAGAAGTCGGCATCACTGCCATCTTTCTAGGGGGAAACACACACGGAGTAAAGTTGGGGTCACTGTCCAATTTCTAAAGGTATGGGAGTCAGCAGGAGGAAGGCCGGGGCCGCCGCCTGCTTTCCCAGGCGGTACACGCCAGCACAGCTCCATCGCAGGGGCTGCACCTGCCTCCCGCCCGAGGCGCTTGAGGAGGAGCACTACCCACGGTGCAGGGGAAGGGGTGGCGCCCCAGCCAGCCAAACCTGAGCGCTTGGTCCGGGCTCTTCGCTCCAAGACCTTCCAGCTGACTTCGGCCATGAGCCCCGCCGCCCCCGCCATCGCGCTCTGGCCGCCGCCCCCGGGGCCGCCCGTCAGCCCCGGCCGGCCCCGCCCCCCCGCGCGACACTGTCGGGAGGCGCGCCGGCCGGAAGTGAGCGCGAGGGCGGTCTTCGACCTAGCTCCACGGCCTCCCAGGCGTCAGAGCGGCAGCCCCAGCGGAGAGCCAGCGGGGAGCCGGCGGCGGCTCGTACGAGCGCCGGGGCTGTGCCATTCTCTCTCGGCCGGCGGCACAGTGCTTTCCGGCTGCCGTCAAGCGCGGCACCGGGCCGGCGGGCGGGGGCCATGGCGGCGGCGGGCCGGCTGCCGAGTTCCTGGGTGCTGCTGGCGCCGCTGCTTGGAGGGCTCGCGCTGCTGGGAGTCGGGCCGGTCCCCGCGCGGGCGCTGCACAACGTCACGGCCGAGCTCTTTGGGGCCGAGGCCTGGGGCACCCTGGCGGCCTTCGGAGACCTCAACTCCGACAAGCAGACGGACCTCTTCGTGCTGCGGGAAAGTCAGTGCTTGCCCGGCCCTCCCTCTGTCCACTGTCCCCGTGCCCCTCCCGATGTTCCCCACACCCCTTGCTCGGATGGCCAGTGCTCCTGCGTTTCCCGGCCCTTCTCTCCCAGCCCTGTGTCTCTCCCTTTATCTCCAGCATCCTTGACAGCTTGCCGGTTTTCTCCATCTTTTCCAACGCCAGGGCCTGGCCTGGCCATCCCACTGTTTGACCTAACCCCCAAAAGCAATGGAAACACCCCAGTTTTTTTCCTAATAAGCTCTAGGCCTTCACCCACGCACCCCCTCCTCCCCATAGAATCACCAGCCTTCCAGAGTCCCTCCTGATTCCCAGGAGTCTTTGTAGCTTGCCTATACATTCCCTCCCGAGGTCTCTCCATCCCCTACCTCTTTGCTTCCTCCAGTATTCCTTCCCATTGATGAACTGATGCAACTTGTCAAGTTCTTCTCATGGGAGACTTCTCCCTGCCTCGTTTGTCTAATTCACCCCCTACTCCCGCTGTCAGCGTCCCAGCTTTCTCTGAAGCTCCTGTGCCCTCCCAACGCCCTGAACACTCCACAGTTCACACATGCATTTTGCAGGGACCACTGATAAACCCATTGTCTCCTTGGGAAAGGATTCTCAAACTGCAGATTCTTCTCTTTCCTAAGCTGACTAGTCTTTTGTGTGCACCTGATCCTTTCTAGCTTTGGTCACCACCCTAGTCTTTCACATCTCTGCTTTCTTTGCCAACTCGTGGTTCTTGAGAGTTCCTTTTCCTAACCATCACTAAACAAAGTTTTTTGTAAATCTTGATGCTGACAATGGGCTTAGAGGGTCTTAGTGTTCTTGAGTACCCACAGAAGCAGGTACTGTTTAAGGTCAAGGCGGTGGAAGGAAGGAAGAGATGTGCTTATACAGACCTTGAATGACACAATTCTGGCTCAGATATCTTGGGGTCTTTGCCTGGACCCCAGAGCCTCTTGTGGATCCTGAATATTGTTCCTCTGTTTGTATGACCCCTTGTATTGCAAGACGAGTGCATACTGCCAAACTTGGAACTACTGTATAGAGAGACTTAACTTTAAAGGTGGATTGCGTGTGCTTAAACAATTTCAGAAGTCTGTCCCAGTGAGCGCTTACTGTGCTCCAAAAATGCATCAACCTGGGGAATGGTTCCACAGGAGCCACAAGAGGAAGGTCTTAGGCAAGCAATTCAGGTTTTTCTGATTAAATACATAATCATGTCCTTGTTGCTAATCCAATACCCACAGTGGGTGTTCCTGTGTCCTTGGTGTGATGCATCTGTGTGGTGAACTAAACAGTCGTATAAGGGGCTGCATTCTTAGGTTTAGGGAGGACAAGGCTTGATATATAATATAGTTATAAGGTATGTCCTTTATGTGGTTCTTTTAAGTCAACCGATCTGACTCCTGGCAGAAGCCATTGGCTTTAATTTATCTTGACCTACTAGGTTTTCCATGTTCATCCTTCCTGTTTCTCTGCTGCTTTGAACATTGAATTTGTGATAGAGTTAGAAATTCCCATTCCATAGATTAGTAGGACTAACCTTGAGAGGGCAGATGAACTGGAGTAAAATAAAAGTTTTCTTGTTGAGAAAAGTACCTGGAAAACTTCTTGTGACCACTGATTGGATATGTTACCGGGAAACATTTTTCTAATATCATGTATTTGCTTTTTTTAGGAAATGATTTAATCGTCTTTTTGGCAGACCAGAATGCACCCTATTTTAAACCCAAAGTAAAGGTATCCTTGAAGTAAGTACAAATACGTTTCTGTAAAATAGTAGTCATTAGTGTAATAATGGTATGCAGTAGCTAGTTGGATTGGCTTTGAAATCAGTTTTACTCAACTGTGGTATTGACACAAAACCACTAGTTATGAGCTATGAGTAGCAGGCATTTTGTTAGGAAAAATACTAAATGTGCCAAAGCTTTAAAGTGATTTACTTTTTAAAAATATAAATAAATTTGAGTGGATCCAGATGTGTTCCTGCATAAACACCCTTTATTCCCTTGCATCAGATATGCTTTCTTGAATGTGTTAGGGATTGTCCCTCATCCTGAGTGTGCTGTGGGAGCAGCTCACTTATGGGCTCGTCAGGTCAACTGTGTGTTTTGTATGAGGTGAGGGAGAGTAGTTTGCAAGAGGGGAGAAGGTCAGTGACTTCTGTTCTGATTTTTTGTTGTTTATTGACTGGTAGATGGTGAGTTTTTATGGTTGATTTTGAAGAAATTCAAATCAAGCTGAATTTTTTAAATGTTCAGATAATAGTTGTTATTTTTCTTTTATGTAACTAGCCTTGCTTGAAACACAGTGACCCCTATCAATAGTGAGCAACACAGTTTTGAACCTACAAGAAGCAAGTATTGATTGTTCTCTGATTCAAGGAAGAAGAGATGAGTCCGTGCAGGCTAAAGTGGCATAGAAGGCCATGAGACTTGAGCTTGACCTTAAGATAAGTAAAATTTAGGTGAAGGCTTTCAGCTTTAGGATACAGCATTAACAAGAGATGGCATTAAAAACAGTATATTGTGGAAAGGAGGCCGAAAGATTTGCCTAACAAAAGTGGAGGGTACGCTTTGGTGAGTTATGGACTAGGAAGAGATCAGTGCAGACTAGGAACCTTCATAAATATCAGAAAGAGTTAGAACTCAATCCCATGATAAGTGGAGAATCATTACAGGTCCTTGTTTAAGAGAGAGATGATAGGGCCGGCCACATGGCAGATTTGTTAAAGTTCCACGTGCTCACTTCCACAGCCCAGGTTCGTGGGTTCAGATCCCAAGCACGAACCTACTCCACTCATCAGCCATGCTGTGGAGGCATCCCACAAGCAAAGAATAGAGGAAGATTGGCACGGAAGATAATTCAAGGCAAATCCTCCACAAGCAAAAAAAGAGGAGGATTGGCAATGGATGTTAGCTCAGAGCAAATCTTCCTCACCAAAAAAAAAAAAAGAAAGAAAGAAAGAAAGAAAAAAAAAGATGATGAAAATGGTATTTAAAATTGATTTACTTGTTAACCCCGTGCAGGATGAATTGCTATGTAGAAAGATCAGCAATTATTTAGGAAATGGTTTGAAACACTTTTAAAGTCCCCAATGAGCTAATGAGTGCTCAGATTCTACAATATTTAATTTAAACTCAGACATATATTAAAAAAAAAAAAATTGGCCTTGAGTTAGAACATTGAGAGGAAAGTTATAAATGGATAAACAGGAACTTATCCCTCTTGAGAAATGTTCCTGGGTATTAGATGTCAGCATGCTTAGAGTGGAAAGGGAACAGAAGTTGATAAATATTATGTACAAGAATTGAACTATCCAGAAGTGATTTTTTTTTGGAAGATTAAAAGTTAAGGAAATTTGTGGTATATAAAGGACTTGGGTTCCACTAAGTTAAAAAATAAATAAATTTCTTTTTCTTTGATTAATGCAGTCTTGTTTTATATACTTTTAAATTTTAGAAACTATTGTTTTTATTTATTTAGAATATTTTTCAAAGTGAAAATAATGATTCTTCACCCTTTTCTCCCCCCACTCCCCTGTTCCTCTCAGATGTAACCACTTTTAAAACTTTTAGCTGTTTCTTCTGGTGTCTATTTCCATATTTTAAAATAAGTTTTTACACTGTAATTTCTTAAGTTATTATTTCATCTCTTGAATTTTTTTTGTTGGCATGGATAAGGATTTAGCATCTTGAAATTATCTCCATCATTTTCATATAGTTATATCACATTTTTTACTTGAATCAGTAGTTGTTGCTTACATTTTGACCATGTAGATTCTGTGTACTTCAGAACCAAGCAGTATACAGTATTTAATTTCTGTACAGTTTTTCCCTTCTGGAGCAAATGATTGCTTTTTAAAAAATAAATTGCCCAGTTTTCTGTGTACCTATCCTTAACTTCTTTGCAGATGTTCCATCGTATCTGCCATATACCTATTGTGCATTTGTGTTTTCCGTTGAGACCTCTGCACTCCTACCCAATCTGGATTCATTCTCTAGGCCTTCTACAGAGCTACAGTTTGGGGCCTTGCCCTTTGCTGTTCTTTGTTTGATCCCTGTTTCTTGGATCCAATGCCATTTTGTTCTTTGCTTCTTCATTTACTTGACTGGAGCGCATCCTTCAGTAAATTCCTGAGAAGGATACACAGTATGTCCTTCCACGTCCAAAAACTTTCCACTCACCCTTAATGCTTTGGTTGGCCTGTAGTCTTCTAGCTTCGTGGGTTGCTATTTTAATCCAATGTTCTTTCTCCTAATCCTTCAGATGTAACTTGTTTTATTTTTAATTTGGGAAGCTATGAGGGTCTCTTCTTTATCTCTTTTGCTCTGAAATCTCATGATGATCCATCTTGGTGTAGATTATTTTTCATTTATTATAGTGGGCATTAGGTGGTCCCCTTCAAGCTACAGGCTTCTATCTTTGGGGCTTTTTAAAATGTTTCATGTTATTTCTTTGATAGTTTTTTTTGCTCTCTTTCAGTAATTCCTGTTAGTTGTTTATTGGACTGCCTGGGTCCATTCTTTCTTTCTTTCTTTTATCTATGTTTTTGTCATTTTGTTTTGTTTTCCTTTCCAGGAGCTTTTCTCAATTTTATCTTAAGTTTTCTATTGGATTTTTTATGTTAGCTGCCATATTTTTTATCTTCAGGAAATTTTCTTTGTTGTCTTAGTGTTCTTTACTCATAGCATGCTGTCATTTTTTTTTATGGACATACTTTTTTACATCTTCAAGTATAATTTTAAAGTTTTATTCTGTTCCCTCTATTATCTCTGTTTTCTTCAGATTCCTTATTGCCATGTGTTTTGGCTCTCTTTAGTATTCATAGTTTTCTTCCAAAGGGAGGTGTCTGTTCACATTTAAGATTTGAGTAAGGCACTCAAGAGCTGACTAGAAACTGCGTGCTGGGCCTTGCCTCCTGCCTTTAGCCCCGTGGGTGTGTCCTGGCTGGCTGGCATCCTGGGAGTAGGGTAGAGCTGGGGGAAGGGTCACACTGTTTCTTGTGTAGACTTCCCATTAACTCCTTGTTTTTAGCTTAAGGCCAAAACCTTACCCTCTGCTGCAACTTAAATCTCTAATGCCTGAAACTTGCCAGAAATAAACTTCTTGGTTCTTGCCTTGGGAAGCAAGAGGAAGAAGGGACCATCACTCACAACACAGACTTAAATTAAACCTCTTTTCAGCCTTGTGCCTCACTCTTGTCTTCCACTGTTTCTGATGACTCCAAATTCTGAGGCTCTCAGGGGTTCTTCAGGGCAAAAAACGTTCCTTCTTGAGTCTTTATCTTCAGGCACTTCAGCTTACAGTTTCCTTGCCCTTCTGAGTCGATTAGCATCCCTCCACCTGCTATCTCCTTTCTTAGCTTTTTGTCTTTGAAGGTTATACTTCTTGTTTTTAATTCATTCCATATCATTTGAAAGAAGAGATACGTGCATGTGTCAATCTGATGTTGTTAAAAGTTCTGCTTCCTATTTTTAAACCGTTAAGAAGCTGGGCAATTGTAGGAGTAAAACCTGATTAGATTAAGTTCCTATCTAATCCTTTGTAAGAAATTCCTATCTATTTCAGAGTACTTCCAGCCCCCAAATCATGAATGTTTTTGGACAAGTATGACTTCCAAGGATGTACAGTTTGTGTTACTGTACATCCATATATACACACATAC
Organism: Equus caballus; assembly: GCF_041296265.1. Lineage (NCBI taxonomy): Eukaryota > Metazoa > Chordata > Mammalia > Perissodactyla > Equidae > Equus > Equus caballus. Next base: position 872,299 of record NC_091686.1, on the reverse strand, counting down.
ACATGCGGAGGCATGCACGTTAGGTGCACTTTGCGGCATAGTAGTCTGTGTGATTGCTATATCATCATTTCTAAAGACCAGGTATTTTTCATAGAAAGGTTAATGTATTGTTGGAATTCTTTGAGGAAACTGACATTACCAAAAATATTTTATTGTCATCAGGATCAATTTTAGAGGCCAGCACAACTGAATTTGAATTCCAGCTATTTCATTTAACTAGCTCTTTAAAGTGTTAACACTGAGAGCTACTTAATCACTCCAAACCTCAGTTTGCTGGTCTGTTCATGGAGAATAACAATGTCTGTTCCTGGTGATAAACATTAAATTATCAGATAATAGCTTTTAAGCACTTGGTATACTATCTGGGACACAGTAAGTAGATGCATTATGATAAAGCTATTATTGTTTTTCTTCACTATTCTTAACCTTTTCTGTATTTTCTTCATTTTCATTTCTTATTTTGAAATAAAACATAGATTTCTATAGTCTCAATTCCATTTAGAAAATAATTATTCATAGTCTATTTGGAAACTTGCTGTGTTGCTATTTGCTCTAAGTAGAATTAAATATAAGTTGAATTTAAGACCTATTTTCTGGTTAGATCACTCAGATGACATTATGACAAGACTCCAGAATGTTTTTGTTAAGTTTTCAACGTTAATAATTTTAGAATTATTGTTAAAAATATAAAATTAGGTATGTATGATTTGATAGTATATTGCCAGGTTTGGTAAAAGAACTTATATTCTATTGCAAATCTTGAGTAGTTTCCAGAAATAACATGATTACTTAGTTTTCACTGTAAATTTCAAATCTTCATTAAAATCCACAATTAAATATTTTATGTACATCGTTTAACCGTTAAAATGACAGTGATACTCGTTGCTGCTTTAGCAATTGGTTACGAGCCTCCCTTCCAAATGTCCTGGTGTCCTTGACAAGAGAACTAAGTAAAAAGACGATATTAGCCAAAGCTTGAACATAAAACTGAGCTTTCTCTTGATATATGTCTGCAATTTTTCTTGTTTCTGAAGACTACTCTGCATTCACCCTGAGTTCTTTTGTAAACCAAAGAAGGCTACATACATAAAGGATGATAAGATATTAAAGAAGAGAATGAAATTAATCAGTTCTGTGAAATTTTAAATTTTGTGTTTTTTTTGTGTGGTACAAATATAGAGGTGTCCTTTTTTATTATAACTTGACCGACTATCTTAAAATGCTTGTTTCTTTTAGGAATCACAGTGCACTGATAACAAGTGTAGTCCCGGGAGATTATGACGGAGATTCACAAATGGATGTCCTTTTGACCTATTTTCCCAAAAATATTGCCAACAATGAATTAGGAGCTGTTATCTTCTGGGGACAAAACCAAACATTAGGTGAATTAGTTTTAAGAGTTTTTAATATTCGTCATTGGATATTAAAGGAAAAATTTGCCTGGTATTCTTAGGTAAATGTAACAAAAATATTTCTCTGAAATCAGTTCAGAAATGCAGTTCTTGAGTATCAGTAATTGTCTGTAAAAACTTTTTTAAAGGTTGATTTTTATTTTTCAACCCAGAACTGGTCTGGGATCAATTCCAGAGAACAAAATCCACTCTTTCTAGCTTGAGGAAGAGAGAGATTTATCAAAGGGTTCTTATGGCTTACAGAATTATTGGGATGGCTGAAGAACTCTTTAGTTCTCTGGGCTGAACTTTCAGGAAGCCACTGCCTTTTCATTATCAGCAAGTGGCCAGTTGCACAACTGCTAGAAGGACACTGTCCTTGCTGTGATTCTCACCAGCAAGATGAGTGCCCCGCACCCTGCCTCCTGATGCTCACAAGGTCAGCCATCCGACACTGAAGCAGAAATGGCGGCAGCACAGCCTTCACCTCGTTCCCGCCTTCCAGAACTCACAGGATAGCTGATTGGCAAGGCTTACATTTTCTCCAAAAGCTCAGATGCAAGGATATCTGAGAAATGCTGTTTTTGGTTTCTAATCTTCCCAGTGCAGGCAAACACAAAAAAGTTAGAATGAGGTTGAGAATCAGTCTATGACATCCACTCACAAATCTTCAAGTCTTATCTGAAAAGCCAATTAATTATACCTAAATAGACAACTTTATTCATGGAGCCAGATTTCAAGGCCAGGATGGGGGAGGCGGGGGCAGGGCATGGACATTTTAGAGTCAAGTATTTTTGTGTATCTTGCCTTCTTTACACCAAAACCTTAATTGTCAACTGCTCTAGTACTAAATTGGATATAAAGAAAACTAACCTAAGTGATTTTCAGATTGAAGCCTCAAAAAGAAGTTATTATAATGCTAGTCTTCACTGTGGAATGAATTATCCCGATATTTTATCTTTACAAACTTGATGTCCATTTAAGTTAGATTCATAGTATCTCATTAATGGTAATAGTTGGAATTAATTACAGATAAATCTTGAAAAGAGTAAAAGAATATCTTTCCCTAAGTGTTGATTTCAAAAATAATATAAAATGCCTGCTAATTTATATATTTTCTTTCTTCACAGATCCTAACAATATGACTATACTCAATAGGACTTTTCAGGATGAACCACTAATTATGGAGTAAGTATATGCTTACTTCCCTTTGAATGATTTAAAACTTAGAAGCATAAAATAAAATCTATCACTTAAGAAACTACTTTGCTAAGACAGTAAGTTCATTCTCCCTTTAAAACTGATACTCTTGATTATATTATATTAGCCATGATGGAGAATAGAGGAAAATGAAATTCAATATTTTGGAATGGGGAAGAAATTTGTGTTTTTGTTTTGTTTCACTAGCTTTGAATGTATCCATTATGGATCTATTTTGATTCTAGCCATGTTATTACTCAGAGAATTAAGATAACTCTTTTTTGGGTAAAACTATTAGTGCTTGATTAGCAGATATGAAGGCTACAGGGTTTCCTCTAGAAATTTAGAAAGATTTCTATATTAGGGAGAAGCTTTTGGTTTTTTTTCACAATTCTTCCTTAGTGTTATCATTTTTTTCCTCAGAATAGACTCATGTACCAGGATAAACTGAATCCACATTTCTGTCAGGAGTTTGGTAATGAGGTAGAGAGATCATTTGGGGACTAAAACACTGTGCAGCCACCTTCTCACTTCCAGGGCTGCCTTTTGTACGGTTACTAACATAATAGTCAGACTTCAGTAGGTCAACGGCCGTTAGAAGTCTGAACTATAAGTCCATGGATTAGTCGTCTTAAAGATGTTCAGCTTGATTTCTTTCATAGTTGGGTATTTTTTCATTGTTGTTACAATATTCAAAATTCAAATGTGACTTTTTTATACCAGGTAGGGATTATTTTTGTGGGTTATTTCTCCTAAACCCATCTAACTAAGCAAGTTGGGTTATGATTCTGAAATAAGTGCTGTCTCCTTATTATTCAGGAATAGTCTAGGTTATGCGCAAGTTACAGACAACCCCAAAATCTCACAACAAAAGTTTATTTCTTCCTCACACTACATGTCCAGTGTGGGTCAGTGATAGGCTCTGCTCTATGCCATCACTCAGAGTCAGGCTGTTGGAGCCCCATCATCTGTGGAGCTGGCCCATCTGGACCACATACTCTTTTCATTACCATGGCAAGCTTAAAGAGGGCTGGAGAGTGCAGTGACAAAAATTAAACACTTTAGCCTGGAAGTGACACGTGTCACTTCTGCTGACATTTCATTGACTACAACAGATACTAGTGAGCGTTGTAATGTCTACCACATCTCTCAAAAGTTATGTTTCTTTTAAAGCTAAGTTACAAGGGAGAATTTAATAAAATAGTTGCTTAATGTTTTTAATGTTTCCTTTTCAGCTTCAATGGTGATTTAATTCCTGATGTGTTTGGTATCACAAATGAATCTGATCAGCCACAGATACTATTAGGAGGGTGAGTAAATATGATTATAACCATGTAATTAATGGCACATATTGCTGCTGCAAGGACTGGGTGTCTGTGTGATTTGATTGCTTTACCCATTGGGAAGAATCCCAGCTCAGTGGAAATCTTTGTTGGTAAAGATTTTTAAAAGGGCATTTGATCAACATAAAAGCTTTCTCAAATGGTTGGATTTCATCTGTAACTGCTTTCCATGTAGAGCCAGCTTAATCCGTTTATCCCTCTGGAAATTAGAGATACAAACTTTACAGGTCCCCATCTAAATATTAGTTCGTTAGATGTTTTTAGAAATGGAATGATTGAATTTAAATAGGATAGATAGCTGAGTATCTTGGATGGATTTTCCACCTTAGTCATGTTAGCTCTCAGACTTTTGTTAATAAGTCTTGTTCCTTCTTTCCTTTATTTGTTCAGTGAGCAATCACTAAATGCCTGAAAATGTAGACATTCCTTCTGTAAGCTCTGGAAACTGTTCTGTGTATACTTTATCCTTGACCAATATGTGTGCTGGGATTCTTATTATCCAAGCATGGCGTTCTTAAGAAAAACTGCCTGGAATCTTGCAATTCAAAAATCTCAATTATAATTCTTCTACATTTAAATAGAATGGTCCTCCTAGCACAGGAATTCGTGGTAGCAAGATACTTTCACGAGCTACCTTCAACTTGGTTAATTTTCTCTGTATTTGATAAGGCAAAAATTTAGTTCAAGAGTACAGAACACATTTATTAACTTTTTTGACTTTCCAGCATGTGCAGGGAGCCATTGTGATCAATCTGCCTTCCCCAGGTACTTGAAAATCTAATGAATTTTCCCTCTGTGTTTGGAGAAGTAATGTATTTTTATGATTGGTTTTTGAAATGTGATTCACAGGCACACGGAAGAGTAAATTGTTAAAACTTAAGGTATTCTGTGGAGAAACTGTCGCATTTCCTATTACTTTCTCTGAAGGTTTTCCATAAAGAATATGGGTGTTTTGATGCTAGTCATGGTGACCTCTGAAAGAGTTATTGTGAATCTTAAATGAGAAACCTGTTTTTTCCCTAAACTTTGAAAAATGCCTGGAAGAGAGTCCTGCTTTGGAGACCAATTGGATGGAGATCCTGCTTTGCGTTTGTGGCCATCTCTAGGAGGAGCTGAGTGCGAGCAGCATTGGGGAAACGCACAAGCCACTCCTACAGGGGCAAGCCCTGCGAGTTTTGGGGACTACTTAAGAAATCCTGTTCTTTCCTTTCATCTCCTCCTTTAAAGGCAGTCATGTGATTGAGAATGTGATGGTGACTTCTGGCCTGGTTCATTTCATGGTAACCTCCATTTTAGTCAGAGAAATACTTCAAATATCTTTAATATGATATAGTGTGATCTTTAGAAATTAAAACTTGTGAAATAACTATAATTGGTAATTCAGAAAAGTAAAACTAATATCTTTATGGATTTTCTACTTAATCTACAAGAAAACTATTTAGAATATCATGTGATAGTGTCATAGACATGTTTGCTTTTATTTTTTATACATTATACTCTGGTATATTTAAGTATACTGGACTAATATTCTGGTATTTTATGATATTTTTCATTTAAACTTCAGTTATAGATTGAACAATAGTAGCTAACCACACTGTACATGACAAGTTTGTATTCTGGATTTCGACATTCTAGTCTGGTATACTTCAGTATACTGGAGTAATACTCGTATTTTATGATATTTCTCATTTAAACTTCAGTTATAAACAATTGTAGCTAACCATATTGTATGTAACAAGTTTGTATCCAAGATTTGTTCTGATGCCAATTTAAAAAAATAAGTTAGAAAGATTGACAGAAAAGAATCTCTGTCAGTTGCGTTGTTGGATGACTGTGGCCTAGTGTAGGGGAGACGACAGTTCCTCTGCCCCTGGTCCTTCTGGCTGCTCTAAGAATTAAAGTGACATGAGTCAGGACAGCAGGAGAAAATAAAATGCAGTCTAATAACATGTACATGAGAGAAACCCAGGAGGGCTGAGTAACTTGCCAGAATGGCTAAAGCCACCACCTTAAATACCATCTTCAGCTAAAGACAAAGGAGGATGTTAGGGGTAGTGGTTTGGGACTTCAGAGGGTGGAAGACAATTTTCATGAATATGGAAATGTAAATGTTTGATAAACTAGTGTTTGCCGGGCTATCTATCAACAGTGTGACCCAAGAGACAGGACTTTGATAAAAATGGGCTTGCCGGTGACTTCCTGTCTATCATACCTGTTTTACATTATACTATAGTTACGGCGTTAGTTCCTTCCTGGAACAGGCCTTCTGTCTTAAATTCTTTTAGGCAGTTAAGGGAAGGTCAAAGTTTCTTTCATAGTCTTTTGTTCTTAAAAACAATCAAGCTGAAGAGACACATTTCAGGGTGGCCAGCTCTGACCCCCCACACTAGCAATATCATGATTTAGACTGCAGAAAGCTGAATATTTCCTTAGGGGAGCAAGCATTAATATGTTACTAAAATAAGAAAAATAGATTTAGGCCATATCAGTTTTATAAGTTACAGACATATGCATAGGTGCATAAGTGAAAAAGTTATCAGCGTTGACATTTTGGACTATTCGCATGACCTCTGATTGGCAGTCCAATCCTATTTATCAAAAGATTTAACCTACCTTTTGCAACTTAAATATTATGCTTTATGGGTATGCCAGACCCAAGATTATCTTAAATTTAATTAAATTTGGCCAGTACCTTAATTTTATGGGAAATTTGCAATGATCTTTAAATAGAGTGCTGAATGCTCCCATAGGATTGTGCTGGAAAGCCCAGGGCTGTAACCTGGCCCAGTACAGGCATGGAAGTAGGAGATTGCCCACAAGTCGAACTAGCATGACCAGTTTGGCTGGAGTAAAGGTGCAGTTGTTCAGTCTAAGCAGGCGGTGGTAATAGGCAGAAGAATCCCTTTTATTGGTACAGTAGGGGTTATCTGACAGGGGCAGAATGGGTGCTAAATCTACTGAGGCGCCAGAGATCATTGAAGTGTGTTAAATGGTCAAAGGTGAGGCTTCAGTTTGTGCCTCAACCTCACTTTATAATGATGTGAAATAATATAATAATGTGCTGCAATACTTAGAAATAACACCTAGCTAATAAGTGTTAGAAGAGCTTTTGCAGTGATGTGAGGTTATCATTAATGAGCATTTTCTATAAAAGGATGTTTGAAACTGGTGTTGCATAAGCATTCAGAATATTGTTTTTAGTATTGAAATGAAAACACTTGTACCTGTAGCTCTTATCAAAGCCAAATGTAATGTTGCTCTGCTCAGATTTTTTATGATTCATATGCTGAGTTCAAACACAGTTCTGGGTCAGGTCCAAGTTGTGTATACTTGGGAATGTTAATGTAGCTATGGGTATGTGACAGATAAATATTTTGCCATACTCTGTTTACTTCATGAGTGATCATGAAACTTTTTTTTTTTTTTTTTGGTGAGGAAGATTGGCTCTGAACTAACATCTGCTGCCAGTCTTCCTCTTCTCACTTGAGGAAGATTGTCACTGAGCTAACATCTGTATCAGTCTTCCTCTGTTTTGTATATGGGATGTCACTACAGCATGGCTTGATGAGCGGTATGTAGGCCCACACCCAGGATCTGAACCTGCAAACCCCAGGCCACCAAAGTGGAGTGCGCAAACTTAACCACTGCGCCACTGGGCCAGCCCTGAAAATTTTCTTTGTAATATTATTGGCACTGAAAGCACTCATTTTATCTGTTATGCGGGTGGGTATTTTTACCAGAAAAAACTAGATCTTCTATTTAAATATAGTTAGCTACTCTTGACCCAGAAGGAATAAATCCCTGTTCTTCCATGTAATCTTCTGTCTTTTCTTACATTATAACCAATTATTGGTTTATTAAACCACCCTTCATTCTTACTGCTGATTTTGTTAGAATTATAGAAAATACTGCAAATGCCTATCTTAATGAAATATATTGTATCACTTAAATCTGTTGTTTAGAAAAATATGAAAATTCTGATGAGATTTATAAGACAAAGGAAAACCAAATAATTATCAAGTCGACTTTTAATTTTGTGATCAGCCTTGTGCTCATAATCTTAGCAGAAACAGGTGGCTTTGAGATGATTCACGTTTTCTAGAATCCTGCTAGCGAGCCCCCTTCTAACCTTGTACGCCATTTATGCTTTGAACGTTGCTCTTTAAAGGAATCTGTTAGAACTTGAGACATAAGTTTTTTACTGGTGTTTCCATAGAATAAGTGCGTCAGTTTTCTAACTTTTCTCTTTTCCTAAGAAAGCTTTGCTGTTGGGGATAAAGTCATTTATTCTCCCATTGTTGCTCACCTTCAGCTTTTTCAAAACTCAGCCACAGAAATAGTGAGCGGCTTTAGCAGAGGACTGAACATTGCATGTGCTGTGATCATTGTGAGTGGCGTGTTACTTAGGATCTGTAATTTTATTTTCTGGAGTCCCACTGGGAGCTTTTGAGGGGTCAGTGAGACGCCCGGGAGTCCCTGGTGGTGTCTCGTACTGCTCGGTTTTGGGTTCTGGCTGGCAGTATTGGATGTAAGTGAACTTTTGTTTGTTTCTTAGTGAATGATTTAACATGTTATTCTCAAAATTTACTCACTTTACTTTTAGTTAAATCTTACAATTTTTAGATATGTATTCTTTGTAGTAATAAAGATAAGCTTTTGAGAAAAGCATAGTTTTATAGTTTCTGTGCAAAGAAATTTGACAGTAACATTTCATCATAAATGTTGATGATATTTAAAACTGTCTGAATTCAGCATATTTCTATTAGCATGTATCAAAATTTTATTTCATTCTTTGAGGGGAAGGTTTTGTCTTGTTTCATTACTATTTGCATATGTATTGAAAAAAGTCCATTTTAAAATGAACGTAGAATACCACTGAACCCCTTAAAATTGTTAAGATGGTAAAATTTATGTTATGTATATTTTACCACAATAAAAAAATTGCAGGGGCCAGCCCAGTGGCATACTGGTTAAGCTTGCATGCTCCACTTCGGCGGCCTGGGGTTCACAGGGTCGGATCCAGGCATGGACCTTGCATCGCTCATCAAGCCATGCTGTGGGGGCTTCCCACACAAAGTAGAGGAGGATTGGCACAGATGTTAGCTCAGTGACAATTTTCTTCAAGCAAAAAGAGGAAGATTGGCAGGGATGTTAGCTCAGGGTCAATCTTCCTCACCAAAAAAAAAAAAAAAATTGGAAAAAGAAAAACAAGCATAGTTAGAGAAGCTGTGTATACAGAAGAGTTTGAGTAAGATTAGTGTACATTATCATTTCCATTTAGAGTAAGATGAATCATAAGACTTTATAATTCCTGAAAATACAGGTTAAGTCCTCTTTCATTAGACTCCTCTTGCATTTTTTAGAAATATATGTGCTTTTGAAAATACCCTGAAAATACTTGGTTTTTAGCAGTCTGGAGGCCCAGGCTCTGAGCTGCAGTTCCTGAGCTCCACACTAGTCCTGAGCAGAGGTGTGAGTTGAACAGAGGGACCCTGTGCTGCTCTTCAGACTGCCTGCTCTTCTGTTAGGTCTGCCTGCCACAGGAGCCAGTGCTGCCAAGCACGTCTTAGGTGTAACATTATTGTTGTACACCCTGTGGAGGTAGGAATATTGGGACAAAGTAAGGATATGACTCAAAGAAATCTCCACATTTTCTCTTATGAATATGTTGTTTCTGAGAGGTCCTTAACGTTTCTGGTCCATCCCACACCTTTGAGTTCTAATAAGGGCCCAGATTGAGTGAGTGACCCATCAAGTGTTTACCAGGGTGGCTTTTCTTCTCCAGTGAGGCTGCTTTTCCCGCTCTTCTTCGTATATGCCCCTCTTCACTGTGCCCCTGCAGAAGAGCCATACCACAGGGCTGCACAGCGGATCTGTCCTTTGAGGCACAGGGTCGGATAGGGAAGGAAGAGAAGGAAGAAAATCTTAAGACTTTTTGCTTTTTAAACAACTACTGAGTAACTTTGGGGTTGGCGCTTTATATCAGTTCTCTCATGTTTTTTCTCATAACAGTTAGCTTGTATGGTTAAAGATTTTCTCTCAAGGAGATGGCTTAAAGAGGCTAATTCAGAGGTGAAGTGACCATCGCAAGCTTGCAGTGTATAAATAAATGGTGGATCTGGACTTTGAATCTTAGTCTCCCAGGGTCTAAAGCCTGTGCCCTTGCCTTCAATTCTGTACAGCCATTACCATTGTTGTTGTCACAGAGGGCCTTTGGTGGTGCTCCTATGTGGCTAGCTTGGACTTCCTCGTAGCGTAGTGACTGTTTTCCAAGAAGGAGCATTCCAAGAGGTGTAGGCAGAAACTGCAGATCTCTTTAAGGCCCAGTCCTGGAAGTTAAACAGCATCACTTCTGCTGCGTTCTATTGGTCAAAATAGATGGAAGAACTAGCTAAGACTAAAGGGAATTAGAGGATTACAGACTCTCCCTGTCGATCTGGGCACAACAAAATCAAAATGCAAAAGAGCATTGGGATGGGAAATAATGTGGCCATCTTTGCAAACACAACACAGTAGGCTGTGTTTATTTCCTTTACCACAAGCAGAGACTTACAAAGGAATATGCAAACACAGATCATTTAAGGAGATCACCTTCTGGATCCTCAGGTTTCATGGGCACTCCTACCTAAGATTGACATCCCTGAGAATGTACCTGTTTTCACTGTAACTTTCTCCTCCTTCATATAAGAATGCCATATTCCTTACCTCCCTAAATCTTACTAATGATGCATTTCCTGGAGAATAAAACCCTGCAGGGCACCGAACACAGACATACTAAACTAATAGAATTTCCAATCTTTCTCTTTCTTAATACATATTTCTTTTAAGATGAAGCTTGCCTGCACAACGGAGCATTTTGATCCACATTGAGATATTCTGAATTCAGATGTGCTAGAGTGCAATTGTGGGAGTAACCAGTTTTTGTTTTAATGACTTTGCCTCTCCATTCCTTGACTATTGTCAAAGAATTTGTTATTGTTGAAAGAGGGCCCTGGGAGAGCAAAGCAAAGAGCATCCATAAGAAACACCAAACTCCACAAAGCAGACTTTTCATCTATTTTTAGTACTCGATCCCTGGGACACATCATGAACTAGAAAGAAGATACCCTTTTGTGCCAATGTAGTTTTGGATGATGACAATGATTGTTCAAAATGTGACTGGAATGTTCTCTAGAACTACCAAACCCATACATCAAACTTTTACATAATTTCTTTCATATTTAGGATGTGTTTTTCTATAATGTAGATAAAACCTATTTTATCAAATTGCATTGAGAAAATTTCATTTAAAGTCAAGCATCTTATTTTTTTCTTATGAAATGTTTACTATTTTTTTCTTCTATTACTAGAAAATAAAATTATACACTGTCTCCTGAGCCAGATAATTTCTTACAGTATATACCTTTCCCACTTGTTAAAGTCATTGGAAAAATTCATTATGTCTAAAGAAATAAGAAAGAAATGGTGTTGTTTCTCATTTATGTAGTCTATTTTTATTTAATTACTCCAAAAGTCAGACACCAGAGTTCAATATTCACTGCCGATGAGTGGTGTAGGTCTGCGCCTGGGAACCGAAGCTGGGCTGCTGAGGCAGACCGCGCCAAACTTAACCACTAGGCCACGGGCCAGCCCCAGACTGTTATGTCTTTTATCATACTATTTGTATTGTAAATTATTTTAGCTGTATTACATTGCATTGCTATAAGTTCATTAGTGATAAACAGCATGTTGCTTTACTAGCTTGGTTTTATAACCTATTTTATAAAAATAGATAAATCAATTTTATGAGAATTGCATTATTTTATTTTTTTTAAAGAAAGTAACATTTTTTTTAGTGATTTTTATGATATACTTTTTTTTTTTAGATTTTATTTTTTTCCTTTTTCTCCCCAAAGTACATAGTTGTATATTCTTTGTTGTGAGTCCTTCTAGTTGTGGCATGTGGGATGCTGCCTCAGCGTGGTTTGATGAGCAGTGCCATGTCCGCACCCAGGATTCGAACCAACGAAACACTGGGCCACCTGCAGTGGAACTCACAAACTTAACCACTCAGCCACGGGGCCGGCCCCAAGAATTGCATTATTTTAATCTTAACTGCTTTTAGTGATGTGTCCTACAAAAAATAGTATACTTTTCTCAGCAGTTTTTATAATATTCCTTGAAACACATATTAACACATTTCTTGAATTGGAAAAATGAGGGCAAACTCTTTCTGACAGAAAATAGCTTTCATTTGGAGATTGGTTTGACAGTGAGGACTAGCTTTGCTAATTGGATTATGTGGCAGACATTTTCCATAAATTGAATGAGCTAAAACAGTAGCTCTACTTTTTTTTTTTTTAACTTACATTCTGGAAAATTTTAAACATATGCAAAGATAAAGAGAATGGGACAGTTCATTTGCACATAATGTATCTGACATCCAGCTACAATGAACAACTCTTGGCCAGGCTTATTTCATTCACACCCTGTTCCTCATTTCTCTCTTCTTCTAGCACCTCTCCAGACATTTTTAACCTATAAATATTTCAATATATGTCTCTAAAAAATAAGTATTTTTAAAAATAAATAATCACAATATATTTATCATACCTGAAAAATTAAGGAAAAATTTTTAATATTAAATTTCCAGGGAGATTTTAATGAAAATATATGAACAAGATTTCTTAGCATTTATTTCTATAAAGATGAAGAGTAGGAATAGACTTTCTGCAGAATCCTGTCTCATTGCAGCAGTGTCATATTCTAAGAATAAATAAACTAGTATATTTTAAAGCTCCTTTTATCTCTTCAAAAATGCGTTTTCAATAAAATTTTACCTTTGGTTTAGTAAGTTATTGAACTATATAATATGTGTTTTCATCAGTTGTACACTAATAGTTAAAATAACCCAACCTCAAACATTTTTTTAAACACTTGGATACATAAACAAAAGCAATTTAAGTATCAATTTTAATTTATATACCAATTTGTAGTCATACATTTCTTTGGAGACATATGATCGAGTGATCACTAAAAAGACTTCAGATATAAAAACATTTTACATCATGATAAAGTTCTGTAAGGGAAATTGATATCGAAACTGAAGTGGGTTCGTTCACCCATTGTGCAGCAAGCAAATCTCTGAGATGGGGTGTAGTGGAAAAAAGTAGGATTTTTTATTGCAAAATGCTAAGCAAGGAGAATGGGCATCTAAAACTGTAATCCCAAACTCCCCAGAAAGCTACAAACAGGGATTTTTATTTAGGGTTTTAGGTAGGGGAGTGGGGCATGTAGCCTTGCTGGCCAGTGTTTTCCTGCCAGCCTACACTTGACCTTGAGAGGCTGCTTGCAGGAAGGAGGAGATAAGGAATTCCACAGGTGGCTGCCCTTGGTGGATAGTAGATTCCAGTCCCAGGAAACTCTGGGAAGCTTCAGTTTCTTGATATTCTCTGGACATCAGTTTCCCTGTGATAGACTTCAGGGGCCTGTGATGAGTCGAAACTTTAGTGTGAGCCCCATCTGCAGCCACCTGGGCTTTAACAATTTGTATCTTCTATTTAGTTGTAAAGCTCAGGGTAAAGGTTAAAGAAATGTATTTACATATGAGTGCTTTTAGGTTTAACCCCATATATGCTGGGTTTAATGTAGGGGAACTGATATCAGGGCTGGTATCAAAATGGAACAGGAGTACAAGTTCAAAGATGAAAGATGTACAATTAAAGAAGAGCTTGTTCATGTGGTTTTTGTGTGTATGCAGATGATGGTGGATAACAACTCACTATGGTATTTATGTTCCACTGGATACATTTTTTAAGAGTAATCATTTTATTTTAAAATCTCAGTAATTCTAATAGCTTTGAAGATTACATATTTTGTGGCTATTTAAGCTGATGAAAACATTTAGGTTACTTTCTTAGAAATGAACTTAAATGTGTTGAGGGATAAATAGTTCTTCATAATTCTTTTAGCACCCATCTAAGCAAAAATGTTTGAAGACCACTGGATTAAAGAATTAGGCAGCTTGGCAAGGCATGCTAGACCCATGTTCATGCTAGACCATCTCCTAGTAATTGCTTGTACCTGGATATCTTAAATAATGATAAATCAATATAGGTTGATCATTGAAAAGTGGGTGGATTAGCAGTCAGTTCAAAGAGAAGTTACCATAGGCAACCAGAAGCTACAGTTGACATTAATTACATTTAAATTCATCCTTTGATAAATGCTATTCTTTGAGATTAAGGTGATGATGCCCGCAAATTAGAACACCTTTACATAATTATGTTTCCTGTGGGAGGAAAAGCTAATAATTTGAATTTTCTACAGAAGTCAAGAAATGTCAACAAATAGACTCAGCATGGCTCAGAATTGCCCACTTTTTCACCTCTGCTGTGTCTTCCTTTGTAATCTAGAGCAGTTTGTATTTGTGACCTTGGCCTTCAAATGGAGTTGAGCATGTATATGGGAAGATTATTGTTTATATGAGTATACTTGCTTGAAAAATATGGTTGTCTGCTTATTATTGAAAAACTATGATGCGTACAAAGAGCAACATTCAAGGTAGAAGGAGAAATGAATTTTATTTTCAACTGTGAATTTTTAAACAATTTAATCCTGATAGACAACTGTATGTATGTTCAATTTTCGACCATCTTAAAATGCATCACAAAAAGAAACAACAGCTCTCTCTTTCACCCAACTTCGGTAAGCGTCAGAATAGTAAATAGACACTGTGTGTAAAATAAACTATAAGGATCAGCTAACTACCTTTTAAGAGATGTTAATGTAAAATAGCAGACTATAGATAACAAGTATAAAACTTAAAATACTGTGACGAACTTGAACATTGATTTAAAATGTTCAAGAAAGCAAGATTACAGTTAATATTCTGTTAGGAGTTGCAAACTCAGATGTCTGCAGGGGCCCATTAGGAAACCATAGCGAGTGAAGCAGTTGGGGAGACTGGGACTTCAGCTGCCTGCAGGCACTAGATCTGTCTGAAAAGAGCCACTTGGTTCCCAGACATTCAGATATTTCAAGAGAAGCTGGAAATCCAGATTTTCATGTGAAATCTGATTTTTTTATTTAGGTTTTACCAGTGAATTCAGAATTTTCAAAACAATGTGTGGGTCAAATAAAACACATCATTATGATGAATTTGGCCCATGGTCTGCCACTTTATGACTTCTGCCTTATCACTATTCTAGATTTCTTCATTTGAAATGTGCATCTTGTTAAGTAGCTCCTAGGATAAAATGTCACAAGTTAGTGGAGATTTTCCAAAATTCCAGATGTAGCTTATTTCAAACTATAAAAAAACTCTAGGGGCCAGCCCAGTGTCATAGTAGTTAACTTCATATGTTCCGCTTTGGCAACCGGGATTTGCAGGTTCAGATCCCAGGCGTGGACCTAGCACCACTCATCAAGCCACGCTGTGGCAGAGTCCCACATAAAATAGAGGAAGATTGGCACAGGTGTTAGCTCAACAACAATCTTCCTCAAGCAAAAAAACAAAGAGGAAAATTGGCAACAGGTGTTAGCTCAGGGCCAATCTTCCTTATCTGCCCCCCCAAAAAAAATTCTACAGGGAATGAGATCAATAACTGTTCAGGTAGTAATTAAAGACAGCCGCATGATTAACTTCATTGAGCCGAACTCTGTAAGAGCTTGTGTTTTTTTACTCACTTTTGACCTGTAATTACAAATTTGTTGGGAACATTAGGAAACTTCTGAAATGACTTTGGGTTAAACTTGTCATAGAATCTCCAGGGTGAGTCTGATTATTTTGTTAATAATTAAAAATACTTTAATGCATAGAATTTAAAAACTGATGAATAAATGGCCTGTCTTAAAAAGAAGTCAACCGGCCATTATTAAATTGGACTTAATTGCAATTATTTTAAGCATTTCTAACCTTGCATAGTATGAGAGAAGAACATGACATGAATGCTTGGCGTTGGATTACTTTACAACAAAGACTAAATACAATTTCTCAATTTATTTTAATATCTTATTGTGGTGACCTAAAATTATGGGGTTTGGGTTAAAATAATAAAATCAGGTTGTATAAATACTGCTTGGTTTTGTTTTTACGATCTCGTTTAGGTTACAGATCAGGCCCAGTGAGTGCTGGAAAGAGTGTGGAAAAAGGTTATCGAGAAGTTAGTGTTTGTAGAACATGGACCCTTTGTGTAGGGAAAATTTTCTCCTGATGAACGCTTAATCTTTTCTCAGATTCCAACTGCCAAGAACAAATTAGTTAATCGTTTCTCTCCACTTTCCAAACACATCAAAACCAAATTCAGGAATAAAGTTTGTTTGCTGTCCAGTCAATTGGATACTACGTTCACAATTAAACTGGACTTAATGAGCCTTAAATTGCTCTTCAGAGGTGACATATCTGTGCTTTCATATTGGACTGGAACATAGTACTATGAAAAAAATAGCAAATTCTAAGCAGAAGTAGAGAAGAGTAGGACATTCTGCTTGAGAATATAACTCAGTCCAGCTAGTATTTGCTCACAAGACTGTAATTCACGTCCACCAGTGTTTGGGAGCCAGGTTCTGGTTAGACATTGTAGATACAAGTATCTGTGAGTCAGGGGGCTCTAAAGGAGCTTACGCTCTCGGAGATAGTTCCTCAAGTGACTTTAATGCAAACCACAGTGCTGTCAGTGAGAAAAATGTTAATAGGAAAACAGTAAGAGAAGAGCAAAGGCCTTTTAAGGAGGAAGCTGATGTGAGTAGGGTCTTAATAAGTGGGAGGGAGTGCCTTTGACACTGGAGTGTTCTCTACTCATGAGGAATTGTGGGGGAATGATTTTATTTAAAGTTGCTCTTCTTTCTATAGTTCATAATAGTCAACCAGTGTGACCTTCCTAGTATTTATAATTGTACTCTGGTTATCTTAGATGTTAACGTTAGGGGAAACTGGATGAGGATATATGAAAACTTCGTACTATTTATTTTTTTAATGAGATAAAATTTACGTATCATAAAATTAACCATTATGAAGTGTACAGTTCAATGATACTCAGTACATTTACAGTGTTGTACAACCCTGTCACCTAGTTCCAATAGCTTTTCATCTAGTTGCAATAGTTTTTTATCACTCCAAAAGGAAACCCTGTACCAATTAAGAAATCACTGTCTCTTTACCCTACCCCATCCTTGGTAACCAATAATCTTCTTTCTGTCTCTATGGATTTGTCTGTTAGGGGTATTTCATATAAATGGGATAATACAGGATGCGACCTTTTATGTCTGACATCTTTCACCTAGCATAATGTTTTAAAGGTTTATCCGTTTTATACCATGTGTCAGTACTTTGGTCCTTTTTCTGGCGGAATAATATTTCCATTGTATGGATATATGATATTTATCCGTTCATCCCTTGGTGGATGGATATTTGCATTATTTCTACTTTGTGGCTATTGTGAATAGTGCTGCTAAGAGCATTCAGGTACAAGTATTGTTTGAATACCTGTTTTCACTTATTTTGGTTATATAGCTAGGTATAGAAATGCAAGGTCATATGGTAATTCTATGTTTAGCTTTTTGAAGAACTGCCAAACTGTTTTCTACAACTGATGCACCATTTTGTATTGCCAGCAGCAATATATAAGAGTTTCTGTTTTTCACATCCATCCAATACTATTTTCTGGCTTTTGCTTATTGCCATTCTTGTGGTTGTGAAGTGGTTTCTCATTGTGTTTTTGGTTTACATTTCCTTAATGACTAGTGGCGTTTAGCATCTTTTGATGTGCTTGGTAACCATTTGGATATGTCTAGTCCTTTGCCCGTTTTTTAATTAAGTTGTTTGTCTTTTTGTTGTTGAGTTGGAGAAGTTCTTTATATAGTCTGGATGCTAGGCCCTTATCAGAAATAAGATTTGCATATCCAAGGTCATGAAGATTTACCCCTATGTTTTCTTCTGAGAGTTTTATAGTTTTAGCTTTATGATCTGTTTTGAGTTAATTTTTGGTATACAATGCAAGATGGGATCTAAATTCATTCTATTATATGGCTTAAAACTTTGGAATTAATATTCCTAGAAGATAATCGTTGTCATTCTCCACAGACTTGGAAAAAACCATCAGTGATAATATTAAATCATTTCTTATACTTAAAACAAAGTATTGGGGCCAGCCCCATGGCCTAGTGGTTAGGTTCAGCATGCTCTGCTTTGGCAGCCCAGGTTCGGTTCCCAGCGGGGACCTACAGCACTTGCTGGTGGCCATGTTGTAGCAGCAGCCTACATACAAAATAGAGAAAGATTGGAATGAATGTTACTTCAGGACAAATCTTCCTCAGGGAAAAAGAAAAGAATCAAAGACATAAATATAAGAGCTAAAACTATAAAGCTTAGAGGGAAGCATAGGGGTAAATCTTCATGCCCTTAGATTTGGAAATGGATTCTTAGATATGACACCAAAAGAACAGGTGACAAAAGAGAAAATAGATGATTCAGGATCATCAAAAATAAAAACTTTTGTACATCACAGGACACTACCAGGGAAGTGAAAAGACAGTGTACAGAATAGGAGAAAACATTGGCAAATCACATATCAGATAAGATCTAGTATTCAATCTATATAAAGAACTCTTACAACTCAAAAATAAAGCAATAAATAACCCAATTTAAAAATAGGCAAAGGATTTGAATAGACATTTCTCCAAAGAAGATATATAAGTAGCTGATAAGCACATGAAAACCTACTCAACATCATTAGCCATCAGGAAAATACAATTCAAAACCACGAAATACTATCATACTTTTTAGGATAGCTATCATAAAACAAATGGACAGTAGTAAGTGTTGACAGAGAAATGGAGGTGTTGGAACAGTACTACGTTGCTAATGAGAGTGTCAGATGGTGAATCCACTTTGGAAAAGTGTTTGACAGTTCCTCAGAAAAGTGAACATACGGTTGCCATGTAACCCAGCAATTCCACTCCTCAGTGTATACCCAAAACAATTGAAAACATATGTCCACAAAAAACACGTACATGAATATCCATAGTAGCGTTACTTATAATAGCCAAGACTGGAAACAAGCCAAATGTCCATCAACAGATGAACAGATAAACAAAAAGTATAGTCATACAATGAAATGTTATTCAGCCATTAAAAGGACTGAAGTACTGACACATGCTACAACATGGATGAACCTGAAAACGTTATTCCAGGTGAAAGAAACCAGACACAAAAGGCAATATATTATGTTACTGCGTTTACACGAAATGTCCAGAGTGGGGAAATCTATAGAGACGGAAAGCAAATTAGTGGTTGCCAGGGGCTCCAGGGAAGGGAGAATGAGAAATAAGTAATGGTTATGGGATTTCTTTTTGAGGTGACCATCGTGTTTTGGAATTAGATAATGGTGATGATTATACACTGTGAAAGTACTAAAAATCAACTAAATTATACACTCTAAAAGAGTGAACTTTATGGTATGTGAAATATCTCAGTAAAAGTAAATGAATTTTAAAAATACCTTGCATGCACAGATTTTTCTGTTCTAGAACAATGGTCATTTTTATGTTTGCCTTAATAAAATGATTTTTTTTTTTTTTTTAGGAATTTGTCATGGCATCCTGCATTGACCACTAAAAGTAAACCTCGAATTCCGCATTCTCATGCATTTATTGATCTGACTGAAGATTTTACAGCAGGTGAGTTGCACATAAATATATTTCTTTTAAACTGCCAAAGAATTATGAGATTTGATTTGATTTGATTTCTTAGTAGTCATTTGCTATTGAATTGAATGTTAAAACTAAAGGGTTATAAGGAAGTCGGTGATATTGGATACATATAAAAAATACTGGATATAAAAAATAAGTCTTTAGTTGTGGTTTTTGGATTCTCCACTTATTGTGAATTTACGGTAATTTAGACACATGTTGCCTGATGTTTCTTTCTCTTTCCATTTAAAAATTTTTGACTAATGTGATAAACTTAATTATAAGAAAAATATTTGGCTATGTATTAAAATATTTCAAAGGCTTTTTAAAACTTTTTAATATGGAAAATTTTAAACATAGAAAACTGGACAGAATAGTGTGATATATGCACTTTTGATCATCACCTAGCTTCAACAATTATCAGTAAATGGCCAATCTCATTTCATCTGTACAGCCACCCACAAGCCGCTCCCACCCCAGATAATTTCAAAGGAAATCCCAAACATAGTGTCATTTCATTAGTAAATATTTCAATCTATATCTCTAAATGATAAGGACTTTTTTATTTTTAACAATCACAAGATCATTTTCAAAACTAAAAAAATTTAACAATAACTCCTTAATATCATCAAACATTTATTTACTATTGAGAATGCCCCAGTGTTTTTATCAAATCAGGAACTAAACAAGGTACGTACATGGAAAAAACATTATCTGTGTGGTAGAATTTCTCAGTCTGGATTTTGCTGATCCATCCCTGCGGTGTTAACATGTAACACTGTCCCCTGAATTTCCTCTAAACCAGGAGTTAAATTTGGAGCCTTGATCAGAATCAGACTCTTTTTTTTTTTTTCTTGGTCAAAAATACTTCCTAGATGTTGCTGCTTGTTTCAGCCAATTATGAGACACATGATTTAGGTTCTCTCTTTTGTGATGTTAAGTCTGATCAGACTTCAGTTTTCCTCACCGTGGACCATTCGTTATAATGCTCTCCTAATCGTTTTGGCAACTATTAATGAGCATTGTAAGATCATTTCAAAAGGAGTTATTTCAGTAGGAGTTACAACAGGAGTTACAAAATTGTGGCATGCTAAATCTCTCAGTCCTCTGTGTATGTTATTAGCTGCAATTTTCTATTAAAAAAAAAAAAATAGGGGGCCCGGCCCCATGGCTGAGCGGTTAAAGTTCCTCATGCTCGGCTTCGGCAGCCCGGGTTTGCGCATTCCGATCCCAGGTGCGGGCCTGCTCCACTCACCAGCTACACTGTGGAGGTGTCCCACATACGGAAAATAGAGGAGGATTGGAACGGATGCCAGCTCAGAGGGAGTCTACAGGGGGCGTTGGGGAGGGCATGGGGTGGGGAACAGGACACGGACAAATGGACTTATATCATTATCTCTTTAGTCACCTAAAATACAGTTGAAACAGGGAGGTTAAATGCTTTATTTCTTTCCCCTCCTTTTCCCCAGTTTTTTCCCCACTTTCTTTTAATGTGGTAAAATATACATAGCAAAATTTACCATCTTAACGATTTTTCAGTATACAGTTCAGTAGTATTAAATACATTCATAATGTTGACCTACTGTCTAACACTTCAGCTTGTGAAACTGACACCCTACACGTATTAAACAGTAACTCCTCATTCTCCCCTTTCCCGCAGCCACTGCTAACCACTGTTCTACTTTCTCTCTCCGATTTTGACTGCTCTAAATACTTCAAATAAGTGAAATCATCCAGTATTTGTTATTTGTGACTGGCTTATTTCACTTAGCATAATGTCCTCAAAGTTCATCCATGTTGTAGTATGTATCAAAATTTCCTTCCATTTTAAAGCTGAATAATATTCCGTAGTATATGTGGCACATTTTGCTTCTCCATTCATCCGTTGATGGGCACTGGGTTGCTTCCACATTTTACCTCTTGTGAATAACGCTGCCGTGAACATGGGTGTAAAATGTCTCTCGGAGACCCTGCTTTCAGTTGTTTTCAGTATATACCCAGAAGTGGAATTGCTGGATCGTATGGTAATTCTCTTTTTAATTTTTTGAGGAACCACAATCACAGCAGCTTTACCATTTTACATTCCCACCAACTGTGCACCGGGGTTCTAGTTTCTCCGCATACTTGCCAACATTTGTTATTTTCCATTTTTTTCATGGCAGCCATTCTGATGTGTATAAGGTGGTATCTCGTAGTTTTGATTTGCTTTTCCCTTCTGTTTAGTGATGTTGAGCGTCTATTCATGTGCATATTGGCCATTTGCTTATCTTTTTTGGAGAAATGTCTAGTCAAGTCCTTTGCCCATTTTTTAATTGGATTTTTTGTGTGTGTTGTTGAGTTTTAGTTGTTCTTTATTAAGAATGTTACTCCCTTATCAGGTATAGGTCTTGCAAATACTTTCTGTCATTCTGTGGGATGTCTTTTTACTCTACTGATTGTGCCTTTAGATGTAAAAATTTTTTTAATTTCATAAAGTCCGGTTTGTCTGTTGTTTCCTTGTTGCCTGTGCCTTGGGTATCCTATCCAAGATATCACTGCCAAATCCAATGTAATGATGCTTTTGCTCTATATTTTTTATAGGAATTTTATTCTTCACATTTAGGGCTTGATCCATTTTTAGTTAATTTTTATATACAGTGTTAGATAAGGGTCCAACTTCATTCTTTTGCATAGATATCCAGTTTTCCTTTTGTTGAAAAGACTTGTCCTTTCCCCATTGAATGGTCTCAGCACCCTTGCCGAAAATCATTTGACCATATATACAAGGGCTTATTTCTGGGCTCTTGTTCTGTTCCACTGATCTATATGTCTGTTTTTATGCTAGTACCACACTGTTTTGATTACTGTAACTTTGTACTAAGTTTTGAAATCAGGAGTTATGAATCCTCCAACATTGTTCTTTTTCAAGGTTGTTTTGGCTTTTGGGGATCACTTGAGATTCCATGTGAATTTTAGGACAGGTTTTTCTATTGCTGCAAAAATTCCCATTGAGATTTGTGATAAGGGTTGTTCTGAATCTGTCGGTCACTTTGGGTAGTACTGCTTTCTTAACAATATCAACTTCCAATCTGTGAACAAGGAGTGTGTTTCCATTTGTTTATGTCTTCGTAATGATTTTTTTCAGCAGTGTTTTGTGGTTTTCACTGCACACGTTTTTCACCTCTTTGGTTAAGTTAATTTCTAAGTATTTTATTCTTTTTGATTCTATTGTAAATGAAACAGTTTTCTTAATTTCCTTTTTGGATTGTTCATTGTTAATGTATAGAAACGCAACTGAGTTTTGCATGTTGGTTTTGTATCCTGCTATTTTGCTGAGTTCATTTGTTAGTTCTAATAGTTTTTTGTGGAGTCTTTAGGGTTTTCTGCATATCAAATCATATCGTCTGTGAGCAGTGATCATTTTATTTTCTAGTTTTCATGTCTTTTTTTCTTTTTCCTATTCCTCCCATTTTTTACAAGTTTTCAAACACTTCTAATCTGCTTTTGCAGTTACAATTTTATACAGTGTATTAATTGCAGATGAGTAAAGCATGCCTGGTGGCTGCTAACAGTAGTCAAACTTCCTTCCTTTGCAAGTATTCCATGATTACACATCTAAACTTTATTTGAAAAACAGGTAACAAATAATACTGTATAGTTTAAGCATTTTATTAATTCTGGATGATTATGGATTTCACCAGAGCATTTTCTTTATTTAGATAGAATTTGCAAAGTTAAGAAGATTTTAGTGCTCAAGTTTACTTCAGATTTTACTGATTTAAAACAAAACCACAAATGGTGCCTTTTGTCCAATAAGATTTTTTTTTTTAAGATTTTATTTTATTTCCTTTTTTCTCCCCAAAGCCCCCAGTACATAGTTGTATATTCTTCGTTGTGGGTCCTTCTAGTTATGGCATGTGGGACGCTGCCTCAGCGTGACTTTGATGAGCAGTGCCGTGTCCGCGCCCAGGATTCGAACCAACGAAACACTGGGCCGCCTGCAGTGGAGCGCGGCAACTTAACCACTCGGCCACGGGGCCAGCCCCTTGTCCAGTAAGATTTTTATGGTTCTAAGAGTTAAGGTTCCTGAGTATTTGTTCATGTTGGAAACAGAAGAGAGAGTTTAAAGAGAGAAAAGAGGTTATTTTTAATGTGGCTTACCTGGTATGCTAAATCACGTGAAAACAAAATAATAAGGTTTTGAGGACATTGCCATTGAAGTTGTCTTAAAAGTTTGTTTTTCAAGATAAGGAAATTCTATAGTCATAGGCTCATTTTCTGTTATCTCATTCCATATATATGGACACACACACAGAATTATTTTTTACAATTCCTATCTGAGGAAATTCCTATCTTATGAGGTTTTAGAAACTTAGTTTCTATTAGTTCAGTATTAGACTTCCTTAAACAACACTGACTTTGCATTTACATAATGTTTTAAGAATTTGGGGGTATGGTTTTATAGTTGGCAAAATCTACCTTAAAAGTTTTGTGATGAAACAAATCAGAGCCATTTTTTCATAGGAGTTGTCATTTTGAGGTAGGTAAACCATCTGTTGTATAAAATGTAAAGTAATTCTCTTTGATGAGTAATGTTTTGGAAAATAACTTAAAATACTTGGAGGAAATATTAGAAATTGTAATTGTTATTATTTTTAATCAAAATGCTCTCTCTGCTTTTGAAGTCATTTCCACACACAGTGAGTACCTACTCTGTGCAAAGCCCTCTACTCTATTATGTGAAGCACAAAGATGACAAGAAGTGCTTTCAGCCATTACAAGAGCATTTAGTTTACTGGGAGAGGTGTACAAGTCCAGCCGTGATGTGTAGCGGAATGAAATGAGTGCGCATGAGTTACACACTGCTGTATGATCACGAGGGAGGGCGAAGGAGGAGGCAGACTCACATTCTTGGGACTGCAGAGTCCTGCACAGCTGAGCTGAGCGTTTGGCCAAATGAAAAACTAGTAACTTCTGTGCTTCTCATTGTTCATAGTATCTCATGCCTTAGAAAGTAAAAAGTTTTCCAAACAATAAGCTCTACAAGAAATTCTCTTTTTTTTTTTTTTTTTCAGAAAGATTAGCCCTGAGCTAACATCCCCTGCCAGTCCATCTTTTATATGCCTTATTTTGTATGTGACTCTCATAAGTTCCTCAAGGAGAGTTCCTGGAAGTAAAATAACTGGTTTTAAGGAGGGTCCGGCCCCGTGGCTGAGTAGTTAAAGCTCCGCGCACTCTGCTCAGGCAGCCCAGGTTCAGGTTCGTGGGTTCAGATCCTGGGTGTGGACCTACTCCACTCATCAGCCGTGCTGTGGAGGCATCCCACATAGAAAAAGATATAGAAAAAGATTGGCACAGATGTTAGCTCACGGCAAATCTTCCTCACAAAAAAAAAACAAAACTGGTTTTAAGGAGGTGAAACATTGCCACGTTACCCTCCAGAAAGGCCACGAGCGTGCTTATTTCCCCAGCCTTTGCCACTCTTGAGTATTACCTTTTTTTAAGTCATTGTTATTTTGATGGGTGAAAAACATATTTCATTATGATTTTAATATGCATTTCTCAGATTACTGAAATAGAATTTTTCCTTTTCATAGGTGAGTTGACCTTTTCTGTTTTCCCTTATGTGTAGCAGACAGTTGTCAGTTAATTAAGGCTGTCTCTTACAGAGTGAAAGCTTAAAAAACAACATGAAACTAAATGAAAACTAAAAACATAACACGAAAAACCAACTCAATGAAAGCAGTTCTGCAGGAAAACCAAGTCAGTAGCAATCCATGTTATAGCCTAGACCAAGGACCAGCCTTGGAAGGTCAAGAGAGAAGAATGGTCCATGTGTCCTCAGTCATTCGCCTGTAAATTATCTTCTTTCTCAACTGGACTTTTGATACAGGTTTCATTTTATAACAAGGACCTGGATTCTGATATTTTTCTTTATTTTTGAAGGCAGATTCCTTTTCTTTAGTTATCAAATGAGGTGAGCAGATGGTAAACAGATGGTAAAATTGATTTTCTTCTTTAGGAATAAATGACTGTAACAGAGTCCACTCTAGGTGATCAATAGCCATTTCTGCTGTGCATGGCGGGGTGGGCCATGAGACTAAAAGCTAGACTTTATTTTCTTAACATGGATTATTGAAGAAAATGAGATTATCAGAGTAATGTGTTAAGATTAATATGCAGAATGTTTTGGAGTACTGAACTGGAACCCTTGAAGACTATTTAGAAAGCTGTAGCATTCATGAGTTAGAATTGCCAGTGGTGTGAAAGTCCCATGGTTGACAGAATAACAGAACTCTAAGCCAAAGTAGAGAATTTAGGAAGAGCATTTGATTTCGGAGAATTTGACTTTAGACAAAAATGCTTTTGAGGCAATGGGTGGGAGATACATACAGGCAACCATTGTCAATTTTGCCCTAGAGCTTCAGCAAACAAGTCAAGGTCAAAGCCTTGGTTTTGGGATTCTTCTGCATTGTAGAGGCCGTGGAAATGGCTGAGCTCAGAAAAAGTGAGCTTGGAGTGATAAGACAGAGGACTGTGAACTCATTATTTATCTTATTTTCTTTTGTTTGATTGTTTACTCATGTGTGTATTTGTATCCCTTTTAAAAAAATTATTTAAAAGTAACATGATTCTAGTAAGAAGCTCAAACAGTTCAAAAGTTTATAAAGCAGAGGCAACCACTATTTTCAGTTTCTTCTGTGCCCATCCTGAAATGTTTTGTACAGATACATACACACTTTCCTTTTTCACCCAAATGGAAGAAGGTTTTGTATATACAGTAGTCCTCCCTATGCACAGTTTTGCTTTCCACAGTTTTACTTACTGTAGTCAACCACAGTCCAAAAATAACACTATGTCACAGTACTTATGTCATTGACCTCACTTCATCTCATCACGTAGGCATTGTTTCATTCCACATCACAAGAAGGGTGAGGACAGTACAGGAAGATACTTTGAGAGAGAGAGAGAGACTACATTCATGTAACTTATTACAGTATATTATTATAACTATTCTGTTTTATTATTGTTAATCTCTTACTGCACCTAATTTATAAATTAAACTTTATCATAGGTGTGTATATATAGGAAAAAACATAATGTATATAGGATTTTGTGCTGTACACAGTTTCAGGTGTTCGCTGGAGGTCTTGCAGTGGATAAGGAGACTGTAAGTGTGACTCTGTCTTAATTCAGGTGTGTTGGCGTATCAGCACGTGTAGATCTACCTCAGGCTTTTAATACATTCGTGGTATTCCAATATATATACTATAATTTGATTAAATATTCATCTCAATGGACACTTGTATGCCGCTCTTTTCTGTTTGCAACAGTGCTCCATTAGACATTTTTGCACGTACATCTCTGTGTTCTGTGCAAACATGGGGGTATTTGATATTTCCAGCGCTTTAATTAAGGTTGTGCATGTGCATTTCTTTCCCTTAAATATTTTTAATCATAGAATATTTCAAATATACTGAAGAGAACAAAGAATAAACTAGAATAAACAAAGAAAACTTTTATTTTTAATTCTAATAAATATTGCAATTTCCCTTCAGAGGCTATAGTGATTTATGTTCCCACAAAAGGTATTATGGAAGTGCTTGTTCTTCCCAATATTGAATATTTTCTATCCTTTGTTTTGTAAAATGTATATTTATTAATTATGGGTTATTTCAGGAATGTAGAAAAATTAGATTAAACATTTCATATTTTAAATTGTTCACATTTTTGCAAGTCAGGTAAAAATTCATATTTTGTTATGATTTGCATTTCTTGAGGTCTTTATTAATGTTAAACAGCTTTTCATATAATTATTAGCCATTTATAATTCTTTTTTTTTTGGAATTGTGTGTTCATATACTTTGCCATTTTTTCTGTTAGAGTTTTTCTATGTCTTATTTTAAAATTTATGAAAGTTCCTTGTACCTTAAGGAAATTATCTTACTTTGTGATACATGCTATACTATCTCCAGCTTCTTGTATAACTTTTTATTTTGTATATTGTATTTGAGGAGGGGGGGTCATAGAGAATTGTTAAATATTTACTAGTCAAATTTTTCTTTCATGGTATCTGTTTTGTGTCTTGCTTGGAAAATGCCATTTGTATGTAAAATTTTTTTAAACAAACGAGTTTTTAAAATGTTTTTATGCTTTTATGATTTTGTATTTAAATCTTTGATTCAGTTTCCTGTTGATTTTTTGGGGGGGTTTTTTTGGTTTTTTTGGTGAGGAAGATTGGCCCTGAGGTAACATCTGCGCCAGTCTTCCTCTATTTTGTATGTGGGACACCACCACAGCATGGTTGATGAGTGGTGTGTAGGTCCACACACAGGATCTGAACCTGCAAACTCCGGGCTGCCAAAGTGGAGCGTGTGAATTTAACCACTATACCACCTGGCCAGCCCCTCTTGTTGATATTTTTGTTATACCTTTAGATATACATCTGCCTGTATTGGTGGCCCCTGAAGAGTCCTTATTCAGCAGCACAGACGTCCTTATAATTCCTGCCATGCTATTGAGGAGTTAATTCCTACCCTTATTGTTTACCTGTGTCTTCTTTTATAGAGCATTTGGGTCACCTTTTCCTGCTATAAGCAGGAAAGGTTTACCATAAATAAAAGGAACTCTCCCAGTCATGGGTCATTTAAACAAGAGATTTATTATAATAAAACCAGACTCACTTTAATATCATAAATAGTGGATTTAAAATTTTAATAAATTACAACATAGATATACACAGCAAAAGTAGCCTCTTTATTTTCTAAAATCAAAGCTCTGTGCCTTGGGTAGGTATGGGAGAAAGGGAATTTAAACTTCTCAATTAAAATTATCTTGGTCTCTTTAAGATTATAATTTGTTGGTTAAATTTTCAGTTTTTGTGGATCTTGTGTCGTTTCTGCTTCTTCTAGCAAAAATGGTAACTGGCTGAGCCTAAGGATAGGCTTATATGTCCTCAAACGATTGGAAGGAGTTCTTTGTATCTGCCCTGAGATCCTTGTGCCACCACATTGATGACCCTTGTGTCCTATGTCCTCTGCCGGCATTTGCTGCTGAAGTTGGCAGCTGGAGACTTCCTAGTCTCTCTTCCTGGCTCAGTCAGAGCCTCATGGTCTGCCCTGTCTGACTTGATCCTGCCTTGAATCTCCCGTTCTGATGGATTCTTCTGAAGCTCCACCTCCTCCATCCAACCGTCTGACTTGGACTGTCCATCGCCCATCCTCTACCATGGGGTTCATTTGCCTTGTACCGTAGCAGCTCATGGAAGGTCCATTGGCCTTCAACTTGGCTACCTTTTATGTTTACCACAGAGGATCTTCAGTTCCTTCTCTACGTGTAAAGCTCAAGGGAAGTTTAAGAATACTGGGTTAGACGATCTGCACTGTCTTATGTGTGTGTCACTAAGGATAACCCTTGTATGTAGCTATCATCTCAAAAGATAGGCTCTGCCTTAAGTTCCAACGGGAAGCCAGGCTCTTTGTGCCATGTTTCCCTTTACTTCCCCAGCTTCTGTATTCTCAGTGTTACCCCCTTCCAGGTTGAACCCTGAGACTGAGACCGGGAAGGATGCTTGGGGAAACTGGACTTGAACCACTTCCATCTTCTAATAATCTGCAACTCCTCCTCTTTGCACTAAGCCTTCTCATTGCCTCCATAGGTAGCTGACATCCAGACTTGAACTCTTTCTCCCTGTGACTTAAAGTAAAATTTGTTCAGATCCCAAGATTTTGCTTTTTGTTTGTAAATAAAATTCTGGGGATTTAGGAATCTTTTCTCATTCTCAATAAAGCCTGACTTTTAATACTTTTTTCTGAGTAGAAACTCAAAAACTGCTATTTTGGAAGCCAAAAGCTGAATATTGACTCTTTTTTTCAGTCCTGCTATAATAATCCTAATCTTCCCATAGGCTAACAGTTCTGAAAGTGTGGTGTGGGATTCCTGGGGGATCCCAAAGACCCTTTTGGAGGGTCCATGAGATCAAAATAATTTTCGTAAAAATCGTAAGACATTATTTGCCCTCTTCACTCTTATTCTCTCGCGTTCTCTTCACTGTCGTTCTCTTTGCTCTCCTTCTCTCACAAGTATACAGTGGAGTTTTTCAGAAACTTTAAAATATGTAATAACTGCACTGCTCTGGTATCTTATGTCTGTGCTTATGTATTCTCGTGTTTTAAAAACCAGCTTTAATTTTTAATATAATAAATTATATCAGTATTATATCAGTAGATATTGCTCATATAAACAAAAGCTCTTTGAAGTCCTCAGTAATTTTTAAAACTGTAAAGAAATCCTGAGACCAAAAAGCTTGCAAACTGCTGCCCTAGGCAAATGGATGCCTCTGATTGGCTCTGGTCACTGTACAAAGTCATGAGAAAGAGCAGTATAGTAGCCTTGATACATACATAGATTGATCAAGCAAAGATAAGATCTCTGCAGTGACACAAGTCAGATAGACTATAACAATCTCTGTAAGCACCGCCCTCACCACCCCACCACCCCTTTCTTGTTCCTGCCACATAGTTGTCATGGTTCTGGCATCTAGACCTGAAAGGCAACCAAATGAGCAAACTTAGAGGCTGGTCTATTGGTGAGGTGGTATAAAACATATAGCCCTTGACTCCAGGGACCCTTTACCATTTTCTTTGTGAGGTCACTTGTCTGCTTATTACATAACTGGAAGGCTATCACTTTACATGGCCATTAGCTATGTATTTTACTTTTAGAACTTGAAAGTTCACACTGAGAATGCCTCCCTAGTCTCTTCACTGAACATGGTGGATAGAGCTTGTTAGGCATTTCAGGGGCATGTGTTATGACATTGGGATGGCGAGGGAAACATGACCTGAAAATGTCTTTCCTTTATTTCTCGTTTTATTGAGATGTAACTGACATACAGCCCTGTGTAAGTTTAGGGTGTCCAGCATAATGACTTGACTGACAAATATCATGAAACGATTACCCTGATAGGTTAACATCCATCATCTCCTATAAATATAGAAAAACAAAACAAAAACACACACACACAAAATATTTTTTTCCTTGTGATGAGAACTCTTAGGATTTACTCTTTTAACAACTTTCATATATATCATACAGCTGTCTTAACTATAGTCATCATATTGTACGTTACATCCCTACTATTTATTTATCTTATAACTGGAAGTTTGTACTTTTTGACCAGCTTCATCTAATTCCCCCTTCCCCTACCCCCCACCTCTGGTAACCACAAATCTGATCTTTTTCTATAAATTTGGTTGCTTTTGTTGTTGGTTTTTCTTTTTTTTTTTTTTTTAGATTCCATATATAAGTAAGATCATACAATATTGGTCTTTCTCTGACATATTTCACTTAGCATAATGCCCTCAACGTCCATCTGTGTTGTTACAAGTGGCAGGATTTCCTTGTTTTTTAAAGCTGAATAATATTACATTGTGTATATACATATATATGTACCACATCTTCTTTATCCATTTATCTATCGACAGACACTTTGATTGTTTCCATGTCTTGGCTATTGCAAATAATGCTACAGTGAACATGGGGGCGCAAATATCTCCTGAACATAGTGTTTTCATTTCTTTAGGATATATTCTCAGAAGTGGAATTGCTGGGTCATATAGTAGTACTTTTTTAAAATTTTTTGAGGAACCTTTATATTCTTTTCCATAGTGGTTGTACCAATTTACGATCTCATCAACAGTACCCAAGGATTCCCTTTTCTCTACATCCCTGCCATCATCTGTTATCTCTTGTCTTTTTGATGCTAGCCATTCTAACAGAGGTGAGGTGATATCTCATTGTGGTTTTGATTTACATTTCAAGATAACCTGAAAATTTCTTTAATATCACAAATGCCTCTCCACTCATTCATCAATTTCAGTAATTATTTACTAAGCCTCTCCTCTGCAAGGCATTATGTTAAAAACCAAGTGTTCAAAAATGAAAAGCAAGATAGACTCAAGAGTTACAGTAGCATGAATCTCAAGGATGTCATTATACCAAGACATCACTCTATTTATGCTATATTTAGAAGTTTAAGCTTGATTTTTAAATACACTGGTTCATATCTTAAATGTTTTAAAATGCAGCAGAATTTCAGAACCAGGTGTACATTAATACTCAAGAGTATCATTTGTAGTGCATTTGGATGGAGCTATAGAAGATTCTTCTCTTTCTTTCCTTACACTCCTGTCCTCTCATGGCTTTAAGCATCATCTACATGCCAAAGACCCCCAAATTTATATATCTCCAGGCTGGACCTCCCTTCGAGTTCCAAAGTCACATATTCAGCTGCCTACCAGCCATCTCGACATCTCTGTCTGTGTCTGATAAGACATTTCAGACCATGTTTCCCAAACTGCATCCTTGATCTTTTCCTTCAAATCTCCTTAACCCATAGTCTTCCCGTCTCCCTAAATGGCAGTCCCATCCTTCCAATTCCTCTGTCAAATGTTGGAGTCATCCTTGCCACCTCTTTCTATCATACCTAACATCAAGTCTGTCAGGAAATACTATTCATTGCTTTCAAACTGTATCCACAGCCTGACTACTTTTCACCACCTCCGCTGTAACCGTCCTGGTCTAAGACAACGTCATTTCTCACCTGAATTATTCCAGTTACCGTTCTCTGCTTTTGCTCTTGTTCCCCTATGGTCTGTTTCAACACCTGAGCTGCTGTGATCCTCTGACAGTGTAAATCAGGTCATGTCACTCTTCTCAGAGTTTTCCAGGGGCTTCTTTTTTATGTTTAGAAAACTAGCCAAAGTCTGTAAAATGGCCTCCCAGGCCCTGCATACTTTGGCCCACCATTACCTCTCTGACTTTCTATTCGATTTTCCCACTTGATGTTTTGCACCAGCCACACTGACTTCCTTGTTGTTCCTTAAACACTACAAAGCAAGGTCCAATCTCAGAGTTTGGGTCAAGTAACTATTTTCTCTGCCTGGAATATTATTCCTCCAGATAACCATATCACCTCTTTCAAGTTATTTCTCTAAATATTTTCACTTCCTTCACATCTAACCTCAAATTTCATCTTATTTCTCATTGATGCCTGCTGTATTCAAAATTGCCACTCTCTAGCACTTCCCTTTGCCCTTGCTCTGCTTAAGTTTTTCTCCAAGGCCCTTTAACTTGCTGAAATACTGTATACTTATTATTTTTATTATAGCTTCTCTTACTATAACACAAACTCCATGGGAACAGGGATTTTTGTTCTGTTCTGTGTCATTTCTCCAGTGCCTAGAGCAGTGCTGGCAACAAATGGGGACTTGGTGGATATCTACTGAATAGTCAAGTTTTTTGACATCAGAACAGAACCTGAAGACAGAACATGTTTTTAAGTGCTCAAACTGTCCCGAATGGATAGGCCTCTTTCAGGTAAAGATTTAACAGCTAACAAAGGTAGCTCCTGATGAAAATGGTGTGTGTTTGTAGACGTTCCAGCATGTATTATTGAGTGGATTTTCTTTAAAAAATCCACAAGAGGGTTCTCAGAACTGTATACAAAGCTTAGGAACTTTGGCTGTTGGCAATTTTATCTAAGCAGATGTAGAAAATAATGGAGACTTTTTCAAGAATTCTGTCCATTTTTCTAAAAATACAAATTAAACCATTCCAACCCTTAAGATATCATAAGGTTATCTTATAAATCCCTTGTAAATGCATTCAGTTTGAACTGATTCAAATTCTGTTGTAAATAATAGTTGATCTCTATCAGCAAAGATGAAGAGACCTGTTTACTAAAAACTGCTGTTGTTTCTGATGTTATCATTCTGTTCTCTGATAAGGTTAGGGCTCCAGGGAGACAAAGTGATAGGGAATATTTTTGTAAGCATCCCATAACTTCTCTGATACTTATACTTGTTTATTCCTAAAGACTTCTGAGAGAAACTTTACAGAGATATTAGTCTGTTGTAGCAATATTACACTTGCTTATTTCATAGCTGTTAGTACCCATTATTGGTACCTGGGCTTAATCCAGGGATGTCCAGTCCTTCCTCAGTCCCTCCCCAAAAATGTAGTGAATCTGCCATAAATTTTTCAGTCTTTATCTGAAATAGAGTCAGGAATTAATAGTAAGAAGAATCGCTACCATTTATTGAGCACGTAGAGGAGCCTGGACCTGTTCTCAGTAGTGTATATCCATTCACTTATTTATTCCTCACAACAACCTTATGGAACAAGTTCTTTTATGAACACCATTATGCATGTTGTGAAGCCAACATACAGAGCTTAAGTAACTTCCCCAAGGTCATGCCCTGGAAACTGAGAGCCTCTCTGCCTCTAAACTTTCAGTGTATTATACATTTTACATAACTGTGTAGAGCTGTATTCTTAACATTGTTGTGATCCCAAACACCTTTGAGAATCTGGGGGAAGTTATAGAACCTTTCCCAGGAAAAATGCCCATAACAATTTTATGTTCATGAACACCATGAAACCTCTCCATAAACTCCCTAGGATGTCCCCCAGTGAAGAGTGAAGTAATATAGCTCGTTTTAAATACATAAACATTACAGGCATATGTGATGCAGAAAACAAAGTCGCACATTACCTGAGACCCTAGATATTAGAAATCAGAGAAATTAAGTAAAAACCACAAGATAGCATTTTACATTCATCGGATTTGCCAGAATTATTGGACTGCTCTTATTACACAGTGAAAAAATTAAAAAACTGAAGCTTGTATATATTAACATGAATGAATCTCAGAAACAATGTTGAGCAAAAACAAAGTCTCAGAATTGTGATAGCATTTAGGTAGAGTTTAAAAGTATACAAAATTAAATAATTTGTATTGTGTACTTGTGGGTGTGTGAAGTAAAACCATAGAGGAGTAGGGAAATAAACAGAAAGTAACCTTTGTGGAAGAGGAGTTAGAAAAGATTCAGCAGAGAACGCTGGATTTGA
Organism: Equus caballus; assembly: GCF_041296265.1. Lineage (NCBI taxonomy): Eukaryota > Metazoa > Chordata > Mammalia > Perissodactyla > Equidae > Equus > Equus caballus. The sequence goes on along the minus strand of NC_091686.1, from coordinate 837,804 downwards.
GTTGCAGAATGGTGATCTGTTCAGGGAGCAGAGGATATTTGAGTGTTTATTTTATTATTCTTTATATCTTTGATAGATTGTTTTTGTTGTGTGAGTTATTTCACAATTTTAAAAATGATTCCTAAAATAGAGGGTCCAACTATGCATCCATTTTCTAACTTTTTTTCACTTAATTTCTTAGAAACCATTCTATCTCAGTACTTAGATCTACCTCATCTATGTCATAACTAAATTATATTCTCTTATGTGAACATATATTTCTTTTAACGTACTAATTCTTGCCACTAAAAAAAGAGTGGAAGGGTCCCCAGTAGTAAATACGTACTTAACATATTCTGGTTTGTGAACGGATTCCCTGCATTCATGAGGATTTTGTGTATTGTTTTTATAGATATTACTAACCATCAGTGTATTTAAGGCTGTTACTTTGTTGATTTAAAATTTAAATTTTACCTACAACTGTGTACTGGAGGGCTTATGGGAAGAAGAAGAGGAAAAAAAGAAAATTGGCAACAGATGTTAGCTCAGGTGCCAATCTGTAAAAAAAAAAAAAAGGAAAGGAGTCTTGAAAAATTTTAAATTTTGTTGGTTTAAGCTTTATTTAAACTTTAAGGAAACACATGCTGTAAGGCTAGTATACCATTATATGTAATACTAACTCTGCTTTTGGTTTGCTTGTATTTGACACAGCACTCTGCATTCAGCACTGACTTCTTTTTTCTTTTCCCTACTTTTTATTCTGAAAACTTTCAAGCATTCAGAAAATGTTTAAAAGATTATTAAAATACTCTTCACGCAGATGGAACAATTTTTAGCATTTTGCTGTATTTTCACATATGTACATACATGTGTGCATGCATTCTTATGTATGTGAAGAGAGAACGTTTTCCTGAACTATTTAAAAGTGAGTTATGGACATTTTGACACTTCATTTGTGAATACCTTAGCGTGCATCTTTGAAGAATAAGGATGTTCTCCTACGCAACCACAATACCATTATTCCATCTGAGAAAATTAATGATTATTGTACAAAATCATTTAATAACCAATCCATATTCACATTTTCACAGTCATCTCAAAAATACCTTTCATTACTGCTTTTTTTTTCCCTATTTAGGACCCAATCAGAGCTCACGTATGCATTTGGTAGTTATTTCTTTATGATCTTTCTTTATCCAGCTGTATATACCCTTACTTTTTTTTTTTTTTTTTTTTTGGATATTGATGTTTTTGAAGTGTCCAGGCCACTTGTATTATAGAATATCCCACATTCTGGATTTATCTGGTTGTTTCCACATGGCTTTAACTTTTGAGCACCAACTTCTTATAGTAAAAAATAGAATAATAAGCTCCAATAAGCTCAGTGTTGTTGGCTTTGTATGTTTTGACAAAATAGATGAACCCTTTTTGTTTTCATTATGAAGAAAGAGAAGGAACAAATGGTAAAAGTACCACAAATATTGTCTTTTTTAAGAAAATCGAAGTATCAAATATAATAAGTGCTTATTATATCAGTTGTATTTCCACAGAGAAAACAGTATATTGGCCATAAGCAATTACAGAGTCTCGTAATCTTTTAAAAAATATAAAATATCTCTGTTACTTTTTTTCTCATTATATTAGTGCAATATGTTAGTTATTGTATAGAAATAACAGCATGGTATTTCCTCCTTTGATTCAAATAGTTTGTGGTATTTGTTACATGAAGTATGACTTTTTTCCCCATGTATTAAAAACCAGCTATATTTCAGTACATGAGATATTTGTATTTTGTACATCTCTTCTTTGGTTCCATGCAAAGATACTTGACATTCATGTTTTATGGTTCTAGAAATAAGAACATAGTCTCCTTATGTGCATAATCAATTTAGTTATTTAAATCACTAACTAATACATTGTGTTTATGTAAAAGCTATTGAGATCAGACAAGCAGTTGAAGTCAGTTGGGCATTTGGTACCAAATGGAAATATATTCCAGATATTTGTAATCACAGAAAGGTGAGTGAACGTTATTTAACACCATGCACATGCCTCTGGGTGGCAAGAGCCAAGGTTCTGTAGGGGGCGTTGGCTGTGGCATTCAACCAGGTGAGGCTTTGGGTTCTGTCCCTCACAGCTTGGGTTTTGGGTAAATCCCGTTTGTTCTTTGAGACTCTGTCTCTTCCTTTGTAAAAATGGTGATAGTTCACATAGCCTGATGCAGTGGCTTTAGAGTGTGAAATATGGATTTGTGAGAATGTGAATATGGATTGGTTATTAAATAATCTTATGAAATAGCTATTAATCTTCTCAGATGTAATAGTGGTGTTGTGGTTGGGTAGGACAACATCCTTATCCTTCAAAGATTCATTTTAAAGTATTCACAGGTAAAGTGTCAAGATGTCCATAACTCACTTTCATGGAAAAGATGATTGTATTTGAACATGAATACTCTTAGATCAGTTTGCTATAAATATTTTTATAAGACTTCGTGTATGCTTCAGAAAGTATGTCCACTTATATTAACAGCAATGGGAACAGTATAAAAAGAAAATCATTCATTTATTTTCTAACATGAATGAAATTCAGGTTATAAGTTTAAAGATAATGTAACTGGCCAATGTATGTGTCAATTTTATATTATTTTATTATTGTTCAATTTTAAAGACATATGACGTGGCTAGAAAAAGTAAACTATGTATGTATATATGCTTTTCATTTCATTATTTATAAAATAATGAAATTTATGAAATTATTTCATTTCATTATTTATGAAAGCTACTATTCCATTACATTTGTTTCATTTATAATGTTGTTTAATTATGTTGAAATACGAGTTAAAAGTGGACAAATGAACTCAGTATAAACACAACCTGGTTATTTAATTTTCAGGTTTTTTTGTTTTTCTTTTTTTTTTACGCCATCCCCTCACATGTGAACCTAATCGCCCTTTTTGCCTTCCCCCGCCCTTTCCCCTCTGATAACCACCAATCCAATCTCTATTGCTGTGTGTTTGTTTGTCATTGTTTTTATCTTCTACTTATGAGTGAGATCATATGGGATTTGACTTTCTCCCTCTGACTTGTTTTACTCAGCCTGATACCCTCAAGGTCCATCTATGTTGTCACAAATGGCCGGATTTCATCATTTCTTATGGCTGAGTAGTATTCCATTGTGTATAAATACCACATCATCTTTATCCATTCCTCCCTTGATGGATACCTAGGTTGCTTCCAAGTCTTGGCTATTGTGTGTAATGCTGCAGTGAACACAGAGGTGCATGTATCTTTATGCATTCGTGTTTTCAAGTTCTTTGGATAAATACCCAGCAATAGGATAGCTGGATCATATGGTAGATCTATTCATAATTTTCTGAGGATACTACAAACTGCTTCCCATAGTGGCTGCACCAGTTTGCACTCACACCAGCAGCGTACAAGGGTTCCCTTCTCTCCACATCCTGTCCAACACGTGTTGTTTCCTGTCCTGTTAATTATAGGCATTCTGACCAGAGTGAGGTGATACCTCATTGTACTTTTGATTTGCATTTCCCTGATAGCTAATGATGTTGAGCATCTTTTCAGATGCCTGTTGGCCATCTTCTTTGGAGAAATCTCTGTTGAGATCTTTCGCCCATTTTTTAATTGGGTTGTTGGTTGTTTTGCTGTTGAGCAGTATGAGTTCTTTGTATATTTTGGATATTAACCCCTTATCTGATACATGGTTTGCAAATATCTTCTCCCAATTGTTAGGTTGTCTTTTCATTTTGTTGATGGTTTCCTTTGCTGTGCAGAAGCTTTTTAGTTTGATGTAGTCCCATTTGTTCATTTTTTCTTTTGTTTCCCTTGCGTGCTCAGACATGGTACTTGAAAATATGCTGCTAAGACCAATGTCAAAGAGTGTACTGCCTTTGTTTTCTTCTAGAAGTTTCATGGTTTCTGGTCTTATATTCAACTCTTTAATCCATTTTGAGTTGATTTTGGTGCATGGTGTAAGGGAATGGTCTACTTTCATTCTTTTGCATGTGGCTGTCCAGTTCTCCCAACGCCATTTATTGAAGAGACTCTCCTTTCTCCATCGTATGCTCTTGGCTCCCTTGTGGAATATTAGCTGTCCATAAATGTGTGGGTTTATTTCTGGGCTCTCAGTTCTCAATTCCATTGATCTGTGTGTCTGTTTTTGTGCCAGTACCCTGCTGTTTTGGTTACTATGGCTTTGTAGTATATTTTGACATCAGGGAGTGTGATACCTCCAGCTTTGTTCTTTTTTCTCAGGAATTCTTTGGCTATTCAGGGTCTTTTGTTGTTCCATATAGATTTTCGTATTCTTTGTTCTATTTCTTTAAAACTGTTGTTGGAACTTTGATAGAGATTGCTTTGAATCTGTAGGTTGCTTTAGGAAGTATGGACATTTTAATGATGTTAATTCTTTGAATCCAAGAACACGGAATATGTTTCCATTTCTTTGTATTTTCTTCAATTTCTTTCAACAATGTTTTATAGTTTTCAGTGTACGGATCTTTCACCTCTTTGGTTAGCTTTATTCCTAGGTGTTTTATTCTTTTGGTTGCAATTGTTAATGGGATTATATTCTTTTTTTTTCCTTTTTTTTGAAGATTAGCCCTGAGCTAACTGCTGCCAATCCTCCACTTTCTTCTGTGGAGGACTAGCCCTGAGCTAACATCCATGCCCATCTTCCTCTACTTTATATGTGGGACGCCTACCAAAGCATGGCTTGCCATGTGGTGACATGTCCGCACCTGGGACCCAAACCGGCAAACCGCCGGCTGCCAAAGAAGAATGTGTGCACTTAACCGCTGCGCCACCAGGCCAGCCCCTGGGATTGTATTCTTAATTTCTCTTTCTCCTGCTTCATTGTTAGTGTATAGAAACGCAACCAATTTTTGTATGTTGATTTTGTATCCCATGACTTGACTGTATTCCTTTATTGTTTCTGAAAGTTTTTTAGTGGATTCTTTAGGGTTTTCTATATATAAAATCATGTCATCTGCAAAGAGTGACAGTTTCACTACTTATTTTCCAATATGGATCCCTTTTATTTCTTTTTCTTGCCTGATTGCTCTGGCTAGGACTTCCAATACCATGTTAAATAAGAGTGGTGACAGTGGACATCCTTGTCTGATTCCTATTCTTAGAGGGATAGCTTTCAGTTTTTCTCTATTGAGAATGATATTATCTGTGGGTTTGTCATATATGGCCTTTATTATGTTGAGGTGTTTTCCTTCTATACCCATTTTATTGAGAGTTTTTATCATAAATAGATACTGTATCTTGTCAAATGCTTTCTCTGCATCTATTGACATGTTCATGTGATTTTTATTCTTCATTTTGTTAATGTGATATATCATGTTCATAGAATTGCAGATGTTTAAGCATCCCTGCATTCCTGGAATGAAACCCACTTGATCATGATGTATGATCTTTTGAATGTATTGTACTCAATTTGCTAGCATTTTGTTGAGGATTTTTCCATCGATGTTCATCAGTGATATTGGCCTGTAATTTTCATTTTTTTGTGTTGTCTTTGTCTGGTTTTGGTATCAGGATAATTTTGGCTTTGTAGAATGAGTTAGGAAGCTTCATCACCTCTTCAATTTTTTGGAAGAGTTTGAGAAGGATAGGTATTAAGTCTTCTTTGAATGTCTGGTAGAATTCAGCAGGGAAGCCATCTCGTCCTGGACTTTTTTGGGGGGGGATGTTTGATGGCTGTTTCGATCTGCTTACTGGTGATTGGTCTATTCAAATTCTCTACTTCTTCTTGGTCCAGTTTTGGAAGGTTCTATCTTTCTAGGAAATTTATCCATTTCTTCAAGATTATCCAATTTGTTGGCATATAGGTTTTCATAATATTCTCTTCTTATCTTTTGTATTTCTGAGGTGTCCATTGTCATTTCTCCTATTTCATTTCTGATTTTATTTATTTGAGCCTTCTCTCTTTTTTTCTTTTTGAGTCTAGCTAAGGTTTTGTCAGTTTTGTTTATCTTTTCAAAGAACCAGCTCTTGGTTTCATTAATTTTTTCTATTTTTTTTTTTAGTCTCTATTTTGTTTATTTCTGCCCTGATTTTTATTATTTCCTTCCTTCTGCTGATTTTGGGCATTGTTTTTTGTTCTTTTTCCCGTACCTTTAAATGTGTTTTAGATTGTTTTTTTGGGAATTTTCTTCTTTGTTGAGGTAGGCCTGAATTGCTATAAACTTCCCTCGTAGAACCGCTTTTGCTGTATCCCACAGATTTTGGTATGTTGTATTTTCATTTTTGTTTGTCTCCAGGGATTTTTTTATTTCTCTTTTGATTTCTTCATTGACCCAATCGTTGTTCAGTAGCATTTTGTTTAATCTCCACATCTTTGTGGCTTTTCTGGTTTTCTTCCTGTAGTTGATTTCTACTTTCATACCTTTGTGGTCAGAAAAGATGCATGGTGTTATTTCGATTTTCTTAAATTTATTGAAACTTGTTTTGTGGCCTAATATGTGATTAATCCTGGGGAATGTTCCAGGTGCATTTCAAAAGAATGTGTATTCTGTGGTTTTTGATGGAATGGTCTATATATATCTACTAAGTCCATCTGGTGTAATGTGTCATTTAAGGCCACTGTTTCCTTATTAATGTTCTGTTTGGATGATCTATCCATTGGTGTAAGTGGAGTGTTAAAGTCCCCTACTGTTATTGTGTTTCTGTGTATTTCTCCTTTTATGTCTGTTAATAATTGCTTTATATATTTAGGTACTCCTCTGTTGGGTGCATAGATATTTACAAGTCTTATATCTTCTTGTTGGATTGTTCCTTTTATCATTAGGTAGTGCCGTTCTTTGTCTCTTGTCACAGTTTTCATTTTAAAGTCTATTTTGTCTGATATAAGTATTGCTACCCCCACTTTCTTTTCTTTGCCATTTGCATGGAATATCTTTTTCCATCCTTTTACTTTCAGTCTGCGAGTGTCTTTAGGTCTGAAATGTGTCTCTTGTATGCAGCATATACATGGGTCTTGTTTCTTTATCCAATTAGCCACCCTCTGCCCTTTGATTCAAGCATTTAGTCCATTGACATTTAAAGTAGCTATTGCTAAATATGTATTTATTGCCATTTTGTTACTTTTTGTTTCTGGGTGTTTTAGTAGTTCTTCTCTATTCCTTTCTTTTCCTCTTGCTCTCTTCCCTTGTGGTTTGATGGCTTTCTTTAGTGATATATTTGATTTCTTTTCTCGTGCTTTTTTGCTTACTTATTATAGGTTTCTGATTTGTGATTACTATGAGGATCCTATATAATATTCTATGTATGTAACAGTCTGTGTTGAGTTGATAGACTCTTCAACTTGACCTCTTTCTAAAAGCTTTACTTTTTCACTTCCCTCCTCCCACATTTTATGTTTTTGAAATCATATATAGACTCTTGTTTAGTGTGTCTATCCGTTACCCTCTTATCATTGAAATAGGTGATTTTAGTACATTCATCTTTTAACATTCATATTGTCTTCACAGGTAGTTGATCTGCTACCTTTACTATATTTTTACCTTTACAAGTGATTTTATTCCCTGGTTTTTGCGGGGAGGGGGTGGAGTTGATAATTTTTTTATCTCTCTTTGTGGTTATCACTTTCCCACTTAAATCAGTCCCTTCAGCATTTCTTGTAGAACTGGTTTCTTGATGATAAACTTCTTTTTTTTTTTTTTTTTTTACACATTCATTCATTTATTCAACAGATATTTATTGGTCATTTGAAATGTCTCAGCCACTTTCCTAGGCACCTGAGATACTTTAGTGAACAAAACTGAGAAATTGCCTGCCCTCATTTAGCTTACACTTTAGTGGAGTGAGACAATAAATGGAAAATATAATCAGAAAGTTATAAGATGTGTTCTAAATAGAGAAGTACTAGGAAATACATATACCTGTACAGATTCGTATACATTACATTGGCACTGTACCCGAGGAAGCATCTGGTGTGGAGGGAACACTTTTGAAAGCAATTTTCTGGTGAGTCCTCAGGTGGCGGTGGTAGGTGGATGACTGGTGGTAGCTTCTCTGGCAAAGGGAACACACATAGGGCTTCTCCCCTGTGTGGATTCTCTCATGAGCCCGAAGGTTGGTTTTGTGGCTGAAGGACATTTCACATGTGCTGCATTTGAAAGGTTTCTCTCCTGTGTGAATCTTCTGTTGCACGCGTAGGTCTGATGCCTGGAAGAAGCCTTTGTCACACTGGCCACAAATAAATGTCCTCTCATTATTGTGTCTTCTTTGATGGGCTTTTAACCGAGACAGATACCTAAAGATCCTGGGACACTTCTCACATTTGTATGATTTGGGGGCTCTGTGGGATCTTTCTTGGTGTCCCCCACATGCTGAGTTTCCCTCAATGCTCTGGTGGGTAGGAACACACTCAGGCATAACCTGGTTTGCCCGGGAGAGAAACCCTGGTCCCACCTCTATAACGACATCTTGATAAGGGGGTCCTTTCAGGGACTCTTCCTGGGACCTGCAGGTGCCTAGACCTGCTCTTCTGGAGCTGAGTGGATTCTCCAAAGGAACACCTCCCTCTCCAGGCCCAGGCCGGTTCTCTCCCTGGATGATGAGTAGGGAAGGCGTTTGATTGTCTTGACTAGTCATACTGTCATTTACTTGACAAGTTTTCAAAGAAATGTTGCCACCATTTTCTTTATCTTCATCTCCTTGTTCTGTTTCCAGGGAATGATCTTTGGGAGTCCCGAAAGGGGTCCCCATGTTCTCTCCAGTTGGGGTTCCTGTTAACAACTGTTTTGTGAGGTGAACGATGACTTCTCTTAAGGGCATGTTCTCAGAAAAGAGAGCGTCCTGCCCCTGCATGCAGACGTGGACTAAGCAAGGTGGCTTCATGCCATCATCGGTCAGATCTTCCATGAATTTCTCCAGGTTTCTGCCACTTGATTCCCATTTCTCTTTCAACATGGACCTGTCACTGCAGTAGCCATTGATCATAAATTGTTCCAGGACCAAACAAGAAATCATTTCATCCTTGCTTTGTTTTTCTGGCTGTAGCCAGGAGTGAAATAACTTATAGAGTCTTTGCAGTTCCTTCCTTGTACATGAGTTCTTGCCAATTTGAAATAAGCTGTGTTGAGTGCTCGGGAACTCAGAGATCCCCTCCCCCTCTTGGACAGCAGGTACTTGACTGGGATTAAACTCGTGATTTTCTAACCCAGGATCATTCCTGGATGGTTCACCTTGAAATGAGATTCTGAGATCTAAAGCCATTCTCAAAAGAATTCTCGGAGAGACACAACTTCAGGCATTCAGTCTCTGATGACTTGTTTCTCTGGGAATCTGTTTCAACAACTAGCGGATGCTTACAAACTCCTTGAATGAACGTCAAAGCAGGGAATCCTGGGCTGAAGGCGGAACTGCTGTGTGACTGGCTTTCTGTACTGGCTTCATCTGGTGATAAACTTCTTTAATTTTTGCTTGTCTGGGAAGCTCTTTATCTCTCCTTCCATTCTGAATGACAACCTTGATGGATAGAATATTCCTGGCTGTAGGTTTTTTCCTTTTAAAGTCCTTTTAGCACTTTAAATTCATCATGCCATTCTCTTCTCGCCTGCTGGGTTTCAGCTGAGAAATCCACTGATAGCCTTATGGGCTTTCCTTTGTATGTCACTTGTTGCCTTTCCCTTGCTGCTTTTAAGATTCTCTCTTTATCTTTAACTTTGGACATTTTAATTATAATGTGTCTTGGTGTGGGCCTCTTTGGGCTTATTTTGTTTGGAGCTCTCTGTGTATTCTGTACTTGGATGTCTGTTTCCATCCTTAGGTTAGGAAACTTTTCATCTAGTATTTCTTCAAATAAATTTTCTGCTCCTTTGTCTCTCTTTTCTTGTTCTGGGACACCTATAATACGAATGTTAGTGTGCTTGACTTGTCCCAGAGTTCCCTTAGACTGTTCTCATTCTGTCTAATTCTTTTTCCTTTCTCCTCTTCAGCTTGGGTGATTTCCTCTAGTCTTTCATCTAGCTCACTGATCCATTCTTCTGCATCCTCTACTCTGCTGTTGAGTCCCTCTAAAGAATTTTTCATTTCCAGCATTGTATTCTTCATTTCTGATTGGTTCTTTTTTATATTTTCCGCTTCTTTGGCAATGAGCTCACTGTGTTCATCCAGTCTTCTACCAATATCTGTGAGCATCCTTATGAGATTTTGTTTGAACTCTTTGTCAAGTAGGTCGCTTATTTCTGTTTCATTTATTCCTTTTTCTGGGGTTTTGTCCTGTTCCCTTGCTTGGAATCTATTCCTTTGTCTCCTCATTACGCCTCTTTCTCAGTGCTTGTATCTATGTGTTAGGTGAGTCGGCTATGTCTCCTGATCTTGGAGAAGTGGCCTTATTTATGTATGAGATGCCTTATGAGGCCCAGCAGTGTGCTTCCCTCTCATCACCTGTCCAAATGATCCAGGAGTGACCCCTTTGTGGGCTACTTGTGTCTTACTGCTGTGACAGGGTTGCTTTTACTGCAGGTACCCAGGGAGTCTAATCTTTCCTTCCCTGGCTAGCTGTTTGTAAATCCGGTTTGGGGAGCCTTAGCACCGTTGGCTACAAAGTCTATCACACACTCCTATTGCAGTTTTCCTCTTAATTGGGTTGGTGCCCAGTGTAGCTGGTTGCTAGGCTCAGGGGTTTACAGTTGCCATAGGCCTCAGACCTACAAGGCTGTTGTCTGTTCTCTTAGGAGTGCAGCTGAGTGGGGCTGGCCCTAGGCATGGGGCACTCAGTTTCTTCAGGCTTTGGAAGATGGGGCTGATCCTTTTTATGGTTATTTGTGAGGCACAGATCTGTGGCTGATAAGCCTCACCCCCCATAGGACTACACATACCATCAACACAGTCCTGGTGCATGCACACTTCCCAGCCCCCTGGAACATACCCCGATGCCCCACTGCAGAGGCCCCCACCTCTCCACCAATGCCCCCCACAGTTCTCCTGGTCCTCACACAGGCCCTGCCCCACAGAGGCAGACACACTCTCCTGCCTGTAGAGGATCAAGGCACCCAGTCAATGCAGGCTGACAAGTAGCCTGAAGGCTTGCTGTTGGGTGGGGCCAGTCCCTAAGGGGGGCTGCCCGCCCTGGCTGAACTGGATTAAATCTGTGCTCTAGTGGGTGTGGCAGACCCCTGGGCTACCAGGCCAAGGGAAGAACCTCAGTGGCGTCCACTGGGGTCTGTGTCAGCACGCCTGGACCAGGTCATAGCAGTGGCCCCCACCAATGTCTCAGTCTCCAGAGAGATCACTCCTCTCACCAAGAGGCCCCCAGAGCCCACCAGGTGAGTCTCGTTTCGCCAAAGGACTGTCAGCCTTCTGTGTGGTGATTTTAGGTTACTGAAATGGTGAGTTTGTGCGTGGACCCTTTAAGACCCGGGTCTTTTCAGCTTTTATGTGATAGCTTTTCTTGGGGATCCTCGCTGCAGTTAATAGCCAGCGAGGCCAGACAGTAAGAGCCTCGTCTCTGTTGCGCTAAGTCTGAAGGACGCTTATAGCTGTGTCCGCCCCTACTCTGGACCTCACTCCTCCAGGGAGGGTGGCTCCCGCCTGGCCAGCTGAGAAGCTCTGCTGCTCCCAAAGGTGGCTTTTTTCCCCTCCAGCAGGAATTTCTGCCTCTTCCACCTTCGTCAGGACTGTCCCTTGTTGTGGGGGTTCTTTTTATCCAGTTTTCAGTTTTCTATCCAGGGTAATTTTTCCAAAAATAGTCATAACCTGATTGTGTTCGTGGGAGGAGATAGTTCAGAGTCTGCTCACGCTGCCATCTTGACGAGATCTCCTCCATAACTCACTTTCAAATAGTTTCTGACTGAGAACTATAGTAAGAAAATATTTTATCTCATAACCTGTACACAAATAGTTACACCATATATGTTTATAGGTGTATACCTATATGTGTATAAACATTTTTACATAACAAGGCTTACTTGTGTGTGGGGTACACTTTACTTTAAAATATTAATGATACTGATTTTATGAGCCACTAGAGGGTAATGACTCTTGGTTTGAAAACACTGTATAAAGATTCAATCAGTTTCGGATTCTACTACCAAAATGATTCTGCCACTTTGGTCATTCAATCAGCAAACATTTATTGAGCGATTATCTTGTACCTGTGTGCACAAAACTGGCAGTCCCTAAGCTTGTGGAGTTTGTAGCCCTTGGGGAAGAGAGAAAAATAAACAAGAAAATGTGTCATTGTGAACTCTCATCTAAGCCACAAAGAAACTCCTAGGCAAGGTGTTTCACATGGGCATGTGAAAGATACCAAGGAGAATCAGCTTTAGATCCGGCATAGGAGCTTGCACAGTGTGAGTTCAGCTGAAACTGGAAGGAAAGGACTCAGATAACCAGAGCAAGAATGAAGGAAAGCTTCAGAGGGGCTCTTGAAACTTGTCTTGACTAGACGAGTTTGAAAATTGTGCTTTAAGTTGTGCCTCAGAGGTCACTGATTATTTTTTAATGAACTAATTGTAATTAACCACATAAATAATGCTTTGCATAAATCATTTTCCCAAATGATTTTAATCTTCTTTCTGTTTAGTAGTTATCCCCATGGTCCACCACCCTCACCAGATTTCAGGCTTTGGTCGCATGGACATACCTAGTCCTTGTCTCCCAGAACTCCCGACCACAGCTCCTGTCCTCTGGCTCTTATTTAACCTCTTGGCAGCATCTGACGCAACTTTTCTGTTCTTATAACGCTTGCTTTCTTTAGCCGCTGTGAAACCTGGTTTTCTTTCTTTCAGAACCCTCTGTGGGCTCCTCTTCCTCTATCTAACCCATAGATGTGGGTAAAGCTCAGGATTTTGTCCTCAGCCCTCTCCCTTTTTGCACTAAACGCTCTCTTTGGCCACTTCATTGATTTGCCTACTTCCACGGCTGACATCACTTACGTTAGTTATGCCACCAGCTCCCAAATTTCTCTCCTATCCCAGATCTCTTTTATGGATTTTAACACTCCTGTAACCCACAAGCATTTCAAACTCGACATGTCCAAAAGAGAGCATGTTCTCTTTCCCTCAAAACCTCATCACCCTGCTTTTCTTCCTCTCACAGTGGGTGACAGCATCATCACCCCAGTTGTCAAGCCATTTACAAGAGTTACTCTTATTCGCCCTCTTTCTCACTCCTCACATCTAGTCAGTTCCAAAATCGTCATGATTTTGCCTCCTGAAAACCTTTTGAAACCACTATTTCAACTACTCATGTTTAGACCATTGTTAGATCTTGCTTACTTTACTGTGGCTGTCTCCTGACTGGTCTCATCGCCACCAGTCTCCTCCTCTTCATAACGTCTAACATAGAGATTTGATCTTATTACACCCTTATTAAAATCTTTTAGTGGCACTTGATTACCAACAGGAAGAATTCCATGCTCCTCATCATGTCACACAGGCCCTTCCTGGTCTGGTACCTGCCTGGCTCCAGCCTTAGCTCTCTCTCACCCTCATCTCTTTCTCTGTGCTCCTGCCACATGGAACTTACATGCTATTTCTTCTGCCCAAGACACTCTGAACTCCTCCACCTCCTTTCCCCTGGCTGACTTTTACTTATCCTTTGGCTCTCAACTGAGACTTCTCTTTTTTCTGGGAAGCTTTCTCTGACCCCCCAATGTAATGGATACTACTCTGTTATAATTGCTCATTTGTCTTTTCCCTCCAGTACAGTGTCAGCTCTTAAGGAGAGTGGCTCTGTCTGCTCTGTTCACCGTTTTAGCACCAGCTCCTGACACAATGCTGGTGCCTAGTGATACCTATTTGATTGACAAAGGAAGGAATGAAAGTGAGAGAAAGCCAGTTACAAACAAAGACGTGTACCGTTGTGGTTAAGAATGCAGGCTTTGGAGTCCACTGGATCTGGGTTCCAGTCCTGGCTCTACCACTGACCAGCCAAGCAAATTATTTCACCTAAGCTTCACTTTCCTCATCTGTAAACATGAGGATGTTAATACTTTCTACCTTGCTGGGTAAGTAATAAAATTAGAGAATGCATGCAAAGTACCTAGCACAGTGCCTGTAGCATAATTAGTATACAGTAAGGCTAGCTATGATTTCATTCCATTCTAATATATGAACAGAAAGAAATAAGAAGGAATCTGATTATCACTGTATTCTTTTTGACGATAAAAGCACGCATACGTAGAGGGCTACATGACCCCACAGCCAGAGATTGCTTGGTTAATATCAACAGACGTGATGCAAACTATTATGTGTGGCCCTCAACCCCTGAAAATACTAGTAAAAGGTAACTGTCTTCCCAGTTGGATAAAAATACAATTATCGTATGAGGTAAAACAAAATCTTTACTTGTTTAAGGATCTGTGAGCCTAACTACAGTATATTAAAAATGTGCTTTATACATGTGTGCTGCATGAAATAGAAGGGCAACTTCATTATAGCTGATAACAGATGGAAAAGATGTAAGGTTTCTGAACTTTTTCTCATGGAAACTACTGCCTACTAAGGTACCTCTAAAAGTGTTCTTTCTTTAAAAAGGAAAATAAAATGTAGATTTCTGTTAAAATTCACTGAACAGTATTGCTCCATTTACCCTTTATCTCATTTTCACTGAATTATGTATTAATAGATGATACTGATTAATTTACTTACACCTTGGTAACATTTCTTATACTCTTGCGATCTGTCAGAGAAGGCCTGGCCTACTCAAAATTTCATCTCTGTAGAGAGGGAAACACTTACCTGAGCTGACTCAAAGCACAGGGAGAGAGGCTCTCTTTCTCCTTCCTGATGTGGAAAGTTCTTCCCATTATGGGTTTTATCTAGTCTGATCCATGTGTGTAGTTTGGAGAATTGAGCTTCTCTCTCTGATTAATGTTAACTAAAACATTGTCTGGTGAATAAGTTTTCCCTGAGTATAGAAAGAGCACCATTGAAATAGTACTAGCTCTTTAATGTCATTAGGGCCCTATTTAGTTTGCTGGAGGAAGGAATAAGTGACACTTTGGCATTATGGTTATCATTCTGAACAGTATGCCTGCCAGTGGATTAAATCTTTACCTGTCAGAAAGGATCTGATTTATTTGGGGGCATTATTGCCTTGGTGACCCTGTTTGGTGTCTAATTTGTTTTTGGAGAAGAACAAAAAAGGCAACCTGAATCAAGTTAATATTTTCTTCTTAGAAACAGATTGCCTTGGTTATATTCAGGCTTTTATAAATTATCCTCATTTTAGAAAGTAACTGCTAACTGAAGCGAGCCAAACAAACTTGTTGAACAGCTAAAAACTGATAGAAATTCAGAAGCTTGAGTTGTTAATGATTTCCTTCTTGAAGAGATTGAAGAAGTTTAGTGACCCATGTTTTAGTTTTCATGAGTATTTCCAGAATTCAGCAGTACAATTTGCACTCAATTTTTCGGGAAAGATTTAGGTGCTTCTTACATTAATTCATGCCTTTTTTTCTTTTCCTGCCTCATGCTTCCTTCTATTTCATTGTTCCTCAGCACCCCTAAATAGACACTGGGAATGAAGAGAGGAAATTCAGGTTTTTTGTGTTTTCTCTATTTTTAGTGGTTGAAGGGTGCATGTGGCAATGCTGTTAAAAGCAGTCTAGCTTCAAGTCTGAATTTCAAGCTAGCCTACCATGTGTGCCTAGTCAACTGTGGAACATGCCGTCTCTATCCAGGGCCTTACTGTTCTGTGAGGTGAGACATCAATGAAGCATTCAAAAGTGATTAAAGTCATGCTTAAGTGCTGGTAAAGTGAAAAGACAAATTATTGGTAAGACTCTAATTGTAAAGCCTCCCAACTTAATGGTGTTTGTGTCCTTTCTTTGCTCAGAGACCTTCAGTGGTTCAGAGGATGAAGATCCTCTAAATTAGATGCTAGGTCCTTGGCCTGCGTACACTGTCAGCCTAGCCTCCTTTCCACCTTTATCTCCTGAGTTGCCCTGCTGGTATCGTATGCTTCAGCTGAGCTAAGCTGCTTTTGCCTGAGTGTGCTCTAGTTTTCCTCCTTGCTGTGCCTTTGCTTATGCTGCTTCCTCCACCTCAGGGTTTCTCAACCATGGCATTATTGACATTTTGAGCTGCATAATTCTTTGTTGTGGGGAGCTGTAATATGCATTGTAGGGTTTTTAGCAGTATTCCTGGCCTCTACCCTCTAAATACCAGTAGTAACCAAAAATGTCTCCAGACATTACCAGATGTCCCTGGGAGGCAAATTACACTTACAATTATTTCTGCCCTATCTTTCTGAAAATCTCCTACTCCTTTGAGGGTTCTGTCACCAAGCTACACCAACCACTTTTCATTTTTTATTACTAACACCTACCAGTTTTCTAGACTATTGGAGATATAAAGCCTCCCAGACAGTTGTCTAACTCCTGCCATCATTTTAGATGATTTCATTATCCCCACAGATGACCCACCCCAGCACCATGACCTGTTCGCCTCACCTACCTCAGTTCACTCACTGTACCTTGTAGGTACCAGAAAATATACCGTCCCAAAAATCACTTATCAAATATCCCACTCGTCTACCACCACCTGCTATCCTTCTAGGCTGCCTGCTCAGGTGCCTTCCCTGCAGCGCTTCTTAGACTTCTTTGAGACCTCCAGCCCACTGAAACTGACTCGCTCTGCTACTTTATGTCCACTCCAACCCTCCCGCCTCCAGCCTCCACTTCCCTCCCTATCCATGGTGCGTCATTATAAACAGTCTCTTGCAAATACACTTGACTTCTCTCATTCTCCCACACTCAGACACTCTACTCACTGGTAAACCCAGCCACCTACAGTTTTTCTCCAAGAAAACCACATTATAATCATTGAGTTCGAAGTCTATCCCTGATCTCAGTCTCACAGTCTAAAGTCAAGCCTCCGTTTTATTCCATGTCATAGTTTCTGAACTTCTTCCTCACTTTGTCACAGTTTGAAATTAAAGTCTCCTTTCTCATCCTGATTTATGTCAGGTGGTCTATCTCACTCCCTTCCCCTCTTCCCTTCCTGCTAAACTTGGAGAAGAAAACAGTGCACACATTTCAACAGCCATTAACAGCTGGACCTGTTCTGTTTTGGCGTTTAGCAATGTACTTGCTCTGAGTGGCTTCAGAGACAAATGTAGACCTCCCACCCCACCCCATATACTTGATAACAAGGGAGATGTGAGTGTTTTCTGCTACTATCAAGGAGACTAAAGTAATGAAATATCCTTTGGATAACTGAGTAGATGTAAATTGGGTCATCAGATATCTAAAACTTTAGGCAGTCTTTTGCCAGGAGACTGATATGACATTTAGTAGCAGGTTGTGTTGCATGGTTTGATATTTCTTCACACCTGCTTTCTGAATATAGTTATGTTCTTAATCTGATACCCAGGGTTGCATACTGCTGACGATAGACACAAGGCAATAATACTGTATTTTCCACATAAATGGAAGGAATTTTTGGAAACTCAGCTTTTTTGACGTTTTGAAATTGAGTATTTTTATTATTAATTGAACTGTAGAATAGAAACTTCATTTTAAAACGGTAATTGGTGCCCTTAGATAGCCAGCTCTTACTGACTGTATAATAATGAAAATAGAATTACATGTTTTGCTTGTATAATACAGTGTTTTCCATATATTAATGTACCCCAAACAGTGATCTTAATCACTAAAGATTACTTTCAATCTTTGTCTATAATTATCAGAATTGTGCCGACATTTTAACTGTTACTAGTTACCTTTGCATTGGTTTAGATTGTAATACAGACTGTTAAATCAAGTTTGTATGCCTGGGCACTTTGCCTGAATTAGAATGTGACACCTGCTATGTTTTTTAATCTGAGTGACAGCTTATGGCATCCCTCAAGCAGCACACATTCTGCCAATAAACATAAATGATTATGATAGCTCAGCATATTTTTAAAACCCAATGTGATGCATATAAAATAAGTAGCTTAAATTGTTTGAATTATTATCTAGTCTTAATCAACATGAACTAGGTCAGGTTCTATCCATTATAGTTGGTTTACTATGAACTTAAAGTCTATAAACATTAAACACTCTGGACCTTGAAACTGTTACACTGGGTACAGCTAAGCAGAATATAAAATTAACATGTAACTTAAGTCATTCAAAAATGTTTTGGCAAGATGTTTACATTTCTCTTAGTAGAAACTGTCTATAGTCATAACACACTCTCACTTCATGTTGTATATTGGCCTGCAAAATAAAACTGTCCAAAGGGACATATTTAGTTGCACCATTCTTAACCTTCCCCTAAAACCAAAAGAGTTAATTTTCCATTAATGTTTTTTGAAGGCTAGCTGAAATCATGGAGTAAGAAGAAACTTTAGCTTTTAATGACCGGAGATCTCATTTCCACTCTTTTAGCACCAGAGATCTCAGGTATCGTTCATGGAGCTTGGGCACTTTGAGATTTTTGAGAGTGCTTTTAATATCCAAAGTTATTAAAACATGGGGTAAAATGAGCTAAAAACATACAGGAGGACTTTTTACAAATTAAGAGATCATCTTTTTGTTTCCATTTGATTTTTGAAAGAACCTTTGTTGCAGTGCTTCTATCAACTAATGGGACCTGAGCCCTTGCGCTCTAGGAAAGTGCATAGTGCCTGGGACATGGCATCTGGTCATAATTCTTAAAAGTGTGCTTTTTCTTTCTGTGGCCTCTACCTAAAGTGAAATAGAATTTTGTTTCTGAAATAAACTTTAAAGTGGAATTAATTTGTGTCAGTGAGTCACTTCAAATTTTAAAACAAAGCTATCAGGAAGGGCGGAGCAAGCTGAGGTAGAGGGCATTTTTTGACTCCTGAGAGTTGTAAGCTATCAGCTGACTTAAAAGTCTATAATGTTTCCCATCAATTTAGTAATGATGATCAGTATGCCAAACACACACACACGCACACACACACACACAGTTTTTTCCCTTAAAAGCAGCACAGAATATATCTGCAAAACAGTTCAGTTAGATCTAACTTTAAATTTCTCTATCCTGTTAGACCAGAGTTAATTTTTTATGATCATTAGAAATAATACAGATGAAGGAAATAAATGAGTTCTCTTACAAAAACATTTAGAGTATGAACTACTAAACATAAAATGAGTTCTTAAATCCTGCTTCTATTGAGTACATCCTTTCCATTGCTCACAAAAGCATTTCTAGTTGTTGCTCTTAGAATAAATGGAAATTCCGGTGTACATAGCAAAGTATGGTATGTTACATGAAATGTTTAATAACCCAAAGGATAAATCCTAATCTATTTTCATAATTGATAACTCAGTGTACCTAAAGAGACTTAAATTAAAAGCTATATATTTTAAGTGACACTGACCTGTTAATGTGTTATGATTGCCTATGGTTTTATTAATCCCCAAAACATAAAACAGCGAAATGTTTGATGAAGTTTGTTGTGATTCCATGATCTTGTATTTAATGACTGAGTTTACATTTATGGTGATATAAGGTCGCTCTTCTTTTTGTTTATAAGAATTTTTAAGATTTTATTTATTTTTTACTTATACAGCTAACAAGATTTACCACCTAATCATTTTTAAGTGTACAGTTCAATGGTATTAGATACATTCATAGTGTCCTACCATCACAACCATCCTTCTCTATAACACTTATCATCTTCTAAAACTGAAATTCTTTACACGTTAAACAGTAACTTCCCATTTTCTCCTTCCTCCAGCCCCTGGCAACCACCATTGTACTTTATGTCTCTGATTTTTTTTGAGAGGTGGGGGGTGTGTGAGGAAGATTGGCCCTGAGCCAATCTGTTGCCAATCTCCCTTTTTTCCCTTGAGGAAGATTATCACTGAGCTGCCATCTGTGCCAATCTTCCTCTGTTTTATGTGGGATGCTGCCACAGCATGGCTTGATGAGTGGTGCTAGGTCCGCGCCTGGGATCCAAACCCACAAACCCCGGGCCATTGAAGCAGAGCACTCGAACTTAACCACTTTGCCACCAGGCCAGCTCCTATGTCTCTGTGATTCCGATTACTCTAAATACCTCATATGATTCATAAGTGAATCATAAAGTATTTGCCTTTTTTGTGACTGGCTTATTTCACTTGCCATAATATCCTCAAGGTTTATCCATGTTGTAGCATATGTCAGAATTTCCTTCCTTTTTAAAGCTGAATAATATTCCGTTGCATATGTACCGCATTTTGCTTCTCCATTCATCCATTGATGGACACTGGATTATTTCCACATTTTAGCTCTTGTGAATAATGCTGCCATGAACATGAGTGTACAAACATCTTTTGGAGACCCTGCTTTCAAATGTTTTGGGTATACACCCAAAAGTGGAATTGCTGGATCATATGCTAATTCTATTTTTAAGTTTTTGAGGAACTACCATCACAGCAACTTAACCGTTTTACATTCTTTGCAGTAGTGCACAACGTTTCCAATTTCTCCTCATATTTGCCAACATTTATTATTTTCTGGTTTTTTCATAGTAGCCATCCTAATGGGTGTAAGGTGGTATCTCATTGTAGTTTTGATTTGCGTTTCCCTAATGGTCAGTGATCCTGAGCATCCTTTTATGTACTTACTGGCCATTTGCATATCTTCTTCAGAGAAGTGTTTATTCAAATCCTTTGCCCATTTTTTAATCAGGTTTTTGTTGTCGAGTTGTAGGAGTTTTCTATATGTTCAGAATATTACTCTCTTATCAAATACATGATTTGCAAATATTTTCTCCCAGTCTATGGGATGCCTTTGTAGTCTGTTGATATTGTCTTTTGATGCAAAAAATTTTTAATTTTTATGATGTCCAATTTGCCTATTGTTTCTTTGTTGCACGTGCCTTTGATGTCCTATCTAAGAAATCATTGCCAGATCCAATGTCATGAAGCTTTTGCCCTATATTTTCTCATAAGAGTTTTATACTTTTGAGTCTTACATTTAAGTTTTTGATTCATTTTGAGTTAATTTTTGTATATGGTGTTAGATAAGGGTCCAACTTTTATTCCTTTGCGTTTGGATAACCAGTTTTCTCCGCATCACTTGTTGAAAACATTTGTCATTTCCCCGTTGAATTGTCTTGGCACCCTTGTCAAAAATAATTTGACCACTTATACAAGGGTTTATTTCTGGCTTTTCTATTCTATTCCATTGGTCAATATGTCTGTCTTTATGCTAGTACCACACTGTTTGGTTACTGTAGTTTTGTAGTAGGTTTTGAAATCAGGAATATAAGTCCTCCAGCTGTGTTCTTTTTCAACATTGTTTTGCCTATTTGGAGTCCTTTGAGATTTCATGTGAAGTTTAGGATGGGTTTTTCTGTTTCTGCAAAAATTGCCATTAAAATTGTGATAGAGATTGCACAGAATCTGTAGATCACTTTGAGTGGATTCACTTCTTAAGAATAGTGTCTTCCAATCCATCAACATGGAATGTGTTTCTATTTATTTATGTCTTTTTAATGATTTCTTTCAGCAATGTTTTGTAGTTTTTATTATATACATTTTTCCCTCCTTGGTTAATTCCTAAGTATTTTATGCGTTGTGATTCTATTGTAAATTAAATTGTTTTCTTAATTTCCTTTTTGGATTAATCATTCTTAATGTATAAAAATGCAACTGATTTTTGCATGTTAATTTTTTATCCTACTATTTTGCTGAATTCATTTATTAGTTCTAACAGGTTTTTTGTGCAATCTTTAGGGTTTTCTACATATAAGATCATATCATCTGTGAACAGAAATAATTTTACTTCTTCCTTTCCAATTTGGGTGCCTTTTATTTACTTTCCTTGCCTAATTGCTCTGACTAGAACTTCCAGTATTTTAATAGAAGTGGTGATAGCTCTCATCCCTGCTTTGTTCTTGGTCTTAGAAGAAAAGCTTTCAGTCTTTCACCTGTATGTTGTTCATTTTGGGTTTTTCATGTCTAGCTTTTATTATGTTGAAGCAGTTTCCTTCTATTCTTAGTTTGCTAAGTGTTTTTGTCATGAAATGCTATTGAATTTTGTCAAATGCTTTTTCTGCATCAATTGAGATGATCATGTGTTTTTTCCTTCATTCTGTTGATGTGATATATTTTATTGATCAATTTTCATTTGTTGAACCATCCTTGCATTCCAGGAATAAATCCTAGTTGGTCATGGAGTATAATCCCTTTGGTATGCTGCTGAATTCTGTTTGCTAGTATTTTCTGAAGGACTTTTCCATCAATGTTCTTACAGGATATTGGTTTGTAGTTTTTTTTTCCTTGTAGTGTCTTCATCCAGTTTTGGTATCAGGGTAATGCTGGCCTCATAGAATGAGTTAGGAAATTCTCCCTTCTCTTAAATTTTTTGAAAAGTTTGAGAAGGATTTGTATTAGTTCTTCTTTAAATGTTTAAGACAATTCACTGGTAAAGGCACCAAATCCAGGAATTTTCTTTGTTGTGAGATTTTTTATTACTGATTTTAATTCATTACTAGTTATAGGTCTACTCAGATTTTCTATTTCTTCATGATTTAGGTTCATAGTACTCTCTTACAGTTTTTTCTTTTGTTTCTGTAAGATCGCTACTAATGTTCCCATGATCATTTCTGATTTTAGTTATTTGTGCCTTCTCTATTTTTCTTTTGGTCCATGTAATAAAGGTTTGTCAATTTTTGTCAATCTTTTCAAAGAACCAACTTTTGGTTTCGTTAATGTTCTCTATTATTTTTCTATTCCCTATTTTGTTTATCTCTACTCTGATCTTTATTATTTCCTTCTGCTAGCTTTGGATTTAGTTTGTTTTTCTTTTTCTAGTTCATTAAGTTGTAATATTTAGGTTGTTGTTTTGAGATCATTTTTGTCTTTTGATGTAAGCATTTACCAAAAGATTTCCCCTGTAACACTGCTTTTGCTGTGTCCCATAAGTTTTATAATATTGTATTTTTGTTTTCATTCATTTCTCAGTATTTTCTAATTCCCTTTGTGATTTCTTTTTGATACATTGGTTTTTTAAAAAGTCTCTTGCTGGATTTCCACAAATTTGTGTATTTCCCAGTTTTAATTCTGTTGTTGATCTCTAACTTCATCCCATTGTGGTCAGAGAAGTTACTTTTTATGATTCTATCTTTTTAAATCTTAAAAAGGAGTTAATTTGTAGCATACCATATGGTCTGTCCTGGAAAATGTCCCATGTGCACACAAGAAGAATGTGTATGCTGTTGTTGTTGGGTTAAGTGTTCTGTGTATGTCTGTTAGCTCTAGTTGGTTAATTTTCTTTTTTAAGTCCTCTCTTTCCTTACTTATCCTCTGTGTGTTTGTTCTATCTTATTATTAATAATGATAACAGGGAATTGAAGTCTCCAACTATTATTGTAGAACTGTCTATTTCTCCCTTCAATTCTGTCAGTTTTTACTTCATATCTTCAAATATGAAATATATTGTATCGTTCTTTACATTTTTTGCTCTGTTATTACGTATGTAAATGTTTATAATTGTTATATCTTCTTGCTGTATTAAATTCTTTATTAATAGATAATGTCTGTCTTTGTTACTTGTAGCCTTTTTTGATATAAAGTCTATTTTGTCTTGTATTAGTATAACCACCCTGCTTAGTTTTGCTTACTATTTGCACAGAATATCTTTTTGCATTTTTTTACTTTCAATCTATTTGTGACTTTGGATCTAAAGTAAATCTCTTATAGACAGCATGGAGTTGGGTCATATATTTTTATTCATTCTGCCAATCTCTGCCTTTTGATTGAGAGTCTAATCCATTTACATTTAAAGTAATTACTGATAAAGAGGGACTCTTGTCGTTTTGCTATTTTTTTTCTATATGAGTTATACCTTTTTTGTCCTTCATTTCCTAAATTACTGTCTTTAGTGTTTAGTTGATTTTTTGTAGTGAAATGTTTCAGTTCCTTTCTCATTTTCTTTTGTGTATATTCTTTATCTATTTTCTTTGTGGTTGCCATGGGGATTACATTTAGCATCCTAAAGTCATACACTCTAATTTGAATTTATATCAGCTTAGCTTCAAAAACATACAAAAACTATGCTCCTTTACTGCTCTGTCCCCACCCCTTTAGTTTTTTGGTATCACAAAATTACATCTTTTTTCATTTTGTGACCAAAAACATAAATTAGTAATTCTGTTAAATGCATTAGTATCTTAAATTATGTAGAAAACAAAATATGTTATTACAAACCAAAGTTGTGATAATACTAGTTTTTAGAAAAATTAGTTTTTTAAATAATGTGTTCTTCTTTTACATCATGTAGAAAACAAAAAAGTAGAGTTACAAGCCACTGTTACAATAATATCAGTATTATAATTGCCCATGTATTTAGCTTTATCGATTTCTTTATTTCATGAGACAACTTCAAGTTACTGTCTAGTGTCCTTTCATTTCACCCTGCCAGACTCCTGTGAGCATTTCAGGGCAGGTCTAGTGGTCACAAACTCCCTTAGCTTTTCTTTACCTGCAAATGTCTTGATTCCTCTCTTACTGTTGAAGGACAGTTTTGCTGAATATAGGATTCTTGGCTGACAGGTTTTTTTCTTATAGCATATTGAATACATGGGTCCACTGCCTTTCGGCCTTCAGGATTTCTGATGAAAAATCTGTTTTGAATCTTATTGAGGATCCTTTGTATGTGATGAATTGGTTTCAAGATTCTCTCTTTGTCTTTCAAAAGTTTTCATTATATTGTCTTGGTTTGGGTCTCTTTGAATTTATCTTTTTTGGAGTTCACTGAACTTCTTGGATGTTTAAATTCACGTCTTTCATCAAATTTGGGAAGTTGTCAGCCATTAGTTTCTCAAATATTCTCCCTGCCCCTTTCTCTCTTCTGCTTCTGAGACTCCCACAGTGTCCCACAGGTCAGCTAGACTCTGTTTACTTTTCTTCTTTTTTCTCTGAGTTCTTCAGACTCAATCATTTCCAGTGTCCTATCTTCAAGTTTGCTGGGCTTTTTCTTCTGTCTTCTGAAATCTGCCTTTAAATTCCTCTAGTGAATTTTTCATTTCAGTGATTGTACTTTTTAGCTCCAAAATTTGTTCATGATTTCTTTTTAGATTTTCTTTTTCTTTGTCAATATTTCCATTTTGTTCGTGCATTGTTTTCTTGACCTTCTGCACATCTTCCTTTAGTTCTTTGAGCATCTTTAAGACGATTTGTTTTAAAGTCTCTCTCTAGTAGATCTGCCGTCAGGTCTTTGAGGGAGGGTTTCTGTTGATTTATTTTTTTCCTTTGGATAAGCTATACTTTCCTTTTTCTTTCTATACATTGTGATTTCTTATTGAACATTGAACATTTAAATCTAATAATTTGATAACACTTGAAATCAGATTCTCCCTCTTGCTCAGGGCTTGCTGTGTTTTGTTATTGTTTTTGTTTATTGTTTTTGATTGTTGTAGCCTCTCTTAATACTGAAGATCAATCTGAGGTCTAAATTTAAGGTCTTCTCAGGTCTTTCTGGGCTATGGCTTTCCCTGGGCATGTACAGTCACTTTCTAATTTTTCCATATATACAGTTGTTTTTTAAAGAACTAGTCTTTATGTCTTGCTCCTAAATGACGAAAAGGAGAAAAATGGTAGGGGTGAGGCAACTGGCCTTTTAAATCCTCCAGAAGTCACTTCAGCTGGAAGGGAGGGTTACATCAATGGGAGAGGTACAACAACAATGGCTATCTTCCTCTTTGTCTTCTCTTCTCTCATCAGAAGAAGCAATCGGTGATCAGAAAACAGATCCCCAATATTTGGAGGCCAAGGTCCTTTTTGCTTACCTTGACTCCTGCAAACTGTGTTGATGCTGTTCCAGGAACATGTGCATGGCTGCCTTCCACGGAGCTGGGGGTCAGGGCTGGGTAGCTGATACTGTGCTAAGAACTGAATTAGATCAAAACTAACTGCAGTTTATGATCCACACCTTCCCCTGGAAGTTGCAAGCCCTCAATAGGCTACAGAATTCCAAAATAATTGCATCAGGCAGACTCTGCCAGTGCAGTTGTTGTCTTGGTAGAGAGACAGATTCTTGGTGCTTTCTACTCCACTATCTTCTCAGAATCCTCTCCCCTAAAGTCACTCTTGACTGTGAGAAACTCAAAAAGATCAATCCTGTAAGCACTGTAAAAAAAAAAGCCAAATTTGCCCGTTATCTCTTTGCCACTCATTCTTGTAGGATCTCTCCAGTCTACCACAGACCCTTTCTTGAACTCCCAGAGCACTTCAGTACCAGTACAGCCCCTTGGATAATGTGTTATGCATGCTGCATACCATTACACTATTAGTTAGCTAATAACACCAGAGGAATAGAAGCTCAGGCACCCTCAAGTGTGATGTAGTCAGAAAAGGAGCAAATACGTTAGGTGGTGTCCTTGGCTATTATTAGATATCCAGGAAATTCTGGGGACCTGGTAACCTTCCTTATTTCTTCCTGAGCATCTAAGCTCCAGTTGTCCTAAAATGGCAGTACCAGTGCCACCACTGTTCTAGCTCTGCTTTTCTATATATATTGTTTTGTATTTCCCTCTCCTGGTTGGCTGATATTGCTCCTCAGAGGCTATAGCTTTAGACATGTGCACAGTCACCCTGGGCTGACCGTGGTTTTAGCAGGGTTCGCTTTGTCTCTTTCCCTGATCACACTCAGCTGTTAGGCTTCAGTAATTGCCAGCGGATTGCTCTATTATTAACAATACCTTGGGGCATAAATTTCTCCATACTCTGATATACTTAAGTTCAGACTCCTTTGCAGGTTAGTTTTTTAGTTCAGTGTTTTAGGTTGTTCAGACCCCAGAAAGGCTCATCTTATTTCTTCTTTCCCTGGTCCTCTCTGGTAAGCTATCCAGCCTGTGCTTTAGGTTGTTTCTTTCATGAAGCTGACATCGTCTGCTTAATTGCTTTCCCTCCAGTGGTTTGGAGTGTGCCCTTAGGCTTGACCTTCCTCCCTTTCTGTTTCAAGTGAAAATCAGTTTCTTGTACAAGAGTTTTGGAGCCGTCTTTGTTACAGCCTGCCTCTCCTGTCCAAAATCTCTGAGCCATCACTCCAGAGCTGGGAGCCAGGATAATGATGTACTTCTTCTGAGTGACACACCTGCTTTAGGAGCAGAGTACAAGGTGAGGGTGGTAGCTTTTGATCCTTTTGGCTTGCCTCTCCAGTGTAGAACCAATAGCCTATAGATGACCTGGGGTGCAGGTATTTTCAGTGGGCCCCAGTATTTTCAGTGTGTCGTGCCTGAGGTTGATCTTCCACCCTATGAGTGGGGTCTGATTTAAAGAAGGGATTCCCTGACATCTCAGCTACACTTGCTTGGAATTTAGCCTCTGCAGCACGTTGCTGGGGGTGATGAGAAATGCTGGTGCCTACCACTCCCAGGAATATATTATAGCCCTTGATTGTACTAGAGGAAGATAATGGTCTAGAAAAATAGCTTGATTGGTAGCTAGGGAGAAAGGGAGCCCTGTATTTTTGGCTACACCTGTCTGCAGCAGAGTTTCCATTGCACTGAGCTTGGAAAGGAAGGAAGAGAGCTTGTTGTGGTTCAGATGCCACAGACTCTCACTATTCTTCCTCAGTTTTAGTATATTTTCTTGAATAAATAGTTCTTCATTTGCCATAGGCTCTTAGAACAATTTCCAGAGGCTTTAAATGGTGAGATTTTTTTTTAATTTTCCCCGTTTATGCTTGTTTTGCTGGGGAGCAGGTCTGCAGCACTAGCATCTCACTGCCATTCCAGAGATGGAACGTTTGCATTTAGTAGGCGTCTGCTGACCTAAAAGTAGTCCTTCATAATGCCAAGTGGTGGTTTTTGTTTAAGCCTACGGTCTTGAATTTTCTTGTTCACTCTTTTTAGTGGAGCTTTTTCAGGAGGAAGGTTTATAATGGATGCTGCATGGGATTATTCTGCCATGTTAGAGATTATTCTATAAATTCAATATGATAACTTTACAAAACATCATTAGAACTTTCCTATCTGGCTGAACAAGCCATTCCTTTCTTATATTTGGTACAATATTTTAATTAGGTTTTCAGTTTTAAATGATGAAGTGTTGATTCTTGTGTAAGGCCCTTGGACATTAAAAAAAAAAAAGGTTAAGGGCCAGACCCAGTGCTGTAGTGGTTAGGTTCATGTGGTCCACTTCAGTGTCCCGGGTTTCACAGCTTGGGAACCCTGGCTGTGGACCTAGCACGACTTGTCAAGCCACGGTGTGGTGGCATCCTATGTAAAATGGAGGAAGATTGGCAAAAGATGTTAGCTCAAGGTGAATCTTCCTTGCAACAAAAAGAAAGGTCTCTTCTTCTTGAAGTGAACACTCTCCATTTTTTTATCAATTTCTGGATAGACTTCATCCTGCTTGCCACCAGTAGTCTAATTTTTGTCCATCACCCATACATATGTCCCCCTTTATCCCTTTCACCCAACCCCCAATGCCCTTCCCCTCTGGTAAACACTAATGTATTCTCTTTATCCATATATTTATCATCTTCCACATATGAGTGAAATCATGCAGTATTTGTCTTTCTCTCTCTGACTTATTTTGATTGACATCATACCTTCAAGGTCCATCCATGTTGTTGTGAATGGGATGATTTTGTCTTTTTTTATGACTGAGTAGTAGTCCACATCTTCTTTATCCATTCATCCACAGAATGGCACTTGGGTTGCTGCCACATCTTGCCTATTGTGAATAGTGCTGCAGTGAACATAAGGGTGCATAAATCTCTTTGGATCAAGGATTTCAAGTTCTTTGGATAAATACCCAGTAGTGGGATAGCGCAATCATATGGTTTTTCTATTTTTAATTTTTTGAGAAATCTCCGTACTGTTTTCCATAGCAGCTGCACCAGTTTGCATTTGCACCAGCAGTGCATAAGGGTTCCCTTTTCCCCACATCCTCTCCAACATTTATGTATTTTGGAGATCAACCCCTTGATGGGCAAATGATTTGCCAAAATTTTTCCCAGTCGATAGGCTGTCTTTTCATGTTGTTCATGGTTTCTGTTGTTCTGCAGAAGATTTTTAGTCTGATATAATCCCATTTGTTAACTTTTTCTTTTGTTTCCCTAGCCTGGGTAAACATGGTATTTAAAAAGATCCTTCTAAGACCAATGTCGAAGAGTGTACTGCCTATGTTTTCTTCTAGGAGTTTTATGGTTTCAGGTCTTACATTCAAGTCTTTAATCCATTTTGAGTTAATTTTTGTGTTTGGTGCAAGATAATGGTCTACTTTCATTCTTTTGCATGTGGCTGTCCAATTTTCCCAACACCATTTTTGAAGAGACTTTCCTTTCTCCATTATGGGTTCTTGGCTCCTTTGTCAAAGATTAACTGTCCATAGACGTGTGGTTTTATTTCTGGGCTCTCCATTCTTTTCCATTGATCTGTGTACCTGTTTTTGTACCAGTACTATGTGGTTTTGGTTACTATGGCTTTGTAGTATATTTTGAAGTCAGGGATTGTGATGCCTCCAGCTTTATTCTTTGTTCTCAGGATTGCCTTAGGTAGTCGGGATATATTGTTGCCCCATATGAAGTTTAGGATTCTTTGTTCTATTTCTGTGAAGAATGTCATTGGGATTCTGATTGGGATTGCATTGAATCTGTAGATTGCTTTAGGTAGTATGGACATTTGAACTATGTTTATTCTTCCAATCCATGTGCATGGAATCTCTTTCCGTTTCTTTATGTCTTCTTCAGTTTCTTTCAATAATGTCTTATAATTTTCAGTATATAGGTCTTTCACCTCTTTGGTTAGGTTTATTCCTGCATATTTTTTTCTTTTTGTTGTGATTGTAAATGGCATTCTATTCTTGATTTCTCTTTCTGCTAGTTTGTTCTTAGTGTATAGAAATGCAACTGATTTTTTAAAATTGATTTTGTGCCCTGCAACTTTGCTAAAGTTGTTGATTATTTCCAGTAGTTTTCTGTTGGATTGTTTAGGGTTTTCTATATATAGAATCATGTCATCTGTAAACAGCAAGAGTTTCACTTCCTTTCCAATTTGGATTCCTTTTATTTCTTTTTCTTGCCTAATTGCTCTGGTCAATACCTCCAGTACTATGTTGAATAAGAGTGGCAACAGTGGGTACCCTTGTCTTCTTCCTGTTCTCAGAGGGATGGCCTTCAGTTTTTCACCATTAAGTATGATAGTGGCTGTGGGCTTGTCATATATGGCCTTTATTATGTTGAAGTACTTCCCTTCTATAGACATTTTATTGAAAGTTTTTGTCAGAAATGGATGTTGGACCTTGTCAGATGCTTTCTCTGCATCTTCTGAGATGATCATCTGGTTTTTATTCCTCATTTTGTTAATGTGATGTATCACATTGATTTGCGGATGTTGAACCAGCCTGCATCCCTGGTATAAATCCCGCTTGATCATGGTACGTGATCCTTTTAATGTATTGCTGTATTTGCTTTGTCAATATTTTGCTGAGGATTTTTGCATCTGTGTTCATCAGGGATGTTGGCCTGTAATTTTCCTTCTTTGTGTATTGTCACTGTCTCGTTTTGGTATCAAGGTAATGTTGGCCTCATAGAATGAGTTAGGAAGGATTCCATCGTCTTCAATTTTTTTGAATGGTTTGAGAAGGATAGGTATTAAATCTTCTTTGAATGTTTGGTAGAATTCTCTGGAAAAGCCATCTGGTCCTGCACTTTTGTTTCTTGGGAGGTTTTTGATTACTGTTTGAATCTCTTTACTTGTGGTTGGTCTATTCAGATTCTCTATTTCTTCTTGATTCAGTTTTGGAAGGTTGTATGAGTCTATGAATTTACCCATTCTTCTAGGTCATACAATTTGTGGGCATATAGATTTTCATAGTATTCTCGTATAATCCTTTGTAGTTCTGGAGTATCTGTCGTAATTTCTTCTCTTTCATTTCAGATTTTATTTATTTGAGCCATCTCTCTTTTTTTCTTGGTGAGTCTGGCTAAGGGTTTGTCAATTTTGTTTATCATCTCAAAGAATCAGATCTTAGTTTTAGTAATCCCTTCTACTTGTTTTTTAGTCTCTATTTCATTTATTTCTGCTCTGATTTTTATTATTTCCCTCCTTCTGCTGACTTTGGACTTTGTCTGTTCTTCTTTTCTGGTTCTATTAGGTGCAGTTTAAGATTACCTATTTGAGGTTTTTCTTGTTCGTTGAGGTGGGCCTGTGTTGCTATGAATGTCCCTCTTAGGACCGCTTTTGCTACATCCCATAAGAGTTGGTATGTTGTATTTTCATTTTTCTTTGTCTCCAGGTATCTTTTAATTTCCCCTTTGATTTCTTCATTGATCTAATGGTTGTTCAGTAGCATGTTTAGTCTCCACACATTTCTGACTTTCTCAGTGTTTTTCTCATAGTTGGTTTCTAGTTTCATAGCATTGTGGTCTGAAAAGATGGTTGTGATGATTTGAATCTTCTTAAATTTATTGAGCTTGCCTTGTTTCCCAACATATGGTCTGTCTTTGAGAGTGATCCATGTGCACTTGAGAAGAATGTGTTTTCTGCTGTTTTTGGATGGAATACTCTATATATATCTATTAAGTCCATCTGATCAAGTTTTTTGTTTAAATTTACTATTTCCTTCTTGCCTTTTTGTCTGGATGATCTGTCCATTGATGTAAGTAGGAT
Organism: Equus caballus; assembly: GCF_041296265.1. Classification (NCBI taxonomy): domain Eukaryota; kingdom Metazoa; phylum Chordata; class Mammalia; order Perissodactyla; family Equidae; genus Equus; species Equus caballus. The sequence continues at coordinate 806,278 of NC_091686.1, read as the reverse complement.
GTTGAGGTCCCCTACTGTTATCGTGTTGCTATTAATTTCTCCCTTTAGGTCTATTAATAATTGCTTTATGTACTTCAGTGCCCCTGTGTTAGGTGTTATATGTGTTAATAAGTGTTATGTCCTCTTGTTTGAATGTCCCTTTTATCATTATATATTGTCCCTCTTTGTCTCTCGTTATCTTTTTTAACTTGAAGTCTACTTTGTCTGATATAAGTATGGCAACACCTTCTTTCTTTTGTTTACTATTAGCTTGGAGTATTGTCTTCCATCCCTTCACTCTGAGCCTCTTTAGAGCTGAGATGTGTTTCCTGGAGGCAGCATATTGTTTGGTCTTGTTTTTCAATCTATCTAGCTACTTTGTGTCTTTTGATTGGGGAATTCAATCCATTTATATTCAGAGTGATTATTGATATATGAGAGCTTAATACTGCCATTTTGCCTCTTATTTTCTGGTTTTGTGTTTCCATTGTTTCTCTTCCTTTATATTTCTGACTAAAATTTAATTTTGGTGGTTTTCTGAGGAGATTTTCTTACTTTTTGTGAATTGTGGCTCTGCTCTGATTTTTTGTTTAGTGGTTATGAAGTTTGTATATAAGATCTTGTAGGTGCAGTAGTCCATTTACTCATAGCCTCTTATCTCCATTAACTTAAGCATGTTCCATCCCTTCCCTCTTCCCCTTCTGAGTTATTGCTGTTACAAATTATTCTGTTTTTAATGTTGTGATTTTGTGACTAACCTGAAGTGTTATAGTTACTTTTGATTCTTTCTTTCCCTTTACCTTTTAATTTATAATTGAGTATTTGCCTCCCTGTTCTGATAGAGAGCTGTAGGTTTCTGATTATGTCTATCTATCTCCTTGCTCACAGCTTTGTAGACCTTTGCCTTTTTGTTTCCAGTGTGAGGGCATCTTTAATTATTTTTTGTAGGGGAGGTCTAGTGGCAATGAACTCCATCAGCTTTTGTTTATCTAGGAAAGCTTTTATTTCTCCATCATATCTTAAGGAAAGTTTTGCTGCACAGAGTATTCTTGACTGAAAGTTTTTGTCTTTCAGAATTTTGAATACATCATTCTGTTCTCTCCTAGCCTGTAGAGTTTCTTCCAAGAAATCCTCTGAAAGCCTGATAGGGTTTCCTTTACAGGTTATTTTCTTTTGCCTTGCTTCCCTTAATATTTTTTCTTTGTCATTGACTTTTGCCAGTTTTAGTATTAGATGCCTTGGAGAAGATCTTTTAGTATTGATGTAATTAGGCATTCTATTATCTTCGTGTGTTTGTAAATCTGCTCCTTCCCTAGGTTTCGGAAATTCTCATCTATTTCTACGAAGAAGCTCTCTGCTCCTTTTCCCTCTGGAATACCTATAATCCTTATGTTGCTTTTCCTAATTGAGTCAGATATTTCTCAAAAAATTCCTTCGTTTTTTTTAAATCTTATTTCTGTCTCCTCCACCTGTAGAATTTCTGTATTTTTATCCTCTAAATCACTAATTCTTCCTCCCGAACATCAGCTCTATTTCTTAAGGATTCTTGATTATTTTTTATTTCATTAATTGTGTCTTTCATATCCAGAATTTCTGCTTGTTTTTTTTAATAGTTTCAGTCTCTTTGGTGAAGAGATTCATTTTATTCCTGAGCTCATTGAAATGTCTGTCTGTGTTTTCTTGTAAATGTCTCAGTTTCTTTATCACATCTATTTTGAATTCTCTGCCATTTAGGTTGTAAATTTCTGTGCCTAGGGTTGGTTTCTGGAGAATTGTCATTTTCTTTCTAGTCTGAATTGTTGCTGCAGTTTCATGAACTAATCTTTTGTCAGGGCATTTGTGGTAATGTTACACCACAGATTCCACTTTTATCACTATGGGGAAGCAGGGACAGAGTTTCTGGTCCCACCCTGTCTTCTAGAAGCTGTGGGGTACTATGGGTGCTTGCACAAGTCTGGGGAGTGCTCAGGTGCTTGTGTGGACTGTATTTGATGGGCGTGGCTTCCTTGCTGGGACCAAGCCAGGGCCACTCCTTGGGGCTGCAGGGGCAGCATGGGTTCCCCTCTCACCCCGGCCAGGAAAGCCATCACAAGCAGGCTAAGGGCTGCTGCCACCTCTTCCTACTGTCGCTCCAGGGCACATTCCCACTTTTGTGGTTCAGCAGTAATATGGGCACTCATGCAAGCCTGGAGTGCACTTCCCCGGCCGTGTGGATCTGCTGCCATGAGTGCTGAAGTGAGCACTCTTAACATGACATATAAATAGCATTCTCCTATTATGACAGAGTTAAAAGACTAATTAGAGGTTCATTACTCACTATAAGGTTTACTGTTTGCATTACAACCGTCTGCATACTTTCCACATCAATAAAGATGTACTTTTGGAGTTAATGTTAAGTTTCTTAAATTATTTCATGTAGCTATTTGAAAGGAAGCTTTAATGCATTTAATATACACTTAATTTTCATGCTTAATCACTATTGTACTTGTTTCTGCTTCAAGAGAAATATATTTTTAATTTTACATGTAAAGTTTAGGTACTACTTTAATCAAATTCCATAATCTTGAGGAAATTATTTACTTCTCAGAATTATCACTAATTTCAGATTTTGTACAGCTGGACTGGGCATTTGAGCAATTTTTGTTATTGTCAAGTGTACTCACTGTGTATATTACATTAATAAGATAAGCTTTACCTAATATTTGTTTTTGAATGAGTTAGAGGCCATGAGTATGTCTTATTATTTTAATAAGTTGCTTTAACTTGATGTTTATTAATGATCTGATTGTTTGGTTTTAACTTAGTTCATATATAAAGAGCTTTATACTATAAAATGTCATGTGTTGGTAGTGTTAGCATTTCACTAATGTGAGTATCATAACTTGTAAAACTAATCATCTGTTGAGTTTCTGACCAGCACAAATGTCACCTTCTCAGTGATGCCCTCCCCAAATTCACCCAAAACTTGAGTACCTCTGCCAACTCAGTTCCCACAATACATGTTCATAATTCTGGCTGAGCCATTGCCAGGTGGTATTTGTCTGTGTCCACATCCCTCTTCTCCAGAGATGCAAAGCTCCTCAAAGGCAAGGAGCACGCCTCACTTGTGTTCAGCTAATACCTAACTGAGTGCCAAGCACATAGCAGGTGCTTAAAAGATGTTGAATGAGTGGGTGACTATGACATTAAAGAAATCTTAAGGATCATTTCATCTAACCAGATCGTCTTATACACAAGGAAATGAAGCCCAGAGAGATTAATGCTTTGCTGTATTTTTTCTAAGTTATTTGAATTCATTACACTTCAAGGATTTTATCACTACAGTGCTTTAGATTCAGCAAAAATATTCCCTTCCAGTATGTACCGGAAATGGTGCATAGAAACCATGTAGATAAATTATCTCATTAAGGCCACTGTTAGTCTAGTCTGCAGAAAGTTCCTCTCTGGTGTTAGAAAGGGACCTGAGACCAGTTAAAAAGAGGAGACAGTACACAAATCAAAAGTTCTTTGACTAGATGGGGTATAACTGCCTACTGTTAGAGATTTGTTTTTGAGTGACTGTGAGTTTAAATCATTCCAAATAACTCATTTTGTATATTTAACTGTCCTGCCCTTGGATTTAGAAGAGGAATAATCTGCTAAACTTTGCTTACCATATGTATTGTGTTTTGCATTTCAGTCTGACATAGCAATTATCAGAGAGACTGACATCTTCTACTCATAAATTTTATTTTATCATTTTTTTTTGAGGAAGATTGGCTCTGAGCTAACGTCTGCCACTAATTCTCTTTCTGCTGAGGAAGATTGGCCCTGAGCTAACGTCCGTGCCCATCGTCCTCTATTTTATATGTGGGACACCTGCCACAGCATGGCGTGCCACACAGGTCTGCGCCTGGGATCTGAACCAGTGAACCCCAGGCCGCCGAAGTGGAGCACATAAACCCAACCACTATCCCACAGGCCAGCCTCTACTCATAAATTTTAGAGCATTCATCACCTTAATTGAATCTTGCCACTTAAGAAATAAATTACTTTCAGGTTGAATTTGATTTTAAATGTCTAGCCATTATTTTTGTGAGCAAAATTGAGGTTTCTTCTCTAACTCAAACCCCTTGAGTAGGAGCCCATGATATAGTAAAAATTAAGAATTCTATTCAAAATGAAACAACTCAGGGGGCAGAAATGCATAAAAGATACATTTGGGGGGAAGTCCTTTAACATCTGTTTAGACTAACACACAACCTAGACTAACACACAATCTTTTCATTCAGAGAAAGTAAGCACTCAGAAGTCCAGCCTGCTGTGTTTCAGCTGCCAGAAGAACAGTGTTTGGATGGCAGTGCTTGTGTAGGCAGCTGTTGAACAGTTCGCAGGGATGATGTCTTTATATGTTTGTAAATGAACACATAAGTGGACATGATAAGAAAGGATCCGGATTTGGGCATGTAAGGGACTAATGAATACACTAATGGAAGCCTTATTATATAAACCAAATGGATGCAGACTGACTTCATTACCTAAGGAAAAAAATCAGGCCATATATGGTTCTAAAATTTGTATTATAAAACCTTCATTTAAATAAATTTACTATAATGAGAGTTGATGGAAAATCTGAAAATCTTAGTGATGATTAATGCCAAGTTCTTGTTCTCCACTTCTTTCTGTCATTAAGGCTTATCATCTCTAATGAATTCTTTACCTTCTGGAACATAGAGGACTCTTCTAGAAGATAGAAGTCCTCTTCTCATATTGGAATTTTGAATTATAAAGTCAGTTAACCCATAGAAACATTACAAGATTTAAAATATTAAAACTGCAAATTCCCTCAGATTCCTTAAGAACCTAATCTCATAGGAGTAGAGGAAATGTGTAACTTCAACTGAGATATACGTATAACACTAGAATTCAAAATATTGTTGTCTTTGAAGATCATTAACTTAAAATAATTACCTTGAATATATTTCTCTTAAAAATTCAACATACAAGTTATGAAAAATAAATTCCCTATGATAAAAATGTAGTAATTAAAATATAACCGTTCCTTACTTGTTAATAATCCTCCTCAAATGAAAATCATAACCCCTTCCACATTCAGTTTCAGGACAGTTAGGTTCCCATCATCATTTGCTGCCAGCAACCTGTGACTTGGATTTGATTGTTTTCACCTGAGATTTTCGTGTGCATACACTATCTGAAATAAATAAATCCAACCTTTTTTTTCTTACAACAAAAGTGCTTCTGATAATGATTTGCTTGCTGAAGGAAGGCAAGGCAGGAGTATGTTTGTTGTTTACCGAGCACTAACGGCTTTCAGTCTTGTGATAGTGTGTGCCTGTGTTATGGAATATGGTGTCTGAGTCTCTCTGTATCTTGTGTACACTCTCTGAAGTTAGAGGTGGTCAGAGCTCTCTGCTAAGCATAGTGAGTCTTCATTTGGGACCCAATGTTTCGGGATAAGAAAGAGAAAGAAAGGAAAGGGAAATTTAGATGGAAGGTTATGAACTTAAATAGTGAAATTTTGAAATGATTCCTAGAAATTTAGATTTCTTCCTAAGAATAGTATCTTGTGAATGGGGACCCATTCAAACAGCTTCCTCGTGTCCTCTTACCAAATTAATATTATTTGGCAGTATTATTGGTTATTGGGAAATATAGGAAGTAGGGTTGGTTCTCTGCGAACAAATATGTAACCAAAGCAATAATCTATCAGATACCTGTGCCTCAAATTGAGTCTGCAGACATATATTTAATTTTTTTTTGCCCATACTGCTTAGAATATTTTAATTAGATTTCAGTATTTTTTTAAAATGTGATTTTTCACATTTACAAAATCACGTTTCCATAATAACAACGATTGCCGGGAGCTAATTAGTTGCTGTCCTCTTTGGTCGGTGATGAGCTCTTTTTGGTTCATCTGAGTCCCTACTTCCTACTATCTCCTCTATCCTGAGACCCTTAGTCAGTTTGCGTGCCCTGCACCCTTTTGCTATCTGATCATCTTGGTTGTGCCAGGACCTCTTAACTTATTTAAGTTAGGGCCTCATGCCTGACAGCGTTTGAGTTGACCTCTGAGCTACAGAATGCAGTTAAACTGCTGCTGCGAAGGGCAAGAGTTGTTGGCATTAGCTGGTTCATCTTAATGATTTCAGCAGTCATATGGCCCTCAGTGTACTTTTTCTGAACAGATGGAAGCAGGTGAAAGATATTTTTATTCTGCACTCTTATGCTGCTCTTTCGCTAATGTAACTAGGCCTAAGCAAAACTGGGCTGTACTGTAGAACAGACGTAAACATGAGCTTGGCATCTCCTCCTGGCTCAAGCATAGAAACAGTACAGATTATGATACTGCTTTGAATCATTCTTTATGGAAATGTCTAAAGCTTCCAGAAAACACTACAAAGGTTTTATTAACTGTATTTTCCAAAATGAACCATAGTACTCCTTTGGAAATACAGTGACTATCATCATTTAAGGAGAATTTCTTCGTGCAGGAACTCTAAATGACGTTATGAATGCTTTTTAAAAATTGTCATCAGAATATTTTTCTTAAAATGTCGGGACTTCACACTGAAATGATACAGTACCAAAAATCACAATGTTTAACATCTTTCTTCAGACTATAGTATATCAAAAGGGTGTTAGGTACCCATTATCATTAAACTTTAAACTTTGATCATAATCATAAGACTTTGTTTTGTTTTTCCTAATATGGTTTAGTTCACATAGTCCAACTTCCAATTTAAGTTTCTAAAACTCCTAAAGCTTCCTTTTGATTCCAACTTTAACCAAAGGGCTCTTCTCTTGAAGGGAAAGCTGTACTGCACTTGGCAACAATTAAAATGCCTTACCTTAATCCTCTCAAGCTATGAATGGAAATAATTGAAGTATAAAGTTATTTTTGTAAACATAAACATTTACTGTTTTTGTACACACTTGACTATGTGTCTGCATTTTCTGGGGAGGAAACTCCTTGCACATTGAATATTTTCACTGTTCTACTTGTTAGAAGATTCTAATGAAAAAGGATTTAACTGAGTTTGGGGTTTATATCCTGAATATTTTACTAACTCAGAATGTTATCTTTTGTTAAGGATTATTTCTTCAAAGAAATACCAGTGATCTCAGCTATCATCATAGTGTTTCTATTAGCATTTTTAAAATTAGTTTTCAAGACAGGAAAGGCAAACCCATGTACAGAATATGTGTCTACTCCTTAAGATGAATTGCTGCCACTTCTAGGGTGGAAGAGAACCAATGTAATCACCTTGCCCCCAACTCTTTATTCTCCTCCACGCTGCACCCCATCCTTCCTACCCCACCCCTTACCCCCTGCCTTGATCAAGCACCCTCAGAATGTAGTCTCATGCAGACTTTCCTGGCTCCTGCCAGTCAGTGTTATCTAGAACCTGGGCTTCCTTTACATGTCTGTCACAATCCTGGTCAGATTATTTTGTAATTTAACCCCACTTTTTGGCATGGTAGCCAAGAGAGAAGGTGAGGCAGACTCTAGGAAGTGGGAAGCATGTTGCCTAATGGGAGCAGAAATCTGTCATCGTCAAACGAGAGAGAACACTAGCCTTCAGAAGAAACTTCTCCATCATCTTCCAACAGGAGCAAACACCAGCCTTTAACAGTGAAGAGTGGGCCACTTCTGCAGGCTCTGAAGGTTCAAGTGAATCTGGGGATTCAAAATTTTCAGGTTCCTCGGCAGGTGTTCCTATCCCATGGGTCAAGTATCATTTTTTCCCAACTGGGGCCCTAACCTTAGCACAGCAGACCTGCTTAGGTTGAGAATTCAACCTTCTTGGGAGCTCTTCTACTCTCAACATTATTACATCCTGGTCTTGACCCTCAGCTTTCTTTGCCCTCCTGCTGCAGGAGATGAGAACTTCTTTATGTGATGCCCAAGAGGCCCTCTGGCTTTCACACTTAGCTTTTAATTTCTGATCAATCATGCTTAGCTTTTGTGACTTTTCTATATTTCCTCAATTGAGCTTAGCAATAGCCATCTAATTCCACTATCCTTATCGTTAGTGTTTACCTTTTACTTCTCAAAAATCTTAAAAGCACATCCACTACTACATTCCCTTCCACCAGAATAGCGCCAGTAAAACGTTTTGCAACTCGCTGTGCACTACTTACCCCCAAGGAACGAGTCCTTAACGCCAGCCCCATGTTAGGTGATACAACTCCAAAATCTTAGTGTCCACCTTCTCTGATCACTTTTGGTATCAACTGTTGTAGACTGGGTTCCCTGGCAAGCAGACTGAGGTGGAGATTAGTATGCAAAAGTTTACTTTTAGGGAGTGCTCTTATAGTCAATACCACTGAAAGGGAAGGGAAGGAAGGAGAGCTGGGCTATGATTCAGTGTCGGTAAAAGCCTCAGCTGACCCTAGGACCTCTGTATGCGGGATGGCCCTGCGGCGTTTTCCTGAGTTGTGGTGAGGGGGTCTAGTTTTTATTCCTCTGAACTGACCAGTTATTGAATACAGGTTAGTGCAGAAAGAAATGCAAGCTTTGGCAAGGTAGCTCTGTTCAGCCAAAGCTGTTCCGAAGAGGGTGACTACTTAGGGCTGTCTGCCAGCAGCATTTCCAGCAGCTGAGGGAATAAGTCCTTCATTCCGAAGAGGGGATCTGGGTGGCATGTCACAGCACCCATTACGGTTTCATTGAGTACATTTCCTTTAATTTTATTGTGCGAATTACTCTTTACCATGTGGGAGGGTGAGAACTTTATTGCTTTGTTGACTAAAATTTTTTTCTTGTTATTCTCCTTTCATTCAAAATCTGAGGCATGATTCATCGTATTGGATTGTTAATAATTGTCTCTTTTTATTTCTCTACATAATGAATCATTTATTTTCCTATAACCTCTTTACCTCTTTACATTACATACATTATATAGTTGAATTCAAACATTACATAATTGAATAGTGAAATGAAATTTTTTTAAATCTGTTTTACAAGGTACTTCCAATCCCTTATCTCACTTTACTATTTTTCAAAGTCTTAATAATAGTTAGTGAAACTATGAAAATAGAATTCAGCAAACATTGTGTGTTATAGTTCTTAAATTTTCTAAATATGAGTGAAACAATAGGAAGCTCATTATTTATCACCTTTTATGCAAATATATTGAGACTAATGCAACACCGATAGAAAAAAACATTTTGTGTTGTTTTTCCAGGAATGGTGATAGATGGCTGGTAGCCATCTACCTCTCCCATCTAACTATCCCTACTTGGTCATTTGTGATAACAGACGAGCTCTTGCAAATCCATGAAGCTAACTGGCTTATCAAGGCAATGAGCCTTTGATCCCTTGTTGGAAAGATGCCTTCTCATTTATTCTCAAATGGGTTAAGAATTTCAACAGTGTAATGTTTTCAGTTTAAACAAATTCACCTGTTATATAATTGCATAATTGCCCCTTTTCTGGATTTTGCTTCTTTCGAATAGCTCAGAGCTTACATTGACGTGGCTCTCAGTGATTCTTAGAAATTTCTGAGGCTATTAATCTGTTATCACTTTCTTATGGTAATTATCCACATTTTCAGGTAGTATAAAAAGATAAGAGCATGTTTAATGCTTAATACAGTAGTCACTGTGATCAGTCATATTTATTTTGAATGAAATGCTTTAACATAAGACTTTTCTTTTCCCTAGACTCTGTTTAAAGATGCAATATATTGTATTTTTAGACAGTTCAAGCAAATTTGCAAAAACCACAGTATATATAACATGGTATCATTTAGTTATTCAACAGTCATTTAAACACATACTATTTTCAAGCACATAGGAACCACAAGGATATAAAAATATTAGGCATGACTCCTCCCCTCAGGAAGCTCAGGAAAGACAGATGTGAAACGAGAATATCATGGTGTATTGTAATAACTGTGACGATAGAGATATCATAGTGGAATAACAATGGAGGGAAAGATATTAGGCATAGGGAATGGAAGGGCCTCAGGAAAGATGGGAACGCTTGAGCTCATTTTGAAGAATTAGTTCACCAGGTGACTGTGAGTTAAAAGGATATTACAGAGAGTAAGTTTCTTGTGAAGGAGTAGCAGGAAATGAGCCTGGAAACGCAAGTAGGTAGGTCTTCATATAAGGAAGAGAGATCCTAGGAGAGAAAAAATGAGGTCATATTTGCACTTTTGTTTTTTAATCATGCTGATGGCAATGTGGAGAAGACGCAAGAGAAGGAGAGGAGATTGGCTAAGTTACACCATCACGCAAATCTCAGATATTGTTTGGGAGTTTTCCTACATAAATGTGGAAGTAAACACTTCGTTGGTAATGTGTGTTTGACAGAGTAAGGAAATTATCTTTGTCAAAGGCTACATTTCTATATCTATAGGCAAAGTATCCTTAGTGTGGGGGAAATAAATGTGGAGATATTTGTACATTGACATAAAGAGTGGTTCTACCAACTCGGAGTCAGGAGTTTTGAGTTCAACTAATGATAAAATTGAACAAATTACTTAGCGCTCTGGGGATTCTATGAAAATCTTTATTATTATAGTTATAAATTAGCTTCAATTCATATGAAACCTTTACAGAAAACACATTAAAACGTGAATGAGAGTGTTCTAAACATATATAATGGGGGGAAAAAACCCTTTTCTTTAAAATAGACATGGCATTCACATCACTGAGAATAATTTCTATTTTTTTAAAGCATGAAAGACTAATATCATGACTCAACTCATCATTTTACAACTTTATATATTCCCTAAGTAAAATTGCCATTATGCGAACATCATAAATGCCGCTACTAGAATAGATTTGCAGTTCACCTGGCCTTTGCATTAATAGGATGTTTGATTTGACTGTCAACCTATTGTTTTTCAAAAAATTCTATCAAAATTCTTGCGCTTTCCAATAAAACAAACTTTCTTTATTTGGAATATCTAAAGACAATTCTGCTACTCAAAATTTGAATATAATTTATTGTTCATTCAACATGAGTTCTAAAGATTCTAGATGCTGTAATACTGTGATTTAAAATTATGCTGAAACTTGACTATGATATGTAGGTTAAGTGTAGCTTTTAGGGTGAGAAAGCAAAATGTGATTATAATCAGAATGTATTTTTTTTTAAAAATGTGTAAGATAAAAAAGTAGTGCACCTAATTGTTCTTAAAAATAAAAAATGCTTTTGAAGGACTAATACCAAATGCTCTCCTTAAATACATTTTCCTTCATTGCGCTAATACAGGATCATCGGCTGTTTTTTCTTTGATGGATCAAGCTTGTTAAAATATCATTTAAAATATGTTTAAGTGCAACTATATTAATAACTATTTTTATGTATTGCATTTCTTCCTCTTTTTACAAGTACACATCAGTAACAAAAATTTAAATTCTATTATTTTCCTTCTAGATTTATTCCTTACGACATCGCCTACCTCTGATACATTCCAGTTTGAGATATGGGAAAATTTGGTAAGAAATCTTATCTTTGAAGCATTTTTAACTGATGGCTTTCAGTAAAAGCACACAATTTTAGAAAATAAAATGAAAGTAATCACTTGGTCGGTTGGTTTCAGCAATAAATAGAACAGCTTTAAGAATCTTTGGTTGCATTGCTGCATTCAAACTGCTGAATATTACTGAAGAAAATGATTTATTCAGCATCAATTCCTCTGCAGATTTTTAGGCATGACTGCAAATTAAACCAATCAGTCTGCCCTAATGCACATGTTAACAGGGCCCCCACCAGGCTGTCAGCTGTTGAGAGAGGTTACTGTCATTTAATTTGTCAGCATGATGGTTTATTGAAGAAAACCCTTTTAGAACAACTAATTTTTTTCCTTGACTTCAGGCTTATCTAAAAAAATAAGAACAACATACACTAAGGTTCCTGCCAACTTGACCAAAATTAAGGAGTCTTTCCCAATATGTTTTTTTAATTGCAAGTAGAAGATTCCCAAACTGATGTCATGATTTTATTTTATTTTTAGCTTGATATAGATTATATGAAAGATTAATTAATGAAGAATAAACCACTTGAAATCTTAAAGTTGAATTTCAGGCTACTCAGTAAAGGACAGGATTTGAAGACAGGCCAAATTGGCCAACTGATTGACATTCGTCTAGTAACGGTCAAGTATTAAGCCTCACTAAGAGTGTCTGCCTCATAGAATGTTTCTGAAGCTTAAATGAAACAATGTGGGTAAAGCGCCTGGCACACAGTAGACACTTAACCAAATTTTAGTTTTAGATCTCTTGATTTCCCATCTGCTTATTCTTGATTGTCTTTTATTCAGTCCACATTAAACTTATAACATAATAGGTTTTTATTAAAATATTGATGAAAATTAAGCAGATTTTTAAAAATGTAAAGCACAAGCTTATGGAAGGAGATTATTATCAGCTATCTCTTATAGCATAGTCAGTGATGTTGGTCATGACTCAAATTTCTTCGTGGAAGGAAACTAGGATGAGGGGAGGAGCTTTGTTTAGACAAGATCAGGGTTTCTAAATACTACTACTTCTAAACTAAGCAATTTGATCTTTTTTTTTCATTTAATGGGGCAAGGAAAAGGAAGAAAGACATCTAAACCAGAAAGATTTATCTTTCTTTAATGCTCTACTTTTTAAAAAAATATAATTACATTTGTTTTTCAGATGATGCAAATATGATTGTTATATTCTTAATGATTACATAAATTAAATCTCCTACTGCTGGAGATATTTGTTTTCAGGTGGACTTGAAAACAATACCTCAAGTAGATCTTGACATATTAGAAAATTAGAAAATAAGAAAATCATTTTGATTGATTAACTGGTATCCATCTGGGGGAAAAAAGCCTCATTACAAGTAAATATAATGCATATATAAAATTATGAAACACTTTTAAGTATATAATGTCCTCTCAGCCTAGGCTAATTAAAGGTAATAAAATGATACAACTCAATAGGAGAAAAATCTTCATGAAGAGACTAGATTTTGATTGGGATCTTTTTTCCTTTTATTATTGTTTTCTTTAAAGAAAATTAATAAATTGGCTATTGGACAATAGAGACTAAGAGTTGTACTTGCTATAAAACAACTGGGTCAGATACCCACATTCACAGTGAATAAGTCATTAGTACAAATTAAGGATAATATAGACTCAAAGTTAACTAGTTCAGATAAAATGTAGGCTTTGTAAAATGGAGGATCATTTTCAGTTGGAGATTGGGCAACCAATTTGCAGTAGCACACTAATTGACAAAAAACCCTCAAAACCTATAAAACATGTTAGCTAGTAGAAGAATGAGCTGCCACAAATGTTTTCAGAGTGTCAGTTGTGTGCATAGCCCCACAGTGGGTGCTCTGGGAGATACAGAAGTGAATAGAGCTTCCGGGGCAGGAGGAGGGCTAGGAAGTGAATGTGGGCAACTCCGGCGATAATAATGAGAGGCACAAACCTCATGCTACAAGCAATTAAAAGACAGAACAGTTGCTTCCATTTGATGTGCCCAGGCTCATCAGGCAAGGCTTCCAGAAAGATGTGGTATTTGCAATGGCTAGTAGAGATGAGCAGGATTTTAGTGATCGAAATTAAGAAAAAGGAAGAGAAGGGCAAGGAAGTGCACAGGGAACACAAGGTATATTCAGAGTAGAAGTGGCTGGCTTGGGCCAGAACATGAAAAGATAGTGGAAGGTAAGATTGGAAGAATTGGTTTAGATAAGATCAGCAAAGGCCTCAACTTCTAAACTAAGTAAGTTGATCTTTTAAGAATTTATTGAGAAGCTTTTAAAGGTTTTAGGACTGAGGGTGAAATGAATAGAGATTTCCTTAATTGCAGTTAATGTGGCTACTGCATATCAGATAGGTTTGCATGGAAAATCTGGAGGTGGGGACATAGGTGGAATTTACTATAACCCGGGAAAGAAGTGAATGATTAAAAGAGTAAAATGTTGGAATGGACAAGAAGGGATAGATATGAGAAGACAGGATGACCATTACTGCAAGGGTAACTTGTGTTTTATACTGGTGACCAGTAAGAGAAAAGGCAAAATATCTAATTTGGGGCAGGAAAAAAATCAGGTAAGAGACACATCAAGGAATTGGTTAGAAATGGAGAAGGTAGAACTCTAGGAAGAGAGTAGATAAGCATCATGAAGGGAAAGAGTAAAGAGAAGAATCGCAAGGCCAGAGCCTTGGACAACACCTGTGACCCTTTACGTCAGAAATTTTCAATCTTAGACTATTGCCACTTGGGGCCAGATAATCCTTTATTGTGGGAATCTGTCCTCTGCGTTGTAGGTTGTTTAGCAGTATCTCTGGCCTCTACTCACTTAGATGCTGGTAGCCACCCCCTAATTGTGACAATCAAAAATGTCTCCAGGGTCTAACCTGGTGGCGCCCCAGTTAGGTTTGCACATTCTGCTTCGGCAGCCTGGGTTCACCAGTTCCGATTCTGGGCACAGACCTAGCACCGCTTATCAAGCCATGCTGTGGCAGGCGTCCCACGTAGAATGTAGAGGAAGGTGGGCACAGATGTTAGCTCAGGGCCAGTCTTCCTCAGCAAAAAGAGGAGGATTGGCAGCAGATGTTAGCTCAGGGCTAACCTTCCTCAAAAAAGAAATGTCTCCAGACGTATATAAACAAACTTATGGACAAGAAGAACAATTTAGTGGTTACCAGAGGGAAAGGAGAGGCAGGGGAGACACAAGGGGTGCAAGGGCACATTTATATGGTATTTGACAAATACTAATGTACAACTGAAATTTCACAATGTTATAAACTATTTAAACCACAATAAAAAAAAATTTTAACAAAACATGTCTCCAGACATTGCCCAATATCCCCTGGAGAACAAAATCACCCGCAATTGAGAATCATTGCTTTACGTGAATAAAGACGTGGACACGTGATAGTTATTGTAATTGATTCGTGATCATTTTTTTAGCATTATAAATACAGCAATTTTAACATGAAATATTAAGACACGCAGGCCAGAAAAGGCAGTCATCCGTGAAAAGATACTTGTTACAACCTAGCGCTTGTGGTTAGAATTCAAGTCGAAAGTGGCAGACAGTCTCCTCTGTCCATGGCAGTGGGTTAGCTGCTTCAGTGGTGCTTGTAGTAGTTGTGGTAGCAGAAATAGTATTGCTACTAGTGTTCCTACTACTACTAATAGTTAATGTTAACTAAACACATACTGTGTGCATATACTGTGCTGAGCACTTTATATGGCTATCTCACTAATCCTCACAAAAACCTTGTAAAAATACATTTTAGAGATAAGTGAATGATGCTTAGATTAGAACGAACTGACTCAGACCTTACCGCTAGCTGGTACTTGAGCTAGGAAATCTGGATCTAAAACTTATACCCTTGTCATTGTACAATCATTCCAGAAACCAAGTAGGCAAAAGAAAAAGTGAAGGACGTAGCTGCAGCAGAACCCCAAGTGAGGTGGCCCAACTCTGGACTGCAGGAGTCCCGTGAAGGCCAGTAAGAACAGCGTGGTAAGGAGTGGGCCAGGCTAGAGTGGATGAGTCTCAGAAAGCAGCCCATGAAAAAAGTGCTCGCAGCTAGTAAGCACAGGACTGCCATTACAAAAGCACCTTGTCATTGCCTGATAACTTTACATTTTGCAGAACACTTTCTGATCTATCATTCCATCGATCCCCTGCAGAACCCTGCAAGTAGACAGTTCATTTATTCCCTTGTAACATTAAAAACCAAGACCCAGAGTAAATGGCTGTTCCAAAGTTTTACAACTTATCAATGAAAGCAGGACTGGAACCCATGTCATCTCACTCCATGTCTAGTGCCCTTTCTTCCAGTCTGTTCTGCTCTCTCAGTGTAAAGAAGCATTGGTCACATGTTTATCTTTCCTACACTAAATGGGTATATAACAGCTTCATCTTTGAAAGTGTGTTGTCATGCATCACTTTAAAATGTGTTATCTAGTAAGAGTAATAACATTGATGATGAAGTTTATTGAATCATTTTTAAATGACACTAATCCAATTGGAAATGAGCATATAGGTTTGTACTGCCAAATGAAGTAAAGAATAAGTAATAATAATGATGGGAAGCTAAATTTAATAAAGTATTGTCTTTTCCCCTATATGTCATACATATAATGTATTCTGCATGCTTTCACTCTAGCAAGAATATATTCTCTTTCTCCAGCAATTAGAAGGGGGTATTGCTTTTCTTCTGTTGAGGTTCACGGTGAATGTAGCGTCTTAGAGATGGGAGGCCATCACCTGGAAAGTACTCATGTTTCTTTTCTTTTCTTTTTCTTTTTTTTTTTTTTTTGAGGAAGGTTAGCCCTGAGCTAACTGCTGCCAATCCCCTCTTTTTGCTGAGGAAGACTGGCCCTGAGCTAACATCCATGCCCATCTTCCTCTACTTTATACGTGGGACGCCTACCACAGCATGGCTTTTGCAAAGTGGTGCCATGTCTGCACCCGGGATCCAAACAGGCAAACCCCAGGCCGCCAGGAAGCGGAATGTGCGCCCTTAACCACTGCGCCACCGGGCCAGCCCCCAGTACTCATGTTTCTTGATGGAGATGCTTCATGAGGTTATATCTGGAAACATTTCTAGATATATTTATTAAGTTTAACAGAACTGCAGTGGGGTAATTTGTTCATTTGAGTCAGTCTAATAGGTTGATATTCAGCTGTATGTTATATGAGGCTGATGTATTTTAAGAGAGATTTTTCCATTCATTCTAGAATCCTTCTGTCCACTCTGTACCAAATACTGTGATCTTTCTGAAACACAAAAGCACCTGATACTTCAGTCAGAAATTTGTCAACTTTGATACATCTGTAGTATAATCTCAGGTACTCAGTAAGACTAGAGAAGATCCTAAGGTTCAAGACACTTGTGTAGATCAGATTTCTATAGAAAAATCATTCAAAAGCTACATCATGTACTTTAATAATGACAGAGGAAACACGTTTCTGCATGTGGATAATGCAGTGTTAAAATGGTTGGAAAATTGCCTGTCACAAAACAAGGCTTACTCTCTTCCTCATGGTCCTCAAGCATTTGGTCTGCATGCTTTCAATGTAGCACTGCCTTTCTCTGGAAATGTCAGGCATGATTTCTTAGAAATTAACTTGCAGATTTGCAGTATCCTTAGAGGAACAAAAATGGGGAAATATCTTAAAATTTTTAAATATTTAAAATATATAGGGATTTTATATAAAGTATATAGGAATCAGAGTCAGTATATCAAATAGTGAATAGATGTGTCAATGATAAGAAGAGAGTACTATATAAAACTGAGAGGTCAAAATCTTAAATTCGGTGTTTTGGTTTATTTTTCTTGTGTAATAATCTAAAATTATAGAAAGGAAAGGCAGTAATTTAAAGAAGTACATATTATTTTTGTAAGTCAGATGTGTACTACTACATTTTGGAAAGAGTAACGGAGATGAAGAATGTCTAATGGGTTCTCCTTTTTTGTTTAACTTAGCTGCTTCTGACTAGTACATGCCAGCTGTTGTAATCTTTTGCTCCCCTTCTCATTGATACATAAACTTGAGTTAATAATGCATTGGCCCTTTAAGGATCAATATAATTCTCATCTCACTTGAATATCTTCTTACCTGTCCCCAACAGACTCTTCTTCCCTTGAAATGTATAAAACATAGTGTCTTTGCTACTTACTTGTACCACTTACATGTTACCTTCAGAAATTCTATTTTCCTGACTTATATCTTATCTCCCAACTGGACTGTAAGCCCTTTGACAGTGGGAAATATTTTTTATACTTCTTTCCATTTCCAAAACCTTCCATGGTGCTTGAAAGTAGAAGACATGCACTATGTCTGAAATTATGATGATAATTTAGTAAAGGATATCATACCAGATTTGAGAGCAAGGAAAACATTCCAGATGCACATCTTCATCAACTCACAGCAGTTTCTTTTGTTTTATGGTAAAAGTGGAACAGGAAATTAGAATAATTTTTATGCAGTACAACAAAAGCCTCAAATTATTAATTTCCCTGCTTCAGTTAAAATGCTTTGTTTCACACTTGACAAATGACTGAATTATGATGGTCTAATCCAAAATCTTCTGCCTTTAACAGGATGGAAATTTCTCTGTCAGTGCTGTATTTGAAAAGCCTCCCAATATGATGGTGGTTGGACAGTCGGCATTTGCAGACTTTGGTAAGATTGTTTTCATCTTTCAAATTCTCCCCCTCTCTCTGACCTAGTGATATTAATTCCCCATATTAGAAAATAACGTTAGTGTCTTCAGAACTATTATAGATTTAAAAGATGCCTCTTCTAGTAATCTATATGACATGTGGTCAATTATTTGATACAATAAGGAGCAATGTATCACATGTATGTTAAATTATAGTTTGAACTTAAGGGACTCCTGTTTGCAAGAGTAACATGTAAAACAGGGAAGACTACTGAGGCTGTTCTAGAGAATACCAAATAGTAATTATTGTGGTGTCTCCACCACAACCATATATCCAGGTTATGGAACAAAAATAATTGTAGCAGTTAACCTAACCTCTTGAAACTTAAATACTAAAAACCATTTTTATTTACATTTAATTCCAAAGGAGATTAACATGTATTATGAATTCGCCACAAGAGAACATGTGAATCTGTTTTCCTTAAGATTCTACACAGTAAACAAGTTCACATTGGTTAGAAATTTCCAAAACAATGTATGTCTCTTTCATTGTTTGTTGGGGTTATTATTAAAAGGCTTTCGGTATTAGACAGGAATGTAGTCTAGATGGCCACCACCTAAGAGGGCCAAGCTCACTCCCAACATGCTTTTCCTTCATTCTGCCAATAAACACCTCAGCCTGTCCCTCAAAATGCAGATGACATTCCACCACGTCCAGAGACCTCAGTTTCCTCATTTATAAAATGATGATGATGATCATATCCACCTTAAAAGGCTATTTTGTGAATAACACAATGTGAGTAAAGCATGATGTCAAGTACATAGTAAGAGCACAAGAAATTATTGTATAGTTTGAGTCTTTTCATTGCTACTGCTCTTTGCTCAGTTGAATAAATCAATACATCATTCAGTGTCATAGAGACGATCCCAGGGCAGATAAGTAGCAGGTTTGATAGTGTCATTTGATGGAAATTTCAGCATGAATCTCTATGTTGTAGTGTATTTTAGTTTTGTTACATTGAATATTACTTTGATTTTGAGCAGATTTCTGGTGCCTGCTTTATAGTCTTTAATGCGAATAGTCAAGTGATGGACTACCATATGAAATTACTTTTTTTTTAATTTGCTGATTGACTTGATTAGCTGGATTAATGAGAAATCTCATGCAAGTCTCTCTCTAGGAAAAAAAGTGTGTATACGTTATATAATTCTCAGGGAGCTCTCAGACCTCCCCTAACACCTGGCTAAGAACCTCTGAATTAAAGTTACTTCTTTTGTGACTGTGTGTTTTGTATGATAAAGTACCTTGCTTTTAACAAAATTATTAGCAGCGTTACTTAAATTTTTTTTTAATTATGCTGACCATAACCGTAGACATTTACTTGTTGGGATTTTTAAAATGTGCACAATATAGGATATAGTCAATTAAGAAACATGACTGTATTTTCTCCCCTATTTTTGATAACTTTAGGTAAATATCAGTAAACTTTTTTAATATATTAGTAAACCTTAAATAAATGTCCTATGTCTTTTTAAAGTCCATGTATTTTTAGTTGAATATTATCAAAAAACAAGACTGCTAATGAGTCCAAAAAAGTAGATTGTATTCAATAAGGTTATGAATATTAATATATACAAAATATACATTTGAATACATCTGTGAATTGCATCCTGCACTCCATCCTCCACTCATCCTACTCCCTTTGAAGCAAGTCACAGGAAGTGACTGACAGCCAGGAAGTCAGCATGATTTCAGAAATTCACCATTCATTTGGTAAAAAAGCACATGCGTGAATAAATGATATAGCTCACAGGAAGAATCCTGTACCAAAAAGAAGCATTGAAATGGCTCACAGCTCCCCTAAGTTGTCTTGGAACAGAAGTATTTTACAGCTGTGATGAAGTTTTTAGCTGCTAACTCAAAATATTTTTTAAAAGATAGCAAAAAAATCTACTCTAAACTTAGGCTGTTCTGGTATAACCAAAGAGAACTAGGTAGGGTGGTCTGAAATCAAACATGTCAGGAACGTTTAGCAAATAAAGCAAAGAAATCTTATTCAAACAATTATAATGTTATTTATTTTTTATAAGACAAAGAAATACTTTCCTGAAAATCAGCTAAATAAAACTCCATGGAACGTTACACAGCCAATAAAAATGATGGTTATGAAGATTTTGCTGGAGAAAAGAGCAGAACAATATGTTGTACAATATGATCATCTTAAAAAAGCCAGACTATAAAGAAGTATATTGAAATGATAATGATGGCCATATTAAAGTAGGATAATAGGTTATCTTGTTCCTTGTTTTCCAAATTTTCTGGTACTTAGATTACTTTAATATTCTGATTTAATAATGAAAAAGTAAGTTATAGAAGAAGTCAACAATGGCAAGAAAAAACCAAAGTGTGTATTTCATGTGATGTTGGATTTTTCTTGTTGTAGTGCTTCTAAATTCATATATAATTGATGCTGTCTTCTGAGTTGCGTGAACAACTCCTTTGGAGAAGGTGATGTACTTTCGCATGACCTTTAACTCTTACGAACAAAATGCAAAAGTTAGACCTCTGTTATGCTTAAAATGTGCTGAATAACATGTAAGAAAGCAGAGATTTTTAAGGTAAGGTTCTTGCCTTTGAGAAATTCACAGTCTAGTTGGGAAGACAAAAGACAAATATATAAAAAGTACAAGAATAAAAAAAATAACTGCCACAGTATAAAATAAACCAGACTAAATTTCATTGTTCATTATGAAATTAATGCCATAGACCAGGTGCAAAATCTTGTGGCAATACAGATCAGTCTAGGTTAAGAAAGGGTAGGAAGCCTCGTGGAAGAAGTGAGATTTTAGAGGGCCTTTGAAGCCATTTTGAGGTTTGGCTAAAAATATCTGGAGGTGTGAAAACAGAGTATGATAGGTAACTAGTGAATAAACCAGTTTGGCTTGAATAGAGAGTTACTATAAAAATGTAGAAACATAAAAATGGACTGTGAACACATTGAATTACCAAATGAATAGCAGATAAACAGATGTTCATTTTATTCTGTGAAAGTAGCGGGAAGTAGTAGAACAATTCTGATCAGCTCTTTATGAATACCTTTTTAAATTAATTTCTGAAAGTAAAGTTAAACAGAATCTTCTGATCTGTTGAGATATGCAGAAGGTAATGCTTCTTGGACATGGAATAGGAATTCAGAGGAAGATTGTTAGAATCTTTGAGATGCTCAAGATTTTTATATCAAAAGAGAGGCAGATTTAAACAGTTTTAAAATACTGGATTTTCTAGGAATGGAAACCATTCAGGGCATGAAGTGGTGAGAGCGTGAGCTACTTACATCAGTAAATAGAGGGACAGGTGTGAGTAACTTTGCAAAGACAGAATCAATAAATTTAGTGATTGGTTTGACACTAGAGAAAGTAAGAAAAAAATTTGCCTCTGAATTACTAAAAGAATCATTCTTTTTTCTACCATCTTCCGTAGAGATAGGTAATCAAGCGAGAAAGCTGGTTTGAATATTATTTGTGTCTTACCCTGCTATATCATCCTTTTAAACTATATATTAGAGTTGAGTCTTTTTCTAGGTAGGCTTAGAACGTCAAATTCTAGAATGTCTACAAATAAGGTGATATCTCTTTATTAAATTACATAAGACAAAAACATCAAGAAAAATAAAATGCATTTATTCTATCAAAAAAAATTACATACAACCAGACTTAATGAAAACATTGATTTTGTATGCAATGTGAGATGTAGTGGAAATCAATAAAAAAACTACAAAACTGAAGGAAGGACAGAAACCTTAACAGAATGTCAGCATTTTCTTCAGTTTGAATCATATTTTAAATCTCATAATACGTAAATTTACATATCCAAAACAGAGGGTAACTCTCATGTATCAGATCATTATAAGATCACATTTTATTCTTCAAGTGAAGGAAGAATACCTGGTATGTTGGTGAAGCCTGAGAATTGCCAATCAGATCTCCTGAATAATCCTATAAAAAATAAAGGAGCTAATGAAAACAAAACTTTGTCATCCATAAGAATTATTAACATATTGGAAAATATCAAACTCTTTAAAGATGGTGTCATTGATGGTTGAGACCAAATTTTGTTCAATTGAGTATCCCCATTGCCTAGCACAGTAGGTAATCAATGATATTTATTAAAGTGAAGGATAAAGGGAGGGCAACCTCACAATCAGGTTATTTTATGAAGTCTTTATGATGCTTGATAAAAATTCAGATTTTAATTCCAAATTAACCCTGGTAGAGCTGAGTGCTTGGTTCAGAATAACTCAGCAGTTACGCTTCCTCTTATTTTACAGTTAGGGGTATTCAACAACAATCTGACAAGTTAAAATTCTTTCTTGTTAGTGCCTGATCTAGAAATAAAAGTCAATCAGATCCATGTATGGAAATTTAAATTTTATATTTAGCCTGAATGCTAATGGATAATTGAATGTTCATATTCTCTTCTACAAAAGAATTTTAAAAGTCTAATATCTTCAAATAGACAGATGATTATATTAAAAGAGACTGTATAAGGGAAAGTTCTAGGTGTTAGGATTTCTGGACTTAGTCTTGTTATGTGAGTCATTTAAGGCCGTCTTTTATTCCAAAGACTTAATAGTGGACTTTTGTTTGTTTCTTATAGTTGAAAATTGGCTTATTTTTTGTTAAGTAGCCTTATTTATTTTTTCCATTAAAAAGGGACACTGAATTCCAGTTGAGAATAACCAATAAAACAGAAAACATTTCAGGTTTCAGATATTCTCCCTTAAATGTACTATTATAGTACCTTCGTCGCCAGTCAGAATTTATTAAGCTAATACCAATACAAATTCCTTGAATTTGAAATATAATATTTGTATTTCCTTTGACTTAGTTTTATGGTACAGACATATCAGTTCAAATAGTTTGATCTATTTTTTAAAATTGTTTAATGATCAGTGTTTCTTCCATTCCGTTTTATTCCTATTTTGTACTGAAAGATGTACCAGATGTTAATTAACCTATTCAAAAAATACTTTTTAAGTGCCTACTGTTAGGACTGCTTTGTTCTAAATGCTTGGTATATAGCTATGAATGAAGCGTCCAAGAACCCTGCTTTCATGGAGTTTAAATTCTGTTGAGGGAGGAAAGACGACAAGAAGTAAATTGGTAACTTATTTTTAGAAAGTGGTAAGAACTTTGAGGAAACAAAACAAAATACTGTAGTGGGAAGTGAGAAGAGCTATTTTCTGCAGCTGATTGGAGGTCATAGTTGACCTGACGCTTGAATGAAATTACAGGAGGTCTCAGGAGAGTGTTCCATTCAGAGAGAATACTTAAGTGACACGTAAATGTTCCAGGAACGAAAGGAAAGCTGGCACTGGGCCAGGTCTTTGGGGCCTTGTGGACCAAGGTAGGGAGTTTGGATTTTATTCTAGATGTAATTGGAAGCTTTAAGGAGACTTGTTAAATAGGATACGCAATTTACCATGCAAAGGCTGTGATAACTTGGACCAGGGCAATTGCTAGGAAATGGAGAGAAGTGGGCATGTTGAGGATATATTGGAGACAAAGTTGACGGGACTTGCTGATAGGAAGAGAAAAAGAAGAACAAAGGATGACTTCTAGATTTGGGGCTTGAACAACTGTCTGGATGGTGACACCATTGAGGTAGGAAAGGAGTAGGAAGAGAAACTTTGGAGTTTTGTTAATTAATAGCTCTGTTTTGGATATGGTACGTTTGAGATGTCCATTTGACACTAAAACGAGATACAAGCTCTGAAGAGACATAGAGCTGGATATCAGTATATCCTCGTTTAAATGCTTTTTAGAAGATAATGGGTAAACGAAGGAATACCTGCCCCAAGTATCCCACCTTTCTTTTTAACGTTATAAATGTAACTGCATTCCAGTCACACTGGCCTCTTTGGGCTCTTCACACGCTCCAGGCACAGTCCCCCTGAGGGCTGTTGCCCTTGCCCCTTCCTCTGCACGGAATGCTCCTCCTCCGGGTATTCCTCAGGGCTCCTGCCCTCACCACCTTCTAGTCTTGCCAAAATGTCACCCTCTCCAGGAAGCCTTTCCTGGCCGCTCTGTGGAAAATTGTAACCCCTCCCTCCAGCACTCTTGACCCCTTTCCCTCTTTTTTTTCTCCATACATTTATCATTGATGTACTGTGCATTTTACTTTTGTGTTGTCTCTAGAGTATTCTCCATTGGTTGTGTTTTGTTCACTGCTATAGCTCATCCCTGGAGCAGTGCCAGTCACACTGCAAATACTCAATGAGTAATTTTGAATGAATAATTTCATTAAGTGAAAAAGTATTCTAATTGATTTAACTAACTGGTTTTTAAGAATTGAGCCCAAATTTAGGACATGTCTTAAATGTATTCAATCATAATCCTAAACCAAAACTTCTGAGTGTCATTCACATGATGAGAACTGATCTAACATTACTTTTGCTCATTTTGATTAAAGTTAAGTGATTGAACTAAAAATTGTTCTGAATCTGTAAAATAGATGGATGCTGATTTCAGTAGGAGACATACTGAGTCCTTATAAATTGTAATTCTTAGTGTTCATATTTCCATTTTTCTAATTCCTGAATTCTGACAACATGCGTTATCTAGAGTATTTATGTTATTTAACATTTAAACAGACCACTGTATCTGTACAGCTTCTCAACATCTTTTTGAATCTTTCTAGTGCTAATTTGTTATGATATGATCAAAGTAAAAGCAACCAATTTAAACAGTTCTCCTTCTAACCTGCTGGAACTTTATCTTCCTCAGCCTGACCTGTCCTTGTCACACCAAAGAAGGACAGTACTATTATAAATTTTTGGTAAAACTGAATTATTTTATAAGCACACATTGCCATATGGCATGTAAAGTGATTAGACATTCTTTGAGTATTCTTCTAAGTCCAGTTCGTGAGTGTTTCTTCTCCATTCCATGTCACTGTGGCAATTGCACTGCAGTGGTGCCCATAGCAAAAGTGATTAGTCCCTGAGTTTTCTGCTTTCTAGCAAAGACTGAGGCATCTATCTTGGTGAGTCATGGATGCCAGATGTGATTCTGGGAAATTTTTTGAATGTTTTTTTATTCGAAATGGTAATTTATATACAAATTACAAAATTGTTACTTTAGCATCTTGGTTTTATACATACTCAGCATTTAAAGTAGACCAGGCTGCAGTCATTTCTTTTGAGAAATACAAATATAAGGAAAAACTAGGATCCTAAATTCCTGAAGCCTTTAAGTACCGTTTTATATATGATAGATTCTTCCCTTTCTAGGTAAGAGGTTTTATTAGTAAAGCTATACCTGTGACATATTGTATTCTCAAAACTATGCTATTCTTTTAATTTTTTAATGGTGCATGGTATTATGAATGTATAATTAGCCCTTTGAATATTAAATTTGAAGTACTCAAAGATTCTACAGGATAATGTTATATTTTACATTATTACATTGCTATTTTATAATTTAACAAGTGATAGTTTTAAGACTTTAATATAACCCACAACTTAATCAGGACACTTCTCTCTCTAAGCCTGCCTTAATTAATAGAATGGATCTGTGATAAGTGAAGCAACTCATATAACTGCCCTGTGAACTTCACCATGCGTTCATCTCATTATTATTTGATCGCCACAATACAAGGAAAGTGATTATTGCAGGATCTTGCCTATTCTTAGACCTTCCAGATGCATACAGCCTGAGAAAGATTAAAAGACAGTGAAATTTATTCCTGTGTTACATTATACCTGAGTGTAATTCCCCGCTATCAGTCAGAGCAGTATAAAAGCCTGAGAATAAATTATGAAGAGCCCAATGTCACCCCCTTTCTAAATGTCCTGCTTCATTTTCAGACAACTCTGACTTTCACTTCAAGCCCATTTTCTTCCATCTGCAACTCTGCATTTTCATTCTTTGTAAATGCCCCATCCATTGATAAGCAAAAGCAAAGATGTACTTCTTGGATGTAAAGAGTTAAGTGATGGATTGGGTAGCAAGGAGGATGGTGGATGGGTGGTGGATGGATGGAGGAAAGTGCTCTTTTACTTATCCCTTTTCCAGAGCAATCCCTTCCCTCAGTGGCTCTAACAAAGCAATCCCATTTTCCTGTTCTTTTCCACAATAGCAAGGCAGTTCCCTTGTATTCCCTGTTACACATAGAGACAAGTGGACATTATATACTTAACCTGCTTAACCTGCCCCTGCCTATTATCATATTACCCCATATAACTAGTGTATTCTTAATTTAATCAATAGTAGAGTTTGTGTTATTGGTGCCATTTAAGGATTTAGGGGTTTAGTGTTTTCCAAATGTTTGTTTGCTGCTTTTTCATGATACTTAACAGAACTTATATTTGGTAGGAACTCTTTTACAGGATGTGTTTTACATTTATCTTAATTAATCCTCCCAAAACTCCCTGAAGTGAGCAGTGTCAT
This sequence comes from Equus caballus, assembly GCF_041296265.1. NCBI lineage: Eukaryota > Metazoa > Chordata > Mammalia > Perissodactyla > Equidae > Equus > Equus caballus. The sequence goes on along the minus strand of NC_091686.1, from coordinate 779,720 downwards.
TTATCTTTATTATACAGATGTGGTAACAGGGATTCAGAGAGGTTAAGAAACGTGCCCCAAGGGCACAGAGCTGGGAAGTGGCAGAGCTGGAACATGATCTTGGCTGTCTTTCTTCCTCTTTCCTGCCCCTGTACTCCTCCAGCCACCAAATGCCGTGGAGTCTTCCCTTCTTCCTCCTCTTACAGCAGTCCTTCCCCACGGGCACTCGTTTAGCTCGTCTCTCTCCTAGCTCACTGAAAGATTACTGATCTTCTGACTCTGCTCTTGTGCCTCTCCAAACCATCCTCCAGTCTGTAGCGCTGCTTCTACAGAGAGTAAACCTGAAATACTCAACTCCTGTAAGAGCTGCCTGTGCCCTTAGGGACAAGGTCCAGTCTTCACTGTGGCACGCCAGGCCCTTTTAGATCTGGCTTCTCTTTATGTATCTACAACAAGACTTTACCGATAAGCTGATTTATGTACAGTTCTCCAAATATACTCTTTTTTTCTATTTCTCTTCCAAGCCTTTGTGTGTGTAATTCCCTTTGCCTGAAATCCCCTTCTTCCTCTTTTTACTCACCTAATCCCTACTCATCTTTCAGGTCTTTCAATAGTTATTTTTAACAACAGTAACTGACCACAGTAACGGCTCTCTGGAAGTGTTTGCTGGATGGATAAATAAACTGCTTACTTGATTGATTAGATGATTATGTCAGGTGCGGTTTCAAGTTAGACTGACTTGCCAGTTCCCTTTTGTTCTTGTCTGCCTACTCTGTTTTATTGCTTGCTGTACTCTGTTGCAATTATTTATTTACTTCTATTTTTCTCACGTACCTAAGAATTCCTTGGAGATAGAGAGTGTGACTTTTCACATTTATATTTCAGTGTCTAGAATAGTGGTTGCACATAATAAATGCCCAAGAAATGTTTAATGAATGATTCCTTTGAAAAGAGTATGCTTAAATAAATTCTTTTACATTTTTAACAATTTTATTTGCAGTATAATTTGCATACCATGAAAGTCTCCTATTTTAAGTGTACAGTTCAGTGAGTTTTGATAAACTCCGAGACAGTTGTGCAGCCATGACCATGGTCCCAATTTTGGAACTTCCATTAACCCAAAAAGTTCCCTCATGCCCTTAGGTAGTGAGTATCCCCTCCTACCCCCAGCCCCAAATAACCACTAATCTACTTTTTAAAAACTTTTGGTTAAAATATATATAACATACAATTTCCCATTTTAACCGTTTTCAAATGTGCAATTGAGTAGTGTAAATTACATTCACACTGTTGTGCAACCATCTCCACTATCTATTTGCAAAACTTTCATCATCCCAAACAGAAACTTTATAACTGTTAAGCAATTATTCCTCTTTCCTCTCTTTCCCCAGCCCTTGAAAACCTCTAATTTGCTTTCTCTCTCAATGAATTGGCCTATTCTAGGTACTTCACATAAATAGAATTGTACAATATTTGTCCTTTTGTGTCTGGTTCATTTCCCTTAGCATAGTGTTTTCAAAGTTCATCCAGGTTCTAACCAGTATCAGAACTTCCTTTTTGATTATCCATTCATCTGTTGAGAAACTTTTGAGTTGTTTTCACCTGTTAGCTATTGTGAATAATGCTGAAATGAACATTGACATACAAGTATCTGTTTGCGTCCCTGCTTTCAGTTCCTTTAAGTGTATACCTAGAAGTGGAATTGCTGAGTCATCAGGTAATTGTATGTTTAACTTTTTGAGGAATCAAAACTTTTCCATAGCATGCTATGCTGAACCATTTTACATTCCTGCCAGCTATGCGCAAAGGTTCCAGTTTCTCCACATCGTCGCCAACCCTTGGTATTCTTCTTCTTCTTATTATTATTATTATTATTATAGCCTTCTTAGTAGATGTGAAGTGGTATGTCATTGTGGTTTTCATTTGCCTTTCTCTAATGGCTAATGATGTTGAGCTTCTTTTAATGTGCTTGTAGGCCATTTGTATATCTTCTTTGGAGAAATGTCAATTCAAATCCTTTGCTCATTTTCTAATTGGGTTGTCTGTCTTTTTATTGTTGAATTGTTGGAGTTCATTGTATATTCTGGATATTAAACCCTTTATATGGCTATTTAAACATATATATGTTTAAATATGAAAATCTGATTTGCAAATATTTTCTCTCATTCTGTGGGTTGTCTTTTCACTTCCTTGATAATGTCCTTTGATGCACAAAAGATTTTAAATTTAATAAAGTTCAATTTGTCTGTTTTTTCTTTTCTTCCTTCTTTTCATTGTCATATATAAGAATCCAGTAGCAAAGTCAGGAAGATTTTCCCTTGTGTTTTCTACTAAGAGTTTTATAGTTTTAGCTCTTGCATTTAGGTTGATCCATTTTTAGTTAATTTTTTTACATGGCGTGAGTTAGGAATCCACTTGATTGATTTTTTTTTGCACTTGGAAATCCAGTTGTCCCAGAACCATCTGTTGAAGAGACTGTTCTTTCCCCATCGAATGGACTTAGGACCCTTGTCATTTGTCCATAGATGTGTTGTTTACTTCTGTACTCTCAATTCTATTCCATTGGTCTATATGCCTATCCTTCTGCCAGTACCGTATTGTGGTGTTTTTTGTTTTAATTGAGATATAATTGACATATAACATGGTATTAGTTTTAGGTGTGCAACATAATGATTTGATACATATATATATTGTGAAATGATTACTACAGTAATTTTAGTTAAAATCCATCACCACACAGTTACCAATTTTTTTTCATGCAATGAGAATTTTTAAGATCTACTCTCTTAGCAACTTTCAAATGTACAGTGCAATATTCTTAACTATAGTCACAATGCGGTATATTACATCCCCGGGACTTATTTATAACTGGAAGCTTGTACCTTTTGACCCCATTCACCCATTTATTCCAACTCCACCCCCCCGACCCCCTGCCCCGTGCCTCTGGCAACCACTAATTTGTTCTCTGTATCTACGAGTTCAGTTTTTTTCAGATTCCACATATAGGTGGATCATATAGTATTTATTTGTCTTTGTCTGACTTATTTCACTTAGTATAACACACCCAGGTCTATCCATGTTGTCGCAAATGGCAGGATTTCCTTCTTTTATATAACTGAAAAATATTGCATTGTATGTATACATATTTTTTATATATATATATATATATATATATATATATATATATATGTATATCACATTTTCTTTTTCCATTCATTCATCAATGGACATTTAGGTTGTTTCCATGTCTTGGCTATTGTAAATAATGCTGCAGTGAAGATAGCAGTGCAGATAACTTTTCGAGATAATGATTTCATTTCCTTCAGATAAATAACCAGAAGTTGAATTGCTGGATTATATGGTAGTCCTATATTTCATTTTTTGAGGAATCTACATACTGTTTTCTATAGTAACTGCACCCATTTACATTCCAACCAACAGTGCAAAAGTGTTCCTTTTCCTCTACATGCTTGCCAACACTTTCTTGTCCTTTTGATAATAGCCATTCTAACAGATGTGAGGTGATATTTCATTGTGGTTTTGATTTGTGTTTCCCTGATTAGTGATGTTGAGCACCTTTTGATGTATCTGTTGGCCATTTATATGTCATCTTTGGAAAAATGTCTATTAAGTTCCTCTGCCCATTTTTTAATCAAGTTGTTTCTTTTCTCGTGAGTTCTTTATGTATTTTAGATATTGACCCCTTATCAGATGTATGATTTGCAAATATTTTCTCCCATTCTGTAGGTTACCTTTTCATTTTATTGGTGGTTGCCTTTATTGTACAGAAGCTTTATAATTTGATGTAGTCCCATTTGCCTATTTTTGTTTTGTTGCCTTTGTTTTTGGTGTCAAATAAAAAACAATTATTATTCTTGATTATTCATTGCTGGTATACAGAAACACGACCAGTTTTTCTCTATTGATCTTGTACCCTGTACCTTCATTGAATTCATTTATTATTATATCTATAATAATAGACATATTTCTTTTTTTCTGGGATTCTTTGGGGTTTTCTCTGTATAGGATCATGTTATCTGCAAATAGAGACAATTTTACTTCTTCCTTTCTAATTTGGGTACCGTTTATTTCTTTTCTTGTTTAATGGCTCTGGCTAGAACTGCCAGTACAATGTTGAATAAGCAGTGGTGAAAGTGGGCATCTTTGTCTGGTTCCTGAACTTAGCTGGAAAGTTTTCAGTCTTTCACCATTGAGAATGATGTTAGCTGTGGGTTTTTCTTAAATGCCGTTTATCATGTTGAGGAAGTTCTCTTCTATTTCTAGTTTTATGAGAGATTTTATTGATAAGATAAACCCTTTCTTGAGAAAAGGTATTAGATTTTTGTCAGATGCCTTTTCTGTGTCACCTGAGATGATCATGTGGGTCATTATTCTTCATTCTATCGCTGTGATATATTACCTTGATTGATTTTCTTATGTTGAATCACCCTTGCCTTCCTGGGATAGATCCTACTTGGTCACAATGTATAATCATTTTAATACTCCATTGGATTCAGTGTATTAATATTTTGTACGGGATTTTGCATCAGTAATCATAAAGAATATTGGTCTATAATTTTCCTTGGATGTCTTTACTGACTTTGGTATCAGGATAATGCTTGCCTCATGGAATGAGTTAGAAAGTGTTCTCTTCTGTTTTTGGAAGAGTTTGAGAATTTGGTGTTAATTATTATTTAAATTTAGTAGAATTCACCAGAGAAGCCATCTGCTTGTACTTTTCTTAGTTGGGAAGTTTTTGATTACTGATTCAATCTCTGCTTGTTATACATCTGTTGAAATTTCTATTTCTTCTTGAGTCAGTTTGGATAATTTGTGTGTTTCTAGGAATTTTTCCATTTCATCTAAGTTATCTGATTTGTTGGTGTTCAAACTGTTCTCTTATCCTGCTTTTTATTTCTCTAAAGGTGGTAGTAATACACCCACTTTCATTTTTTTTTTTTTTAGGACGATTAACCCTGAGCTAACTATTGCCAATCCTCCTCTTTTTGCTGAGGAAGACTGGCCCTGAGCTAACATCCATGCACATCTTCCTCTACTTTATACGTGGGACGCCTACCACAGCATAGCTTTTGCCAAGCGGTGCCATGTCCGCACCCGGAATCCCAACTGGCAAACCCAGGGCCCCCGAGAAGCAGAATGTGTGAACTTAACTGCTGCGCCACCGGGCCGGCCCCCCACTTTCATTTCTGATTTTAGTGTTTTACGTCGTCTTCTTTTCTTTGTCAGTCTAACTAAAGGTTTGTCAATTCTTTTGATCTTTTCAAAAAAGTCACTTTTACTATCATTGGTCCTATTTTCTAACTTGAGAGTATAGTCTTTACTATTTTTTCTTTTTCTTGCTTTGGGTTTAGTTTGCTTTTTTTCCTAATGCCTTGGGTTATTGATTTGAGATCTTTCTTCTTCTTTAATGCAGGCATTAAATTTACAGCTAAAAATTACCTCTGGGCACTGCCTTTACTGCATCCCATAAGTTTGGGTATGTTATGTTTTTGTTTTCATTCATCTGTTAAGTAATTTGTTTTCCCTAGTGATTCTTTTTTGCCCCGTTAGTTGTTTAAAAGTGTATTGTTTAATTTGCATATATTTGTGAGCATTTCTGTTCCTTTTGGTATTGATTTCTAGCTTCATTCCATTGTGGTCAGAGAAGACAGTGTGTATGATTTCAGTCTTTTTAAATTTATTGAGACTTGTTTTGCGGCCTAACATACGATCTACCCTGGAGAATTTTCCATGTGCACTTGAGAATGTGTATTCTGCTGTTGGTGGTTAGAGTGTTTTACACATGTCTATTAGGTCTAGTTGGTTTTTATTGTTAAGTCCTCTATTTCATTTTTAATCTTCTATCTAGATGTTCTATCCATTACATAAAGTAGAGTATTGAAGTCTCCAACTATTACTGTAGAACTGTCTGTTTCTCCCTTCAGTTCTGTCAATGATTGCTTCAGATATTTTGGGGCTCTTTTTTTGATGCATGTATGTTTACAATTGTTGTATCTTCTTGGTGAATTGACCCTTTGTCAATATATAATGTCCTTTTTTGTCTCTTGCAACAGTTTTTGACTTAAAATGTATTATCTCTGATGTTAGTGTAGCCTCCCCATCTTATTCTGGTTACTGTTTATGTGGACTATCTTGATCAGTCCTTTCACTTTCAACCCATTTGTGTCTGTGGATGTACACTGTCTCTCTTATAGATAGCATATAGTTAGACCAAATTTTTTTTAAAATCCATTCTGCCAATCTCTGCCTTTTGATTGGAGAGTTTAACCCATGTACACTTAAAGTGGTTTCTGATAAAGAGGGACTTTTTATACCATTTTGCTATTTGTTTTGTATATGTCATTTAGCTTTTTGTCCTTATTTCTTCTTTCTTTTGTGTTTGCTTGATTTGTAGTGAACTCTTTTGATTCCGTTCTCATATCTTTCTGTATATATTCTATAGATTTTGTGTTTGTGTTACCATGGGGATTACATTTAAGTACCTAAAGTTAAAACATTCTAATTTGCATTAAAACCAACAACATAGCATACAGACATTTTGCTGCTGTGCAGCTCTCCTTCCTTATTTTGCTGTCGCAAATTACATCTTTATACAATGTGTGCCCAATAAAAAAGAGGTATAATTATTTTTATGCATTTGTCATCAGTCATAGAAGAAATAAAAAGTAGAGTTACAAAAAAAAAAAAAACCAATAATACTGGCTTTTATATTTGACCTGGTATGTACCTTTACCAAAAATCTTTTTTCTTTATATGAGTTTGAATAACTGTCTAATGTCCCCTCATTTTTCTCATAGGGCAGGTCTAATAGTAACAGACTCCCTCAACCTTTGTTTATCTGGGAATGTTTTTAATTCTCCCTCACTTTTGAAGGACAGTTTTGCCAGCTATAGAATTCCTGGGTGACAGTGTTTTTCTTTTAGTGCTTTAAATATGTCATCCCACTGCCTTCTGGCCTCCTTGGTTTCTGATGAGAAATTGAGTGTTAGTCTTCTTAAGTATTGCTTGTTTGTGATGAGTTGCTTTTCTCTTGCTGCTTTCAAGATTTTCTTTTTCTTTGGCTTTCAACAGTTTTATTATAGTGTCTTTCAGTATGAGTTTCTGAGAGTATCCTACTTGGAATTTGTTGAGCTTCTTGGATTTGTAGATTCATATCTTTCCTCAAATTTGGGAGGTTTTTGGCCATTATTTTTTCAAATGTTTCTTCTCTCTCTTTCTCTTCTTCTGGCACTTCTGTGATGTATATATTGATCCACTGATGGTATCCCACACATCCTTTATGCTCTGTTTACTTTTCTTCATCCTTTTTTCCTTCCATTGTTCAGTCTCAGTAATTATTGTCAATTGTCCTATCTTCAAGTTCACTGATTGTTTCTCCTGCCTACTCACATCGGCTGTTGAACTCCTCTGGTGAACTTTTCATTTCAGTTATTGTACTTTTCAGCTCCAGAATATCTATTTGGTTCCTTTTTATAATTTCTTTATTGATATTCTCATTTTGTTTATACATCATTTTATGGATTTCCTTTAGTTCTTTGTGGGTTTTTTTTAAGCCAGCTGAGCATATTTAAGACAGTTGTTTTAAAGTCTTTGTCTACTAAGTCTCATATCTGGGTTTCCTCCAGGATGGTTCAATCAGTTAATTTTATTCCTTTGAATAGGCTCTCCTTTTCTGTTTCTCTATATGCTTTGTGATTTTTTTGTTGTAAACTAGACATTTGAATACTATAATGTGTTAACTCTAGAAATCAGATTCTTATCCTTTCCTAGGGTTCTGGGCTATGGTAGTCCATTTGTTTGGGTGTTTTTCCAAACTGTTTTCTCCAAGGTGGTATTCCTTATCATGTACACTCACTGAAGTCTCTCTTCTTTTAGCTCCTGTTCCACTAATGTTTGACAGAGATGTCCTTGACTACCAGGAGCATTAAAAAAAAAGCATAGGAAAAAAAGCACCCCTTATACTTGTCTGTATCTTGACTCTGCACTGAGTCATTCCTTCAGAACTTAGCCCATCTTCCACTGAGTCTAGGGAGTGATCCAAGGTGAAACTTAGGGTCTTCCTGGGTCTTTTCTGGCATATGTCTTGCTCTGGGCATGTGGCTTCCTAAATCAACCCCCTCATCCATCCTCATACACAGGTGTCTTTAAATGTCCTAATTGCCCAAAGAATCTCCCTCAGCTTTTCCTCCCATGCCTTAGGCAGCCAATTATATGTCTTGACTTATAATCTTTTGTCCTAAGCATCTGTGAGCCTTGCAGTGTTTTTGAGCAATGCCAATTGCATTTCTGGCCTGAGTTTCAAGTTAGCTGGAGAAAACACAAGCACCTTGCATCTGTTTTTCAAGTAACTCCTAGAAAAGAAATATACACTAATTTGCAAATAAGGTCTGCTCTGTTCCCTCTGGGTCCGGGGTCTCACACTGAGAACACAGGCCATCATTGTTTTAGCACTGCTATCACGCCTGAGAGGGGTAGGGCAAGGGCACATACAAGTGCTATAAAGTTTTCCTGCCATTTTCAACTTGCCTTTTTTTAGTTCAACATTTGCTTAGTTGCTACAGACCTTTGACTGTTTTCAGAGTTCTGACAGAGTTGTTTCTGTCAGTTTCTGCTTGGTTTTTTTTTAACGTCTGTGAGGGAACCAAAGCCTGAGCTGCCTAGCCTGCCATTTTGCTGATGTCACCTGATGTACTTTCCTCTATAGTTTTGCCTGTTTTAGAAATTTTATATAAATGGAGTCATACAATATTCCTGACTTTTTACAGTTAGCATTATGTTTCTGAAGTTCATTCAATTTGTAATACCTATTAGTAATGGTTTCTGTTTATTGCTGGGTGATATTCCATTGTCTGAGTATACCACACTTTGTTACACATTGATGAACATTTTAGAATGTTTCTAGTTTGGAGCTGTTGTGGATAATCCTGCTATAAACATTTGCTTATACAACTTTGTGTAGACATATGGTTTCATTTTTCCATGGTTTTGACTAGGAGTGAAATTACTAGGTCTATGTAGTAAGTCTATGCTTAACATTTTATGAAATACCAAACTGTTCCCCAAAGTGGCTTTTTAAGTTATTACCAGCAATGTGTGAGGATTCCAGTTTCTCCACGTCCTTGTCAACATTTGGTATTGTCATTCTTTTTTATTATACCCACTCTGTTGAGTGTATACTGATATCTTAATTTGCTTTTTATTTGCATTTCCCTTATGACTGATGGTGCTGAGCATCTTTTCATGTGTTTATTTGCCATTTGTGTATTTTCTCTCTAGTGAAATGTCTATTTTAGTTATTTGTCCATTTTTTTAAATTGGTTGTGTGTCTTCTTATTATTAAGTTCTATAATTCCTTGTGTATTCTAATTATAATTCTAATGTAGAGTTCTAGTTCTTTGTATATTCTTGACATAGATCTTATATCAGATATGTGACTTGCAAATTTTTTCTCTTAGTCTGTGGCTTGTCTTTTCATTTTCCTAATAGAGCCTTTTGAAGAGCAAAAGTTATAAATTTTTATGAAGTCCAGTTTATCAGATTTTGCTTTAATGGATTGTGCTTTTAGTGTAATGTCTAAGAAATCTTTGCATAACCCAAGAACAGGAAGATATTCTGCTATGATTTCTTCTATACATTTTCTAATTTTAACTCTTACATTTAGGTCTATGATCCATTTCAAATTAATTTTAAATAAGTTCTTGAGTGTTATGTGTTATCAACAACATGTATTTTTTCTCAACTCAGAGCATTGTATTATTTAGAGTATTTTCTACTTGTAATATTTGTATGTAAGGAGAGTAATATCACATAAAATGGAACATATTTAAGAGATTATACTAATATTGACTGATGGTTATTTGCTGTAGCTCAGAGTGAGGAAGAAGCTGCAGGAATTTCTCAGTTGTCAGAGTTGAAATTACAGACTCAAGTGTCAGTATTATAATATAGCTGACAGTTCTTCACCCACATAAAGATGTATAATTTGCATAGAAACAAGACTTTAAGAAATGAATCATAGACCAAAGAAAGAAAATCTCTGAAATTACTTGCTGTAGGACTTTTTTTAAGTTTCTTTGCACCTAGATTCAACTGTTTGTTTAATATAGAACAAAATGTATTTTCTGTAACCTTGACTCATCATACAGGGAAATAACATGATTTATCAAGGAACTAAGAAAAAATTATACTCCTGTGTTAAGGAGATGGCCTTTGGATGAGAGTAACATTAGCAGATTTTATTGTACTTAGCAAAAATGGTGATTAACCAAATGAAATGGAACATGATTGAAAGCTTTTTCACATACTAACACTATTATTTTGCAACATTTACTGGTAGGCCAATATAACAATATGGTGAATGGTATGTCTTAAATGTTTTTGTGGATATCTAAATTAATAAGGCACTATTTAATCTGCAGTGAAGCCACACAGATGTGAATATCACAGTTCATTGACTTTTGAAATGTCAATTAAGGCCTTTGTGTGATAAAGAATACATTTGTTTTCCTGTTGGAGGAACACAATAAAGAGAACCATTTCCTTAAAGCAACAGGGAGGCCACTCTACTTGTTTTGTGCATTAGAAAACTGAGCGTATGGACTAAAGCAGCTTGCCTGTGGTCCTGAAGTTAGACCGTTCTTGGTATGAATCCAAGCTCATCCCTAACTAACTTTATGAACTTATGAAAGTTACTTGACCATTCTATATCATGGTTAGTAAATACAGTGTTAATATACTTTGCTAAACGAAAAATTTTAGAGTGAATGTTCACATTTCTCACACTTGAACTGATCAACTCAGAATAAGATAAAAAGTCCTATTTGAGGATATATTCTTCATTACTGCTTACTCCCTTTAAATCCAGAGGAAAACGATATTCTCCAGCTGTTTGCTAGCTCTCTAATTCTAGTTGAACCCTTCAAAAACACATGTCAGTTTCAATAAGGGAAGGAGATAGCCTTGGATAATAAACCTAGAGAGACCTGAATTCAAAGCCCAGGTTTACCTGCCACTTACTGGCTTTTCACCTAGATGATTAATATCACCAAGCATCAGTGTCCTCATCTGTAAAATGAGAATAATATTATTTACTTCATGGTTTTTGTCAGAATTAAATGTGCAAGTGTGTATAAAAGAACCTCTACTAGGACTTAGCAGATGTTAAGGAATTACCTGTTCTCTTCTTCCAGCCCAAGTCATCCCCCTCCTGTGTATCAGACTGGAAAAAACTTGAGAACCGCAGCTCTAGGTATCATATATTTATTAAAATTGAGACAACTCCATGTCTAGATATTTCCTCCCCTTTTTCTTCTGTGATTTTTTTTCAGTGCTTATGAACACAATTGAAATGTGTTGACGAAAATAATCCATAACCAATCTATAAATGAAAATTTGGGAGAGTTTATTCTGAGCTAAAATGTGAGGACCATGGCCCAGGGCCTTTCTTCCCAAAGGAAGAAAAGGCACCAAAGAAGTGGGGTGTACAGAGCGGTTATATACCCCCAAATAGGATGTTTCACATATGATTGAAATGTCCCTTTTACAATAGTCACGAGGCCGCTCTGTCAGCGCAGCGATTGATGGAAACAGCAGGTAGGTCTGCTGTCTCGGTGACCACAGCAGGGTGGCAGGTCTGTTGTCTTGAGCTGGGTGGTCACAGGTGAGCTGGGTGGTCAAAGGCGAGTGCAGCAATCAGTTCCTAGCCTAGGGAAAGATACTTATCCTTCAGGAAATGCCAATGTGGGGGGAAGTTGCACCTTTATCTTAAGGCCATTTGTTCTTGCCATAGTAAATGTTTAAAGCAGATATACAATGCATGCTCAACGGCCATGGTCAGGCCCTTTTGGAAAAAACAAAGTCAGGCCGAATTACGTTTACACCAAATGGCTTCCTTGTATACTGCAATATATACTATTGCTTGCCATTTCTATTTGTCAAATGTCTATATAAATGTGATAGTAAATGATGTTTCAATTATTTTGTGGATGAATAACCCTTTAAATCTCTCTGGTATCCAGAGATAAACTGCTGCTCTAATGCAGGAGGTGGTTGGAAAGCCTTACATCAGTACTCTGACGTTGTGCAGTGACTTATGCCTAACAAACTGAATAATTACCTGGTTCTGGCCATTCCTAAATGAGAACCATTCCTAAATAGAGCCGACATGGTTGAAGGAACATGTGACTGGTGTCAAGTTTTGGTTCTTCCTCACCATGTGATCCTGGACAAATAATTTAAGCTTTCTGGGCCTGAATTTTCTATCTATAAAATGATGGCGGTAAGGGACATAATTTTTATGGCCCTTTGTATTTCTAACATTATATAATTTGAAATCAGTGAGAAATTAATGTAATCAAACCTGATTGTTATGTTTTGTTGACTATTTAAAATAAAGGGATTAATAGTTAGGAAAGTATGTGAAAAAAACACTAGTATTAGGAGAGATCCTTATACTTCTTTAGGTAGAACATTTTGTTTTTAATTAATGCCCATGGAATAATTGCAGAGATCACAGCTGCCTTAGAATTCAGTGTTCACTTTGCTTATGAACTTAACAAGTTCATAAAGTTCCATTTCCTATTTCTGCTTTGAAAAGGGTAGATAATAAAGATTTTAATCTTGAAAATGAATATCTTGTAAGAGTGATGGTATTATCACTGTTACCAGCTGTTTATTTCATCCATCCCCGTCCTTCTGACAAGAAGTTCACAGCCAACCAGTGAAACAGAATTCAGCCAGAGCTAGAAAAAATGAACACTCTTTCAGACATTCCGTACAGAAGAATCTTCTATTAATATTTTGAGAGAGGAAATGCAGTTCTTAAAGACAGGGAGCTGATACCTGAGAGCTTGGTGTCCTAATAACTCGTTGGGTATTTGTAAAGTTGCACATTTGGTTGTTTAATAACTGACCTAAGTAAATTGTCACCCCACTGGAAATTATGACTACTCTACAATTGTGAAGGGAATTAAAGATGTTTAGCTTCTGAGAAAAAGTGCTAATTAGCTCATTGATTGTACAATCAAATGCCTAAAAACTTCTAAAGTACTTTTTTCATGGAAATTTTTAAATTAGCACTACTAGAATATTTACTTTTCAAAAGAATATTTCAAATTAGTCTACATACTTCTGAAATTTGTCCTTTTTTTAATACTTTTAAATAACCCATGTTTATTTAAAATGTTGCCAATTATAAATGGATCTCAAAGTTGAATCTCCCAAAGCTACATATTTCAACAAAAGATGAATATAGGCAGAAGCTGTAGGAAAACCCTAATTAGTGGTTATTATCAATGTCCATTTTTTTTTTTTTTTTTTAAGATTTTATTTTTTCCTTTTTCTCCCCAAAGCCCCCCGGTACATAGTTGTGTATTCTTCGTTGTGGGTTCTTCTAGTTGTGGCATGTGGGATGCTGCCTCAGCGTGGTCTGATGAGCAGTGCCATGTCCGCGCCCAGGATTCGAACTAACGAAACACTGGGCCGCCTGCAGCGGAGCGCGAGAACTTAACCACGGGGCCAGCCCCTATCAATGTCCATTTTAATTCTGGTCGTTTTCCGCTATCTTTGGAGGTAACACCCTCATTCGTGCTCTTCACAGGAAACTAAAGGACCACAGCCCTTCCCTGCTCTTTTGGAGTGGCCACTCTTGGCTTATGTAAATACAGCTATCTTTGACATCATAGCATCACATTTGACAACTTTGAATATTCATCGTCCTAACAATAACTACTATTTATTAAGCTTGTATATGCCAAGCACGATGCAAAGGGCAGTGGTAGAATGTAGGTTCTGGAGTCAGGCTGCCTGAGCTGTATTCTGGCTCTGCCTCTTACTAACTCGGTGATTATGGGCAGTTACTTAACCTCTGGGTGCCTTTGTTTCTTCTGTTAAATGGGGTAATAGCATAGGATAATAACACAATAGGGGTTATTATGAAGATTAAAGGAGATAACACATGTATAAAACATAACAGTTTTTGAACATAGTAAACACTCAGTGAATGCTTCCTAGTATCATCATCATCATTCAACATTGTCAAGATAATGTTGGAATGCTGTGTGCATTTTACAGATAAAGAAACTAAGGCAAGAAATGGAAAGTAACTTGCCCATGGTCAGACCGCTAGCAAGTGATAGCTGAGATTTGAACTCAGGTCCTTCTGACACCTCAGCCCATGTTCTAAAACTGTACTGTGGCCTTAGTAGAAGTGGACTCTTGATAGCGTTTTAGAATGATATATGTGGAATCTTGTCTTTTCATTTTATGGATGGAAAAACTGAATTGACCGAACACCTTAGTAAGTGAACAGTTCAAAAGCACAATCTTTCCCATTCCTGATCCACTGGCCTTTCTCCTGGCCCCAGACACATGCACATATCCTGAGAATTCTTTGGGACAGCTTTCATGATATCTGTATTGATTCTGACCTCTGCCAAAATATAAAATACTGGATTGTTAGCATGTAATTAAAGCTTTTGAGTCTAAAGATTTCATCCTTAAACTAATTTTACTTGTACTGTCATTTTATGCTTCCTTGTTCTTATCAAATAAGAGTTTGAGCCATTTTGCTGCCCTTTTTGCTTAAATGTGGATTTTCCTGTTTAAATACCTTTCTGTTCTTTTGATGTTACAGCCTTATTTTGGATGCAAGATTGTATTAACGGAAAGAAACTAGCAGCCACTTTTCCCTACCCTGTTGGGTGGATATTAATAAATGTATAAAGCAAAAAATAGGATTTTGTTTTAGCTTCTTGTTTATTTTGGAATTCAGGTTATGGATTTAACTTAGCTGGTAATTTGTCTTAATAGGTTACTTTACTAGTAGGATTAAAGACCACTGAAAGAAAAAAATTTAGTCTCTTTCATTGAGATGAGATAATCTTAAAATGATCCCACACACAGTTTCATGTTATATTGAGTGCCCTCAGCAAGCAAATACACAAAGTAATACTCTTTGACTATCACTCAACTCTGGAAAATAAGAAGGGTTTCTAAAGTAAGCTAACCAGTTGCACAACAAGTAGAATAGACTTAAGTCTTTTTTTGCTGTTTTACCAACATGGTCTTAAATAATGTATGGTTTGATTTTTAAAAATGTGTTCAGAAATTTTAAAGCATTGTTAATAGAGATATTTTCTGTTCATTTTATATGATAGATGAACATTATATAAAAATTATATCCATGCATAGTGAAATAAACATACAGTGTTTATTTTTGGTAAGGAAAGCTAAAAGAATTATAATTTCACAGCACATTTGATAATTAATAAAAAATAATAGACATAGAGTTTTAGATTTAATCATAAGACTCTTAAGAACGTCTAGTCCAACCTTCCTCTTCTCACCCTCTTCCCAGCTTCAGAAAGTAAGACAGACAAGGCCTTTGCCATGTAGAGTGTGGAGGAGACATTTCCACCACCATCTGCCCTACTGGTGCCTGGGCTGGATTTGGGCCTCTTTCCCCCAGTATTTCCCAGCTCACGGAAACAGTTGGCTTTTGCCTTTATTCACATAGTAGAGAGAGCAGGGAAAACTCAGAACGCAAAGTTGAATAGGTCATTACTTTGCTTTGTAAAATTCTTAATTAGGAAAAAAATCATTAAGACATAGTAGTCAAAGAATCAGTATATTCAGCAAAACAGAAAAGCATCAGCAGGTAAGTATCCTGGAGACATTATTGAAGCCTGATGGATATTTAGGATTGAAATGACAAGAAAAAATATTTCATCATTTCAATAAGAACAATAAATAGAATTGACAATATAAAAAGAAGTCATCGTGAAAGTCCTGTTTCATGGCCTGCTACTCACAAAGCCTAAACTTATGTGAGTAAAGCAAATTTGGTTAGCTTTCTATATCCTTGGCCCCACCTCGCACTTTCCAGGATTACCATGTCTGATAGTAACCAGCAGCATCTTAAAGAATTATAGTTTTTCTCTTCTGATCATGTTCATCTTCTGTGACAATATGTGTTTCTTGTCATTGAAATCTGTTAAGGCCCTGACACTTTGTAGACTTGTCTTCAATGGCATTTGTTTATTCATACTATATTTATATGGGTATAACTTAAAGATCAGCCTGTGTGCTATTTAATATCTGAAGCAAAATAAGTAAACTGATGTACATATTCATAATTCTGTCTTTGATGTCATTTAAAAATGAATATTGTGAAGAAATTAAGTTTATCCTTTCCACATGATAATGTGATAATATATTCTTTTTCCTTTTTTTTCTTGAATTTCTAATTGATATAGCACCTGTTTCTCATTGTCATAATTTGGTTTATGAGCATTTTAAAAAGCTAAAGAAATCTAAATATTTTAAGGCATGCCCTCTATTTTTTATACTAATCATCATTTATTTTAAAATTATGAATTTTTTTTTTCCTAGAAAAACTAATCTGGCTATTATATTGCAGTAGTTTTTATATCATATTTAATTAATTTTTGTGCCATTTAATTCTCTTATGTTAGTGATGTGTTCTTCTGAAAAGTGTAAAGTGATATACTTTATATATTACAGTGAAAGTAAAAGTGAAGTGGATTTTTGGTAAATTTTTTTTATTTTAGTGTGTATATTTCTAGCTGTTTATTAATAATGAATCACAAAAAAATGTAGTTTTATATGTGAATACATTATCTGTCATATGTCTTACATATCTCTTGACAAATGTGATGGGAAAGCTGTTACTTCTACGTATATTCTGGGTCTATTTTAGTGAGAAATGAAGTTTTAGAAATCCTGTGTAGAATTCTTTTAGTCTTTGGTCCTACATGTTAAAAGAAAGCCTTGAATTCTGTTTAGAACTTTCTACTGTTAATTAGTTATGTCACTTGTAGTATTTATATCTTGTATATGCTATAGCCACCATGAGTAAATTTTCCAGATGGTGGAAGGAGGCATTTTGACTTATTCCCCATGTGAGCTGTCATGACATGTTCTACTCTATAATTCAGAAATCACTGATGTATTTTTGTTACTGAACTCGCAGTTCCAGGTTACAGATCAAAATATTTAACCATTCTACTTACAATAGTTTTTTCTCCACCTATGGAGTAGCATTCATCAAATCCTAAATTGTTGCTTTCATTTTTCATGACCAAATGTTTCAGTGTTGCCTACTGGAAGCACTACAGTGGGTCCTGGAAGTGAGAACTCTGAAGAAAAAGCATCCTGTCTTTCTGGGAGTTACGCATTTTTTCACTCTATTGTCCACCTGCTGAGCACAGTATAACGCTCTCTTAAGTACATACAGCAGCATACCACAGTGATGGAGGGGATATACAGGGATAATGAACTGCTTTACAATTTTTTCCAAATTCTTTCCCCCACATTTAACTTTCACAGTGCCCCCTTGCAGTAGCCAAATTATGTTCCTTTTGATCATTTTACAGGTAAAGATAAATAATACAGGACATATTGAATTTCTTTTCTGAAAACTATGGATCAATCATTCAGTAGTGGTGTGGGTCAACTGGATATATGCATCTGTAAAAAAAGTACAGTTAGGATCATAACTGACATCTTATGCTAAAATAAGTTCCAGGTGAATCCAAGACTTAAAAGCCAAAACAATAATAATATCCCAAAATACTGTGAATTGGAAAAGCCTTTATAAGTTATAAGCAAAACCTAGAAGCTGTAAAGGAAAATATTAATAAATCACAGGCAAAAGAATAATTTACTTAATGTAGAAAAGACTCCTACAAATTGATAAGAAAAAGATCCACAATGTCATTAATAAGAAAACTAAAAATTAAAACCACAGTGACATACCATTTTCACTTATCAGAGTGGCAAAAATTAAAATAACTTGATAATTCACTTATTGATGCAACCTCTCTGGCAAAGATTCTCAAAAGCATGGTCTAAAGTGTAGACCCAGTGGGGGCGGGAGGGCTTCCTGCAACTCTTTCAGGGGGTCCACAAGGTCAAAACTATCTTCATAATAATGCTAAGATACTATTTGCCTTTTCCACAGTGTTGACACTTGCTCTCATAATGTAAAAGCAATGATCTGTAAAGCCGCTTGCCATTTAGCACAAATCAAAGCAGTGGCACCAAATTTTATTAGCATTTGTTGTATTCTTCACCACCATAGTGTTATTCTTCACCACTCACAGTGTTAAAGAAGAAGAAGGAGAAGGAGGAAGGAAATAAGAATAGTTTCACTTAAGAATGTTTTTGATGAAACAGCAAAAAACAATGATTTTGTTAGCTCTCAGCCCTTGAGTACACACCTTTTTAAATCCGTGTTGGGAAATAAGAAATATGCCTAAAACACTTCCGCAGAGTATTGTGGTTGTTTTGATGAAAAGCACTGGTGTGTCTGAGTTGCCAGCTGAACTAACCACTTTTTTTTTTATGTAATACCATTTTTTACTTGAAAAAACAACTGACAGCCAAACTATGATTATTCTGACTTGGGGATTTGGTAGACATTTTCTCTAAAAGGAACAAAGTAAGCTTGTCAGTTCAAGAAAACAACTGACAAGAAGGTGCCAATGATAAAATTCGATCTTTCAAGCAAAAATTGGAACGTTGGAAAACTTTTATCTACTTCCATGAACTGAAAGCTTCCCACTACCTAAAGACTTTTTGGGTGGGATTGGTGGTGATATTAACAAATGTGAATTTGTGATATTGTGTAGTGAAATGTTTCAGCATTTGGAAGATCTACATAACTCGGTGAACCAGTATTTTCTAAGTCAAAGTTGTAATTGCTAAAACACTCACTCAAAGTGTAAGACAGACTACTGGATTTTAACTAGCAGAGTAGAAAAAGTTCGTTGATATGGCTTTAGATTCTTCATTGCTTTCTTCATTAACCTTTAAGGACTTACCACTTACTGAGTTTTGGTGGTAATATGGAAGAATATCCAGAGTTATCTGAAAAGACTGTTAAAGTACTACTTCCAGCTATATATTTTCATATTTCTCAACCAAATCAACAAATTGAATACAAAAGCAGTATGAAAATCCAGCTTTTTTCTATTAAGCCGGATAATACCACACTTCTTGCAAAATGTTTTTGTTGAGAGTATAAAGGATTCTTGAGACTAAAAGTATGAGAACTACTCTTCTATGGAGATTAAACTAAAAGCTTTAAGTTCATATAACTATTGAAACAGTCATTCCCACTTTAGGAATTTTTACTACAGATATAATCTCACAAAGATGAGATAACGCATGTACAAAGTTATTCATTGTTGAATTGTTTGCATTACTAAAAGGTTGGAAACAACCCGGTGAATGCACATCAGTTGAGAATTGTTTGTATTGAGATATATCCATACAACATAATGCTATATTATATATGAAGCAGGTGTGAATTTATCAATGTGGAACAATCTCAAAGATATATTAAATCAAAAATTCAAAGGGCCAGAAAATGTGTAGGGTACACTACAGTTTGTGCAAAATTATATGTAGTGTATGTATGTGCATAGACTACGTGTTGAAGGATATACAAGAAACTGCTAAAGTGGTTGCCAGTGTGGAGGGGAGCTGTGGGTAAGACTAGGAGGAAGACATTTCTAAAAATCTGAATACCTCTTGAGCTGTTATAAAAAATACAAAAGACAGCTGTATCTGTTCCCCCAAAAAATCCTAATATTTTAAAAATTATTTTTTTATTTCTTTCCTAAAATTAGATGGCTAATTACTTAGTAGGAGCTAAACCAGGTTAAAAATCCAAATCTAACTCATCCTGGTTCTACCTTCTTTCCATTACATTAAAATTGCCACACGCTCTCACGGAGTGGCAAGACATTCACAGAAAACAATTGTTTTATGTAGTGGTAATTGTTTTGTTGCCGTAATGAGATGACCTGCCCAGGAGACCCAAGAATTTGCAGATGACTGGAGTCAGTCCCAAGAGGCTGGAGCAAAGCTCCTGAGGAAGGGGTACACTGAGTTTTAAAGAGGTAGTGAGAACAGTTTATTCTAAATGGAGGAGCGTGATCAAGACAGAAGTAGGAATACATACAGCACCCCTGCCATCAGTGGGAGACCAGCATACAGCATGGTCCCCACACCTTACCATGCATCTGAATCAGCCAGAAAGTTGATGAAAATATAGATTGCTGGGCCCACCCTTAGAGGTTCTGGTTCATTAGATCTGGACAGGGGCCTAAGAATTCACATTTCTAACAAGTTCTCAGGTGATGCTGAGGCTGTGGGACTGGTGACTACACTTAGAGAATCAATATATTGAGAAATTGTGGTTAACAAAGGGATTTTAGCCTGCAAGAAAACTTGAGATATGTAATATACTGAAGTCCTGAGGAGAGACAGTCCGAAGTTATTAGTTCCTGGGCCTTCTTTAAGGAATGTGTGCCAAGTTCACAGATTGGTACCTCCATCAGCATTAATTTCTTCGTAGTCTACTCAGAAGGTGACATTATTTCCAAGAGAATTTTCTTAAATGAATCCTAGTTCCTAGCCTTGTGCCTCTGGTTCACGTGAAATTTATTTTTCTGAAACTACTTTCTTCCCTAGGCATAATAACTTATTAGAAAGTAAGATTCCTGTAGTCTGAGGTAAAAAAGATATGCAGATTTTTATAGACAAAGAAAGGCTATGGAAATATTCTAGATTAAAGGAGGCTAAAGATTAAAACTAAATGCAATTCCTACCCCTAGACTGGATCCAGTGTTAGAGGGGCAAAAACGCTATAAAGGACATTATTAGGTCAATGGACAAAATTGGTATATAAATAGTACATTAGATAAAAGTATTGTATCTGTGTAATTAATGAATTGATTACTGTGGTTATGTAAGAGAATATCCCTATTCCTAGGAAATACACACTCAAGTATTTAGGGGTAAAGGGCCATAATTATGTGCCTAATTATGTGCATGGTTCAGAAAAAAAATTGATTTCATAGAGCACGTAAATGGTAAAACAAATGGGATAAAATGTTAACAACAGGCAAATCTGGTTAAAGGGTTTGCAGGTGTTCCTTGTACTACTTTCATTACTCCAATTTTAAGTTTAAATTTTTTCAAAATGAAAAGGTTTTTCAAAAAACATGCAGAAAAGTGAAACAAGTAAGATGTAGAAGGTTGTTTTCTTTAAGAGAGAGAAAATTTCCTTTGGGCATGAAGTTGTACTCTCAGAAAGCTTTTCTATCACTTCCCCTAAATATCAAGAAATAGCCCTTAGAGTCAGCCTAATGAGCACATTCTCTGATTGAGTTCTAGATTTCTATGACAATGTCTGTAAAATATTACTGATAATTTATACTAAGAGGCATGATTATGATTTTATCATGAGTTGGTTATATTTTTATTAGATGATTATTGCCAGTATTAAATATCAGCTGGGTCTTGATCGAAATGCTTGTGGGAAATAGGAAACTACTTGGAAGAAGGAAACTAGGGGAAATGAAGAGTAAACCAGAATCTAATCTGAGTATTTTGCCATTGGGGTAAAAATAAAGGGCAGAGACTTAGTAACGTTCTTCTAATTGGTCCCCCATTAATTTGCAATCAAATGGTTTGGCTTTTAATGAAGTCTGTGATGTTACTAGAGTCAGCTTATAAATCGCATTTTGCATTTAATTCTTTCTTACTTGGCTAGCTCTTTTTTATTTACCTTTTTGACCGTGATATATGTTGATGCCCTTGGAAACCGTTCTCCTTTCCAAGTATTCCTGCCTAGAGTTGCATCTCTCTCTCAGCTTCTTTCTCAGTAGTCCAAATTGATAGACTGTCAAATCACAGATGTCCTCCAACTTTCAGTTATTAATTCGGCTATTTCATTTAATGTTATTCTCCTCTAAGTAAGAGTTTATTATCACAAATGATTTTAATAATGAAGGTCATAAGTAATTAAACCATGAAATTAAATGAAAGAAATTAATTTTTCTCCATGCTGTGCCTTTTACTTCACCTTGCTAAGGTCAACTTCCATTGGCTAAATTTTCATCCCACTCAGGCTAAAATTCTTTTTTTTCTTTTTGAATACATTATTGGAGACTTGATAGGCTTATTATACTTATATATCTCTATTGTGTAAACCTGCTCAAGGAAGAATATTTCTTTATTGTTAATTCTATTTTTCTTGCCATCTGAAGTTCATGCTATATAAAAGACACAAAATTATGTGTAAAGATACATTTCAAATAAGCCCTATAATAATAGGTTGCTATTAACCTGCTTACTTTCTTCTATGAGAGCAATGATTATTAAGTAAATAAGTCAAAAGCCACATTTTTAAAAATTGATGATTTTATTTTATTTTTTTTTCCTTTTTCTCCCCAAAGCCCCCAGGTACATAGTTGTATATTCTTAGCTGTGGGTCCTTCTAGTTGTGGTATGTGGGACGCCACCTCAGCGTGGCTCAATGAGTGGTGCCGTGTCCGCGCCCAGGATTCGAACCGACGAAATCCTGGGCCACCTGCAGCGGAGCGTGCGAACTTAACCGCTCGGCCATGGGGCCAGCCCCAAAATTTATTTTAACATTAGAGCCTGAAATGGGCTCTTTTTCCAACATTGGATACATATCTAACCATAGAAAAGTGAGCAATTTAAAACAAGACGTAGTCCGGGTAATAGGGCCAGAGTAATTTTTGTAATGAATCACGTTCATTACAAAGCCGTACATCAGATTCTTCAGTTTACCCAGATTGATGCACACTTTGAACACATAGGAAATTTAATCTGCCATGCAAGGACACTTTATTTTGTGGCTGTTATGGACTCTTGAAGTTTCTTTTGGCAGATGGAGATGGACACATGGATCACTTACTGCCAGGCTGTGAAGATAAAAACTGCCAGAAAAGCAGCATTTACTTAATGAGATCTGGAACAAAGCAGGTATATCAGCCTGTGTTTTGTTTTTTACAGGGGAAGATTTGTGCTAAGCTAACGTCTGTTGCCAATCATCCTCCTTTATTCTTTCTTCTCCCGTCCCCCAAAGCCCCAGTACATAGTTGTGTTTAGTTGTCAGTTCTTCTGGTTCTTGTATGTGAGCCACCGCCACAGCATGGCTACTGACAGACAAGTGGCATGGTTCCACACTCAGAAACCAAACCCAGGCCACCAAAGCCGAGCACGCGGAACTTTAACCGCTAGGCCATCAGGGCCGGGTCAGCTTGTTTTTAATGTAAAAAGACTTGAGTGCTTGAAAAACATCTTCAGAGATTAGAAAAGGTATCTGAAGAATCAGAACAGAGAGAAACCAAAAATAATTTATTGGCTTCTTCATTTTAACTTAATTAAATCTATTTTTTATTGCTTTATAGATGAAAAAAGTACTATTATGATCATTTCTGGTGAAGAAGCCCATTCTTGGTCTTGTAATTAAATATCTGTTAATCATTTATGGGCTGTGAATATGGTAAAACACACTATAACTATAATAAAGGGTTATGTAGAAGGACATTGTATCCATTTTCAAGGCTAATGTTGTTTTTATTTGGGGTATCTAGATCTGTTTCATACTCTCCTGCTAACTTTTTACCTGTATCTTGTAGGTAAACAATGTAGAATCCGATACACACTGTAAAAGATTAATATGGGAACAATAGATTATGACATTGAGAATTTTTCCATGTTGATAACACCTAAAAGGAAACCATTAATATACTAGTAGAATTAATCAGTTTTATTTTCTCTTTTGGGATAATAAATGATAGAACAACATATTGACTTCTATAGCCCTTATAGGTAGGAAACATCACATGTTACACTAAGACACTAAACAAAACACATCTTCATACAGTCAGCATTCTAAAAACATTTGAGTAATACACTCGTAAGTTTTATTATCTTGAACTTTTAAGTTTTGCATCACTGAAAACATTAGGTCAAATAACACTTCATCATTGTTTCATAGGTATAAATAAACCTAGTAATTACAGCCTGTCTTCAAGTGACGGACTACTGAAAGAATATTTTCAAATTAGACAGTCAGCTCTCTCTGAGAAGATAAATGTCACAGCTCCTTGGTGACTGTTAAGGATATCATATTAATGAGAAACCTTTTTACTTTTTAGACCTTAGTACATTTACCTTAACAGGAATACTTTATCCTCATTAATATACTGTCATCCTATTCAGAAATTTGTGATAACTTGACATTTTGTAAAATTTCTTATCTTCTTCTAAAACAAAACCAACAGTTTTTTTTCAAAGTCAAGTGAAACATTAAAACATTTTGATGATATATAGTACGTACTTTTTTGCTTTAAGAAAGATTGAAAAATTGATTAAAGATGCAGATGAGTTTTTTAAAACAGCCCATTTTCTGTAAATATATTTTTATCATTAAGCTGTTTTTTTTCTTTTTGCCTTGGCAAATTATGCTTTCTTTGGAAACCTAGAAAGTGTTCGGGATACCTGTGTTCTAAACTCTTTTCAAGAACCCATTTTTAATATGGTTCGGCTTGGGACCATGTAAACGATTCACCTGCTTATAAGAAAAAACACATCTGCAGGCATATTTGGCATCCTGTCATTTCAAGCCAGCTGCACCTGCTTCTGTTTGGACATCTCCAGGTTGTGTCGCAATATCCATACTCTTAGCTAATTATGGACACATCTATAATTTTAATGGCATATTTTCTGCTCTTTCAGATTTTCAGTTTGCGTTAGGTTATTAAAAGTGAAAATTCAGGGCCGGCCCAGTGGCGCAGTGGTTAAGTTCACATGTTCCACTTTGGCAGCCCAGGGTTCACTGGATCAGATCCTGGGTGCAGACCTACGCACCACTTATCAAGCCATGCTGTGGCAGGCATCCCACATATAAAGTAGAGGAAGATGGGCACAGAGGAAGATGGGCGCAGATGTTAGCTCAGGGCCAGTCTTCCTCAGCAAAAAGAGGAGGATTGGCTGCAGATGTTAGCTCAGGGCTAATCTTCCTCAAAACAAAAACATACTGAAGATTCAGGCATTCAGAAGAGAAAGGGATTTCCAAAAGCTCATTTTGAAATTAACATAGTCTCTGTTCTTTAGAATCAACGTAGAAAGAGAAAATTTACTAGAAATGGAGCTTCTGGCTGTTTTAGTGAAAAAGCTTGTTCTCCTGAGGCGGCCGAGCTTGTCAAGGCTGTTATCATTTGGAAAGCCTCAGAGCTTCTTGCCTCTGAGGATGATGACTCAAGTCATCATCATGTATAGGAGGCACAGCAGGAAAACAAGGGAGATTGTCATGTTCTAACTTTCTTCCTAAGCTGGTCCTCCTGAAAGGACATGAGTTTAGATGATATTACACTTTGCTTTAATTTTTAAAAATATTCATTTGAGGTTATATGTCCACTCAACACAGATTTTTTTTTAAAGATTAGTTTTTTTGTTTTTTGCAGGGAAAGATTCGCCCTAAGCTAACATCTGTTGCCAGTCTTTCTCCTTTTTCTTCCTTTTTCCCCCTAAAGCCCCAGTACCTAGTTGTGTATAATGGTAAGTTCTTCTGGTTATTCTCTGTGAGCCGCCACCACAGCATGGCTACTGACAGACGAGTGGTGTGGTTCTGCACTCAGGAACCGAACCCAGGCTGCCAAAGGAGAGCACACTGAACTTTATCCGCTAGGCCGTCAGGGCTGTCTCTCAACGCAGATTTTAAAATGGGAAATTCATCTATGTGATTATTAACATCAGTTCATCCTAAGATTCTGTGATTCCATGAAGAACCTTGTAAGGCTCCTTCTACCAGTTCAAGGGAAGATGACTAGTGATAAATTTCAAAGGAGACTGTTTTTTTTCCCGGTGTTAGTTACCTATTCATCAAAGTTAATTATTATAACATCCTACCATATTGTAGAGATAAAGAAGTAAGATGCTGCTTATCTTGAAGAGTTCTAATGGATCATCTGTTTTGCAAATGGTGAATTCTTTTTCTAAAAGAACTGTAAAATCTAATTTTTTTCCTCTAAATCCATAGTGGGTTCCAGTCTTACAGGAATTCAGCAATAAGGGCACCCTCTGGGGCTTTGTGCCATATGTGCATGAAGAAGCAACTGAAATAGAAATTCCAATTACCCTTCGTATTGGAGACTACAACATGGATGGCTATCCAGATGCTCTTGCCATACTGAAGAATACATCTGGAAGGTATGGAAATTAAGTCAAATGAGGAATATTTTTAAAATGTCTTCACTTTGACACTTTGTAAATGAATAGCAGTTAAATATGGGTTAGTCTCTTAAATAAGGAACACGATGAGCTCAGTTCCATACATGGTTCCTGAACTTTTCATAACTGCTGAGAATACCTGTTCTTTTTCACAGAATTATTTTCTGTAGAATGAAATGAACATCTAATCTAAACTACAAAGCTTATTTTTCATTCAACAAAACCTGATCTTTAAAAGATCAAAATCTTTTATTAGCAAATGGCCCAGTTAGATTTTGAGACTGAAGACCATGATGCTTAAGAGCTGAGCCTAGGCTTCAGTCTCAGTCTCGCCACTTACCACCTGTGTGACCTTGAGCAAATTACCTAAACTCCTCATCTATAACATGAGAGTAATGTACCTCTGTTGGAGAGTTGCAGTGAAGATTAAATGAGGTAAAAATAAACGAAGCGATTAGTAAGGTACTTAGCACGTACTGACTTTACTCTCAATGAATGCTACCTTACTCTTGCTTGTTTTGTAATGGCATTGAAAATTCTAACGTGATTATTGATATTGTTGGTATATATAAAATGTATGAGTACATTGATTGCGTTATTTGTGATTTTGAATGCTGTAGATACTTTTCTTCCCTTAAGCAGAGGTAGATAAACCAATATAGTGAAATTCAGAATTAGCCTGAATCTTGGGATATTCCATAAATATGACTCTTCCTAAATTTTAATATCGGATTGTTTTATTCATATCATGATTAGTTGTATTTCTTGGTCCTTATTCCTTCTTGCCTGCTGTATCATATCTATCCATAATTTTTATTCTGAGCATTAATTCATTTGTTGACCCTGGAATTAATGATGATTCAGCTCCACATTTACTATCAGGCTTATGATGCAATACAACTTCTCTGGAAAAAATCAGACCTGTTGTTGATTTTTAACACCAAATTGTCTAGAAATCTGATTTTTAGAGAAACATACATTATCAGTGAGTATCCCTAAGTATTTATGGAAAATGATGGACAGTCTGTACCTAAACTTTTCTAAAGACCTTGATTTGAAATTATAATTGCTCTGAACTGTGTTTGCAGACTTTTCCAGGGACGTAATTATCATGCTCCGTAATGCAGAGTGTATGTACTCACAACCTGTGTGTGTGAAGCAAAGCTGACGTAACCAAAAGAAATCTTTGACTTGAATGTGACTGTTGTTCCTTTTAACTTTATAGTGACACATAAAAGAAATGTAAAATTGCTTTATTTGGGACATTAACCCTATTCAAAAGAATAAGAAATTACATCTTAAATTCATTTAAGTCTATGATTACTCATCCTTAGAAGAACATGCAATTTTATTTTTGTCATAAAAGTTTATCAATATTTTCTCTTCTAAACCTTCACATATTTGACTTAAGTTTCTTCACCATTTAGTAATAATGATGGTACCAACAGCTAATTCAGCAGGGAGCACTATAGCTCTACAGGAAAAATCAGACAAGAGGCAGTCATAGACTCTTGATGCTTTTATAGAAGCAGTTGTTTAAAACCCAGGGTTTCTTTTTTGTTCTTCTGAGATAGAAGAGAGGTGAAGGATAGATTTCAGTGCATCTGAGTGTTCGTTAAATCACTAGATGAGAAATGGGCCTATACTTGAAAAGGAGATGTGTCTAGGAGAATTCAGTGTAATAAAATTTTTGAAACATAGAAGAAGGAAAAAGAGACATACTGTGCATTATAGTTCTTTCCTACATGAATTCACTTTTGTTGAGAAAGCATTTTATAATTTTTAATTGATTTCAAGACTGCTACATTGCTGAGAATTAGTTCCGGGTTGATGTTTCTAATTTGAAGCGTTGCTATCTGGAGAACTCTGTCTCCTTTTTTCCTGCAAGTTTGAAAATCAGGTAGAGATTAACTATGCCGATGAGAATAAACTCCGCAACATGTATTTCATAAAAAGAAATTTTGAAGCCATGGTTTGTTAACTTGTTTTGTTTTTTTGTTTTTGTTTTCAGAAGATAGCTGTTGTTTGGGTTTCTATTTGTACTTTATTTTATAGTAAAAATCTAATTTGTCTAAGTTAACCTTTAAAATCATGTTACATGAAAATCATCTCTATTAATGGCATTTGAGAGAGGCAGCAAGTGGTGCTAAACAAAACAACGTGGTTCAAGATCAGCTGTTTACATCTGGGCCACCACTAACGGAAAGCCTGTTTTGTTCCTTGGCTGTCCCATTGCTACTCACTTGCCCTGTGTTTAGTTATGTTGTCTTAATTCTCTGAATTTTCTTTTTTTTTTCAGAGAAAAAAGGCAAACTTAACATGATATTGTTCTAATCGTGTACTCTTAAGCCAATAATAATTCTATTTTTAGAATTTTTTAAAATTTCATTTATAAGGTAACACTGAAAAGATGTTTTATGTCCTAAGCCTTTAGTATAGAACTGAAAAACTTTTTAAAAGAAACTGAAGGACAAATTATAATAAATAGGATATCTAAGCCTAAAATTAGATTTAAAAAATTTAAAACAAAGGGTTTCAGCAGCAAAGGGGCAGATTCTGAGTATCAGCCATAATAGCACCCAAAACCTGTTAAATGGTAAGCAAATCAATTAATGTCCAAATTCGATATATTCCTTGTTAGTTAATGCCAGGAAGAAACAACTTTAGTTATAAAGTGATTTTCATACATATTACTTGACAGTAACTTTTTATAGGGTGGTATTATCTTTATTTTATAAATATGAAAATAGTCTCAGATAAGTCAGACAATGTGTCAGAGATCACACAGTTGCAGTCAGGACTTTAAGCTCACGAAATCTAAATCTTTTTTCTTTCCCTGTAAGAAAAAAATTTAGAAGGAAGGAAGTAGTAGATAAGCAAAAATAACATGTTTTTGCCAGAGGTTAAAAGTGATAATTTGGTCAGATAGTAAATATCACTCTGACAAGAGAAAAAAGGAGCAAGCTGGAGACAAATAAAATTCAGAAGTTTTGTGAGCCCTGAAGAAGAAAAAATAAGTATCTGTCTATATATTCCGTGGCAATAGTTCCTCACCACAACTGCTTGCTGTCAAAGGAGATTATGTGCAAGCAAGTGGTCTCTTATGTTAGTAATTCAGAAACCAGAAACCAAACTCTTGTCAGGAAACTAATTGCTGGGGACTTCTGCTGAAGGTGTTAGCTACTTATCCGTTCAGTATAATCTGCGTTTGCATCTTCACCCTTGGCTTTATAGAATAATTTAGCTTCACATTGATACACTGACTCACCAAGAAAAGTTTACGTTATGTTCCAGATGTTCTGCTTTAGAAAGCAAGGAGAGTCATAGTACAGGAACCTATATCTACTGGAACATTTCTAACCACTGTTTTTTTCATTTTCATTATGAAATGTATCAAAGGGTTTCATCATCATTTTAAAATAAATCAACCCTCTTACCAATTTTATATTTTATACTTCAAATGATTCACCATAATTTTTGTTTAAAATAAAGTTATTCATCATCTCTTTCATGGAGGTAACAATGCAGCAGACTTCCTAATTTGCAGCAAAAGAAAAAAATGTCCCGTGACTATTCTACCTGTGAATGTTTAGTGGTAGTTTGCAAAATAAATCTTGATTTGCTGTGTCACATACCATATCAGTGCTGCTCTCTCTTCAGATGTTACTGGAGAGGATTGCCTGTGTCTCACCTTATAACCTTATCATTGTCTTGTGACCTAAATCATTAACTAGTCTTTAGTTAATGAAGGTAACTCTGGGTAGGGAAGTTATCTGCATTCATAGGTTATTGAAGACAAAAGAATATCTTTGCTTAGAGTATTTTAAAATTGCAGGTAGAGGTAGAGCAGGGTTGTTTTTGTAAAATATTTGTTTTCAAAATTGAAAAGGGTGTTGAATTCAAGAATCATAATCATTTTACTGCTTGGATTTAAGAAAATTCATTGCTTTCTCCTCTGCAAGTTATCGTAAAGCCTCTGGGAGTTTCAATATGTGATTTTTTAGTATCAGTTTTTACAATACAGAATATCTTATCAGGCTTAAATTTGCTTTCATTTTTACTCTATTTATGATCACATGTCTTGTTCAGTAGTCTTGAAGAACTCATACTGTCTCATCATTGAGGAGCTCACAGTGCTGTGTTAGCTCACCTTCACTCGCCGACCAGCTCCAGCTTCAGTAGTTGGAGTATGTAACAATCATATTTTTTCTACAATAAGGTTGCCTATTCTTTTGTCCTGATGAATCCCATATTAAAATCCTTAATCCCCTACTAAAATGAGAAGAAAGACCTACTAGTCAGTTATGAGGGAAAAAATTATGTAGTTATTGAGCTAAAACACTGGCAAGCTCTGTTAATTCCAAAAGGAGATATATTAAATATTATTTACTCTATCACCAATTTTTAATCAATCTATTAATAATTACTCCTGCACACTAAATTCATTGGCATAACATTGCATTCTTCTATAATTTTTACATTCCTCTGAATGTAGGTATAGCCCCTTCATATTTCTAATGTTATTTGCCGTTTTTGTTTCATTCATCAGACTTGATAAAGGCTCCATTTTATTGCTTCATTCATGTCTTTGTTTTTATTGTTATTATTGTAGTTGCCCAAAGAATCACTTGTACTTTCAATTATAAGGTGAATTTTTCCATAAACATTTTACCTCTGTTTTTATATTTAATTCCTTCCTGTTTTGCTTTCTTTAAGTTTATTTTTTGGTTTTGTGTTTTGGTTTATTTCACTGAATGCTTCGTTAATAGATTTTTGCCCTTTTCTTATTTTCTAATAAGCATTTTTAAGACTAAATATTTCCTATATACTTGGCTTTATACCACATATTTTGATAATTGGAGCTTTCTTTGTTCTTTTTTTTTTTTTAATTTTAAGTTTCTCTTAACCTAAGACTTATTTAAAAGATGTTTTTAAATGTGCACATAAATATGTTTGAGGAATTGTTTTGTATTGTTTTGAGGTTTGAGTCTGTATTTTTATTGTTTATTCTTAAAGTTATTGCATTGCAAACATAAATGTGTCTTGTGCAATACCTTTCAAAACTTGTTGAGATTTTTCTTGTAGTTTTAACAGATAGCTCAATGAATGGTTATTTGAAATATCATTCATGTTAATTATGTTATTTAAATCTTCTATATACCCTTACATATTTTTTGTGTTCTTTTAAGGGAATCCTTCACTATGAATGTAGACAGTTGGTCAGCTTCTCTTTTTTCATTTATTTGCTTGCAACCTTGATTATTAGGTGCGTAAGGTTTTATGACTGTTTTGTCCTCCTCACTTCTTTTATTAATCGTGAAATATCTCTATTTTTCCATTTAATTCTTTTTGCTTTGAATTCTTTTCCTATAATATTACAATTTCTACACTGTTTCTTTTCTCAGCATTTACCAGGCATGTATTTCTATCCCTTCATTTTCAACTTTTATGTGATATTTTATTAAGGAAAAAATTGCATCTAAGTAAATTGCAAAGATTTTAAATATATAACTTGTTGAGTTTTGCTAGTGTTTATCCCTGTGTAACTAGAACTCCAGTGAAGATATCACACCAGAAAATTCTCTCATGCTTCTTTTCTTATTAATCCCCAGCCTTATAGGTAACCAGTGTTTTGATTTCTGTCAGCATAGGTTGGTTTTGCCTGTGCTTGAACCCCAGAACACTGCTGAGAGTAATTAAAGAAGATCTAAAAAAATAGACAGAGATACCATATTCATGCATCAAAATACTCAGTGTTCCTGGAAGGTCAAGTTCCCTCCAGCTTGATCTACAGACTGAGTGCAATTCCAATCAAAATCCCAACAAGCTGCTTGTAGAAATTGACATGCTCATTCTAATGTTTATATGAAAAAAACTAGATTAGCTAGATTAAAAACTTAAAAGTCAAAATTATCTTGAGGAAAGCAACAAAGATGGAAGACTCATGCTACCTGACTTGAAGACTTACCATGAAGCTGCAGGAATCAAGACACTGTAGTATTTGCAGAAGAATACACACAGAGATCACTGGGACAGAACAGGGAGTCCAGAAATAGATCTATATAGATTATGGTCAACTGAGTTTTTTACATAGGTGCCAATACAGTTCAATGTGGAACATATACAAATGACCAATAAATATACGAAAAGGCATTCAACGTTATTGGCAATTAGGGAAATGCAGTTAAAGCTATTATGATATAATGGCTTTCACGCCAACTAGAATGGTTGCCAGCAATTAAAAAAAACCCAATAACACCAAACGTTGGTAAAGATATAGAACAACTGGAACTCTTATACGCTTTTTGATAGGAATGTAAAATTGTACAACTATTTTGAAAAACTCTGGCAGTTTCTTATGAAGTTAAACATGTACCTCCTGTGATCTAGCAATTCGATTCCTAGGTACTTATGCAAGAGAAATGAAAACTTTTAAGTTCACAAAAAGACTTATAAAAGAATGTTCATAGCATCTTTATTCATAATAGTACCAAATTGAAAGCAAATCAAAGGTCTCTAAGAAGAAAATAAACAAAAGACAGTATATTTATACGATTTAATAATACTCAGCAATTAAAAAAAGTAAATTACTGAAGAAGGGTAGTTGGCAATATGGATGAATCTCAAAAAATTTAGGTTAAGTAAAAAAAAGGAGTACCTGATGAGAGTTTTAAAAACTGAATATATGAGTCTCTGTCTCTTAATAGTAGAATTTAACCCATTCAAAGCAGTATAATTTAGTGGTTAAAAGTTTGGACTGTGGAGCCTAGATTCAAATTCTGGCTCTACAGTGTATTAGCAATGTGATCATGGAAAGTAACAACCTCTCTGTGTTGCAGTTTTTAATATCTGCTAATGAGAGTAATAATAGTGCCTCCCTCATGAGGTTATTGTGAGGACCAATGAGTTAACATATGCAAAGGACCTAGAACAGCGCGTGGCACAGCATGTGTTCTATGTGAGTGTCTACTATTATTTTGATTATTTAATAATAATATTTTGTGGTCACATGGCTTGATTTATTCTTGCCAATTTATGTTTTGTATTCATTGTGTTTTTTTCTCAGTTTTTTCCCCTCTTTTCTGCCCTCTGTTGGATTGTTCAAATTTTTCTTTTTTCATAGTTTTGTGTGTGTGTTTTGTTTTTTGTGTTTCTCTGTGAGGAAGATTGTCTCTGAGCTACCGTCTGTGCCAGTCTTCCTCTATTATATATGGGATGCCACCACAACATGGCTTGACAAGTGGTGCTTGGTCCACACGCGGGATTGGAACTTTCGAACCCTGGGCCATCAAAGCAGAGCACGCGAACTTAACCACTGGGCTGGCCTCTTCTTTTTTATAGTTTTAAGATGATTTGTATATTATAAGTTTCATTTCTGCTGTGGCGGTTGCACTTAGATGTTTAGTACATATGTTTAAACTTTATTTTTTAATGAACTGTTAGAGACATGGTAGTACCTAAGACAAGAATCTAGGATGCATTCAGTTCTCCCCCGACCCCAGTCACTCCCCATTCAGTGATCTCACCACCATGTTGATATCATCCAATATTTATTTATTTATGTACTTATTTTTACATTTTGTTGCTATAATTGTTTACACTTGGGTACAAAGTTCACTAGTTTCTTTGATCACCATTGAACACTGTCTTCCATTCTTTCTTTGATTTGTGTATTATTTTTCTGGATACATTATCAAATAATTCTATCATAGAGAGAGTCTGCAGACTCTTTCTGTTACCTTGCATGTCTGAAAATTTCTTTATTTTTCTCCAGCGGGGATGCTAACTTGGCAGAGTATAGGATTCGGGGTTTAAAATGATTTTGTTTTACATCCTTAAAGATACTTCGCCATTAAATTCTAATACTCGCTTTTGCTAGTGGCAAGTCTGATATTAGTCTGATTGCTCCTTTGCAGGAACCCTCTTTATGTTCTAAGATACGGCTTTGTACTTTATCCACAGTGTTCTAAAATGTTACTAGATTGAGTCTAATTGTGGCTCCTACTTCTATAAATTTCTTTTTGTTCTTTATGGGTTTTTTTAATTCTCTTAGGTTTTTCTTGTTTGTTCATTTTTTCTGAAGCTTATGTTAGAACAAACAAGAGAGCTTCTGGATCTGTCCTCTTTGTCTCACCCTCTCACCCCCTCCCTTTTTTTTATCTTTTTTCTTTTGTGCTACGTTCTAGAAGAATATTTGGGTCTACTCACTACCTTGATTATAGAACTGAATAAGATAGAATTTTGGGTTTAATCACTATAAGTTACCTGTCATCACTGTGAAAACAACTCAGAAGATATGACTTACTAGCAGTGGGTCAGGAGCATCATCTTTGTAAGCATTTTGTTTGTATAGGACAGCCCATCATTAATTACAGAGAAAGAGTAGTGAATGAAATATGAGTGTATATGCTAGTCTTTCCAAACAGACTATTTTGATAAATTTCATTACTTGTACCCTGTTGCTACCAAGATAAATTCCAATAAGCATTTTCTGTATAATTGATGAGTGCTTTGCTAACTTTGTTTTTGCATAAAATTATACTGT
Source organism: Equus caballus (assembly GCF_041296265.1). NCBI lineage: Eukaryota > Metazoa > Chordata > Mammalia > Perissodactyla > Equidae > Equus > Equus caballus. The sequence goes on along the minus strand of NC_091686.1, from coordinate 745,099 downwards.
TATAAAGTAAACTAAGCTTTTTAGCTGTTGATTCATCAGCATATACAGTTAGCTTTTGTAAATGGAGGGGAGATGCTGGGAAAGGAGAAAGGCATTCTGGAATAGTATGATTAAATCCATTTTATTTCATTTTAATCAACTTTCTTACAAAGTTTTATGGACTCCCAGGAACAGTGACACTGTTCCTTCAGAAGAACAGTAACATGGAAGATTTTCAGCTTTTATTTTTGTAATTCTTACCAGCTGTATGAATCAGACTAATGATGTTAGAAACTGGCTTTATGGAATCTATTTCCCAGGATGACAGAGTGGAAAATGGGTCTCCTAACAGTCCATGAACAAGACAAGACTTAGATTCAGACCTCTGTGTTATGTGTGTACTTGCAGTAGGTATGTCAGTCAAAGAAGAAATAAAACACAAATGGAGTTGAGGTTTTTTTTCCCCAAATTTTTGGACAGCATTTATGCCAAAAAGAATTTAAGTGAGAGTACATTGTGAAATGTGTTTCTTCCACTACATTATATATCACATAAGATTAAAAGAAATGTTTATTTCTAAATGCAGTTTAGGAGAGAAAGAAAAGAGCGTGGACTTCGGACTTGAGTTTAAATGCCCGTGCTGCCACTTAGGAGCTCTGTCTCCTTCAGCAAGGCATTTAGCCTATTTATATATCTATAAATCTATAAAATAAGAATGGTTATACCTACTCTGCAACTTTCTTGTGAGGTTGAGTGAAATACTGTTCCTTCCCCTTCCCCCTCAAGCTTACCTTATTAAGAAACCTATGCGTATTTAAGCTAGACTGTCAACAGCATGAATGTTGACTCTAGTTCCAAGATATCTATGACAGCCAGGTGACCTCTGACCACCTGTAGACCCCACAGATTATTGTCAGGGAAAAGTCCGATGGCTATTTTATTCCTGTTACTTTTGAACCCCATAGAGCAGTTTATTTATATGTTAGAAAATTTAAAACATATCAATCTAAGCATCTAAGTATTTTGTTCAAACCTAAGTAGTTTAGTCAGATTGGAATTTTTTTTTTTGAAATACAGCATATTTATTTGGAAAATAGTAGTTTCAAAAAAATCCCACAGATTGGAATATTTTAAGTAAGGATGGAATCAGTTGACACCTTCCAAAGGAAAATGAGTAACACTAAAAGAGAGAATTAAAAGATAATTAGCCAAAAGTTTTCTTCTATTGATTTCAGGAAGCAACTTAAAATTTTCCAAGTATTTCCAGACCCTCAGTTTGCAGCCTTTTTCTCTCTGAGGCCGATAAATTAAATGCTGTAGCAGATCACTGTCCAGTGTTGTTACACATGACTTTAAAAAAATAATAATAATAGGTCTGTGGTAGCAAGATCTATCTTTTTATGTATGTCTGTCACATTTTCTCACTTTATCAGCAAAGAGAGAGGGACAGTCATAAAGAATAATATATATAAAGAATACATAATGAAATTATAAATTAATTTTATCATCCATTGCCTTTTTATCTTTGTCACTAAATTAAATATAAATAGAATTTTTAAGGGCTCGGCTGTTTTTTACACAGGACAGTCTTGATTCGGAATAATTGTTCTCTTCATCCTCAGTATCCACAATATGCAAACATACCAAATAGAAACGAGGTAGCAGGGCAGTATGGCACAGTGCAATGAGAATTAGATTTGATGTAAAAAGATTTGCCTTAGAGTCCTGACTTTCAGTCATAAGTTTCTCACCTGTAAAATGAAGCAGATATTTGTGCTGCATTACAGAGGAGTTGTCAATAAAATGGATGACATATGCAAGAGGAAGCTTCCAAGTATTTTATTAAATTAAGCCTCTATTTTAATCTTTAATTTCTTGATAACAGTTTTTGACCACTCAAAGTATTTACAGTGATTAAATTTACTACACTTAGAGATTACATTATTGAGATCTTGCGTATAGTATGATCTCCTTTAAATATACTTTATATTTGGCATTAGCATTGCTGAAAAGAAATAAGACCAAGAAGATAGGTCATAGCTAAAGAAGAGGCCTGTTCCTTGGTGTAACACTTCTATTAAGTGAAATATTTGGGAGAGATGCTTATGAGTTGTTTTAAAAGAAAAGATTCAGATTTCTCTAGCCTGATAAATATGAACACAAGTTTTGACTCTAACACTTCTGTTAATAGGAAAAAAAATTAACACAACTTCCTGAAGAGCAGGATTCTTAATGAATCAGAATAATAACCTATATATTTTAGAAGAGGTTGCCTTTTATTTTATTTATTCTTGTGCTTCCTTTCCAATTTTCTGCACCACAGCATTCTCTTTTAACCAAAAGAAACGTTATTTTTTTTTTGAAGAGTCACTTGGAGGAAGTGGACATGATCACATCCATATGGTTGGCTGCCTCCTCAGTGTCTGGCATCCATGTGAAAATACCTAATGAAATAAGTTGAGAGTTAGGGCAGTTCTGAGCTTATCAAATCCTATAATCTGTTAATAAAAACTCTGGCTGATTCTCGTCAACCAATAAAGTGAGACCTAACAAACAAAATTTGAACTGAGATCTTTGAAAAGTTTGTTAGAAACATGCAGCAGCAGAAGATGAAATGGTTCTCTGATACTCTGTCAAATCATTCAGTCATTCTCTAAATTTTTATCATTTATCATTTGTCAGTTTTATAAAATATTTGGCTAGGGACCAGCCCGGTGGCGCAGCAGTTAAGTGCGCACGTTCCACTTCTCAGCAGCCTGGGGTTCACCGGTTTGGATCCCGGGTACGGACATGGCACCGCTTGGCACACCATGCTGTGGTAGGTGTCCCACGTACAAAGTAGAGGAAGATGGGCACGGATGTTAGCTCAGGGCCAGTCTTCCTCAGCGAAAAGAGGAGGATTGGCAGGAGTTAGCTCAGGGCTAATCTTCCTCAAAAAAAAAAAAAAATAGGCTAAAGAAATTAGAAATATCACTACTCCCTAGTAGAATTTATTTACTTTTGCTCTTAATTTAAAACAGACTCACTAAAGCATTTATAGATTTGACTTTATTTTAATGTATTAATCCCCATTTTCTCCAAATCACGTTTGCAATCTCACTTCTAGATGTGTATCCAATAGAATTGAAAACATGTTTATGCAAAAATATGTGTATGAATGTTCCTACGTATTATTCATAAGAACCAAAAGTAGAAACAACCCAAATGTCCATCAACAGATGAATGGATAAACATACACTGGAATATTATTCATCTCAAAAAAGGAATGAAGTACCACATTGATAAATCTTGAAAACGTTATGCTAAGTTAATGAAGCCAAACACAAAGGCCACATATTATATGATTCTACTTATTTAAGATTTCCAGAATACCTATGGATACAGAAAGATTAGTGGTTAACAGGAGGTAGGAGCAGGGAGGAATTAGGACTGACTGCTAATAGGTATGGGGTTTCTTTTTGGGGTGATGGAAATGTTCTGGAATTAGTGGTGATGGATGCACACCAGAGTGAATATACTAAAAACCGCTTAATTATACACTTTAAAATGGTGAGATTTTATAACACTTGAGTCATGGCATGGATTATGCCATGCACATGAATTTTTTTCAAAGAAATATATCAAAAATAGTACATTTGTTTCTCTCTTGGCTCTCCAAGGAACACAGAAAATAATGAGAGCAGCAATGAGGAAAGTGATCATAGTTTACCTGTCCGCTTCTGAAATGATCTGACAGGCAGTTGAAGACTCTGATGAAACAGCTGTTCGGGTTTTGTTTCTTTGTTTGAAGAAAAAAATTATTATAAGAACATTTATCTGTTATCTCTTTAGATGATGGCTACACTGTAACTGAAACAGATATTAGAGAAATTAAAATTGTTTCATCTATCCGCATTAAAATGCTTGTGAATATGAGAAAAGAGTACTGTTTTCTAAGGTTACTATGTAATGAACAAAGCTTCTGCTTAAATAAGTTGTATATATCTGTGACTAGAGAGAAGCGGTGTATCTTACAGGTGCTCTGTTTCTTGCTAGGATATTGGAATACTTTTGTACTACTTCATAACTAATTTTTTTATAAATGTATAATTCTTTCACACCCTTGAGATATAATACACATACCATAAAATTCACCCATTTAAAGTTTACAATTTAATGACTTTTGGTATATCCACAGAGTGGATCCCCAGTTTTAGAGCACAATCAATTTTTGTTACCCGAAGGAGAAACTCCATACCTCTAAGACATCACTACCTCTAAAACCCCCAACCCACCCCCAGCCATAGGCAACCACTAATCTACTTTCTATCTCTATAGATTTTCCTGTTCTGGGCATTTGACATAAATGGAGTCATACAATACATGATCCTATCTGGCTTCTTTCACTAAGCATAGTGTTTTTAAGGTTTACCTATGTTGTAGCATGTATCAATACTTTTTTCTTTTTATTGCCAAATAACCTTCCACAGTATGGATATACCACATTTTATTTATCCAAGCTTCAAGTGAAGAATGACACAATATGACACCAGAAATGACATTGGATTATTAGTGTACTACTACAGACATAGTATCTTATAAAAACACAAATACCTGCTGTTACAGTTCTGGAGGTCAGAGTTTGAAGTCAATTTCACTGGGCTAAAGTCATTGTGTTAGCAATGCTGGTTCTATCTGGAGGCTGTAGGGAAGAATCTGTTTCCATGCCTTCTCCAACTTCTGAAGCCTGCCAACATTCCTTGGCTTGTGGCCCCTTCCTCCATTGTCAAAGCCAACAGTGTAGCATCTTCGTATTAGTCAAAGTTCCCCAGAAAACCAGAAGCAATAGGACGTATATAGAGAAACATTTAGAGAGAGAGATTTATTATAAGGAATTGGCTCACATGATTATAGAGGCTAAGAAGTCCTAAGATCTGCTGTCAGCAAGCTGAAGACCCAGGAGAATCAATGTGTAGTTCCGGTCCTAGTCTGAAGGCCTGAGAACCAGTAGAGTCCATTGTATAAGTTCCAGTCCAAATTCCAGCAGACTTGAGACCCAAGAAGAGCCAATGTTTTACTCTAAGTTCAAAGGCCAGAAAAGGCCAGTGTCTTAGCTCAGCAGTCAGGTAGGAGGAGTTCCCTCCTACTCAGCCTTTTTGTTCTATTCTGGTCTTGCATTGATGGGCTGAGGCCCACTCACATTAGGGAGGACAATATAGTTTACACAGTTTGACAATTTGAATGTTAATCTCATCCAGAAACACCTTCACAGATAGACCCAGAATAATGTTTTAACCAGAGCCAGCCCTGATGGCCTAGTGGTGAAAGTTTGGCTCTCACCACTTTGGTGGCCCAGGTTCGCTTCCCAGTCACGAAACCACTCCACCCATCTGTCAGTTGCCATGCTGTGGCAGCAGCTCACATAGAAGAACTAGAATGACTTACAACTAGGATATATAAACATGTTTGGGGGCTTTGGGAAGGAAAAAAAATCAACGGTCACAATCTTCCCTCCTTTCTGACCTCTGCTTCCATCCTTACATCTTCTCCTCCTACCCCTGCTCCCATCTTCCAACTTCCCTTTTATAAGGAACGTTGTGGTCTTCTTTGGGGGGCCATTATGCAGCCTACCACCATCTGCCCTCTGGCTTCCCAAAGACTTACCCTTATCCTGCATGCAAAATCCATTTACTCCATCTCATCATCCCCAAAAGTCTCAATCCATGTTAGTATCAACTCAAGTCTAGAATGTCATCTAAGTCTATCAGTTCTAAAGTCCCAAATCTCATGTTGTAAATTATCTAAATTAGGCACATGTAAGGCTGTCAGTATGATTGATCCTAGGGCAAAATCACTCTCTCTCTGTGGGTCTGTGAAACTAGAAAACAAGTTATTTGTTTCCAGAATACAATGGTGGGACAATCATGGGATAATAATTACAGGCATTCCCATTCAAAAAGCGAGAAAACTAAAGGAAAAATGGAGTTACTGGTCTCAAGCAATTACAAAATCCAACCAGGCAATGAGGTTTCAAGGCCTGAGTTTAATCCTCTATGACCCTCTTCTCCATCTGTGGGCCCATGGCTCATCCTTGGAGTCATCCTTTCCTTTCCTTAGAGGGCACCACATGTATGCAGTTGAGTAGTTTCATCAGCCTATTTCCTACATGTAGAATTTTGAGAGTCTAACAGCTTTCTTTCATTTAATCCTCTCTGTCCAAGTTAGCAGTGTTTCTGCTGGTATAACCTTCTCAAAAACCTTGTGGGTCTCCTGTGTGTGTCTAAGAGATTCTCTCCATTAGACAAGAGGCTTCTCCACAAATCTTTCTTGGGTAAACCCATCTCGATTTTTGGCTTCTGAGATGGTTAAAGGGATACATGAGTCACATACCTAATCTTCAAAGAGCCCTGTTTGTGATGGAATACTTTTATCTTTTGATCCTTCCAAGACACTAACAAAATATTGTCCAGTCATGACCTTGACATTTCTCCAGAGCATGCTTTCCTGACGGTAATCTATTACTCTTTGTGTCTTTTGCAACCTGCATAGGCAGAAAATTTCCCAAATTATCATCTTTTTTATTAGCAGTTCTTCTCTCAATTTCTCTCTTTATCCAATTTGTCATTTTATCCTCTCACATGTTACTGTAAGCAGTAGAATGAAGTTTTACCTTCAAAACTTTTCTTCAAAACCTTCTCAAACATCCACATTCATCACTTATAATTCTGCTTTCATGTAATTGTAGGACGCAAGTCACCTAAGCTTTTTGCCACTTTAAAACAAGGTTTCTCTTTCCTTCAGTTTCCAATATGTCCCTCATCTCTCTCTGAGCCCTTACCAGCAGAGCTTTTAACATCCTTATTCCTACCAACAATCTGTTTACAATGATTAAAGTATTCTCTATGATGATACAGATTTTCTTGATCATGTTTCTCACATCCTTCTGAGCCTTCACCACCGGTCTTTAACGTCCATATATTTACAAACAGCAGTCTGTTCAAGGCAATTTAGGCTTTTTCTATCATATTTCTCAAAATTGTTTCATCCTCCACGAGTTACCCAATTTCAAAGCCACTTTCACATTTTTAGATATTTGTTATAGCGCCACCCCACTTCTAGTGCCAAAATATGTATTCGCTTGATATTATAACTTAACAAATTACCACGAACTTAATGGCTTAAAACAACACAGATTTATTCTGTAACAGTTCTGGGGGTCGACATTTCTGTATCGGTCTTTTTAAGGCTACAACCAAGTTGTTGGCAAGACTGGTTCCTTCTGGAGGCTCAAAAAATTCATTTCTTGCCTCTTTCAGCTTCTAGAAGCTATCCTCCTTCTACTGAGGCCCACATGAGCAAATCTGCTGGCCCCACATCACCATTTTTTCCCTCTGCTTCAATCCTCACATCACCTTCTGGCTCTTACTTTTCATTTCCTTCCCCCTCTCGTAAGTACCATTGTGATTACATGGGGCCCTCCCACACAACACAGAAGAATCTCCACACTTCAAGGTCCTTAACTTGGTCACTTCTGAAAAGTTATTTTTGCCATATAAACTACCATATTCAGAAGTTGTGGGGATTAGGGTTTGGGCATCTTTGGGTGGCCATTATTCTGTCTCTTACAGGTTGTGTATTGATGTATTTTTCTCAGAATAGTTGCTAATATTTACTGAGCACTGATGATGTGTCCTGGTGCTTTGCAAAAAGTTTTAAATATGATATTTCATTTAATCCTCACTACTATCCCAGTAAGCTGGTACTGTTTTTACCCCGTTTTATAGATGAACAAACTGAGGTTGCCGTATAATGAACTGAACACAAATGACAACATGTAAGAGATGGTGGAGGGGGTTTAAATGCTAAACTTTGGAACCCTTGTGAAATAGCCAAAACAATCTTGAAAAAGAACAAAGTTGGAGGTCTCAGACTTCCTGATTTCAAGACTTACTACAGACAATAATAATTAGAACAGTGTGGTACTGGCATAAATACAGACAATAGAATAGAATAGAAAGCCTAGAAATAAACCCTCACATATATTGTCAAATGATTTTTTACAATGGTGCCAAGACCATTCAGTAGGCAAAGGACAGTTTTTTTCAACAATTAGTATTTCCCCATGGAAAAAAAATGAAATTGGCCCCCTACCTTAAACTATCTACACAAATTAACTTGAAATAAATCAAAGAACTAAACATAAGAGCTAAATCTATAAAACACATAGAAGAAAACATAGAGGAAAATCTTCGTGACTTGGGTTTTAGCAATGATTTCTTGGATATGACACCAAAAGCACAGGCAACAAAAGCAAAAATAGACACATGGAACCCCATCAAAATGATAAACTTTTGTGTATTAAAGGATGCTATCAACAGAATAAAAACACAACCCACAGAGTGGGAGAAAATTTTTGTAAATCATATGTCACATAAGGCATTAATATCCACAATGTATAAATAACTCCAACCAAAGAAAATTTTTAAAAAGAAATTTTTTAATGGACGAATGACTTGGATAAACATTTCTGCAGAGAAGATATACAGATGGCTGATAAGCACATCAAAAGATGCCTAACATCCCAACCACTAGGGAAATGCAAATCAAAACCACAATAAGATACCACTTCACACCACTTAGGATGGGTATTATTTGAAAAGAAAGGAATGGGAAGAAGGAAAGGAAGGAGGGAAGAAGGGAGGAAAGTGAGTGTGGCTGGAGGGAGTGTCCAGAAAATAATAGGAAATGAGGCCGGAGAAGTAGCCAGGGGCCAGGTCATTTACAGCTTTATGAGTCATAGTGAAGACTTCAGATTTTACTTGAAGTATCATAGGAAAACTTCAGAGGGTTTGAACAGAGACAGGATTTCAATTTTTAAAGAATCATTTCTAGTTATTCTTGCTGCTGTTTGGAGAATGGGTTTGGGCAAGATTTAAGTAAGCGAGGCCAGTTAGGAGGCTGCTGCACAGTTCGAAGCAAGAGATAATGGTGACTTAAGGTGATAGCAGTGAAGGTGTGGGAAAGTGGTAAGTTTTGCTGTATATTTGAAGGTCAATCAATATGCTTTCTTTATGAGTTGAATGAAGAGTCCAAGAGACTGAGAGGAGTCAAGAATGACTCCATGATTTTTGCCCTGACTAGCTGGGTGAATGGGGCTGCCATTTCCTGAGATGGGGAGCACTGGGGGGAAGCAATTCAGGCACTGGAGAAAGGAATGCATAGAATCTGTTTTGCATATGTTTTGGTTGGGATGTTCATTAGCACATCAACACCTCAGATGACTTGTTGTATAGATAGTTGGATATGTAAATATGAAGAGAGATAATGTAAAGCTGAAATGAAAAAATGAAGAAGGGTCAGCTTATATATAATATTTAAAACCTTAAGACTGAATGAGATAATTTAGGAAATCAGTATAGATAGAGAAGGAGTCTGATAACTGCTATAGGGCACTCCAACATTTAAAAGTCAGGAATAGGAAGTAGCCGGCAAAGGAGACTGAGGAGATGTCACTGATGAGGAAAACCATCACAATGTAGCTTCCAGAAGAGTTTCAAGGAGTAAGAAGTGATCACCTATATTAAATGTTGCTAAAAGTCTGGATAAACTGAAGACTGAGAATTTACCATTAGACAGTAATACAAAGCTCTTGTTAATTTGGACAAGAATGTTTTCAGAAGATTAAAATCCAGTTGGAGTGAATTCAAAACTAAATGGAGGCTTCTAATTTCAGAGAAGATAGACTAATCAAAATGGACCTTGTTCCTGCTAATTATAACTAAAAATGCATAAAGTACATAAAACAATTATCATAAGACTCTTAAAGAAGAAAAAAAAAGAAGGTGGACTGGCTGGGGACCTCAGGACTAGAGGGACAACCCAGTGATGAGTTCCCTGGTCTTTTTTAAATATTGTTTGGCTAGTTAGCTGGGTTTTTTTGGGTTGATTGATTGTTGCTTCTTATATATCCCGGCCTGGACAGTAGGGTAGCCTGCAACTCTGAAATGAAGTTGAGCAAAGACAAAACAAAAAGCCCTAAGAAAAGACTTTGAAGCTGGAGGACTTTGAAGATGGAGAACTATTGTACAACAAAAGTCCTTTTGACCAAACCTGCTGTTATTTCTCACAGTTTGGGAGTTAGAAGTCCAAGATTAAGATTCAGGGTTGGTTTCTGGTGAGACCTATCTTCATTGCTTATAGACAGCCACCTTGCTCTGTTCACACATGGCCTTTCTTCTGTCTCGGGTGTCTCTTCTTATAAGGACACCAATCTCTTATCAGATTAGGGCCTCACCCTTATGACCTCATTAAGCCTTACTTACCGTAAAGGCTCTATCTCCAGATATAGTCACACTGGAGGTTAGGGCTTTAACATAAGAATTTGGGGAGGACACACTTCAGTCCCTAGCACCTTCTCTACTCTAAATGAACACCCCCACTGGGTGCCATGCAGACTGGAGAGTGGAGCCTTGCGGAATATGCCAACTGTGCATTAACAGGCAGAGGAGCACTCTGCCCCTCCTCACCTGGTAACGAGATTGAGGCAAAGCTGACTATTCCCACCCTCCACTAATAAAGTGGCATCGCACCCTCTCCCTCTTAAGTGCTTTGCAGACTGTGGGAATGGAGAATTGTTGACCATCTCCACCCTCCTATAAGCAAATGTCAGCAGAGAGCCAGTGCCCTACCACCTATCAACAAGAGAATGCAAAGAGGATTAAGGAGAAGAGGGAGCTAGAGAAAGAGATTGTTTAAATCTGTTTTGGAAGTCCTGGGTGTGCCCTTAAGTGGGCCATGCATGAAAATGACCAGGGTCAAAAGAGGATAGCTTTTGATAACGGAAGTACGTTGTGGAATACTGGCTAGGTTTCAAAATGGCCTCTGGTAGTAAACAAGTGAGGCAACCAGAGAGCATTGCAAGGGCTTCAGAATCTAAGTTGACATTCAAACTGAAGTCCACAAAAGTGAGTTGGGATGTGCATTCTGATTGACTCCTCTAAAATAAAAGATTTAAATAGAAACTAGAGTCTTGTAACATAAAATGTCAAAGATACAATGCACAGTTGCTCATCATACCAAGAACAAGGAAAATCTCAACTCAAATGAGAAAAAACAGTTGACTGGTGCCTACAACAACACAGATATTGGAATTATCTACAGTTTAAACTGCTACTATAAAAACACTCCAACAACAATTACAAACCCTATTGAAATAAATACAAAAATAGCAAAGAAATATAAGGGAAAGTAAATCAAAATGGAAATATTAAAATTGAAAATTATAATTGAAATTAAAAACTCACTGAATGTCTCAAGAGCAGAATAGAGATCACAAAAGAAAGAATCATTGAACTTTACAAATAGAAATTATCCAGCCTGATAACAGAGAGAATATAGATTGAAAACAGAATGAACAGAGCCTTAGAATTCTGTAGGACAATAATAAAAGATCTAGCATTCATGTCGTTGGAGACCCAGAAAGCAAGAAAAAAGAATGCAGCATTGAAAAATAAGGAACAAAGGCTGAAAACATCCCAAATTTAGTGAAAGACGTAAACCTACAGATTGAAAAAAGTGAACAAACCTCAAACAGATCAAACCCAAAGAAATCCATATATCATAATCAAATTTATGAAAACTAAAGATGAGGAAAAAAACCATGAACGTGATGGAAGAAAAAGAAGCATTGCCTTTAAGGGAACAGTGATTCAAATGACTACATGTTTCTTATCAGAAACTGTGGAGACCAGGAGAAATGGACACATTTCTCAAGGGCTGAAAGAAATTAAGTGTTAACCCAGAATTCTGTGCCTAGCAAAAATATCCATGAGGAATGGAGGTTAAATAAATACATTCTCAACAGAAGCCTGAAAATTTATAGTCAGCAGACCTGCTTTAAAATCATTGTTAAAAGAAATTCTTCAGACAGAAAGAAAATGATACCAGAAAGAAACTTGGAATATCAGTAATAAAGAAAGAACAATGAAAAGGGTAAATACAATAGATTATTCTTTTCTTCCTGAGTTAAACTATGGGATGGTTGAAAGAAAATAATGTAACATTTTCTGATAAGACTCTCAATGTATACAGAGGTAATATTCAAGATAATCAAGGGTAAATAGACCTAATTGATAAGTTTTCTACATTGCAGTTGAAGCAGTAAAATGATACTAGTAGATGGTGATATATGCTGTGTTGTGTGTGAATGTAATCCGTGGAGCATCCACTAAAGAAAAAAAACTATACATACAGAGATTCTCAAAAACATAATAGATAAATTAAAATGCAATATTTTAAAAATATTCAAATAACCAACTTGGAGACAGAAAAGGGGATAAGAATGAAAAACATTAGAGACAACAGAGGAATTAAGAACATAGCCAACTTAAACCTTATCTTATCAATGCTTACGTTAAATGTAAATGGTTGAAACAGTAATTAAAAGACAGATTGTCAGAATGGATTAAAAATTATGACCCAACAGTATGCTTTACAAGACAGTCACTTCAAATATAAGGATATATCAAGTAGGTTAAAAGTATAAGGATGGGAAAAGATACCGTGGCAACAATAGTCAAATGAAAACTATAGTAGCTATTTTAATATCAGTAAAGTAGACTTCAGAGCAAAGAAAATTACCAGAGACAAAGAGTGATATTACATGATTATAGGAGGGTTAATTCACCAAGAAGATATTGCAGTCCTAAATGTGTATGATCAAACAACAGAGCTCCAAATAAGTGAAGCAAAAATTAATAGGACTGAGAAGAGAAACAGACAAATCCACAAATATAGTTGGAGACATCAGTACCCCCTCAAATAATAGAACCACTAAACAAAAAGTCAGCAAGATTTAAAAGAACTAAGCAACACTATTAACCAAAAAGATCTAATTCACATTTACAGAGCGCTCCACCCAGCAACAGCACATGGAACATTTATCAAGATAAAACAAACCTTAACGAATTTACCTGTACAATATATTACTGCAATTAAACTGAAAATCAGTAAAAGATAACAGGAAAGTCTCTAAACACTTGGAAATTAAACAACACAATCTAAATCATATGTGGGTAGAAAGTCTCAAGGAAAATTTTAAGATAATTGAACTAAATGAAAATGAGGCAAGACTATATCCAACTCTGTGGGATACAGATAAAGCAGTTCTTGGGAGAAAATTTCTAGCACTAAATATTTACATTAGAAAAGGATAGCAGCCAGCCCCATGGCCGAGTGGTTCAGTTCTCGCACTCTGCTTCAGCAGCCCAGGGTTTCACCAGTTCAGATCCTGGGCGCAGACATAGCACTGCTCGTCAAACCGTGTGGGATGGTGGCATCCCACATGCCACAACTAGAAGGACCCACAACTAAAATATACAACTATGAACTGGGGGCCTTTGGGAAGAAGAAGGATACATACATACATACATACATAAAATCTTTTTAAAAAAAGAGAAGAAGAGAATAGCTGTATCAAATCAATAATCTAGAAAAAGAAAGCAAAATAAATTCAAAGCATTCAGAAGGAAGGAAATAATACAGATAAAAGAAGAATTCAATGAAATTAAAAATAGAGAAACAATAAACAAAGTCGAATCAAAAGCTGGTTGTTTGAAAAGAACAATAATTGCTAAACTTCTAGCAGAACTGACAAAGAAAAAAAGGAAGAAGATAAAAAGTACCAATAAGTGACAAAGAGGATATCACTGCAGACCTCACAGACTTTTAAAGGATAAAAGTCTACTGCAAACAACTCTACATGCATAAACTGACAGTTTAAATGCAATGGACCTTGAAACCACAAAATACCAAAATTCACCCAAAGTGAAATAGATAATATGAACCATCATATAACTATTTTAAAAATTAATTATTTTGGTAGATACCTTCTGAAAAAGAAATCTCTAGACCCAAATAGTTTCACTGAAAGGGTCTACCAAACATTTAAAGAAGAAATAATTTCAATTCTACATAATCTCTTCCAGAAAACAGACAATGAACAAACTCTTCTCAACTCAGCTCATTTTAAAAGGCCTGCATTACCTTCATATCAAATCACACAGAGTACAAAAAGAAAACCACAGACCAGTATTTTTCCTGAAGAGAAACAAAATTGCCAAAGTATTAGCAAACTGAATCTCTCTGATTCTCCGACACTTATTGGGTGCCCACCAATTCAATCCTGTTCTAATACTAACTGCCCGGAACTGGTGTCAAATTCCACAGGTTTAAGGGTTTAGGCCCACAAGAATGCCCTCACTCCAGATTCCACTTGCAAGTCCAGCTCTCCAGGCCACCTGCACTTTCGTCTGACATGGCTGCAAATTCAGGGGTTCCCACAGTCCCGCCTTTCAGGTTTGATAATTTGAGAGAACCACTTACAGAACTCATGAAAATGTTGTACTTACTATTACAGTTTATTATAAAAGATGGAAATGAATAGCCAGATGAAGAGGTACATAGGTCAACATCCGAAAGAGTCCTAAGCTTGGGAGCCCCTGTCCCTGTGGAGTTGATGCACACCACCCTAATGGCACATGGATGTGTTCACCAACCTGGAAGCCTCCTGAGCCCTGTTGTTTAGGAGTTCTATGGAGGTTTCATTGTGAGGCACGATTGGTTAAAGCATCGGCCTTTGGTGATGGAACTCCAGCTCCTGTCCCTCTCCTCTCCCGAGAGGTTCCAAGGCTTGCTTGGTCTCTCTGGCATCTGACCCTCATCCTGAAGCTGTTGAGGGGCCCAACAAGTCACCTCATTAGCATAAATTCAGATATGGTTGAAAGGGATTTGTTTTGAATACCAAAAGACACTTCTGTCAACAAGAAATTCCTAGAATTTTAAGAGCTTAGTGCCAGGAGCTAGGGACAAAGATCAAATGTATTTCCTATTATGCCACATAAATTCTTTTGAGACGACCACTACCAAGGAGAGTTTACTCTATGAATGCAAGATTAGTTTAATATTCAAAAATCATCATATTCTTCCATTTAATACTCTAAATTAAAGGACAAAATCATATCAATTAACACAGAAAAGTCATCTGACAAAATTCAACATCCATTCATGATAAAAACTTTCATAAGTATGGGAATACACGGAATTTCATCAACTTGATAAAGAACTACAAAAAAATCTACAGCTAATCTTATACTTAATGGTGAAAAACAAACTATTGCTTTCTCCTTAAGACTGAAAACAAGGCAAGTGTGTATATTCTCACCACTCTTACTAAACATAGTACTGGAAATCTTACACAGTACTGTAAGGCAAGAAAATAAAATACAAGAAAATTGGAAAGGAAGAAATCAGACTTCCTCTATTTCAGATGATTTGATTGTATAGAAATTTCAAAGAATGTAGGAAAAAAAGTAGTAGAACTAATAAGTGAATTTGGGAAGATTGCAGGATACGAGATCAATGCACAAATCAATCTTATTCTATGTACTGGCAAAACAATTGGGAATAGAAATTAATAACACAATACAGGTTAAAATAGAAAAATGAGATGTTTAAGTATAAATAAAACTTGTATCTGTATGCCAGTAACTCCAAAATGCTGATGAAAGAAATCAAAGACGAGTGAATGAAGAGACTACCACATTCTGAATTGGAAAACTTAACTCAGCAAACATATTGTTCCTTCTCCTCTGTAGATTTAATGTCATTCCTATCAAAATCCAGTAGGATTTTTTGTAGATATACACAAACTGATTTTTATAATTTATGTAGAAAGACAAAAGAACTAGAATAGCTAAATCAATTTTGAGAAAGAAGAATAAAATTGTAGGAATCACACTACCTGAGTTGAAGACTTTACCATATAGCTACAGTGGTCAAGATAGTGTGGTATTGGCAAAGCTCTCTCAGTGGTGAAATGATGGTCTTCTCAATAAAAGTAGTGGAACAATGGTACATGCATAGGCAAAAAAGAAGCACCTCAACTTAAACTTCACACCGTATACAAAAACGAACTCAAAATGGAACACAAACTTAAATGTCAAATGTAAAAGTATAAAACTTTTGGAAGAAAACAGAAAATCTTTGTGACCTAGAGTTAATTGAAGAGTTCTTAGACATGACGTCAAAAACATAGTCCTAGTAAACAAAATAAATTGAAAATTTTATCTTTATCAAAATTCAAACCTTTTACTTCTGCAAAAAACATTGTGAAGGGGATTTAAAAAAAAAAACCCACAGACTAGGAGAAAATACTTGCAAGTCTCATATTCAAAGAGGACTTGTGTCCATAATATATAAAGAATTCTAAACTCAACAGTAAAAAAATAACAAGATTCAGAATGTAGCCTGGTTTCTAAGTTTTCATGAGGGTTAAATTTGGAATAAACAAGAAATGTGAGAATTTCAAGGTTTCATAAATATTCACTATTTCTTAAGTTACTTTCTTTTCGTAGATTGTACATAGCTGTGCTGTCAATGAGTAATACTTAGTGTGATCTTAATTCCTATTAGCTGATAATCACTATTTCTACTCTCGTTGCTAAGTGATTTTCTCCTCACATGTGATGTCACTTGCCTTTCTTCCTCATTGCCACTTCTGGTTTTTCCCTGCAATAGCAGCGTCAAGTATTCCAGAATATCCGTTTCACAACTTTTTTCTATGCACAAGTATTTTTTATCTAAGCCTGAGTGTGACAGGCCTGTGAAAGAATGGCAGCCAAATCGCTGTCCAGGCAGAGGTAGGAAAACAGGTCTGCCTTCCTCTCCTTCCTCCTCTTTTGTCAGTCTCTCTCCCATCACGTCTGGGCCCTGGGCGTTTGTGCATAATGCTCTGCCGTCTGAAATAGGGAGTGAAACAGCACTACTTGCCTGGTCTGTTCCTGAACCAGACTGACTAAGCCAGTTCTGTTGTCTGGAAAGAAACGTTTGTAAATGACTTCTTCCATTCATCCTGCAGGCCTCCACCGCCCTAAGAAGTCCTGACTCCTTGTTATGTTTGCATCACATCCTTCAGACATAACTGAGACCTCTGTGAATCTTGTGTTGCCCTCTCATCTTTGTATCTCTGTTTTTACATGAAAATATGTATTATGCACTGCCACTTTTATGAACAGAATCTTCATTTGTAATCTCTCTTAAATAAATTTGTTTGCTTTAAACAAAGACTAGAAACAGTACTCAGGACCTGCGAATGGATGGATGTAAACTTTAGCTCCCTTTTATACAGTTAAGAGTATCAGGAAACAAAGAGATGAAGATATTTAAATAAATATTTGGTATAAAGTTGAAACAAATTTCTCCTACCTTATTCATTATATATAATTTTGTGACATACTTTAAAGGTGTGCCTCACTGGCTAGAGGCAATTCTGAGCTTGAACTGGAAACATCAGCTCCCTCCCAAATCTATGAGCTAAAATAAATATGCCTGCACGTCACATGCAACCATCTCTTGCAGAATAAGAAATATAGATAGCATATTCTTCAAAGTATAGTTTTATTGAAGTATGTATTTTATGTATGTGTACTAATTCTTCAAAATCTACTGTGTATTTTACACTACAGCACATCTGAATTTGGTCCAGCCACACTTCAGTTGCTTAGTAGCCACATGTAACCTAGTGGCTACTGTATTAGATAGCGCAGGTTTGGACTAAGTCATCTCATTCTTAACAACCTGAAAATTCAAATTTGTGATTATAAATTTAATTTCATATGTTGTTACCATTTAAAACTGCATATTAAAATAGCCAATATCTAATTTTCTCTTTAAATTTCCAGCTATTATGTTCATTGTAAATATATTTTCATAATTTGGAAATAAAAATGCATGGGTTGTATTTCTTTCTTTTTTTTTTTTTTTTAAGGATTGGCACCTGAGCTAACAACTGTTGCCAATCTTTTTTTTTTTTTTTTCTGCTTTATTTCCCAAACCCCCCTGATACATAGTTGTATATCTTAGTTGCAGGTCCTTCTAGTTGTGGGATGTGGGACGCCCCCTCAACGTGGCCTGACGAGCGGTGCCATGTCCGCGCCCAGGATCCGAACCCTGGACCGGCACAGCAGAGCGCGCGAACTTAACCACTCGGCCACGGAGCCGGCCCCTGGGTTGTATTTCTAATAAAATAAGAAAACTGGTTTTGGGGGCCAGCCCTGTGGCCAAGTGGTTAAGTTTGCGCACTCCGCTACGGGGGCCCAGGGTTTCGCTGGTTCGGATCCTGGGTGTGGACATGGCACCACTCATCAGGCCACGTTGAGGCGGCGTCCCACATGCCACAGTTAGAAGGACCCGCAACTAAAATATATACGACTATGTGCTGGGGGGATTTGGGGAGAAAAAGCAGAAAGAAAAAAAAAAAGATTGGCAACAGTTGTTAGCTTAGCTGCCAATCTTAAAAAAGAAAAAAGATTGGCAACAGTTGTTAGCTCAGGTGCCAATCTTAAAAATAAAAGAATCAGTTTTAAAAAAAAACTGGTTTTAACATAATTTTATCTTTTTTATGTCCTATGTAGCTCAATTGAATATATGATCTAGAATGTTTTTATATATCATTGCATGTAAGCTACCACAATGTTAATGATAACCACTGGCACACACAGACTCTTCTCATGTGACAAAAAATTACAGAGAATAGAGATCATTATATCTAATTTAATATCAGAAATACATACGTAGAATAAATACAGATTAAACTTTCTTAATCTTGTTTTGGTAATACCGATATGTCTTGTGGTCATAACAATACTTTCCTGTATTTTATCATAAAAGTTTTAAATTTTTCCTTTTCACATCTAGACTTTTAATCTACCTAAAATCTGTTTTTGAGCAGATTTTTTTTTGAGGAGGAGGATTAGCCTCTGAGCTGACATCTGCTGCCAATCCTCCTCTTTTTGCTGAGGAAGATTGACCCTGAGCTAACATCTGTGCCCATCTTCCTCTGCTTTGTATGTGGGATGCCTGCCACAGCATGGCCTGACAAGCAGTGCCATGTCCGCACCCGGGATCCAAACCAACGAACCCTGGGCCACCAAAGTGGAATGTATGAACTTAACCGCTACACCAGCAGGCTGGCCCCCATAAAATCTGCTTCTGTATATTACATCAAAGGGATTTGATTATATTCTTTTCTTCTTGGATAGCTAATTGTCCCTGTGTTTATCGAATTGTCTGTTTTTTCTCCACCGATTGTAATGCCGCCTTTGTTCTCTATTTTTTCCCCACTGATTGTAATGCTACCTTCTATTCTGGTGACTTATCTTGTTTGTCAGTCTGTGTATTGATTTGATGTTGTGTTAATTATTATAGCTCTAACATAAGTTTTCATATTTGGTAGAGAAAATCTCCCTCATAACCTTTTCCTTTAGAATTATCTTGACTATTCTTGTCCCTTTGTTCATAAATTTTAGAATTAATTTTTGTTATTTGACCAAGAAAACCTCTGTTGGACCTTTGATTGATTTCATTAAATTGTATTTAAAGATTAATTTGTGAGGAGTTGGTATATTATTATGTTGAATCTTCTAGTTCATGATTTCTTTAAATATTTTTTAGTAAACATTTTGTCATTGTTTTGTCATTATCTTCATAAAACTCCTAATGAAGTATCTTTCATTAGATTACTCCTTGATAACATGGAGATTTTGTTGTTGCTATGAATGAGATTTTTCTGTTAATTTTCTAATGATTGTTATTGGTATGTGAGAAGACTGTTGTTTTGATATGTGGATCTTGTATTCACCAATCTTGCTTTATACTCTTATTCTAATAGTTTGTATATTCTCTTGGATTTTCCATGTATATACTCACTTCATTTGAAATTAAGGATAGTTAGATCTCTTACTATATGATTGTTATAACACTTCTTTCTTCTGCTCTCATTGCATTGGCCAGGACTTTCATTACAATGATGACTAGTAATGGTGTTATCTGGCATCACTGACTTGTTCGTGACCACACATTATGTTTTTATTCAAAAGAGTCATTTATTTTTTAATATATAACAGAAGCTGGCATGATTTAATAAGAATGAAAATATGGTGTAGTATATTTATGTTTTTCTAATAAACACAAATTGTAGAAATTTAGAAGTATAAATGAAAAAATTCATTAAAATCACCCATAATCACATCACCCAGAGATGATCACTGTTGCATTTTGGTGTATGGCTGAATCACAGTTTAGGTTGCAAAATCAATCTAAAAATGGCAAAATTACTCTTAAAAATCTATTAAATCACCCATAAGTTAAAAAATTTATGTATGGATTTGTATAAACCTCCCTATACATATAATATATACTGAGAAGTGAAATAGAGAATACGTATGAAAATACAATTCTCTAGCCTTTTTACTATACTTCTGGAGTTATTAAACAACAGATTATATATTATTCTCTCACAGTGTGCCAAGCATTATACATAGAGTTGAATTCAAATGCATATGGATCAACTCCAATATGTACATGATTTTCACCTTACTGGCTTGAGCACCTATACTTGTGTAAGATGCAACTCGCATGTAAAGTGTACCATATTTTGAAAATACCTATATTTGTGTATTTACTTGCTAGTATTTTTCTTAGGCCCATAATTGGCCTTTCAAAAATGGTGCCCTTTGCAATACAAAAACAGCAGTTGCAGAAATTTAGTAACAAGGGAGTGACCTGGGATTCTCACATTCCAAGAAGATATATTTTTCATTCTAAGACCTTTAAGGAAGTGTACAACTAGTGTCAACTAAACAGAGTAGAATAACAGATTGATAGATGCTCAGGCACATGTGGGAAATTTAGCAAAAAATTTGTGAACATGAATCCAAGCAAGGGAAACTGTAATAATAACAGAAATCTGATAGATAAAATCCACGTTAGCCAAGCTTTTAAAATGCTGTTGTTCATAGGTCTTAGAAACTCCTTCCCTCCCTTCTCAATAAGTGAATATAAGACTAAGTAGAACACCAAAGTGAGGCAGACTGGTGCATAACTGTCATTTTTCATATGCCATAGAGTTTGAAGTAGACTTCTAAAGAGTGGAGGAGGAGTCATGGACTGACTGAATTCAATCTCCTCTTACATTATAGCTGGGGTATTCAAACAGACTTACCAGGGCTTTTTTCCCACAGAATGTAAGTTGAACTCATGGTCTTTCCCGCTTGTAGTTCCAGTCTTTCTACATCTTCAACAACTTATTATTTGTTAGCATGAGTATCCTAACAGAGGAGTCATGATTTATTAGTGATATTTTCTATAAATTTTCATTGTCGTAAGTGTGCCATTACTTGGCATTTTTGAGGCCGTTGTTACCCCAAGAACAGAGAGTTTTATCTCATCTTCAAGTAATGGTAGAAAGTAATTTAGGATGATGAACTCAAATCTTAAATTGACTTAGGGTCACTCAAGGCCAAGAAGGACCTGACGAGGAAAAAGTTTCCAGTTTTACAGAAGCACTAATTCTATTACATCTGCTTTTTGTTTCAGAGTTTCAGTTAATTACCTAAATGTTTTGGCCTCTACTTAGTAAAGGGTTTAATAGGTGATTATGTATGCATTCCTGGTTTGATCTTATTTTAATGTATTTTCATTAATGGGATAATACCCTTTTTTTTAAGATACATAATTACCTTAACTCAGCATGTTGTCAAGCTTTTCCCAAGAAGATAAAATTGAAACTTAAATATGCTTAGTTATTTTGTCTCACAGGTATTCAAGTACATAGGATTTCATAGCTTTCATGAACGAATGAATATTTCATAGAAGGTGGTCTTAGAATATGATGTAAAAACAAAATATGGCTGGTGAGAAAACAATTTGTTTTCCTTGATTGAATTTCACTAGTATTTCCAATTATAAATGAATATGATGATATTTATCTAAAAATAATATATACAGATGAATCAGTTCTCCGCAAGAGTCACCTTAGTAGAATAGGTATTTCTCTAGTAGTATTTAAAACACTTTAGAAATTCTTCTGTAAATTGTATGGGGAGTGACTGCTAATGGATATGGGATTTCATATGAGGGTTATGAAAATAATCTGGAATTTAATAATGGTGATGGTTGTACAACCTTGTGAATATACCAAAAACTGCTAAATTCAACACATTAAAATGGTGAATTTTATGGTATATGAATTATATCTCAATAAAAATAAGCCATTTAAAGAGTCAGACTCACGTAAGTCTCACTGCTTAATATATACTTTGATTTTGTACAAATGTTGTACTGACCAGCCTATTTACTTAACTTAGCCATAACACTTAAGTTCACATTTGCTGCTCACATTGAAGGTTTCCATCACTGAGGATATCAGAAGACCCAGCAGCTTCTGAAGGCATCCTCAAAGAGGAATCACAAAAATACTGTGAGCAGCAACATTGAAATAAGTATGGACATCACAAGGAGCTGGCTTGAGGACACAAGATTTGTGTGTGTTCTCGGATTATTCTTTTATAAAATGAGTCATATCAACTGGTTGCACTCAGTCTTTTCTTGTGCAGCAGTGCAGGACTGCTCTGGGCCTTGTGATGTGTCTCACTAGGCTGCCCAGAGAAGTAGGTGACCGTCCTCAGAGTCAGAGTCTGTTGGCCTCTGTGTGCTCATGAGTGTGTTTATGAGTTCTTTGTGATGTTCTGTTTGTATTGCAAAACAAGATCGTACCATTAGTACTGTTTTAGGACCTGCTTTTTTCACTTAACATATTATGAACAATTTTATGTCAGTAATATTACTTTTATGATATCATTTTAGTAATTGTAAAATATTCCATTATGTCAATTTAAGCAATCTTCAATTATTGAGTGCTTAGACTGGCTTATAGCATAACTCAAAAAACTCACATTGGGGGGCCAGCCTGTGGCACAGTGATTAAGTTTGTGCACTCTGCTTCAGCGGTCCAGAGTTTGCAGGTTGGATCCTGGGCACAGACCTAGCACCACACATCAAGCCACACCGTGGGGGCATCCCACATAAAATAGAGGAAGATTAGCACAGATGTTAGCTCAGCGACAATCTTCCTCACAAAAAAAAACAAATCACATGGGAAGATGTCATATTTAGCTAAAGTTCACATATTCAAAAAAGTCATTTCTAATGTCAGATGACACAATTTTCTCTCTCTCACTGTGAGATACGTATTTTCATGCTTCTAACTTGTTGTTTTAGTTTTAAGTCTTTTCTCTGCTCCCTGAGGACATTCCACAAGGTAGAATCTTCAGCTATTGCTAGTTTTTCCTTTATTTCGTCCCTCAGCTATTTCATTCAGATTTACAGCACAAGTTGTCTTAACTTCTAGGTGAATAACTCCCAGATCTTTATCTCAAACCGTGTGTTCTCTGCCGTGTGGATGTCCGACCATCTCCTCAAAGTTGCCTTGTCTAAAACCAAACTTAATCATACCTTCCCCTCTCTTCAAATCCGACTCTTTCTCCTGGTTTTCCTGTTTACTACAAAGAGGCCCAATCATTAGAGCCTAGAAGGGTTAAATTACCATTGACTCTTCTCCCCCAAGCAAGTACAATCCGTTTTAATAATGTGATTTTCAGTCTTCTTTTCCATAATCCTGCCACATCCCCAGCTGAAGTCACTTCCTCCTTACCCTGAATTATTGTAACAATTTCCTCCTTGATTTCTCTGTCTCTACATGAAACCCTCTCCATTTCACTTCTGCCTCTATCATCTGGATCTTGCTGCATCAATTATCCCCTCTCCTTTGCCTTCAAAATATTCTCATTCCACTCTTGATTTAAATATATGCAAGTCTCCCCAAACTTTAAAAAAAAAAAATTGTGACTCTGGACAGCTGTCTTTACTTTGTTACCTCAAATTCACCGTTAATCTGCCAGTCTGGCTTCAACCCACTCCACCCTACTAAACCTCTCATTCACTCCCGGAGACTTGTAACTGGCAAATCCCGTGGACACGTCACAGTCTTCATGTCACCAGATTCTTGCCTATATTTGGCTATTGATAATTTACTCCTAAAACTCTTCTAGTTCCCTCTGTATCCTCTCTAACTGTTCCTTTACCGTCTCCTCTGAGAACTCCTTTTCATCTTGGCCACCTTAAACGTTGCTGTTTCTGAGGGTTCCATTCTCATCCCTTTGTCCTCACTCTGGTTGTTCTCCATCTACTTTGGCTATTTTATAGCCACTGGTAAGCTTAGGACTTTGAAATCACTGTATCTGGGCCTCACACTTGTGTATATAACTTCCCCTGGATGCTCTACCTGTGTCACCCCAAACTTAAAAGTGTCTTCTCTCTCCTAAGCCTGTTCTTAGTGTACTGTGTATCTCAGGTGGTGTGCCATCATTCACCCCATAACTCAAACCGGAAATGTGGACATTGGCCTTCATTTCCATGTCTCTTTCATCATTGCTTCTCTCCCTTTCCCCTTATCCAACTCATGACTGCATCCTACAGTGATTAACAACTGAACGAGAATGAGTGTAATTTCCTAACCAATCTTTGTTCCTTCTGCATGTGTACTTTATAAGTTGTGGTATGTCCCTGAATTTCTCACTCTAAAGTCTGAATATCCTGTTTATACCATTATCCAACTAACAAATAAATGACTGTTATATTTCATTTTACATAATAAAAAACATATTATAATCCCTGGAAAGAAAGTGTTGGAGAGGCTACCAAATTGGCCAATGTAAGGAATACCTTTGAATAAAGATAAATTAAAACCTGACAAAATCTTTTCTAACCAGTTATTTGACAGGACCTTTTAGCATCCAGTCTTTCATCTAAGTTTTGCCTTTCAGTTGGCCTTGTTCTACAAAAGATGGCTAGCCTCCTCCTTTTATTCAAGAAATATTTACCACCAACTGAATCTTAAATCCTAGATACTGTCTAGGGAATAAATGTATTGCTTTTGCCCAGAGCTCAAATGAAATTTATTCTGGATATCAAGTTTATCACCTTTTTGAACATTTCTAATTGTCAGTAGTCTGTATTACAGAAACACTTCAGTAATTTTTAGTATTTCAAAGTGGAAGTTTTATTTTGTTATATTAGCTTGGCTGAGAATTCTGCATTTACCAATAGCTGGCAGCATGGGTTTTAAAGCATCAATTCAAACAAAAACTGTTTCATTTTTAGAAGATTCCTAATGGACTGACTTGTGTTTCTTCTTAATTTGTTTTTCTTCTGTGTGTAAAACTGCCTTTCTAAGGTTTACACAGAAAGATAGACATATCCCCAAATTGAAGCTCTTCTCCTTCAATTTGAGCCTAGGCTGATAATGAAATTGGGGAATTAAGAGGAAGAGAGTTAAGGACAATCTAGAAGAGCACAACTCACTGGAGATAGAAATGACTAAAGTGGACACACAAGCTCTAAGATCAGCCAGGGAGAAAATCAAACTTCAAGTTAAATGATCCATCAGCTACCTTTCTTAACGAGAAATAAGACAGATACACATAGCATATTAACCTAGAATAACCCAAACTTTGTCAAGTGGTAGTGTACCGAGAAACAACACTTAGTTTATAGCCTTTGAAGAGAAATTAAAACCAGCCTAAAAAGGCTGCACGCTAGGTCTTTAAATACTGGCCTACTCAGAGAAGAGGCATTTGATACATGCATTTTACATGTTATGTCACTTAAGCATTTCCCATGGGGTTTTCTTGTCACTTAAAATTTTCTGCAATTACTTCTGTTTTTTTATTAACAGCTTTTTTAAGATATAATTCACACACCATACAGTTCAACCATTTACCATATACAATTCAGTGGCTTTTAGTATATTCACACAGTTGTGCATCCATCACCACAATCAATTTTAGAACATTTTCATTACGCTAGAAAGAAGCCCCACTCACCTTAGCTATCACTCTCCAATCTCACCAGCCCTAGCAAACCACTCATCTACTCTCTGTCTCTGTAGTTTTGCCGTTTCTGGCCGTTTTATGTAAATGTAATCAAACAATACACGGTACTCTATAACTGGCTGTTTGATTTAGCGTAATGTTTTCAAGGTTCGTCCGTATGGTAGCTTGTATCAGTACTTCATTTCTTTCTGTTGGTGAGTATACTCCGTTGTAGAGATATACCACATTTTCTATCAGTTGATAGATGTTTGGGTTGTTTCTACTTTTTGGCTATTTTGAATCATACTGCTGTGAACATTCACATACAAGTTTTTGTGAGGACATGTTTTCGTTTCTCTTGAGATTTACGTAGGAGCGGAAAATACTTAGGAATGGAACGCTATGTTTAACCATTTGAGGGACTGCCGGACTGTTTTCCAAAGCAGCTGCACCATTTTACATTCCAGTCAGCTATGTATGAGGGGTCCAGTTTTTCCGCATGCTCAGCAGCGTTAGTTATTACCTGTCTTTTCTGTTGTAGCCATCCTAATGGGAATGAAGTATTATCTTGTTGTGGTTTGCAGTTTCCTGATGAGTAAATGATGCTGAGCTTCCTTTTATGTAATTATTGGCCATTTGTGTATCTTTCTTGGATAATCGTCTGTTGAGATCCTTTGCTCATTTTTAAAATTGAGTTATTTGTCTTTTTATTATTGAGATGTAAGAATTCTTTGTATATTCTAGATACAAGTCCCTTGTCAGATATAATGATTTGCAAAAATTTTCTCCCATGCTTTGGGTTGTCTTTTCATTTTCTTGATGCTGTCCTTTGAAGCACAGATGTTTTTCATTTTGATGATGTCAAGTTTATTTTTTCTTTTGTTGCTTGTGTTTTTGATGTTTTTCTTATGAAGGGGTACCATATATTTTTAACAGCTTTGTTGAGGTTTAATTGACATAGAGTAAACTGTGTATCTTTCAGGTATGTACATTGATAAATTTTGACATATACCACCTATGAAAATATCACTGCAGTCAAGATAAGGATAAGATATCCATCACCCACAGAAGTGTCTTTTTAACCCTTTGTAGTCTGCCGTTCTCCTCCTTCCACCTGCTCCTCATCCCACAGGCAAGCGCCAGTCTGCTTTCTGACACTGTAGGTTAGATTGCATTTTCTGCTATTTTATGCAAATGGAATCACGCAATATCTGCTTTTTTATGTTTAGATTCCTTCACTCAGCATTATAATACTGAGATTCATCCATGTCGTTATATGTATCTTTAGTTCATTGCTTATTATAGCTGAGGACTATTCCATTGTATGGATATATCACAATTTGCTTATTATGCCCATTTATATATTGATGGACATTTGAGTTTTTATCAGATCCAGTTATTACAAATAATCTGCCATGAACATTCCTGTAAAAGTCATTGTCTGGACATAAGCTTTCATTTGCTTCGGGTAAACCTGGGAATGGAATGGCTGCGTTTTTGGAAGGTATATGTTTAACTTTTTAAGAAAATGCCAAACAGTTCCACTTGCTTCACATTTTCTTCAACATTGGTATGGTTAGTCTTCTTTAATTTTAGCTATTTTGTTTGTAATGTAACTCTTTGTAGTTTTAATTTTGATTATTTCTGTAATTGATGATTTTTGAATATCTTTTTATTTGATTATTTGGCTCTCACACATCTTCTTTGGTGAAGTGTCTGCTCAAGTCTTTTGCCCACCTTTTATTTGGGATATTTCTTTTCTCATTATTGAGTTTTGAAAGTTCTTTATATACATATTCTTTATTAGATATGTTTTTTGCAAATATTTTATCTCATCACTGACTTGTCTCTTCATTGAACAATGTCTTTCAAAGCTCAGAAGTACTTAATTTTGAAAAAGTTCATCCTGGGCATTTTCTCTGAATTCTAGGATGAGTTTGTCAATTTCTGCAAGAAAAAAACATCTACTGAGATTTTGATTGAATCTGTAAATCAATATGAAGATAATGACAACTATGTTGAGTCTTTGGATCCATGAACACTGTGTGTGTGTGTATCCTTTTATTTTATTTTTGGTCTTTAATTTTCTGAGCAGTGTGTTATAGTTTTCATTGCTCAGGTCTTGTACATCTTTTGTCAGATACCTAAGTATTTCATTTCTTTTTTATTTTATTAAGGTCACATTGGTTTATAACATTGTGTAAATTTCAGGTTTACAGTACTATATTTCAGCTTCTGTATAGACTGCATTGTGTTCACCACCAAAAGTCTAGTTTCCATCAGTCACCATCACATGTGCCCCTTTACCCCTTTCACCCTCCCCCTGCCACCTTCCTGTCTATTAACTACCAATCTGTTCTGCTTATCTATGTGTGTGTTTGTTTATCTTCCACATATTAGTGAAATTATATGGTATTTGTTTTTCTCTGACTTGTTTTGCTTAGCATAATACCCCTAATGTCCATCCGTGTTGTATCAAATAGCATAATTTTGTCTTTTTTATGGCTGAGTAGTACTCCATTGTGTGTGTGTATATATATATATATATATATCACTTCTTTATCCATTCATCCGTCAATTGGCACTTGGGTTGCCTACAAGTCTTAGCTATTGTGAATAATGCTGCAATGAACATAGGGGTGCATATATCTTGTCGGATTAGTTGTTTTCGTGTTCTTTGGATAAATACCCAGAAGTGGAATAACTCGACCATATGGTGTGTCTATTTTTAATGTTTTGGGAAATCTCCATACTGTTTTCCATAGTGGCTGCACCAGTTTGCATTCCCACCAGCAGTGTACGAGGGTTCTCTTTTCTCCCTATCCTTTCCAACACTTGTTATTTCTTGTCTTTTTTAATAGCCATTCTGACGAGCACGGGGTAATGTCTCATAGTAGTTTTGATTTGCATTTCCTTAATGATTAGTGATGTTAAACATCTTTTCATGTGCCTACTGGCCATCTGTATATCTTCTTTTGAAAAATATCTGTTCGTATCCTGTGCCCATTTTTTGATCGGGTTGTTGAGGAACTTGCAGACTGTCTTCCAAAGCACCTGTACCATTTTACATGTCCCTCAAAAATATGTAAGGGTTCCAA
Source organism: Equus caballus (assembly GCF_041296265.1). Classification (NCBI taxonomy): domain Eukaryota; kingdom Metazoa; phylum Chordata; class Mammalia; order Perissodactyla; family Equidae; genus Equus; species Equus caballus. The sequence continues at coordinate 716,277 of NC_091686.1, read as the reverse complement.
TTTCTCCACGTTGCACCAACACTTGTCATCTGTCTTTTTTTAGTATAGCCATTTTAGTGGATGTGAAGTGGTTTCTCATTGTGATTTTGATTTGGACTTCATTGTTGGCTAATTATGTTGAGCGTATATATGCATGTTGGCCGTTTGTTTCTCTTCATTGGAGAAATGTCTCTTCAGTCCATTTTTGAAAATGGATTGTCTTTTTATTACTGATTTATGAGAGTTTTTTATATATTCTAGATACAAGTCTCTTATCAGATACATGATTTGCAAATTGCTATTTGTGTCTTTATATTTAAGGTGGATTTCTTTCAGAAAGCCACAGCATATAGTTTGGTCTTTTTAATCTAAGCTGACAATCTGTGCCTTTTTATTTCATGTCAATATTGATATGGTCAGGTTTTAAGTCTAGGGTCTTGTTATTTATTTTCTTCTTTGTTGTCTTTTTCCTCTTTCTGCTTTCATTTAAATTAGTTGAGCATCTTTCATTATTCCATTTTATCTTTTTTGCTAACATATTAACTGTAAATCTAGTTATTTTAGGGGATGCATCTTTAACTTACCCTAGTCTATCTTCAAACAATATTGTACCACTTCACTTATAGTTTAAGAACCTTACAGCATAAGCGTATTTCTGTTTCTCCCCTCCTGGCCTTTGTGCTATTATTTCACACATTTTACATCTACTTATATTGTTAATACCACACTCTGTTGTTTAATTATCAATTATCTTTAAAGAGGTTTAAATAATAAAAAATATCTTTTGTGTCTGCCTACATATGTAACATTTTCACTGCTTTGCATTTCTTTCTGTAACTGTAGATATTCATTTGGTGTTATTTTCCATCTGCCTGATGGACTTCCTTTGACATTTCTTATGCGCCATAAAGAAAAATATTGTTATAAATGGCTATATAAATATTATAAACCTTCTCTTGAAGGACACCATAAATTTTAAAAACAAAAGGATGGGGCAAAATTTTTGCAACATATTGGAGTAATAGTAACAGCATATATAATAATAATAATAATAGCAGATATTGACGCTGTGCTGTGCTAGTACCAGGCACTATACTAAATGCTTTACCATGTATTTTCTCATTTAATCCTTAGAACAGCCATTTGAGGTAATTTCCACCCCCATTTTACAAATAAGGATATGATAACAACAAGTAGGGGGCTAATGTCCATAACAATCAGAGATGTCCTAAAAAATCAATCAATAAACAGAAATCTGTGCCAATTCTCAGAAGAAACACGAATAGCCGATAAATGGAAAAGTAATTCTCAGCTTCTGTCGTAATCAGGAGAATGAGATCATTTTTTAAGCTACCCAACTGGCAAAAATAAGAGGCAGTGATACTAATATTGGCAAAATATGAAGAAGGATGTGCTCGTACACTACTAGAAGTATTAATTGGTGCATTTTTTAGAAGGCCATTTAGCTTTACCTGTTGGTATTTAAAATATACATATCCTTTGCCCAGATGACTGTCGTCTGGAAATCGTTTTACAAATTCCCAAGGAAAAATGACTTTTACGTGTGTGTGTGTGTGTGTGTCTGTGTGTGTGTTTGTAGTGGAGAACAATTGAAGATAACCTGACTGTCAATAACATGGTGTTAAAATGAACGATGGCTTAGCCATATAGTAGAGTAGCCGTTGAAAAGAATGAGTGTGTGGGGAAACAGGCAATTTGATGGGCTGCTGCTGAGAGATATAAATGGGTACAACTTCTCTGGGGAGAATTTTCAAAACAGATATCAAAAGTCCCCATTCAGACTATATGCCTTTCCCCCATGTGTATGCTAGATTATTGAATGGAAAGAAAAAAGTTACAGAAAAATATGTTGTAAAACCCAATTGGGTGTTTTCTTAATGATATGGGTACTCATATATTTGTACATTCCTAGAAGAAGGTTTAGAAAGATGCACATCAAATCTTTAACAATAGTTATCTCCGGAAAGGAAGGATTTCAACTTTTTAAATGTCTCCCTTACTTGAATTTTACAACTTGTGACATAGTTTTGAAAAAACAATCTTAAAAAAGATATATTGGTTGTAATTGCCAAGAACACATAGTGAAACAGACTCAAAAGAAGCAAGATTGGGGGCCGGCCTAATGGCAGCGTAGCAGTTACGTTCACATGCTCCTCTTTGGCAGCCCAGGTTCGCTGGTTTGGTCATTGTCACGGATCTACACACTGCTCATCAAGCCATGCTGTGGCAGGCGTCCCACATATAAAATAGAGGAAGATGAGCACAGATGTTAGCTCTGGGCCAGTCTTACTCAGCAAAAAGAGGAGGATTAGCATTGGATGTTAGCTCAGGGCTAATCTTCCTCAAAAATAAAACAAAAAAAAGAAGCAAGATTATTTCTCCCCATGGGTCTCCAAGCCAGATCAATCAAGGTTCTTCCTTCCTAGGTTTAAATGGAATTTTATTTTTAAAGCTAAGTGTTGGGCTCTAGCTGTAGAGCTCAGTAGAACTTAAAAGAACTGAAATTTTACAGACCCCAAGTTCCACAGTGCAAGACTAAGCTAGTTAGTGAGCAGTGAGACGAGAACCATGGCACATGGCATTTATAATCTTTACAAACTCATATCAAAATTAAAATATTTTAAATTGCACAACTGCAATTAAAGTTCTTGTTCTAGGTTGTACATTGTGAATTTGAAATTGTGGTCCGAGTTATAATATGGTAATGAGATGCACACATTCCCCTTTACAGGGAAAGCGGCAGCACACACCCACTCAGAGGGCTGGCCAGTGCGGGCCTTGCCTGTAGGAGACCATTGGAAGGCTGCCTTCGCCACCTGTTGCCCTGCTTCCATATAATATCCTAATAACAAAATAGAGTGTTCTTCATTTCTGTGAAATATGTAGTAAAATTGTTTAGCTAAAAATTTCCTGGAAAACACTGTAACTCCTCAGATGAGGGAAACAATAGAAAGAATAAACAAATGGGACTTCATCAGACTAAAGAGTTTCTTCAAAGCAAGGGAAAACAGGATTGAAACAAAAAAACAGCCCACTCATTGGGAAAAAATATTTACAAGCTACTTATCCGACAAAGGATTAATATCCATAATATACAAAGAACTCACACAGCTTAACAACAAAAAAACAAACAACCCGATCAAAAAATGGGCAGAGGACATGAACAGACATTTCTCCAAAGAAGATATAAGTATGGCCAATAGACACATGAAAAGATGTTCATCATCGCTAATCATCAGGGAAATGCAAATCAAAACTACACTAAGATATCACCTTACACCCATTAGATTGGCAAAAATATCCAAAACCAAAAGTGACAAATGTTGGAGAGGTTGTGGAGAAAAAGGAACCCTCATACACTGTTGGTGGGAATGCAAACTAGTGCAGCCACTATGGAAAACAGTATGGAGATTTCTCAAAAAGTTAAAAATAGAAATACCCTATGACCCAGCTATCCCACTACTGGGTATCTATCCTAAGAACCTGAAATCAAGAATCCCATGCACCCCTATGTTCATCGCAGCATTATTTACAATAGCCAAGACGTGGAACCAACCTAAATGCCCAGAAACTGACAACTGGATAAAGAAGATGTGGTATATATACACAATGGAATACTACTCAGCCATAAAAAAGGACCAGATTGTTCCATTCGCATCAACATGAATGGACCTTGAGGGTATTACGTTAAGCGAAATAAGCCAGACAGAGAAAGTCGAATTCTATATGACCTTACTTATAGGAGAACCGATCCGTGGTTACCAGGGAAAAGGGGGGGTGGAGGGAGGGCACAAAGGGTGAAGTGGTGTACCCACAAAATTACTAACAATAATGTACAACTGAAATCTCACAAGGTTGTAATCTATCATAATCTTAATAAAAAAAATTTCCTGGAAAGGGTAAATTTCCAGGAAAGAATATTACAAATTAGAATTTAAGCATCAGTTATTAGACAGGAGACAAGAAATCATTGCTTCTAGTGAAAGAATACTGTTGTGTGTTAGGTCTTAAGCAAAGTCACCTCAAAGTTTTCCAGGTAAATGTTAGAACCTGGGAGGTGTTTTTCTTTGGTAAAGAATTGTTGTTATAAACTGTTTGTGTTGGAATTTTTTTATCTAGAAAAGTCAATCATATATTTAGTACATCATGCAAATTGAATATTTTGTACATAGGTATCCTTACTATATTGAACACTTAGAAATTTTCCTATCTTATAATAGGACTTTTTTTTCTTTTCCAAATTGCCCAGACCCAGAGTAATATTTTCATGTGGAAAAAAAGAAATCTGTCTTTATCGTTTTTTTTTAAATAATTATTAGAGAAAATTGAATGTAATGAAATTTAAGCCAGTTAGCCTGTTATTTTCTATGTACATAGAGGAAAATGAAGGAATGTATTTCTTGGAAAATGCCTATAAATGGAAGCCATTACATAAAACTACACTATTTACCAAAGTTACTTCTATCTCTAAAGGAAATCTTTTTACATGGCATGATGTTGCACTACATAAATAAGAAGGACGATAGTACAAACACTTCTCCTGAGAGCTAACAGGATAACAGGAATTATTCCAAGTACTTTGCATTCAGTATTTCATTTCATTGTTGCAACAATCCTATAATATAAGTATTCTCATTACTCAATTTACAAATAAGGATCTGAGTCTTCAGGAGGTTAAATAACTTGCTTAAGGTCACAGAGCTTCTAAATGACAGAGCCAGGGTTTGAATCCGTGTAATCTGGCTCCAAAATCTAAGTTCATAAACTCTCTGTCTGCAGAGTAGGATTCAAGAGGGAGGACTTGAGAGCTATACAAATACAACGCTGCTTTTATCTGAAGGGTGCCCAGCAATGTCTATTCTACTGCCTGGCTGGGAAGCTGAAATTCTGTCATTATGGATTCACTGCTTTGGGTTTACAAGACTTGGGGATATGAGGGGTCTCCAGTTAAAATGCAGATATTCACTTGAGGAGTTATACACATCTAAAGGGATAATGACAGGGTCCAGGAACACAGTCATGGAACACAGGGCTGATCGCTGTAGAGCAGCAAGGGAGGAAGGAGATAGGGACTTGGAAACTCCACATGAGGAGAGAGAGGCCAGCAGCCAACTAGCCTCAGAGGATTTTTGCCAAAGGCTGACAAAAGATAGCCAACAATTTAAGTTTTTTATGACACAGTACAGTAATCAATAAGATGTGGAGTTTGTAAATATCATTTCACTATATACCATTTACCATCTCTTTGATTCTAGGAAACAGCACAGCTGATGCCACACAACACTGACGTGTTATATTAACTAAAAGCCTTTCCTTTGTCTTACAGCAATCAGCAGGCCTTTTTACTGGAGAACGTCCCTTGTAATAATGCAAGCTGCGAAGGGGCACATCGTATGTTTAGAGTCTACTGGGAGCTGATGGACCTAAATCAAATCAGGGACGCCGTGGTTGCCACCTTCTTTGACATTTACGAAGATGTGAGTACAGAGCTCTCCTGTGTGTTTGGCTTCTAATTGCCAGCTACCTCATCTCACTTTCGCTACACCCTGTTTGACCAGGAAATGTAGACGAGATAATGAAAGCAAATGAGTTAAAGCAAGCCCCTTTTACGTTAAATGGCAGAGGGAACAAATTTATTGACACCATTGGCTGATCAGTACAGTGAAATATGAAAATGCCTTTATCTCATTTTGTGCTTATTTAGATTAAACCTCTAGAGAATCATCTTCTGAGACTGCCAAATGTACATGTGCATCAGTAGACAAAAGCACAGCCAACAGGCAAAGACCCTGCAAAGAGCAAGGAGCATGAGTTCAGTGCTCTCTTTTAACTTTGTGAACTAGAGGACAGATTCTTGTGACTCTGTCTTCATGTGCCAGGTGCCCTTGTGAAAGGCACTCAGGGCCCAGGTTTCCACCTTTCTAATGTGAAAAGCCAGTCTACCACTCAGAAAAATAATAAATTCTAATAAAAATGTGTTAAATTCCAGAGTTAATGTATCACAGTATATCCTTGTAAAATAACTTGAGTATTTTAAAAAGTTAAATATCCATCAGGACATTTATGTCTGCCTCAACCCCGTTTTTTATTTTCTTTTGTTTTTTATAAGAGGCCAATTTTCAATTATATGAATTATGCAGGTCCTTATTTTCTTCTGTCTCTCTGCTACAAAATCTTATATTATTTCACTTTTTATTAGCAGTTTCCAAGCATAAAATTAATTGGCAAAAATATCACCAGGAAAAAATCAAGAGAATTGACTACAGATCAATTTTTAATTTCTGTACATAAAAAAATCATAAATGAAATTTAAAATTGTTTTTAAATCTGGGAAATAAAGTTGCTATGAAAGAGTCAAATAATTAATATCCTTAATATAAAAAAGGGTTTATACAAACTGATATAAGTCACCAAAAATTCCCTCTGGAAAAACAGAACATAGTCAATTTAGAGAAAAAACACAAGTGGCTAACATTTGAAAAAATACCATAAATGATCAACCTCATTAAGAGTCAATGGAATGGAAATGAACACACCTTTTTTTCCCACTGATAAAATTAGCAAAGCTTCCCCGTTTTTTAGGAAAAAGAAAATGATAATATGCTGTAGTAGCCAGGACAGATGAAAAGATACTCTTCTTTCTCTGATGTTTGGAAATGGTTTGGCAGTCCATATCATAGGCCTATAAAAATTCATGCAAATACGAATGGAAGGAAATATGTTAAAATGCTAACAATTATCTCCAGAGATTAAAATTACAGATTTTTTCATTTTATTTATATTTTACTATTCAACTTTTTATATATTTTGAATGTTGAATTGAATAAATAAGGTTTATATTTACATGATAAACATGCCATGCTTTTTCATCATTTTTTCTCAGTCAGTTGAGTAGTTTCTTCTTACCTTTTTTATGTTTTTTTCCAGGGAATCTTGGACATTATAGTACTGAGTAAAGGATATACAAAGAATGATTTTGCTATCCATACACTAAAAAATAACTTTGAAGCAGATGCTTATTTTGTGAAAGTTATTGGTGAGTATTTGTTTTATATATTTTATTATTAAATATTAACCTTAAGTTTGTATTCTCTCTCTGTTAACACAAATTTTCCAAAGAGTGAGGCACACTCCTACATAACCTATTTACGACTCTCCAAATCAGGAAATCAACTTCAATACAACGCTACCGTCCTGTGCTCAGACCCTGTTCAAATTTCAGCAACTATCCCAACAATGACTTTTTTCTTTCTGGTCCAGGATTCTGTCCAGGAATACCTATTGCATTTAATTGTCATATCTTTGCAGACTTCTTCAATCTGGAACAGTTCTTTTTCATGTTCTTATCAGTTTGAAAGAATACAGGGCTTACATTCTGTAAGATAACCCTCTTTCCTCATTACCCGACTCAGGTCGTCCGTTCTTTGCAGAAATTCCCCTTACAGAATTGCAGAACCAATGCTGTGCACTTCTCCATGCATTATGTCAGGAAGCAGGAAGTGTGATGTTGACCTGCCCTGCCACCATGTTGTTGACCTTGATCATCTGGTCATCTTGATGACCACCAGGTTTATCCAGCTTAAATTCAATATGTTCCTCCTTGTAATTGATTAGTGTTTTTTGGAGAGGTATTCTGATACTACTTTAATCTTTTTCCTCCTCAAATCTCTACCTACTAGCCAGAGTCCATTGCCCGCTTCTGCCTAAATCAACCAATATGATAGTTGTCAAAGAATGTTGTCTATTTCCAACATTCCTTCTACATTTATTAGTTGGCATTCTACCATAAGAAGATCTTTCAGGGCTGGCCCCATGGCCGAGTGGTTAAGTTCATGCACTCCACTTCAGTGGCCCAAGGTTTCACCAGTTTGGATCCTGGGCATGCACATGGCACTACTCATCAGGCCATGTTGAGGTGGCATCCCACATAACACAACCAGAAGGACCTACAACTAGAATATACAACTATGTACTGGGGAGCTTTGGGGAGAAGAAGAAAGAAAAAGAAAAGATTGGCAACAGATGTTAGCTCAGGTGCCAATCTTTAAGAAAAAAAAGAAAAAAGAAGATCTTTCACTTCTCTCCCATATATTTATGTATTCATTTATCAGTATAGATCTGTGTATTCATATTTTATTTAATAAATAAAATCTTTTAATTTTCAAATTGTTCCCTATGGAGGCAGTAGGAGCTCCTTTAGGTTGGCTGCTATATCTTTTTGACATGTTTTCTGGCATAGCAAGGTACACCAGATTCATCCTTTACCTCCCTTGCCCTAAGTGTAGAAGTGGATCTTTTTCCAAGGAGCCCTGCTTTCTTTTAGTAGAGGTTAATATTTAAAAACCAAGTTTTGCATAGTCATTGTGCTGGTTGCTACTGGGTTGTCCTTTCTTCTAGGTTCTCTCAATGGACAGAGCTAGGAAATACAAGTATGGCTTCACTCAGATACAACACACAAATACACACATCTATATTATTTATACACACACACACACACACACACACACATGCATATACATATCCTATAAAACCATGAATTCATACCGTTAACTTCCATTTCTAATCCAACATCACATTTCAAGGGTTCTTTCTAATCTTTTCTGTTTGTAGATATCTTTGCTAGCACTGAGAAACTCAGCTCCCATTTTCCTCAATATATTTACCTATTTGTTCATTGTTACCTGTTGCCAACCATGCTAGTCATGTCCTCCACCTGCCACCCATGTTCATCATAGAGACCCTGCACATGTTTTATTAACTGTATCCCTAAGTATTTTATTTTTTTGAAGTTATGTGTTACTGTGTTTTTAAGTTTGGTTTCCACATGTTTGTTTTAGTATATAGAAATGCAATTGATTTTTGTGTGTTGATCTTGTATAATGCAACCTTGCTCAACTCACTTATTGGTTCTAGGAGGTTTTTTTAGATTGCATGCAATTTTCTACGTGGACAATCAGCTCATCTGCAAAAAGGGACCGTTTTATTTCTTCCTTTAAAATGTATGCCTTTTTTTTTTCTTTTTCTTTCTGGCTGGAATTTCCATCACTGTGTTGAATAAGATTGGTAAGAGTGGACATCTTGTGTTGTTTCTGATCTTAGGGGGAAAGCATTCCGTCTTGCACCATTAAGTATGATGTTAGCTGTGGATGTTTTGTAGATACTCTGTTTTCTGTTAAGGACGTTTCCCCTATTTCTAGTATGCTGAGTGCTTTATCATGATTTGGTGTTGGAAGGTAACTTTTTGGGTTACTCTTATTATAGTTGACATCAAGACAGTCACATCAGTTCATCTGTTAATGAGATGACATGTATTTCATATAAATATTACCATTTTGAAATGGGTACAAGTAGCTGAACACAGAAAAGCAACAGAATAATGAAAGATTATTGGGAGATTTATTTGAGAAATAAAAATGGCAGAAAATCTAATTCTTTCTAACCAGCAAATTCACTCTTACTTGAATGAACTAGGAGTAACTCTTGTCTTCATTACTGTTGCAGCCACAGAATAGATATTATGAGTCTAACCATTTCTATAGTTTTTATCCATGTGACTCTCTCCTTCTCTTTGCCATTTGAAGGAGGTATTATTTGACTGTTTTACAGCTAAAAAAAATTTAAATATTCTATATATTTGGTATGCTATTAGCTTCTTTAGTTTGAAGTGTGTTTTTTTCTCAGTGGTTTTCCTTGAACTTTTAATTTTCCAGATAAGAAGACTAGGAATCCTTAAAACTTAGCAACCCTAAATGTATATGTAATTAGAAAAACCTGGTTCGATTCATTTAATTGATACAAGGCTGTTGGAGTAACAGTTTGGAATTTGATCCCTTCCGATAAATACTAAGTACAGCCATTGACTAAGGCAGGCTTTGGTTGCCAACGGGAGATTCAACAAAAGCAAACATCTCAACATCTGCTCTGTGCCCTTGGATCACTAGAATCATCGTCCTTTGTGATGACAGCACGCTCTTAGTTCCCATATATTTTAGTGTCACACATAATCGTCTCCCCTCCCTGCCTCCATCCATCCCAGGATATTTGAGAAGCACTCTGAAATAATGTATTTATTTAGGTCATTTGCTTACCATCTTTCTCTCCGAGTATATTGTGATAGTCTAAGCAGCTTGGGGGTTAGTGTCTATGTCTTATTTGTCTGTGATTCCCCAGTACCTAACTCAGGGCCTGGCATAAGAGGAGGCATTCAGGACATATGTTAGACAAATGACCGGCTACTTTTTGAGGCACAGATTGATTGGCTATCTTGATTTAAAAGTGTTTCCTCTAGTACCAAAGCAACACTTGATGCCTCTCACCCCATGTTCTGTCTCTAGGAAGCATTCCACCAAAATATGAACTCTAATTCAAGGACACATTCCACCTTTACCCATTTTCTGATATCAGGGACACAGCTAGTCAATACTTTGTTTCTTAAAAAGAGAATTTATTGAGCCTTAGTGAATGAATTAACCCTGCCCTGGTTTAACTTCTCAAGTCTACCCATCTTTTCAGACTCTCTGTGACTGGAAACTCTAACTTAATTTCCCAGGCTTACAACACCAAAAGTACACAGAAAGAATAACGTGTAGTGAGTAAGAGCAGGGTTCTCTCTAGTTACCTTAGGAGATGCTGTGAAAATGACCATTTGCTCCAACCTAGAATAAATGTTATTTGTTTCAAAAATGCATTTTGAAATTCAAGTTAATTCTCTTTCAAAGTATCTTCTTTCTGTTTAATGAGATAGCTGTAAGATTTGTAGCTGTAGGAGTTTTGCCAGTGTGCTTTAAAGAAACTATTTTCTCAAGTTTGAAGCTTTCAAAAAAACACAGATTTATTACTTAGTTCATCTGAATTTGGTGTGTCCATGTGTCTATCTGTATGGATTGAAGATTAGTGCTTTCTAGAACAGGTGTTAGTCATTGAGGGGTAAGGAAAAATTCAGGTGAGAGAGATATTAATTTGTATGTGGTTAAGACAAATCAGGTTCACCCTGCACCCTTTTATTCAAGCCTTAAAACTACTTTTCTACTAAATATTCTTTGTTTTGTACTCTTAAAAAATTTGATTGTCTTCATACTCTACTTATCACAGGTTTGTCAGCTGCCACGAGGGCGTGCAATGCCGCTGTGCCCTGCTTGAGTCTGCAGGCCCTTTCCGAAGCAGAGGTTGTCAGTCATGGGAGGCAGAAGTGAATCAGAGCATAGGGTTTTCCTAACTGAGAAGGGATTCCAATTCCCAGCTGTAATAATAATAATAATAATGAAATGCTAAAGAGAGAAGGCCGTTCTCAGTGTGAGGCAGAAGCCAGTCTCACCTTTTTTGTTTTTAATTGATCATTTGGAAATTGTCCATGTAGAAAAATGCATACATATAATTTAGGATCCTCAATCCTTCCTTGGTATTTGTTCATTTACATTTTTAAAAATTACAAAAAGATGAGGGAATTTTAGAGATGAGAAAGGCCTCAGAAGGCATCTTGCCCAAGTCCAACCCAATGTGCCATCTCAGCCAGCTTCTCTTGAATGCCTTGCAGTAAAGCTCACCTCCTCGGACAGCAGCACACACTTCTTCTGAGTCAGTTTAGTTGCTGGAAAATTTGTTCTGTATGAAATCAAAATGTGTATATTTAGTTACTTCTGTCTGTTGACACTAGTGTCTGATATGTTGTAGACCCTTGATAAGTATCTGTTGAATGAAAAACAATTAGTCCTAATAAAACTATGAACAGTTTTTGTCCTTAAAGCAGACCATAAATTCTAACTGTAGTAACAGAATGCTTATAAACACATTATGGTCCTGCTTGGGGATAAAGCAAACTTACTTAAAGAGTTAAATAATGAGACAACAGACTACTTGAAAATGAAAAGACGTGTCTGAGGTGTTTCTTTAAAGTAGTCCAGGGATGTAGGAAACGGAATATAGATGTTGTTGACAAGTGAAGTCGTGTGAAGTGTGAGTGGGGTTCTTTATACTGTTCTTTCTGATTTTGTATATGTTTAAAAAATTTCATGTAAAAAGTTTAAAATCCACAGAGTCTCTTGAGAATCTGTGGCCTGTGACTTCCTCGTCTAAGTCAGGATGGGTACCAATGGGCAGCACTGCCCTCTGAGTAACAGTAGCCTAGGGAAAGTTTTCTCACGTCTCCACACTCAGACCCAGAAATAGCCAAGTTGGTGCAGGAGGTTTTAGTTTTAGAAAACAAGTAATTATATTTCCATTATATATATTATATATAAATTTTACATTTATATAAATTATATTTGCATTATAAAGATGTTAACATAAATAACATACTTTACAGAAAGGTCATGGGGAGTGAGATACCAATTTAAAGCAGTCATTTGGGAAAAATAACCTTCTAGCTGTTTTGAGGTACCGTTCCACTCTTCCTTTCGATTAGTAGTTGTTTGCCCTAAGTCAGACAGTTACTAGTATGTAATTACCCTTAAAAAGCTGTCTATGATGTCCAGGGTTGATTTTGATCTGAAATTATTCTGTTACTCTAATGCTTAAACCAGCCTGTGCTAAATGTCAGTGTTGTTCAGTTGAGGAAATTTGGGTACTTAAGCTTTTATATGTGGCTGGGGAAGGGTAAAATTATCCTTCTGCCTGTTTCCCTGCTGATTCCCGCAACGCCACAGATCACAGAACGGTTTCCCAACACTTGTGTGAAGACAGGGGACCCTGTGGACTGCAGAATTGTGGGGTTCCCTAGCTCCCTTGAATCAGAACTAGTTCCTAGCTCTAATTTTTTTCTCATTCCTGCCAGCTACACTTGGAGGTTCTGCATTCTAATTCTATCTTACTAATACTGAACTCAAATTTCTAAGACGCGTATATGAACCTATATTTCCCTGGCACTTTTAAAATTGTAACTGCATCTTCACCTTTTACTTCCCAAATAAGATGAGACCTTTAAAACATTTTATTCTTTTGCCTGCTTCCAGATTTTATTGAAACAATGTGGAAGTTTATTTCTGGATGATTTATTTTGTTTTACCTTTTGTGACTTCTGTTTTGCAAATCCTTTTTGACAATTCACAACCATATTTTCAGTGGTTATTTAAACTTAACAAGTTTTACCAGCTTTATTGCCACCATTTCACTTAGATACCACATCTTTTCCTTTCTTCATTCGAATTCCTGCTTCTTTTAGTGGAGTGCTTCCTCAAGTGACTTTCAGAAATTTGTACGTAGGTTAATATATTTCTGAGTACTGGTATGTGTTAAAATATCTTTCTCTTGCCGTTACATATCAACACTAATTTTGCTATATAAATATAATACTGTTCCATTTTCTTCTTGCAAATAGTATGATAGTCTTGAAATTCTCTCCTTTTCCCACATATTGTCCTATTTAGGTAGGGACCGTTTATCTGATTACTCACTTTGGTCTTCCTTCTTTTAAGCTGTTGAGTTTTTTTCATGTGTCTGAGAATTTTTCTCTGCTTATATTTGTAAACAGAATCAGTGTTGAAGGGTAATGTGGGTAGCAAAAGCACTTGTGTCACATGCAGTTCTGCCCAGCAGACAATTCCCACTACTCCTTTTCTCCCCTGCCCGTGCAGGAGCTCCTCAGGGCATGCAGGCTGGGAGCTGAGCAGAGGTGGACGTATTTGAGCAAAATGGTGGCTTTGAGGTTCTCACATAACACAGCAAAGTGATGCCTTGGTGCTGAACTGCAGCCACTCTGTGAGATTCACTAGTGATGGGCACCCCAAGAGCACCTGACTTACCCACGCCCATGGCCTCAGCGTGGGGCGTCATCAGACTCTGAGTCTGAGCAGAGTTGTGCTTTCCAGTGGGAGGAAGAGGAGGAGAGTTACGGGGGGCACAGTTTATTAGGCAGTCTCACTGCTTTGCTGAGCCATTTTGTATTATTGCACCATACGGGTTCAGAGGTTTGGTTTTTTTGGCAATACTCTAAAATTATTTAGGACCCTATGTATAAGTACCAGCAAATTACCCATTTTACTTAGCTAGCAAGAACCTCCAAGTGACAAATGTAGCTCCCCCGTCTATGAGCCTCGGCACAGTTCTGGGAGTCCTTCGGCTCCGCTGTGTTCCCCTAGCCCCGCCATGGCTTGCTCTCAGCTGCCGCAGCTCCGAGGTTACAGGCTTTCAGTGGTCTGCTGGGAGTCCAGCCACTGTGGCCCCGTTGACTCTCTGACCTGCTCAGCGCTAAGCGGCTGTTTTCTCAATGTTATTTACCTATTTAATAACTTTAGAAATTACTTAAAATATCTGCCATTGATGACCACACACTTTTATTTTCATGCTTTTTTAGTCATTGTAGTGATATTTAGAGAATTGAAGTAAATATTTATGTTTTGCATTAAAATGCAGATTATTTACTAAAAGTTTTTCAAGTATATTTACCATGAACCAAATATGTTTTTAAAGGTCAAGACTCGCCCGAATTTAGCAAAAATTTTAACATTATATGTGTATAAAAATATACTTATGTGTATAAAAAATTATGTGTGCATACAACATATACCTCTCACATTTAATATTTGATGTGTTTGCACATGAAGAGAACAGGGTCAAAATTACTTGAAAGCTGATCCACTTTTTGCTTCATATGTTTCTGTATTTGTTTTTTACGATGAGCATACAATTTTTTAATTTAGAAAAATATGTGAAAGATAGGTAATCAATAACAGACAAAAAGAGGTTTCCATATAGTGTCTAAAATAATGTCTAAATGACAAGAATGGGGGGCTTTATTTCACACATATTTGATTATGATATTTGCTTTGTATTCATGTGTCTTAAGGAAACAAAAACTAAAAACGTTTTCAGAGAATGAATACGAAGAGTGACCCATAATCCAGACAAGGATTTTTTATTTTAAATGCTCCTAAAACCATTATACAGTATTGACCTTTACTACTTTGACTTTCTTCTACTCATCTTTTTCCCAACCTGCACATTGGCTTGGTTTTTACAGTATTTATGCATGATTATTGCTATTTTTTGGTTCTGGCATTTGTGAAAAGTAGCCAACGTAAACTGAATGACAAAGCTGGACGTACTTTAAATATCTGTAAGAATACGTGGGCTATAATGTATAGTGTGGTTTAACATGAAATGTCAAGATTCTAAGCTTTGTCACTTTAAAGAAAACTTATGAATTGCACATCCCAGTAGTCATGTTTTAAACTAATGTAATCTACTAATAACCGGTAATTCACATAGCTCATTAAGAATTTTAATTACAGTTTTTCATTTAATTCTGTGAATAGCCTATCTTCTTTTATTGTGTAAATCTTTTGAAAACAACTTTGTTTTTCAAAGTCTAGGAGTATTAGAAATTACTTTTTATAACAGTTTATTTAAAAGGATATTATAAAATGTTAAATCTATATAGAATTTTGAATATGGTTACAAATACTAATAATTTACAAAAGTTTATGAAATGGTTAAAAATCTTTAAACTTCTAAAAATTAGACTCTGGTTCAACCAAAATCAAGTAGATAGTAGGAAAACATTTATTGATACTTGAAATGAGAAGCATAGAGGAAACTTAAAAACCAAACAAATGAAAACAGTTCTTGACTTCAAGAAACTCACAGTGGCAAAAAATCCAAATAGTGGAAGGCTGGAATTGTATACTGGTATCCGCCCCATTAAAGTTCCCTTTTCCATATGGGCTCTTTATGCATTTCAGCACACCTTCCCCGTTGTTGTTATAGGTGCTTAAGAAAAATGTTTTACTTCACTCACAACCATATGCTTTTCTAGAAAAATGTATAACTTCCCACTTCTAGGAGGTGAGCTTTTGCTGTAAAAATAATAAATTCTGTCTTAGAGCGTTTAGTAGTGGGGTCTTTCCTGACTAAAGCACAAAGGATGGAATGTTTACTCTGATGTCACTGGGGAAATTACATTCTTGCACTGATTTAATAGACTGCCGGTACTTTTTACTTGTTCGTAAGTTTAACATTACAGGGTATTAAAATTGTAATTTCAGGGGGACATTTGTAGAAACGCCATGACAGTCTACCCTTTTACTTCTTTGATTATGCGAGAGAATTTTAAACCATTATTCCTTTTTTTATTGGTAAAGTTTTGGTTTGGCATTTATTTCGTTTTGTCTTCTGATTACAAAAAAAAGGGCAGCCTATTGCAAAGCATTTGGAAAATCTGGAAAAGTATTTTAAAAATCTGTACCCTTTGCCAATTATTAGATATAAATGCAATAAGCACTGAGCATTTTCTGCTTGCTTCTGCTGGTTGCCAAAGTTTCAAGAACACCAAAAGAAGCTGCAGCAGTGAAAGCTGATAGTTTTAAATCCTGGAATCCAGAATTATAGAATCCATAGTTTATTTCAACAACTGAACAACAGGAGCTAATATTTATCATATTTCCTGTGCCAGGCCCTCCGCCAGGTGTCTACGTGGGTTGTCTCATAGAGTAGTATCTGTATTTGATAATTTTGAAATGAAAATATGTGAGAATGTGTAACTTTTAAAAATAGTATAATCTTACATTTTGTGTACAGAGAAAGGAGAAAATTAGCTTATAAAATAACAAGTTATACTCCTGGTTCTCCTCTGCATTTCTGACTTTAGAAAGTATGCATCATCCATGATCCAGCCTCATTCATTCAGACCCTGCCTATTCAAGGCTTCCACTTTTCCAGATAATTTTGTCATATATGAGCAAACTTACACAAAAGGGCCCTTTAAAATCAAACCACTTCCCTCTGTGCTAGGGTGGATGTGAAGTGCCTAACACTACCTAATAGCAAGATAGATCCCAGTTCGGAATTATAGGATTTGGGAGTTTGTGTAAACCTTATAAATCATTTTATCCAACCACATTGTTTTAAAGATTTTTCTAAACTGTAAAACAGAGAGAAGTGAAGAATCTCATGCCCACCATGCCCACACTTCGCGTTGGTTCACACAGCAGGAGATGGCCCTAGATAGAATTTCCTGTCTCCTGTATGAATAGGGTGCCAGAAAGGAGCTAAGCATATGGTTTTTAGCCAATGTTGGTATCAGATAGTCACTTTGGGATTTATTCTTGATGAACACTCATGGTCTGTAGACTTAGTATAATTAATCTAATATGAATAGAAACTAACAGAAAAAAACTATTAATAAGATGAACTAACGCATCTATAAACACATATATAAAATATATGCTATATTGTGTTTCTCAGCAACGTTTAGTTCACTTCTTTCTTTTTGAAGTTGTGTCTAATTTTAGTAAGCTGTGATTTAAACTGTACTGATAAGCCTGTCACATTAATGCACTGAAAAATATGAGAAGTGAAAATAAAAATTTTCTTTATACAACCTGTACATTTGAGGAAACCTAACACTTTTCAGATTTTTTTTAATTTTGTTAACTCAAGAGGGGAAGAAAATAGTAAGAAGTGCGGATGTGCCCCTTTTTTTCCGATAGGAAAACTAAAGGGTGAGTCACAGGGAGATTTAGGGATAGAGCCAAAGCTAAAAGTCAAATTCTGCTCTTCTGTAGTATTCCCTTAAAGAGCCGTGTAATTACTGAACACAGCTAAAAATGTTCTTTTTCTGTCTTATATCTAATATACACAGCTAGTTGAGCCCAGAAACCATGCAGTCTGAGTCCGCCTCACCTGCTGCGGCAGCCACGCCAACAGCGCTGGGAAAAGTTGGAGTTGTCTGTGGCTGAAATAATAATTTCAGGCTAAGAACAGTTTAACTTTTATGATAGTATTTGGGAGTTCTGAATTCCTAATTAAACAATATTATCAACCGGAAAATTAATTAAGCTCAAGGATTAGTATCATTGCTTCTTGCGTCTGTGGTTGCAAAAACCAAGGAAATGCATATTCTATTTGTATTATGTAGACATCTCTTTTTATAAAACATATATTTGTATAATATATATGACAAAAATGTGTGATATGTATATATGTATGATACATTTAAGTCTTATCATTTTGATTGTATTGCTATAATATGAAACTTCAAATTTGACAGAAGAAGTCTTGTAAAAAACAAAAATAGACACAGGAAACCAATTTTTAGCTTGCTATATACAAACTGAAAGACACTGTTACATAATTTTGAGTAAATACTCTCAACTATGCTAAACAAGACACAGACATTTTATCTTACACAGAAAATAAAATAATCCAATGGTTCATTGATTTCCCATCTCCCATAAAAGTAGGGTAATATGTCTTTTTAATGAGTAGTGGCCACATGGTCTTTCAAAAGAGTTCCATTTGCTTTGTGACTTTGAATAATGTATGGGCCCAAGCTTCAGTTTCCCCTTCTGGAAATAAAACGAGGTGCGGGGCAATATACATCCAAAAGCTTTAAGATATTTCTATGAATTTATCTCGAGGAAATTATCAGAGATGTGCCAGAAATTTGTGTATAATGCACCAAAGATTTATCCATAACGTACCATTTCTATAAAGGCGATCTTTCAGTGTTTTTAAGAGGAAAAATTTAAGTTGACTTATAGAATGGAGGAGAACCTAAATGTCCTAATGAGGAGAATGGGCGTGCGTATATGTGTGTATGTATCCATCCATACATACAATGGAATACCATGCAGTTATATGGTAGAGTATATTTAATGATATTAGAAAAGTTTGTTACATTAACCAAAAAGATTACAAAATTGTGTGTAGCCTGATTTCATTTACTTAAAACTAAAAAGAAACTAAGTATGTGTATTCGTCTACTCTGCCTGTCATCACAAAGTGCCACAGACTGGGGGGCTTAAACAACAGAAATTTATTTCTAACAGTTCTGGAGGCTGGAAGTCCAAAATCAAGGTGCCTGCAAGGTAGATTTCGTTCTGAGGCCTCTTCTCTTGGCTTGTAGATGGGCACCGTCTCGTTGTGTGCTCTTTGTGCATGTCGGGAGAGAGCAAGCATGCAAGGACACTAATCCTTTCAGATCCCTTATGATCTCATTTAACCTTACTTTCTTCCTTAGAGGCCCCACCTCCAAGTACAGCTACACTAGGGGTTAGAACTTCAACATACGAACTTTGGGGAGACACAAACATTTAGTCTATGACAATGTGATACTTACAGCAAATTGATGACAATATCTGAATGGTTGGATCACAAGTGATTTTTATTTTCTTCCTTTTACTTATCTATATTTTTTAATTTTTTCTACAATGACGTACTCAAAATATTCAGAAAAGTATATAGACACAGTAGGTGATTAGTAGATTAGTGGCTGCTTTGGGCTGGGTATGGGAATGGAGGACTGGAGCATGACAGCTGAAGGGCACAAGTTTCTTTTTTGAAGTAATGAAAATTGATTCTGGTAATGGTTGCACAACTGTAGGAATATACTAAAAACCCTTGCATAGGACACTTTAAATGGGTGAATGGTATGGTATATGATTTATATCTCAATAACGTTATAAAAAGTAGGTGTGTGTGTGTCTGTAAAGGGGATTTTGGAAACAGATCCATTTCTTAGCACTTCCAGTCACTAGATCCAGTATGTTCTCCCACATTGCACATTATTGTTTTGGCTTTTGAACATTAATTACTCAGTTTTTCTCAGTGAGGATCTACCCATTTACGTAGCAGGCATTTATTACTATCAATAAGCATCTGTCTACTTGGAAGAGGAAGATGTATGCATGTAAAATAGCTAAAGGACAGTGAAAAGTGCTTTGTACTCAAATGTTGAAATGGAATTATATCTGCTATAAAATTATTAAAGTCAAAGAAGGCTTCTTTGGAGATGGTAGGTGAGAACCTATATCCAGAAAGATGATTAAGAGTTGGAATGACCAAAATGGGTAGTGGCGTAACATTCCAGGTGGGAGGCCATGATCACAGTAATAGAGAATGAGCAGATGGTGAGAAGTAGAAACTCACTTTCTTGCACTAGGTTGAAGATTACTAAGGGAGAATATTGATGGTATCCATTGCTGAAAGGGCAGCTATGGCAAAGAGAAGATTTTGTCAGTGATGCAATAACTGCAAATACTTACTGTACTACAGAATCAATAGAGGAGAGAGAGAGAGATTTATTTTAAAGGATTGATTCATACAGTCATGGGAACTGGCAAGTCCAAAATCTGCAGAGCCAATGTCCCATTTTGAGTCAAAAGGCCATCAGGCAGCTATGGAACCAGGAAAAATCAAAGTGCCAGTTCATCAAGCAGAAAAAGCTGATGTTTCACTTCGAAAGCCATTAGGCTGGATAATTCTTACACAGGTCTTCAACTGATTGGATGAGGCCCACCCACATTATGAAGAGCAATCTGTTTTACTCAGTTTACCAATTAAATATTAATCTCATACAAAACAAGCTCACAGAAACACCTAGAATAATGTTTGACCAAATATCTAGGCACCCTATGACCCAGTCAAGGTGACATATAAAATTAACCACCACGATTTACTGTTTAAGTTCTTCATAGAGAGAGCCTGTGGTCAACTGTGTGGTTTAAGAAGATGACTTTTGCAGCAGTGTTCAAAGGGAGAAGCTAGGTGTTCGTAATTAAGAGGTCGGCCCTGGGGTGACCACCTCGGAATGCAGTCATCCAGGCATGAGGCGATGGGACAGTGGAGAGAAGGTGGTAGCAGTGGGTGTACAGAGTAAATAAGGTAAAGTATACAGCTTGGTGCAATTTTAAATAAAAATTTTAAATAAAAAATCACAGCCACACCCAGATCAAGATATTTACAGTACCTCAGAAGGGTCCCTCATATCCCCCCACTCAGTCAGTACTCCCTACCAAAGTGTAACCACTATTCTGATCTCTGTCACCATAGATTAGCTTTCCCTTTTCTGAATGTCCTGTAAAAACAATCACGTAGTATGTACTCTTTGTGTCTGGTTTCTTTTACCTAATTTTATATTTGTGAGATTCATGCAACACATACATCTGTAAATAGAATCTTACTAAACATATTTGCCTACGTCTTGTTTTTTCACCTTAGCAAGAGAGTATAAACACCCTTTCAAGTCATGACTTACAGGTCTCCCTCCTTCTTTTAATCGCTCCATGTCATTCCATACTACTATAGATGTTCCACAATTTGTTTAGCATTTGCTCTTTTGGTGGACACATAAGTGGTTTCCAATGTTTCATAGACATGAAACTGATGAGTTGAGGGGCTACGTTCTTTTTCTTAGGATTTTATTTTTTCCTTTTTCTCCCCAAAGCCCCCCGTACATAGTTGTATATTCTTCGTTGTGGGTTCTTCTAGTTGTGGCATGTGGGATGCTGCCTCAGCGTGGTTTGATGAGCACTGCCATGTCCACACCCAGGATTCGAACCAACGAAACACTGGGCCGCCTGCAGCGGAGCACGCGAACTTAACCACTCGGCCATGGGCCAGCCCTGAGGGGCTATGTTTTTAATGTTAGTAGATAATACCAAATTACCTTTCCCAGAAGTGGTAGGCATTTATATTCCCACCAGCGTATGACACTGTCTAGTCTGCCACATGTTCAGCTGAGAGCTCTAAATTTTTCTCAGTAATTAGTTTTTAAAATAGGTAGTACATGCAAATGATGAAAACAATACAGAAGAGTATATAGTGAAAAGTATGTCTCCTTTTCATGCCTGTCTCCCAATGGTCCAATTCTTCTTCCCAAAGACAACCTTTTCTTAGTGTCTATCCAAGATATTTTATGAATATACAAGCATATATGTGTATACAATTTTGTTTTACATAAATGACAGTTCCAGACCTTGCTTTCTACACTTAACAACATATCTTGGAGATTATACCATAGTAATATAATCTAGAGCCGCCTCATTATTTTAGCTACTGAATAGTATCACGTAGTATGGCTACATTATTTTAGCTACTAATAGTATCACATAGTATGGATACAACACAATCTAATAAGTTCTTTATTGATATCAAGATTATTTTCAGTCTCTTGTTGTTATAAATAATGCACAGTGAATATCCTGTAGGATAAATTCATAAAAATGAAAGCATTAAAAATAAATGTGCATTTTTAAAATGAACATATTATTGAAATATAACATACAGAAAAGTACACATAAGTACACAGGTCTATAAATTTTCACAAAGTAAATGCACCCATATTATTACACCCGGATCGAGAAACACGTGTTACCAGCAACCAGAAGCTTCCTCATGCCCTCTTATTTGTTACTAACCCACTTCACATAAAGGTAACCACTAATTTCCAACACTGTAGATTAATTCTGCCTGGTTTTGAACTTTATAGTATAAGTATTATTTGTTTTAACAGATGTCTCTTTGTAGACATCGTGTCACTTTACACATCCACCTGCAGTATAGTATGACAGTGCATGTTTCCTAACACCTTCACCAACCCAATGGGTTATTAAACTTTTTGATTTTTACCACTTACCCAAGTGGAAAGTATTGTCGCTTTTATTTTGCATTTTTCTTATACTGAGTAAAATTCAGCATCTTTTCATATGTTTAAGAGCCATTTATAGTTTTACTTCTATGAATGATCCTTGTCCGTTTTCATTTTCTTATTGATTTATAAATGCACTATAATATATATTAGGGTAATTAATCTTTTGTGATATATGTTGCAAATATTTTCCCTAGTTTATCATTTATCTTTGATTTTATTGTTTTTCCTACAGACATTTTTATCAGTCTTTTGTTTTTTGCCTGTTTGTTAGGTATAACACTGATTTTTTTCGTGACTAGTGAGATTGAGTGTCTTTCTTCATGGTTTTTGATTATTTGCATTTTATCTTCTCGATATTGCTTCTTTGATATCTTTTGTTTTCTATTGGATTATCATCCTCTAACTCATACCTAGAAGCTCTTTGTATATTAGTGATAGTATTTCTTTGTAATGTATGTTTAAAAAAGTTCACCCCCTTGGGGCCAGCCCCACAGCGTAGTGGTTAAGTTTAGCACACTCTACTTCAGCGGCCCGAGTTCATGGGTTCGGATCCCAGGCACAGCCCTACACCACTCAGCAGCCATGCTATGGCGGCGACTCACATATAAAGTGGAGGAAGATTGGCACAGATGTTAGCTCAGAGCAAATCTTCCTCAGCCAACAAAAAAAATAGTTCACCCCCTTGTCATTAGTTTTTTTAAATTTTATGGTTTCTTTTTTATTTTGTAACAGCTTTGAGATATAATTCACATACCATACCATTCACCCATTTGAAGTAACCAATTCCATGGCTTTTAGGATATTCACAGAATTATGCAACCATCACCACAATCAATATTAGAACATTTTCATCACCACAGAAGAAACCCTGTGCCCTCTAGCTATTACCCTCAGTCTTCCCAGCCCTAAGCAACCACTCCTTTCTGTACCATAGATTTGCATATCCCGCACATTTCATATAAGTGGGATCATATAATGTGTGGTCTTTTGTGACTGACTTCTGTCACTTAGTAAAATGTATTCAAGGTCCATCCTTGTTTTAGCAGACATCAGTGCTTTATTCCTTTTAATTGTCAAATAATGCCCCATTATATAAATATACCAACATTTTGTTTATCCATTCGCCAGTTGATGACATTTGAATGGTTTCCACCTTTTGGCTATTATGAAAAATACTGCTGTGAACATTCATGTACAAGTTTTTGTGTGGACATATATTTTAATTTCTCTTGAGGTATACCTAGGAATGGAATTGCTGGGTTAAATGGGAACTCTATATTTATCCTTTTAAGGAATTGCCAGATACTTTTCCAGAGCAGCTGGACCATTTTACATTCCCATCAGAAGTGTATGAAGGGTCGAATTTCTTAACATTCTCACCAGCATTTGTTATTATTTGACTTTTTTATTATACCCATCTTAATGGGTATGAAGTGGTATCTATTGGTTTGTTTTGTTTTTTACCAGTGTAACCATTTTTTTTTATTGTGGTAAAAAACATGTAATATAAAATTTACCATCATTAACCATTTTTAAGTGTACACCTCTGTAGAGGTGAGTACATTCACATTGTTGTGAAACAGATCTCCAGACTTTTTCATCTTGCACATCTGAAACTCTGTACCCATTTAACAACAACTGCCCCTCCTCCCACCCCAGCCTCTGGGAACCACCATTCTCCTTTCTGTTTCTATGAATTTGACTACCTCCTATAAATGGAATTGTACAATATTTGTCTGTTTGTGACTGGCTTATTTCACTTAATATAATGTCCTTAAGGTTCATCCATGTGTAACAGGTGACAGGATTTCTTTCCTTTTTAAAGCTGAATAATATTCCATTGTGTGTATATACTACATTTTGTTTCTCCATTCATCTGTCATTGGACATTTATTTGGGTTGCTTCCAGCTCTTGGATATTGTGAATAGTCTACATTTCATTGTGGTTTGGTTTGCATTTCCCTGATTACTGATGATGTTGAGCTATTTTCGTGAGCTTTCTATATCTCTATATCTTCTTTGGAGAAATACCTATTCAGATCCCTTGCTCATTTTTTTAATTGGGTTGTCTTTTTATTATTGAAATATAAGACTTCTTTGTATTATTTGTGTCTTTCCCAAATGTAATTTTTATGTTATGAGTTAAAGTCTAACTTCATTTTCCTCCATATAATAAATTATCTCATACCATTTATTGAATAATCTATCTTTTCCCTTCTTTAACAAGTATTTATTGAGCAAATGCATTGGGTTAGGCCCTGAGAAAATAAGGATAAAATGATGCAGAGCTTACATATAGTTCAAAGGCAGACTTGTGATTAAGTAATTACTGTTCAGCAAGATAACGGTTTAAATGAAAGTTCATGAAAACCATTTTGGGACAAGTGGAGAAGAAGCACCAGTCTGCCTAGAGCTGAGAGAAGAGGAGCAAAGGAGAGGGCAAAGTCAGGTCATGGACAGTTTGAGAAGGAAAGGATGAGAACCAGACACTACTGGGCTAGGACACTTAAACTTTGGAAGCCGTTCTTGCAAGTGTAAAACGTTTGTTTCACTGTGTCCTCAGTTGTTCATGTAAACATGCTATGGTAAAGGAACAGCTTCTTCTTTTGTGATGATATGCCATGCTCCTTTCTTGGTGTCTGTACTTTATGCTCTGCCCAGGTATAATATTTCTATTAGAATGATTGTCATGTCACATTCATAGACTATAAATAAGAAACCATTTTCCTATGGATATATTTGAACAAATATTCATAATTATTATTGAAATAATTCATGCTTGAGCAGAACGGTCAGCTGTCTTTCTTTAACTTGTAACATAGCATATTTAATAGCACATAGTGTCCACTTTCTTACAAAGGTCTCACTTCACGGGAAGTGGTGGTAATATAGCTATGTTTTAAAACTCATGTTGCTTACATAAAGAATGTTCAGATATTCTGTCTTGTTTCTTTGTTGTGATTATAGAATAAATGTGTCATTGTCATTTTTGTATATTTGTTGTAGACCCATCAATTATTTTATAGTTATGTTTTCCATAATAGTTATCAAGGGTGGCCAGAATCTTTGACCCAGAAACTGACTAGATAAATGGAAAAGGTTTAGTTTGAGATATAAAGTGCTAAATGTTCGATTTGTTTTTCTCGGTATACTTTTTTTTTTTTTGGTGAGGAAGCCCTGATCAAACATCTGTTGCCAATCTTCCTCTTTGTGCTGAGGAAGATTGTCTCTGAGCTAACATCTGTGCCAATCTTCTTCTATTTTGTACGTGGAATGCAGCCACAGCATGACTTGCTGAGCAATGTGTAGGTCTGCACCTAGGATCCAAACCTGTGAACCCCAGGCCACCAAAGTGGAGTGTGCAAACTAACCACTACTCCACTGGGCCAGCCCCCTCACTATACATTTTAATTGGCGCTTTTCTGTTAGATTCTAAGTCATCCTTGGAATTTAGCTAACCACTTAGAAAATAGAACCAACAGTAGGTATGGTATGATGTAACTATCAGTAATTATCTCACCTATATATTTCACAAAATAGCATCTTGACTGTTTCATAAAGGCTTGTGAAATATTGGTATAAAATGAACAACAGAAAACTTAATTTACTCAGATCTAAAGAAATCAAATTGGTTTCTGCTTGTGTTCATGAATCAACAGAGCATATTAACAGATTTTAGGTGAAAAGATAGAACTCACTTTAAATATAGGCTTACATTATAACAGTAATAATAGCCTTTTCTTTATTTTTCCACAGTTCTTAGTGGTCTCTGTTCTAATGACTGTCCTCGTAAGATAACAGTAAGTAAACTTAACTCTTAGTTGTAAATATTTCTGTGAAAATTCTCTGCATGATAAAAGATATACACAAAATAGTTGTTATAGGTTATAATCAAATTGTTTTTCCTCTTTAGAAATTATTAAAGTATCCTTCAGGGCTCAAAAAAACTTTACTGGGAATAAGGTACCTTGCCTAAAAACTTCCTCACCTCACAGTTCACCTCCTTTATGAAGCCTTTTCTGATACCCTTCAAAAAATGACTACCCCTCCAATTATATTTGTACATACTACTGCCATTTTGGCATCTGTAAAACTTGATCACACTTACCTGTTTATATTAAATGCCTCTCCACACTAGACTGTAATTCTTTGGGGGCAACCATGCCATCTTTGTATACCTGTTACATAGCACAGGGTCAAGCATATAGTAGACAATTATTAAATTTTTTTGGTATAGTCTTGATATTGACTTGCCGTCTAATAGAATTTTTCAGTGAAATAACAAAATGTGAAATGTGAAAATAATTAGGCTTAGTTTTCAAAATTGCCAGTTCATATAAATTGTAATAAGAATATTACATTATATTTGAAAGCGTGTGTGTGTTGGTATATTCCTGCTTGGGTCCTCAAAGTAACTCTTGTTTCATAAGGAATTATCCCCCATTTAAAGATGAGGAGGGGCCGGCCCAGTGGCGCAGCGGTTAAGTTCGCACATTCCGCTTCCTTGGCCCAGGTTCTCCAGTTCGGATCCTGGGTGCAGACTTGGCACCACTTGGCAAGCCATGCTGTGGCAGGCATCCCACATATAACGTAGAGGAAGATGGGCATGGATGTGAGCTCAGGGCCAGTCTTCCTCAGCAAAAAGAGGAGGATTGGCAGCAGACGTTAGCTCAGGGTTGATCTTCCTCAAAAAAGAAATAAATAAAGATGAGGCAGCTGAGGCTCAGAGAAATTCATTTATCCAAAGTGATAGAGCTTTTAAGTAGCGAAACTAGAACACAAAGCTAGGTGTTCTGATTTTAGTCTCGTATTTTTACTCTCCCATTAAAGCGTTGCATTACCAACATTTTATGTATGGTTGGGAAACTTCCCATATTTAAGATGTGTGGGAACAGATCCTGACCCAGAGATTTGCATGCAGAGATTTACTCTGGACTTGGGAGCAACACCTCTGAAGTAGTGAGGAAGGCAGGATTGGCAGGAGAAGTTGGTCTCTGATGCATGGAGAGCTGTGAAGCTAGGATGGTCCTTCAGAGATGGCCCAAGTTGATGGAAAGGAGCCATGCCTCTGTATTCCTAACATCAATCAGGCATTGCCTGGAGGCAGTCCCCAGGGAGGGGTTATGATTCCTGAGAGCCCGCTTCCTTGGCTGAGAACAATTTCTAGGTAGGAACCTAGCTGGGAGCTATCAGCAGCAACACTTGGAGCGACTCAGGGAATATGTGCCTCAGTCCTGAAGGGAAGTTCTGGACAGTGCGTCACCACCTTCACTGGGAACGGCAACCCCATCTGCTCTTATGTCATAAACGTGGATGTACGGTGGGGGAGGCTGTGAGAGGAGTGATGCAGAGGATATATGAGAACTCTCTGTACTTCCCACTCACCTTTGCCGTGAATCTAAAAAATAAAGTATTTTTAAAAATTTTAAAGTGTAGATGGGATTAATTGGAGGCTAAAGGTTAACTTGGTTATTCAAGTATTGTCCACCCAGCTTGTGAAATATTCAGACCCTTTGTTCCTCTTCCTTGCTCTTACTGACCATATCCCCACTGTGTGGCTCTTTCATTACATGATCAATCAGAGAACTTTAAAACATTGAAATTGAACCCACTCATTTTACCCACAGAAATTTTTTTTACCCGCAGAAATTTTGATAGAAAGGCTATATGATTAAGGCAGATTATACTTCTAACATGAATAAAGCTCCCATTCTTTCTATCTTAAAATAAAAGCCACCTCTATCATATGGAGAACAGAATCGTGGGAAGTCCCATAAGTGGAATCCCGCGTGCAGAGCTGTTGTTACAGTGGTTACTCTAACGGTCCAGCAGCTTCGGGCTTTTCTGCAGGTGATACGTCTGCCTCCCATTCATCTATTCATTACTTTCTTTGAACTTCAGATTCTCTTGAATTGCCCCTCACATATTCATTTTCATTCCCCACTGATATGATAGATCACAATTTTATGACAACCTAAAAGAAACGAATGCACGCTGTACTTCCCCAGTTTTCCATATATGAAATGTATGTCCACTTGTGAAATTATTTCATGAAAAAGTGGATCTTCTTCATATTGTTTTGACATCAGATCCATTTGATCATAATAGAAGTGTTATCATGTTAGTTATGACCCAGTGTGAGACTGAGAGGGAAAATGTAGTTATTATACGACATTCTCTACCTCGAGTTAATGTAAGAGTTAAATAGCTCTTCTGCTGCCTATGTGTTCCCACCTGATGCAGGCAACCTGTCTCATACATGGAGAGAGGAAAGAATTATTCAGGTCAGCAACTAATCCCACCCAGATTCTTTCATCTCCATTTCAAAAATCCCAGAGTTTTTCATTCTTAATCAACTTTAGCTGCTCAGTCTCATGGCCATACTCTAGACCTTATATACCAGAATTGTTTTACTTTTGAAATCTCAGTGCCATCCGTTCACCTCTCTGACCACAGCCTATTTTTCCAGCCCTCTCTCTTATTACTCTACCTGTTCAACGTTAAGACCATTAGTATCTTCACCTGTATCAGGCCCCTCTTGTCTTTACCTCCCTCCTTATTTAGCTACCATCCATCAACCATCACTTCTGCCACTACCTTTAACTCTCAGAAAGCATTCTCCTTCTACTGCACCTTCCTGGCAAAATTACAACCCTGGGTTAGTCGAGCTATCCCTCTTGTTCACTCCTAGACCTAGGCTACTGGGCATTTCTGAAGAAAAAGATATATACAGCCCTGCATATTGGTACCACCACTGATTCATACTCTTCAACCTCAAATCAGTATTCATAATTATAGCATACTCTTATATGGACCTCTGGTCATCTTTTCTCCCATTCTTTTTCTCTGGTTACTTTCAGGATTTTCTCTGTCTTTGATTTTCCACTGATTGACTATGACATGCATAGGTTTAGATTTTTAGGTATTTTTCCTGTTTGGTGTTCTCTAAGCTTCCTGGATCTGCGGTTTGGTGTGGAGACAGGAAGCCTAGAGGGTGTTGAAGGTGGGTGTTTCCTTTCTGCCAGGTTGGTTAGGTTTTGGTAAAACCCAAGTCACTTAAGCTCTGATAAAATAGTTTTCCTTGAGGGCGTTTGTTAAGGAGAACAAAGAGCTCTGGGCATATTTCAAAATGGTTTTTTCCCTTCCTTGTGCTAGAAGCTTGAGAGTTGTATTGTTTGTTTGTTTGTTTGTTTCCAATCTTCCCCCTGAGAATCTGTTGCACTTCTGGAGGTAAAACTCACAAAAGCGTGGGGCTCCTCTAAGACTGCCTCCCCCCTCCCCCCAAGTTTTGAGCTAACTAGTTCACACTGATCCTCTAGCAATTTCTCAATTACAGTTCAGATGTTCCAACCAGCACTGGCTCCAGTTTCAGTCTTCTGCTCCTGGGCTTTTGCTCTCAGGAGGCTCTGACTCTGCGCATCTGCCTTTCTTGCTCCAGTTTGGGAGTAGTTTGCCCTATGACCTCAATTTTCTGATGAATCTGAGAAGAGTTGATTTTCCATTTCTTCTGCTTTTTTGTTGTTGTTGTGAGGATAGGACTGATGATTTCCAAGCTCTTTACATGTCAGACCAGAAAGCAGAAACTCTCCTTGCATTTTTATCAGTATTGCTTTATTTTTCTTGTTTATTTTTGCACCTTTATTGCAGTGCAATTGACGTGCAGTAAACCGCACATATTTCATATATTCAATTTGATGTCATGACATATATTGTGTGTGTGTGTGTGTATATATATATATATACACAATATATTTTTAATGGCTATATATATTATAACAAACAATATATCATATCCAAAAGTTTTTTTGCACCCCTTGGCTATCCCTCCTTCCGATCTTCCCTGACTGTACCCCACTGTTCCTCAGGCACCACTGAGGTTCTTTGTCAGTGTTGCTTTATCTTAAAAGTTTGTGTCCATGTTACTTCAGGGCTTTTATCAATGTATCATCCTCCATGTCATTTATTGCTCTTTACCTTGAATTCTTCCTTTAACTTCTTTTTTGCAAAATTTTAAGCATCTGTAAAAGTATAGACTAGCATAATAAAACTCCTTGTGCCCGTACTACCACCCAGCTTCAACACTGTCGTCATGTACCCAATCTTATTTCACCTATACCCCCACCTCCTGCTTATTCCACTCACAGCCCCCCTTAGATTATTTTAAGGCGAATCCATCATGTCTTATATTCTATAGATACTTCAGTGTGTATCTCTAAGAGATAAGTAAGGATTTTATATTGTTGACCTTAAACAAATAGCCAGTTATTTTGCCAGCAAAAATGGGTTTATTTGAGATCAGTAAAGACTTGCAAATCAGGATGTGCATGCTATGGTGAACCGCAGGCAAATCCAGAGGGACAAAGGAAGGGACTTGCTTTTATGGAGCAAAAGGGTGTAGGGTGGGGCTGCTCTAAATGAAAGTTCTTTGAGGGAAAATAACGGTTCAGGGTGACAACAGCTTCTCATTGGATGAGCTGTAGCACTTCTCACTGGCTGCGCTATTGCCAGGAGGGGAGAGAAATCTTCCTTCAGTAGTAAAGTAGTTGCACTTCCTACCAGAGATGCGCTTTGAGAAAAATAAAGTCCATACTGTAAGTCAGCTATTTTTCTGATATTTTAGAATCATAAATTTATATTGCATAATTAATATTTATTTTATCTAAAATAATATTTCTTATAAGTTCTTCCAATTTTGTTTTACCATCCAGAGCCAATGTTGTAGAATATACTTGGTCTTCATTGTAGGAGCCCCAGACCTTGAAACAAATCGTTAGATAATCAGGTACTTGACACTGACATAAAAACCACCAAGATTTGTCCAAGCTATTGAAAAAGATAGTCTCTGAAGAAAAAACAGGTATGCCAACCCTGATTATATATAAGTCAACAGGCATACAGGGGACAGTTGGTTAAAAAGAATCTGTATAATACAACACCTAAACTGCATTAAGTATGACACAACCTAGAATAGAAAAAAAGGAGCCAAATGTAGTCCCTTTTTTACTTACAGTGTGGAAAAATTGAGAGATTACTAATTTTTTTCATTCAACTTTTCTGAATTCTTTCAAACAAATATTAGAAATGACATTTAAGGGGCTGGCCCCGTGGCCGAGTGGTTAAGTTCGCGCGCTCCGCTGCAGGCGGCCCAGTGTTTCGTTGGTTCGAATCCTGGGTGCGGACATGGCACTGCTCGTCAGACCACGCTGAGGCAGCGTCCCACATGCCACAACCAGAAGGACCCACAACAAAGAATAGACAACTATGTACTGGGGGGCTTTGGGGAGAAAAAGGAAAAAAATAAAAATCTTTAAAAAATAAAAAAAATAAAGAAATGACATTTAAAAGGAAAGGTAGACAATATGTGAGAGATTTGTACTCAGATTTTCACACAGAAAGTGAGCTTGCTAGATGATGTGGTATAGCGCTCGGCATTCCATGGGAATAGCTAATGTCTTAATCACTTCTTACCAAAATGTATTGTCATTTTACTAAATGTTTTCCATGGAAATATGTTTCTGCTTCATTAAAAAAAAATTCAGAGAGGGGCTGGCCGCATGGCCGAGTGGTTAAGTTCACGCACTCTGCTTTGGCGGGCATGTGTTTTATTGGTTCGGATCCTGGGCGCGGACATGGCACAGCTCATCAGGCCATGCTGAGGTGTCATCCCACGTGCCACAACTAGAAGGACCCACAACTAAAATATGCAACTATGTACTGGGTGGGATTTGGGGAGAAAAAGCAGGGGAAAAAAAAAAAAAAGATTGGCAACAGTTATTAGCTCCGGTGCTAATCTTTAAAAAAAAATTTTTTAATTTAAAAATTTAAAAAATTCTCAGAGAAAACAGTTCATTTTATAGAAACTCTAGTATGTGTTCACTTCATTAAGCAAGAACTCTTTGCACTTAGACAACTAAGATTACCATACCAGTTACCATAGGTTGTATCCTCAAAAGTGGGTCTGGAAAATTCAAATGAAGCTAAGGACCACAAGAGCAGCACCAAGTCCGTGCCTAAGCACCTTGACATGCCTGTTCCCACCACTTACAAGCCAGGAAAATAACCCTGTGCCTTTTTCTGTTCAACTCAGGGACTTAGATGTCTCTGTATAAAGGAGGAAACTGTGTCATGACTTTTTGAAGAACTTCATAATTATTCACTTACTAAAGGAAGTTAAAAGAAATTTCTTATTTTATATATTATTAAAAGTATCCCTGTGTATATTAAGTACCTTTTCCTTACCCCATGTATGTGGAAAACATTTCTAAACATAAAAACATATGATCAGCTTATTAGCCTTGTGTAGAGGGCTAAGTCTGTATCAGACAAACTAGTTAGAAGGTTATAATTTCTGCCTTATTGCTTCTCCTGTTGGATAGAATAGGGGCTAGAAAACTCCAACCAATGGGCCACATCCAGCTTGCTGCCTGTTTCTGTGGGTAAAATGTTATGGAAACATAGCCCACTATTTATTTATTTACGTATGTATATGTTTATTTACACATGTATATGGCTGCTTTCATGCTACAACATCAGAGTTAGGTAGTTGCAGCACAAGACCTTATGGCCCACAAAGCCGAAAATATTTACTGTCTATCTGGCTTTTTAGAGAAAAAGTTTGCCAACTCCTGGGCTGAAATAACAACTGCAAGAGAAAGTAAAATCTGCTTCATCTTTCTCTGATCTGCTACGTGTTCGACTAGCGCACCTGCCTTTTTAAGCCAGCACCCTAATTATCCATTTAATCAGATAGGTTCCTTTTCTGAGATGTTCCCTCTAAGTTGTTTTTAAACAGTCTTTTGTGATACTACATAAACTACAGAATTCTTTCATTTGAAATGCTCTGTATTTATTGCTCAAGGTAAGACTGCCCCCCTCTTCATGTTTCTTCCCTTTCTCTGAATTTGTCACTTGCAAATTAAAATTTGCTTGTAAATTTTAATGAAGCCTATTTAATGCTGAAATATCTATATTTTCTGGTGTATTCGACTTGCCTCTTTGCTTGTCAAGGCAATTCTGCTCCCACACCTAATCCAACAAGATCCTACAGCTCACTTAGATACCTACCTAGCTGATAGACAGCCTTAAGTTTGCCCTTAAGAGGAAAAGATCATGCTGTTTTATTGTGTAGTTAAGAATGAAAAATGAGTATGCTGATGTTATAATAGTATAGAGCATGTGAAAACAGTTATAGAATAAATGCTTTTAAGAGCATACCTTTCAGAGGGAAATAAATTAAAATAAATCTAAACATTGCAGATGATATCTCACAATTCAGAAAGCTTCCTAATGATCCCAACTTGAATCTCTCTCTAACTGCCTTCCAAATCTGTGAAATTTCAGTTCTGTGAACCCTCATTTCACTCCTTTGCATTTGTGTTGGTTGACAATGGAGCATTGCTACTAAGACGACAGTTTTCTGCACCACTAAAATCAACTGAAAAGAATGAAAAGTGTTTCGAACATTGTTTTTTGTGTGCTCAACTGAATTAATGGTTTTATTCTCTTGTATGTAGTCAAATCTAATCATTATAAAAATATTTCGGTTACACTGAATATTCTCACAAGCTGCCAATTTTTATAAAGTATACAAACTGTCATCCCAATAGATAGTGGGTCTTACAAAGGGGTCCCCAAACCAGCATCAGCATCTCCTGGGAACTTGTAAGAAATTCACATTCTCAGGCTCCACCAGACCTACCAGATGAGAACATCTGGGATATAGCCAGTGAATCTCTAGTTTAACAATCCCACCAGCTGGATCTGAGGCATGCTAAAGTTCGAAAACCAGAGCACTGGACCTCTAGAAAAGGGCTTTGCTGTAAGCTACAACCTTGTCTTCTTACACAGCGATTGTATATACTCAGAAGTTGGATTTCATTCTAAACATAAAACATACATTCATGCAAATAAATGATTCCTGTAGTTTTAGAATCCTCCAATACATTAAAGAAAACGAGAAGGTAAATGTTTCTGGTTTTGATCGAAATGATTTTGCTCACTCAGTAGTTCAACAAAATTGAAAATGAGATTTCATTACCAAAAAAAGACATTAACTTACTTTGCCAAAATAAAAAAATAATAGTGCATATATATTGAACACTTACTACGTGCCAGGTACTGTTCTACTTATTTTACACATTTACTCAGTCTTCACTCCAGTCTTATGAGATAGGTAATGTGATTATCCCTAATTTAAGATGAGCAAACTGAAGCAGAAGAAGTTAAATAACTTGCTGAAGGCCACACAGAAAATAAGTGGAAGAGGAGAAATTTGAAGTCAGATTTTCTGACTCTAAAAACTACATTCTTATTTTCAGAATTTGGAAAGCTAATACCTAAAATATTCTCATGACGTGAAATATATGGAATAACTCATAGTCCTTAGATTATTGTACTAGTCAGCTCAGGCCACCATTACAAAATACAATCCAAGTTTATTTTCTCACAGTTCTGGAAGCTGGAAGTTCCAGATCTAGGTGCCAGTAAGGTCAGGTGCTCATGAGGACTCTCTTCCTGGCTGGTCGAAGGCCACCTTCTCACTGTGTGCTCACATGGCCTCTTCCAGGTTTGTGCACGTGGAGAGAGAGCAGAGCAAGCTCTCTGGTGCCTCTTCTTATCAGGGTACTGATGCCATCATGAGAGCCCCCCTCATGACATCACTAACACTGCTGACTTTCCAGATATCATCACATTAGAAGCTGGGGCTTGAACATAAGCATTTTGTGAAGACAAACATCCATTCTATAACAAATAAGTAAATTATTTCAGAGAAGTGTGAGAAAGATGTTACATGAAACTTTGACAGATGTGTTGTCATCACTGCTGATTGATACCATAGTTTGAGTCCTGGCATATTAGTATTTCAGGTTTCACATAAAGGAATTTAAGATGTGTGCATAAATACTTAACTAGAGGAATTAATTGTTTCAGAAATTCTTAATCCTTTTAAATTGAAAATTCCTCAAGGATAGAAATAATCACTCCCCAAATTATAAATTTCTAAAAATTGAGATTTTCTTTGGAACACACTAATGTAACCCAGGTATGTTAGAGGTATTAAAGATATGGCAGGGGCCGGCCCCATAGCCAAGTGGTTAGGTTTGTGCGCTCCGCTGCGGCGGCCCAGGGTTTCACCAGTTTGAATCCAGGACGCAGACATGGCACCGCTCATCAAGCCATGCTGAGGTGGCATCCCACATGCCACAATAGAAGGACCTACAACTAAAAATACACACCTATGTACTGGGAGGCTTTGAGGAGAAAAAGAAAAAATAAAATCTTTAAAAAAAAAAAGGATACAGCAATACTCGTAGCACCCCAACTGTATTAGAAGAGACACAAAGTAAAAATAATTCTACATGTCTTGGCACTTGGTGTAAGCATCACCATTTTTAGTACATTTTGTACTGGACATTCATAGGGAAATAAATGGCACTATTTGGGGGGGTAAAAACAAACTCTGAAAAATGTAATGCTATTGACATATGGGGTAAGAAACCAAAAGACTTACAGGTACAAGTACCAGTCATATCATTTCAGTTGGGAAGGGCAAAGCAGGAATCAAATTACTCATTATGTACATGGTACAGGGCAGCAGTTCTCAAACTTCTGGGTCTGAGGACCCCAAAGAATTTTTCTTTATGTGAGTTATGTCTATCAGTATTACTCTATATGAAATTAACACTGAAATAATTTTAAATGGTTTTATTAACTCTAGCAATAACAATAAACCCATTACATGTTAACACAATCTATGTTTTATTTTAAAAAGCCCTGTATTTTCCAAATTAAAAAATTAGGGAAGAGCAGCACTGCTTTACATTTTTTCAAATCTCTTTAACACCTAGCATAATAGAAGACAGAAGATTCTTACATCTCTTTTTACATTTAGTTTTTTGTTGTTTGGGTTGAAACATATGGAAAAAAATCTAACTTCACACAGATGTATAGTAGAAAAAGGGAAGATTTCATATCCTGTTCAGATAATACTATAGCGAAACTCAGCAAGTGGCAGTTACTTAAAGGTTAGTTGTAATGTGAGATCTGAA
Organism: Equus caballus; assembly: GCF_041296265.1. Classification (NCBI taxonomy): domain Eukaryota; kingdom Metazoa; phylum Chordata; class Mammalia; order Perissodactyla; family Equidae; genus Equus; species Equus caballus. The sequence continues at coordinate 679,866 of NC_091686.1, read as the reverse complement.
ACCTTACCAATGAACTTTTCCTTCTCTAATACATTATCCCCTGGTTATTTAGAAGTCTGTTGTTTCATTTCCATACATTTATGAATTTCTTAGATTTCTTTCTTTTGTTGATTTGTAATTTAATTCCATTGTGGTAAGAGAACATACTTTGTATAATTTCAGTACTTTTACACCTATTGGAGCTTGTTTTATGGTCTAGTATATGGTTCCCCCTGGAGAATGTTCATGTGTGCTTGAGAAGAATATGTATTCTGCTGGAGTTGGGTGTGCTGTTCTCTAGTTGTATCTGCTAGGTCTAGTTGATTTATAGTATTGTTCAAGTCTCCTAGTTCCTTGTTGATCATCTGCCTCATTGTTCTATCCATTAGTGAAACTGGTATATTGATCATTAATAATGATTTGAGGCTGGCCCAGCGGCATATTAGTTAAGTTCATGCACTCCGCTTCAGCAGGCTAGGGTTCGCAGGTTTGGATCCTGGGCATGGACCTAGCACTGCTCATGAAGCCATGCTGTGGTGGCATTCCACATAAAATAGAGGAAGACCAGCACAGATGTTAGCTCAGCAACAGTCTTCCTCAAGCAAAAAGAGGAGGATTGGCAACAGATGTTAGCTCAGGGCCAATCTTCCTCACAAAATAATAATAATAATTAATAATGATTATAATAGTATCCAACCATTATTGTTAAATTGTCTGTTTCTCCTGTCAATTCTTCATGTATTTGGGGGCTCTATTGTTAGGTGCACTTATGTTTTATGTTTTTGTTTTTGGGGGTTTTTTACTTCCTAGATTATTGGTTTATTATAAAAGGATATAGCTCAGGAACAGCCCGATGGAAGAGGTACATAGGTCAAGGTCCAGAAGGGCCCCAAGTGCAGGAGCTTCTGTCCCCAGGGAACTGGGGCTGCATTTATGTTTATAATTGTTATGTCTTCTTGATGGATCGACCCTTTTATCATCATTAAAATGTACTTTTTTGTCTCTAGTAACAATTTTTGTCTTAAAGTCTATTTTGTCTGATATTAGTATGGCCACTCCAGCTCTCATTTGTTACTATTTCCATGGTATATTTTCCATGCTTATACTTTCAACCTATTTGTTGTCTTTGAATTTAAAGTGTGTCTTTTATAGACAGCATGTAGTTGGATCATATTGTTCTATCCATTCTGCTAATCTCTACCTTTTGATAGCAGTGTTTAATCCATTTACATGTACTATAATTACTGATAAGGTAGGATTTATGTCTGCCGTTTGCTATTTTCTTTCTATATATCTTACATCTTTTTTCTTCCTCTGTTACACCATTACTGTTTTCTTCTGTGTTGTATATTTTCTAGGCTGTCATTTTAATTCCCTTGTTTCTTGTACTCTATTTTTTAAGTTATTTTCTTAGTGGTTTCTTTCAGAATTACAGTCTCCATCTTAACTTAGAAACAATCTAGTCATTTTAATACCAACTTAAGGGGCCGGCACAGTGGCACAGCAGTTAAGTTCACGCGTTCCACTTCTCGGCAGCCCGGGGTTCGCCAGTTCAGGTCCCGGGTGCGGACATGGCACCGCTTGGCAAAAGCTATGCTGTGGTAGACGTCCCACATATAAAGTAGAGGAAGATGGGCATGGATGTTAGCTCAGGGCCAGTCTTCCTCAGCGAAAAGAGAAGGATTGGCAGTAGTTAGCTCAGGGCTAATCTTCCTCAAAAAAAAAGAATACCAACTTAATTTCAATAAAATAAACAAACTTTGCCCTGATCTACCTCAGTTTACCCCCCTCCTTTGTGCCTGTATTGTCATACAAATTACGTCTTTATGCATTATGAGCCCAATGACATGATTTTTTAATTATTGCTTTATGCAGTAGTGTTTTAGATAGCAGAAAAGAGCTACAAACAAAAATACATTTATACCATCTAGTATATTTACCTTTAGTTACCTCTACTGGTACCTTTTTTTTTATTTGTGTGGATTTGAGTTACCAAGGTACTTTCATTTCAGCCAGAGCTCCCTTCAGTATTTCATGTTGGTCAGGTGTGTTAATAAGAAATTCTCTCTGTTTTTATCTCACAATCTGTTAATTTCCCCTTCATTCTTGAAAGATAATTTTCCTGGATTTTAGACTTCATGGTCGACGGTCTGTCTTTCAACACTTTGAATATCCTAATGCCTTCTGGTCTCCTGGGTTTCTGATGAGAAATCAGCTATTAATCTTATGGAAGATCCCTTGTACATAATGAGCTGCTTCTCTCTTCCTGCATTTTAAATTCTCTCTTTGGCCTTCAACAGTTTGACCATGATGTGTTTGGTGGGGTTTGACTGTGATGTGTCTTGGTGTGGATCTCTTCAAGTTTATCCTCCTTGGAGTTCATTGAGGTTTTGGGTGTTCAGATTGATGTATTTAAAGTTGGGCAGTTTGAGTCATTATTGCTTCACGTATTCTTTCTGCCACTTTCTTTTTCTCCTCTCCTCTGGGAATCCCATTATTGTTTGTATTCCTCATGGTGCCCTGTATGTCTCTGAGTTTCTGTTCATTTTCTTTACGTTCCTCATTATTCTTTCTGATCCCCAGGCTGGATAATCTGAATTGACATATCTTCAATTTGTTGATTCTTTCTTCTGCCAATGTAAACCTCCTGGTGACCCTCTCTAGTGAATTTTTCGTTTCAGTTATTGTAAGCTAGAATTTACTTCTTTTTTGTGATTTCTACTTCTTTATTGATGCTCTGTTTTGGTAAGACGTTGTTCTTATAATTTCCTTCAATTCTTTAGACATGATTTCCTTTAGTTCTTTGAACATGTAAGAGCTAAATTAAAGTCTCTGCCTAATGAGTCAAACATCTAGGCTTTCTTGAGGGCAGTTTCTACTGACTACCTTTTTATGTTTGACCCATACTTTCCTATTTGTGTGTGTGTCATAATTTTTTGTTTTGAAAACTGGGCATTTTAAATAATGTTTCAACCCTGGAAATCCCTTCCCTGAGTTTGTTGTTGTTGCTGTTTGTTGTTGTTGCTCCTGTTTTTTGTTGTTTTTGCTGTTTGTTCAGTGACTTTCCTGGACTAATCCTGTAAAGTCTTTATTCTTTACTGTGTGTAGCCATTGAAGTTCCTACTCAGTTAGCTTAGTGGTCAGCTATGATTGGACAGAGGTTTCCTTAAATGAGAGATTAGGTGAGAGACTAGGGCCTTCTTAGGTCTTTTGTCTGAAAACAGTGTTGCACATGTGTGGCTTTCTAGATTCCCAGGAATATGTCAGAGCTTTTCAAAACACCCCCTTTGAACATCTCGTTCACATTTTTCTTTTAAGATTTGGTCAACTGCTTATTAGCCCGAATTGATACACTACCTCATGCAGCTTCAGTGTAAACAGTTGCTAATGATTGTTTTTAACAAATGTTCCAGTTTGATAGAGCTATTCACACCGAGCAAGCTCTCAGTCTGGCCAAATAAAGACAAATACTAAGGATGGAGCTTTTCAGGAAACTGCCAGATAGATCAAATAGTGACAATTCTCTGGGGATGGGGCTTTGGGGAGCTCTCAACCTATTCTGCACCCCCACTGGCTGCTAGGCTATTCATTTTCATAGCTTCCTGAGTTCAAAGCTGTTGGCTTTCAAGGTTACTTCAGAGCTAGGGAGAGCATTATAGGAATAGGGCAAATTAAAACACAACAAAGTGCATGACAGGAGTCCCTGCTTAGTCATGGGGGATACATTCTAAGACCCCCAGTGGATGCCTGAAACCACAGATAATATTGAACCCTTTATATACTGTGTTTTTTCCTATACATACGTACAATAAAATTTAATTTATAAATCAGGCACAGTAGGAGATTAACAACAATAACTAATAAAATAGAATAATTATAACAATATACTATAATAAAAGCTATCATAGATCTTAGCATATTCATCGTATGATTTTTTTTCTTTCCTTATTAAGTCACAAACTTTCACCTTTTCACTTAAAAGGAAGCTCTTTACAGCTTCTCTCTGGCATTTCCAAATTACCAGCATCACTACTCTTGCACTTTGGGGCCATTATTGAATAAAATAAGGGTTACTTCAACACAAGCACTGCAATAACATACAGTTGATTTGATAACCAAGACACCTGCTAAGTGACTAACAGGCAGGTTGCATACATGGCATGGATACGCTGGACAAAGGATGATTCATGCCCTGAGCAGGATGGAGTGGGACAGCGTGAGACTTTATTACACTACTCAGAATGGTGCGCAGCTTCAAACTTATGAATTGTTTATTTCTGGAATTTTCAATGTAATATTTTTGGACCATGGTTGACCACAGGTAACTGAAACTACAGAAAGTGAAACCATGTTTAAGGTAGGACTACTATATTCTTATCAAGATTCAGTTGTTTTTCTTCAACAGATATTCCTCAGATTCTTGCAAACCTTTGGCTGATTTCCAGAATTCTGAAAAAATTATTTTGAAAATTTTTGCCAGTTTTCTCACTGCTTTTATGAAGGAGATTTTTTTGAGGCCCTTACTATACCATTCCATTCCAGAAGTGCTTCTCCTCTTCTCTGTTACTTGAAAACTCACTGGTCTATCTTGTACTTTAAATGGTCTTTTATCCATGCATGGTTTTGTAACATCATGCATTGGTCACTTGGAAAATATTGGTTTACTGAGGTGTGTAGATCTTCCTAATGTTGACACATTTCATTATATAATATTTAAAAACACATTTGTTAATATCACCACTGATCTCATCAAAAAAGGTTTTAAATTTTTAATGTGTCAGTCTCACAGTGGTGGATACAAGTCTTCCAAAATTCCAATTTTCGTTTGGAAGCTCAAACTTTATTATTAGAAACAAATACTGTCAGTCATTTTCCTAAAGTGACAGACTCACTTGTCATTCTCAGGAAAATGTTGTCGAAATACCCAAGTCTGAATAACCGCAGTTTAGTGCTGCTGCTGATTAGTCACCCTTTCTACAGTGGGGTTTTGTGACCACCCCCATGGATCCTTGCCCCACACTGAACCACTGTGTGGAGGAATCAAATCTGGATGTTTGGATCTTGTCTTCAAATATTAGAGTCACTGGCCCATGGTGAGAAGTGAACTTCAGCTTTAGGACTCAGAAGAGAGACTTGCTTGACCTGATTTTTTAAATTGAGTATAGGGGAAGAAAGGTAAAAATTGCCTAAATAAATCTGTAAAGTAAGATACTGTGGATAATAGTATGAAATTCTCCAAGTGTGAATTAGAAAAAATATTCAAGAATATAATTGGGAAGTTGCACCGAAAACAGTGCTGATAGCCCAAGATACCAGTCTTCCGGTACATAGACTAGACTATGGATAATAAAGTAAATTTGAGATGATAGCAGAGTAATAAACGTAGCCTCATAAATGTTATCTCTCAGCCTCACTGGAATGAGACAAGTTTAAAGAATAAAAGAGCATACCCTATTCCAAACAAACAAACCTAGGACAGATGACCTCCTTTATGTTAAGTATATAGTACATTAGCAATGTTTCTTGCTAAGCATGCAAAGCAACAAATATATTTTAACATATTGAAATATATGATAAAACTATAAAGGAAAAAAATGAATATTTGCATGAGAAAGATAATTCCATAGTTTAACTTCTAAGCTTTAAAACTGCTTATCTAAAGAACAGTGCTTTCTCTTGCAAAACATTAATACAGATATAGAATTTTGGTAACTTTCATGGAAATAGTATGTTTTACAAAGTGTAATATTCTGCTTTCTACATAAAAATAATTTATTAACAAGTTTGTTTTTATTACTTTTGTGATATTCTTCATGAGTCTTCATTCAGTTAGTAATGTCTTATGAGTAATTCCTCTTAGAACAACCTGTTTTCTTATGGTCATTGAAAGCATGTGGATTTCTAAAGTTCTTACAATATCAATCAGATAGTTGTAGTACCAGTGAAATTAATTATTTCTTGCCTGTCATCCTAGAGGAAAATCATTTCTAGTGTATCATTAGACTATCTAAATGTCTTTATGAACTTTTTCCTACTTCATTGAGAACAGTAGAATTTTGAATTCTATGCAGTGTTTACAGCATCTCTTGACCATTTTGTCGTCTCTTTTTCATATACCTTTTGCAGATATTGGTTTCTTTATACCCTGTTTAAATAGACTTGATTTCTAAAGAGAATAAATCATCCTGTCTAAGTGCGAGGAATGCCCCAGAAATATGGAACAATATACAAGTTGGAGATAAACCTCACCATTGTGACTAGGCTCTGCCAATGATGTTTTTCTTAACTGAAAATAATGTATTCTCTAAATCCAGTACAGGAGATTACTGTGGTAATCTACTCATCAGTATTTTTCATTCCATTCTAATTATTATGGATGGATTTTATTTATTTTGCTATTTTAGTGGGAAAATGTAATCTATGTCCAGTCCATCCCAGAAGGGGAAAGCAATGCTGTAATCAACAGAAATGTCATAGTAAAACTGTCACAGCTCTATTCTACATAGAACCAAAAGTAGTGAAGAAAATTTTCCTTAAAATATTCACCCTTATATAGTAAAGAAGAGATGATATTAAGTCTTAGAAATATCTATTAAAATTAATGAACCATAGAAATGCAATCATCAAATCATTTAAAATATTAAGAATTTTCTACTAATACAGGTTTTCTTTTAAAGTATTATCTACTTATGGAAATGTTCTCTAAGTAACTGCCATTTATGTAAGACTTAGATGTAAGAATGTCTTACTTTATTTGTAATACATTTGCCTGAAACTTCAAATGCTTCACTTATTTTCCAAGGCTTAACTATTCATTTTTTATTGCAGCCCTTTGGAGTAAATCAACCTGGACCTTATATCATGTATACAACTGTAGATGCAAATGGATATCTGAAAAACGGTTCAGGTAAGACAAGATACGATATCCTTAATATGTAAAAGCACCTTTAATCAATATATTGGCCAAATAAACTAGGTAACAAAAATTATCATGTTTTCATGCCCTTTATAAAATGTCCACTTTTTATATTATACTTAGCCTTTCCATAGACTTACATTGGTAGATGACAAAAGGTCTTCATGACAAATAGTAATTCCTAATATATCCCTCTTATGATGGAGCCAAATCATTGCCTTATTTTTCAGTTGAAGTAACAGAGATTGGGAGAAATTACTTGAGTTATCTTCATCAAAGTGTGAAGTGGTAAATTAGTTAATAAAACTCATCTTAGAAGAAGTTAAAACGTAGGAATCCGGCTTAGACTAATCCTAGTTTTTTCATATGTGGAATAGAAGCTGGAATATTACATAGAGGGTTTTTGTTTGAGTTGGGGTTTTTTTTGTTGTGGGGTTTTTTTGGTTTGTTTGTTTGTTTGTTTGTTTTTGGTAAGGAAGACTGGCCCTGAGCTAACATCCATGCCCATCTTCCTCTACTTTATATGTGGGACACCTACCACAGCATGGCTTGATGAGCAGTGCTAGGTCCACGCCTGGGATCTGAACCAGCAAACCCCAGGCCACTGAAACAGAGTGCACGAACTTAACCACTACACCATGGGGCCGGCCCCTATATAGGGGGTTTTTTGGTATATGATTATAAAGAAAAGAGTCTAGTTATACATTTGAATAAATAATAAAGGGAAATGCAATCAAGACAAAAAGGAAATAAGACTAAGCAATTATGTCTGCTTTTGACAGATGAGATCCAAATCACAGTAAATACAAGTGGGACTGTTTCAGTTCACTAAATCAGAAAAGGAATCCTAACATGTTATATGCTTCTTTGAGACTCCTAGAGTCCTAATCATGAAGAAGGATAAACAGAGTTGCTGTTATTCCTCCATTTTTATGGACCAGACAAAAGGGAAGAACTCATTATAGGGTCATTCTCAGTTTATATAATGGCCAAACATAAATCAAATATACTAGAGTGAGTTTCCTTTTTGGCTAATTGTACACGTTTAGAACTCTCAGTCATACCACTGCCTCAGCACAGAAACATACCATAAAACAAAATGGTTTAAAAAATTCAAGGAGAAATTGACAAACACAGTTATAGTCTAATACTTCAGTATACCACTGTCAGGCAAAGAAATTTAAAATAAATAAGGATATAGACTATTTGTACAAATTACTTATGCTTTAATTCAGATACATAGTAAACTGTACAAAAAAGGTTCAGGACCAGCTGGTTTATCTTTTGTCAGTTAGTTCTCTTACACTTTCAAAATGCAGATAATTTCAGTGCTAGGTAAGATATTCCAGAACATAGGAAAAAAAGATGAAATTACTTATTTCATTTCATGAAGCTACTATAACTTAGGCAGAGCCAGCATACTCAAAACCAAAAACTTAGCTCAATGAAAAATTCTATCTAAAATACTAACAATTTAAATTCATCTCTATTTTGAAAGAATTGCTTACTTAACACCGTCAATTAGGTGATTATCTCAGGATTGCACTGATGGTTTAAAATGGGGGGAATCTCTTTATTATCATAATGAGATCAAATTTTTTAAGACCTATCGTCTTATTTTTTCGTATACTGATAGATTGTGTAAATCTTCCCATGTCTGTCCGCATAGCTAGTCCTAATTTGTTTTGGGATTGTTTTGAATGCTGATACAATAACTAGTCTAGACAATCTTCTATTGTTTACTTTTTTCAATATAATACAACAATACAACAGCAAAGATCTACGTGCATTTATTTCTGTGCAATTAAATGAATAATTCTCACTTCATAGAAAAAAAATCTTGGAGAATATTCATCAAATTCTTAACGTTTATCCTGGACCAAGAATTTAAGAGATTCACTTCCTACTTGGTACATTTCTATAACTATATACTATGTTAGTCCTTTTAAATTTGATTTTTAAGAAAGATAAATTTTATAGCAAATCAAAGCATATCAAAACTATTACTTTTAAAATTAGATGTCAGAAATATTTTTTAATTCTGTGATTGGTGATTCGCTAAAAAAAATATTTATTGAACCTCTGCTACAAACCAGACATTGACGCCTAATAGGATATTTTACAAGAAACTGAAAACCCATTCTAGTAATATTCACTACTCATTAGTATTTTTTTAAGTGAATGGAAGATTATTTCCTTACCATGATTTCTTTTTAATCTACCCCAAAACAATAAGGGAACATTGGGTTTATTCTTACTAAATTTATCTTTACTTCTTCCCTGGAGTGGAAAGGAATTTGTAAGCATAAAGGGAAAGGAGAGATATCTACCAAAACAATAAATGCAATTGAATTCACAAATCAAACGAATGCATAAATTTCATGTTAAAAAATCATAAACAAAAATAAAAGGCAGTACCAAACTGGGAAAATCTAAATGTCTAACAATAGAGAAACAATAAACTGTGCCATTTTATAATAATTTCTAGCCTACAAAATATTTTAAAGTAATGGATTTTTTCCTGTTCTCTTGTTAATGGACATTTATGCCCAGTGTTTTTTCTTTTTTTTAATTGCAGTAACATTAGATTATAACATTATATAACTTTCAGGTGTACATTGTAATATATTTTGAATCTGTGTAGATTATGTCATGTTCACCACCCAAAGACTAATTACCATCCATTCCCACACACCTGGGCCTAATCACCCCTTTTCCCTCCTCCGTGTCCCCTTCCCCTCCGATAACCACCAGTCTAATCTCTGTTGCTATGTGTGTGTTTGTTGTTGTTCTGGGTTTTTTTAAAAGATTGGCACCTGAGCTAACAAACATCTGGTGCCAATCTTTTTTTTTTTTTAATTCTCCCCAAAACCTCGCAGTACATAGTTGTATGTTCTAATTGTGAGTGCTTCTGGTTGTGGCATGCAGGATGCCACCTTAGCATGGCTTGATGAGCAGTGCCATGTCTGCACCCAGGATCTGAACCAGCGAAACCCTGGGCCGCGGAAGCAGAGAGCCCCAACATGACCACTCGGCCATAGGGCCGGCCGGCCCCATGTGTGTTGTCGTTTTTATCTTCTACTTATGAGTGAGATCATTCGGAATTTGACTTTCTCTCTCTGACTTATTTCAATTACCATAATATCCTCAAGGTCCATCCATGTTGTCACAAATGACTGGATTTCATCATTTCTTATGGCTGAGTAGTATTCCATTGTGTATGTTTACCACATCTTCTTTATCCATTCATCCCCTGATGGGCATTTAGGTTGCTTCCAAGTCTTGGCTATTTTGAATAATGCTGCAATGAAATAGGGGTGCATATATCTTTATGCATTCGTGTTTTCATGTTCTTTGGATAAAGACCAAGCAGTGGAATAGCTGAGTCATATGGTAGATCTATTCTTAATTTTGTGAGGAAGCTCCATACTGCTTTCCATAGTGGCTGCACCAGTTTGCACTCCCACCAGCAGTGTATGAGGGTTCCCTTCTCTCCACATCCTCTCCAACACTTGTTTCCTGTCTTGTTAACTATAACCATTCTGAGCAGAGTGAGGTGATATTTCATTGTAGTTTTGATTTGCATTTCCCTGATAGTTAATGATGTTGAACATCTTTTCATGTGCCTGTTGGTTATCTGTATATCTTCTTTGGAAAGAACTCTGTTCAGATCTTTTGCCCACTTTTTAATCGGCTTGTTGTTTTTTGTTGTTGTTGAGACGTATGAGTTCTTTGTATATTTTGGATATTCACCCTTTACCTGAGATATGGTTTGTAAATATCTTCTCCCAATTGTTAGGTTGTCTTTCATTTTGTTGATGGTTTCCTTTACTGTTCAGAAGCTTTTCAGTTTGATGTAGTCCCATTTGTTTATTTTTTCTATTGTTTCCCTTGCCCAGACATGATATTTGAAAAAATGCTGCTAAGACCGGTGTCAAAGACTGTACTGCCTATGTTTTCTTCTAGAAGTTTCATGGTTTCGGGTCTTACATTCAAGTCTTTAATCCATTTTGAGTTGATTTTTGTGCATGGTGTAAGATAATGATCTACTTTGATTCTTTTGCATGTGGCTGTCCAGTTTTCCCAACACCATTTATTGAAGAGACTTTCCTTTCTTCATTGTATGTTCTTGGCTCCTTTATCGAAAATTAGCTGTCCATAGATGTGTGGGTTTATTTCTGGGCTCTCGATTCTGTTTCATTGATCTTTGTGTCTGTTTTTGTGCCAGTACCATGCTGCTTTGGCTCCTATAGCTTTGTAGTAGCTTTTGAAATCAGGGTGTGATACCTCCAGCTTTGTTCTTTTTCCTCAGCATTCCTTTAGCTATTCGGGATCTTTTGTTGTTCCATATAAATTTTAGGATTCTTTGTTCTATTTCTGTGAAAAATGTTGTTGGAACTTTGATGGGGATTGCGTTGGATCTGTAGATTGCTTTAGAAGTGTGGACATTTTAACTATGTTAATTCTTCCAGTCCAAGAGCACAGAATATCTTTCCATTTCTTTGTGTCGTCTTCAGTTTCTTTCAACAATGTTTTGTAGTTTTCGGTGTACAAGTCTTTCACCTCTTTGGCTAAATTTGTTCCTAGGTATTTTATTCTTCTTGTTGCAATTGTAAATGGGATTGTATTCTTAATTTCTCTTTCTGCTACTTTGTTTTTAGTGTATAGGAACAAAACTGATTTTCGTATGTTGATTTTATATCCTGCAACTTGACTGTGCTCATTTATTATTTATAAAAGTTAATTAGTGGATTCTTTAGGGTTTTCTACATATAAAATCATATCATCTGCAAAGAGTGACAGTTTCACTTCTTGTTTTCGAATTTGGATCATTTTTATTTCTTTTTCTTGCCTGATTCCTCTGGCTAGGACTTCCAATATTATGTTAAATAAGAGTGGTGACAGTGGCCATTCTTGTCTGGTTCCTGTTCTTGGAGGGATAGCTTTCAGTTTTTCTCCATTGAGATATTTGCTGTGGGTTTCTCACATATGGCCTTTATTATGTTGAGGTATTTTCCTTCTATACCCATTTTATTGAGAGTTTTTATCATAAATAAATGCTATGTCTGTTCAGATGCTTTCTCTGCATCTATTGAGATGATCATGTGATTTTTATTCTTCATTTTGTTAATGTGGTGTTATCACGTTGATTGATTTGCAGATGTTGAACCATCCCTGCATCCCTGGAATAAATCCCCCCTAATCATGATGTATGATCTTTTTAATGTATTGTTGTATTCAATTTGCTAGTATTTTGTTGAGGATTTTTGCATTGATGTTCATCAGTGATTTTGGCCTGTAATTTTCCTTTTTTGTGTTGTTCTTGTCTGCTTTTTGTATCAGGATAATGTTGGATTTGTAGAATGAGTTAAGAAGCTTCCCCTCCTCTTAAATTTTTTGTAAGAGTTTCAGAAGGATAGGTATTAAGTCTTCTTTGAATGTTTTGTAGAATTCACCAGGAAAGCTGTCTGGTCCTGGACTTTTATTTTTTCACAGGCTTTTAATTACTACTTTGATCTCCTTACTGGTGATTGGTCTATTCAAATTCTCTACTTCGTGGTCCAGTTTTGGAAGATTCTATGATTCTAAGAATTTATCTATTTCTTCTAGATTGTCTAATTTATTGGCATATACCCTTTCATAGTATTCTCTTGTAATCTTTTGTATTTCTGAGGTGTCTGTTGTAATTTCTCCTTTTTCATTTCTGATTTTATTCATTTGAGCCTTCTCTCTTTTTTCTTTGGTGAGTCTAGCTAAAGGTTTGTGAATTTTGTTTATCTTTTCAAAGAACCAGCTCTTGATCTCACTGATATTTTTCTGTTTTTTTTTTTTTCAGTCTCTATTTCATTTATTTTTCCTCTGATTTTTATTATTTCCTTCCTTCTACTGATTTTGGGCTTTGTTTGTTCTTCTTTTTCCAGTTCCTTTAAGTGTACAGTCAGATTGTTTATTTGGGATTATTTCTTGTTTGTTGAGATAGGCCTGACTTACTATAAACTTCCCTCTTAGAACTGCTTTTGCTGTATCCTACAGATTTTGGCATGTCGTGGTTTCATTTTCATTTGTCTCCAGGTATTTTTTGATTTCTCCTTTGATTTCTTCGTTGACCCAATTGTTGTTCAGTAGCATTTTGTTTAATCTCCACATTTTTGTGACTTTTCTGATTTTCTTCCTGTAGTTGGTTTCTAGTTTTATACCTTTGTTGTCAGAAAAGAGGCTTGGTATTATTTCAGTCTTCTTAAATTTATTGAGACTTGTTTTGTGGCCTAAAATGTGATCAATCCTGGAGAATGTTACATGTGCACTTGAAAAGAATGTGTATTCTGCAGTTTTTGGATGGAATGTTCTGTGTATATCTACTAAGTCCATCTGATCTAATGCGTCATTTAAGGCCAGTGTTTCCTTATTAATCTTCACTTTGGAGGATCTATCCATTGGTGTAAGTGGAGTTTAAAGTCCTCTACTATTACTGTGTTGCTGTCTATTTCTCCTTTTATGTCTGTTAATATTTGCTTTATATGTTTAGGTGCTCCTCTGTTGTGTGCATAGATATTTGCGAGTGTTATATCCTCTTATTGGATTCTTCCCTTTATCATTACATAGTGCCCTTCTTTGTCTCTTGTTACAGTTTTTGTTTTAAAGTCTATTTTGTGTAATATAAGCATTGCTACCCCCACTTTCTTTTCTTTGCCATTTGCATAGAGTATCTGTTTCCATCCTTTCACTTTCAGTTTGTGATTGTCTTTAGATCTGAAGTGTGTCTCTTGTATGCAGCATATATATGGGTCTTGTTTTTTATCCAATCAGCCACCCTGTGGCTTTTGATTAGAGCATTTAGTCCACTGACATTTCAAGTAGCTATTGATAAATATGTATTTATTGCCATTTTGTAATTTTTTTTCTGGGTGTTTTAGTAGTTCTTCTCTGTTCCTTTCTTCTCTTTCTCTCTCCCCTTGTGGTTTGATGGCTTTTTTTAGTAATATGTTTGATTTCTTTCCTCTTATTTATTTGTTTATTTATTATAGGTTTATGGTTTGTGATTACCATGAGGTTCATATATAATATTCTATGTATATAGCAATCTATATTGAGTTGCTAATCGCGAGTTTGACCTCTTTCTAAAAGCTCTACTCTTTTATGCCCCTCCTCCCACATTTCATGTTCTTGAATTCTTATTTTGTATTTGTCTATCCATTACCCTCTTATCATTGAAATAGGTAATTTTACTACTTTTGTCTTTTAACCTCATATTATCTTCATAGGTGGTTGATCTGCTACCTTGACTGTATTTTTGCCTTTACCAGTGATTTTGTTGCCTGGTTTTTTTGTTGCTGTTGGGTTTTGTGGGGGTTTTTGATAATTTTCTTATCCCTATTTGTGGTCTTCTCTTTCCCATTTAAATAAGTCCCTTAAGCATTTCTTGTAGAACTGGTTTCTTAGTGATAAACTCCTTCAATTTTTGCTTGTCTGGGAAGTTACTTATCTCTCCTTCCATTCTGAATGATAACCTTGCTGGATTGAGTATTCTTGGCTGTAGGGTTTTTCCTTTCAGCCCTTTAAATAAGTCATGTTGCTCTCTTTTAGCCTGTAGGATTTTGGCTGAGAAGTCCTTCAATAGCCTTATGGGCTTTCCTTTGTATGTCACTTGTTGCCTTTCTCTTGCAGCTTTTAGGATTCTCTTTTTATCTTTAATTTTAAACATTTTAATTATAATGTGTGTTGGTGTGGGCCTCTTTGGGTTTGTCTTGTTTGGTGCTCTCTGTGCTTGGATGTCTGTTTCCTTCCTTAGGTTAAGAAAGTTTTCAGCTATTATTTCTTCAAATAGATTCTCTGCCCCTTTGTCTCTCTCTTCTCCTTTTGGGACACCTATAATGTGAATGTTAGTGTGCTTGATATTGTCCCAGAGTTCCCTTAGACTGTTCTCGTTGTTTTTAATTCTTTTTTCTTTTATCTGTTCAGCTTGGGTGATTTTTTTCTAGTCTTTCGTCCAGCTCACTGATTGGTTCTTCTCTATCATCTACTCTGCTACTCAGTCCCTCTAGTGAATTCTTCATTTCCAGTATCATATTCTTCATTTCTGATTGGTTTTTTTTTTATATTTTCCAATTCTTTGTTGATATTCTCACTGTGTTCATCCAGTCTTCTCCCAATATCAGTGAGTATCCTTATGGGTTTTTGTTTGAACTCTTTGTCAGGTAAATTGCTTACTTCTGTTTCATTTAGATCTTCAACTGGGGTTTTATCCTGTTCCCTTACTTGGAACCTATTCCTTTGCCTCCTCATTATGCCTCTTTCTCTGTGCTTATATCTCTGTATTAGGTGAGTCAGTTATGGCTTCCTAGCTTGGAGAAGTGGCCTTATGTAACAGATGCCTTTTGAGGCCCAGCAGTCACCAGTCCAAATGTTCCAGGAGTGGACCCTTTGTGGGCTACTTGTGTCCTTCTGCTGTGGCAGGGTTGCTGTATTACAGGTACCCAGGGAGTCTAGGCTTTCCTTCCCTGGCTGGCTGTTTCTAAATTGGGTTTGAAGAGCCATAGCACCATTGGCTACAAGGTCTATTAGTTTTCCTGGTAAATGAGTAGGCACCCAGTGTAGCTGGTTGCTAGGCTCAGGGGCTTACAGTTGCCGTAGGCTTCCGGCCTGCAAGGCTGTTGTCAGCTCTGTTAGGATTTCAGCTGAGTCAGGCTGGCCTCAGGCACAGGAGCACCCAATTGTTTCAGGCTTTGGAAGGTGGGGATTGATCCCCTTTGTGGCTTTTGTGAAGCACAGATCTTCTGCCACTGTTAAGCCCCACCCCCCACAGATCCACATACACCATCAACACAGTCCTGGCCCATGCACACTTCCTGACCCCCTGGGGCATACCCACTCGCCCCACTGCAGAGGTGCCCACCTCTCCACCAATGCCCCCCACAGTTCACCTGGTCCTTACACAGGCCCTGCCCCACGAGGCCAACACACTCAGGTGCCTGTAGAATGTCAAGGCACCTAGTCTGTGCAGGCCAGTAAGTAGCCTGAGGGCTTGCTGTTTGGTGGAGCCACTTCCTAATGTGGGCTGCCCGCCCTGGCTGAACTGGATAAAGTCTATGCTCTATTGGGTGTGGCAGACCTCTGGGCTAACAGACCAGGGTAAGAACTACCAATGGGGTCTGCCAGCCCCCCTCTACTAAGTCACAATAATGGCTGCTGCCAATGTCTCAGTATCTGGAGAGGTCTCATCTCTCACCAAGATGCGCCCAGAGCCTACCAGGTGAGTCCCTTTTCACCAAAGGACTGTGCACCTTTCTTTCTGGTGATTTTAGGTTGCTCTTCTAGACAGGTGAATTTGTGCATGGGCCCTTTAAGAGCCGGTTTTTTTCAGCTTTCGTCCATTGGCTTTTCTGGTGGTATTCTCTGCTGCAGCTAATAGCCAGAGAAGCCAGATAGTAGGACACTCGTCTCAGTTGTGCTGAGTTTAAAGAATGCTTATAGTGGTAATGTGCCCCCACTAAGGTCCCCACTCCTCTAGGGAGGGCTCCGTACCTTAGGGTAGCCCCCACCTGGCCGGCTGTGAAGCTCCATGGATCACAAAGGTGACTTTTTTCTCTCCAGAAGGAATTTCTGCCCTTCCACCTGGGTCAGGACTGAACCTTGTTGTGGGGGTTCCTTTTATCCAGTTTTCACTTCTCTCTCTGGGGTAATTTTTCCAAGAGTAGCTGTAACCTGGTTGTGTTTGTGGAAGGACGTGAGTTCAGAGTCTGCCTATGAGATCTGACCTTAAAATAATTTTTAATGAAATGACTAGATCTTTACGGTATAAATTTTGGGAGGGAGGCACATCTATATATATAATCCAAATTCTGTGTGTGCGTATGTGTTTTTAAGTCTACCTGTGTGTAGGAAAAATATAAAAACAAAATGACGTATAGAAATGTTACTATGATTATCTCTTGGGTGTAGGGTTTTCGTTTTTATATATTTTTTGCATTTTAGTTTACTACACTGATCACATATTGCTTTTAATTTAAGAAATACAAACTAATAGTGATAAAATATTTTATATGTACACCATATTTCATGCATAAATGTATGTTCTAAACAGGGAAGTGGCACTTAATTTATTTAGGAAGTACTATAATGAAATCCTGCCCCAAATCTTAAAAGGTTGAAAATTCCTAGTTTAAATATTAAGCATGTTGAAGTCTAAAGAAATATTACATGGTTAAACCATATACTCCAACCCATCCAGCCCCACCAGTAGAGAACTTTCCACTCTAGGAAGAGAATGACCACATATATGTACTTCAGAAGCTGCAACCCTGGTTCACTTACAGAACAGCTAAGGGTCACTACTCATTAATGGGTCACAAAATTAATGTAGTGGCTTATGATAAGCACTTTTTATTTAATAGAATAAAAGAAAATGGTCAAAAGTATCGAGTACACCAAAGATATAATTTTAAGTATTGTTTCATGAAGGTTTTATTTTAGCAGTTTGTGTATGTGTTCATACTGAGTGATGATGTAAAATGTAGTTTTTATTATGGGTTGTGGTCAAACAACTTTGAAAGCCACTGCCAGAGACAATAACCAGCCTTAGTGTTATTCAAAAAGGCCTGGCCTAATTATCCTCTTGCTTATAGATAGATCTTATCATTGTTACCAAATACTCTCTGATCTTACTCCACTTCCTAGCAAAGCCTGAATAGCCAAATGTTATTAGATAGTTACATTACAGAGAAGTCATTAATTTTCTCAATAACTTATAGTTGCTGACAGATCAAAAGAATAAACTACATTTGTCATGAGCATTTTAGGAGCTAAACTCCTCTAGTTTTGAATCTAGGATTTTGTTTACTACCCTTGTAAATTAGCTGGAGATCTACAATGGGGATCCATAGTCTGTAAACAATATTTGATATGAACTTAGAAGATTGGAGCACATTGGCAAAATTGTGTGAACAAGTGAGTTGTTGGTTTTTTTGTGAATAATAACATTCTTAGACCAAGAATTGTTTTTCTACCCCTTAGATTACCTATTTGGCCCTGTTATTTAAAGGTTACTCTAAGGTACTATTTGTGAACGTATCTGAGAAAAACATAAGTAACCCTTGCCTACTGTGCACCCTTCATTACATGCCTCAAATCAAAGAGCCGTTGAAATGTATGGCAGGCTGAGAGCACAGCATGGCAAAGGGCAAGGAAGCATTTGGATGAACAATATAACAAAATTCATATTGACAGTAAATAGTAGATTACTGAGGAAAAGGATTTGTTGTAACACATAAGCACATTGTCTTTCTATAATTTTAATTACAACCTTTCAGATTTCTTCATTTAATCAATTGTAAATTACATCTTCCAGTGTCAAAAAACATTTTATTCTTCATGTTCATTTCTCATATACACATTTTCTGAAATTATCGTCAAAGTATAGTCATGTTCCATTTATCCACATGTAACTATCCATAAAAGAACTTTTTTAGTCCCAAATCATTTTAACTACTCATCACATTTTAAATTGTCATACTCATAACAGCCAAAAATTTTATCTTGAGCAGTCCTCAACATTAAGGCCTATTTTTGTGTCAAAATTCATAATTCATAACAAAAGAACATGGCAAGAGTCGTTATGCCCTCCTGGATTATCCATGACATTCTTCTCTGAAAGAATGAATTCTTGCAAGAGGAGTCATTCCCTTACCTTAATCTCACATCAACTAAAGATCTGGCAGGAATAGCAAAGTCAACAGAGATAAGGATGAGGGACTCAGGTTATGGTGATTTTCTTTTATTGAAATGAAAGAAAGAAACAGAGGGAGGGACGGAAGATAGGGAATAACTCTAAGCAGTAACTGATATATCCTCTTGATAGCACTGAATGAATCACAAGAAATACAGAAAGTCTGAGAAACTGTAAGAAACAGCAAATTATTCTGCTGTTCACAATTAGAAATCCTATCTGCACAGATGCAAATGAGTCAAAGTCATATTCTGGAAAATCAAAGGAAAGAAAGCCAGAAATTATAGTACCAACAAAAACGAAAGATTGGCTTCATGAAATTCTATTTACAACCTGATTTCCAGCATAGTATTGCAGTTAATGTAGATCTTAATACTGAAGGAAAAACTGCCAATAACAGCTTTGGGAACAGAAAGTGGGAGAAAAAATATTATTTGTCTATTCTGTGGTCTTTGCTAGCAAATGTTTTGTCATTCCAAAAGTTGTAAATAATCCAACAAACCCTGTCTACTGCGCAAGTTTATTTGGTACAAAGGAATTTGATTAAAATCTCATTCCTTACCCAGTAATACCACTGATGTATTCCTTCTCATTGCCTTAATCTTACTTAAGGACTTAACTATTTTCAATATCCGTGCTTTCCTCTAACTTCATACATAACACAAACCATAGAAGACTATTATGTGCTACAATAAAAGTTGAAATTCACACATATATTATGTATACAATGCCTGTGACAGAGGAAGCACTCAGTACACACTGAACAAATACAAGAAGGAAATAAAATTCTTGAGATGATTTTCTCATGTATGCTTAAGTGAAATATTGCCGATACAAGGAATAATTTACCGTAAGTTAAGTCTAAAATTGAAATAGAATAGTATTTGAAAAAAAACTAGATTCTGCATCTGCTTAATTAATTTTTCACTACTTCCTATCTTACATTCATTAGAAGTACAGTATCAAGGAAAGTAACAAAAGTAAATTTAAGGAAGAGATGTACTGATTTAATTACCAATTTTATTTTTAGCAATTTACTCATAGGTATTTGCTTTTTTAAGCTAGCTCTACCATGAAAAAAATTCCAAATTTTTATTCTCTCATATGCATTTTCCATTATTAATCTAGACTTCCTAGACCAGAAAAACAACAGAAGAATTAGAGGCCATGAAAAACAAATATATGGTACAGACTCATAATTAGATTGTGCCTGTTCAACATAATGCCTCTAGCTCCCCACAAATACCTAAATCATGGATCAGTATTTTCTTGTGTTTCCATAACCCCTAACATTGGTCATTGCAAATTTACATAACAATTGTCTGAACAGTTTGTCCTCAATAACATCAGAGATTAGCTTCTAGAATGTTGAGATCTCTTAAAAACCTAGTTGTAGACATTAATCTTGCTAAAGCACAGCTCTTTTTATATCCCTAAGTGGTTTCCTACTGCCTGAGAATCAAGGACTTCAGAATTGAGCCCTAAAATATCTACCAGCCTTATCTGTCTCTAATTCCCTTTATGCATCCTACATATCTCCAGCTTTGTTTCCAGTATATCTTGCTTTCTCCACTTCCACGATCAATGCCTTTGTTCACCCTTCCAATGTCTACCTCTTCCCCATCCCTGTATATCAGAACTTCCAAATATGACAATACTAGCACTGTGCCATCAGTCTGTCACTAAGCCCACTCCTGAAACTAGAAATAAACTCTCTTTCCACTAAATGGCTGTGTCATTCAGCTGTTAATAAAGCTGGATTAAAACTCTAGACTATTTAATTACAAAGCTAGACATTCTTAACACTACTCCAGTATTTTTAAATGTCATCTTGTGAAAGGTTAAGGTATTCTAAAAAGAGTAAATTATCCGTAATAGTTTTGTTTCATTTCTATTTAAACCATGGTAACTGTGTAAAGTGAAGTGATAACTATAATTTAACAAACACAAACTGTTGTTTTATGATGTTTCTCTGTCTTTTTTATTGCTGTAGGGTTATGGTTTTTGTACTTCATCATCTTTTTTTTTCATAATGATTTCAGAAACAGGACTTAGATAATGGTTATATTCCTTGGCTTTCTGGAAGGTTGCTGATCCTACTTTATTTATTTAGTAGTTGAGTGATTTGTATTTCCCTAGTGATTAATGATGTTGAACATATTTTTATGTATTTATTAGCCATTGGGCTATATTTTTTGGCGAAACAGCTATTTAAGTTCTATGCCCACTTTCTAATTGTTTTTGTTTTTCTTATTGTTGAGCACACCCATATGATTTAAGAGTTTTGCTTTCTTATTATATTTCATTTAATAGTTACAACTGCATAGCAGCCTTTCAAATAACTGATTAAAATGACTGAATTTAATTATAATCTTAACTGTTAAAAATGTAACTGCTTTGTTCTTAAATGAAGAATGTTAGAAATATTAGATGTTTTAGGGTGAATCTATTGTCTTCTTGAGGTTGTATTAGGAAAATGGAAATCTATCTTCTTTAAATCAAGGAAGAAAGAAATGCAGAGCAGAACACCAGGATCATAACTTTAACTTATTGTCCTGGGAAATTTTCTCTTCTTCCTATCTATCAGTATATGTCCTATTATGATACTATATTTTTTTATTCTTTTGTATTTTAATTTTAAAAACTGAATTGGTAGTCCAAAGTACACGAGATGAGAAACAAGGGAAAACAAGTGACAAAATGGCAGCATTAAGCCCTCATATACCAATAATCACTCTAAATGTAAATGGATTGAATTCTCCAATCAAAAGACACAGTGTGGCAGGATGGATTAAAAAACAAGACTGAACAATACTCTGCCTCCAGGAAACACATCTCACCTCCAAAGACAAACAGACTCTCAGGGTGAAGGGATGGAAGATGACACTCCAAGCTAATGGCAAACAAAAGAAAGCAGGTGTCACAATACTTAGATCAGCCAAAGTAGACTTCAAGATAAAAAAGACAAGGAGAGACAAAGAGTGGTAGGATAAAAGGATAAAAAAGGGACACTCCACCAAGAAGACATAACACTTATATATGCACCCAACACAAGAGCACCAAAGTACATAAAGCAACTATTAACAAACCTAAAAGGAAATCTTAACAACAACACAATAATAGCGGGAGACCTTAACTCCCCACTTATATCAGTGGATAGATTATCCAGATAAAAGTCAACAAGGGAATAGTGGATTTAAATGAAAAACTAGACCAGATGGATTTAATAGATATATAAACAAGATTCCATCCCAAAACAGCAGAATACACATTCTTCTCAAGTGCACATGGAACATTCTCAAGGATAGACCGTATGTTAGAAAACAAAGCAAGCCTGAATAAATTTAAGAAGATTGAAATCGTATCAAGCAACTTTCCTGACCATAATGCTATGAAACTAGAAATAAACTACAAGAAAAAAGCTGAGAAAGGGACAAAGATCTGGAGACTAAACAACATGCTACTGAACAACCAATGGATCATTGAAGAAATTAAAGGAAAAATCAAAAAATATCTGGAGACAAATGAAAATGAAAATACACCATACCAACTCTTAGGGGATGTAGCAAAAGCAGCCTAAGAGGGAAATTCATAGCAATCCAGGCCCATCACAAAAAAAAATCTCAAATAAGCAATCTTAAACTATGCTTAACACAATTAAAAAAAGAACAAACAAAGCCAAAAGTCAGAAGGAGGGAAATAATAAAAATTAGAGCAGAAATAAATGAAATTGAAGCAAACAAACAAAAACAGTAGAAAGGATCAATGAAATAAAGAACTGGCTCTTTGAGAAGGTAAACAAAATTGACAAACCATTATCCAGACACACTAAGAAAAAAAGAGAGAATGCTCAAATAAATAAAATTAGAAATGAAAGAGGAGAAATTACAATGGATACCAGAGAAATACAAAACATTTTAAGAGAATACTGGAAAACTGCCAACAAATTGGACAATCTAGAAAAAATGGTTAAATTCTTAGACTCATACAACATCCTAAACTGAACCAAGAAGAAATAGATAATCTGAATAGAGCAATCACAAGTAAATAGATTGAAAGAGTAATCAAAAACCTCCCCAAAAATAAAAGTCCAGGACCAGATGGCTTTTCTGGAGAATTCCACCAAACATTCAAAGACTATTTAATACCTATCCTTCTCAAACTGTCCCCAAAAATTGAGGAAGATGGAACACTTCCTAACACATTCTACAAGGCCAGTATCACCCTGATACCAAGGCCAGAAATGAACGACGTGAAGGAAAATTACAGACCAGTATCACTGATGAACATAGTTGCAAAAATCCTCAACAAAATATTGGCAAACCAAATACAGCAGTACATTAAAAAGATCATGCACCAGGATCAAGTGGGATTTAAACCAGGGACACAGGGATGGTTCAACATCAGCAAATCAGTCAGTGTGATAGACTGCATTAACAAAATGAGGGATAAAAACCACATGATGATCTCAGTAGATCCAGAGAAAGCATTTGACAGGATCCAACATTCATTTGTAATAAAAACTTCAATAAAATGGGTATAGAAGGAAAGTACCTCAACATATTAAAGGCCATATGTAACAAACCCACATCCAACATCACACTCAATGGGGAAAAACTGAAAACCATCCCTCTGAGAACAGGAACAAGACAAGGGGTACCCACTCTCACGACTCTTATTCAACATAGTACTGGAGGTTTTGGCCAGTGCAATTAGGCAAGAAAAAGAAATAAAAGGAGTCCAAATATCCAGTGAAGAAGTGAAGCTCTCACTGTTTGCAGACGACATGATATTATATATATTGAAAACCCTAAAGAATCCATGGAAAACTATTAGAAATAATCAACAACTACAGCAAAGTTGCAGGGTACAAAATCAACTTAGAAAAATCAGTTGCATTTCTATAATAACAAACTGACAGAAAGAAAACTCAGGAATACAGTCTCATTTATACTCACAACAAAAGAATAAAATACCCAGGAATAAACTTAACCAAGAAGATGAAAGACCTATATACTGAAAACTATAAGACATTATTGAAAGACATCGAAGCTGACATAAAGAAATGGAAAGATGTTCATGCATATGGACTGGAAGAATGAATATGGTTAAACTGTCCATACTACCCAAAGCAATCTACAGATTCAGTGCAACCCCAATCAGAATCCCAATGACATTCTTCATGGAAATAAAACAGAGAATCCTGAAATACATATGGGGCAACAAAAGACCCTGAAGAGCTAAAGCAATCTTGAGAACAAAGAACAAAGCTGGAGGCATCACAATCCCTGACTTCAAAATATACCACAAATCTACAATAATCAGAACAGCATGGTACTAGTACAAAAACAGACACACAGATCAATGGAACAGAATTGAAAGTCCAGAAATAAACCACACATCTACGGCCAGCTAATCTTAAACAAAGGGGCTAAGAACATACCATGGAGGAAAGAAAGTTTCTTCCTTTTTTTTTTTTTTTTTGAGGACGATTAGCCCTGAACTAACTACTGCCAATCCTCCTCTTTTTGCTGAGGAAGACTGGCCCTGAGCTAACATCTGTGCCCATCTTCCTCTGCTTTATACGTGGGACGCCTGCCACAGCATGGCTTTTGCCAAGCGGTGCCATGTCCGCACCCGAGATCCAAACCGGCGAACCCCAGGCCGCCGAGAAACAGAATGTGCAAACTTAACCACTGTACCTCCAGGCCAGCCCCAAGAAAGTTTCTTCAATAAATGGTGTTGGACAAACTGGACAGCCAAATGCAAAAGAATAAAAGTCTTTAACCATACACAAAAATTAACTCAAAATGCATCAAAGACTTGAAGAGAAGACCTGAAACCATAAAACTCCTAGAAGAAAATATAGACAGTAAACTCTTTGACATGGGTCTTAGAAGAATCTTTCCAAATATCATGTCCACTCAGACAAGGGAAACAAAGAAAAGAAAACATAAGAAAAAATAAACAAGTGGGACTTCATCACACTAAAGAGCATCTGCAAGGCAAAGGAAATCAGGAACAAAACAAAAAGACAACCTATCATCTCGGAGAATATAGTTGCAAATCATATATCCGACAAGGGCTTAATCGCCAACATAGATAAAGAACTCACACAACTATACAAGAAAGAAAACAAACAGCGTGATCAAAAAATGGGCAGCAGATATGAACAGACATTTTTCCAAAGAAGATACACATGGCCAATAGGCACATGGAAAAATGTTCAACATCACTAATCATCAAGAAAATGCAAATCAAAACTACAATAAGGTATCACCTTACACCCATTAGAATGGCTGTTATCACTAAGACAAAAAGTAACAAATGTTGGAGAGGGTGTGGAGAAAAGGGAACCCTCAGACACGGCTGGTGGCAATGCAAACTGGTGCAGCCACTATGGAAAACAGTATAGAGACTTCTCAAAAAGTTAAAAATAGAAATACTATATGACCCAGCTGTCCCACTACTGAGTATTTATCCAAAGAAGTTGAAATCAACAATTCAAAGAGACTTAATCACCCCTATGGTTCATTGCAGCATTATTCACTATAGCCAAGAAGTGGAAGCAACCCAAGTGCCCATCTACTGATGATTAGATAAAGAAGACGTGGTATATATACTCAATGGAATACTATTCAACCATAAAAAAGACAAAATTGTCCCATTCACAACAACATGGATGGACCTTGAGGGTATTATGTTAAGTGAAATAAGCCAGAAAGAGAAGGAAAAACACCATATCATTTCACTCATATGTGGAAGATAAACTAATGTGTGAACAAAGAGAACAGATTAGTGGTTACTAGAGGGGAAGGGGGTTAGTGGGTGGACATGGGGTGAAGGGGCCCATTTATATGGTGACTGACAAATAATAATATACAACTGAAATTTCACAATGTTACAAACTATTATGACCTCAAGTAAAAAAACTGAAAAATAGTCAAAGGATCTGAACAGACATTCTTCTAAAGAAGATATACAAATGGCCAACAGGTACATGAAAAGTTGCTCAGCAACACTAATGATTAGGGAAATACAACTCCAAATCACAAGATATCACCTTGTGCCTGTTAGAATGGTTATCATCAAAAAGATAAGAGATATAAATGCTGATGAGGATGTGGAGAAAAGGGAACCTTTGTACACTGTTGGTGGGATTGTATAATGGTATAGCTGCTATGGAAAACAGTATGGAGGTTCCTCAAAATATTAAAAACTAAAACAACCATATGACCCAGCAATTCCACTTCAGGGAATATATCCGAAGGAAATGAAAACAGTATGTCAAAGAGATAGCTGCACCCCTATGTTTATAGCAGCAATATTTACAATAGCCAAGACATGGAAACAACCTAAGTGTCCATCAACAGATGAATGTATAAAGAAGTAATATGTGTGTGTGTGTGTCTGTGTGTATGTATGTATACACACACACACACACATATAGAGACATATAGACACAATGGAATATTATTCACCCATAAAAAAGGAAGGAAATCCCGCCATTTATGACAACATGGATGGACCTTGAGAGCATTATGCTAAGTGAAATAATCCAGACAAAGACAAATACTATATGATCTCATTTATAGGTGAAATCTAAAAAAAACTCCCCAAACTCATAAAAAAGAGATCAGATTTGTCATTACCAGAGGTGAGGGGAGGTGCATTGGAGAAAGGTCTTCAGAAGGTACAAACTTCCAGGTTTAAGGTAAATAAGTACCAGGGATATAATGTACAACAGAGTGACTATAGTTATCACTTCTGTGTGGTATATTTGAAGGTTGTTGAAAGTAGATCCTGAGAATTCTCACCACAAGGAAAAACGCTTTTTTCCTTTATCTTGTATCTGTATGAGATGATGGATGTTAATTAAACTTAGTCCGGTAATCATTTCACAATATATGTAAGTCACATAATTATACTGTACACAGTAAACTTAGTGCCGTATGTCAATTATATCTCAATAAAACTGGCAGGGAAAAAATGTCTCCACACATGCTCTCCCCACCTAGTGTCTAGGGTTTTTAGTTATACTTAGCTGGAAGAATAGGGAAACGTGTATCTACTACTGTAGTCTCTTCCCAGAAGGGAAAGTTCAGCCTGAGTGATTTTGATCCGGAAGAAAAACTAGTGGGAAAAACTTTCTGCCCTATGTTTTGTCCTTCTGAGTTTGACCATGCCAGTTTCTGTTGCCACAGCTGAGGTTTAGATTTCAAACGAGAGAATGGCAGTGGTAGACTGGAGGGGTTGGGAAGGTACAACAGCCTCAGACTTGCGTTTCTTGGCATTAGTCAAACACAGTTTATTCCACAATTTCAGGAGAATTCTATTGAATCAATGTTCCAAAATTCGTTTTTAAAAAAGTCTTAACCTTACTTTCATGACACAGCAGCCTTGGTTTCTTGCACTTGCATCTTGCACTTTCTAAACTTCCAGAATAAAATAAATAGTCATCTATCTAGTAAAATTTAATGTATGCACTGCTACCAGCAATTTGTTTATTGGTTCATTCATCTCATTCATGTATGTGTGAAGGGGAACATGATAATGTACAACGATTATGTATCATGGGGCCAAAAATGAAGGAATTTCTGATTCACGAGCAAAAGTACTTAAGTTTTATAGTATTCACAGTTTCATGTGAAATCTATTAATTGTGTGGTGGGATGTTTGGAGTTGCAATGAATTAAACTCATTTTATCAGGAGCAGTACCTGAAAATGCAACTGGTTTATCTTCTGTGATATACTTTCAGACCAGAATGTTTTAACATCATTATTCCCATATGATTATTTTGACTGAGTAAAGTAGAAATATGAATATGAGCATAGTACAATTTTCAGCTAATTACCTAGGATGAAAAACAAGTACCTTTATGTATGTAGCTGTATCACTGAGACCCATGATTGACCCCTAAATTAAGTGAAAAAAAATTAATATAGTATATCAAAAACAATGGAAATTATTTTACCAATTAAAATGGACAAATGGAATGTCTACATGGAGAACACCTAGGAAAAGATATGTACTATTTTATTGTTAGGCATGTTTTATGCATGAAAGTATTTTTTTACTCTATTCACATAAACTAGAGTTTTCTCATTAGCCATATGTTTTTAAAAAGTTGAAATAAATGGCTTTGACTGTAAGGCAGATTACTAATATATAAACTGCAACTCTTTCTGTTGGCTTTTAGCATAATTACTGCAACTTTGGTGTTGTAGTTTACTTAGCAGATCAGAACTACCGTAAAATCCATCAATCTTAATCTACAGCCTAAAAAGTACAAAATTCTTAAGAAAAATGTCACCACAACCCAGCTGTAAACATTAAAGGATCACTTTGAGAAACTTGAAATAATTTCAGTTAGTTGAGTGCATATTTTTAATTCCTAACACTGCATTCAGAGTACTGGGTCAGACCCCTAGATGAAGATACAGAGATAAACAGCAGGTCAGCCTTCTCCCTAAAGGGCTGGGGGTTTACTGCTGAGACTTATTGAAAACTTTAAACCATTGTCAGAAAAGATTACAACGTGATTAATTATGAGGTAAAATGTACTGAATATTCATGTGAAATACAGTTAGGGGAGTTTATTTTTTTGCTGACTGATAGGTTCGTTAAAATAGTATTTCACAGGTCCTCAGTTCATTCCACCATGCCGTGTTTGGCTCCTTATTCATGTTGTCCTACCGTCCATAAACCGTGAGACTGAGGATTTGGTATGAAAATAAATTCAGTAAAAATATTCCTAGATTTAAGTAGTATGCAAAATGGAAATTTATTCCTAAATGTAAATTTAAATTCTCTTCCTTTTCATGAAATTCTGTAATTTTAGAAAAGGTGATATATTTATTCTGAAAATGTATTTGATAGTTACAGATGTCATTGTCTCGCTATTGCAGTGGTTCCCAAACTTTGTTGCTTTTAAATATCCCAATGTCCATTTTTACTATCTTTTAGAGCTTTTGAAACATATTGTAAGGAACATAAGCCAGGAATTTGGTAAATTTGTGATGTATTCAATACATCTGTTTTCTCTTTAATACATATACAGTCATGCACCACATAATGACATTTCGTTCAATGACGGACTGCATATACAGTGGTGATCTCATAAAATTAGTAGTACCATATAACCTAGGTGTGTAGTAGGCTATACCATTTAGGTTTGTGTACGTATACTCTACAATGTTTATACAACAACAAAATCGCTTAACAATGCATTTCTTAGAACGCATCCCTGTACTTAAGTGATTCATGACTATATTGTGTTTTTCTAACATGTTTTTGGTTTTGATTAGAGCAATGGTTCTCAAACTGTAACATATTGAGTCACCTAGAGAACTAAATTAAAACACAAATTGCTGAGTTCCACCACCAAAGTTTCAACTCAGTAGGTCTGGTGTAGGACTATAGGTTTTACATTTCTAACAAGCTCTCAGCAGGTGGTCCAGGAGTCCAGGGACCACATCTTGAGAACAGTCAATAAGACTTTTCACAGCTAAGAATATACCCAAAGTTTGAAGTGTAAGTATTGTATTTTTCCTTTTTCCCTGGTATAAAGTTTAATAGATATTTAAGGACCACTGACCTAAATGACCTATAATAATTCATTTATCTTCTCCATATTCCCACAATTAGAAGTTTTTATGTCAAGTGTAATGTTAAGAAGACAATGTGGGAAATAATTTATGTTGTTACTGACCATTGTCATTATCACTTTTGTTATTATCTGTTTAAGGCATATCATTTTCCTGGCAGGGAAATCATCATAGATTACTTACTTGTAATTTGTAGCCTCTCCTATGTGGAAATGTGCAAGTAGATAATTAGCATTACCCCTCTGAGGTTGAATTACCACTTAAATTTTTTGTGTTCTAAATGTGAAACTTTTAAGTTAACTCAATGTGAAATTCTAATACACAGGTAAATTTGAAAACTAATATTTTATCTCAAAGTTACTCATCTGTAACTATTTCAGATAAATGTATGGAAACATGAGAGAGTTTTATGGTTGATGACTGAATAATTTTGCTATTTTCTTTATAATACGTGATTCATTGTAACAGAACAAATATTTTATGTTTTCTTAAAGTTAAATCAGTAACAACAGTCTAATTCTACTACCTACCAAAATGTAATCCCTGAGCCCTGTAGGAAGAAATTATACTACAGAGCTTATCATATCTTGACTTTCCCTAACTCAAAATACAAAACCACGGGGGCAAATATGCTGAAGTAAAATCAGAGAAAATAATTTTTTCATGCATTTATTAATATTGGCTCCACACATTCATGGGTTTTACTTCCACGAGTTTCTCATGATGAAGAGCCAAAAAATATCCCCTCATATGCTCAGAGCATTCTCCATAACAAAAGCCTACTCTCCAAAGAAAAAGACTTTTCCTGGAGGAATGGCATTTACCTGACACCAGCCCCCTCCAGCCTTCCTGTCTCACCTAGGGGTGTGGGGGTGGGGAGTGGATGGAAAACTAAGGACCACTTCTGAAGCTCATAGCGCAGGAACACAGGCCTACTAAAAGACTGAGATTTGCTCATAAGATTACAGAATTCTTCCCCTCCCCAACATCCTACCACCACACATAGTGCTCCAGTATAACAATAGTGGATTACAGTTGAACAAGCTGCAAGAGCAGACTCTATCTCTAGAGGAGTTCTTAATGAAACCGGAAATAACAAGGGAGACAAAAACAAGGACACTAATGGGATTTGAAGGCTCTGGCACCAACAGCTATAGCAGACATTAAACGTGGTCCAACTCATAACCAGAGTAACATAAAACTTCACACTAAAGGCCTTGGTTCCTATAACGTCATGTCCATCATATCTGGTGCTCAGTGAAAAAGTACAAGGCAAGAAAAAATATAGTCTAAAGAGGCAAAGCAAACATCAGAACCAGACTTAGATATGTCACAGATTTTGGAATTATCAGACAGAAAATTTAAAATAACTGTGATTAATATGTTAAGGGCTCTTATAGAAAAAGTGGACAACATGTAAGAACAGATGTGTAATGTTGGCAGAGAGATGGAAAGTCTAAGAAAAAATCAAAAGGAGATGCTTGAAATCAAAAACACTGTAATGGAAATGAAGAATGCCTTTGATGGGCTCATCAGTAGAACAGACGTGGACAAGGAAAGAATTAGTGAGCTTGAAGACATGCCAGTAGTAATTCCCCAAAATGAAATGCATAGACAGGAAAAGAATTGGGGGGAGAAAACCCACAACAACAGAACATCCAAGAACTGAAGGAATAATTTCAAAGTGTGAAATATATGTATAACTGAGTCTCAGAAGGAGAAGAAAGAACAGATCAGAGGAAAAATTTGAAGTAATAATGGCCAAGAATTTTCTAAAATTAATGGCATACACCAAACCACAGATTCAGGAACCTCAGAGAACACCATGCCGGATAAATACCAAATCTACACCTAGGCGTATCATAATCAAACTGCAGAAAACCAAAGACAAAGAGAAAATCTTGAAACAAGCCATAGGAAAAAAATACCTTACCTTACCTATAGCAGAATAAGGATTATAATTATAGCTCACTTCATCAGAAACTAATGCAAGCAAGAAGAAAGTGAACTAGTTAAAGTGTGGAAGTGTTGAAAGAAAAAAATCACCAACCTAGAATTCTATATCCAACAAAATTATCTTTTAAACATGAAGGAGAAATAAAGGCAGGGAGAAGGAATATGATAGGTCAGAAACATATCTACAGAAGAAAGGAAGAGCATCAGAGAAGAAATAAAGAAGATAAAATAAGACCTTTCTTTTTTCTTAGTTGATCTAAAAGGTTCCTGTTTAGAGTAATAAGAGTAACAGTGTACTGGGGGATTATAGCATATGGATAAGTGATATGAATGACAACAATGCCATAAGAGATGGGAGGGAGGAATTGGAAATACTCTGTTGTTTATTTAAGTTAGTCCTTTTCTGGAAATGACAACCAGGAGTCCTTCCTTACCATCAGCTTTGTGTGATAACCTCTTTCAACAGTAGTCGGCTATAAAACTTTAATACACTGTATCTTCAAAGAGGAGTGACTTTGCAGCACCCCCCCCCCCCAAATCCATAGAGAACTAAAGAAGACATGAGGTTAAATAAGGGTAGGGTATAGTAAGAATAAATCAGAAAGAAACTTATAAGGACAAATCTATGAAATAAGTATGAGCAAGTGAGAAAGACACAAAAGCCAGAGAATAGAAATTGCTAAGTGAATGATTGAAAATTGACAAGAAAAAAGGTCAAGAGTATGAGAATCATTTGTAATGTATGTGTGGTCTGAGGGTGGCGGCTGTGCATGTAGACGGTAAACTCCACGGTGATTGTGGTTTGCTCTAAGAAGATTTATTATTTATTCAAAAAATATTTATTGGATATCTAAGTGCAAGCTGTAATCCTAGGCACTTTAGGAAATATGAAATATATTCATTGTCCTCAAAAAGTCTACAGTTTGGAGAGAGAAAACAAGAAAAAAATACCATGATAAGCCACTAATGAAAGATTTAACAGAAGACTAATAACTTCCTGTAAGATGATTTGCCCCTTCTTCTAGATTTAGGTGTCTAGAGTGGAGTCTTCACAAAGAACTAGGATTCCATGTCATTACCTCCTAGAAACGTGATGCCCTTGACCTTATTTGCCTGGATAACTGAGCATGATGCATTGCCCAGTGCTATGAAGGTGCAAAAGTATTAAGACCTGGTTACTGCCATCAAGAACTTTATATTTCAGGAGCTAGACATATATATTTTTTAATATCTTCTTAAATAGTGATTACAAAGCAATAAGTAAGTGTCACATTGCTGGCAACAATAAGTGCTATAGGAGTTCACAGAAGGAAGAGACCATTGTGGGCTGATTGATAGGAAGTCTTCATTTGAAGGGTTGGTACAATATGGGTCAGAAGAATTTAACAAGACGAAATGTAGAGGTAGCATTGGCAGATCAAAATATGAGAAATGCAGCTATGTTAGAAGCAACACAAAAAGGGAGTAATTTGACAATCAAAGACAATCTTGCTCTGGTTTTTGAAATCTATACTATACACAAAAGCTATATATATCTTTGAATATTTCCTTTTTCTTAACCACATTGAGGAAAACTCCAGTATCCTAGATGGATGTTCCCATTGGTTTTAGTTGTTCTAGTATTTTTTCCTAACTTGACAAATGACCTGGAATTTAGTATAGTCATTGTTCTTTATACAAAATATTTATTTTTAAATTTAATTTAGTGAGCAGTTTACTAATCATTATAACACATTTTACTTAATTATGTAATTCACAAAACATAGTTATTGAAAATATGAATCCTACTTAATTTATTTCAAGATTTTATATTTTTAAAGGAAGCGATAATCTAAAATAGGCCTGGTTGCCCATTTCTTGAAATATATTTTAAGATAAAGAAAAGAAAGAGAATGAATGAATGAATAAATGAATGAACAAATGAAAGAAAAACCTCCTTTTCACAAGTACAATGTTGGGGACTTCCAGTTTCCAGTCCAACATGTAAAGAGCTTGGAAGGCATACTCTCATCCTCACCCCCCCAGAAAAATGAACAAAATGAATACCAACAACTCTTAGATCCATCAAAGAATTGAAAACACAGGCAAACCACTGCCCCCCAAAGTGGAAGGACAGGTAAGCACAGAGAATCACAGCTTACTAGGACGCAGAGGCCACAGTAGAGGGCAGTCACTGGCAGAAACACTTAAAGGGAATTGACTAGTTGCTGAAGACTGAGTTTGAGACTAGTCGAAGAGATTAGAAACTTCTGGAGGCCCAGCCTTAGAGGACCCACACTTTCACGGGTTTATCTCTAGGAACCATACCAGGTTTTCAAGGTCAAAGTCTGAGAAAAATCCCCTTGTGCTTCTGTCAGGGGAGGAGGAAAATAAACATTTTAAAATATTCCCAGAGCTACTGTTCTCCTTGACAAAGGCATGCCCTCAAGGGAAATTATTTTACCAAAGCCTAACCAACTTGGGTTTTACCAGAGCCTGAATGACTTGAGGGAAGTGAGATACCAACTCTGGCGCCCTCTACTCTTGTCTTGCCTATGGGGATACATGGAGGGTGGAAGGGAAGGGACCTGAAAAGCACTTGTGAAAGTCACAGCCAGCGTGATAGGCTCACTAAAAGACTGCGACCTTATCATAGGACTCTAGAACACTTACCCTCCCCCTACAGCCTACCACCACATGAGTCAGGCTCCTGTATAACAACAGAAGATTACAGCTGAGCAAGTCTCAAGCCCTATTTAAAAAGGAGGCTCTAAGGAAACCCAAAGATAATAGAAGAGACAAAAACAAGGACACTAGAGGAAATTTTAGCCTCTGACTCCTACAGCTACAGTGACCAGTAAATGTGGACTAACTCATAGCCAGATAAACATAAAACCTCACACTAAAGGCCTGTTTACCTTAGTTCCTGTTATTTGCTATGGCATGTCCAGCTTTCAGCAAAAAATTACAAGGCATGCTAAAGGAAAAAAAAAATGACAGTTTGAATAGACAAAGCAAGCATCACAACCAGATTTGGTTATGACAGAGATTTTGGAATTATAAGACCAGGAATTTAAAATAACTATGATTAATATCCTAAGGGCTCAAATGGAAAAAAGGAAAGACTAGAAATCAAAAACACTGCAACAGAAATGAAGAATGCCTTTGACAGACTCCTCAGCAGCTTGGCCATGGCAAGGAAAGAATCCGTGAGCTCGAAGATATCAATAGAATCTTCCCAAACTAAGAAGCAAAGAGAAAAGGAATAAAAAATAGAGTTTACCTTAGTGAACATTGAGTTGTAAATTGCTATACTACTGGCCCCCAATGATTCATAATATATTCCCCTCCCACATGGACTCTGCTTAACCAGGGACATCAGCAAACATGTCAGAAGTAGAACCTTGATAAGCTCTTAGACTTTGAGACTTGCCCTCCTGGGATGCTACCCTGAGATTGCATGTGAAGAAGCCCAGTCTAGTCTCCTTGAGAATGAAAGACTCTAAGGAGAAATGCCTACTCAGACATCCCAGCTGACCTACCAGCTGAATGCAGCCACGTGAGTGAGCCCAGTCAAAACCAGCAGAAACTTCTCAGCCAACCCATGGCATCATGAGAAATACAATGATTATAGTTCTGAGCCACTAAACGTTGGGTTTGTTTGTTATACAACAATGATTGCTAAAAGGAACGTATTCTGCTTTGCTTAAGAGCCAAATATGAAATAATTTACAGAGATGGACCTGTCAATGTTAATAAAAAGGTGTGTTTGGGAAGTGCAGACTTGAGTAGACAGGAAAGCAAAAGAAATGCACAGAAGCAGAAGGTGAGAATTTAAGGCTTTAAGAGAATATGGTTACTGACAGTCACAACTGTAAGCACATCCTCTAGAAAGACAGTACATGTGAAAGAAATGACTTTGGTAAAGGAAAAATTATAAGATATTTTGGTGTTTTATGTCTGTTGATAGCAAAGTAATTGCCTCCAGGTGTCTCCAAGTTGACTAACATGTGACAGCTTCCTAGTCTAATGAGCATTTATTTTAAAATCGCGTTTCAGCAAAAATAACCTATCTTGAAATTTGGGACTAAAATAACCTCCTGTCACCTTTGGTTTATAAAGTACCTATGTGTCTTTCTCCCTGTTACGGAACTAAGCAGTTTTTCTCCCTTGCGCTTTTTGTCGGTACTAAAAAACATAGCTTATAGCAAAATGCCACGGCCCACTGGTTTGCTCTCAGAGAGGTATCATCTCCAACATGGAAAATAAAGTGCACTAAAGCATAAACCGAGCCAGGATTTCCCATTTAGCTCCTTTATACCATATTGTCCACTTTGGAAACCAAAGTTTACCTTTTTAATCCAGAGAATGATAACTGAAATATAATTGCACATAACCTCAGAAAAGTGTACATCCCTAATGCAGCTCGGTAAGGAACACTGACCATCGAGTTAGGCCTCCACAGGCAGTGGCGTCAGTGCACCGAGTTGGGCCTCCGCAGGCAGTGGCGTCAGTGCACCGAGTTGGGCCTCCGCAGGCAGTGGCGTCAGTGCACCGAGTTGGGCCTCCGCAGGCAGTGGCGTCAGTGCACCGAGTTGGGCCTCCGCAGGCAGTGGCGTCAGTGCACCGAGTTGGGCCTCCGCAGGCAGTGGCGTCAGTGCACCGAGTTGGGCCTCCGCAGGCAGTGGCGTCAGTGCACCGAGTTGGGCCTCCGCAGGCAGTGGCGTCAGTGCACCGAGTTGGGCCTCCGCAGGCAGTGGCATCAGTGCACCGAGTTGGGCCTCCGCAGGCAGTGGCATCAGTGCAGTTTGGCTTGATGAGAATTGCAGATTTATTGCTTCTCTTTGCATCATTTTTACATGCATTGGCAGGAGCTTTTATCATTCCTTCATCAGATCTTCATATGGATTAAGCTACAGAGAAGCAGTTATCAAATTCACACTACTCAGTTCCTCAAAAAGTTAAACATACAGTTACCACATGAACCATTAATTCCATTCCCAGGTATATTCCCAACAGAATCAAATATATATGTCACACAAAAACTTGCATATGAATGTTCATAGCAGCATTATTCATAATAGCTAAAAAGTAGAAACAAACAAATGTCCATTAACTAATAAATGGATAAACAAAGTGTGGCATATCAATACAATAGCATGTTATCCAGTTATAAAAACATGAAACATGCTATTACATGGGTGAACTGTAAAACATTATTCGAAGTGAAAGAAGCCGGACACAAAAGGCCACATATTATACAATTCCCTTTATATAAAATATCTAGAATAGGCAAATCCATAGAGATAGAAAGGAACTGGGGAGGGCATTACCAGAGCCTAGGGGAGGAAGAAATGGGAAGTGACAGCTAATGGGTACGGGTTCCTTTCTGGGGTGATGGAAATGTTCTGGAATTAGTGATGACAGTTGTCCAACTTTGTGTCTATATCTAAACCACTGAATTGTATACTTTAAAGTGGTGGACTTATATGTTGATTTAACAGAAAAGAAAAGAAAAAAAACCCACTCACATTCTAAATTTATAATTGGGAAGCAAGTTGACAGGTAAAGCTTGAACCAGGGCTCCAAGCTTCCTGATTTATTCTAAAAGAGAAATTCGAAAAACTTCCATGAAAAATTGGTGTTACGCTACTTTTCAGGAAATAATGTCAAGTTGAAATTCAACCTAAGAAAAAAACAGAAACTATGAAGAATGATTATATAGTAATCAAAATGACAACTAACATTTGTATACTGCTTTGCCATTTCCCAAGCACTTTTTTTTTTTTTTTTTTGGTGAGGAAGGTTGTCTGAGCTAACATCTGTGCCAGTCTTCCTTTACTCTGCATGTGGGACACTGCCACAGCATGGCTGGACGACCTGTGTGTGTAGGTCCACACCCAGGATCCAGACCTGTGAACCCCGGGCCACCAAAGTAGAGCGCATGAACTTAACCACTACGCTACTGGGCCAGCCCCCCAAAGCACATTTATATACTTAAAAGTTAAGTACTGTTGTAATTGCCTCATGAAATCCGTGCAGTAGGTGGTATTATAATTCTAATTTTATACATGAGGAAACATTCAAGTTATATTTTTCTGTTGTATTTTTAAGCATCTCCAAGTCAAGATTTTTCTCTTTTTCATCTCTATATAAAAGGCATACAATGTGCAGGACCGACCCCGTGGCCAAGTGGTTAAGTTCACACACTCCACTTGGTGGCCCATGGTTTCCCTGGTTCAGATACTGGGCACAGACATGGCACCGCTCATCAGGCCAGGCTGAGACGGCATCCCACATGCCACAACCAGAGGCACTCACAACTAGAGTATACAACTATGTACTGGGGGGCTTTGGGGAGAAGCGAGAAAAAAAAAAAGAAGATCGGCAACAGATGTTAGCTCAGGTGCCAATATTTAAAAAAAAAAAGGCATACAGTGTACATTCAATAAATGTTTAGGTGAGTGAATAGACAAATAAATTAAGGCTTATGAAGGGCAAGAGAGTTTCTAAAGGTCAAACAAAGCAGTATTAGAATACTGTCTTTGGCATTCAAATCCTCTGTGCTTTCCATAATACCACATCACAAGTCTCCTGTATTAGGGAACACAATTATTCAAGTTCTGGTCTTTAAGCTGGTATCATATTATTCAAAGCCCAAATGGATGTCTTCAACAGTAATCATTGATATCGCATATGATAAGACCTCAAGGAAAACTATTCTACAAATTATACTTTGTTGTTTACTACCAAACCTTCAGGGTAGTACAACAGACATTTACCAAATGCCTGTTGTGTGTCAACCGCTGTGCTATGCCCTAGGAATAAGCATAAAAATGAGTAAGTCACTAGACTAGAAACACCAAAACACGCCTTTGCATGGAGCTATTTTCAGTCTAGTAGGAGGTTCTCCCACACATTTCATCACTTAATCCTTGTCAGTTATCTGAAGCGGAGTTCAGATGTAGTTCAAAATATTCTGAAGGAATAATAGTCAAATGTCAGTGGGTTTTTATTTCTCCATTATAAGCCACCCATCAACTACCAGGAAAAGAGGCCAACCATATTTTTAAGAAGTTTTCCATAAATACCTACAGACCTAACTTCTGAAATCTAAGAATTTAGCATTTGAGCATGTAGCCTCACAAATTCCCTATGTGCTGTTCACGTAGGATAATGCAGGATCCTTATTCTGGATCCACAGTCCAGAGCACCTAGTAATAACAGCACATACTGTTAAAAGATAGGAACCACTTTCTCTGCATGGATTCTGCCTTTCCATGAAGACAGCCTATGTCTTGTTCTTACGCTGATTACTAATTAGGACTATTAATAACTAGGAGTATTTAAACCACATTAACAAAATGAGGAATAAAAACCATGTGATCATCTCAACAGATGCAGAGAAAGCATTTGACAAGATCCAAAAGCCATTTGTGATAACTCTTAACAAAAGAGGGCTAAAAGGAAGTTACCTCAACATAATAAAGGCCGCATATGACAGACTCACAGCCAGCATCATACTCAATAGGGAAAAACTGAACACCATCCCTCTGAGAACAGGAACAAGACAAGGATGCCCACTCTCACCACTCTTATTCAACATAGTACTGGAGGTTTTGGCCAGAGCAATTAGGCAAGAAAAAGGAATAAAAGGAATCCAAATAGGGAGGGAAGAAGTGAAATTCTCACTGTTTGCAGACAACATGATCTTATATATAGGAAACCCTAAGGAATCCATAGGAAAACTATTAGAAATAATTAACAAGTACAGTGAATTTGTAGGGTACAAAATCAACTTAGAAAAATCAGTTGCATTTCTGCACTCTAATAACAAACAACAGAAAGAGAACTCAAGAATACAGTTCCATTTACAATCGCAACAAAAAGAATAAAGTACTTAGGAATAAATTTAACTAAGGAGGTGAAGGACTTAATACAATGAAAACTATGAGACATTATTGAAAAAAATACATGATGACATAAAGAGACGGAAAGAGATTCCATGCACATAGATTGGAAGAATAAACATAGTTAAAATGTCCATACTACCCAAAGCAATCTACAGATTCAATGCAATCCCAATCAGAATCCCAATCACATTCTTCACAGAAATAGAGCAAAGAATCCTAAAATTCATATGGGGCAACCAAAGACCCCAAATTGCTAAAGCAATCCTGAGAAAAAAGAACAAAAGTTGGAGGCATCACAATCCCTGACTTCAAAATGTACTACAGAGCCACAGTGATCAAAAGAGCATGGTACTGGCACAAAAACAGGCATATAGATCGATGGAACAGAACTGAAAGCCCAGAAATAAAACCACACATATACGGACAGTAATCTTCAACAAAGGTGCCAAGAACATACAATGGAGAAGAGATAGTCTCTTCAATAAATGGTGTTGGGAAAACTGGACAGCCACACGCAAAAGAATGAAAGTAGACCATTATCTCACACCATACACAAAAAGTAACTCAAAATGGATCAAAGACTTGAAGATACGTCCTGAAACCATAAAACTCCTGGAAGATAATATAGGTAGGACACTCTTTGACCTCAAACTTAAAAGGATCTTCTCAAATACCATGTCCTCTCAGACAAGGGAAATAAAAGAAAAAAAAGAAAAAAACAAGTGGGACTTCATCACACTAAAGAGCTTCTGCAAGGCAAAAGAAACTAGGATCAAAACCAAAAGACAACCCAGCAATTGGGAGAAAATCTTTGCAAATCGTATATCCAACAAGGGGTTAAACTCCATAAAATATAAGGAATTCACACAACTGAAAACAAAAAAGCAAACAGAGCGATCAAAGAATGGGCAGGGGATATGAACAGACATTTTTCCAAAGAAGATATCTAGAAGGCCAATAAACACAGGAAAAGATGTTCAACATCACTAATCATCAGGAAAACGCAAATCAAAACTACACTAAGATACCAACTTATGCCTGTTAAAATGGCTATAATCACTAAGACTAAAAATAACACATGTTGGAGACGGTGTGGAGAAAAGGGAAGGAACCCTCGTACACGGCTGGTGGGAATGCAAACTGGTGCAGCCACTATGGAAAACAGTATGGAGATGCCTCAAAAAATTAAAAATAGAACTACCATATGACCCAGGTATCCCACTACTGGGCATCAACCCAAACAACTTGAAATCAACAATCCAAAGTAACACATGTCCCCCTATGTTCACTGCAGCACTATCACAATAGCCGAGACATGGAAACAATACAAGTGCACATCGACATCGACTGATGGTGGATAAAGAAGATGGGGATACACACACACACACACACACACACACACACACACAATAGAATACTACTCAGCCATAAAAAAGGACAAAACCATCCCATTTGCAACAACATGGATGGACCTGAAGGGAATTATGCTTAGCGAAATAAGCCAGACCAAGAAAAACAAACACCAGATGATTTCACTCATATGTGGAATATAAACAAGCACATGGAGAAAGAAAACAGTTCAGTGGTTACCAGGGGAAGGGGAATAGGGGGTGGGCACAGGGCGTGAAGGGGAGCACTTATGTGGTCACAGACAAGAAATAATATACAACGGAAACTTTACAATGATGTAAACTATTATGAACTCAAAAAAACCAGGAGTTTTTATATAGTAACATTAAATTAATACACATCTTAGATTTGTAATTTGATCAGAGATTGATTAAAGTGCTCCTCTCGTCAACACAAGGCCTGATAGACAGTCATAAACAACCTAACAACATACCAGTGAAAGACAGACCACACATATGATGGTACTCCCATAAGATGATAGTGGAGCTGAAAAATTCCTATCACCTAGTGACAACTTAGCTATCGTCAAATCATAGTGCAACACGTTACTCATGTGTCTGTGGTGATGCTGATGTAAACAAACCTACTATGCTGCCAGTTGTATAAAAGTACAGCACATACAACTGTGTGCAGTACATAATACTTGATAATAGTGCAAAAGACTATGTTACTGGCTTGTGTATTTACTATACATTTTATTGTTATTTTAGAGTATACTCTTTCTACTCGTAAAAAAAAAATGATTACTGTAAAACAGTATGCTGGGGCCAGCCTAGTGGCATAGTGGTTAAGTTCACACACTCCACTTCAGCAGCACAGGGTTTGCAGGTTCGGATCCCAGGCACAGACTAGCACTGCTTGTCAAGCCACACCGTAGCAGCATTCCACATAAAATAGAGGAAGACTGGCACAGATGTTACCTCAGCGACAGTCTTCCTCAAGCAAAAGGAGGAAGATTGGCAATGGATGTTAGCTCAGAGCCAATCTTCCTCACCAAAAAAAAAATATATATATATATATTATATATGCCATGTTATTGCCAGTAACAGCCTCATTTAGCTTGTGTTTGCTGCATCTCTTGATTGCATCAGTTTCTCTTGTGTTTGATTTAATCTCATGTTGGTTTGTTCATCACAATCCCTAAACGTACAAAATCCACTACTAATGTTGCCTGTAAGAGGCCACATCGAGCGACTGACCTGGAAACAAAATTGAAAGTTAAGGACTATGAAGGTGGAAAATCTGTGATGGTTATTGCTCGCCAGTCAGGCATGTCCCATTCCACCACAGCTACGATCTTGAAGAACAAGAACAAAGTGGCAGAAGCTGTTAAAGGGTCTGATCATTGCAGGCCACGAGACTAACAAAAATTCGAGAAGGGCCTACATCAGACATGGAGAAACTTCTCATGACCTGGATTGAAGACCAGGCGCAGAACTGTATCCCTCTCAGCACCGTGACATCACGGCCAAAGCAAAAGCTTGTTTGTGATGTTGAAAGAAGACGCTGGACCCCACTGTGATGTTGAATTGACTGTGAGGCTTGGGTGGTTTCCACGACTCAGGAATCCTTGTTCATCACATAACGTGACAGTGAGGGGCGAGTCTGTGAGTGCTGCTGTGAAGGCGGCTGAAGAACTTTTAGAAACTCTAGGTAAGCTGATTGTGGAGGAAAACAATTTGCCAGAGCAAATACTCGATATGGATGGAACCTCCCCACTCTGGAGATGGATGCCTGAAGGACTTCCATCCCTTAGGCCGCCAAGTCAAGGCCAGGTTTCAAGGCTTTTAAGGACAGGATAACAGTCTTGCTTGGGGGCAATGCCCAGGCTACAAATTGAAACCCTCTGTGACCTGGCACAGCGAGAACCCAGGCCCTTCAAGCACATCAAGAAGCCCACAGTGCCAGTGGACCCCAGGAGCAATAAGGAGTCATGGATGACTCAGCTGCTCTTCCAAGATGCCCTCCTGAATTGCTGTGCCAGAGAAATGGAGAAGTGCTGTGTGGAGAGTAACACATCTTTCAAGATGTTGCTTCTTGTTGGTGATGCTCCTGGCCATCCTCCTTTGACTGGTGATCTTCGTCCCAATATCAAAGTGGGGTTTCCTCCTCCAAACACCACCTCTTTGCTCCAACCAGTGAATCGAGGAGTTAAGCAGCTTTTCAGGCCCAGGATCTGAAGAGGACCTTTGCCCAGGCTCTTGCTGCAACTGAGGCAGACACTGACGCAATTCTGGCAGGATTACAACATCTCTGACTGCATCAAGAACCTTGCTGGGGCTTGGGGTGATGTCACTGGGGAGTTATGAACGGCGTCTGGAAGAAGACAGTCAGGAGGTTGATCCATGACTTCAAAGGGTTTGCCAAGGATGAGGAGGTTGCAGAAATCAACAGGCTGCGGTTGAGATGGCAAACAACTTTACCCTGGGTGTGGATGAGGATCACACTGAGGAGCTCCCAGAGGTGGTTCCTGAGGAATTGACTCACGAGGAGCTGTTGGAACCGAACAGGAACACACAGCTGAAGAAGAGGCAGGACAAAAGGAAATTGCAAGGGAAGAAAAAGAAGAACCCTCAAGAAAATTCACAGTGATGGCTTAGCAGAAGCTTTTGCAGACCTCAAGAAGCTCCTTAAAAAGTTTGAAAACAAGGACCCCAACACCAAAAGGTTTTCAGTAATAGAAAGGAATGTTCATGGTGCATTATCTACTTAGAAGCAAATCTACAATGAAAAGAAGAAACAAGCCAAGCAAACCACCACAAAGAGTGACTCCTCCTCAAGAAGCTCAGCCAGGTCCTTCAGGAGGTGTTCCAGAAGAAGGCATCATCATAGGAGACGACAGCTCCATGTGTGTTATTGCCCCTGAAGTCCTTCCAGGGGGACAAGATGTGGAGGAGGAAGACAGTGATATTGATGACCCTGACCCTGTGTAGGCCTAAGCTAATGTCTGTGGGGTTTTTTTGTTTTGTTTTGGTTTTTTGGTGAGGAAGATTGGCCCTGAGCTAACATCTGTTGCCAATCTTCTTTTTGCTTGAGGAAGATTGTCACTGAGCTAACATCTGTGGCCATCTATTTTGTATGTGGGATGCTGCCACAGCATGGCTGATGAGTGTGTAGGTCCGCGCCAGGATCTGAACTCGCCAACCCTGCACTGCTGAAGCAGAGTGCATGAACTTAATTACTACACCACTGGGCCAACCCTGTTAATTTTTAATAAAAAAGTTTAAAACAATAAAACTTTTTTAAAATAGAAAAATGCATATAGAATAAGGATATAAATATAATACTTTTGTACAGCTGTACAATGTGTTTGTGTTTTAAGCTGTCTTATTATGAGTCAGAAAGTTAAACAAATTACAAAGTTTATAACATAAAATCGTTGCACTAAGCCAAGATTAATTTATTATTAAAGAAAGAAAGGATATGTTTTATAAATTTATTGTAGCCTGAGCATATATTGTTTATAAAGTCTACGGTAGTTTTCAGTAGCGTCCCGGGCCTTCACCTTCACTCTCCACTCACTCACTGCCTCACCCAGAGCAACCTCTAGTCCTGCGGGCTCCGTTCATGGTCAGTGCCCGAGACAGGTGCACCATTTTTTACCTTTTATACAGTATTTTTACTCTAGCTTTTCTCTGTTTGGATACAAAATACTCACCACTGTGTTACAACTGCTACAGCATTCAGTGCAGTAACACGCTGTACAGGTCTGTAGCCTAGGAGCAATAACAGGCTACACCAACAGGCCAGGTGTGGAGTAGGCCGCACCGTCTAGGTTTCTGTAAGTAC
Source organism: Equus caballus (assembly GCF_041296265.1). Lineage (NCBI taxonomy): Eukaryota > Metazoa > Chordata > Mammalia > Perissodactyla > Equidae > Equus > Equus caballus. Next base: position 635,593 of record NC_091686.1, on the reverse strand, counting down.
ACTCTCTGATGTTCGCACAACGACGAAATCGCCTGACGACGCATATCTCAGAACACATCCCCATCATTAAGGACGCATGACTGGATAGCAAGTGCTTCATATCTGTGGAACAAACTAATTAATCACAAACACAGTAAGCGATTAGCAAGAATCTACTTACACTAGAAACTAGATTTTCCCAAAGTCCAAGGAAAGTGATGCACCTTAGTCATCGCAGCCAGTAGATTTTGACCATCAAGCAGAGGACAACTGCTGTGCTTCTTTTTTTCTGTGTGCATAGCGATCTATTTAATTAAAATTCATGAATTTTAAAACAAAAAATAAGATAAGCTATGATTTCATAAGTGTTTTAAATGTCAAGTGACTGTAGCCTAAAAGTTATCCAAATTTTAAAATTCAATACAAATATTTTTATTATTCTCAGTGAAAATTTGTTTTGGCTTCTCCTCACCTTTCAAATCTGTTTCGTCCTCTTTTTTTCTTCACTTCTGAATTCTGGTGTCAGGTGACAATGTGCTCTTGAGAAGAACAGGTTAGCCTGTTGACAAGTAGCCTTTCCACAGTTGCTGTTTTATATGTAGGAACTGGCTGTCTCTCCCTGCAGCTGGCTGAACACTTCAGCAGGGAATTTAAATGTCAAAACTGATCGCTGTTTTAATACATTTTATTACTTGCTTACTTTGGCTACTATTCTCTTAGTTGATTATTTATTGTTAAAAAAGTGGTCACTGGTATCTTCCAAAAATAATCCTACTATAACAGCTACGATAGTTTATATTATCAGAAAATTGAGGGCCGGCCTGGTGGCATAGTGGTTAAGTGCGCACGTTCCGCTTTGGTGGCCCCGGGTTCGTCGGTTCGGACCCCAGGTGCAGACATTGGCACTGCTTGGCAAGCCATGCTGTGGTAGGCGTCCCACATATAAAGTAGAGGAAGATGGGCGCAGATGTTAGCTCAGGGCCAGTCTTCCCCAGCAAAAAGAGGATGATTGGCAGCAGATATTAGCTCAGGGCTGATCTTCCTGAAAAAAAAAGAAGAAGAAGAAGAAAATTGAGGGCATTGAGCAGGGGCAGTCCTCAGAGCAAATCAAATATTTTGATAAGAAGCCACTAAGGTCACCTTGTATTTTTTATTATTTCCACAAAATTAGAATACATAGATATAGTATCTAACCTACAGCTTCATTTCTATAAATTGTGCAAGTTGTTTGAAACTTGGAACAATTTTTTTAAATATCAGGAAGAAGATTATATTATCAGAGTAGACCATAAACACCACTTTAATTGGTCGACTTTTTCTGGCCCGGATATCTGATTTTATAAATGTTCACAATGAGCCGTTTCATATAGGATAACACAGCTTATTGCCCGAGGTTGCATTTAGGTACAAGGGGCCATGAGAATTGTTAGAGCTAGGAAGATTTTAATCATTGTGTCAGAAACTTATACTGTCAGCAGTTAAAATGGACTAGCAGCAAAGGAAAGCAAGTGATAATATATCTTTAAAATTTTAATTTTATAATTTATCCAAACTTTTTAAATCCATGATTTTAATAAAATCCTAATCACTCTTGATAACTTTTTATGAGAAAAAAATACATCAGTACGTGTAACAGTCTTTTTCTCCATTCCTTTCCCCCGCCAGGAAGAGAGATCAGGTATCGGCCACCTAATGAGCAAAGAGCACATTGATTCAGGGGCTGTCCCTCACTCAGAGTGAAGAGACACACAGCAGACATGACAATAGAGTCGGAGCGTGAGTCTTTTAAGCAGTTGAAAATTGGAAAACAAACTATTAAAGAGTACAATGCCAGTTAGTAAGAGGAAACACTACTGGCCACATCATTTTTATATCTGAGTCCCTATATAATGAAATATAGTTAATATTAAATCTATTTATGAACATATTTTTCTTACGTCTTTGCATTATTTTTCTTTTTTTTTAAGATTTTATTTTTCCTTTTTCTCCAAAAGTACCCCGGTACATAGCTGTGTATTCTTAGTTGTGGGTCCTTCTAGTTGTGGCATGTGGGATGCCGCCTCAGCACGGCTTGATGAGCGGTGCCATGTCCGCGCCCTGGATCCGAACCGGCCAAACCCTGGGCCGCCGAAGCGGAGTGCGCAAACTTAACCACTCGGCCAGGGAGCCAGCCCCATTAACTTTATTTCTCTTAAGCTCTACCATTCATGTTATTATCCAGCTTGACACGCTCATATTTCCAAATGCTCCTCACAGAGAAACATTGTGCTCTACGCGATATTCTCACGTTGTTTTCTTAAGGAGAATATAGTTTAACATGTATACCACATGGAACGAAAGCATGATGAGATTTATTTTAGCATCCTCTCACTAGCAGTGAGAACACTCAAGATTTTCACTGCCAGTTCTAACCCTGTTAACTATTGGGAATGAGCCAGAGAACCCAAGCTTGTTCTGGTGTAAGTCAGGGACTAGTCCAAATCCAGAGCACCATCTTTTTCATGATCATATCCTGCAAGGATATAAGTGGATTAAACGCTTCCTCAGCAAGTTAGTGCCTGTCATGGAGGAGCAGCAAGGTAAACCAGCCTCATGTCCCCGCAGAATTAAATAGCCCAGGCTTTAAGTATGGAAAGGGAACACCACGAAGCCCAGAATATGCTCAGTGGGCCCAAATGCCACAACCATGTGTATGGCCCTACGGCCTGGACTTGCCAAAATTGACAAATGCCATGTTAACCAGAATGACTGCATGTGAAATGTTACAGATTCCCAGATCACAGCCCAGGACCCCACCAATATTATAGAGATCCAAACAGTAAAAGAAATGAACAACTGGCATTGGAAGGGGTTTTTCTGTCTCATTAGAAGTCCTTTTTATAGAGCAGTAAGACAAATATCACACTTTTTCAGCAGAAAACAAGCTCACCCGTGATGATAAAGAGTGCAGGATTTGGAATTTGGCTGCCAAAATTAAAACCCCGTCTCCGCCATTTAGTAGCTAAATATTTTGGCCAAATTGCTTAACCTCTCAGTTTGCTCGTGATAAAGTGGAGATAACAGTAGCACCCACCCACACGCAGTCATTGTTAACAGTAACTGCGATATTGTGCAAGAAGCACTTGCCACAGTTTCTGATTGACCATAAGTGTTCAATAGCTGTTAATGCTTTTATTATTGCTTATGGAAGGCATTCGTCTAATTTTTATACTTTGTCTTCCTTTGGTATGCTTCATCTCATTTTAATTGATGACAATGTAGTGTTGTTTCAGAGCTATCAATAACAAATATTTTTCAGAGCAATTTTCTCTCCCGAGAAGAGACATGTTTTTCCATAAAGTTAAATTAAACATTGGTTGTTTGAATGTGTCATTTTATCTCATTTTTATAGAGATGCTATTTTTCCTCAAGCCAGGGCAGTGCCAGAGGAGTTGCAGACATTACTGTTAGATGAAAATTCCTTGTGGCTTAAAGTCTTGCAGGGAGATAGAATTCAGTGTTCTTTCGACTCAGAGTAAAACACACACATGCACACATTCATATACCAACAAAGATAAAATTTCAGTGATTTTTCTTCCCCTCCAGCTAGTGAATTTTCCCTTTTTCTCTTCCTGCCTCTTATGTTAGCATATATACATGATTTAAGTGTTATTTTTGACCAACAGACATCAGAGCTACAGTTAGAGTTCGTATCTAGCATTCTTAGACAATGAAGTTGGCTTCAATATCTTACCTAAAAATAGAGTGGATTGGAATCATTACAGTGGAGTTCATCTCCTGTGCGGCCTTGTAACTTAATTCAGGATCTTAAGGTACAGCATAACCTGTTTTACAGTGGTGCTAACCAGTCAGAATTGGATGTCAGCATAGTGTTCTCCTGGAGAATAAGGACAGATCAACTTTAAAAATTGTTTTGTTTTTTAAAGATTTTATTTTTCCTTTTTCTCCAAAAGCCCCCCGGTACATAGTTGTGTATTTTTAGTTGTGGGTCCTTCTAGTTGTGGCATGTGGGATGCCTCCTCAGCGTGGCCTGATGAGCGGTGCCACGTCTGCGCCCAGGATCCGAATCGGTGAAACCCTGGGCCGCCTGCAGCGGAGCACATGAACTTAACCACTTGGCCATGGGGCCAGCCCCCAGAAATTGTTAATTTTTTTTAATTATATAAATAAGGTGTACTTGAAATATTTTGGAAAGTCAGACTAAGATGCAATCATAAACAAAAGAACATACAGGCATTTGAATCTGATGGTTGGTGTATCTAATTTATATCACAAATGCCATTTATGTACTTATTATAAATTTCTTGAAATTTTTATTTATAACTGCGGCTTTACCTTTAGGTAGATTATCTTTCTGTAATAATACCTATGTGGTATAAATTGATGTATTATTTTTGAATTGGAATATGTTACAAGTCTCAGATCTGACATGTTTGAAGGGTGAAATATCTTTTATTCTTTCATTCACTCAACAAATATGTACTGAGTACCTAATACATGCCAGGCTTTTTCAGGCTCTTAATATATTATAGTGAATAAAACACACCAAAATCTCAGCCCTCATGGAGATTACATTCTTCTAGTAGGGGAAAAGAGGAAATTAACATAATAAGTAAATTATTTTATACTCTGTACTTGTTAGGAAGTGTTAAGTACTGTGGGGGGAGTGGGACTAGAGCAGGGTAAGAAGGATCGAGAAGGAGTCATCAGTGTTATGTAGTCAGACTGCGCCTCTCTGAGGAAATGTCATCTGAACGAAGATTTGAAGGAGGTAAGAGAGTTAGACATATAGTTATCTTTTGAAGAATATTCCAGGCAAAGAAGGAGCCAGTGCACAGGCCCTAAGTATAAGCATTCTTGGAATTTCCGAGGAATGGTGAAAAGGCCAGTGTCCTGGGGCAGAGTGAAAGACGGGGTTTAGGAGTGGAAGATGAAATCGAGCTAAATGAGGGATGGGAAGTATAAACCAGGTACAAGTGTTTAGTCTGATGAAGCAGTAGACTGTGGGAAGAACAGCAGTTAAAACAGGGAACCCAAGCAGAGAACTGTTAAAAGAATTCGGGCTAGAGAGGATGGCGGCTTGGACTAAAGTGACAGCATTGCAGGTAGAAATAAGTGTTAGGATTGTGGACGTTTTTGGAGTGTGGATATATTTGACTTCTTGGCAGACTGAATATAGGGTATGAGAAAAAGCATACTAGAACTATAAGGTTACTGAGTAAATAGAAAGACTGAGTTGCCATAGCTGAGATGGAGCAGGTATAGGAAGGAAAATCAGGGGTTCTGTTTTGAATATATTTCATTTGTAATGTTTTTTAGACATGGAAATAGAGATGTTGAGCATGCAGTTGGAAACAGGAGCCTAGAGTTCAGGCATTGGAATTCTAAGCTGGAGTTAAAATTTTGGGAGTATTAGGGACTGACCTAAATTAACTTGGTCATACACAACTCTTAGGTTGGAGAGATAATTGTAGTCCACAAGGAAGTTACAGTTGCCAAGGATTAGTAGCTCCTTTCCTTACTACTAGGAAACATGAAAGAAAATCTGAAATCAAATTTTGTGCAAATAAAGACATTAACTAAATATACATTCAGTAGCAAGCAGACACAGAACTCTTGATATAATCTATTTTATACTACTTTGTATGAATGGTTCACTCAAGGCAAATGAGACTATGTATTAGTGAAATTAGAAGATACTTTGAGACAAATGAAAACAAACACAGCTTTCCAAAACTTAAGGGATGTAACAAAAGCAGTATGCAGAAGGAATTTTATGGCTGAAAACACCTACATTAAAAAACAAGAAAGATCTCAGATCAAGAGCATAACTTTAACCTTTAAGGGACTCGAAAAAGAAGAGCAAACTAAACCCAAAGCCAGCCGAAGGAGGGAAATAAAGATTTCAGCAGAGAGAAGTGAAATAAAAAAGAGAAGAACAACAGAGAGAACCACAGAAAGCAAAAATTGGTTCTTTGAAAAGATCAACAAAATTAACACTCGATTAGCTAGACTGAATAAGAAAAAAGGAGAGAAGACACAAATAACAAAAATCAGAACATTACTACCAAATTGGAAGGATTATAAGAGAATACTATAAACAACTATACATCAACAAATTAATCTAGATGAAGTGGACATATTGCTAAAAACACACAATGCCAAAATTGACTTAAAAACTTCTCAACAAAGAAAAATCAAAGCCAGGTGGCTTCATTGGTGATCTCTACAAACCAAATAAAGAAAAATTAGCATCAATCCCACTCAGACTCTTCTAAGAAATATAAAAGGAGGGAAGACCTCCTAACACATTTTATAAGGCCAGCATTACCCTTATATCAAGTCAAACAAAGAAGCCACAAGAAACAAACTACAGACCAATATCTCCTACAAATATTGATGTAAAAGTCCTCAACAAAATGCTAACAAGCCAAATGTAACAGCACATTATTATACACTGACCAAGTGGGATTTGTCCCAGGAATGCAAAGGTCGTTGAACATAAGAAAATCAAGCAATGGTAATACATCACAGTAATAGAACTAAGGGAAAAAACCGCGTGATCATCTTAGGAGACATAGAAACACCATTGACAAAATTCAACACCTTTTCATAATATAAACCACTTAGCAAACTAGGAATAGAAAAGAACTTACTTAACATGATAAAAGGCATTTATGAAAAGCCTACAGTTAACATCCTAATGATGAAAAAAAGAAAGCATTCCCCCTCAGATCAATAACAAGACAAGGATGCCCACTTTCACTACTGCTGTGACTAGAATTCCTAGACACAGCAATTAGGCAATAAAAAGAAATAAAAGGCATCCAAATTGGACAGGAAGAAGTAAAACTATTTGTAGTTGCAATTGACATGGTTCTATACATAGAAAATCTCATAGAACCCATGCAAAAAGCCTTTCAGAGCTAATAAATGAATTCTGCAAAGTTGTAGGGTACAGGATCAACCCCCAAAATTAGTTGTATTTCCGTATATCAGCAATGAACAATCTGAAAAGGAAATTTTTAAAACTTCGATTTGCGACAGCATCCAGAAGAATAAAATACCTAGGAATAAATTTAAGGAAGGGAAAGACTTGTACACTGAAAACTACAAAACATTGCTGAAAGAAATTAAAGACCTAATAAATGGAAAGACATCCCATGTCCATGGATTGGAAGACTTAACAATGTTAAGATGGCGGTATTCTTCAAAGCAATCTGTAGATCCAGTGCAGTCCTGTCAAAATTCCAGTGGTCTTTTTTGCAGAAATGGAAAAGCCAGTGCTCAAATTCATATCGAATTGCAAGAGGCCCAGAAAAGCCAAAACAACATTGAAAAAGAAAAACAAAGTAAGGGGGCTTATACTTCCCAAGTTCAAAACTTACTTCAAGGGGCTGGCCTGGTGGCGCAGTGGTTAAGTTCGCATGTTCCGCTTCTCGCCGGCCCGGGGTTTGCCAGTTCGGATCCCGGGTGCGGACATGGCACTGCTTGGCACGCCATGCTGTGGCAGGCGTCCCACGTATGAAGTAGAGGAAGATGGGCACGGATGTTAGCTCAGGGCCAGGCTTCCTCAGCAAAAAGAGGAGGACTGGCAGTAGATAGCTCAGGGCTAATCTTCCTCAAAAAAAAAAAAAAAACTTACTACAAAGCTACAGTAGTCAACTGTGTGGTGCCAGTATAAAGGTAGACACGTAGACCAATGGAATAGAATTGAGAGTCCAGAAATAAACCCAAACATCTCTGGCCAATTAATTTTTGACAAAGGTGCCAAGACCATTCAATGGGGAAAGAATAGTCTCTTCAACAAATCATGCTTGGACACCTGGATGGTGACATACAAAAGAGTGAAGTTGGATGCTTATGTCACTCCATATAAAAAAAAATTAACTCAAAATGGATCCGTGACCTAAACATAAGAGCTCAAACTATAGAACTCTTAGGAAAAAATAGGTGAATCTTCATTTTTTTGGATTTACTAATAGATTCTTAAATTTGACACCATAAGCCCTAGTAACAAAAGAAAAAATAGATTGGACTTCTTGAAAACTTAAAACTTCTGTGCATTAAAGAACATTTTCCAGGGGCCGCCCTGGTGGCGCAGCAGTTAAGTGCGCACATTCCGCTTCCACGGCCCGAGGTTGGCCGGTTCAGATCCCGGGTGTGGACATGGCACCACTTGTCAAGCCATGCTGTGGCAGGCATCCCACATATAAAATAGAGGAAGATGGGCACAGATATTAGCTCAGGGCCAGTCTTCCTCAGCAAAAAGAGGAGGATTGGCAGCAGATGTTAGCTCAGGGCTAATCTTCCTCAAAAAAAAAAAAAAGAACATTTTCCAGAAAGTGAAAAGGCAACTGCATAGAATGGGAGAAAATATTTGCAAATCTTATCTCTGATAGAATTCTAGTAACCAGAATATATAACGAACTTTTACAACTCAACAACTAAAACAGAAACAACTCAATTAAAAAATGGGCAAAGGATATTTCTCCAAAGAAGATACACAAATGGCCTGTAAGTACATAAAAAGATGTTCAGCATCATTATTCATGAATGAAATGCAAAATCAAAACCAGAGTTACCACTTCACAACCACTAGGATGACTTTAGTGAAAAAATATAGAAACAAGTGTCACTAAGGGGGTGAAGAACTAAGCACTCAGACGTTAGTGATGAGAATGTAAATGGTGCAGCTGCTGGGAAAAACAGTATGACACTTCTTCCAAAAATTAAACATAGAATTACCATGTGATCCAGCAGCTCCACTTCTGGGTATATACCCAAAATAGCTGAAAGCAGGGTGTCAAAGTGATATTTGTAAATCCATGTTCATAGCAGCATTACTCATAACAGCCAAAAGGTGGAATCAACCCAAATGTCTACCAATTGATGAATGGATAAACAAATCAAAGTACATACATACAAGGAATATCATTCAGCCACAAAAAGGAATGAAGTGCTGATACTTGCTACAACTTCTATGAATCTTGAAAACGTTATGCTAAGTGAAAGAAGCCAGACATAAATGTTCACGTCATGGATGATTCCTTTTATGTGATAACATGTGGAGTAGATAAACCCATAGAGACTGAAAGCAGATTAGAGGTTGCCAGGGGAGAAGGGAATGGGGAGCGATTCCTCATGGGTGTGGGGTGTCTGTGGGGTGGTGAAAACGTTTGGAGACTAGAGAGAGCTCGTGGTCGCACAACATTGTGACTACACCAAAGGCCACCTAATTTTATCCTTTAAGTGGTTAATTGTACATTATGCGAATTTGACCTAAAAAATAATAATAGAATGGAGTGAAATGGGTGCTTTCACTGAAAACTAGTGGAAATGTAAAGTAGTACAACCTCTTTTTAGAAATCAGGTTTTCTTTTATATGTCATTATCCAGGTGTCCTAGCAAAATTTGTTGGAGAGACTATTCTTTCATCCAAGTAATGGTCATCCTCCTCCTTGATCCAGTATTCCATCTCTAGGACGTAAGAAATAATCCGGGCACAGACAAATATTGATATGCAGAGATGTTCATTAGACATCATTTATAATAGTGAAAGATTAGGAAAAATCCTTAATCTCCAACAGTAGGAGATTAATTTTTTTAATAATGATATAAGGATATTATGTAGGCAATAAAATTATGTTTTTGATAATGTGTGTATAGTTTTAGAAAAATAATTTTAAAGGGTAAATGTAATAATATGTGTCTTTTAACTGTGTTATCCTTGGTTTTCCCTTAATGGGATTTCAGTGTTGCAATCATCTTTCTCTCTTCTTATCTATTTTTAAAGAATTTTAATGACATGAAAAAATACTCAGGAAATAATGCTGAGTGAAAAGCAATAATACTGAAGTATGCTAACATGTTTATTTGTGCATGCACATACCTAGCGGAAAATTACACGATTAAAAGTATGCTAAAATATAATAATTATGTCTTCCTTTTGATATTTTGGATAATTTTATTTTCATTATTGTTTTTAATAGTTTTCTTATTAAACATATAATTTTAATTTGGAATTTATGCTCTATGATCTTAATAGAGTACTATTGATAAATGTTCTTATTTTGGTTCTTTTCAGGAAAGTAATTATTGGAAAATAGTTTATAAGTCTAGTTTGGTGTCACTTAAGTCAGTCATTGCTGATAGTGTAATGAAATCCATATATATTTAATTTTTAGTTCAACTGTATAATAAATTTTAATAAAGACAGCTAACATGTATTGAGTGTTTACTGCATGGAACACTCTTCTTTTAATCATTATCATTCAATCAGCATAACTCCATAAGGTGGACTAATTGTACAGCCCATGCAATTCACTATTTTGCTTTACAATATCATAAACACAACTAAAAAATATACAATTATGTACTGGGGGGATTTGGGGAGGAAAAAAAATGCCTAACTTATTAACATAAGAAATATATAAAGAATCAGATATATACTTTCCAATGATTTCATATTTCCAGGTAACATTAGTGAGGTTTAGCAGAGTCCCAGTGAATATTAAAATATGTAGGGGCCGGCCCCATGGCCAAGTAGTTAAGTTTGCATGCTCCGCTTCAGCAGCCCAGGGTTCACCGGTTCAGATCCTGGGCACAGACCTGTGCACCACTCATCAGGCCATGCTGAGGCAGCGTCCCACATAGAAGAACTAGAATGACTTACAACTAGGATATACAACTATGTACTGGGACTTTGAGGAGGAAAGGAAAAAAAAGAGGCAGATGGGCAACAGATGTTCACTCAGGGCCAATCTTCCTCACAAAAAAAATGAAACTTCACCCTTCATTGACACACGTAGATTTTAAAACATTTTTTAATTAATTAATTAAAATATTTAGATACTAATTAACCTTGTATTTAAATCTTAAGTATGTAGCGAACACCATAATAGGGAGAGATTGACTGTTCAAATGCCAGTGTGAGGACTTCATGAACCTGCTCTCCCAAAAAACAACAAAAATACTGGCCAGACACTCATATCAACCATTTCAGAACTCTGGAAATTAGCCAAAGCCACAGAATGGACTGTGTGTCGTCTGTCCAAGAGAAACTACTAATCCTCGATGAGATAACAGGGTCTGTGCATTTTAACTTGAGGCTGTTCCCATCCCACCTCCTTTCTCTCCTGAGTGGACAGCAGCCCTGAAAAGCAAGCAGCCTCACAGTCAGTGGCCAGGACTGACCTTTGGAGCTCTATTAAAATTCCCAACTGCACAGCACTGTCAATATTTTGTCCAAACTAGCAACTCCCTGGAAAATCTCCATCCTCAGGATGTAGGGGCTATTTGACTTGACTCAGAGTTCAGCCCAGCAGGAGAAGAAAAAAAGAAAAGCCCTATCCCCAGGGCATTACCAACAAAAACAACAATCTACTGGCAAAATCTCAGCTGCCTAAGCCTATGGTGCAGTGAAGAAAAGCCTGGCCAAAACATAACAGGAAGTCCTGAGGAACTAGACAACCATAGTCAACTTTGAAAAGCTACAACATATTCTTGGGGATCCAGAAGACTGTGAACGTGCCTAGAAGGGAAACTACCTCATTCACATACTCAGTTCCCTTTTGCCTGACCTCAAGGCCCTGTGTCCTGTAAACTCCCTGAAGTTTGAAGGCATGCCTTCACACATAAATCCCCTTGACAAAGGCTGGAAGACATATAGACAAGATATTTAAGGAAATCTTATGACCAATCATTGGCTGACCCCTAAGTTATACTGCCTCAGGTATGCCCCCTAGGAAGCCAGGCTTAGAATAAGACCTTTAAAAATAAGAAAATAAAAGAACTTAATGGCAGGCACTGCAGGGAATACAGAATCTATAGCATTCATCCAGGAGAGTCACTAAACAAATGAGCATCAACAACAACAACAAAGAAAAAACTACAAACCCTTGGGGGGAGATAGATAATATAACAACTGTGGTACTACCTAAGTCCAGTTTTCAACAAAAAATTATAAAGCATGCAAGGAAAGAGGAGTATGCCACATACACATTTAAAAAAAAAAAAAAAACAGAAAACGTGCTGGAAGATCAATATCTAAGTTGACAAACACTATAAATCAGCTATTACAAATATGTTCAAAGACCTAAAGGAAACTAGCATTAAAGAATTAAAGGTAAGTATGGCAACTATGTCTCACTAAATAGAAAATACAAATAAAGAGATAAAGATTATTTTTAAAAATCAAACAGAAATTTTGGAGTTGAAAAGTACAGTAACTGAAATGAAAAATTCAATACAGGGCTGAACAACAGATTTGAGCCAGCAAAAGAATCAGCAAACGTGAATGTAGATCAAGTAAGAGTACACAGTCTGAGTTACAGAAAGAAAAATGAACAACCTCAGAGGCCTGTGGAGCCACCATCAAACACAACAACATATACATAAGGAGAGTCTTAAAAGGAGAAGAGAAAGAAAAGGGCACAGTAAATATCTGTAGAAATAATGGTGGAAACCACCCAAATTTGATGAAAAACATTAATCTGCTCATCTGAAAAGCTCAACAACTCCAAGTAGGATAAACTCATAGAGATCCACACTAAGACACATAGTCAAACTGTCAAAAAACAAAGAGAGATGCAACTCGTCACATACAAGAGAACCTCAATAAGATTACAGCTGACTTCTCATCAGAAACCATAGAGGCCGGAAGGGAGTGATGAAAGAAACAACAATGTCAAATCAAGAATTCTATATTGGCAAAGCTATCCTTCAAAAATGAAGACATTTAGACACCCCTAGATAAAGAAAAAGAGAATTCATCACTAGCAGTCCTGCCCTACAAGAAATACTAAATGGAACCCGTTGGGCTGAACCTGAGAAGACAACTAGACAGTAACTTGAACCTACACAAATAAGTAAAAAATACCAGTAAGACTGTAGATATATAAAATATGTTGCATGTGTTATTATTATGTAATGCCTCTTCTTTCCTGTCTGATTTAAAAGACTGCTGCATAAAGTAATAATTAGAAACTTGTGTTCATGGGGTGATAATATATATAAAAATAAATTTGTATAACAATAGCACAAAGTAGGGAGAGCAAAGTTGTCATATGCCCTAGGAATTAAGGTTTTTTAAAGATAATATGCTAATTGTAATCCCCAGTGCAACCACTATGAAAAGAATTCAAAAAATATATAACAAAAGAAACAACTAGGGAATTAAAATGATATACTAGAAAACATTTAACAAAAGAAAGCAGCAATGAAAGAATAGAAGAGTTAAAAAGACATGACATATAGAAAACAAATAGCAAATGGCAGACCTAAATCCTACCTTATTAGTAATTACAGTAAATGTAAATGGAATAAACACTCCTATCAAAAGGCAGAATGGATAAGAAAATATGACCCACCTAGGTGCTATCTAAAAGAGACACACTTTAGATTCAAAGATACAAATAAGTTGAAAGTAAAAAGATGGGGGAGATTATACCTTGCAAAGAGTAACCAAAAGAGAGCTGGAATGTCCATTCTAACATCAGATAAAACTAGATGTTAAGACAAAAATTGTTACTGGAGACAAAGAAGGACATCTTATAATGACAATAAAAAGTATCTCCATAGGAAGTTATAACAGCTATAAAGACATGCATCTAACAGCAGAGCCCCCAGAATACATGAAGAATTGAGGAGAGAAATCAATAATTCAACAATAAATAATTGGAGACTTTAATACCTCACTTTCAATAGTGGATCAAACAACTAGGCAGAAGGTGAATAAGGAAAGAAAAAAATGACACTATAAACCAACTAAATGTAACAGACATGTACAGAACACTCCACCCAACAACAGCAGACTAAGCATTCTTCTCAAGCACACATGGAACATTCTCCAGGGTAGACCATATGCTAGGTCCATAAAACAAGCCTCAACAAATTTAAAAGTATTGAAGTCATCCCACTATGTTCCCCAAATATAATGGGATGATACTAGAGATCAGTAATAAGGGGCCGGCCCCATGGCAAGTGGTTAAGTTTATGCACTCCGCTTCAGCGGCCCAGGGTTTCACTGATTCGAATCCTGGGCGCGGACATGGCACCACTCATGAGGCCATGCTGAGGAGGCATCCCACATGCCACAGCTGGAAGGACTCACAACTAAAAATATACAACTATGCATCAGGGGGCTTTGGGGAGAAAAAGGAAAAAAAAAAGAAATCAGTAATAATTTAGAAATTCACAAATATGTGGAAATTAAACAACACACTCCTAAAAAACACACAAAGAAATCACAATGGAAACTAGAAAATACTTTAGGTACATGAAAACAAAAACACAATATACCGAAATGTATGGGATGCAGCTACAGCAGTTCTTAGAGGGAAATTTATTGCTGTAAATGCCTATATTCAGGAATGGGAACAATCTGAAATCAATAAGCAAACTAAACCCAAAGCAAGCAGAAGGAAGGAAATATGAGAGGAAATAAGTAGGGAATAGAAAAACAGAGAAAACCTGTTAAGCCAAAAGATTTTTTAAAGATTAACAAAATTTTACAAACCTTTAACTAGACTGACCAAGAAGAGGAGGAGACTCAAATTACTAAAAGCCAGAATGAAAGAGGAGACCACTACCAACCTTACAGATATAAAAAGGAAAATACACAAATGGCCAATAAGCACATGAAAAGAAGCTCAACATCATTAGTCATTAGGTAAATGCAAATAGAAGCCACAATGAGATACCAATTCACAACCACTAGAATGGCTATGATCAAAAAGACATGGTGCTAGCAAGGATGTGGAAAAACTGGAACCCTCATAGCTTACTGGGGGGAATTAGAATGGTGCGGCCATTTTAGAAAACATGAGTTGACACAAAACTTGTATGTGAGTGTTCACAGCAGTGTTATTCATAAAAAGACCACACATTGCATGGTTGCATTTATATGAAGCTCCAGAATAGGCAAATCCAGAGAGAAAGTAGATGAGTGGTTACCTACAGCTAGAAGGGTACAGGTTAGAAATAGGAGTAACTGCTAGTGGGTATAGGGTTTCTTTTTTGGAGCGATGAAAATGTTCTAAAATTTTATTGTGGTTATGGCTCAGCAACTTTTTGAAAATACTCAAAACCACTTAACTGCACCCTTTAGATGGGTGATGTTTATGGTGTGTGAACTATATCTCAATAAAGCTGTTTTCTTTAAAAAGTAAATCTTTAATGTTACTGAACTGGACATTTCATTTCACATTTTTATCTTTAAAGAATAAGTTCTAGCACATACATTTTTAACATTTTATCATTTTAATATTTGATGAGAGCAATGTTTCCAAAGATTTCTTCTTCCTTTTTTTTTTTTTAAATAAATTTAGCTGGACAACTCAGCCAGTCGGCACATTTAGCTCTCCAGCTGCCATACAGTGTACTTGGGTTAGGTCGAAGTGCAAATTTTCTTGATCATCTTTATGTTGGTATTCCCCGTCCATCTGGAGAGAAGGTGAGTAAAAATTTGTATACAATTAATCTGTGTGTTAATATTAACTATTGAAATATTTTGATTCAATAATTTGAGTTCAAATACAGTAGCTCCCCCTTATCTGCAGTTCACTTTCCGCAGTTTCAGTTACTTAAGGTCAGCTGTGGTCCGGAAGCAGATGATCCTCCCCCTGACGTATAGTCAGAGGTCAGTAGTGGCCTCATACTACACTGTCACAGTCCCACGTCACTCACCTCACCTCCTCTCACCACGCAGGCATTTTATCATCTCACGTCATCACAAGAAGCAGAAGGGTGAGTACAGGTCAATAAGTTATTTAGCGAGAGGCCACATTCACATAACTTTTATTGCAGTGTATTGTTATAATTGTTCATTTTATTATTAGTTATTGTTGTTAATCTCTAACTGTGCCTAATTTATAAATTAAACTTTATCACAGGTAAGTATGTATAGGAAAAACATACTTTATACAGGTTTAGTACTATCCATGCCCCTTATCCACTGGAGGTCTTGAAAAGTATCTCCCACAGATAAGGGGGGACTACTGTAATGCAATTTTTTTAGGCCCTTTAAAGAATTTTTTAAAAATGATTGGTAGTGACCTATCCAAGCCTGTCTTACATACAGCACATCAAAATTTGAAGATATAGTTTCCACACCTCTCCCATACATCTCACCACTTCCTATCCCTCTTTCCTGCTTTTCCTCCTCATTTTCACCATCTAATATACTATAAATTATTTATCATCAGACTCCCCCCCTCAACTTGAATTTTAGCTCCAAGCAGCATTTGTAAATAGCACTTTGCACAGTGCCTGCTGCATAAGTGTTCTATAAATATTTGTTGAATTAATGAGTCCATGAGACAGAAATATACTCCTTCCCTGAAAAGATCAAAAAATTTTTGCCGAGAGGGCACAGGAGTCCTATTTTGGGCTTATTATATGGAAATTTAATTTAATCCATACATAGGATTTTAGTTAATCAAAGAGTACTTAAGTTTTTCTTTATTTAGAATAATGATTGTTTTGAAAGCGTACTGATGTAAAATGTTCTTAAATTCTTTTTCTAGTCTATACGAAAACAGGAGTGGACTGCAATCATTCCAAATTCCCAGCTAATTGTCATTCCATATCCTCACAACGTTCCTCGAAGGTAATACCCTTGCTTGAACTGAATTTGGCAGAAATCTTGTCAACTCTGAATCATAGACACAGTTACATCTTTTAAAAACTCTTATTCCTGGGCCGGCCCAGTGGCATAGTGGTTAAGTTCACACCCTCCACTTCGGTGGCCCAGGGTTCACCGGTTCTGATCCTGGGCATGGACCTACACACCACTTATCAAGCCATGCTATGGCAGGCATCCCATGTATAACATAGAGAAAGATGGGCAGGATGTTAGCTCAGGGCCAAATCTTCCTCAGCAGAAAGAGGAGGCTTGGTGGCGGATGTTAGCTCAGGGCTAAGCTTCCTAAAAGAAAAAAAACAAACTTTTTCCCATGAGTGCCATCACTTAATTTGCTTAAAGCAAACTTTAACATACCTACACAGAAGGTCCCTGGCATTTTTCATGAATAAATTAAACCTTATTGGAACAACAAGAGGTTAACTAATTAGGGATTTATTCCTATTCCACTTAAATAAACTGGTCTTCAGTTTGCTAGCTATAAATTCTAAAATTTCAGGGTGCTAAATTTTTTAATAAGCATCAATCTTTTTAATAAATGCTTTGAGAAGTAGTATATCTCCCACAATGGTTAGGCAAAAATTTTGGAGTCAAACAGACATAGGCTAGAAACTCCGATCCACTGCTGACTAACTGAGATTGGCAGCTAGTCCTTTGTCCTCTCTGAGGGTCAATTTCTGCATCTGTAAAATGGAAGAAAAAACACCTACATTAGAAGGATGAAGATGCAATACAGTGCCCAGCATGTAGGAAGTTTTCAGTGAATGGTAGGGTTTTTTTATCATTTTTAGCAGAATATGTTCCTTTCATAATATAGCATTTAACTCTAAATCCTTAATTTATCTTTGTTCTTTTTCTTGAAGTTACTAGAGTGATTCTATCTTTTTTAAAAAAAATAGGTGATGAAGATATTCACTAAAATTTAAAATCATTGGGAAGACTATAACTTGTTCTTAAGGCTAGTCTGATAGCAATATGAAAAAATAACCAAAGAGAAACAGTGTAATCCATCTCTGAATATGTAACCAGTGGGGTCCTACTTTTTACATTTCTTCTCAAAATACAGACTGTATTGTTTTTATTAAATTTTTAGTTGGGGTGTATTCGGTGGTTTGCTAGAACCAGCTCAAGCCACCTCAAGACCTAACTGTATGCATCTCTTTCCAACTCTGTTGAGTGAGTCACATTAAAATCAGCTATGATGCGAGTATTTACACTGTGAAAATTGGCAAGTGCCAATCAGGGCTTCCCCACCCTCTCAACACCCCCCCCCCCCTCCGAGAGCCAGTTTACCAGTACACCACTGGATGTGTTTCATGGTGGATTTCTGGGCTGTAGAGCCAAACTACTTAAGGAAACAACTTTCTTAAGCATTATGCTCATTATGCTGGAAATAAGATAACATCAATAGAAACACCTACAGTCCGAGTTCAGATTGTTTTAATGAGTCTGTATTGTGTGTTTGTTAGTTTTCTATACATGAAATTTATAACAAAACTAGAAAATCTGTACCATAAGTAGGAAACTATATAAATTATGATGCTTCTGTGTGGAGTAATATCATGACCTACCAGGACAATATCTTAAAATAGAGTGGTAAGCAAAAGACAGTAAAGGGAAAATGCATTTAGAGTATGCATAGTAAGCACCCATTTATGGTTTTAAAAAGAAGATATCTGTGTATGTATGTTTACATATGTATAAAATATCTCTGGAAGGACGTGCAAGAAACTGTTAAGAATGACTGCTTTCTGAGTAAGAAACTGAGGATTGGGCTTTTGCCCAATTTTTTTTCTTACCAAAATTCCTATATGCATGGGTTTAATTAATTTAAAAAGTAGAACCACCAAAAATACTCATGAAAAAACTTTTTTTTAAGTATGAAGGTACTGAGAATAACTAACCTCAACTTTAATTAACAGTATTTGTTTTCTTACTCTTGAAATTCTGAAAATTCTGTTATAGCTTTCTTCTATAATCTTAATATTTTTCATGTTTCTCTTGCTTTTTCTGAAGAAATATTCTTTTCAAATTTACGTATGTAATAAAAACCCAAATTGATTTTAGGTTGAGGTGTATTTTGAGATCTATTGACTAGGGGCTAATTTATGGATCAATAAATTTTTATTATCCCAAAATAAGTCAATTGCTACTTGGTAGTCATCAGAATGATCTTACCTTTATTAAACTTTTAAAATGGAAATATATCCATTATTTATTTTCAGAGAGAACAAAAACTTCTTTGTGTAGACCACCTGCAGTGTTGGGGATGCAGACCTCAGTTTTAGGCTTGTCAGGGTTTGTAGGAGCTATATCATGTGGACTGTTTGAGAAAAAGAGCTAGTCCTACTTATGCTAAAGTCTGTATGTTGCCATTAACACTGAGGGACTAAAAGTGATTTTGTAAGAAGTTACATCATCACTGTAGTATGTAAACCCTACAACATGACAAAGAAATGGTAGAAGTTTTGCACAAACCATCTGTCTACACCCACTTGGACATATGGTCGTTTTCATTGGTCAAAATACATATGTGAACAGGGGTAAAAAATAAGCCAATTATAGAAACCTTACCAAAATCTTGTGATTACATAGCCTTAGAGTTCAAGGTTTCAAACTCAGCAAGTCAATCAAGATGTAAAAACAATGTCTAAGATTACCCAAAGTACCCTTGATAGGTTTACTTAAGAATAATCCTCACACAGGATCAATGAAAAATATTGAAGCATCTCATCAAAAATTCTATTTCAGTTCTCTGGGTAAAATGTGAACTCTGCAGGATCATCAATATTTTTAGCCCTATCTAAGTTTAATTGCCTTTTTATTTATAATGAATAGATGGGCGAATGAATTAATGAATGAATTGATTGATTCTTTAGTAAGCTGTTTTGCTTTTTGATCTCAGTAAAATTTTGTTATTTATAAGTTAAAATGTGTAATTTCAGCTCTTCTGTTTTCATCTACAGCTGGAGTGCCAAACTGTATCTTACACCAAGTAACATTGTTCTACTTACTGCTATAGCTCTCATCGGTGTCTGTGTTTTCATCTTGGCAATAATTGGCATTCTACATTGGCAGGAAAAGGTTTGTTCATTTAAATGGAACATTAGCTTTGGTTAATTTATAATAGTAATAGATTGCTCTTTAAAAACTTTATTTTAAACTTTCTCACATGACCAAGAGTTTCTGATTTTTCAAGTTCTGTCCATAGTGTCATCTTATAGATGATAATTTCTTTTACCCTTTTAAGTTACTAAAGTCTCAGCAATTCATACAAATCATAAGAGAAGACTATTTTAAAACTCTCATGTTGTTCATTAGTAATAAAGTGATCCCCCAAAAATCACCAGGTATATAGAAAAACTTAATTAGAAACAATTTCATAATAGCTTGGAAAATAATCATTTTTTTAAATGAGCCTCTGTTCATGTCACTCATAGAGCCATGGACACTTTTTTCCAGGAATAGCACCTATCTCTTTATAAAGAATTAGAGCACAGAGAGGTTAAATGATTTTCTCAAGGTTTAGGTTGGAAGTAATAACTAAAGTAAAAAACGTCTTTTCCGTCTATCGAGTATTCTTGCACTAAACTAAACTGATTTCTGTTCTTTAGTGTAACACCCTAAATGATAATTAAAGACAAAATTCCAAAAATGTAGATTTTTTATACAATGTTTATGAGAAAAAGAAGCTACTACATAAATTTATCAGCAGTTTAGATATAAATTGAAAAAGCTAATTTCTATTTGTATATGAACATATATTAAGTACATAACTAGTAGGTTCCAACAAGGTTCCCTAAAAAAGACTTCTTTGTGTCCCAAAGGTTTTCTTTTTTTGTACCTACTCTCTTTGGATTGTCATGCCAATCATCATCATTTTTTGTTAACTAAAATTACTGTCTGTTTTATCTTAGCTGTCGTAACTCATGAAAAAGAGAACATGTTAATTGTTCTGATAAATGTTCATAGGTTTGTCTCTCCAAAAAAATTGCTCCTTTACATATCAAAATGAGGACATAAAGTTACATATTCACTTACTTTTAAGATGGCAACTTAAGAGATAAGCTCAGACCCTACAGACTTTGTAGAGAAGTGTCAGGACGTAGTCTGGAACATTACATAGCTCTAGACCTAGGAAGGAAAGGAAACTAATTCATTAACTTCTCAGGGGATCTGATTACAGTATAAACATAACAACAATAATGATGCAGTGGCTAAAGATTAAAGTTTTCATTACAAATATGGATTGGACCGTGTAAACTGCCTCCCCTGTGGTGCTGAGTTTCTGTCTCTCTGACCGCTTCTCTTTCACCTGCGCTGTCTGCTCCTTTCTGCCATTCCCCATCCACAGGGTCTGCCCTAGGCCCTCTTCTTTCTGCACTTTCTCTGCCGATTTTATCTAAAATCATGGCTTCAGGTATTACCTCAAATATCCCCAGCCCTCATCTCTCTCTAAAAGTCTCTTCCCCCATTTCCAACTGTCGCCAAACGGCTCTACCTGGATCACGGACAAGCACCTTAAAACCCGTACAGTGCTGTGTCCCTTAGCGACAAGGATATGTTCTGAGGAATACGTTGTTAGGCGATTTCATCGTCGTGTGAACATCATAGCGTGTATGTACGCAAACCTAGATAGTACAGCCTACTTCATACCCAGGCTTTACAGACTCACCTTATGGGACCATCATCGTACATGCAGTCCATCGTTGACCGAAACGTCATTATGTGGTGCATGACTATTCTAAAGCTCCGTCTCTCTTCTTTCTTCCTTTCCTACAAGATTCAATCAGTTGCCATATTGATTCTGCTCCCTACGAATCTCTGCAGCTGCCTCCACTTCTTCTTCCTACTGCCAGTGCTTGAAGCTCAGCTCCTTGTGTCCTACCTGGTCTCGCTGATTCCGTTCTCTCTTCTCTCCCTTCCATTTAGCACAGTGCTGCCAGATTACTCATCAATAAGATTAGACTTAATCCTGTCACTCCTCTGCTCAGAAACCTTTCATGACTACCACTCCTAATTAGTGTAAGCTGCTTGGCCTCGCCTTCCTGGACTCCCATGGGACTCCACCATGCACCTTTCCCACCTTGTTTCTTCCCAGTTGCTTTCACATGTGCCGCGCTCCTGCCGGACTCCCCGTGATTGCTCCTGTTCTACCCCAGCTTGGAATGAATGCCTCTGTCTCCATTTCCATAAATACTATCTTTTCAAAGCTTTCCCTTTCCTCACCCCAACCTAGAAATAATCTTTCTCTCAGAATATTGGTAACATTCTTCACTTTTTTATCCCAAAACACAGTTATTCAGTATGTTCTGCTTTGTCCTTTCTAGGGTTTAAGTTCCTTGAGAACAAGATACAAAACAGGTTTTTCTAAGTCCCTCAAAATACCAAGTGCAGTACTTTGCTGGTAGCAGAGGGTCAATAAATATCTGCTAAATCAATAGCTTAACCAAAAATAATTAATGTACTTTAATATAATTCACTTAGACTTGTTTATTAACTAATGGGGAAAATGTATTGTTGATTCCATCCTTACAGAGTCTAATGTTTACTCCTACTTTCACATAAATAATAAATGACAACAAACTAAGTATTTAAGGAACATTTCTTGTTGGTTTTTAAATTCAATTTAGTGGATCATTAGTTATAAAATAGCTACTGTAAACTACAAAAATATTTCATAAGATTATTGCATAATAAAATCACACCTTTAATCTATTAATTGCTGAGGGCTTTTTTTTAATTAGCCACTTTATATTTCAGAAATGAGTCTTTTCTTGACATTTTCCTATCATTTATAAACTAGTCTCAAATTCTTTTTCAGAAAGCAGATGATAGAGAAAAACGACAAGAAGCCCATCGGTTTCATTTTGATGCCATGTGACTTGCCTTAACTATCATATAAAGGCAACAGAACAGCTATTTGCTTGATTAACTGAAATACTAATTTGGATTATAGAAGAAAGTAGGAGATTTTGAATATTATTTATAAATGATGCATCTCTTGGTAATTATTGGAAAGTATTCAAATAAATATGGTCTGAATATGTCACAAGGTCTTTTTGTAAAGCACTTTGTATATAATAACTTGGGTTCTTTATTCACTTGTGCTGTGCATTTGTGTTCCTTTGTGGAATGTGTTGCATGTTCTCAGGTGTTCATGTATTTATAATCTTATTAGAATAATGATGTTGGGGAAAGACGTGTGAATAAAAATATTTAAATGAGCAGGGTCTCTTGTGTTCCGCTGGAATTGGTCTTGCTTCTTATTCTAACGATGCCAATTATAATTCTGTGAATGTACCACAGAGCTACTGATTTCCTCTTGGCCGTCGCAGGTCGGGGGCGCTCGCGGGGGGCACACGACGTAGTGATTGGGTGCGCTGGCTTTGGGATGGCAGTCAGGCAGACTCGCCTTACACTCCTGGTTCCACCACTTAAAAGCTGTTTGAACTTAGCTAAGTGCTTAACCTCTGTATGCCTCCATTTTCTTGTTTATAAACAGAGTTAACACTACTACTCGAGTTATTGCAAACATTAAATGGGATGATGTATGTAAAGTGCTTAGCTTGGTGTCTAGCACAAAGTAAGTGCTCAATAAGTGGTAGCTGTCATCTATTACTATTTTAGATAATTTTTGTACAGACTTCTAGAACTAATTGTCAAAATATATAGACTCGATAGAATTTTATTTTCAGGCGTAAGGAAATAATGTTCTTTGGAAAGCCTAAATTCTCGGTGGTTGACATCTTATATAAAGATTTATTACTTGTTCATAACTAAAAATTATAGTGCCCTCTAAGAATTAATGTGCCCTAAAATTTTCATTTGAGCACTGATGCTTACCATGTGGTGATGAAGAACATTTGATTTCTGGAGAGGAAACTGCTTTGGATAGCACTGGGAGTACAGATGCTCAATCACACTTGCATTCTTCAGAGCTTGCAGGAGTCTCTGATTTACATTCAGACTTCAATGCAAATTTTTGTGAACTTCACCTCACCAAAAAGTTACTTTAAGACTTCATCTAAGATCTGGAAAACAGCTTATATATCAGTGTTAATAATTTTCTAATATGCAAATGGCATGTGATAGCTATAAACTACAAAAACTTCTCAGAGAACATTTAATCTTGTTGTTCATGTTAGTTTTTCTTTACAGTTCGCTGAGAATGGCGTGTATAAGTGGTTTACTCTGTGTATCTGAGCATGTTAATATGTCTTCTGAATAAATACTCTGTATTGGAACCAGGTATTCTGGTGAGTCTGTAAATCGTTATTTTGGAGCATGAAGAGGCCTTAGAGAATCCAAGGTCTAAGTCACTTCTCTGGACTGTGAGACAAGTAAAGTGACTTGCCGTTGCCTCCTTGTGAGCAGGGCAAGATTCCTGACCACCGCGCTTAGACTCACTACACAGTTATCCACCCGCGCACTGTGCCGGGCCCTGTTCCACACTGTTCCTAAAGATAGTTAGGGTTAGTGTCTCTCAGCTGACAATAGCATGAGTTTTAAAACTCACTTGGAGTCAGGGTCTTCGAGGAGTAGTGCTATAGGCAAATAAAACGTTAATGACAATTGAAAATACAATTAGTGGTATTATACTATGTTTCTGCATCTTGATACTACCTCCAAATGCAACATTGATGTCATTTATTAAGGGGCAACAGGTGAAAAATATGTCACAACATTGAGAATGAAATAGAAAGACCTTTATATTAATTTTGAATATTTTAGTGGAAAAAGCACAAGACTTTGACATCAGACAAATCTGGATTCAAAGCCTAACCCTCCCATTTTGTTACTTTTAGTCACTTTCCTTCTTTGAGCTTTGGTTTCTTCATCTGTAAAAGAAGTACCGTGAGTGATACCTTCCTTTAAGGATGTTTTGAGTCTTAAATAGCTACGTGTACACAGAAGGTGCTTGATTAAGTGCTGGTTCTTTTCTTCCCTCCCATTTCCCACTGCAGTGACAACAGTAACTTAACATTTTCTGACTCTCTTCCACTGATCTATACTTCTATAATCCTCCTTCTTTGGGGAACAAGGAGGACTAATTAAGACTTAACTTTGAAGATAAAAATTATGGTATTTGTAAATACTATAAATACATTGTTGGTAAGACACCATTTATTTGGACTAGCCTTTTATATTTCTCCATCTACCACCCAAAAATCTTTATGTATTTTCCGAAACTTAATTCCCAAAATAGTTTCTCACTCCTAGAAGGCCTCAAAATTAAAGGTTACAACTTTTAAACATACTTTCCTTACCATTCCCACTCTTAGTAAGGAAAGATAGGGCCCTATTATGGGTAGAGATACCTAGAGATGCACCCTCAGATTATTGAGCATCTTTACAAGTCTGTGAAGAGCATCTCTACTCGGGCTGTGGTTACTAAAAGGAAAAGGATCTTGGCTTCATAGCGTTTTCATGGAGAGAAATGCTACAGCAAAATGTTTCAAAATATAGGAAAAATAAGATCGATAAGATTACATAATAAATCTTAGATTTATACAAGGGTCCAGTGGATACATATGGTAATTGCAAGAGAGAATGAGTTTTATTCCATATTTTAAAAAATAATTTTCCTTTTGTTCTTTAGAAGACCTCTAAGAAATAATAAAAGTCAGGACATATTAATCCTTACAAATAGCTAGAACTACTCAAAAAAGAAACTCAAAAACTTGAATTGTGTCCGGCAGACCCTGATGGTACACCAAGTATTAAGCTAGGATACTTAAGGGCTAACTCCTCAGGGTGAAGGTGACCTGAAAGTTAAGCAGCCTTTGTGATGACTTGCAGCCTGGCTTTATGTCCCCTGGCCAGGCGATGGAGTCTTTATTAGTGTTTATCTTTAAAGACTAATAAAACAGATAATAGATTACGGAGTGCTGTTGATCAACACCAGCATAGAAGAAGGGAAGGAAGGAATATTGGGCAGGGAGAGAAATTGAGTTGTGATCCATTCTCAGTGGAATGCCTCATACAACCCTATGTTGAATTTTGAGATAGAATGACCTCTCCTATCTCCTAACCTGTCTCAAGTTAGGGTAAGAAGACTAGGCCTGTGTACCCCCAAGTTAATCACTTAAATGGCTGCCAGCTGCCCCAAGAGCCTCTATCAAGAAAAAGAAAACAAGCACAAATAACCAATACCAGAAACGAAAAAGGAGAGAGAACTACAGATAATGTATATATAAAACAAAAACTGGAAGACGTTAATTTTAATACCAATGAATTTGAAAGTTTAACAAAATAGACCAATTCCTATGAAAACATCATTAAAACACTCAAATAGAAAACCTGATTACTCCTCTGGTAGATGCTGTGATGCAGTGTCCAGATCCTCCTTCAGGAATAAAGGATTTCTCCTAATTTCTGGGAGTGCCTTCAGTAATCAGCTGTCATCCCCCTTTGGAGATTGTCTCAACTGAACAGAGCAGACTCACCCAAGATCACTCTGCTCTTCTTGACATAAAAATCCTAAATGCGTATAAACTACATAAAGCAAAAACAGACCTGTAAGGAGAAATAGACACACCCACAATTTAGGTTGGAAGTGGCAATACTCTTCTACAGTGACTGACAGAAAAAGTAGGCAGAAAATCAGAAGGCTTAGCAATGAAAAGCACAGTCAATCAACCTAACCTAATGGGTATGTATAAAATGCTCCAACCAACAACAGTGAAATACAGGTCTCATTAAGTGTACATGGAACATTCACCAAGACAGACAGTATTCTGGGCCATAAAGCAAACCTGACCAAATGTAAGAGAGTAAAAATGATACAAAGATTTTCAGACTAAAATAGAACTAAACTAGAAAGATACCTGGAAAGTATCCAAATATTTGGAAATTAATGTACTTTTAAATAACCTTGGGGTCAATGAGGAACTCTCAAAGGAAATTTTAAAATATTTTTAACCAAATAAAAGTTAAAATGCAACATAAAATTTGTAGGAGACAGAGAGCAGTTCTTCGTGGAAATTTATAGCGTTGAATGCATATACTAACAAACAAGAAAGATCTAAAATCAGGAACCTAAACTCTGACCTTAGTCAACTAGAAAAAAGATCACAGCAAACCTAAAGCAAACAAAATACAGAAGGAAATGATTAGAGCAGAAATCAATGAAATAAAAAGGTGGCTC
Organism: Equus caballus; assembly: GCF_041296265.1. Lineage (NCBI taxonomy): Eukaryota > Metazoa > Chordata > Mammalia > Perissodactyla > Equidae > Equus > Equus caballus. The sequence goes on along the minus strand of NC_091686.1, from coordinate 608,822 downwards.
TTCGAAAAGATTGATAGATAATATGGATAGACCTCTAACTAAGCTGACCAGGAAATAAAAAGAATAGACATAAATAACCAATATAATGAATGAAAGAGAAGACATCATTACTGATCCCACAGACATTAAAGGGACAAGAAGGGAACGCTATGAACAAATCTATGCCCATGAGTTCAGTAAGTTAGATTAAATGGATCAATTCCTTAAAAGATACAAACTACCAGAACTCACCCAAGAAGAAATCGATAAACCTTATCAACTTTTATCTTAAAAAATAAACCTTCCACAAAAGAAAACTCAATGGAACAGATGATTTCACTGACAGATTTTACTAACACTTAAGGAAGAAATAATACATACTAATATCTACACCGTCTGTTGAAGAAAAAGAAGAGGAAGGAACACCTCACAACTCCTTTTATAAGGTATTTCCCTAATACCAAAACCAGACAAGGAGGTTACAAGAAAATAAAACAACAGGCCAATATCCCTTATAACATGGATGCAAAAATCCTCAATAAAACATTAGCAAATTGTATCTGGAAAAATATAAAAAGATATCCTGATCAAGTGGGTGTCATCCCAGAATGCAAGACTAGTTCACTATCTGTAGGAAAAAAAGTAATATAATTCACCATATTAATAAATCAGAAAAACCATCTTATCCTCTCAATAGACACAGAAAGATAATTTGACAAGATCTAACATCATTCCTGATTTTTTAAAAAAATCTAAGCAAACTATGAATAGAACTCCCTTAACCTAATAAAGGGCATTTACAAAAAATCTACAGCTATCACAACATACTTAGTGGTGAGAGACTGAATGGTTTCCCCCTGAAATTAGGCACAAAGCAATGATGTCCTCTCCCACTGATACTTTTCAACATAGTACTGGCAACCTTTTTTTTTCTTCTTCTTCCCAAAGCCACACAGTACATCACTGTACATTCCAGTTGCAGGTCCTTCTGGTTGTGCTATGTGGGACCCCGCCTCAGCATGGCCTGATCCAAAAAATGAAATTCTTATGTAGAAATATAACAAAGCATGCATAGGATCTGTATGCTGAAAACTAAAAATGCTAACAACAGAACTCAAGGAAGACTTAGATGGAAAGACACTGTGTTCATGGATTGGAAAATGCAACCTAGTAAAGATGTAAAACTCCCCAAAGTGATCTATAGATTTAATACTGTTCCGACCAAAATCCCAACAGTATTTTTTGTGGACATAAACAAGATTATGTATATGAAAGAGTAAAGAAACTAGAGCTTAATTTTGAAAAAGAAGGCAAAGTTGGAGGAATCAAACTACCTGATTTTAAGACTTATTGTAATGCTATAGTAATCAAGATAGTGTGATGTTGGCAAAAAGATAAACAAATAGATCAATGGAACAAAATAGAGTCCAGGAAAAAACCCACAAAAATATAGCTATTTGATTTTTGACAAAGGTGTAAAAGTGATTCAGTGGAAGACGGTCTTTTCAACAAACAGTGTTAGAACAAGCGGTCATCCATATGCAAAGAAAAAAAAGAACCTTGACCTAAACCTCGTACCTTATACAATAATTAACTCAGAGTGGATCATAAACTTAAATGTAAAATGTAGAATTATAAAACTTTTAGAAGAAAACACAAGAGAACATCTTCACGAACTGGGCAGAGTTCTTAGAAATGACACCAAAAGTATGATCCATAAGAAAATATTGATAAATTTGACTTCATCTAAATTAAACACATTTTCTTTGCCAAAAGCACTTTCAAGAGAATGAAAGCAAGCTACATATGCAAAGAAAATATTTGCAAATCACATATCCAACAATGGACTTGTATCCAGAATGTATAAAGAACTCTTAAAACTCAACAATACGTAAACAAATAACGCAATTTAAAAGTGGGCAAGAACTTGGGCATTTCACCACAGAAGACATACAAATGGCAACTAAGCACATGAAAAGATATTCAACATCATTAACCATTAGGGAAATGAATACTAAAGTCATGAAAAGATACCACTACCACACCTATTACATACATATTGTAAAAGCTAAAACAAAAAATACTGACAATTCCAAGTGCTAACAAGGATGAAGAACAATTGGGATTCTCATATATTCCTAGTAGGTATACAAAATGGTGAAGCCACATTGGAGAACAGTTTGGTAGTTTCTAAAATCAATTTCATTTTTACGTATAAGCAAATCAGTTACAAAATGGACTTAGATTAACACTATAACAGCATCAAATAAAGTCAAGTACCTAGGAATCAATATAACACAAGATACACCACATCTCTGTGGGGTAAATTATAAAACTTGCCTGAGAAACATTAAAGAAATCTTCAATAAATGCATATGTATACCATGTTCATAGATAGAAGGACTAAATATTGTAAAGATGTCAAATCTTCCCCAACTCCACTCAATATGCAATGGGTTTTTGTTGTTATTGTTGCTGAACTTGATAAGCTGTTTCTAAAACATATATGGAAATACAAAGGACCAAGAATAGCCAAGACGAGCTTGAAAAAGAACAAGAACTTGCTCTGTCAGATATCAAAACGATATAAAGTTACAATGATTAGTGTAGTATTAGGGAAAAGACAGGTGGATGTGAAATGCAAATGTATAAGCTTTTAGTATTTAATATACATAAATAACTTCATGATCAAGTCACAGGTACACTAATCCCTAAAGGAAACTTTTGATGTATTGGAGTACATTAAAATTAATAACTTCTGTTCATCACAGACACTCTTAAAAGGGTGAAGAGACAAACCATAAAATGAAAGAAAATATTTTCCATACGTATAACCGAGTAGTACCCAAAATAGAGAAATTCTACAAAATGATTTAAGAAGACAGACTGGTAAAAAAATGGGCAAAAGTTTTGAATAGGTCATCCACAAAAAGAGGAAATTCAAGTAGCCAATAAACATATAACAAGGTGTTCAAACTAATTAGTAAGGAAAGTGCAAATTAAAACCTCACCACACACCCGCTAGCTTCACACACGGTGTTAACAGCTGACAATAACGAATGTTGGCGTAGATGTGGAGCAAGGGAAGTCTCACACTCTGGGCGGGACTTCATAAAAAGGGGTATAATTGCTTTATAAGCAGTGGTTGCTTTTACTTTTATTTATTGCAGTTGAAGATACGGATATTTTCATTCCACACAGCAATTCTACTCTTAATAGAAATTCTTGCACATGTATACCAGGATCTAGGTATAAATATAGCAGCAATGTTCCTAATGGCCAAAAGCTACAAATGCCTAAACGTCCATCTACATGGATTTTTAGACAATGAAATACTACACAGCCATGACATTTAATGAAGGAGAGCTATACATAACAACACAGATTAATTTTCCAAAAGTAAGCAGAAAGCAAGATACAAGCGAATACATACACCATGATTCTATTCATTTAAAGTTCAAAAATAGGAAAAACTATATTGTTTAAAGATGCATTTAGAGGTGGAAAACTATAAAGAAAAGGGAGGAAATGATGAAAGTCAGAATAATGATGAACTCTAGGGAACTGAGAAAAAATTATGACCAGGCACAAGCACGTGGCGGCTTCCAGGTGTAGATGAAGTCTTATTTCTTGATCTGGGTGGTATTTACATGGCACTCAGCATTATAAACAAACTGTACATTCATATTTATTTTAGGCACTTTTTCAAATATGTATTATATTTCACAATTTTTTAAAGATCCTATCAAAGTTTCCCAAAGATCTCTTTGTAGATCACATATCTAGAAATATGTTTGCATCACAAATCTTAGATTATATATTTTATAATGCAAAAAAAAGTTTGAGATTTGGTGCTAATAATCGCAATAATTTAGACACACGTTCCTTACAAATATGAGAATTTAACATGGACATGTAGTTGAAAATATGCATTCTACTGACACTGGTAATAATAGCATAGGTATATCAAGCAGCACAGATATTCACAGTCCGTCTAGCTCTTAAGTTGAACATATAAGAAAGTTCTATTATCTAGTAAACATTACCAAATAACCAAGTCAAGAATTTTACACTTTAATCTTATGGTTTCATATTGTACCAATAAACAAGCATTCATTTCAGCTTGTAGTAAAGAGGTTTAAGCATAAAGGAAACATCTGCTTTCAAAATGGGATTGGGGCTTTGTAGGGCCTGGGCCTTGCTTGCTCAGCAGAAACCCCCGGGCCCGTTGCAACCATGTGTCCTTCTGGCCCCTTCTGGGCAGGCCGCCCAGCTGCGGGGATTTCTGACAATCTGGGCCCGGCCAGCCCGGACCCTCCCTAACCCCACAAGAATAACAGCACGCCTTACAGGGACGCAGGGCCCTCCATGTGAGCTACTGTTCTGGGAACGCTGGTCGTACCAAGGACAGCCCTTTGGCCAGTGTGCAGCTTGGTTCCTCTGCCTACTTACGCAAGCTTCTCTCCGCCGGTTCCGGGCGGACGCGTTCTTCCATCCAGCCGGTGGCCGCTGCACTCGCTCTAGTATGTAGGGCCCAATAAACCCATACGCCTCGCTCGCAGTCTCCGGTTGTTTCTTCGGTCTCTCGGCGTGATATCCCCCTGCCCTAGCCCAGCTGGGCTTGCGGCCTAACAGGCTTTTAAGAAAAGCCCAACATACTGTTATATGTTAGCAATATTATTCTGAGAAATATAATCAGGACTTTTGTAAGTTTTTCACAATCAAATGAAAGTAACTGGATGCCAGAAATTTTCTTGATAAAGTTGAAATACTTTAGTACTGGTAGTAGGCAATCTTTCTTAAATATCTTTTTGCTTTGGAATTAGACTAAGCACAAATTTGGACACAAGTCTAGGTGACAGGGTTACTGAAAGAACTGGTTTTGACTCCCTGGAGGCAGTTCTTCTTCAATATCATTAACAGGAATAATTTTGGTTCATGGGTGTGTGGACTGAATTGTGTCCCCTCAAAGTCATATGTTGACGCTCTAACCCCCAGTGTGACTGTATTTGGGGACAGAACCTTTAAGGATGTAATTAAGGTTAAATGAGATGATAAGGGTGGGAACTTAATGCAATCTGATTGGTGTCCTTATAAGAAGAAGAGACATGAGCTGTTTGCACACACAGAGGAAGGGCCACCTGCAGACACAGCAAGAAGGCTGCAGTCTGCACGCCAGGAAGAGAGACCCCACGAGAAACCAACGCTGTCAGCATCCTGACCTTGGACCTCCAGCCTCCAGAACCGCGAGAAATAAATTCTACTGTTTAAGCCATCTCATTTGTGGTACCTTGTTATGGCAACCCAAGCAGGCTAGTACAATGAGTTAAAAAATTAAAAATTTTCCTCTTTTTCCTTTCCCGTGGCCCAGCGGTTAAGTTCTGCGCGCTCTGCTTCCTCCACCCCCGGGTTCGCTGGTTCAGATCCTGGGCGCCGACATGGCACCGCTCATCAGGCCATGCTACGGCAGCGTCCCACACAGCACAACTAGAAGGACCCACAACTAAAATATGCAGCTATGTACTGGGTGGGGGCTTTGGAGAGAAGAATATTTAGGGGGAAAAAAAAAGAAGAAAAAAAATCCCTTACAGTTGTATAGTAACAGTGAAACCTTCATACACTGAGATCCTATATGATTTTTTCACTCAATTTCACCATCATTGTAGCCATATCTGCACACAGTACAGAAAAAGCAGTGTGAGATCCCTATTTTACTGTACACCAGTTTGGCTGTGTGTGACTTCCTCTGTCTTCCTGCCTCATCTCTCCGTATGAGTCTGTTCGGGATGCCACAACAAACACCATAGACTGGGCGCATCCAGCAACATTTCCTCTCTCCGGGTCCTGGAGGATGAAGGTCCGGATCACGGCTCCAGCCGACTCCGCCCCTGGTGAGCGCTCTCTTCCGGTTTGCGAACCACGCCTTCTCACCGCTTCCTCACACGCGTTTGCTCCAAGCTCCCTCCCGGGCCTCTCTCCTTACAAGGACACTAATCCTATCAGATTAGGGCCCCACCCTTAAGGCTGCATTTACCCTCGAGGCTCCACCTCCAAATGCAGTCACACTGGGGCTTAGGAATTCAACATACAAATTCCGAGGGAACACAGCATTCAGTCCATAACAATCTCAACATAACAGCCTGCCTTCCTAGGCTATCGTTTAATAAGATGTTAGAGCTCTCAAACTCTAGCAAAAAAGACAGACAACAAAATCTGTTTGGTACATAAACACCGGGATAAAATGCATTTTAAATGATTCATTCTAACAGTAAGTCAATGCCACACACCATTCAAGCGCTGCAGAGGACTCAGAGAAAACCAGATTTCAACTACAGGAAGGATTCTGTGAGGAGGCAGAGACACCATCACGTCCGGAAGATCAGGCGGGAAGCAACAGAAGCGGGGTCCTCGTCACCTGGGAACCGCCAGGTAACCTGGGGACAGACCGGGAGTTACTGGGGGCTCTGCTGGGGGAAGAATCATTCAAACACAGAGCTCCCCAGCTGAGAGCTTTGCAAACTGCTTCCCTTTCGGTTTAGTTAACATATGGCCACACAGTAGTCTCAGCTATGATCTGTGCTTTACCACATTCCTTGAAAAATCTGCTCCAGACAATTACACCAGTACATCCAAAAGATAGGTGTCTTACAAGGGAGCCACAAAATGAACATCCCCAGTCTGCTCCTTGGGAAGCTGCTCCCCAGCCAACACACTAGAGGAGAAAAGACTTTCTAGGTTTCATCAAAACGGCACTGCCAATAAAAGCTACCAGGCTAACTGAAAAAGTGCTGCATATATACTATTTTTTTTTTTCTTTTTCTCCCCAAAGCCCCCCGGTACATAGTTGCATATTTTCAGTTGTGGGGCTTTCTGGTTGTGGCATGTGCGACGCCGCCTGGTGAGCGGTGCCATGTCCACACCAGGATCCGACCCTGCGAAACCCTGGGCCCCGAAGCGGAGCGCGGGAACCCGACCACTCGGCCCAGGGCCGCCCCCATATACACTTTCTGAATCCCTGCGGTTGCTCTAATCTCTCCTCTTTTATTATAGCCTCAACTCAACTGCCAGATTAATCTTCCCAGAACTCCACTGTTAAAACTATGCCTCCGGCCTCCTGAATTGCGCACAAACGCCTCTGCCTAGCGTTCAAGCGAGGGTCTCCACGGTCAAAGCCCCCATACTCAGGGTTGTCTCTACCTCCCACCAAAGACAGCATTTGCCCCAAGTGCGATGCCCGTCCCGGCTCCTTGCCTGGCGTGAAAGTTCGCCCGCCCTTGCTCCTCTCCACCCGCCGTCCACAGCCTTTCCATTCTTTGTGTCACCTCCTTCAGGAAGCTCTCTCTGATGACATCACACACACCGCTTCGATTCTTCAAGTCGACCACGCACTAGGAACCTATTACGTTCCGGAAGCTGAGCGGGCTCCTTCCTCGCAGCCCTTTTTGTGCACCATTGTGACTTAATTTAGTATTCTTGTTATTACTGTCCCAGCCTCCCAGCATGTCCCTTTATTATATTTGTGGAAATGCTTTGAATGTTTTATTTCCTAGTTGCTTCTTTTGTGCAATCTCGATTTAAATAGGTGATTTGTCCTTAGGAACCCAAAGACACACCTCTTTTATACCTCCCATCGTACATGGTAAAGGGTGAAATACGCTGATATTAATTGGTGTTAAACACGTTTTCACTTGTAAACCGTGTGAATACTTGCCTTTGTGCCTTTCTTGAAGGGATATAAGAAAAGGGAGGAGAGCTTCACATCCTGGAAGATTTGTTTTAGTTGCCTGACGTCCTTAGCTCAAGTTGTTAGACGAATATTTATGGGGTTCCTAGGACGGATCAAGCACCGCATATATGTTCTGTTACGGTAGGGCTTTGTCACGGATGCTCCCAGCACCTATCACCGTTTCTGCACACAGCTGACACTGAGTGAGCATGTGTTGAGTGACTCTGTCAATGCAGCCTCGTGCCCTCAGGCAGCTTCTGTGTGTGGGGGGGGGGGGGGGGGGGAGGCGGGATACAGATGATGCACAAACACGTGGATGAGCAAGGCGATTTCAGGGCGTGATAATCACCATGGAGAAAATGTAACAAGATCATTAATCCACATAGGACGCAGTGGTTTGCGATTTGGAGATTTTTATCCGCCGAGTCTAGCGACCACATCAGCAGGCTTAGTGGTGAAGAGGGCAGTCTCTGCAGGCAGATTCGTGGGTTCACAACGCTGCCTCCCGCACTCGCTGTGTGGCTCCGGGCAAATCACTCAAGCTTTCTGGCCTCGGTGTTTCCCCTTCTCCCGCAGCACCCACCGCACGCGGCGCGTCTGCGGTGAAAACGAGCAGATGGTCACGGGTCGGTGCCGTGCGCGCAGCCCCGGCAGCGCTGAAGCAGGGGCTCCCGGCCGCCGGGCGAGGGGGCGCGGGGCGCGCGGGGCGGCGCAGTGACCGGCGCCGAGGGCCCGGCAGGCCGAGGGGCGGCCGCCCCGTCAGTCCGCGAGAGCGCGCGGGGAGCCCCGGCCCGGCCCCTCCCTCAGGGCAGGCCTCGCGGGCTCGGCCCCGCGCCCCGCGCCCCCGGCCCGCCCCGCCCCCGGCCGCGGCCAGGCACCGCCCACCGGGGCGCGGGGCGGGGAGCTCGCCGGCGATTGGCCGGGAGGCGGCGCGGGGCGGGGCGGGCCGGGCGCGGCGCTCGCCGCTTAAATGGGCCGGGCGCCCGCGCCCGCCGCTTCGGGGGTCCCGCGGCCCGCGCTGCTCGGCCGGCCTGGTGGGCAGGCGGCGCCCGTCGGTGGCGGGCGTGGGCGCCGCGGCCCCGGAGCCCCGCGCGCGGAGGCGGCCTGCGGCGGGCGGCGGGCACGGAGCGGAGCTGAGGCCCCCGGCGAGCGCCGGGCCGCCCGGGAACATGGCCCTGGAGCAGCTCTGCGCGGCCCTCAAAGGTAAGCGCGCGGGGCCGCGGACGGCGCCCCCTGCGGGCCGAGGCGCGGCGCGCTGCCCGGCGCCTTTGTCTGCGCGGAGCCCGCGCCCTGGCCCCCGCGCTGCCGGCCTGCGGCTCCGCCGGCTGCCGGGCGCCGGGGACGGTCGGGCGGCGGCCCCGCGGCCCCCCGAGCTGCGCCCGCGCGCTGTCGCTTAGCATCCCGCTCGTCGCTCTGCAAAGTTGTGGGGTTCGCGCCAGCGGGGCGGAGGCTGGTCCTTGCACCGTTGGGTAACAGAGTCGTTGCACGCGAACAATGGGAGCCCCGGGAGGCGGCCTGCCCGCCCGGCCGGCTCCCACCTGCTGCGGCCGCCGAGGCTGCGGCACCACTGCGGGCGCCCGGCCCGGCCGGCGGCTCGGCTGCGCCCGGCGCTTCCCGGGACCGCAGCGGACCTGCGCTGGCGCCTCTCTCTTTCTGATTTGTTGTACCGGGAATTGAAACGGCTTGCCAAGTGCACAAAACCCAAAAATAGCGGCTTTGCATTCCAAGAGGTTATTTTAAATTAAAATTTATATACATCGATCATTAAGGTTGTGATACAAAGTTGCTTCCGAAACTCAGACTGAATAAATGCTTTTTTCAGTCCTCAGAGGAAAACAGCAGCACCAATAAAGGGCTTCCTTCCCCCGCCCCCACTGATTTAAATTGAAAACCGAATAGCTGCGTATTTGTAATGTAATTAAGTATTCTTTTTCATGTTGGGGAAGGAGTTAAGGCATTGTATTAGCTGTCGCATATCGCTTATCATTGTGTCTTGATATTTGTACAATGACAAATAGTGTTTTTTCTCCACTCCATGTTAACACTTTTTTCAAATTTGTTTTATTGGAAAATTCAGTATAATTTTGCTTTTAGTTGGACAAATTGTTTATTCTCCAGATAGTCCTAAATTCATAATTCGATTTCAGCAGTTTAAAATGTTTGACTACCCAACTGTGTACTTCTGTATACGGTTTGCGCTGAGGGAACCTGGGACTTTGTGGCTGGTGAATATTTCATAGTTCTCTCATAAATTCTTAGTCACTTCCTCATGATACTGTATTAAAATTTAAAACTCTGAAATTAATTTCGTAGTTTTTCCTATCTGTAACTTCTAATTGATACAGCCTTTCCTTGGAAATTAAGATTTTATTTTACTCTCTCAAAATAAACCATCTGCACAGTAGGATTTCCTATAGTGCCCCTTCTCTGGATTTTCTCCGTTGTTCTGATGGTCGTGTGGTTGTCGACATCACGACGACAGTTCATCCGAGTGGACCCCTGGGGACAAGGCCCGTGGACATGTGGCAGCTTCACCTGCACAACTTGGCGGCCCCGCGCCGGGTGGACAGAAGCTCCGACGCCCGTGCAGCGCGGTCCTCCGGCGCCGCCTCCGCCCGGTGGGCGCGCCTCCCGGGGAAGGGCCCTGGCGCTGGCCGAACCGCGGTGGAAACAATGTAGTATCTGGCTTTTCTTTTTTTCCTGTTACCCAGCCTACACTATTTTTACATGCGGGAGTATTTTTAAAGCTAAAACTAAATTGTTGTTGTTGTCGCCTTGCTAGAGAGAAAGTAAGCTATTTTTAAGTCTTTCAAGTTTGTGTGTATGTGCTTGTAAATATGGGGAATTTCCGGAGTGATTCAAGAAATTAACAAAAGTTGATTCTGAGAAGAGAATCTGGGAAACTGAAAGACAAGAAAGAAGGGGAGACTTACATTTCACTGCATACGCATTTGTATCACTTGATTTTTTTTAACCAGATGCCTGTGTTACCTATACAAAACTTAATATTTTTACATGTAAAAAAATATCTTTGAAAAAATACGCATTTTCCCCGTGCTGCCGTGCATCAAGGCATGAAAAGCTATCCCTTAGGTATCCTGGAAGGTGGGTTACTTGAACATCGAAAAGGTTCTTATCAGAAGCAGTCATTTATTATTTGCGTAGTCGTAGATATCACCTACCAAAAGCCTTGTCTGGAACATTACAGTCAGTTTCTACTAACACAAATCAGCCGTAATGAGTGTGTGCGACTTTAAGTACCAAGTACTTTTCTTTAGGATGCCGTGTATTCTTTTTGTTTTACTTCCAGCGGTGGAGAACAAAAGGCTGTTTAAACCTTTCATGTATTGTTAAAACTGAGTGATTCACTTTTAATTAAAAGTGTTTATGATCACTCCAGGTCTTATAAAATTTGACTTACCTTCTGTCAAAGTTAAGGAAGCATCATAGTCACACAAAAATATTACTTTAGGATTATAAACCTATTTTTTTTTAGTGTTCTTATTCATTCTGTGCACTGGCTTCAGGAGAATCCTATTATATTCAGTTACATTTAAATCTGTAAACTGTGGTCAAATTTATGGTGTAATAAAGCATAAATATCTCTTGCCTGTATATTTTAAAAATCTTATCTGAGACTGTGACAAATATTAATTCCTGTCTTTTATCCTTAAGCCTCATCCAAGAAAGTAAACTATACAGAAAAGGTATAATACTGAAAAGCTGTCCCTTTACTACTGAAGTTTCTTAACCCAGCCTTGTTAAAAATTAACTTTTTGGCTTTTTCTCCAGGAGTGGGAGGAAATGTTTTAATGCTGACAATTGAAAAGTCTGATTAAACAATGGTCTTATTACAGTAAATCCTCAACTAGAACCCCGTTTACGCTTTGAAACCATACTCACATTTTAGGAAAAACATGCAGTCCTGAAGTACACACACATGTATAGTACAAAACAGGTTCAAATCAAAGCCGCTTTCAGTCCTTTTTGGAATAAAATAGATAAAAGATAGACTAGAAAGCTCATATCTAAAATTTTTAAATAACATTCCAACTTCTGCTCTTGGTTATTACCTATTCAGCACAATCTCCTATCATTTTTAAATTTATGCTCCTGCAGAATAATTGACATTGGAAAAAAAGTGTCCCTGAGGCACTTTGAGATCCTGGTTATTCAAGCCTTTGAGTTGGAAAGGGGATCCTGAGAGCTGACCTAATCCAGTGCCTCCCCCAAAGGCGCCCTCAGGAGGCACTAAAACAAAGCAGAACGACAGCTAAGAGCAGGGCAGCTCTGGATGGGGAGGGGCTTGCCTTCTCAGTCCTCTTCAGAGTGGTGACAAAAATCTGACACTTTTTAAGATATTTGTTACAACACTCACAAAATTACAGAGTGTGCTAAAATAAAATGAAAGTTCATTTCTTCCTAGTCAAAGTGATGTTAAACTGTGTTGGTTTACGTATTCCTAGAATAATATATTGGAAGTTACAGCACTAGCGTGTGAGAAGATAGCACGTCCTCTTCACAATGTGACTTAGTCGTGGTACAGTTTGGTAGTAGTTGCTGTGGATGTCTGAGGAAGACTCCTGTGTAATTGGAACCCGCACCGCCACCTCGGGAGCATGTGGCTGACAAGGAGATTGTCCCATTCTGCAGGAAAGAGCAAGCCCTGCCGCAGTTCCTCTTTCTTCTAGGCGTGATTGGCACTGTGATGAGCCCGCGGAGGCGAGAGTGGTCTGATCCCAAAGGCCACCAAGACCCATCTGGTTTCTTCACTAATAAGTAAAACTGAGTTTGATTAAATTTAGGTAGGCTTTTGCTCTTAGGAACATAGTTTATAGAAAACAGGTTGCTGCTCCCTCGAGGAGTGTGTAGACGCTCATCCAGCTGCGTTCTGCTCTCCCTAGAAAATAGCGCGGAGCAGGCAGACCAGTTAGCTGGTTGTCACATTCTGGCGTCTCCTGACTGATTGGACAAACCTTATGTTTACCACTTAGATGCTTAAAACAGGAAGGCCCAGAAAGAGGCGTGTTTAATTACTAACAGAGGTAAACTGAGCCCGCTTAAGAAAAGTGAGAGTAGTGGCTGGCTATCTGAAAGGAAAAAACTTCCCTGATTTGTGCTGCAATAAAAAGAAGCTGGGTCGTATGCATGGCTGCCGTTAACCAAGATGTGTGCCTGTGTGTGGTCAGTGCAGGGCTCTCTGGACTGTGTGTGTGGTTTCGAAGAAGGGGAATCAGGATCGTGCTTAGCCACTACAGGGGTTCCTCCAGTTTTTATTGAGTGCTGTTGTGGGCCAGGCAATCTTCTAGTCACTAGAGATGCATCAGTGAATCAGACAAGGCCCCTCTTTCTAGCAGGAAGAGGATCATGATAAGCAAGAAAATGTCAGGTAATGTAAGTAATAACTAAAATGTTATTTAAATAATAAAAACAGGATGAAGGAGAAAATGAGGAAGCCTCACAGGACCTGAATGACAGGAAGGGACAGCCATGCAGAGAGGTTCTCGGCAGAAGGAATGGCTAGTCCCTAGGGCAAGAATTAGCTGGGTGTGTTGAAGTAATGACAAGGAGGCCTGGGTGGCAGAGATGGCAGTTGGAGGGTCAGAGAGGTGGTCAGGCGCCAGAGGGCGCTGGCCCCCTGAAGTCGGAATGAGGAGTATGGGTTTACTCTAATGCGATGGGGCTCGACTGGAAGATTTTATGAAAAGCTGTGACGTGGTCTGATTTCTGTTCTGAAAGGATCCCTGACAGCTGAGTGCAGAATAGACTTTAGGGAACTGTGGCAGAAACTGTCATTTGTCTCAGCATCCATTTTACCCTTGAGAAATTCTCTGACTTTTAGCTAAGCATACGGTCACCAGCTTTCCTTAGGGTTAGATGTGGCCATGTGACTAAATAAATCTGGCCAGTCAGATGTGTGTACACCTTTGTGGAAGTGGTGTTTTTGTTATTTAGTTAAAATTTTTATCTTGAGATCACTGTAGATTCTGGGCAAGTGTTTTTAAAGGAAAGAAGAATGCCCTGCCATTTGTTCATTCTTGCTGACTCCCAAGGCTGGCAGCATAGTTGTAATGAAGATATAATAGCTGACACTCCAGCGTTCATGTTGGACCATACAATGACCTTGGAAATGAAAGTCATACACAGCCCAACTAGAAGGTAGCGGAAACTTAGATCCCTAGTGATGACGGAGCCTTCACTCTAGCCCCTGACCGCTTACCGCCCGCTTACTTGGCAGAGAAATACACTGTATCTACTTTAAACTGTTAGTTTAGGTTTTCCTATTACTTGGGCCAAACCTAATGCTAACGTCATAGGAGTGTGCAAAATCAGTGAAAGAAACAAAACCAGAGATAGACAGCTGTGGAACAGTCACAGAAGTGAAAAGTCTGGATGCTATCCAATAACATTAATCTTGAAAGAAAAAGCAGGTTTTGGACAGTGTGAAAATAATTTCGTAGAGGCAAGGGGAGGTCCATGGCAAGTGCAGATGCTCAGAAACGAGTATTTGTACGGACGTTATGAGAAGAAGTAGCGGAGCATTCAGCAACATTTCCAAAACTGGCTCGTCAGCTCCTGTTTGCCCACCCTCCACCCTGCCCCATCCGTCTGGCCCAGCGTGCCCCTCCCATCACCAAAGGAGGAAGCAGGCAGGCCCTTTCTGCTTCTCTCAGTGTCCTGTCCTCCTCCTTTTGCAGTGGTCCTCAAAGTGTGGTCCCCGGGCCAGCCGCTTTAGCATCACTAGGAAACTTGTTAAAATGCAAGTTCTCAAGCCCCATCCCAGACCTACTGGATCAAAGTCTCTGGTGGTACCCCCGCCCCAATTCTCTGTTTTCATAAACCTCCAGGTGCGTATGGTGCACACTAACATTTGATAGCCACTGTCCCGGTGATGCAGGTCCCAAACCTGAGGGTAGACTTGCTGGGTGGGATTTGTAGATTTTTAGGCTGTGATACATGTTACCAGAATAACCTCCAAAGAGCTGTGCCAGCTTATAGTCGAATGGCAGTATGTGTCAGTTTCCTATGTCTTGACCAACACTAGAATCTGCTGCTTTTCTTTTTTTCATATTACTACGGCTGAATTTTTGTGTTGTTTTGTTTCCTGGCACATTTTTCTGATGGCGTAATCTTTTTTTCCCAGTTATTTGTGGTTTTTGTTTATGTTTCTGTCTTTAGTAAATGAACATGTTCTCCACCCAAAAGTATATGCATAATTCAGCTTTTTTTCAGTCTGGTATTTATTTTTCTATTTAGCTGGGAATGAGGATCTACTCCCCCCCCAAATAATTAACAAGTTATCCCAGAACCATTTATTAATAAAACCATCCTTTCAAAAGAGTTTCAAATACCACATATATCTTAATAAAATTTGGGATATATATGTGTTTCTGAGCTTTTTCTTTACTTCCCTTTTCTGTTCTGTGAGCTCCCTGAGAATAAGGACCATGGCTGCTTGACTCATTGCTGTGTCCTCAAGGACTGACTCACTGCCTGGACACAGTGGGGGCTGGATGTGTTTACTTGGTCAAGAGGAACAGCGGTAACATTTCAAGTCCCCCCGAAAACTAAGATTTTCACTGAAGTATCATTAAATGTATGACTAATTGGGAAGAACTGTTAACCTTTACAATGTTTTACTGTTCAGTGCATGTTACTTCTCCATTGTATTACATTTATTTAGTTGTTTGTTTATTTTAGTCTTACTCTCTTCCCTGAATACGTATAATAATTTCCCAAGTAATTCTCTTGGGACTTCTAGGTTTTAAATAACATTATCTAGAAATAATAATTTTGTCTCCTTTCCAGCATTTAGTGCATTGGCCAGAGTTGCCACTGTTAAGTAGCAGTGAAGAGAATAAATCTGACCTTGATTTTTGCTGTGGGAAGTTGGGCCTCTCCGCTAGAAAGCCTGGGCACAAGACTCTGTGGAGAGCTAACGTGACGGTGATCCCGGGTAGAAGGAGTAGGCTTGGGGATTTGTATTTAACACCTTGAATAGCACCTGTCTTTATCGTTTAAGCCTTCATTTTGAAGTCAGATCTGTGCACGGGTTGTCACAAGGCCTCAGCTGGACTCCAGACCCAGAGGTGAGGGCGGAAATGGTGGGCAGGCACGGAGCCTCGGGCAGCTCTGCGTAGTCAGTCACACTGTTTGCTTGTGGATTAGAATGTTCACTGGGCGTGGGTTTCTGCCTTACAGAGTTAGTGCCTCTCTGGGGACATTGTCTTTGAATTCAAAGTCTGATGTGTTTCTGGATTTGAGAGATTATGGGTTCTTTTGGTCACAGGGAGATGGGGTCTAGACAGGACAGAGCTCCACGGCGCCACTCCGAGGCTGGGCGGTAATGGAGTTTGTTTCGGTATCTCAGTCTGAGTATAACAAGTGATTTACAGAGGTTCTGTCACACGGCTTGGAGGAACTGTGTTTACTACGATACAGAAGTTAGGATGATCAACAGTCGCAACTGTGTCGCCAACAGCTGCATCACTGCACATTTCTGTCCTTAATTATTGTGCAGATTTGCCCTATTCTTTATATGTCATTTTTATATTCAGTGGCACAGTTCATTTGGTTGATTGAGTGGTGAATAATTTTTTAAACATTTGGGAAAAAAGAAAATTGTGAGCCGCCCTCTAAAGTAGAAAAGAATAATAGGTTTATTTGGTGGTGTAATTTTATTTTTAATATGATTGTTCTACCTTAGTTGTATATTCAGTGCAGATTTCATAAATCAGATATCTACGCAGCCAGAGTTTTATTGATCATTATTTAATTTTCCTGGCACAGTTCACCTTTTTGCTATAGTTTTACTATTCTCCTGGTTTCAGATTGTTGATTTCTTACTTGCCCTGTCTGCCTGGCTTTGCATTACTTGCTTACGTACTGTGCGTATTAAATGTGAAAACTGGTAAATTGTCGTGCCTGTGATTCAGAAGGAAAGGTGATACTGAGCACAAAATTTTGACCAGTTGTGTATCATCTGAATGGTATGCCTTGGAAAATAGTGTCCTCTAATGAGATAAATTGATACAAATGGCTATTTGCTAATTGATAGGTATCTAATATTACCCTAGGTTTTCTTTTTTATCCTAAATCTTCTGTTTTTAAAAATATGTCTTTTGAGATTCCATTCCTCTAACTCTGATCCAGTGCAAAGATGTGAAGAGTTTGAAGGAAGGATTGTTCCTACGTAACGTGAGATCTTTAACACTACTATCAACCAAGGAAAGGAAAAGGGGTGTTAAAGTTGTTGAGAGAAGACAAAGGAGACGAAAGTCAGCAAGGACACCGGAAACCAAAGATGGAGAAGTCAAAGGATTAGATTATAAGATGTAAACAATGGAATGGCAAGAATAGTCTTTGTACATTGGTAACTTTGGGTGGTAGATACTCAGTACATGCTATTGAGTGAACAATGGCATGACCATCTACCAGTCACTTAACTAGCAACCTCTTCAATGCGTCCATCTTTCTCACTCCTGACGTCTTCTAAGTCACCAGTTGCACTAGACGCTACATCTGAATCAGGCTGTGCATCTCTCCTTTCCAGTTCTGCTGCCACTGCTCTGCTTCAAGACCTTATCACCTTTGCTTCCTAAACGACCTCTCTTCTCTTCAAAAGTTTCGACTCCACACAACCATCAGGATTGTTGGTCTGAAAAACAAATGTGATAATGTCACATTCTAATTTCAAAACCCACAGTGGCTTCTCATTATAGTGAAGAGTCCAGACTCTTTAGCATGGGATTCAAGACTCTTTACCCTCAGATCTCATCCTCCGAGTTCTAACCTGGTAGGGCACTTCAGACCATCCTGTATCACTGAGAGTTTGCAACCCGTCCCGTCCGTAAGTGCTCGTGCCTCCCTGTTTTTGTCTAAGTATTTCTTTTTCCCTCTCCTGGACTGAATCCTGTAAGGTCCAACTAGAGTATATGCACTTTCTTTTTCTGAAGTTCTTCTCGCTCTATTCCTCTTAACACCCGCAGATTGGTTCCCTTCTCTGCTCCCATTATGCTTTCTGTGGAGCCCTGTTGAACTCCTTTTCACCTTGTATTGTAGGTTGTCCTTGACAAGAGAGTGACTCCTCCTTAAGGATGGTAGTTTGTCCTAATATCTGTCATTTATTTAGCAGAATGTGTAATACATAAAAATTGCTGTGTGCATCCTCTCTTTTAATCATCACAACAACCTTATGAGGTTGGTCCTATTAATACAACATCCTCATTTTACAAAAACGTAAACAGCTAAACAGGCCTCACAGCTGGTACATGGCAAAATTTGGATCCCACCCTAGATCCATCTGATTTGTCAAGTCCATGCTCTTACTATTTTGCTGTATTTCTCCTCACACATCTGTGTATCCTCAGTGCCTCCTATCCAGCAGATACCTGTGACTGCTAATTGACTGAATAAGTAATGACTCCAGGTCACACAGGAGTTTGGGACAGTGTGCTGGTGTGATTTCCTTTGAAAGGGAGAGTGAAAGATGTCAGTGCACAGTTCATAAAAATAAAATGTTTAAAGGAATCTTCAACACACACAAAACAGTTCCGTCTGTTGATTGGGTCTCGGAAATGTTCACCCTGGAACGAAAAGCTTCCCTTTCTAAGTGTGCTGGCTTTTGCTCCCCAGGACCCAGCTCAGCACTGCACAGTACGCAGTGTCTCCTGTTGATCTCTAGGAGACTGCTGCCACCTGGCTGCGCGCTGTCTCGCTCATGAGTGTCCTCGCGAGTCAGATAATCGAATTGGACTTTAGGTGGCGTAGGACGTCGTGGAGCTCACCATAATGCATATAAAATTTGGAGATATGGAGTACAGTTAATCTAAGAACTGGGGTCAGCAAATTTGTTGCAAACAGAATTATGCTTTTTTAAATCCATCATAAATTGAAAAATGCTTTAACTGCCATGTACTATTAGTGCTTGTAGAACTGTGTACAACATGAATTATGCTTTTTTCCTTAGTTGTCTTAAGTGTAAAATAGTAAATCAGAACAGAACATTTAACCCTTAAAAATCTTGAGAGTGAATGCTAGTAAGAAATAGTGGTTTTAGTTAATCTTTTTTTGCCGTCTGATTTTCCTTATAAACTTAGCAAAATGAATTATGGATTCAATTTTTTAACTTCTCTTTTCTGTTGTTTTTCCAGTGTTGTTAATAACAGTACTTGTAGTGGAAGGGATTGCTGTGGCCCAAAAGACCCAAGGTAAGGTGTTCACAGCAGTAACTAACCGCATGTTCAGGACAGTGGATGGTTTATTTGAAAGGACTGCAACTTTCGAATACTATTTCCGTCATCCCTCTGGGGTGTTTCAATGACCTAGGCTTTCTGCCAACCCATCAGCTTCAATTTAACTGCATTCAGCTGCAGTTGACTAGAGTAAAGTGTCAACGAAAAGTCTTGCCCTGATAAATTTTAAAAATTGCTGTCACTGGTAGCTCCTGGCGTGCCGTGGATTTTGTCCAAATGTTAAATGAGATTCATGCTCTATCACTAAGCAAAAATAAAAAGCCGTTTTTCCATTGGAGACAAATGAAACATTTCCATCAATATCTTGTTCAGGGCCCTTTGGACCTGTTCTCATTGTCCTTGTTTAGGAAGGAAATTAGCTAGTGTGATGTTTGAACCAGATTTTCATGTCAGAGTTTAGAACATTTCCTAAATACCTGATTTATCTTTTATTTTCATCAAAGTTCTACATACCCATGACAAGAGTCAAAGCATTCTGAAGAAGTTAATTAGGAAACTCAGTCCCCCGTCCCACCCTCCCCTGCTTCCTGCTCCACGGACATAGCCGCTCTTTTAGCTGATTCTTTGGCTATTTCCCTGCATATTTATAAACAGCATACTAGGCTGTTCCTGCTTTATTCTTTCAGTTTTAGGTAGTAGATAATGATTTCCCAGCATGGAAGATGAGAATTGAGCTCCTTCGTGTCCCTCCTCTTTACCCCCAACTGATAGAAGTGTTTTTTACTTTCCATCTGTACCCCCCTTTTCAGCAGTTAGACCGTAATTCTGGTTACGTCTGTATTTAGGGTTTACATGAAGTCACTCAGTGGGCTTTTTCAATATGAAAATTTTGTCTTTCAGTTTAGGAAGTTTTCATTTCCTTTTTTTTCTTGTTTAATTTTTTAAATTCTCTTTTCTCTGTTTTCTCTGTTCTGTCTTTCAGGAACTCCTATTATTGGTGTTTTGTTTTCTTTTATCTTTTCTATTTTCCATTGCTCTTTTTTTTTTTTTTTTTTTGAGGAATATTAACCCGGAGCTAACACCTGTGCCCATCATCCTCTATTTTATGTGGGGCGCCTGCCACGGCATGGCTTGATAAGCCGCGTGTAGGTCCACAGCCGGGGTCTGAACCAGTGAGCCCCGGGCCACCAAAGGGGAGTGTGCGGACTTAACCACTGCGCCACTGCGCCAGCACCTTCCACCTCTCTTTTTGCTCTGTTTTCTTCTCAATAGTCTCTATTGAGACTTCCTCAATTTTATCCTCTAAACCAGGAATTGGAAAACTTTTTCTGTAAAGGGCCAGCTAGTAAATATTTAAGGCTTTGCAGGCCTTCCAGGGTCTGGAGCAAGTGCTCAGCTCTGCTGTGGTGACGGCAGCAGACAGTGTGCATTGAGTGGACGTGGTCTGTTCCAGGAGAAGCGTGTTCACAGTAGCAGGCAGCAGGCCAGGTTTGGCCCAGGGCCACAGTTTGTGGACCTCTGCTCTAAGCTGTCTACTGATTTTTGCATTTCTCCTGTTCTTAGAAGCTTTCTTTTGTTTCCTCAATATCCTCTCTTCAGAGTATCCTCGTTCGTGTTCTATGGATATACTACTCTCTCTTTGTCTGAGGAGATTAAATGATAGTTTTATGTAGTGTTGTTGTTATTGGGTTTTTTTTTTTTTTACTGTTTTTTCTACATAATCTTCATCTCCTCAGAGTTGCTTTTTTGTTTGCTTTTTAATCTGTTTCTCATACTAGAGGCTTTCTCAAATTTCTGGTGATGCTTGAATACTCATATTTGTGCGAGGAGCACTAAAGTCTGATCATTAGCTGTCTGCAGGTATAGACAGGGCCTGTTTCCTGTAGCCACGCTGTTGAGTGGCTGCCCTTGGAGAGCCCGAGTCTGCATCCTGGGGCCGTCTTCTTTGGGCTGGTTGGATTCCCCAGGGAAGAATCTTTGCATTGTCTGTTTAGAGGCTCCACATCTGAGCAAGAGGCCTCCTGAGGAGGTGCGTGCAGGAGAGACTGGGCGCATCATTCAGTATGTTAACATTCACCCAGTCTCCCTGTCTTCACCCTCAGCTGGGCCTGGTGTCCCCTAGTCCTGGAGCCCTGTTTGACCTTCTCCAAAGAAATAGTCTCGTTTTTTGGTGTGGCGATAGAACAGAGAATACCTGGATTTGTGGAGTAGGGGTGGGTATCAGAAATCAAATTGATACTAAATAGACTTTTAACCAAGCCTCCTGTTTTTAAGAAAGCCCCACTCCACCGCTCTCCCCACCTCCAGAGATAGCTAGTACTGCCAGTTGTTACTATTGTATCTGCCTCTTTGTACTTCCAGATTTATGCCCTTAAAAAAAAAAACTGTACTATTGTTTAAGTGGAGTTTGAGGAGGAAGCAGAGAGAAATACGTGCATTCAACTTAGAATCTTTAAATCCCCTTGTAACCTCTGAATCTTATTTGACTTTTGTGTTAAACTAAATATTGAGGTACTATCTGAGGTAAACTCCTGGGATCCTTTTATTTTTATGTCAGACTGAATTTTATAGAGTTTTACTGATTTATCAGATTCTTCCACATGGTTTTGCCCTAGTTAAGTCTAAGCATTTTGTTTCCCTGCTCTCTTACATGGCACACTTGTCTCCAGCAGCCACTTTTCCAGCAAGCACACCATACAGTCTCACCTTTCTTTCACTTCTGCTGGATTCAATTTGTTATGCTAAATTTAACAGTGGTTCTTAGAAAATTATGTATGTGTGTAATGTAGAGTGGGCAGTTGTTTGAGGAAGTTGTGGGGGAAGAGAAGAACGGTGTTGTCTTTGCTGTAACTAATATTTTAAATGCTATTTTTCCCTAAGATGGACAAAATATTGGAATGAAGCACATTCCTGCAACCCAGTGCGGCACTTGGGTTCGAACCAGCAATGGAGGTCATTTCGCTTCACCAAATTATCCTGACTCATACCCACCCAACAAGGAATGTATCTACGTTTTGGAAGGTATTTGACCAATTTCTGTCTTTTGTTGAATGAATTTTTACTTTCTTGTAAAACTAAATACATTGCTAAAATGCCCTGTTTAAACCAGTTTGAACAAAATTTAAACATGCATTTCAATCAAACTCTAGTAATTATAAATATTTCTAAAGACTGGACACGTTAACAAAATAATAGTTGAAATTTTATAGGAATTTTGAATCTCCTAAAACATAATTCAACTAGATGCATCAGTGTATATGAGAAACTTCTGGTAAGAAACTTAAACTTCCTGGCGTTTCTTATTAGGCCTTATGCACACTTATGTCCATAGTTCCGTCAGTTGCTCCTTTCATTTCTTCTGTTCCTCATGGTGCATCGTCTCTCAGGTACTGAGCATTGGCTTCTCAACTCTAATTTTAATCATTTGCCTACATTTAACTAATTTACTATGTAGCATATGCCAGAGGAAAGATTACTGCAGTTCTGCAGACAGCAGTGTTACCAGTAATGTGAAGTGTGGGCTTCGCATGACTGCGCGCAGCGCCCCCGTGGCCCTCGTCTCTGAGGGCAGCAGCACGTTTGTTTTCCTTTCTCACTTGTGTCGGGATGTTTGTACCTTTCTTGTTCCCGTTGCCCTGATCTACTTCCTTTTATTTTCCAGCTGCCCCACGTCAGAGAATAGAGTTAACCTTTGATGAACGTTATTATATAGAACCATCGTTCGAATGTCGGTTTGATCACTTGGAAGTTCGAGATGGGCCATTTGGTTTCTCTCCACTAATAGATCGTTACTGTGGGGTGAAGAGCCCCCCGTTAATTAGATCAACAGGGAGATTCATGTGGATTAAGTTTAGTTCTGATGAAGAACTGGAAGGACTGGGATTTCGAGCAAAATATTCATTTATTCCAGGTAATGAAGTCATCTTTTCAGCGGTTAGGGCATACTAGTTTTAGAATCGTAAGGCTAGAAAAGAGATAATTTAATAGAGTTAACCAAATCAAGGCTTTAAAGAAATTAGCAAAGTCAAAGGGAAGTCAGTCCATGAATAAATGAACACTTCACAAAAATTAGAAATAGAACTGTATCACTTGAATTTTGAAGCATATCATAGATGGTATCACGTTTTCTTAGATTTCTTTGTTTCATAGCATATATCAAGGCCAAAAGCATCCAAAGAAATACATTTTAAAAAGTAATTGAAGTAATTAGTTTGGCAGGTTTTTCCATTGGAATGATTGAATTAACTGCTCATTTGAATAGTCTCTAGAAAATATTAAGCAATAGAAAGAAAACTGCTCTACACTTGGAGGCGAGAGATCTGGGTTTGAATCCTTTCTCTGTCACCTAATAACTGTGAGGCTGTTAAGCACAGTGTGGTGCCTAGGGGTTGCTGTTGGTGAGATGGGAACTCCTGCTGTGTGCATCCCCTGGGACTGCCAGAACTAACTACCACCCACTGACAGCCGGAAACAACGCAAATTTATTCTGAGCTCTGGAGGCCAGAAGTGCAAACTCCAGCAGGCCCCTTTCCCTCTGGAAGTCTGGCAGGATCCGTTCCTTGTCTCTTCCAGCTTTTTTGGTGGCTGCCCCAGCATTCCTTGGTTCTGGGCCACATGGCTCCAGTCTCTGCCTCCATCCTCACATCACTTCTCTTCTCAGAATCCTTGGCTTCATCACATCTTTCGCCTCGTAATGCTCACTGGTTTTCACTATATGAAGTAGCATCCACAGGTCTTGAGGACTAGGGTGTGCACATGCATTGGCGGAGGAGACTCCGTGCAGCACACTCTGCCTGTCTTCCCTGCCCCGTGGGGTGTGAGAACACCTTAAGAACTGCAAGGGCCTGTCGCATGCAAATGTGGGCGTATCCCCAGGATGGAAACACTAAGATAGGCAAGTTGTTGCTGCTGTCTTCAGAGAGCTTACAAACTAACAAGATGAAAAGTGACTTAGTGGAGCAACTGTACAATCGTTTTGCTTTTATGTTTTCATGCAAGAAATTTAGTTGAAAAAAATTAAAACATATCCAAATGAAAAGAAAATATCCATAATCTTACCACCCTATATATAAAAAACCAGTGTTAACAATTTGCTGTGTATCCTTTCAGATGTTTTTCTCTGTCTATTTTGTTCCACTTAGCTGATACCATGCTATACGTACAGCTGTGATACCTGATTTTTTGCGTGAACAATGTAGTCAACATTTTTCCTGTCAGTAAACATATTATGGAAATTTTTAAGTGTTGCTTCAGTATGTACCTTCTCAATGCCAAAAGGATAACATTTTCAAAAAGGAAAATTTGTCTAATAGACCTTATTTTTAGAACAGTTTTAGATTCACAGCAAAACCTAGTAGAAAGTACAGTTGCCATATACTTCTTACCGTCCCCCCCCTACACACACACACACACAACTGCCTCCAAAATCAGCATCCTGCACCAGAGTGGTACATTTTTACAATCGATGAACCTCCATTGACACATCATTATCACCTAAAGTCTGTGGTTTACATTAGGGTTCACTCTTGATCTTCTATGTTCTCTGTGTTTAGACAAATGTGTAATGACGTGTATCCACCATTACAATATCATACAGATTATCTCCACTGCCTGAAAAACCCACCTGTTCTTCCCTCCCTCTAAACCCCCAAGGGCCGCTGGTCTTTTTACTGTCTCTGTAGTTTGGCCCTTTCTAGAATGTCCTATAGTTGGAGTCGTACAATATGTAGCCTTTTCAGATTGGCTGCTTTCACTCAGTCACATGCATTTAAAGTTCCTCCATGTTTTTCATGGCTTGGTAGCCCATTTCTTTTTGGTGCTGAGTATTACGTTATGTGGTTGTGCCACGGTTTGTTTATCCATTCTATTGAAGGATATCTTAGTTGCTTCTCAAGTTTTAGCAATTGTAAATAAACCTGCATCCATGTGCAGGTTTTTGTGTAGACAAGTTTCTAACTCATTTGGGTAAATACCAAGGAGTGCAATGGCTGGATTGTATTAAAATTTGTCTTTTTAATTTTTGGTTAAATGGATAGTGGTGATGCTTGCACAACATTGTGAATGTACTTAATGCCACTGAATTGTACACTTAAAAGTGATTAAAAGGGTAAATATTGGTATATGTATTTTACTACAATAAAAATAAATTTTAAAAAATTACAAACAGGTATCTAAAAAAAAAACTTAATTTGAAAGTTCAGATCGAACCTAAATATACCAAACTGGCAGAGTGGAAGCTGCCCGTGTAAAATGTCCCAGCGCCTTTCCTCAGCCGGCAAGACCTGTTTTCAGTGCACACTCTTCTTTTCTGTCACTCGGCACTCAGTCTTGTTCCAGTTGTTTGTAATTCCAGACGCTTTAACCATGGTTATCCAAATTTCATACTGGAAAGGTAGAGGGAAAACTTTAGCTCAATTTACGATACGTCTCAGAAACTTGTTTTTTTGAGGGAGGTTAGCCCTGAGCTAACTACTGCCAGTCCTCTTTTTGCTGAGGAAGGCTGGCCCTGAGCTCACATCCGTGCCCATCTTCCTCTACTTTATATGTGGGACACCTACCACAGCATGGCGTGCCACGCGGTGCCATGTCCACACCCGGATCCGAACCGGTGAACCCCGGGCCCCCGAGAAGCGGAAGGGGTGCACTTTACCACTGCGCCACCAGGCAGGCCCCAAAACTGTTCTTTTTTAACTTAATAAACTAAACCCAGCCTTGCTAAAAGGGAGTAACAACACTTCAGCTCTTTTGCAGAGAAATGTCAAAGAGAAATTTAAATCCTAAACAGCACTGGAGTAAAGCCATGCGAGCTCTCTGGCAAACGAATCTGAATTTCTTCATATGTAGGCGAGACTTTTAGGATATCGTTGTTACTACATTAAAATTCCAGAATTATCCCAGTGACTTCCAGGAGCTAACAATCTGTTAAGAGCCTCTCTGCCTCAACAGATATCACCAGGAGCTTAGAGGATTTCATTGAAAAGATACTAATTTCTCAGCATTGTTAGCAGGCTTCTTCTAGGTTTACCAATCCCTAGACAAACTTTATTTTATAGATATGAGTTTAAGTAACTAGGCACATCCATAATTTAGTTAATTATGCTTGTTTATTTTAACGTGATTTTTTTCTTTTAGTGGTAAAATTGTGGAATCCTCACCCACATTACAAAGGCAACATGGTAGCGTAACAGAATTCTAGAGAATTGGCATCTAGTCCTGACTTTGCCATTGTATGATCTAAGAAAATAATCTCTCTGGTTCAGTTTCCTCCTCTGTAAAATGGAGTATTATATAATCCTGCCGATGTCACTGTCATTAGCGTAATATTAAACATTGGTTGATCTTTTAACTGTAAGCCTTATAAAGTTGCTCTCATGATACATAAAACTAATAGAGGAAAAAGAGCTACTTTTCCTCAAAGTAAGAATCTTTATGTATAAAATTGCCTGATTTTGGTTTTTAGTATCTAAAAACATTCAAATAATTAAGAACATTGTTTTTGATGTCTGTTTTTTCTTTCAGATAGTATACACTTGTTTGCCAAGATCTGATTTATATATAAGATTTTGTAACTTCTTTTTGACAATAAAAGTATTATTTACTCCTGTATACCTCTTACTCATCTTTCTTTTCTCCTGCCATTATGAAAAAACCACTTACCAGCTACCACGTTTTGTGTGTATGCAATAAATTATACATAACATAAATTCACTACTTTAACCGTTTTTAAATGTGCAAGTCAGTGGCATTAAGTACATTTACAGTGTTGTCCAACCATCACCGCGATCCATTTCCAGAACTTTTTTGTCATCCCAAGCTGAAACTGTACCCATTAAACACTAACTCCCCGTTCCCTCTCCGTCCAGCTCCTGGTACTTATTGTCTCTGTGAATCTGACTGATGTAACCTAGGTACTTCAGTAAGCGGAATCATGCAATATTTGTCCGTTAGTGTCTGGTTTATTTCCCTTAGCATAATGTTTCAAAGTTCATCCATGTTGTGGCATATGTCAGAATTTCATTTCTTTTTAATGCTGAATAATATTCCATTGTACTGTATATGCCACATTTTGTTTATTCATTCATCCATCAATGGACTAGCTACTGCTATTGATGGAGCATTATGAGTTTTCAGGTAGTATAGATGAGCATTAATTTGTGATGGGATCAAAAGTGTAAACATTATTTTAGAAACATTGATCCTGAAGTGAGCACCTGAATATGCTCATAAATAACCAGTGGTCTGCAGTCTATACCAGTGGAAGCTTTCTCTTGCTTTGTTGTTAAATGTAGCATTGGATATAACTTAAGACACTGAGCCTTAAAGTCATTCTACAGTATCTCAATGCCAATGACTTTCTTCTTTCTTCTGTTGCAGATCCAGATTTTACTTACCTAGGAGGTATTTTAAACCCCATCCCAGGTTTAGTATATCACCTCTTTTTCCTCATGGCGTTTTTATCAGTCTTATTTTCCTTTGAACATCATTCATCTATTCTTTCTAGATTGCCAGTTTGAGCTCTCAGGAGCTGATGGAGTAGTGCGTTCTAGTCAGGTAGAACAAGAAGGAAAAACGAAACCTGGGCAAGCAGTTGATTGCATATGGACAATTAAAGCTACTCCAAGAGCTAAGGTATTATTATGCATTGAGTCACTTCAGAGAAGAACATAATAAGACGTGATTTGTATAATATGTTATTTTGGTTCATGGAGATACTTATTGATTATATAAACTGATATTACAACTTTTAAAAAATTAACTTTATCTCAGTAACATTATCAGGCACCTCCTAAGATCTCAGCCTTGTTATAGTTAAACTACACTATAAATTTCAGGAATATCACACATATGTTAATATTCTTATTTTAAGAATTTTAAGATTCTTGAAATCTGTGTATTCCTAATTAGAGAGTGCAAGTATTGGTCACTATGATCATAGATTCATAAAAACTTTATGAGGAGAAAAAATAGGCAACAGGAGGTTAAGGTATGTTGTCAGACATCTCAGAATCGGTCCTGGCAGTGTCAAACCCAAACACAGACACGTTGAATCTCAGGGCTGTGTTGTTGCCGTGCTGTCCTCTGCTAATCAGGCAGGGCTTTCACTGGAATCCGTCACAGGGGAGAATGTTTGAAATGACTCTGCCAGATTGAGACTGGTTGCTAACTACTTAGGCTTTTTGCTTTTAATTTACACTTCTAGGGATATTAAGAGAGTTAAGATTATATTTAATATGTAAGAAGAGAAAAGAGAATGAGGGTGGGAGAACAAACCTTTGAAGAATTATGAAAATCAAATTTAGAGTTATGATAATATGATGGATAGATTACCTGAAAATATACCTTTTGCCTTTTACAAAACACCTGGAAACATTGGATAAAATATAACAGGTGTCCTTTTAAAAGCATATATAAGCTCCAAAAAAAGGAGATGATTATTTTGGACTAAAAATAAAGAGAACTATAAACCAGAGTGATAAACTGAAAACTGAAATTGATGATACAAATGCCCCTTGCTGATTTCAGTAGTGTATGACTACTCAGGGGTAGACATGCCAGGAGCTTGGTATTAATACCCACACTGAGACAGAAAAAAAGGCCTAGGGCTCATGTGACCTTTGTGAGATCCCTCACATAGAGCTGGAACCCTCAAAGGGAGAATATTGCCATGAAATGGTAGAATAGAAAACATCTTCCGCTAGCACAGGTTGATAACAAGAAGCTTATTTTTCTGGGCTGTCTTGGGATAGGAGTGATGCTGGGGTTTCCCCTAAAACTTTATCCATAGAAAGTTTGGGATGTGAATTTACATTCCCTGTTCAATTCAGGAACCACTTAGCCCAAAAATTAACAAAATGGTTCTGGGCTTGTTAAGCCATTTGTGGCACCTAACAAAAATGAATACCAGGGGCCACCCCAGGGCCAAGCAGTTAAGTTCGAGTGCTCATCTGTGGAACCCCAGGGTTTTGCCAGTTCGGATCCTGGATGTGGACATGGCACTGCTCATCAGGCCATGCTGAGGCAGCGTCCCACATGCCACAACTAGAAGGACCCACAACTAAAAATATACAACTGTGTACCAAGGGACTTTGGGGAGAAAAAAGGAAAAATAAAACCTTAAAAAAAAAAAAAAGAATACGAAATAACCATGGAGGCTGTGGGATCATGGTAGATAAAGCTGAGGTAAACGCACAGCCCACAGTTAGGAAATGCACAAGTGAGCAGCCCACCGTGAGTGAGTGAGCAGACACAACAACGGCAGGGGCTTCGTAGAATGGAAGTGTTTTAAATATCCTACAAGAAGGAATTAGAAAGATGAGAAAGAGCAATGACCAGTTACACTTTAAAAATAGTCAAATAGGACTTATCCAAGTAAAAACTATGGTTATTGAAAGATCTGAGAAAATTGCCCTGAATATGGCTTGAGAGTCCGGGGGGGTGGCAGCTATTAAGAAAATTTTCAGTTGACAAAAAGCATTGATACAAAGTGACTCCCAAAGCAAGAAAAAAAATGTTTTAATTGGCACCCGCTTACATTGGGCACCACAGACAACAAGAGAATCTTCAAAACAAGTAGAGAGAAAAAGAGAGATTGCATACAAGGAGTGACATCAGAATCATCAATCTCAAAATGGAAGCCAGAAGACAATAGAAAAATGTCTTCAAAATGCTGAGGAAAAATAAATCACAATCTAAAATTCTAAAATTCCATATCCAGCTAAACTATCATTCAAGAATGAAAGCAAAATTAAGATATTTGTGGGCAAAAATATTAAATGGATAAAATGCTACAGTGAAAATCCAAATATATCCTGTTTTAGGATAACCACAGGAAATTTTGGAAATACAAAAACAAGAAAGAAATACCAACAAATACCGAAAGAGAACTGATACAGCGATTAAAATAGAAGTCAAGAAATAAACTAATTCACAAGGAAGAATGATTTTAAATTTTTATGTATTAACCTCAAAATGTACAAACTATGAACTGACAATTGCCGAGGAAAACTGACAAATCCACAATTATAGTGGGTAATTTTTTTTCACCTCTCAGTAGTGTGTCAGTCATACAAAAAAATTAGTAAGGCTCAGAAGATTTAAACAACACAGGCTGCCTAATGAGACATGTTATCTTGCTCCCAAGATCCAAGGAATACACATTCTCTGGGAGCATGTATAAGTGAAACATTTATAAAAACTGATCCATATGCTAGGCTAAAAAGAAAGTCTGAAATATATACCAGTGCTTGCTATCATGCAGAGCATCCCCTGACAAAAAAAATACAGTTAAGTTAGTAACCAGCAACCAAAAGATAACTTTAAAAAGTCCGTATGTTTGGAAATTTAATAATATACCACTTAGTAATTCATAGGTCACAGAAGAAATCAGGATGGAAATTTGAACATGTTTGAAACTCAAAAATAATGAGGGGCTGGCCCGTGGCCAAGTGGTTAAGTTTGCATGCTCTGCTGCAGGCAGCCCAGTGTTTCATTAGTTCGAATCCTGGGCACAGACATGGCACTGCTCAGCAAACCACACTGAGGCGGCGTCCCACATGCCACAACTCGAAGGACCCACAACGAGGAATTTACAACTATGTACTGGGGGGCTTTAGGGAGGAAAAGGAAAAAAATAAAATCTTTAAAGAAAAAAAAGAAGAATGGAAATACTACATACAAAACTTGTGGGATGCAGTGAAAAGTACTTTGGGAGAATTTATAACTGTAAATGCTTCCTTTAGAAGAAGAAAAAGAGTTAAATTTAATGAGCTAAGATTGAACTCAAGAAGTTAGCAGAGGGACCAGCCCCGTGGCCAAGTGGTTAAGTTCATGCACTCCACTTTGGCTGTCCAGGGTTTCGCTGGTTGGGATCCTGGGCGCGGACCTGGCACTGCTCATCAGGCCATGCTGAGGTGGCGTCCCACATGCCACAACTAGAAGGACCTACAACTAGAATATACAACTATATTCTGGGGGGCTTTGGGGAGAAGAAGAAAAAAAAAAGATTGGCAATAGATCTTAGCTCAGGGCCAATCTTAAAAAAATGAAAGGGCTGGCCTGGTGGCACAATGGTTAAGTGCGCACGTTCCACTTCGGCGGCCCAGGGTTTGCCAGTTTGGATTCTGGGTGCAGGCATGGCACCGCTTGGCACACCATGCTGTGGTAGGTGTCCCACGTATAAAGTAGAGGAAGATGGGCACGGCTGGTAGCTCAGGGCCAGTCTTCCTCAGCAAAAAAAGGAGGATTGGCAGCAGTTAGCTCAGGGCTAATCTTCCTCAAAAAAATAAAGTTACAGAACCAAAATATCCAAAGGAAGTGTAATAATACAAGAGCAGAAATAAATGAAGTCTAAAACGAAGTTACAAAAAGAAAGAAGCAACAGACTAAAAGCTGCCCCTTTGTAAAAAAAAATGATAGACATACCTCTGGCGAGATTGATCTAGAAAAAAAGAAATATTAGAAACAGAAAAGGTCATACATAAATCAGCTAGAGCTGAGACTGAAAACTCGTGAGACAACTAGGAAGAAGACCTGCTGAGGAGAAGAGAAAACCCGAGCGTTTCTTCCAGAAACAAATGACAGAAGGAAGAAGGAAGACGGTAGGGGAACCTGCAGATCAGGGAAATGTAAAAGTCAAGGAAACTTGTGGATTCGAAGGAAA
Organism: Equus caballus; assembly: GCF_041296265.1. NCBI lineage: Eukaryota > Metazoa > Chordata > Mammalia > Perissodactyla > Equidae > Equus > Equus caballus. The sequence continues at coordinate 577,264 of NC_091686.1, read as the reverse complement.
CATGAAAGGAGGGGAGCGCTAAGAGACAGTGAAAAGTCTACACGCCAACCAGTATTTGATATTAAGCAATTACTCATTTGTGCAGTTGGAGAACACTACTGAGGTTATTTTTGTAAGTGGTCTTTAGCAGTATGTTTGGAACTATTTACACATGAAATCATATCTCTGGGATTTGTCTCAGAAAGTGAGAGGCAGAAGTGGGGAGGGTTATAGATAAAGCAAGACCGACCGAGTTATCTTCGTTAAGTTTAGGGGTGGGTACATGGGTTTATATACTATTTTGTCTGTTTTTGCATGTTTGAAATTTTCCACAATGAAAGTGTTTTAAACTATAAGAGAATATTATGAGTAATTCTTTGCTAATAAATTTGTAAACAGTCTCAATGGACAATTTCCTTAAATATATATTTGTGTGTGTATATATATTTGTATATATATATAATTTACCAAAATTAAATCAAAGAAATAGAAAACAAGAATAAACTTTTGCCAAATTGATGACATCGATTTTATACTTAAAATGTTACGAAAAAACTGGCTAGGGGCCAGCCCAGTGGCACAGGGGTTAAGTTCGCACGTTCCACTTCGGCGGCCAGGGGTTCACCGGTCCAGATCCCGGGTGCGGACATGGCACCGCTTGGCACGCCATGCTGTGGCAGGCATCCCACATATAAAGTAGAGGAAGATGGGCACAGATGTTAGCTCAGGGCCAGCCTTCCTCAGCAAAAAGAGGGAGATTGGTGGCAGATGTTAGCTTAGGGCTAATCTTCCTCAAAAAAAAAAAAAGAAAAGGAAAGAAAAGAAAAAACTGGCCAGATTAGATTTTACCAAATATTCAAGGAACATGTTATATAAACTGTTTCAGAAAACTGAAGAAGAAAGACCATTCCTCAGCCTGTTTCTATGAAAATTAAATAGAAAGCATGAGAGAATTATAAACCAGGATTATTTATAAAATGGAAGGCAGGGGGAGGGGGGTGACCCATAAAACTAGAGTAAGCAATAAGAAACTAAACCTAACAAAGTTTTTTAGAAATCACCACCAACGTGCGTTTATCCTAGAAGTTCTTGCATAGTTTAGTATTAGAAAATTGAATGATGTAGTTTACCATATTAACAGATGAAAGGAGAAAATCCAGATATATCAATCGATGCAGAAAAAATATTCAATTAAACTTAAAACCTATCGATAGAAAAAACTCTCAGTGATTCCAACATAGGAAAACTCGACTTCAGGCTGACAAAGAATATCTACTAAAACCCTAAAACAAACATTGTAATTAATGGTGAAAGCTTAAAAGCATTTCCTTGAAGCTCAGGAATAAGTCAAGGATGTCTATTGTCAATATTTTATTTGGTGGTGTTCAGAAATCCTGGTCAATACAACAAGATGAGAGAAAGAAAAAGTTAATCAGTTATAAAAGTCAGTGGTTTTTCTGTACTACAGCCAAAAGCAGTTTGAAAGTGAAACTTTTTAAAACACCATTTACAATAGAAACAAGCCATAAACTACCAGGAAGTAAATTTTTAAATTACAATGAAATACATAAAAGAAGATCTACAGAAATGTTGGGAGAGAGATCATTGTCACGGGTGGGAAGAGTCAATATCACAGATATGTTCATTGTTCCCTAATTAATCTATCAATTTAGAATAATTCCAATCTAGGGCCCGGCCTGGTGGTGTCGCAGTTAAGTTGGCACACTCTGCTTTGGCGGCCCGGGGTTCACAGGTTTGGATCCTGGGCATGGACCTATATGCTGCTCATCAAGCCTTGCTGTGGTGGCATCTCAGATACAAAAGAGAGGAAGACTGGCACAGATGTTGGCTCAGAGTCAATCTTCCTCAGGCAAAAAGACAGGGCTGGCCCCGTGGCCAAGTTGTTAAGTTCGCGTGCTCTGCTGCAGGCGGCCCAGTGTTTCGTTGGTTCGAATCCTGGGCGCGGACATGGCACTGCTCATCAAACCATGCTGAGGCAGCATCCCACATGCCACAAATAGAAGGACCCACAACAAAGAATATACGACTATGTACCGGGGGGCTTTGGGGAGAAAAAGGAAAAAAATAAAATAAAATCTTTTTTTTTAAAAAAAAAAAGAGGAAGATTGGCAACATATGTGAGCTCAGGGCCAGTCTTCCTCACCAAAGAAAATAATCATAAATAACTCCAATCCTAATCCCAGTAGGGCTTTCGGAGGCACGTAGAAGAGGAAAGCATCCAGAAGAACCACAACAATTTTGAATAAAAACAAAGTGGGGTGACTTATCCTTCAAGATAAAGTTGTGGTAATTGGACAGAATGCACTTGTTACTGGGATGTACAAACTAATGAAAGTGAATAAAGTATCCTAAGGGAGAACTTCACATGTATGGGAGCTTGCTATGCGGTCATGCATCGCCTAAGAACTGGGATACATTTTGGGTTATGCGTCATCAGGCGATTTCGTCGTGCGAACATCAGAGAGTGTACTTACAGAAACCTAGACGGTGCGGCCTACTCCACACCTGGCCTGTTGGTGTAGCCTGTTATTGCTCCTAGGCTACAGACCTGTACAGCGTGTTACTGCACTGAATGCTGTAGCAGTTGTAACACAGTGGTGAGTATTTTGTATCCAAACAGAGAAAAGCTAGAGTAAAAATACTGTATAAAAGGTAAAAAATGGTGCACCTGTCTCGGGCACTGACCATGAACGGAGCCCGCAGGACTAGAGGTTGCTCTGGGTGAGGCAGTGAGTGAGTGGAGAGTGAAGGTGAAGGCCCGGGACGCTACTGAAAACTACCGTAGACTTTATAAACAATATATGCTCAGGCTACAATAAATTTATAAAATATATCTTTCTTTCTTTAATAATAAATTAAGCTGAGCTTACTGCAACTTTTTTACTATATAAACTTTTTAATTTTTTTCTCTTTTTTCGGGGGGGGGGGGTAGATTTTGCCCGACACTAACATCTGTGCCAATCTTCCTCCTTTTTTCTTCTCCCCACCCCCTACCCCCAGTACATAGCTATGTATAGTTGTAACACTTTCTGGTTCCTCTCTGAGAGCCACCACCACAGCATGGCTACTGAGAGACAAGTGGTGTGGTTCCACCCCAGGGACTGAACCCAGGCTGCCAAAGCAGAGCACACAGAGCCATCAGGGCTGGCTCTTAACATTTTCACTCTTGTAGTAACAATGGCTTAAAACACAAACACAATGCACAGCTGTACAAAGTATTTTCTTTCTTTATATCCTAATTCTATAAGATTTTTTCTGCTTTTAGATTTTGTATTGTTTTTAGCTTTTTAAACTTTTTTGTTAAAAATTAAGACAGAGACACACATTAGCCTAGGCCTACAAGGGTCAGGATCATCAATATCACCGTCTTCCTCCTCCACATCTTGTCCCCCTGGAAGGACTTCAGGGGCAATAACACACATGGAGCTGTCGTCTCCTATGATGATGCCTTCTTCTGGAACACCTCCTGAAGGACCTGCCTGAGCTTCTTGAGGAGGTGTCGCTCTTCATCGTGGTTTGCTTGGCTTGTTTCTTCTTTTCATTGTAGATTTGCTTGTAAGCAGATAATGCACCATGAACATTCCTTTCTATTACTGAAAACCTTTCAGTGTTGGGGTCCTTGTTTTCAAACTTTTTAAGGAGCTTCTTGAGGTCTGCAAAAGCTTCTGCTAAAGCCATCACTGTGAATTTTCTTGAGGGTTCTTTTTCTTCCCTTGCAATTTCCTTTTGTCCTGCCTCTTCTTCAGCTGTGTGTTCCTGTTCGGTTCCAACAGCTCCTCGTGAGTCAATTCCTCAGGAACCACCTCTGGGAGCTCCTCAGTGTGATCCTCATCCACAACCAGGGTAAAGTTGTTTGCCATCTCAACTGCAGCCTGTTGATTTCTGCAACCTCCTCATCCTTGGCAAACCCTTTGAAGTCATGGATCAACCTCCTGACTGTCTTCTTCCAGACGCCGTTCATAACTCCCCAGTGACATCACCCCAGGCCCCAGCAAGGTTCTTGATGCAGTCAGAGATGTTGTAATCCTGCCAGAATTGCGTCAGTGTCTGCCTCAGTTGCAGCAAGAGCCTGGGCAAAGGTCCTCTTCAGATCCTGGGCCTGAAAAGCTGCTTAACTCCTCGATTCACTGGTTGGAGCAAAGAGGTGGTGTTTGGAGGAGGAAACCCCACTTTGATATTGGGACGAAGATCACCAGTCAAAGGAGGATGGCCAGGAGCATCACCAACAAGAAGCAACATCTTGAAAGATGTGTTACTCTCCACACAGCACTTCTCCATTTCTCTGGCACAGCAATTCAGGAGGGCATCTTGGAAGAGCAGCTGAGTCATCCATGGCTCCTTATTGCTCCTGGGGTCCACTGGCACTGCGGGCTTCTTGATGTGCTTGAAGGCCCTGGGTTCTCGCTGTGCCAGGTCACAGAGGGTTTCAATTTGTAGCCTGGGCATTGCCCCCAAGCAAGACTGTTATCCTGTCCTTAAAAGCCTTGAAACCTGGCCTTGACTTGCCGGCCTAAGGGATGGAAGTCCTTTCAGGCATCCACCTCCAGAGTGGGGAGGTTCCATCCATATCGAGTATTTGCTCTGGCAAATTGTTTTCCTCCACAATCAGCTTACCTAGAGTTTCTAAAAGTTCTTCAGCCGCCTTCACAGCAGCACTCACAGACTCGCCCCTCACTGTCACGTTATGTGATGAACAAGGATTCCTGAGTCGTGGAAACCACCCAAGCCTCACAGTCAATTCAACATCACAGTTGGGTCCAGCGTCTTCTTTCAACATCACAAACAAGCTTTTGCTTTGGCCGTGATGTCATGGTGCTGAGAGGGATACAGTTTTGCGCCTGGTCTTCAATCCAGGTCATAAGAAGTTTCTCCATGTCTGATGTAGGCCCTTCTCGAATTTTTGTTAGTCTCGTGGCCTGCAATGATCAGACCCTTTAACAGCTTCTTTCACTTTGTTCTTGTTCTTCAAGATCGTAGCTGTGGTGGAATGGGACATGCCTGACTGGCGAGCAATAACCATCACAGATTTTCCACCTTCATAGTCCTTAATCACTTTCAGTTTTGTTTCCAGGTCAGTCGCTCGATGTGGCCTCTTACAGGCAAGGTTAGCAGTGGATTTTGTATGTTTAGGGACCATGATGAACAAAACAACATGAGATTAAATCAAGCACACGAGAAAAGGATGCAATCAAGAGATGCCGTAAACATGAGATGTATGAGGCTGCTGCTGGCATAAACAGCATGCTCTTTTGCAGTAAACTTTTTATAAGTAGAAAGTATACTCTAAAATAACAATTAAAAAGTATAGTATAGTAAATACATAAGCCAGTAACAGTCGTTTATTATTATCAAGTACTAGGTACTGTACATAATTGTATATACTGTACTTTATACAACGGGCAATGTAGTAGGTTTGTCTACACCGGCATCACCACAAACACGTGAGTAGGACATTGCACTATGACGTTAAGACGGGTATGGTGTTACCAGGGGATAGGAATTTTTTAGCTCTATTATAATTTTTTGTGACCACCGTTGTGTATGTGGTTTGCCATTGACTGAAACATCGTTATGTGATGCATGACTGTAATTGACCTTTTTATGGAGATACAACGACAATACACTGAGAAAGGATAATCTTCAACAAATGCTGCCAAACAATTGGACATCCATATGCAAAAAAAAAATACCGACTTTGACCTATATCTAATACTTTGTAGAAAATTAACCCAAAATGGATCATAAACATATGTGTAAATTATAAAACTTTTAGAAGAAAATCTTTATGACCTGGGGTTAGGCAAACAATTCTTACTTAGATATGACATCAATGGAGAATCCATAAAATAACATAAATTGGACTTTATTAAAACTTAAAAGTTTTTTTCTGGGAAAGACACTATTGAGTGAAAAGAAAAGCCACGAACTGGGAGAAAATACTTGCAAATCACTGGTCAAAAGACTTTTAATCCAGAACTGAAAACAATAAGAAAACTAGCCAATTTAAAAATGGGCAGAAGATTTGAACAGACTCTTCACCAAAGATGATTTAGTCATTACAGAGATGCAGATTAGAACCACAATGAGATGGCATGATACATCTGTTAGAATAACTAGTTTAAAAAAACAGTACCAAGTGCTGGAACCTGTGTAGAGCAACTGAACATCTGATAATACTCCTGGTGGGAATGCAAAATGCTACAGCCACTTGGGAAACAGCTTGGTGGTTCCTTATAGAGTTACCATGTGACTCAGCGGTCTCCTGATGCCCAGGTGAAATAAAAACATGTTTATACAGAAACACCTATACATAAACGTTTGTAGCAGCTTTATCCATAATAACCAAAAACTGGAAACAGTCCAAGTGTTCTTCAGCTGTTTTAAAAGAATAAACTGTATTACATCCATAATGTGAAATCCATTTGGTAATAAAAAGGGACAAACTGTTGGTACCTGCAGTAACCTAGAAGAATCTCAAATGGATCATGCTATGTGGAAGAGTCCAGACTCATACGGTGTGGTTTTGTTTATATGAAGTTCTAAGAAAGGTAAAACCAAAGTGCAGCCAAAGATCATCGGTTGCCTGGGATCCAGACTGGAGATGGGTTTTGACCGCCAAGGGGCAGCACAAGAGAATTCCGGGCGGGGTGACGGAGCTGTTCTTGGTTGCTCTGGCTGTCACGTGACTGCATTTGTTGAAGAATTTTACTGTATGTTATTTGACATGACCAAGTGTCAGCAAGGACTGAGTAATGGAAACGCTCTTCACTTGCTTTAGAAGGATAAATTGCCACAACCACTTTGGAAAGCCATTGGGCACGGGCTGGTAAAGCTGAAAATGGTCACCTCCTGTAACATGGCAGCTGCACTTCTAGAAACATACCCAAATGAAATCATCATACATGTGCATGATGAGAATTCAAGAATGTTTATAGCAGTATTATTTAATATTTTAAAAAATGAGAGCAAGCTGAATGTCCAAAAGGAGAGTGAATAAATAAATAGTGATCTATTTCTATAATTGGTAAAAGATGTTAAAAGTACGGAGCAGTACTGCATATTTTTATAGATACATAAATATGGAAATATAAAAATATGCATGAGAATTATGAAAATCAAACTCAGGATAAGGGTATGTAGGAAAGAAGGAGAACACAAGAGGCTTCAGCTATATTTGTAATATATAGTCTATTTTTTTATTTGACAATATTTAATAAATATTTGTTTAAGTGAAATTAAATTATATTTCCTAGATCTTGTTCTTTATTGAAATATTTCCTGAAGAAATAATTCTATATTCATAAATTTCTCAGGAGTATTACCTGGAATATTGGAGAATGTTACTTTTAGTAAAAGTAAATCAATTTTTAAAAATTAAAAAATATTATTCACAGTTGATATGGGAATTGGATCACATTTCTTAAGTGTTAAATGAGTAACCAGATGGTTTTGTTTAAGAAATTTAAAGGAAAAAATTTTAAAGACCACCATAACCCTTGAATACTCAAAAGGGGTAAACTAGTTAATGGGTGATGTTCAAGAAAATCCACTTATAAATATATGCAAAAGAAGTTGTTGGTGTTTGTTTATGCAAGTAGTGTTTTAGTCCACTTTCGTCAGTGGCCTTTCCATAGATATAGTGGCTTTCTGGAGATTTCATTTCTGTTAAAGCCTTTGGGGATTTCAATAAATAGTGTCCCTTTTTCCCACTGGAGTTTGGAACCAGTTGAGAATGTGGAGATTCAAAATAGCCCCTTTATTACGATGAAGGCTAGGGAAGCAGCTTGTGAGAGTCAAATTAGACTTGCTAATTCCTCTCGCGCCAATTCCACCTCCACAAGAGTCTACCCTGGCCTATCCCAATCCAGGGAAAGTTGGCATCTGCAGAAGAGGTGCACTTACTCAGGTCACTGTTCCCGACTCACTTGTCCAGGGAAAGAGGAAAGGAAACAGACCAAATTCCTCACCATCCAGGTAACACACTCTGCGTCCCTGGAGAGGGGCGTTAGGGTAAGAGAGCACGAGTGTTGACTAGAAGATCTCTTCTCATTCATTCTGGGGGAGAGAGGAGGAGTTTGTGCCCTCCATCTGTTTCAGTTTGTCAGGTTCATATTGTTAGGTGTATTTTCTGAAAATTAGTTGAACTAAACTACTACAATATTTAGCTTTTTCAACAATAGAGAAGAATGTCATTCTTGTCATATGACATCTTAAAACTTTTGACTTTTAAAAAATTGTATCTTTAAAGAGCATTTACTGTGGCCTTGTGCAATACCATGTTTCTTTGGATTAAAAAAAAGCGGAGAGTAAATACTTCAGACTTCTTGAATGTCTTCCTGATGTTTAGCTCTCCCGATTCATAGTTTTATCAGCCTCGTCGTTTATTCCTCACTCGCTATGAGGAAGGATTATACTGGATATGGTTAGCATGTGATCTTTTCCTTGGAAGACCTTACAGTCTAATGGAGAAGACAGATAATAACAGAACCATGGAAAGAGTGTTTTTGTTATGTAAATGATGGAGAAATTCATGAGAACAGATGATTTATTGGAGAAAACATTGCTTCTGTGTCAAAATACATTTATGAAGATTCTGTGAAGTTTTGAAAATGGAAATCCTATTTCTTTACCAATTTTCTACCATTCTCATGGAAGTGGTAAACATTACTTGGTCAAAATTTAACTTTTTAAGTATAATTTTTTAGTTGTTTGCTCTTAGTTTTATGCCATCAAAGTATTTTGGGGGAAAAATTCTGACATTACATTTTTCTTTTATGAAGCCCTTTTAATTAAAGGATGAGTGGCATTATACTGCTACCTTAGAGTTAGCAACTAGAAAGTGAATATTCGTTAGACGTCTTCAGTGGCAAGCAAAGGAAGTCTTTATTCATCACTCACTAAAATTTTATTTTCATTAATGAGTCACATATGAGCAACTACAGGCTAAAAGCGAACTCTGTGTGTGTGTGCACATACAGACACATAGAAGGCATCCCAGGCAGTGGGAATAACACACTCTTTAGTCAGACCAGCCTAGGTTCATATTCCCCCTCTGAGTAACCTTGGGCAAGTGCCTTCATCTCTCTGACCCTTAATTTCCTCCCTACCTATAAGTGATACCTACTTCATGCAGTTCTTTTAGAGAAGATGCTCACAATCTTTCTAAGTCCACAACCTAAAGATTAATCCTCAAGGTCTTTTGAAGCCTAGAATGTAAAAGAAATCTTCAAAAAAGAGTGGGCCAAGCATATTTTAAGAAATAACTTAGTGCCGGGTAGCAAGCTGCCTATAAAATGTGAAGAACAAGGATAATAAAAATAGGATACTAATAGTATTCTAATACTAATTTTGATACTATGGTTCAAGTCTTCCTGACTGAAAATGCAGAATTGTTATTTATGGGGTAGAATCTTAAAACCACTTAAGTCTACAATAATAGGATGGTGGGTAAACAACAGGACATTATGGGAATGATTATGGTTGTGAAGAGTATAGATAAAACAGTTCACATGTTACAGCAAAAGCAGACAGTATGTATCTTGTAAGTAAACTTGGGTTTTAAAAATGTGAAGGAGAACTGAAACTCACCAATTAATCCCAATGATTGTTAGAGTAGTAGAATTATGAGTGTGTTTCTTTTATTTTCCCAATTTGTCTGTACCATGAGATTGCTTTTATAAGAAGGGAAATATGCAATATAGTCATACCTCATGAAACATAAAGTTTCTTCTCTGTAGACAAAACACAAAGTTTAGGTTTCTTGTTAATGCTTGGTTGCGTTATTCGGACAACCAAAGAAACAGACCGTTAGTCTTGGTTCTTTGAAATACGTACGCGTCGGCCTTTGTTGTTTTTCTGTCAGCTGTCGTAACTCGACTAAGTCTACCATGTTGACTGGATAAGAGAACTAGAAAATTCAAATTAGTGTATCTTTTTTAAAGCAGTGTTTTTCTTCGTTTTAATGTTACAGATTTATTTGAGGTTCCTAGATTATCAAATGGAGCACTCAAATGAATGCAAGAGAAACTTCGTTGCAGTCTATGATGGAAGCAGTTCTATTGAAAATCTGAAGGCCAAGTTTTGCAGCACTGTGGCCAATGATATAATGCTGAAAACAGGAGTTGGAGTGATACGGATGTGGGCCGACGAAGGCAGTCGGCTTAGCAGATTCAGAATGCTCTTTACTTCCTTCGTGGAGCGTAAGTAAATGATTCCTATAGCACTGAGATCGTTTACATAGTTTTCGTTCATTCAGAATACTATCTTGATTGTTTCTTTTTGACAAAGACTGCGAGTCACAGATGGAGAAATAACTAAGTCTTAGTCCCTATTCTCAAGGAGTTGACCTTCATGGGTGAAAAACATGTTAATACATAAATTACACCACTACGTTATTATAAAGGTGTAAACACATGACAGGCAGTGCAGAAAGTGGAGTCTTCTCTCAAGATTTTCAAAATTATACGTAATTATCAGTAGTATTAATTCAGCTTGGTGACTAATTATGAATCCACCAAACCATGCTCACCAAAAATTTAGGTAGGCTATTTTTTTTTGTTTTTATTTTTTAATAATTGTAAGTTTATAGAAAGTTGTAGAAATAGTACAGAATTCTCATATGCCCTTCACTCAGATTCCCCCGTTACCGTCTTACACACCAGGTAGAACTGAAGATTAACACTGATGCAGTATTATTAACCGATTTAGAGACCTTATTCAGATAGCACTAGTTTCCCCATTAGTGTCCTTTTCTGATCCAGGATCCCAGGTTGCGTTTGGCTGTCGTGTCTCCTTTAGTCTCCTCCATCTCAGACCTTGATGTGTTTGAAGAGCGCTGGCCTGTTATTTAGTAGAATGTCCATCAGTTTGGGTTTGTCTGATATTTTCTCATGGATTCAATTGAGGTTATGCATTTCTGTGAAGAATGCCGGAGAAATCATGTCATATCTTTCTCAGCGCATCACACCAAGGAGGTAGGGGTGCGTCGTGTTCTGTCTTGGGTTAACTTTGACCACTTCTTTAAGGTGCTGTCTGCCAGGTTTCTCCACTGTGAAGTTACTAATGTTTTCCTTTCTAATTAGTAAGTCTCTTTGAGACCACTCAAATATCCTTTTGCTCACTAGTTTTAGCATGCTTTAATGGTTTCTGCCTGTCATAATTATTACTGTAGTGTTACCTAATGATGGTTTTCTGTTTCCGTCATTCCCTCTACATTTAGTAATTATAATTCGATTGTGAGGAAGAGTTGTTCTTTTTCCTCATTTCTTTATTCAGTTTTTTTATCAGTATGAGCTCATAGGTATTTATTTTATTCCATTGTTGTATATATATTCTATCATCCTGTATTACTGATGTCCTTTTGTTGCTGAGTCTCAGCTCTGGCCATTGGGAGCCCCTTCAGGTTGCCTCCTCTATCCGTTTCATGTGCCCATTATTTTTTTTAATCACTTCCTTACTTTTTGTTACCACACAATGAACCAGGCTCAACTTTTGTTTTCCCTGCCCCAGTCCTGGAACCAACCGTATTTCCAAGAAGTCCTTTTCCTTCTCTTACGGTGAGAAACCTGGCTCTAATTATCCACGATAGATTTGTCCAATCGCAGTATACACATAAAGTAATTTTAGAGTTGCTAACACATATCCCTGTTAGAAATTTCCTAACAGAGACATTATTTGTGTACAGTTCTTTTTGTCTTTAGCCTTACTGTCAAAATATGGGTTTCCAGTTACTTAGGTTGGTTGTTTTCCTCTCTCCTTTCCTTCTTGTTATGTCACGCATTTGTAATACACTTAGACTCATTTGTGACTTTTTATTTCGTGTTCCCCCCACATCATGGTTACTTTCAATTGTTCCTATTTTTAGAATCCCTGGAATATCACCATTGTTTCCAGAGAGCTATATGAAAAAGCTGTAGTCCAAGTACCCTTGGCTCGTGTCTCCGCTGTCCTGGCCCCCTTCCCCCATCCTTTGTGCTCCATTCCTGCCCATGTTTTGTAGGCAACCGATCACATTGGTTCCTGCTGTATCCTCCTTGTATTCCTTTTTGCATAAATGAGCTGCTATGTGTGTATTTCCTTATATCCTCTTTTTTCTTACATGAAGGAAAGCAGATTATACTCTTTGCACTTTGCTTCTGTCACTTAACAGTATATCCTGGAGATTCCTCCATATCAGTTCATAAAAATCATCATTTTTTTTTTTTTGAAGAAAATTAGCCCTGAGCTAACATCTGCTGCCAATCCTCCCCTTTTTGCCAAGGAAGACTGGCCCTGAGCTAACATCCATGCCCATCTTCCTCTACTTTATGTGTGGAACGTCTGCCACAGTTCACTTTTTTATGTGGTAAGGTATAGGCCCAGCTTCGTTCTTTTGCATGTGGATATACAGTTTTCCCTGGACCATTTGTTGAAAATACTGTCCTTTCCTCAGTGGTCTTGGCACCCTTGTCAAAAGTCAACTGACCGTACACATGAGAGTTCATTTTGGGGCTCTCCTTTCTATTCCGTTGGTCTATATGTCTGTCCTAATGCCAATACCAACTGATTTGATTGTTGTAGCTTTGTAGTAAGTTTTGGAATCAGGAAAGGTGAATCTTTCAACTTTGTTCTTCTTTTTCAAGATTGTTTTGGCTGTCAGGGTTCCTTGAGATTCTATGACTTTTAGGATAGGTTTTCTTATTTCTGCAGAAAACATCATTGGGATTTTGGTAGCCGTCACAGTGAATCTGTGGATTGCTTTGAGTATCGTTATCACCTTAACAATATTACGTCTTCCAATCTATGACCCAGGATGTCTTCTCGTTTATTTGTCTTCTTTAATTTCTTTCAGCAATGTTTTATACTTTTCAGTGTACAAGTCTTGCATCTCTTTCATTAAATTTACTGCTAAGAATTTTATTCTTTTTGGCATAAATGGAATTATTTTCTTTCCAGTTGTTCATTGTTAATGTGTAGACATGCAACTGATTTTTGTGTGTTGATTTTATATCCTACAACTTTGCTGAATTAGTTTATTAGCTCTGTGTGTGGTGGGGGGTGTGTGTGTGTGATCTTTAGGATTTTCTACATATAAGATTGTGTCGTCTGCAAATAGAGATAATTTTACATTCTCGCTTCCAATTTGGATGCTTTTTTGTTTCCTTTCCTTCCCTAATTGCTCTGGCTAGAACTTCTAGTACTATATTGAATAGAAGTGTAGGTGAACATTCTTGTCTTGTTCCTGATTTTAGGGCAGAAGCTTTCAACTTTTCAGGCTGGCCTGGTGGTGTAGTGGTTAAGTTCACGCGCTCTACTTCGGCAGCCTGGGGTTTGATGGTTCAGATCCCAGGTGTGGACCTGCACACTACTCATCAAGCCATGCTGTGGCAGCATCCCACATACAAAATAGAGGAAGACTGGTGCAGATGTTAGCTCAGGGTTGATCTTTCTCACCAAAAAAATAGCAATAATAAGCTTTCAACGTTTCGCCATTGAGTATCATATTAGCTGTGGGGTTTTCATATATGGCCTTTATCACGTTGAGGAAATTTTCTTCTATTCCTAGTTTATTGAGTGTTGTTATCATGAAAGGGTGTTGAATTTTGTCAAATGCTTTTTCTGATTCAGTTGAGATGACCATGTGGTTTTTCCCCTTCGTTCTGTTAATGTGGTGTACTACGCTGATTGATTTCCCTATACTCATGTTCCAAGAATAAATCCCACTTGGTCATGGTGTATAATCCTTTTTCATATGGTGCTGTATCTGGTGCTGATAATTTTTTGAGGATTTTTACATCAGTATGCATGCGATATGGCCTGTAGTTTTATTTTCTTGTAGTATCTTTGTCTGGCTTTGATATCAAGGTAATGCTAGCCCATAGAATGAGTAAGAAGTGACCCTTCCACTTCAACTTTTTGGAGAAGTTTGAGGATTGGTGTTAGTTCTCTGTAAATGTTTGGTAGATTCACCAGTGAAGCCATCTGGTCCAGGGGATTTATTTTTGTCAGGAGGTTTTTTGATTACTGCTTCAGTCTCCTTGCTAGTTGGAGATCTATTCGGATTTTCTACTTTTTTATTCAGTTTTGGTAGATTGCATGTTTCTAGGAATTTGTCTATTTCATCTAGGTTGGCAGTTTGTTGGCGTACAATTGTTCTTAGTATTCTCTTCTAAACTTTTCTATATCTGTAAGGTCTACACTGATGTCCTCACTTGCATTTCTAATTTTAGTAATTTGAGTCTTTTTATCTCTGTTTCTTTCTTTTTGTCTTAGTCTAACTAAATAAAGTTTTGCCAGTTTTGTCAATCTTTTCAAAGAACCAATTTTGTTTTTTTTTATTTTCTCTGGTTTTACTGTTCTCCATTTTACTTATCTTTGCTCTAATCTTTATTATTTCAATACTTCTGACAAAGGCATAGAACTTCGAGTTTAGTTTGCCCTCCTTTTTCTAGTTCTTTAAGTTATTGATTTGAAATCTTTCTCCTTTTTTAACGTAGGCATTATAGCTACAAATTTCCTTCTTAGCACTGCTTTCACTGCTCCCTGTAAGTTTTGTTATGTTGCGTTTTCATTTTCATTTGTCTCAAGGTATTATCTGATTTCCTTTGTGATTTCTTCTCTGAACCACTGGTTGGTTAAGAGTGTATGGTCTAGCCCCTGGGGCTAGTGAGAAAACCCATGGTCCCACAGTGGCCACAGGGAGAGTCTCTGGTCGGCCCTCGTGGAGAGACCCCAACCACCAAGCACAAAGACTGGGCAACCTAGGAGCAGAAGTGGTGTGACTGGGTGAGCTACCTGCCAGCTGCATTAAACACCCACAGCTCTGCTGCAGCCCCGAGGGGCAAGTGAGATCCAGTGGGACCATGCAAGTGGGCGGAGACAATCTGGACCCCCAGCATGACTGCTCCTTGGTCCAGGGGGATAGTCCAGAGTCCCACAGCCGCCCCAGGGAGAGTCTCTACTGGCCTTAGTGGAGAGGCTTCACCCACCAAGCACAAAGGCTGGGCGACCTAGGAGCAGACGTGTCATGGCTTGGTGAACTAGCTGCTGGCTGCATTAGGTGCCCATAGCTCTGCTGCAGCCCAGAGAGGGCAAGTGAAATCCAGCAGGACCAGACGGTGGCAGAGCTGCAAGTCTGGGCAAACCAGCTCCCAGCTGTCGTGAAAGCCCGCAAGACCACTGCAGTCCCTAAAGAAGGAGTGTGCCTAGGTCGGTCTGTGGGAGTAGGCACCAGCAGCCTGAAGCCCTCATGTGCTTGTTCCCACAGTTGATGGGAGACCCCACAGGGCCACTGTGATCCCAAGCAGAGGCCCAGACTCAGTCAGGAACAGCTAACAGGGATCCTGGTTGGTGCAGATTCCACACCTGCTGCTCCCTCCCACCCCACCCCTGCAGTGGCAGCAAGTGGAAGCAGTAACCAAACTCTCTATGTGGAGGCGCAAATCCACGCCATCAAGCAATATGAAAAAAAATATATTAAATCTCCAGCGCAAAAGGAAAATGACAAGTACCCAGAAAACAATCCCAAAGACACAGAAATCTACAACCTAAATGACAAAGAGTTCAAAATACCTATCAATAAAGAACTCAATGAGCTAAAAGAGAATACAGATAGACAACTCAACAAGTTCAGGAGCTACATCACAAAGAGCTTAATACTATTAAGAAGAACCAATCAGAAATGTTGGAGATGAAAAATACCATGGAGGAGAGTAAGAAAATTCTGGACTCCCTGAACAGTAGAGCTGATATTATGGAGGACAGAATTAGCAGTTTGGAGGATAGGAATGTAGAAATGCTTCAGATAGACGAGGAGAGAGAACTAAGACTAAAAAGAAATGAAGAAACTCTCTGAGAAATATCCGACTCAATTAGGAAATGCAATGTAAGGATTATAGGTATCCCAGAGGGAGAAGAGAAGGAGAATGGAGCAGAAAGTTTGTTCAAAGAAATAATAGCTGAGAACTTACGAAACCTGGGGAGAAAGCTGGAAATCTATGTGACAGAAGCTAATAGATCTCCAGACTATCAATGTAAAAATTATCAATGTAAAAAGACCAAGGCATATAGTAGTGAAGTTTGCAAAAGTCAATGACAAAGAGAAAATACTAAGGGCAGCAAAGCAGAAGAAAATAATCTACAAAGGAACCCCTATCAGGTTGTCAGCAGACTTCTCAGCAGACACCTTCCAGGCTAGGATGGAGTGAAATGATATATTCAAAACTCTGAAAGACAAAAACTTGCAGCTAAGAATACTCTATCCAGTGAAAATACCTTTCAAATATGATGGAGAAATAAAAAATTTCCCAGATAAAAGTCAGGGGAGTTCATCACCACAAGACCCCCCCACACACACACACACACACACACACACACAAGAAATGCTCAGGAAGGCCCTCATACCTGAAAAAAATAAAAGGAAAGGGGTTACAAGAGCCTGAGCAAGGAGATAAGTAGAAAGACGAAATCAGAAAATTGCAGCTCTCTATCAGAACAGGTGAACAAATGCTTAAGTATAACATTAGAGATAAAGGGAAGAGAAACACCAAGAATAAATATAATCATGTCATTTTAACCACAAACTTACAACACAAGAAGGAAAAAAGATGTGATGGTAAGAACCTAGAAGGGGAAGAAGAAAAGGTTGGAGCCAGCTTAGTCTACGGAAATCACAGGCTATCAGAAAATAGACTATCTCATCTATGAGATGTTTTATACCAACCACATGGTAACCACTAAACAAATAATTAAAACAGAGACACAAATTACAAACAAGAAGAAAACCAACATAGAAAACAACCTAACTGAATTGGTAGTCCGAAATTCACAGGATGAGAAACAAAGGAAATGCAGGAGAACTGGAAAATGAGCAATAAAATGGCAGCATCAGACCCCCACTTTTCAATAGTCACACTAAATGTAAATGGATTGAATTCTCCAGTCAAAAGACACAGAGTGGCAGGATGGATTAAAGCAAGACCCAACAATATGCTGCCTCCAGGAAATACACCTCAGCCCCAAAGACAAACACAGACTCAGAGTGAAGGGATAGAAGATGATACTCCAACATAATAGTGAACATGAGAAAGCAGGTGTCACCATACTTACATCAGACAAAGTAGACTTCAAGGCAAAATAGGTAAAGAGAGACAAAGAGGGGGCAGTTTGTAATGATAAAAGGGACACTCTACCAAGAAGACATAACACTTGTAAATATATATGCACCCAACACAGGAGCACCAAACTACATAATGCAACTGTTAACAAAACTAAAAGGAAATATCAACAACCATATGATAATAATAGAGGATCTCAACACCCCACTAACACCAAAGGATAAATCATCCAGACAGAAAGTCAACAAGGAAATTATAGAATTAAATGAAAAACTAGACCAGTTGGACTTAATAGATATATATAGAACACTCCGTCCAAAAACAGCAGGTTACACACTCTTCTCAAGTGTGCATGGAACATTCTCAAGGATAGACCATATGTTGGGAAACAAAGCAAGCCTCAACAAATTTGAGGATTGAAATAACATCAAGCATCTTTTCTGACCATAATGCTATGAAACTAGAAATCAGTTACAAGAATAAAGCTGGGAAAGGGGCAAAGATGTGGAGATTAAACAACATGCTATTGAACGACCAATGGATCATTGAAGAAATCAAAGGAGAAATAAAATGTTATCTTTAGACAAATGAAAATGAAAACAGACCATACCAATTCGTTTGGGATGCAGCAAAACTGGTCCTAAGAGGGAAATTCATTGCAATACAGGCTCACCTCAATAAACAAGAAAAATCTCAAACTACACCTAACAGAATTAGAAAAAGAAGAACAAACAAAGCTCAAAGTCAGTAGAAGGAGGGAAATAATAAAAATTAGAGCAGAAATAAGTGAAATCAAAACAAAAAAGACAGTAGAAAGGATGAAACAAAGAGCTGGTTCTTCTTCAACAAAATTCACTAACCCTTAGCCAGGCTCACTAAGAAAAAAAGAGAGAAGCCTCAAATAAATCAAATCAGAAATGAAAGAGGAAAAATCACAACGGATACCACAGAAATACAAAAGAGTATAAGAGAATACTATGAAAAACTATATGCCAACAAATTGGACAGCGTAGAATAAATGAATAAATTCTTAGACTCTTACAACCTCCCAAAACTGAATCAGGAAGAAACAGAGAATCTGAATACCTATCACAGGTAAAGAGATTCAAACAGTAATCAAAAACCTCCCAAAAAGTAAAAGTCCAGGACCAGGCGACTTCTGTGGAGAACTCTACCAAACATTCAAAGAAGATTTAGTATCTGTCCTTCTCAAACTATTCTAGAAAATTGAGGAAGATGGAGCACTTCCTAACGCATTTGACAAGGCCAACATCACCCTGATACCAAACCTGACAAGGACAACACAAAGAAGGAAAACTACAGGCCAATATCACTGATGAACATAGATGCAAAAATCCTCAACAAAATATTGGCAAACCGAATACAGCAATACATTAAAAACATCATGTACCAGGATCAAGTGGGATTTATACCAGGGACACAGGGATGGTTCAACATCCACAAGTCAATCAACATGATACACCACATTAACAAAATGAGGAACAAAAACCACATGATCATCTCAATAGACGCAGAGAAAGCATTCAACAAGATCTAACATCCATTTATGATAAAAAAAAAAAAAGTCTCAATAAAATGGGTATAGAAGGAAAGTACCCCAACATTATAAAGCCCAGATATGACAAACCCACAGCCAACATCATACTCAATGGGGAAAAAACTGAAAGCCATCCCTCTGAGAACAGGAACAAGACAAGGGTGCCCACTCTCACCACCCTTATTCAACATAGTACTGGAGGTGTTGGCGAGAACAATTAGGCATGAGAAAGAAATAAAAGGAGTCCAAATAGACAGTGAAGAAGTGAAACTCTCTTTGCAGACGACATGATCTTATACATAGAAAACCCTAAAAAATCCATTGGAAAGCTACTAGAAGTGATCAGCAATTACAGCAAAGTTACAGGGTACAAAATCAATTTACATAAATCAGTAGCATTTCTGTAACGAACTTAACAGAAAGAGAACTCAAGAACACAATCCCATTCACAATTGCAACAAAAAGAATAAAATATCTTGGAATAAATTTAACCAAGCAAGTGAAAGACCTATACGATGAAAAGTACAAGACTTTTCTGAAAGAAATTGATGACAACATAAAGAAATGGAAAGACATTCTATGCACATGGATTGAAGAATAAACATAGTTAAAAATGTCCATAGTACCTAAAGCAATCTACAGACTCAGTGCAATCCCAATCAGAATTCCAATGACATTCTTCACAGAAATAGAACAAAGAATGCTACAATTCAGGTGGGGCAACAAAAGACCCTGAATTGCTAAAGCAATCCTGAGAAAAAAGAACAAAACTGGAGGCATCACAATCCCTGACTTCAAAATGTGCTACAAAGCCATGGTGACCAAAACGGCATGGTACTGGTACAAAAACAGGCACACAGATCAATAGAACAGAACTGAAAGCCCAGAAATAAAACCGCACATCTATGGACAGCCAATCTTCGACAAAGGAGCTGAGAACATATAATGGAGAAAAGAAAGTCTCTTCATCAAATGGTGTTGGGAAAACTGGACAGCCACATGTAAAAGAATGAAAATAGATCATTCCTTTATGCCATTACAAAAATAAACTAAAAATGGTTCAAAGACCTAAAGGTAAGACCTGAAACCATAAGGCTTCTGGAAGAAAATATAGGCAGTACACTCTTTGACATCAGTATCAAAAAGATCTTTTTGGATACCATGTCTTCTCAGACAAGGGAAACAATAGAAAGAATAAACAAATGGGACTTCGTCCGACTAAAGAGCTTCTACAAGGCAAAGGAAAACAGGATTGAAACAAAAACGGAACCCACCAACTGGGAAAAATTTTTGCAAATCATATATCCAACAAAGGGTTAATCTCCATGATATATAAAGAACTCACACAACTCAACAACAGAAAATCAAACACCCTGATCAAAAAGTGGGCAGGGGATGTGAACAGACACTTCTCCAAAGAAGATATATGGGTAGCCAATAGGCACATGAAAAGATGCTCATCATCACTGATCATCAGGGAAATGCAAATCATAATGCACTGAGATATCACCTTACACCCATTAGAAAGGCTAAAATAACCAAAACAAGAAATAACAAATGTTGAAGAGGTTGTGGAGAAAAGGGAACCTTCATATACTGCTGGTGGGAATGCAAACTGCTGCAGCCACTATGAAAAACAGTATGGAGATTCCTCAAAAAATTAAAAATACCACGCCAGCAGCAGCAGCTCTGACTGCCCATGGGTCCTGTCCCCATGCTGTTCCACACTATTCTCTAAATAAAAGAGCACTACTGCCAGAAAAAAAAAAAATTAAAAATAGAAATACCATATGACCCAGCCATCCCACTAATGGGTATCTATCCAAAGAACTTGAAATCAGCAATTCAAAGAGACCTATGCACCCCTGTGGTCATTGCAGCATTATTCACAATAGCCAAGACCTGGAAGCAACCTAAGTGCCCATTTACTGGTGATTAGATAAAGAACATATGGTGTATATATATATGTACACACACACACACACACACACACACACACACAATGGAATACTACTAAGCCATAAAAAAGGATAAAATTATCCCATTCACAACAACATGGATGGGCCTTCAGGATATTAAGTGAAATAAGCCAGATAGAGAAAGACAATCTCCGAATGACCCCACTCATATGTGGAAGATAAACAAACATGTGGACAAAGAGAACAGATTAGTGGTTACCAGGGGAAAGGGAGGGTGGGGAGGCGGGCACAAATGGTGAAGTGGTGCACCTATAATGTGAATGACAAATAATAATGTACAACTGAAATTTCACAAGGTTGTAAACTATCATAACCTCAATAAAAATAAAATAGAAAAAAAAGTTTGTAGTTTAATTTCCATGTATTTGTGAATTTTCCACTTGTCTTCTGTTATTGGTATCTAGTTTCATTCCATTGTGATTGGAAAAGATACTTTGTATGATATGAGTCTTTTAAAATTAAGATTTGTGTGTGTGTGGCCTAACATATAGTCTATCCTGGAGAGTGTTCCATGTGCACTTGGGAAAAACGTATACTCTGTTGTTGTTGGGTCAAGTTTTCCATATATGTCTGTTAGGTTCAATTGGTTTGTGGTGTTGTTCAAGTCCTTTATTTCCTTATTGATCTTCTCTGTGGTTGTTCTGTCCATTACTGAAAGTGGGGTATTGACGCTTCCAACTATTATTGTAGAACTATCTAATTCTCCCTTAAATTCTGACAATGTTTGCTTCTTATATTTTGGGGCTCTGATTTTCCATCCATTGATATTTATAATTGTTATATCTTCTTGATGAATTGAGCCTTTTATCAATGTACAGAGTCCTTCTTTGTCACTTGTAACAGTTTTGACTTAAGTCTATTTTTGTTTGATATTTACATCACCACCCCAACTCTCCTTTGGTAACTATTTGCATGGAATATCTTTTTCCATCCTTTTACTTTCAGTCTGTACTGTTTTTACCTTTAGATCTAAGGTGAGTCTGTAGTCGCACAGTATATAGTTGGGTCTGGTTTTATCTCGTCTGCCCATCTCTGCCTTTTGAATGGAGAGTTTAGTCCATTTGCATTGAAAGTGGTTACTAATAAGGAAGGACATTCCCTTTCTGCTATTTGTTTTCTATATGCCTGATAGCATTCTTGTCCTTTATCTCCTTCATTTTGGCCTTCTTTTGTGTTCAGTTGATTTTTTCCAGTGACGTGTTTGAATTTCCTTTTGTGTGTATTTAGATATTTTCTTTGTGGTTACAATGGACATTTTTGTCTTTTTATGAATTGCTTAAGTCTTTAAAAATCATCTTTGCTATTTTGTGAGCACCTGGGAACTTTTTCATATTAAAAGACGTTGTAGGTCATGTGTAGACACTGACCTAGCTTAAAAGTAGAGAAACTTTCATGAGAGATTTTAGGAGTCTTCCCTTAAACTCCTGATAATTCTTACAAGGAGAAGTTGGTTCTGCTGCCTGTGTCCTATAAAAGTCCAAGTGACTTGTCAGTACCTCCTAATATTTTGTTGATTTTGCTTATCCTAAGTGCAGATCATATTACGTTAGCTTTGACAAAAAACCTGCTTTCAAAAATACCACTGTATTGGGCCCAGCCTCATGGCCTGGTGGTTCAGTTTGGTGTACTCCATGTCAGCGGCCCGGGTTTGGTCCTGGGTACAGACTTATACTACTCGGTGGCGGCCATGCTGTGGCAGCAACCCACATACAAACTAGAGGAAGATTGGCACAGATGTTAGCTCAGGGCAGGTCTTCCTCAGCACTAAATAAATAAAATAAAATGCCATCATGTTTTTTGCTTGGTTTGAATGACTCTTAACTGTGATCTACATTTGGGTAGAGCTGATTAGCCTCTCTGGTCTCTTTCCCATATGGTCATCTCCCACATGGAGAAGATTTCCCTTTATTTATTTATTTGGAGAAAGATTACCCCTGAGCTAACATCTGCTGCCAATCTTCTTCTTTTTGCTGAGGATGATTGGCCCTGAGCTCATCTTCCTCTACTTTATATGTGGGACACCTGCCACAGCATGGCTTGAGTGGTGTGTAGGTCCGCACCTGGGATCCCAACCAGCGAACCCTGGGCTGCCGAAGCAGAGCGCGTGAGCTTAACCATTAGGCCACTGGGCCACCCCCAGAATTTCCGTTTAAAGAGTCATCCAAACGGCCCAGGTGTAATTGAGTGTGTATGTTTGCATCACATGTATTCTAAAAATAAGTGGTATATCTTACCTATGGTCCACGTGAGAGAAACAAATATTTTAGCTTTTGTATCCTGACTGATGAATATGGTATAATGATAAGCTGTGTGATTTTTGCAAAGCCAAAGTTTGTAAATACAAAGGTATGACAGTAGGATATTATCTGACATTTTTCTTGAGAAATTTGAGAATTAATGATTTTTCAGGTCCAGCCCCGTGGCTGAGTGGCTAAGTTCGCGCACTCCACTTCGGCGGCCCAGGGTTTCACTGGTTAGGATCCTGGGCGCGGACATGACACTGCTCATCAGGCCACGCTGAGGCAGCATCCTACATGCCACAACTAGAAGGACCCACAGCTAAGAATATACAACTATGTGCTGGGGGGACTTGTGGAGAAAAGTGGGAAAAAATAATTTTTCCCTTATAAATTCAAAATACTATATTATTATGCCATGGATTCTATAAAATCCTGATTGTATGTGACCGTGTCCAGGCTTTTATGTCCAACTTGATGAGTTGCCAGAAGGTCGGTTGGGTTATGCAGCCTATCTAGCCAGCCAGCCTTTCTCCCTGCCTTCCATTCATTTGTTGAACGTTTATCATACGGGTACTAGGTCTGCTGTGAAGATACAAAAATGGATGAAACAGTCCCTGTCCCAGAGGATCTTATGGTCACTTAGGTGAGATGACATATGCAAAGAAGGCAAATACAGGATTCTCTATGACAAAGACCATTTGAGACAGAAAACAGAGTGCCTTCTTATTAAATATCCTAGTCAGTTCTAGCAGGTGCATCAATTATGGAGGAGTCGTCCTTGAGGGTAGGGCCTTTGAGTTTATCCTTGAGGGTAGGTGGATTTTAGAAGGTGGAAGTGTTAAGTGAGGTTGTTATCTCCAACAGAGGCAATAGGATGAACGAAGGCATCGACCCAGAGCTGATCTGGGCCACAAGGAGTAGTGGGAGAGGGAGCAGAGAGTTGAGCCAGGAAAGGCACATCAAAGCAGAATTCGAGGGCTTTTCGATTAAAGGCTGTATCAGACTTCATGTTACAGGCGTGGGGAGTTCTGCAAGGTTTCCTGCTACAAAACGCCGTGGGCAGAGTTGGGCTTTAGCTGGAGGCTGCTCCATAGTCAAGGTGGGAAGTGAGGAATCTCTGAACCACAGCAGTGCCAGTGAGGGTAAAGAAGGGTTGCAAGATAGAGTCAGCAAGATTTAGTGGTTAATCAAGAATGGAAAGTAACAGAATGTGTCAAAGATACCTACAATTTTGGGTCTGACTGACTTGGGGAATGAAAATTGCACCGATCAGAGGGAAAAAGTGTTGGGTTATTTTGGATAAAGTGAGTTCCTGGGGCAGTTGGAAGTGTCAAGAGCTCAGCAGTGGTGTTTGCCGTGAGTAAACTGTGCTGCTGCTGCTTGTTACCCTGTGGGTATAACCTCAGTTTATTTCCAATTTTTTTTTTTTTTTGAGGAAGATTAGCCCTGAGCTAACATCTGCCACCAATCTTCCTCTTTTTGCTGAGGAAGACTGGCCCTGAGCTAACATCCGTGCCCATCTTCCTCTGCTTTATATGTGAGATGCCTCCCACAGCATGGCGTGCCAAGCTGTGCGTAGATCCACACCCGGGATCCGAACTGCTGAACCCGGTAGCCAAAGTGGAACGTGCAAACTTAACTGCTGCACTGGGCTGGCCCCTAAATTTTTTTTCTTTCTTTTTTAAATGGGGGAACTTTTCAAATCTGAAAAATAAAAAAAAATTGTGCAAAGACTGTTTCACTATTTCTAATACTATAAATCAGTGCTTGATGCAAAGATATAGTTAGCAAGAAAGCCTTTTAGCCATCTTTTTCCTCAGTTTTTTTATTCCTAACATCTGTACCTACACTGTCCAACACAGCATCCATCAGCCACATGTGGCTACTGAGCGTTTATAATGTGGCCAGTCTAAATTGAAATGTGCTATAATTATAAAAATATATCCCAGATTTCAAAGGCTTGGTATGAAATAATGTACAATGTCTCATTAATAATGTTTTATGTTGACTACATGTTAAAATGAGAATATTTTGCATATTGTTTCAGGGCTCCTCAACACCACCCACATGTTAGGTGGTTTGCTAGAAGGACTCAGCGCATATTTGTACTTAGAGCTAAGAGTTATTACAGTGAAGAGATGCAAGGTGGGATCAGCCAGGAGAAAAGCCTCAGTCTGAGCAGCCCTTCTCCGGGCTTCCTTATGCTTCCTCCCTCCTGTCGGGGAGCAGTGAGCACGTTCATTTCCCCAACAAAAAATGCAGGAATGTGTACAGGGTTTCTGAAGCCCGGTAGAGATCCAGCGCCCAAGCTTCGTATGGGGGCTGGTCACATGGGCATTCTCTGCCTTGCATGTAGCAAAATACTCGACTCACAGAAGGAAAGCAGGTATTTGGCAAAGTGACATTGTTAACACACACTCTTGGCACTGTGACCCTCCTCATCAGTCAGGGAGTGAAGGAAAGCCTGGTTCCCAGATGCCCGCTGCGGGCCAGCCTTGCACACAGACCCTTCTGAAGGTAGCTGCCTCAGTCCTGCTGTAGGAACTCTTTTCTGCACAGGTATATTGGGTTAAATAAACTATTAGTAAAATTAATTCCACCTGTTTCTTTTTTAAAGCTTGGCACCTGAGCTAACAACTGTTGCCAATCTTTTTTTTTTTTCTGCTTTTTCTCCCCAAATCCCCCCAGTACATAGCTGTATATTTTAGTCGTGGGTCCTTGTAGTTGTGGCATGTGGGACGCCAGCTCAGCCTGGCCTGACGAGCGGTACCATGTCCACACCCAGGATCTGAACCGGCGAAACCCTGGGCCGCCAAAGCGCAGCGCGCGAACTTAACCACTCAGCAACAGGGCTGGCCCCCACCTGTTTCTTTTTAAAGACCTTTTTAACATAGCTTCTTGCTCGTATCTTTGGCTCGCATGTTTACTTTGGACAGCACTGATCTAATATACTTACATGAAAAATTCCTCTCTAGTATGTTTGTTATTTTCTCTGTATATACTAATGATTTCTCCATTAGCACAAATCTGATAAGTAAATAGGTGAAAAGCCTCCTTCAGGAGACTCTCCACACTCACCACTAAATGTAGGACCAAGTTGAAGGCTGCAGTAACCTTCACTCCATATCCCAAATTCAGCTTTATTACCCAGGAACAAGAAGAAAGCCACCCTCCAAAAGAGCATGTGTGAGATCAAAATATGAGATGTCATGAATTTTTATAAAACATAAGTTCCAGTTTGAAAAGCTCCGTTTGATAAGCGCATTTGAGAGCTCCGAACAGTACCTTTTACGCGCCTATCATTAATTCAAATTGTTAAACTATTTCTTCGTCTCTGAGCTTTTCATGATTTGTAACTGTTATGAATCCATCCATGAAAACAATCTTTCAGAGGAGGTGCATATAAATGGACTATTTCTGCTTGAGAGAGTCACTTCATGTCTACCCACTGTAGATTGAGAATGTGACTAAAATAGTGTAACTCGGCTAAAATGGATGCTACAGAACAGCAGTCAGGGTATGTTTGACTTCCTCCCGAGCACTGAATGCTAATATAGACCTCACTCTTTAAGAAAGGATATGGTTTTAGGAAAATGCTTTCTAGGACTGGCACTGTGAAAGCAGCAGAAGGTGTTTTGTTAGAATGAATCCAGAATGCGAAGTTCAGTGTCGTGTTGCCTCCAGGCCCCTGCAGGCTTAGTGAAGGGGACAGAACTGTCTTTCAGCATCATTGCCGCATCTCTTCCAAAGTCGAGGGGAGCTGAAATCCTAACCCCCCTCTTGCCCACACTGTGACCTGATAGTGAATAAAGGGGAGAAGCAGAGAGTCCTTAGGCTGTGAATAGAGAGCAGTTCATAACTGGCACTAATTTTGGCTGTCATCTTTGTCTTTTGCTTTGGAATTCAGCCGTTTTCTGTAGTTTTGAATCGAAGTGTGTCGCTGGCATCCCAGGTCAGTTGCTGATACTTTGATTCTTATTATAAACAGCTGTGCTTGTCCACTGAAAATCCATAAAATTTAATAGACTTGTAATTATAAATACAATTCGCGTTTCTACAAAACAAAATCTGACAATGTCAGTGCTGCTTTCTAATTGCTTTAAAGAGCGAGGGGAGCGGTTGTAAAGACTCTATAACTGAGGGTATTTTCCATTCACTGTTCAATCAATGAGAAGCACTGAACACTCTTTTTTCCTGCTTTTGAAGCTATAAAGAGCCATCAAAATGCAGTCACAGAATGTTCTATGGATAAACTTTAAGAGCTAATGATAGTTGGACTCAGAAAATCAGAATATCTAGAAGCTACAGTGCTGTTTATAACCTCACTCAACCTGTCTTGAAAATAACTTCTCTTCCCTATATTCTCACTTATGAACTGGATAAAAGAGGTAAAATTAGAATTCAAAATGGATTATGATATAGTAAGTAATAGAATTATGGTATAGTATAGAAATAAAAAACAGAAAACTCCAGTTTTTAGAAATAAGAAATTAAAAAATGCTTTGTGTTCTCTAGGCCATTTGTTACATTTTAAAATGCACACATTTGTGTAATACACAACTGAGGTGGGTACACTAGCTAATTTTATGCTTAATAAAATACCGCCATACATCTTCATTGCATTTTCTGTACTTAATCTAATGGCTTATTTATGTAACCAATACTTACTGTCCTTATGATGAGCTTTGAAGCCATCAAGCATTTTTTGAGTCATGAAATACTTATTTTAATAGTTTAATTGATGCCATTTTGACAAGTTAACAGTCTCTGAGCAAAATACTTCTTAGATATATACATTGTTTTGCACTTGGATTAAGAACAGAAGTATCAACATGATTGAGACCACTAATTTCATAATCTCCTCAGATTTTAGCACCCTATAGTGCATACCAGTCACTTAAAAAGAGGAAGCTGGGGCCAGCCCCGTGGCCGAGTGGTTAAGTTTTACCGCTCCACTTCGGCGACCCAGGGTTTCACTGGTTCGGATCCTGGGCACCGACCTGGCACCGCTCATCAGGCCAGGCTGAGACGGTGTCCAACATGGCACAGCCAGAGGCTCTCACAACTAGAATCTACAACTGTGTACTGGGGGGCTTTGGGGAGAAGAAGAAGAAGGAAGAAAAGAAAGGATTGGCAACAGATGTTAGCTAAGATGCCAGTCTTTAAAAAGAGGAAGCTGAGGGGGTGGCCCGGGGTTCGCTGATTCGGATCCTGGGTGCGGACGTGGCATCACTTGGTAAAAGCCATGCTGTGGCAGGTGTCCCACATATAAAGTAGAGGAAGATGGGCACAGATGTGAGCTCAGGGCCAGTCTTCCTCAGCAGATGGTAGCTCAGGGATAATCTTCCTCAAAAAAACAAAAAAAAAAAAAAAGAGGAAGCTGAGACCCAGGGAGGTTAAATATCTTCAGGTATACCAGTGAACTGATAACAGAACCGTTTCAATTAATGAGTAGTCCATTGTTTGTTGCACTCTCTGCTTCACAGCACTGGCTCCCCAGTTCTTCACACCTCTTGGCTATTTTAGACTCCAGTCATGAGAGCCGCCTGGGGATTATTCCCCTTGAGCTGTGGTGGGTGAGCGCTCAGCAAACTAGCGAACTGGAAAGTTTAGTGTGAGAATATGCACTCGTATGTAGATAGAAGTCATGCATAAACTCAGTTTGGCTTGCAGTGGGGTGGGAGGAGGGACAGACAAATCCTACTTCATAATGATTAACCTGCGGCACTGGGGCGTGGGCGAATATTACCTTTTTGAGGATTCTGCCTCAAAGAGAGGGTATGTTTGCTCTCTAGTAGCAAAGCAATTTTGGATGTTCTCTATTCACCTGCTTTTATCAGATTATGTTTTGGGGCTTTCTGGGGACCCAATAAATAGTACCTGTTTTTCCAGCCCGTGTTCAGTACCAACTGAGAAGTAGACAAAGGGGCCCAGGCAGGTGGATATACCAAGCTGTCAGTTTTATTACTGACACTGTAGCTGGAGAATGGGGTTAAGTATTTCAAAGCTTCCCATGACTGTAATCTGAAGAGAGAGCCTTCTCTTTAGAGAGAAGAAAACACTAAACTCATGGCTATCATTTTAATGAGGTTCATTGTATATTTATAAAAAGAAAGTATTTAGGGGAAAAAAAACACACTTCTTATTAGTCCTGTAAAATTTTTAGATTTGTTTTCATCCCAAAAAGAAACATTTGAAAAGATATAAAAGATACTTGAGGCCTGTTAGCATAACGTAGAGCAATAGTCAGTTCTCCTTCCTTGATTAAACGTGTTTTCTGAAAATAAAAAATGTTGAATTTTAAAGTATCATAAACTCAATAAAAATTAACTTAAAAAAATGTTGAACTTATTAGGCAGGAAATGCATTTTGTTTCCTTATTTTTTTTAAGTCAAAATGGTTAGTTGACTTGGGGAGGGCCTCTGTCTTAACCTCCACAATCTTTTTTTAGTGGGGAGGGTAAATAAGCCGTCCTCCATCTTGACTTTCAGATTTTTTTGTGTCTTTACCCTGAAATACATGATATTACTATGTTGGTACTTCTGTCTCCAATCTAGCACTGTATTTCCTAACAGAAGTAAACACATTGAATCGTAATCTAGTGTAACGAGTGTCCACACATACAGGGAGAAGTGCTAATTAGAAGAATAGATGGAGTAGGGCTGGAGTCACTAGCCACCTCGGGGATTGCGGGGACTCTTTACAGGGCAGCACTTGGGATGGTCTTCACAGATGAGTAGGTGGCCACCAGAAGGAGAAAGCAGCAGACATTTCAGGCTGAATGAACAGCTTTTACAAAATCGGAAATTACATGGTGTATACTCCATATATCTTTATTGTTTTTTAAAAATAAATTTAATCCCAAAGAGTGGGGTTTTTTATTGCAGTAAAATCTATGTAACCTAAAATTTATCATTTTAACCATTTTTTTAAGTGTATAGTTCAGTGGCATTAGGTTCATTCGCATTGTTGTGCAACCATCACCACCATCCACCTCCAGAACTTTCTCTTCATCCCAGACTGAAGCTCTGTCCCCAGTGAACACCAACTCGACATTCTCCTCTCACTCCATACCCTGATATCCTCTATTCTACTTTCTATCTCCATGATTTTGACTTCTCTAGATACCTCATATAAAGGGAATGATACAATATTTGTCTTTTTGTGTCTTCATTTATTTCACTTAGCATGATGTTCTCCAGATTCATCCATGTCGTAACGTGAGAATTTCATTCTGAAATTTCAGTTGAATAATATTCCGTTCTCTGTATATACTGCATTGTGGTTATCCCTTCATCCATCGACAGCCATCTGGGTCATTTCCACCCTTTAGCTCTTGTGAATAATGCTGCTGCGAACACTGGCATACCTGTATCTGTTCAAGTCCCTGCTTGCAGCTCTTTGGGGCGTAGGCCTGGAAGTGGAGTTGCTGGAGCATGTGGTAATGTCTATAAACGTGAGGAAATGCTGTGCTGTTCACCACAGCAGCTGCACCATGTTCCCTTCCCACCCCCAGTGCACAAGGGTCCCAGTATCTCCACATCCTCACCAACATTTTGTTTTAACGTTTTGAAAAAATTTACCAAGCTATATAC
Source organism: Equus caballus (assembly GCF_041296265.1). Lineage (NCBI taxonomy): Eukaryota > Metazoa > Chordata > Mammalia > Perissodactyla > Equidae > Equus > Equus caballus. The sequence continues at coordinate 546,799 of NC_091686.1, read as the reverse complement.
TAGTTCCATAAGAACCATGACAAATATATTCATATTGTCATTATTAAAAATGACATTTTGGTGCCCAAATGTAAGTAAAAGTTTACAAGTCATCATCAGAGAATATTGGCCTTTGTCTTGTTGTTTGTATAGTACGGAGTGTATTCATGGAAGGCCTTTGAGGTAAGATACTGATTTTATAAGAGCAAGTGTAACATAAATCAAGATGAGCTCATGATTTGTGTGCTTTCCATTCTTGGCAACCCAGTGTTCTCTCTTCCCGCAGCCCCCTGCACGGGGAGCACCTTCTTCTGCCACAGCAGCATGTGCATCAACAACTCCTTAGTGTGTAACGGCGTGCAGAACTGTGCGTACCCCTGGGATGAAAATCACTGTAAAGGTGAGTCTGCTGGCCAGGCCTGCCTTTTGAGAGAAGAGTGGCCCTTGCTTTTCATTTAAGAAAGACTTAAAAATGTCCTTTTCTACAACTGTGCTTAGCAGAGCTTCCTTGGCAGAAGCGGAGACGTATAATAGAATGTTCCTTTTAGATGGATCATAGACCTCTGGGATGTGGCAAAAGCCAGTAAAAATACTTATTCTCAACAAAAGCATTTTTCTTTAAATTATATTTTTTAAGTTGTTCAAAAGTCCATCATGATATTTCCTGCCCTTATTTTCTTGGTCATTTGTGTTGTAAAGATACCTTATTCTCAAAGTAATGTAGAAAATAACCTAGAGTATTGTAATTTTTTAAATTATATGAAAATACTATTTAATAAAAATCAGCTGATGGATTCAGTCTTACACTGTAAAAGCAGACTCATTGTAAGAACTGCTATTTTTATTTCATAAAATTTCCTCTGCTGTATTTCCAGTGCATGCTCCCTGGCAGATGAACATGGCTGTGGCCATCATTGAATGTCTGCAGGCTGGTTATCATGTCACTGTCTCAGTTCTAAGGTTTCTCTATTTTTATTCTCCAAGGTTTCCATAAATACCTTACTCTGAAAAGTCAATGTAATCTGATATGGCTGCCTCAGGTACTTGTCGTGAAGTATTTCAGGTCATCAGTCAAAAACAGTGGACCGTGATAACATCCCTGAGTGGGTTAGTCCGCTCATTTCAGTTGTCTCTTACGGATGGCCCCCAGTAGAAATACTGTGGATTTACTTAAACGCGGCAGTTGGTCAAATCTACTGTACAGCAGAAAGCTACACTGGATAGAACCAAGAGTAATGGTTTTGGTATTTTCTATATTTGTGTATTTAATTTGATTTGCAAAGTGTATGTATTCATGATTCATGTACCTTCTGAGTAAAGAAATAAGACCTTTATTTTGTCATCTAGCTATACTATGATTGCTTAGTTTAACCAGAAATCGTAGTAGGATTGTGTTCTTTAAAAACCTAATGTTAAATTGCATTATCTGTGGTGTGTTTGACCCGTGTGTCCTGCTTTACCTACAAATACCTTACCAATTTGTGACAGGACTCATTAATGAATTTTGAAAGCCTCAACATTTCTCTTTTTCTTTCTGCAGAAAAGAAAAAAGCAGGACTGTTCGAACAAATCACTAAAACTCACGGCACAATTATTGGCATTACATCAGGGGTTGTTTTGGTCCTTCTCATTATTTCTATTTTAGTACAAGTGAAACAGCCTCGAAAAAAGGTCATGACTTGCAAAACTGCTTTTAATAAAACTGGATTTCAAGAAGTGTTTGATCCTCCTCATTATGAACTGTTTTCTCTCCGGGACAAAGAGATCTCTGCAGACCTGGCTGACTTGTCGGAGGAACTGGACAGCTACCAGAAGCTGCGGCGCTCCTCCACGGCCTCCCGCTGCGTGCACGACCATCACTGTGGGTCGCAAGCCTCCAGCACCAAACAGAGCAGGACCAACCTCAGCTCCATGGAACTTCCCTTCCGAAATGACTTTGCACAACCACAGCCAATGAAAACGTTTAATAGCACCTTCAAAAAAAGTAGCTACACTTTCAAACAGGCACATGAGTGCCCTGAACAGGCCCTAGAAGACAGAGTAATGGAGGAGATTCCCTGTGAAATTTATGTCCGGGGCCGAGAAGATTCTGCACAAGCATCCATATCCATTGATTTTTAATCTTTGACTAAAGATGACGTTAATTATTAAGTGTGTACATATGCAGCCTGCAGGGTGGCCGCACTGTTTTCAGCGGCCAGCCCTTTTCTCCTGTCACAACTAGGAAGATTTCCATCTCCCGTTAACCTATTGTAATGGTGAAGCTTTATTATCTCAGGCAGTCTATATATGTTAAACCAACCAAGGAACTTTTTCCAAAATTCACTGAAAAAAATAATCATCATCTAACGCTTGGTGTCATGTAAACGAAGCACCGGGTGAATGGCATTTGAGAAGAGGAGGGTTGTGCTGAGCAGGCTCAGGCTGCCTGTTACTGTAGCAGAAACACTGCTCTTGACTGGGATAGCTTTGTCGATATTTTGACCCCACAGTAAGCTTAAAAATAAGATTTTTCTTTACATTCCTTTTATTTTTCTTTTCTCTAAATTTAATTTGTTTTATAAGCCAGTAATTTTGCCATTTCAGTTTCTTAAATAAATATGAGTGGTTAATGTACTACACATATTTCAATATAGGCATTTGTTCTAGAATTTGTCAAAATAAAACTAGTTACTGTGGTAAGTGCCAATTAAGACCCAGAGTTATCTTTTGTCCATCTGTTTCTTCTTGAGTAATTTCTATACTGCTGCCTTTTAATTGCTGGATCCTGAGTCTTTATCTTTTGGGAGAAGTAAATGGTATGATTCACGTTTCAGTCATATTTTGTCTTAAGTTGTATTATACTAGAAAGTTTCATAATCCTGGGATGTATGCACCATTGCCAGTTATGACTTAAAAACTTGAAAAAGGTGAAAACTTCTGGAAATCCTTTGAAATTTCCGAAATTTGGTTACATTCAGTGATAGCCCATTCGTTCTTATGAGCAAAGAGTCGTTTAATTTATTTTTAGGGAGTTCTATAATTATGTTTATTTCCAATGTTTGTTATCACCAGATCTGTGTTTCCTATTATTTGTATAAAAAGATTATTTAGCTCCCTTTGTATTATTGGTTTTTCTTATAGCATATGGTAACCAAGGTTGTATGAGAGTTAAAGGAAAATTCCTAAGAAACTGTATAAGCCTTTAGATTGCTTCTTACTTGGGACAATACATTTTTCTAGTTCTTACCAAGAATGACAACTTCCACTTTTTTTTAAACTGCACTTTTGACCTTATTTTCTTTTTTATGGTATACAAACAATAATTTATAAACATGATATAAAAACCCCTTGTGTTTTTTTAGACTTTTGATATTATTTGATACTGTACAAACTTTATTAAATTAAGATTAAAGACCTACATGGCGGATTTCTTTCAGTGTTCACATTAGCAGCTCTGTATACAAATATGCTGTGATGGAACTGTACTCTATAATTTATTGTAAAGACCTTGGTAATGTGTACATAAGCTTTTTGTTTCCTTTTGTTATTGCATTTAGTTTATGATACATTTTCCACTGTGTGATATTTATTGTTCTAAATCACTACACAAATCTTATATTAAAATATGCATTGTTACATGATTCTTCAGTCATATTATTTATGGCACTATATTTTGGATCTTAAGATATTACATGGAAAGGAATATGTTTATTGAATTATAACTAATACAGACATGCCATTTAAGAGATAAATTCTAATTTTCTCTATTTTTTGTTGTAAATTCTCAATGAAACGAGAAGTTGAAGTTTCACTGGATTTCGTTAATTCTTTTAAATATCACATCTATGTGTTTTCTCAGATTAGTGAAAACTGTGACTTTAAATATGATATATATCATACTCCTTCAAAATGTTTTTTTCTTTTTTTAAAAAAATATTTTGTCTTCTATTTTTATTTTTTTCCTTTTTCTCCCCAAAGCACCCTGGTACATAGTTGTATATTCTTAGTTGTAGGTCTTTCTAGTTGTGGCATGTGGGACGCTGCCTCAGCGTGGCCTGATGAGCGGTGCCATGTCCACGCCCAGGATCCAAACCAGTGAAACCCTGGGCCACCTAAGCAGAGCCCACGAACTTAACCACTCGGCCGTGGGGCTGGCCCCCAAAATGTTTCTTATATCACATTTTTTACTTTTTGAAAAGTATGCAAATATCCAGGAGACAGGAAAATCTACACGTAGTACATTCATGATTTAAGGGGTTTTTTTTAAGTCGGCATAATTTCCTGTTTTAAAAATACAACTTGGGAGGGTAAAAATGAGTGTATTATTCAATGAACTAATGAACCAGAGCCAGATTAGACACCTAAATCCTTTCAACAGCTGTGTTGAGTATGCATTTTAGCAGGTACCTGCCAGCCAGCATTTGAACAGCATAGTAAAAATACAAACTTTATTAAATTAAGATTAAAGACCTACATGTTAATATAATAACAACTGTGATCTTGTTCTTCATCATAATGAAAGGAAAATTAGCATATTTTCTATGTAAAATTATATCCATTATAAACACAGCTGTTAAATCCATCTTTAATATCTAGATTATGGTAGGAAATAATTCGGCATGCTTAACCACATTATCTATTGTCTCTTAACTATATTTTTATTTTTTAAATTTTTATCCTGTTTTCTTTTAAAAAGGTGTGAAGAGGCCTACAAAATATAGAGCCTTTAAAGAAGACATTTAATATTCAAATGGCACGGAAGTACATGGTTTCCTGCAACTCAGCAAGTTTGGACAACAAATTTGGTTTTAAGTTTTCTGGCTGCTAAAACATGTGAAATAGTTTTTGTTTTTCACAGTGGGAAACCCAGACTTATCTGCAGAAGCCAGTTTTCTCTTAAACTAAAGAAAGAGAGGTTCTTTATAGACGACAGCATTTCCTCAGAATTTAAAAAAGATGGAAAATGCAGAGAGCAGCCATGACGGTAAATCTTAGCCCAGTGAAGGTACATCTTCATGTAATCAAGGAACATTGTTCCTGCTCAGGCTGTCTGCAGGGGCGGGACGAAGGACCCAGATGAGCCAGCCTCAGGCTGCATAATGTTATATGTCTTGATTGAACTATAAATGGGTATTAGATCTCATTTATTTCTGAAACATTTAGCAGTATACTATAGGAAGAAAAGAGAATGAATCTAATAAATTTTAGGCATTACTACCAGCATAATGCTAATGGCTGTATATATAGTCTTTCATCTTTGAGGTCAGTGAGAAAACTTTACAAGTTGTTTACTAAAGTGAAAGCCATAAATTTTAGTAATGAAAGATGAAATTTAGCCATCTGTGGAAGTGATTACACCCTTCACAGAGAATAAAGTACCCAGTGTAAACAGATCTTATAATGGAAAATGCACGTCTGGAGGGGAATAGCTTCTATTCAGGATCAGCATTCAGGACAGCTCTACAAGACTGTCCCGCTGTCTTATCTGTGACACAGTTGATCCCGAATTTAACACAAGATAGCAGTCCCCAAGTGCTCCCAATTGCAGGAACCCTGCTAATCCCAACATCTAGAGTGTTGTCATAAGGCATGATGCATCCTTTGTGGGGGGAGATGTTCAGCCTAAAGGACGGAAAAGAAGCAAAGGATTTGCCACATTTCACATCACAAAAGGGATTAAAGAGGCTCCTTTCCCTTTGACTGGTTAACAGCTCTTGTGTCAGCATCTTCGTCACGTTTCATATAATTATTAGGCATTAAAAGGTCCTTGTAAATGTCTGCGTCTGAACATTTTTATAGTTCTGCCATTGTCTGATGAGGAGGATGCTTCCTTGTTTCAGGAGTGTGTCAACTGATGAGACAGGATAGGGAAAGCCTAACTGATTCCAGAAATAATTCTCAATCCAAAAAAGATTATGCTTTCTTGCAAAATGGTATCTGCTATATTGTTCATGTTACTTTATTTCAAGTAGTAAAAATAAAATGCCTTGGATCAGACTGATTAGAAGGAACCTTGAGTTTTTGATCTTTTGAAGATCCAAGAAAGATTATCTGGTCCAGCTGTTAATGAGAAGACTGAAGCCCAGAGAGAAGTGAGTACCCACATCTCAGAACCAGCCCAGTGCGCTCACCTTGCTGTTTGCCGTCTCCTTGCTGTAGCTGGCTATACGTTTAAAGTCAAGTGGTTCTAAACAGCAATCCAGATGTTCCATGTAAGCTTGTCAATCATTCTGAGTTAAAATGTAATTCATTCTATAGCAATTTTTTTAAAGCATTATATTTTACTTTTTCTTCTTTATGTAACTCTTTGTTATTCTACAATTTTGTTGCCATGATTTCTTGGCACCTGCAAACTCTGCAAGACAACTACTGTGAATTCTTTTTTGTTTTTCTCTTTTACGCTTTTTCTCCCCCAATCCCCCCAGCACATAGTTGTATATTTTAGTTGTGGATCCTTCTAGTTGTGGCATGTGGGACGCTGCCTCAGCATGGCCTGACGAGCAGTGCCATGTCCCTGCCCAGGATCCGAACCAGTGGCCGTTGAACCCTGGGCGGTTGAAGCAGAGAGCGTGAACTTAACTACTCGGCCATGGGGTGGCCCCTACTGGGAATTCTTAATAAACAATGTTCGTTAACAGTTTATGGGCTTGACACTGGAGAGAAAGAGCTTCAGTGGTTTGCTTTTGTGATGTTTTTTAAGTCTAAAGGAAACAATGTATACTCTAGAAATTAAACATTTGTGTGCTGGATCTCTCAAGTTTAGAGAATGATTTGAGTTCTGAGCCATTATAAGTAACAAGTTGACCTCGGATATCTTCTTTAGCTCCCTGCAAAATCATTTGTCCATGTTTCATTTACCTCTACTAATAACAAATTCTAAATTCTGAATTTGCTTTTTCTTAGTATCTTTCATGTATTTCTGTGATTGGTTTAATGACTACAAAAGCCCAAAGAAGCTAGTGAGTTGGGTGTGGGTTTAGTACGTGCTGTTTTGAGTAAATTTTTTTTTTAAAGCAATGAATTTTTCTGTCAGACATGAACTTCCAAACCACATAGGAATTGTCATATGCTTATTCCTGGATTTGGCACCTCACGCTAAAGAATTTGACCCTTGAGCTAGAAATAAAAACTTGTGTTTTGATTTCCTTGCTTACCTCAATTTCCAAAGTCTCTAGTGATGTGGGGTCGGTGAGCCAAGGAGTCAAAAGAAAGATGTCTTGGACTCTCAAGATCTGGCAGTAGTGCTCTTTTATTTAGAGAATAGTGTGGAATAGCATGGGGACAGGACCCATGGGCAGTCAGAGCTGCTGCTGCAAAAATGAGCTGAGGGTAGGGCTAATTTTAAGGCATAGGTATGTGAGCCATCTCTTTACAAGACAAACGAAAGAACATGTAAAAAAGTTAAAATGGTATCAGTGCAGGTGGGGTCTGGCCATTGGGTGGTCCCACAACTTTTAGATAAGAATCAAATTGGATTAAGTAAAGGCCAGAAGCTACCACCCTAAATCAGTTACAGGAGGTTGCCAGACAGTAACCAACTTAAGTTCTTGCCTTCCCCATTAAGAGTTTCCAGAGACAAGGCCATCCCCCTTCCCCCTGGCACAGAGAGGGAGGCATCTCCACAGATGGAGGTTCCCCCCACAAATGCAAATGCCTCCCAACAAAGGGCAAGCAAATTCCACTCCTCGGAGCCTGCTTCTCATCTGCAGTTTTAAAATTAACCAGCCTAAAATCCTCATCATCTAGCAGCAGCAAAGAATCCTTATTTCCTTCCAAGGAAAAGTTGACATTTCTTATCCAGTAGCTTCCAAAGTAAAATCATAGTTATGATTAAAAAAAGAAAAAGCATCCTCAGGCTATTACACTTAAAACCATTTTAAGTTTCCAGATTAATTAATCTTCAAGTGAAGATGAACTGAAAAAAAAAAAAAAGATGACTTTAGTCCTAGATGCCTGCAGGATCCAGAGTTGCATCCGGTCACTGAAGTGTCAGTGAGGACTTCCACAGAGTGGGCTGTTGGAACCTGCTCTCCTTCTGAGATGCAGAATGCATCAGTCACAGCCACACATCAGTAGGGAGGGAGGAAGAGATGTCACAAAAGGGGTACACTGAAGAGAACGCAAAGGAAGGCAAAAACTCCTTTGAGTTTTACAGTCACAGACACAGATCGAGGAGCAAAGGAAGAAGAAAGAAAAAGGTAGCTCCCAGTGGTCTGTCTCTGCAAATAGTTACAGAGCAATTTTACTTTGTGTTATTTAGGATCAAGAAACAGCTTTCATCTAAAAGTGCTCTCACCTTCCAAGCTTTGTCATACCCTGTAACATCTGGTGCCAGCAGGCCACTGAGCTGCTACATCCTTTATTGAAACATTTTGAGTAGCTGCTGATTGGCAGAAGGAATTTTCGTCGGGTATTGAACCATGCTTTCAAATCTTGTTCTCTTCTTCCATTGATGATTTTGTTATATTATGTTAAGTGGTGTTTCAGAGAAGGATTCACAAATTTTAAACCAAAAAATAATCATGTGACTCATAGGAGAGTTCTTTCTATACCCTTGAGTTATTGTATCACTGTGTTATGTGTAACTTCTCGGAAAACAAGTTAGCTCTGAAAATGTGCACAAGTAAAGAGTGAACTTGCTGCAACTGGCTCAAATGTATAGCCCCTGCCTTTCACATTCATAGTCTTACTTCCTCAGTCGTTAGTTTTTAATATTAAAAAACAAAGCTTGAGTAGGAGGCTTCTAGGGTGGCATGGGGCGCTCCCTGCCTCCTGGTATTCACAGTCTTCCATCCTCCCCACCCTGAGGTGTGACCTGCTTCTATTGAATAGAATACAGCAAAAGTGACAAGTGTCACTTCCAAGATTAGGTGACAGACTCTGGCTTCTGTCTTGATCACTGCTCTGTGCTTTCTGGCTCTGATAGAAGCCAATGGCCATGTTCTGAGATCCTCTATGCAGAGGTCTGTGTGACAAGCAATGGGACCTTCCAGCCAACATCTAACATGGCTCTGAGGCCCTCAAGCCAACCACCTGCAAAGAACTGAATCATGCCAGCAGCCCGTGAGCGGGTCTGGAAGGGGATCCTCCCCTACTGGAGCCATGAGGCCACTGCAGACAATGATTGCAGCTTGTGAGCGACCTTGAGCCACACCCAGATTACTGACTCAGAAACCCAAGATAAAATGTGAAGTTTGGGGCTGGCCCAGTGGCTTAGTGGTTAGGTTCTTGTGTTCCGCTTTGGCGGCCCAGGGTCCGCAGGTTTGGGTCCTAAGCGTGGACCTATACACTGCTCATCAAGCCTTGCTGTGGCAGGCATCCCACATAAAAAATGGAGGAAGATTGGCACAGATGTTAGCTCAAGGACAATCTTCCTCACCAAAAACAAACAAAACGTGAAGTTTTAAGCTGCTAACTTTTGGGGTTGTTATGCAGCCTTAGATAACAAAGCTAGAAAAGGACAATGGCTTATCCCAACTCCACTCCTGGGGTAAAAGTACTTGATAGAGCTCTAACATGATGTTTTCTGTTTGCAGAAAAACTGTCAAAGCAGTGAGCATATCATGCTGAATCTGGCAGCACAGAGTTAGGAGAGCCGGTCTTCCTCCTGTGTGAGTACCTGTCTGCTATCTTAGCCTTCCTAGCCACCAACAAAAACACTTAATCCATTCTCTCTCTCAGGTACCGCAAAAGAGACTGAAATCTGATTCTGCATTTGAAATGTAAATTAGATTACAATGAAATCTCAGCCCTGGAATACTGTCCCTTTTAAGTCATTCGTCAAGTCTCCTTTGAGTAAGATGAAATTATCTAAAAATGAATAAAGGATAAAATTCTATTCAGATTCCATATGGCATTCCCATAATTCAGTCAACATCTCTCCCATTTCCAGTCACGTTAGCACTCAGTTTCCTGGACTGCAGGGCTGGGTACAACTCTATCACTACCTGGAAAGGGTCAACTGGGTCAAGTGATTTAGAAAACAATGGAGTCCCCCTCCCCCCAAAAAAGATGGAGGGGCCTGTCACCAAGAAAAGAAATACAAGCCTTTCGTGCCTAGAACCCACCCTGCCCCCAAAATGAGAAGTGTAACCAAGGCATTTCCACACAGAAGTTTTTCTGTTGTGATGAAAAGTAGATTTCCTGGAAGAGAATGGTTTTTTGGCTTTGCTTTGCTTTGCTTTCGTCAAAATGATCGAAAGACAAACTCTGGAAAGTTTTTCTTTCTGAAATTGTTTTCAATAGCTGGCTCACAGCCTTAGCTACCTGCTGTAAAGATAAAATTGTATCTTTAATTGTGTCTGTATATAAATTTTCCCTTGGAATTTGAAGCTGTTATTGCTGACAGTGTTTTGCCCTCTGGGTAGAATTGTCTCCCAAATGCTTTTCTCTGACTCTGTCTGACCTGAGCCTCTCACAGTACCCGTTGTTTTGGAAGCTCCCCTGTGTAACCTAATCTTTTCAAGAGACGCACCAAGTGAATCCAGTCTTTCCATCCTGCCATTGTTAATTGCTAAGTGGTGGTCTGTGACAGTGTTGCTGGAAGCTTTTGCTTTTCTCCTGAAGGATTGGAAGAAGTGCCTACCTGTCCACTAGAAGTCTTGTGGATATCCTCTGTTATTTTTAAATAAGCATACCAACACCCTCACTTTCCAAAAATCTTCTGGCCTGCTACTCCTTTCTTGAGGATTCGGTGTTTTGTTTTGTTTTCCCATTACCCACAAATGCTCACAGGCTTTTTAAGGAAATACTACAACACCAAACCAGGTTCTCTGAAGGAACTCCCAAGTTTGTCAATGAAAATGAGGGCATTTCCTTGAGTGGTGCAGGTCAGCAGTAGGCTGAGAGATATGTAGAGAAATTTGCTTTATCAAAAGCCATGTCTCAAAGGATGTGCCAGGGAGTGCTTCTATTTTAAGCCAGCATTCTCACCTCCCACCTGCGAAAAGAGCTCGCCTCTCTTCCCCTCATCAGGTCGGCAAAGAAAGTGATTGCACGCTGCTTTTAATTGCAGGTTCACATAAACCCGCACAACGAGAGCATTGATTTGTTGGACTGCACTCAGCGAGTTCACACACGCGGCCGCATTTAGGCAGCATGCCAGATGTGTAAAATCAGAATTTAATGATGGCATTTCAGCAGCAGCCCCGGAATTTAGCACAGTATCACCGTTGAATACTAATGTGCCCCTAGCAAGAAAACAAGAGGACAGAAACAGCTTTTTTTTTTTTTTTTGCACCTTTCTTGGAGATGGAGAAACGGAAAGCAATTAACTGTTTCATGGAAACTTCATCTCATAAAGAAACTCCAGTCAAAAGCAAACCCATGGTAGTTGTTCTTATATTCATACCACTTTATCAATCAAGCAAAGGTAAATTACTTTTTAACACTTTAAAATATTAATTACACCGCCTATTTAGGAAGTTCATGTTTTTCCTGAAGACTTTATTAAGCATTTTTACTTTCTGAAAATAAATATGTACATGAGAAGTACTGTGAATGAAGTCACCATGTGATAAAATCATTTCTGCTTCTCATGACTTCAAAATGAAGTTCCATTTCCCTTTAAATAGAAGGGAGAAGGAGAAAATCTAATTTTTGAAAAAACAAATCTTCTTATCCTAAAGAATGGAATGTCTCAAACTCGGCACTGTTAACACTTTGGGCCACATAATTCTTTATTATGGGGGCTGTTGTGTGTGTTGTGGGGCGTACAGCAGCAGCCCTGGCCTCTACTCGCCAGATACCAGCAGCGCTGCCCTGATTTGTGACAACCTAATATGTCTCCAGATGTAGCCAAACGTCCCCTGAGGGGAGAGAGTCAAAATCAACCCCTTTTGGAAGCCACTGCTATAGAGAGATGAAAGAGATTTAAAAAAAAATAACCAAAAGCCGTTGAATTCTATTTTAAAGAAATATTTCAGACTTGTGAAGAGGTATAAAGAATAATGAGCACCCGCATACCCAGAACCCTGCTTAATATCTCCCCGTTTCATCCCTCAGAGGTCCTGAATTTGGCTCAGCACCCCCGTGTGTGTGTTGGTCAGAGGTCCTGAATTTGGCTCAGCACCCCCGTGTGTGTGTTGGTCAGAGGTCGTGTACTCTATTTCTCACTTTTGTGACTGACTTTCATATTTCTCATGTATGCGTCAAGTTGAAAATTAATAGTTCTACTCTCCTTCTGAACAAAACAAGAATCATATAATGCCTTATCTCCAGTCACCCCTCTTCCATCTTGTATATTATTTTAGTTCTAACTTGTTTTTTATGTCTCCCCCAAATGGTCAATATTTTTGTTTTTATAGTGAATATTTAGACTTCTCTCTATGCTTATCGGTTCTTTTGTTCTTTTGCTCTCACACCCCAGACCTTACATCTGGGATCCACTTTCCTTCTGCCTTCCTTTGGAAGTTATTTATTGACACCCTGCATAGTGATCTGTCCAATTTTTGGTTTTCTGAAAAATCTCTGTATTTCCTCCTCATTATTATATGATAGTTTATGTGGGTATAAAAATCTACATTGACTTTTATTCTCTTTCAGTGTTTATTTCATGAAGATCTGGCTTCTTTTATAAATCTAAATTCCTTTACCTATAATCAGTCTTTTCCTCTTAACTGATTTTACAATATTCTCTACTATTTTGCCATTTCATTACAATATGTCCACATATGGATTTATTTTTATATTATTTTTGTGACTCCATATGCTTTTTGAATCTAAAGATATCTTTTATCAGTTTTGAAAAATTCTTTCACGTTTCTTGGTCTCTCAGTATCTCCATCTCTTCATATTTTTCCATGTGCCATATCTCTTTACATGTTCTTTTTAGCCATATCTAACTTCTATTTAACTCATGACAGTTAGTTTTCTTCAGTTCCAATGAGTTCTTAACTTGAATGATTGTGTTGATTATTTCTAGAAATTCTGTTTAGTTCTTTCCCAAATCTACCTGCTCTATTTTGTGATATGTTTTTCTTTTCCTATTTTTTTATTCTATTTTCTCTCTTTAATGATTCTATACATGTTTTATATTCTGTATTCCATAATTCTCTTACCTAAATTTCTTTAGGGTTTTAGTTATTTTTCATCTCTGAAGACTCATGCACATGGTAGTTGGTTTTCTTGGGTGACTGTTAATTTTCTTTTTATTGTGAATGCATCTATGAAAAGCTTTTATGTCTGTGGGACTCTGATAAAGAATTGTGTGATTATATTCCCTCTGAAAAAAATTTCCATTGGCTTATATGAGATACTCCCAGACTAGTTTCAACTCAGGATAACTTTAGATTAATTTTCATATTGGAATTTTCAAAAACCACAGCTTTTTTAAAATTCCATGTTAGTTTTATTGAAGTATAATTTACTTTCAATAACACCCATACAATTTAAATGTCTAGTTGGATGAGTTTTTATAAATATATACATCCATTGAATTAACATGCCAATCAAGATATAAAACCTTTCCATCAACCCAAAAGATTCCCTTGAGCCCTTCCCTTTGCCCCTAGCAACCACTGATTTGCTTTCTGGCACCATAGTGTAGATTCATATTTCCTAGAGTTTCATATAAATGGAATTATATGTTATGCACTCTTTTGTGTCTGGCTTTTTTCACTCAAGATAATGTTCCCATTAATCTATGTTGTCATGGGTATCAATGGTCCATACCTTGTTACTGCTGAGTAGTATTCCATGGTTGAGTATACCCCAATTTATTTATCTATTCCTTTGTTGAACATATTGATTGTTTTCAATTTGAATGCCTCTGTGTACATTCATGTACAAGTCTTTGTGAGGATATATATGTTCTCATGTCAATATCAAAGAGTGGAATTGCTAGATCATCTATAAGTACAGATTGAACATTCTAAGAAATTGCCAAATTGTTTGCCCAGAGTTTTTGTACCATTTTACAACCTCACCAACAACGTATGAAAGTTCCATTTCCTCTGCATGCACACCAACACTTGGTCTGACTCATCTGTTTTAATTTTGACTGTATTACTGTGATATCACATTGTTTCAATTTGTATCTCCCTGAGGACTAATGATGTTGTATACCTTTACAGGTGCTTATGTATCTTCTTTGGTCAGGCTTTTATACAAATTTTTTTGCCGAGTTTTTTTTAACTGGGTTGTTTTCTTATTATGGAGCAATAATAGTTCTTTGTATATATATAAAACCACAGGTATTATAAAATTCTTATTAATTTTATTGGAGTATAAATTATATTCTGTAAAATTCATACAATTTAAGAATATATATAATACACATATATGTATTGTGATGTTCTCCTAGTTTTTATTCTTTCTTTCTTTAAACATTTTAAACATATTTTATATTCTGTATTCAATAATTTAATTATCTAAATTTCCAATTGTTTGTTGCTGATAAATAGAAACACAGTTGGTTTTTGATTACTGACTTTATACACAAGCATGCTAAACTCATTTATTCTCTTAGCATTTTATAGCTTCCTTTAGATTTTCTATATATGCCAACATAACATCTGTGAATAAAAGCAGTTTTATATTATATATGTATTTTATTTCTTTTCCTTGCCTTATTACACTGGCTAGGGCCATCAGTAAGGTGGGGAATAGAAATGGTGAGAGTGGATATCCTCTTATTGTTCTTGATCTTAGGGGGAAAGCATTCAGTCTTTCACCACCTAGTATTATTTAGATATACATTTTTCATAGATGCCTTTCATAGGGTTGAGGAAGTTCCCTTCTATTCCTAGTTTGCTAAGAGATTTTATTACATACAGGTGTTGAATTTTATCAAGTGCTTTCTCGGCATCTATTGAGATGATCCTATGGATTTCCTCTTTTTTATGTGGTAAATTACATTGATTTTTCAAATGTTAAACCAATCTTGCATTCTTTGGAGAAATTCACTTGCTCATAGTGTATTATACTTTGTATATACTGCTAGATTTAAGTTCTAATACTTTGTTAAGGATTTTTTACATCTGTGTTCGTGAGGGATATTGGTTTATAAGCTTTCCTGTGAAGTCTTTGATGTTGGTGAAAGGGCAATGCTAGCCTCGTGAAATGAGCTTGGAGGTAATGTACTTCCTCCTGCATTTCCTGATTTTGCATCGTATTTGGTATTATTTCATCCTTAATGTCTGATAGAATTCATCAGTGAAGTCATCTAAACCTGATTATTTTATTTATCTAAAGATTTTTAATAGGAAATTCATTTCTAAAAATTGATACAGGGCTACTTAGTTTTTCTGTTTTTTTTCTTGAGTCCATTCTGGAATTCAAGGAATTTGGGCCCTTCGTTTAGGTTGTTAATTTTATTGGCCTAAAATTAGTCATAATATGTTGTTATTCTTTAAATAGCTGTAGAATCTGTTGTGATATCTCCTATTTCATTCCTGATATTAGTAATTTGCATCTTCTCTCCTTTTTCTCTTATCAGTCCAGCTAGATGTTTACAACTTTTTTGATCCTTACCCAGGCCCAGCCTTTGGTTTGATTGATTTTCTCTATCATTTGTCCATTTCCTGTTTTATTGATTTCTACTCCTATAGTTTTGTTTTCTTCTTTCTACTTTATTTGGGCTTGTTATTTTTCTAGCCTCTTAAGATGGAAGCTTCAATCATTGGCTTTAGACTTTTTTACTATTAGCAACGTTTCTATTATTGATTTCTAACTTAATTCTTTTGTGGTTAAAAAACACACCTTGTAGATCTCTGTCATTTAAATTTATTAAAAGTCATTTTATGGCCCAACGTATGGTCTCTCTTGGTAAACATTTCACATTAAATTCAAAAGAATATATGTTCTGTCATTGTTTGGTGTAGTGTTCTATAAATATCATTGGGTTCAGTTGGTTGATAGTCTTCATTTCTTTAAATCTTCTATGTGTCTATTGCTTTTCAATCAGTTATTAAGAGAGGTGTTTTGAAATCTCAAGCTATAACTGTAGGCTTGCCTATTTCTCCATTCACCTCTGTCGGTTTTTGCTTCATATATTTTGAAGTTCTTCTATATGCATACTCATTTAAGATTTTCTTCTTACTGAATTAATCCCTTTGCCATTTTATATAATTACCCACTTTATCCCTGACAATAGACTTGTATGTTGTAACCCAACAAGGTAGACCATTAACGTTTAACATAATTATTAATCTGGTTCGGTTTTAATTTCCCATCTTGCTGTTTGTTTCCTGTGTGTCTCATCTGCTCTTTGTTCCTTTTTTCTTTTCCTGCCTTCCTGTGTTGGGCTTTTTCCCCATTATTTCATTTTATCTTCACTTAGTGGTTTACTAGGCATTTCAGCTTTGCCTGTTTTTAAGTGGTTGCTCTGGGGTTTTAATACGCGTCCGAAACTCACACAGGCCACCTTCAGATACCTTTATTTCACCTCGCATGTAATGTAAGAACCTTACATTAGTAGCTTTTCTCTCTCCTTCCATCCTTTCCACTATTATTGTTATACGTTTTACTTCTACTTATGCTGTAAAGCCCACAATACATTGTTATTACTTTTGCTTTTAGCAATCAATTATCTTTTAAAAAAATGTTAATTAAGGGAAGTCACTTACATTCACCCACATTTTTACTATTTCCTACAGTCTTTCTTCCTTTGTGAAGATCCAAGTGTCTATCTATATTGTTTTCTTTCAGCCTGTACCATTTGTAGTACAGATCTCATGGGGTTTGTTCGTCTGAAAGAGTATGTTTGGAAAATGTGTTTGCCGATTATGTAATTCTAAGTTGACAGATTTTTTTCTTGTCTCTCAGCATTTTAAAGATACATTATTATTGTCTTCTGGCTTACATCATTTTTGACAGGAAGTCTGTGACCGTTCAGTTTCTGCATATAACCAGCCTCTCTTTCTGACTGCGTTTAAGAGTTTCTCCGTATCGCCACATTATGGCAGGGTCCACAGTTTCTGCTTCTAGACCCCCTGGAGCTCTAGAAAGGCCCAGTGGAGCATTGGTTGGAAGTCTTGGTTACTTTTTTGTTCAGAAATTACTGGTTGATTGTAGTGAAATTATCACAGTAGCATTTATATTTACAAATGCTGACAAATTAAGCCAAAAAAATCTGTGTGGGCACTTGCACATTTATGTGTATCTATGTGAATATTCAAAAAACATCCTCTTCCCAAGGTTAAAGAAAAACAGAGCCTGACGATAGTTAAAGCAGTAAAACCAGATTTTCTTCAGGAACTATTGCAATATAGGAAAAGAGACTTCAGCATAAAACTGGGCTCAACTCCAATCCAGCACAGACAAGTGGAGATTTATAGTCAAGGAGCAGGATGGGGGTAAATGGATGGAAAATTACTAAAAGGAAACATCAGGGGTACGGGGAAATTCTAGTTAAGGACACTTAACAGGATTCTTGCTGAGGGCAGGCCACGGTGATCAGACATCAGCTGGGTGATTGTTGGAGGTAAGGAATTTGATCAGAGATTGAGAGGGATCAGATATCCAGGGTGGAGGGATTCTCTCTAAACGGGCTTAGCAAGATTCCTGCTACAACTGGGCAACACAGACCCAACAAGGATAGGCCCCAAGGCTGAGGCCTAGAGTACCTGAGAGGAACCTGACTAAAATTTAGGCAAAGAGGGAGCCCTTGTCACCAACAACAGAAGAATACACATTCTTCTCAAGTGCACATGGAACATTCTCCAGGATGGACCACATATTAAGCCACAAAACGATTCTTAGCAAATTTAAGCAGATTGAAGTCACATAAACAATCTTATCTAACCACAATACGATGAAACTAAAATCAATGGCAGAAGGAAAACTGGAAAATCCACAGAGATGTGGAAATTAAAAACACACTCTTTTTTTACTCAAGTATAGTTGACATAGAATACTATATTAGTTTCAGGTGTACCACACAGTGATCCAACATTTCTATACATTACAAAATGATCACTAGTAACCATCTGTCACTGTCCAAAGTTACTACAATATTATTAACTATGTTCTCTGTGCTGTACATGACATCCCCATGGCTTATTTATTTTACGACTGGAAGTCTGTACTTCTTAATCCCCTTCACCTATTTTGCCCAGCCCCGCAGCCCTCCCTCTGGCAAACAACACACTCTTAAACAACCAAGGGGTGAAAGAAGAAATCACAAGGGAAATTATAAAGTATCCTGAGACAAATGCAAATGAAAACATAACCTACCAAAATTTATGGGATGCGGCAAAAGCAATGCTAAAAGCAAAGCTTATAGACAAAAGCGCTTACATTAAAGAGGAAGAGCTCAAGTTAACTACCTAACTTTACACCTCCAGGAACTAGAAGAAGAACATACTAGACCCAAAGTTAGCAGGAGGAAATAAATAATAAAGATTAGAGCAGAGATAAGTGAAATAGAGAGTAAAAAAAAATCCTTTTACTTCTTATGAATTTTGTGAAACTGGAAACCCTAAATGGGTCACAGCTCTTTCAACCTTTCTTTTTTTTTTTAAAGGTTTTTTTATTTTTCCTTTTTCTCCCCAAAGTCCCCTGGTACATAATTGTGTATTTTTAGTTGTGGGTCCTTCTAGTTGTGGCATGTGGGATGCCCCCTCAGTCTGTCTTGATGAGCAGTGCCATGTCTGTGCCCAGGATTTGAACAGGAGAAACCCTGGGCCACCGAAGCAGACTGCACGGACTTAAACTTGGCCACAGGGCCGGCCCCTCTTTCAACATTTTTATCCTAGAAAGTACATAGCACACAGCATACTCCTTCCAGTTCTGTTTCCTCACTTTGAAGATGAAATGCTAGACATGCCCCAGTATCCATTAAACTGCCCTCGAGCCCCTTATTCCTTGTTTTTTCTGTGATTTTCTTAAAGGAAATCTAAGGATACATTATTCTTGCCCCCAAGTAAGGTATTGAGTGCTCAAAAAAAATTAAAAGGACGCATAGAAGAAAACAAATGCTGGGTTTACTGGCACTAAAAGGAATCAAGTTAGAAGGCTTTCTGAAGTGTTCAGAGCACTTCTCTGAAGAAGAGGAAGAGCCTGATAAGAAAGTGGGCGGACTTTGCAAACAGTGGGAAGACTCAGATCGCAGGGGATTCCTGAAGCCAGCATAAAGTGGGAGCCTGACTTGTCTCTGACCAAATGTGACCTTCCTTCTTCCTTCACCACCAGACAGGGAGGCCTGCGTACACGTCCCCCAGGGATGAGCCGTTCACCCAGGCTGTCACGATAAAGGGAGCAGAATGTGGATGCCACATTATTGGTTCTGAGTGCTCAGATTATATCTGTATCCTTTCATGCACATCCAGACCCCCGGATTTCATGCCATTACACCTTTCTGTAGGGCTGAGCTGGAGATGAAAGAGGAGAGAACAAGCACGAAAGAAACGAGAAGAGATGAAAGGACCACAGCTTCTTCAGACAGCTCCAAAGACTTGAGAGACTCAAGCTCTGCTTGATAGATTGAATGTTGCAGATCATAGCAGCAACCAGCAAGACGGAGGACAACTTGAAGGCTTGAATAGGAAATCGACAAGCTATAGCACCGAGAGATTGGGGTTCCCTTGATCTTGGTCAGTCTGCTGGGAGTACCACCAACTTGGGGAGAGAACGTTCCTTCTTATCAGAGTCAGAGTGGACAAAATTACAAATGGTTACACGACTGCCTTCCCATCTTTATAAGCAAAGCATTTGTATTAGTCAGGACTCTGACTTGAAATAACAACAGCCTGACACAGTTCGGTGGAGCAAAAACTGGAAGTTTCTGTGGCTCACACAGCTGGAAGAATACTGGGAACACTCACGTAATTCCGAAGTTCTGCAGGAACCAGGGCTTCAGGGGCTGGACCCTGGGACTTGACAATCCCGGCTCACCCCAGCCGGTGTCTCCTTCTCTTGGCGTTGATCTCATTCTCTCTCCCTGCGAGGAGGCTTCCTCCACATGGTTGGGAGACGTACATGTTCACATCCCTTCAGCACTTTCATTCCAAAGACAAAAAGTCCCAGGAAGAAGTCTCCTGGGCCCGGCCGAGTCACTTGATGATTACTGAACCACTTTCTGAGGCCAAAGGCTTGGGGTACTTGATGGACTAGGTCTGGATCCCTTATCTACACCGATGGCTCGGACAGGCGGCGCCAGATAATGTGACTGACAGCCCCATTCAAATCACCTGGGGTAGGAGAAGACTTCCCCAAAGGACAAGGTGCTACTCCCGGAAGGGGAGAGGAGACAAGCTGAGCTGCTGTGGCGAGCATGGCGCTCAGTCTGCTCTTGCACGCGCGTCTTTTATACCCCGCACTCCCCACGCAAATGGCTCAATACAATCCCCTGGATGCTGGCTTTGCTTTTAGGGCATGGAACGGGTGAAAAATTATTCCCAAAACCAATGGGTGGTATCCCAAAAGCCCAGAAGTTAGATGAGAAGTTGCCTAAGGAATTTAGCAGGGAAAGAGTTGGGACAGGCAGCATGACAGCATCGAAAGGGCGTAAGATGTTAATAAAATTTAATATTTATTGAGCACTTACCAACATTTACTAAGCACTTAATATATAACAAACATTCCTCTGCCCTTTCTTCCCCACACCACTGTTTTACAGGTGATCACTGGAGGCTAGAGAAGTTAAGCCACAATGGGAGGCCAAACAGCTCGGACCTGGCAGTGCCAGTGCTCCAGAGCCCATTCTCTCAACCAATTGGCTATATTGCCTCCTAAGCGAAACTAGGTGTCAAATGATTGGGCTTAAAATGTAAATGGGTGGGTGTATTGGGGTGGGTACTTTTTACTTTCATATATTTTCTGGATTTCCTTTTCTGAACATATATTACTTCTATAATTAAAAACAAAAATATAGGGGCTGGCCCCGTGGCCGAGTGGTTAAGTTTGCGCGCTCCGCTGCAGGCAACCCAGTGTTTCATTGGTTTGAATCCTGGGCGCGGATGTGGCACTGCTCATCAAACCACGCTGAGGCAGCATCCCACATGCCACAACTAGAAGGACCCACAACGAAGAATATGCAACTGTGTACCGGGGGGCTTTGGGGAGAAGAAGGAAAAAATCTTAAAAAAAATACATATATATTGTACAGAAAACAGAGAAGCCTGGGCTGTGGCTGGGAATCTCCCCTTAACTCACTCACTGACCCTGAACACCTTTCTTTTCCACCTCTAGGCCTCCGAGATCCAGAACACATGGTTATCCTTGTCTGGGATAACCTGGGATCCTTGTCTGACCTCCCCTTCTAGGCAAGTAAGGGGACCAGCTTTTAGAACTAAGGGTGGGAAGCCTGGACCCATGGATGCAAAATGCAAAACAAAGGCAAACTGGGTCAGGTGGCCCAGGAAGCCAAAAAGTTCCAGGCGTCTAGTCCAAGGCTTGGGGAAAGGACAGCAACCTGGTGTGAAGGAAGAGTTAACAACAGAGACCAGGTGGGACAGCCCAGCCAGTGCCAGGAGACTCCCACTCAGTCGGCACAGGGGCTGAGAGAGTGAACCTGTATGGACTTTGCCCTCCCTCCATCTACACCTCTTTCCTTTAGGGACTCCCCCTTACCCACTGCATGCAGACTTGATGGGACCGTCAGTCAAGGGGTCTGCCCCTCCTGAGCAGAGTGTTAGAAGGACTAAGGACAGATGAAGCAGATTCTTCCTGATGGCGACACCTCACTGATTCCAATGTCACATTCCCAGAGCTGTGCTGGTTCCTGTCTGTCCCAAAGACTTCTTCCATTTTTCCTTCAGTTAAATGTTTGCCTAAGTTAGCCAAAGTCAGTTTCTCTTGTTTATAATCAGAGAAACCTAAGAGATACAACTCTTTTTCTTTGGTTGGATAATATAATTTCGCTCTTTCAATTTTAGAGTCAATAATCATTTCCTGAGTCCTGCTGAGTTTCAAGATCTGTGCTGAGCACTTCCATCCTCTCCAGAGAGAAGATCCGCGGGTACAGACTCAGTCACCCAGGATCCAGTGAGTAACTTCTGGATGACTGTCCGAAGTGCTTGACAACAGGGAGGCGAGTGTCCGGCTGGAGTCTGTGTCTCTAAGGTGGCCAGCTTACCAAGCCCTCACTCTGATCAGATCCTAGCACCCTGCCTTGCCCGCAGTTTATGGCTCAAACCATGGTTGCCCGGTACCGCCTCCCAGCCCATGCCCGCCTGTGGCCCCCATCCCTCACGTCCGCTCTGGCGTTTGGTCTCAGGCCTCTGCTGGAGGCTGCTGCTCTTCCCGGACTGCCTTCTGGCTTACCTCTCCAACTGTGGCTTAATTTTCATTCCAGCTGCCAAGACCCCATCCTGAATAAAATGGACATGGTCCCTGTCTTCACAAACTTAGAAGCTCTTAGAGAAGGCTAACATTAAACAAAAAGTTAAAATAAAATAAGATGAGTCATGTAGCGCAGTTAGAAGGACCTGCAGGAGCACATGGCAAGGCCCTACACCTGGTGCAGTGCTCAGGGAAGTCCTCCAAACAGAAGTGAGCTTAAAGAACAAATGATGAGTTCAAAATGGAACCTGTTGAGTCTGCAGGACCTAGGGGACATCCAGGTGACTCTCTTGCACTTTGGCTTGTGTGGGCTTCTGCTGCTCTGGGCAAACACGCTCCCACCCAGACCAAGCCCAGTGGCCAGGATCCCAGCAACACATGACTGAGGGCCCCATCCGCATTAAGTTTGAAGCCGGGTACCTGAGGGTGACTGTAAATATTCGATAAGAACATGATCAACCTTGTTGCCAACACAGGGCACAAGATGAGCAGACACAGATGAAGAGAAGTTAATCTTGTTAATTTGCTGTTTTCTTGTTTAACCTGAGGGCTGATTCAAGCTCACAAGGATTTATGTGCTTGTTTTGCAGAAGAAAGAAAATGCCTTTAAGGACAGTATGATCACCAGATCACCAGCCCCCAGCTGCTGCTGAAGCCCAGAAGTCTGGTTGCCCAAGAGGTTATCTGAAGTAAAAGAAACAGATTTCCCCTCTGTTTTCTCTGAAACTCCTCCTCCCAAGCCAGTTAGCTCTTTAAAGACCCCCTGCTTTCTTCTTTCACGAAGGCGCATTTGAGAAGGCCTATCCTGGGGCCTTCTCTTCTCATTTTGACCAATTTGAATAACCCTTTCTCCATCTCCAAGCACTGCTGTCTCAGTGACCGGCTTACTGTGCATCAGGCACAGGAACTTGAGATTAAGAGGTCAGGTATCAAGTTCGCTTTGAATGTGGAACAGACACATGCAGATTTGTTATTCAGGAGGTCCCAGGCCAGCTAAAGAGATGAGAGTGCCCTGCCCCACAAACAAGAGAAGCTTACTGGAGGCCAATAACCATGCGCTCTGCTGGTTGGCGCTTCAGGATATTAGAAAAGGTCAGCTGAGTTGTCGAAGCTTCACTCTAGCACCCAGCAAATAATAAAGGACCAGTAAATATTTGTTGATTGATTGATGATTATTCCCAGGGCTGGGCCACACAAACAGAACCTATCTTAACTGAGGCAGGCTTAACGCAACACGGCCCACCCTCAGACAGCACTGGACCACAGAAAGGGGTGAGAGGCCCAGACTGCGCGGACAGAACCGGAGGAGCCCTGGCACGTGAAATCTGCTTGAAGACCCCTCCTTCTCCCCCTGGCCTGGTTTTAACTCAGTTTGTCTCCTGTTTCTCTCCACTCCTCTTCCCTCAGGACACAGCCTTTTCTCCTCCTAACGTCAATGCTGATTCCCCATCCTCTTAGCTCCCTGGAAGACAGGCCTAGGCCCTCCCTGAGTCCTTCCCTTAAGGGTGACACCACCTCCTTGCTCACCTGAGCCTCCAGGTGGGCTCAGTCCACAAGGAGGGAGTCTCTGAGAAGTGCTTGTCTTCCACTGAGGGCATTTAAATGTAACCTCCTGTTTATTTATTGCTGAGAAACTGTATTCAGACTGAAAGCGATGCGATAAGAGGGAAAAAGGTTCTTAAAAAAAGGTTACAAAAATATCTGAACTGATAGTTGCACACTCGAAAGGGGTAAAGAAATTTAATTTTAGATGTAACTCAAAGCAATACTCAGGGGCCAGCCCCGTGGCCAAGTGGTTAAGTAGTGCACTCCGCTTCGGCAACCCAGGGTTTCACCGGTTCGGATCCTGAGCGCGGACATGGCACTGCTCATCAGACCATGCTGAGGTGGCATCCCACACAGCACAGCCAGAAGGACCTGCAACTAGAATATACAACTATGTACTGGGCGGCTTTGGGGAGAAGAAAAAAGAAAAAGAAGATTGACAACAGATGTTAGTGCAGGTCCCAATCTTTAAAAAAAAAAAAAAAAAGCAATACTCATGTTTCCCCACACCAACAACAGAGCTGGAAAATGAAAACGGCATGCCGCTGTGGTCATAGACAAAGCTCCAGGGGCCCTAAACCAGTGACCAGCCCTGCCCGTCCCACCAGCAGGCTGGCCTCATCTGTTATCCACTGGGAATTTCCCATCAAATGACCCATTTTCTCAAGTGCCACACAGCCTAAGACTGGAACAGCCAGTGGAGGAGGTGACACTTTTGGGATTTTCATCTCACTCACAGGGGCGGGAGGAGTTGGCCCCTTTTCCAGGCCACTACCCTTCTGGATCAGAAGGAGGCCCACCTTTTCCTCTGCCATAGGCCTTTATGAGTTGTTTTAATAATCTTTCATTACAGAAGCAAAATGTGAATTTTAAAAATGAGAAAATACTGACAAGCAAAAATGAAAATAATACTTTTTTTTTTTTGAGGAAGATTAGCCCTGAGCTAACATCTACTACCAATCCTCCTCTTTTTGCTGAGGAAGACTGGCCCTGAGCTCACATCAGTGCCCATCTTCCTCTACTTTATATGTGGGATGCCTACCACAGCATGGCTTGCCAAGCGGTGTCATGTCTGCACCCAGGATCCAAACCGGGGAACCCCTGGCTACCGAAGCAGAACGTGCGCACTTAACCACTGCGCCATGGGGCCAGCCCGTAATAATACATTTTTAAGCACTCAGAGATTACCACTTAGTTCCTTAGTGTATATCCTTCCAGATTTTTTCTGTGTATATATGTACATGTATTGTTTTTACCAAAATGAGGTCATACTACACCTATTGATTTTTTTCTCTCTTTTACTTATTTATTTTTTTAAAGATTGGCACCTGAGCTAACATCTGTTGCCAACCTTTTTTTTTTTTTTTTCCTTCTTCTTCTCCCCAAAGCACCCCAGTACACAGTTGTATATTTTTAGTTGTGGATCCTTCTAGTTGTGCTATGTGGGATGCTGCCTCAGCATGGCCTGACGAGTGGTGCCATGTCCACACCCGGGATCCGAACCGGCAAAAGCCTGGGCTGCCAAAGCAGAACGTGCAAACTTAACCACTCGGCCATGATGCCAACCCCCCAACTTTTATTTTGAAAAATTTCAAACCTACAATGAGTCGAAGAACTAGTATAATGAGCATCTGTACACATTTCATCTAGCTTCCTGAATTGGCACCATTTTGCCACATTCATTTAGTCTCTATCTCTGTCCCTGATATATGTAGATTTCTATGTAGACATGTATGTATCTACATTCAGATGTAGTGTCCATGTATCTATATCCAGATATTCAAATGTCTGTGTAGAGAGATCTGTATAGATAGATATAGCAACACAGGTACGTGGGTGTATAGTAACCATTTGAGAGTAGGTTGACCCTTATCCTCTAATATCTTAGCATGTTTCCTAAGAACGGGACAGCCATCTGCAACCCACCCCACAACGACCACGCTAAAGAAAGTTAACAGTGATACAATGTTATCATCTAATATACAGTCCAGAGTCAAAGTGCCCTCATTGCCCAAGACTGTCCTTTACACTTGGTGTCACAGGTTAGGCTCTCCAGAAGCACACGGAGAGATAGAGTTTGGGGTGCCAGAGGTTTATCAGGCATCTGTGAAGCGGGAGGAAGCAGGACTGGGCGAGGAAGAAGCTGAACCGCCACACAGGCCTGACGAAGTCTGTCTACCCGATGGGGAAGCTCGGGAGGGCACTTTGCCCATCCAGCTATCCTGTGTGGAGCAGAAACGGGCTCTATAGCCCCCGATCAGTCCCGCTGTGGCTCTGCTCTGGGAAGAGCCTCCCTGGGCCAGCGGGGCTCTCCAGCTGAGGCAGCTCCGAACGTCTCTGCAGTTGGGCAGCAAGTCTTGAGGGGAGAGCTGGGTGGTACACATCTGCATCTTCCAGAGCCAGACTTTTTTTTTCCCTTTAAAATCTGGATCTAATCAAAGGTCACTTGTTGCATTGAGTTGTCATGTCTCTTCAGTCTCCTTTTTTCTTCTTCTTCTCCGCAAACCCCCCAGTGCATGGTTGTATAGTCTAGTTGTGAGTGCCTCTGGTTGTGCTATGTGGTTGTGCTGTGTGCTATGTGCAACGTCGCCTGATGAGCGGTGCCATGTCCACGTCCAGGATCTGAACCGGCGAAGCCCTGGGCCACCGAAGCAGAGCGCGCAAACTTAACCACTTGGCCCCTTCAGTGTCCTTTAAGTTATAACATTTCCCCTGCCTTTTTCGTCCTTTATGATATTAACATTTGGAATGACCCAGTCAGTTGTTTTGTGGAACACCCTTCAATAGGATTTGTCTAATACAGAGATCCCACCTACTTTGTTCAGTCAGCAGTCTCCCTCCCACCTGAATGCATGCTCATACCATGGAATACACACACAGCCATCAGCCAGGGCGTCCAACCAACGTCCAACCCAGGACCACACAGTGCACGTGGTAGTTCTGTCCCAGGTCTCTTTGAACCTAGTGCAGTATTCCTTTATGTGAGCATACAGCGGGGAGAGGCTGGACCACTGGTCCTGCAGAGCGCCCCGTCCTCTAAGTTGTCTGGTTGCTTTCTTGTGGTGTCGTTTAGTTGGGTCCTGATCTGACAAATTCAAGTGAAACGCTTCAGGCTATCACACGTCACAAATGGTGTCGTAAACTTTGTGAAACACACATGATCTGATTAATGTACACCAAGGGCCTTGAAACAGGGTCTTTTACTGGGTTTCAAATGCTCGCTGCTACCCTCTGGTATGTTCACTATCGCTGTCCTCCTCCAGTTGCTCGTGGAAGGGAATGTGCCGCGTGCTCCCCAGCAGGGGGCATCAGAGCTGGGACCAAGGAGAAGAGGTTGCGGGAAGCCGCTGGAGGCAGAACTGTGGTCTCGCCCTGACTCCGTCCTGCCTTTCCTTTGACTTTAGGAGACCCCCTGGACCTCTCCTCTCATACCGAAAACGCGGGTATAACATTCCTCGCCTTGCCTCGATTGGAGCTGTGACCAGGATCCCGTGGTGTGTGGACGTGGAAGTGCTTTTCAGACTGGAACACATACGGGTGAGGGACTCTGCCAGGAGGGCAGGACAGGGCAAACTGCCCCTGGCAGAGAGGCCTGGCACTGCAATCAGGCCGGGCCATCTTTTGCTGGATAGCGCAGGGTCAGAGGGAGCACCCCACACATGCTGAGGATCCCACCCAGAGCCAGCTGCTCTCCCCCAGGCAAGGAGGCCTGGACAGAAGCCCAGTCAGAGCCCAGCAGGCCAGTGCCTGTTCACACACTGGGCATAAAATGGCTGGCGGGAAGCAGCAGCAGACCTTGGGGCCCAGAGGAACGTTCCTTCCTCCCTCTACTCAGAGTTTTACGGAGTGGGGAAGCTTGAAATGGGGAGCTGCCAGGGTCTCACTAGCAAGCCTTCTGGTGGTTAAATATGGTGAATATTATTCCTGCCTGGAACAGCTCTTTGAGGGGTTGCAAACTAGTGATCCCCTGGCCTGGTCAAACCTGTTTCATTTAGCCAATATAGTGTTGTTGCTTTCAGTCGAACTCGAACGCCAATAGGCATTCTCCAGTTTGCCATAGGCACCACCACTCCCTATTGTCTCAATTCAGTCCTGCGCTCAATTTTATTACCTGTCAGGTTGTCCCACCTACTCAGCCCCAGGAAGAACTGAGATTGCAGTCCCCAAGGGAGGTGCTCCTCATTTCAACTATTGCCCCCCAGGCCAGCAGGTGTGATGGCCCCAGTCTGAGAACTGAGACCCTGGTCCCCAGTAGAGGGCTGCTACTCATCCTAAGTGCCTCTCAGCTGTACTGCTGCCGCCTGTGGGCCCACTGCTGGGGATTCATCCTTGAAGTTAAATGCAAACTCCCTTGGGAAAGGAGGAGGCGTATTACTTCACTACCAGCTTGGTACAAATTGGTAATCAACTATCAAAAGAGAGAAAGGAAAGAAATTGGCATCTCCTAAGAGTTTGCTCTGTCCCAGAGTTTGCTCTGTCCCAGGTACTGGACGTACCATCCCTGGCAGCCTTGCTGACACCTCCCGAAGATAACGTTCTCTCCATTGTAAGATTAGAAAGCCAAGACACAGTAGCTCCCCCTGAGTTGCACACACGGTAAAGCACAAGCCAGTTTTGCTTGTTTTTGTTTTTGTTTTCTTTTTTTGAGGAAGATTAGCCCTGAGCTAACATCAGCCACCAAGCCTCCTCTTTTTGCTGAGGAAGACTGGCCCTGAGCTGACATTCATGCCCATCTTCCTCTGTTTCATATGTGAGATGCTGCCACAGCATGGCTTGACAAGCAGTGTGTAGCTCTGCACCTGGGATCCGAATCGGTGAAACCCCGGGCAGCCAAAGCAGAGTGCATGAACTTAACCGTTACGCCCCCAGGGCCGGCCCCAACAAGCCAGTTTTTTAACTCATTTCTGAATGCGAAGTTGTGTTCTTCCCTGTACCCACACCGTGTCACCCTGAGCACCCACTGTGTGCGGGGCACAGGACTAGACACAGCTCTGTCCTCACCTGGCTCCCAGCCTGGCATGTGCACGGGGTGTGCACTCTCACGCCATATCCTTCACCCAAAACTCAAGCTAAGATTTTCGAAGAGCGGCAGCTACCACTGGCAGGACACAGCATGCTTTTAGGGGAAACGCAACATGACCTATTTTGTTTTAATAGCTACATATTTAATATAAACATATAGCTAGTTCATCAAATGCTTGGTTTCACAGACATTGCTTCAGATGAGGCCGCAGGAGTTGGCCATGTGAAGGACTGAGTGGAGGCCAGGACACAGGAGAGGAAATTGCCCTGTGTAACCCAGCGGGGTCCCCATGGTCCTTCTGAGCATGAGCCCGGGGGCAGAGTGTCCCTACTCCGTCTCTTCTGGGCGCCTGCCCCCTCCAGGTGTTGCTGAAAACAAGAGCTCTTCTTCAAGTCCAAGGCACCTCTGGCTCACTCCTGGCCACATCTGGTGACCTTGCCTCCAGGCCTGTCTCCCAGCCTGTGTCTCTGGCCAGCTGATGTGGCTCAGGAGGGCCGCCAGTGTCTCAGACACCACTTCAGACACAGCACAGAGGCCGAGGGGGAGTGAGGGTGCAGGCAGCACCTGCTTCTACCCTGTCCCCTGTCCAGAGGGGCCACCAAGAGCTCCCCACCCAGTCCTGGAATGCTGTCAGCAAGTACACACACAGCCCTGCCCATACCATCATCGCGTCCTCAGTAGCCACAATACAATTAGGGCAGCATTCTAGGAATTAGACAGTCATTGGAAAGGAAAATAGCTATAAACGATTAAGACCAATTTTCTTGGCAAGAACTCATCAGGAGGCAGAGATTTCAGTTAATTAAAAGAAGAAAGCGGGGCCTTCTCTGGGCTGGGGCATCACTACCAAGCCAACCCCGGGCCTCCACAACTGAGATTCCCAGAGCCATTTGCAGGCACTTCCTTTCCCGAGTGGTACGTCCCCCAGGAGGGGGGCCAGGCTTCAGGAGGGGAGGAACAAGGGCCAGAGAGACGGAGGCAGAGAGAGAGGCCCCTTACAAAGTCAACTCAGAGGAGAGGCCACGTAGTCAGAGTAGGAAGAGCTAATGTTTCTTAGGCACTTGCCTCACAAGCACAGGCCATGTTCTAAGCTCTGTACAGTTTCAATCATTTAACCCTCCCCAGGACCCCGTGGGGTAGGCTCTGGCCTTCTCCATGCCCGTTTTACAGACAAAGGAACTAAGGCTCCACTGAGAAAAATTATCTGCTCCAGGTCCTACTGGCGAGAGGCAGAGAGAGGGTCTACTTCCGGTTGAGATCTTGGAAGCTCTGAAAAGGGACTGAATAAACATGCCCACTTTTGCCCGAATTGCACCATTAAGAACCCCATTCCTTTACTTTAAGACCAAACTCATCAAAAATATCCAACTAAAATAAAAACATTAACGTCATTTTCAGTCCTGAAGACCTCCAGGCTGAGCGTAGGACGGAGTTAGGGCACAAAAGCAATTGGGACTCACACTACACAGGCCGCCACATAATCCTGGGACGTCACCTCACCTAGGGAGGGCAGCCTGAGAATAAGAGATTCTCAGAGTTGTGGAGGGCACTCAAAGGGAAGGTGAGCCAAAGACTCCCCACAGCCCAAGATACCACAGCTGTGGCCTCCAGGGACCACCCAGCATTTGCAGGAGTCTCCCCCCTTGGCAGCCTGCATCCTTGCAAGCAAATGATACTCCTGCAGCGCACAGGGAGGGCACCCAGAAGAAACCCCAGAAGGTGTGCATCAGTCACGAGCATGCCCTTTGCTCCCTCCCACTTAAGGAGGACAGAGGCCCTGTGCTATGCTTCTCTATGTTCCTTGTGCCAAGTGTAGGGTGTGCTGTGGTGTGAAGTGGGGTGCCCCCAAAGATGGAAAAACAAGGAAGAAGGTCACTTTCTAAGAATTAAACTATGGGGGCCGGCCCCATGGCCGAGTGATTTAAGTTCACGCCCTCTGCTTCAGTGGCCCAGGGTTTCAGCAGTTTGAATCCCGGGTGTGGACATGGCACTGCTCATCAGGCCATATGAGGCGGCATCCCACATGCCACAACCAGAGGCACTCACAACTAGAATATACAACTGTGTACTGGGGGGCTTTGGCGAGAAGAAGAAAAAAAAGAAGAAGATTGCAACAGTTGTTAGCTCAGGGCCAATCTTCAAATAAAAAAAAATTAAACTATGAAATTAGCTCAGAGCAAAGGCGAACCATGTGTTGTCACCCCAGAGAGACAGATGGACTGTCAGCCAGCCAGACCAACCATAACCTGATTACAGGTACTGAAGACAAAGTGTCTGTCACAGGGGGCTGGCCACCTCTGAAAGCATAGGAAAGGGGGAGTCAGCAGCAGAGACAGTGTCCAAGGGAAATGGCGGCCCCATTTCAGAGAATTAAAAGAAAGAAATGCTTGACCTGAGGGGTTTGAGAGGAAGCCAGGACCAGATTGGGGCCTGCCTTGGCCACCATTTCCCAATGCACAAGTCACCGGAATCCCTAACTGACCCCCTGTCACTGCGTGCCCACCATGACCCCTTCTGACAACCAGCCCCACCACATTGCTGGCCAGCAGGGAGCGAAGGTGCTGGTGAGGCCACACAAACCTCAGTCCAGTAGTTGTAATTCTCGCGGGTGATTAATCAGTGGATATACAATTCTGCCTCAGTCTCCCAGGGTGTTGGAGGTGTGAGCCAGCTTCCCGGAGTCCCATGCGCTGGGAGATGCTGACCAGGTGGGGACCGTGAGCTTCGGGGCCTGGGGGCCAGCCCAGCAACTGTGGTGAATCCACCAAGGAAAGAACCACCTTATGGATTCAGCCTCTCCCCTTGGTGTTTTAATACACTTTCCACTAGAAACTTTCACCCGACTTGGGTGCTCCGTGTCGGATGGATGAGCGCACAGGTGGACAGACAGGTGAACAGAAGAGTTACTGCAGGACTGAGCCTAATTCCTGGCCTCCAGAGCCGACCATCTCTTTGGCTGTATCCCTGGCCCAAAGCTGGCACAGGGGCTGCTCCCCAAGTTCTCACTGACCATTTGAGCTGGAGTCCAGCAGCAAGGATGGGTCCAGGGAATTCATGTAGGGGGGAGGGCCCTGTCCTCCTCTCTGGGGGGCCCTACCTGCCCTTTCCAGCTCGGGTAAGTGGGCGGGGATGGCATCAGGGACGCGTCGCTGAGGACTGTGCCTGACTGAGAGCCCCACTCCAGGGGCAGCCCTCTTCTGAGCTGTCTGTGGCTTCACCACACCAGGAGATAGGAGCTTTTTAGAATTTATTTGTTTAGTAAACAGCATAAAGAAGTCTCCAAGCTCTGGGCGTTGGCTCGTCAGTACGGACAGGCACGCAGCACGTGAGCTCATCCTCCCCGCAGCCGTTCTCAGTGCGTGCCTGACGGCGCCTCCCAGGAGCATCCACCTTCTCAAGCCACGCCCGCCACCCTTCCCCGTCGCCGTGGTGCTCCCGCCCTTCCCACGGCCCTTCACTGTTCCCAGGGCTGCTCTGGGGTGGGAAGAACTGGGCCTTTGGAGTTCAGAGACCCTGGTGTGAGCCCAGCCAGGGCTGCTGGGTACATTTGTGTGCCTTGTACCCCCAAACCCCTGGCAGATGAGGTTCTGCTGTCGGCTGTGCGCCCGCAGGACTAAGTTCACCCAAAGGTGCGGTCTGGGCTAGGGGGTCACGGCCCTGCCATTACTCAGCGCTGCGAGCCGGGGAAAGTCGTGGCCTCCTCTTCCAACCTTGGCTTCCTCGCCTGTGAAATGGGGGTAATGGTGATTTTTCTCTCCCAGCCAGCAGTGCTGTGTGATCCAGGAGACCTTGGCGGGTTTGGAGAGGCATCTCCAAGGCTCGCCCGCGCCACGCCCTGCCCGGGATGCCAGAGCCCCTGCCGGCTCCTCTCCCGGCCCTGGCGGTGCTTTGGGACCCCTGCCCCTGCCATGTCTGTCCCCCTTCATCCTTTTATTTCTCCTTCAAGACCTCTTCTCAGGTTACTGCTAAATTTTCTTTATTGATTTTTTTAAAAAATTACTGTCAAATAATCAATAGTCCTGGTTAAAAAAAAATTTCTTTAACAGCTTTCTGCGGTAGCAGACGTCAAGGAGGGGTTCCCGTCCCCGCGCCCCTCGGTCCCGCGCCTCGGACGGCAGCCCGGGCGGCCGGGGAAGGAAGGGGCGCGCGCCACACCCCCGGCACGGAGCTCCCAACCCCTTGGCGGTCCGGGGGCAGCAAGGTCGGGACCGGCCCCGCCCGCTGCGCACCTGAGACGGCGGCCCGCGTCCACGGCTGGTGACGGGCGGGCGCACCGGACGGGACGCGACACGACCCAGCTCCTGGCTGCGCCCGCCAGGGAGGGGGCCGACTGGGGCAGGCCGACGGCTTTCTCCGATGCGTCAATAAATCACCCATCTCCGCCTGACTCACCAGGAGAGACTCGGTCGCTTTACAAACAAAGCCTCTCCCCCGCCCAGCGCCATCCCTTCCCTCGGCAGTTGCCAAATGTAGAGGCCCCTCGCCGGCCTGGGCGCGGCACTGCTCTCTGGTCTTTCCAGGAGGTAAACCTCTGGTCAGGGGCGGCCGGCTGCTGGTGCAGCCCCATGCCGACTGCAGTGAAATCCCGGGCAAATCACTCTCCTGCTCCTGACCTCGGTTTCCCCGTCTTTGCTGATCAACACTGATTGCATTCACTGAGCTCTGCCACGCACTTGTAATCTGTCTTTGAGGCCTAGCAATCATCCTAAGTAGGTACTTACTGTCCTCTTTTTGTTACGGATTAGAAACCTGAGGGAGGGAGAGGTCAAAGAATGTCCCTAAAGGTCACAAGACTAGTGATGGCAGAACCAGGTTGGAGCGCCCTACAGTCTAACCTCAGCCTCTGTGCAAACCGCCTGCTGTGCATGCCTCGGCCGCTCGGGAGACTGGAGGGGGTTTCCGGCCCAGTAGGAGCCTGAGCCTTCTTTTCCCAAGAGACTCAGGGAATGGGGAGGAGAGAGACCCTAAAGACACTTGCTGGACTCCTGATATGCATTCGGGGAGGCCCAGGTGCAGGCAGCTGTCTGCGTGCTGA
Source organism: Equus caballus (assembly GCF_041296265.1). Taxonomy (NCBI): domain Eukaryota; kingdom Metazoa; phylum Chordata; class Mammalia; order Perissodactyla; family Equidae; genus Equus; species Equus caballus. The sequence goes on along the minus strand of NC_091686.1, from coordinate 513,014 downwards.
TTCACGAGTGAGCGCCCTGGGGCATGAGAGTCCGGGCACAGGCTGAGGCCCAGGGGAAGGCCAGGGGCGGCCTCAGGGACACTTTGCCTCCCCGAACCCTCCAACACAAGAAGGATGCTGTCTCCTCTCTCTCAAAAATTCAAAGCCGCAGAGAGCCAGCCCTGCCAAGCCTGCCCGGAGCAGGGAGTGGCGTGGTGAGCTGCAGCACACTCACGCCAGGATTTGGGGCTTTAGCCGAGGACTCAGCTTCAGCAGGAGTTGCCCTTCAGTGGGGTTCCTCCCCCAAGCCGGGGGACATCAAGAGCTAGAGGCCTGCCTGGGCTGCCCTCTGTCCCCCTAGACATGTCCCAAGACAAGAGGCTCAGGAGGCCCTGGTGGAGAGGGAAGGAGATTCCAGTCCTTGCGACACTACACACTTCCTGGGGGACCCCGGCAAGGTCCTGGCTTAGGACTCATGGTTTCAAAAGACAGAAACCTGAATCCAACCAGCTCCAGAAAAAGGGGGTTTACTGGGAGGATACCAGGGCTTCTCACTTCCCACGTGCCTCAGGGACAACTAGAATGAAAGATTCAAATACCAGAGCGTCCTGCCCAGCCCTTCCTGCCTTGCTGCATCTCCCTTCCTGACTTTCTCCATGTGAGAACAGGGCTGCCATGGCTCCAGCCATCACCAGAAGAGGACTGCTCCCTTGCCTTAGTTCCGGGCCATCAAATCCCAGAGAGGGGTTTTGTTTGTTTGTTTGTTTCAGAAAAAAATTCTGACAGAAGTCTTTTTATTAAAAACAAACTTTCTTGCAACCACAAGAGACAAATGGAACTTTTCATTCTACACAGTTAGTTTCCACTGAACTTCACCTTAAGAAAGAAGCTTAGTAACCTGTACTGTCAGTGCATTTACATCAACCAGTACAATTTTTTTTTTAATTTTTATTGAGTTAATGATAGGTTACAATCTTGTGAAATTTCAGTTGTACATTATGGTCTGTCAGTTGTGTTGTAAGAGCACCCCTTTACCCTTTGTGCCCACCCCCCCACCCCACCTTTCCCCTGGTAGCCACTAATCTGTTCTCTCTGTCTACATTTTTAAATTCCTCATATGAGTGGAGTTATACAGAGATTGTCCTTCTTTATCTGGCTTATTTCACTTAACATAATTCCCTCAAGGTCCACCCATGTTGTCGCAAATGGGATGATTTTATCCTTTTTTACGGCTGAGTAGTATTCCATTGTATATATATATACCACATCTTCTTTATCCAATCATCTGTTGATGGGCACTTAGGTTGCTTCCACATCTTGGCTATTGTAAATAATGCTGCAATGAACATTGGGGTGCATGGGACTTTTGGAATTGCTGACTTCAAGCTCTTTGGATAGATACCCAGTAGTGGGATAGCTGGATCATATGGTAGTTCTATTTTTAATTTTTTGAGGAATCTCCATACTGTTTTCCATAGTGGCTGCACCAGTTTGCATTCCCACCAGCAGTGTATGAGGGTTTCTTTTTCTCCACAACCTCTCCAACATTTGTTACTATTTATTTTAGATATTTTTGTCATTCTAATGGGTGTAAGGCGATATCTTAGTGTAGTTTTGATTTGCATTTCCCTGATGATCAGTGATGATGAACATCTTTTCATGTGCCTATTGGCCATCCGTATATCTTCTCTGGAGAAATGACTGTTCATGTCTCCTGCCCATTTTTTGATCAGGTTGTTTGATTTTTTGTTGTTGAGCTGTGTGAGTTCTTTATATATTATGGATATTAAGCCTTTGTCGGATGTATGACTTGCAAATATTTTTTCCCAGTTAGTGGGGTTTTTTTGTTTGTTTGTTTCAATCCTGTTTTACTTTGCCTTGAAGAAGCTCTTTAGTCTGATGAAGTCCCATTTGTTTATTCTTTCTATTGTTTCCCTTGCCTGAGAAGACATGGTGTCCGAAAAGGTCCTTTTAATACTGATGTCAAGAGTGTACTGCCTACATTTTCTTCTAGAAGCCTTATGGTTTCAGGTCTTACCTTTAGCTCTTCGATCCATTTTGAGTTTATTTTGGTGAATGGTGAAAAAGAATGGTCAATTTTCATTCTTTTGCATGTGGCTTTCTGGTTTTCCCAGAACCACTTGTTGAAAAGACTTTCTTTTCTCCGTTGTATGCCCTCAGCTCCTTTGTCGAACATTAGCTGTCCGTAGATGTGTGGTTTTATTTCTGGGCTTTCAATTCTGTTCCATTGATCTGTGCACCTGTTTTTGTACCAGTACCATGCTGTTTTGATTACTGTAGCTTTGTAGTATGTTTTGAAGTCAGGGATTGTGATGCCTCTAGCTTTGTTCTTTTTTCTCAGGATTGCTTTAGCAATTCGGGATCTTTTGTTGTCCCATATGAATTTTAGGATTCTTTGTTCTATTTCTGTAAAGAATGTCATTGGGATTCTGATAGGGATTGCATTGAATCTGAAGATTGCTTTAGGTAGAATGGACATTTTTAACTATGTTTATTCTTCCAATCCAAGTACATGGAATGTCTTTCCATCTCCTTATGTCGTCATCCATTTCTTTCAGAAAAGCCTTGTAGTTTTCATGGTATAGGTCTTTCACTTCCTTAGTTAAATTCACCCCAAGGTATTTTATTCTTTTTGTTGCGATTGTGAATGGTATTGTGTTCTTGAGTTCTTTTTCTATTAGTTCGTTATTAGAGTATAGAAGTGCTACTGATTTATGTAAATTGATCTTATATCCTGCAACTTTGCGGTAGCTGTTGATTATTTCTTAAGTTTTCCAATGGATTCTTTGGGGTTTTCTATATATAGGATCATGTCATCTGCAAACAGCAAGAGTTTCACTTCTTCCCTCCCTATTTGGATTTCTTTTATTCCTTTTTCTTGCCTAATTGCTCTGGCCAGGACCTCCAGTACTATGTTAAATAAGAGTGGTGATAGAGGGCATCCTTGTCTCGTTCCTGTTTTCAGGGGGATGGCGCTCAGTTTTTGCCCATTGAGTACGATGTTGGCTGTGGGTTTGTCATTTATGGCCTTTATTATGTTGAGGTAATTCCCTTCTATCCCCATTTTTTCCACAGTTTTTATCATAAATGGCTGTTGGATCTTGCCAAATGCTTTCTCTGCATCTATTGAGATGATCATGTGGTTTTTATTCCTCAGTTTGTTGATGTGGTGTATCACATTGATTGATTTGCGGATGTTGAACCATCCCTGTGTCCCTGGTATGAATCCCACTTGATCATGATGTATGATCCTTTTGATGAATTGCTGAATTTGGGTTGCCAAAATTTTGTTGAGAATTTTTGCATCTATGTTCATCAGTGATATTGTCCTGTAGTTCTCTTTTTTCGTGGTGTCCTTGTCAGGGTTTGGTATCAGCGTGATGTTGGCCTCATAGAATGTGTTAGGAAGTGTTCCATCCTCCCTAATTTTTTGGAATAGCTTGAAAAGGATAGGTATTAAATCCTCTCTGAAAGTTTGGTAGAATTCCCCAGGGAAGCCATCTGGTCCTGGGGTTTTATTTTTTGGGATGCTTTTGATTACTGTTTCAAGCTCTTTCCTTGTGATTGGTTTGTTCAAGTTGTCTGTTTTTTCTTGACTAAGCTTTGGGAGATTGTAGGAATCCAAGAATTTATCCATTTCCTCTAGGTTATCCATTTTGTTGGCATATAGTTTTTCGTAGTGTTCTCTTATAATCTGTTGTGTTTCTGCGGAGTCTGTTGTTATTTCTCCTCTTTCATTTCTGATTTTGTTTATTTGAGCTTTCTCCCTTTTTTTCTTTGTAAGTCTGGCTAGGGGTTTATCAATTTTATTTATCTTCTCAAAGAACCAGCTCTTTGTTTCATTGATCCTTTCTACTGCCTTTTTTGTTTCAATAGCATTTATTTCTGCTCTGATTTTTATTATTTCTCTCCTTGTGTTGACTTTGGGCTTTGTTTGTTCTTCTTTCTCTAATTCAGTTAGGTGTAGTTTAAGATTGCTGATTTGGGATTTTTCTTGTTTGTTAAGATGTGCCTGTGTTGCGATGAATTTTCCTCTTAATACAGCTTTTGCTGTATCCCATATGAGTTGGTATGGCATGTTATCTTTTTCATTTGTCTCCAGGCATTTTTTGATTTCTTCTTTAATTTCTTCAATGATCCATTGCTTGTTCAATAGCATATTGTTTAGTCTCCACATCTTTGTGGCTTTCTCAGCTTTTTTCTTGTAATTAATTTCTAGCTTTATAGCATTATAATCAGAGAAGATGCTTGTTATTATTTCAATTTTTTTAAGTTTGTAGAGGCTTGCCTTGTTTCCAAACATATGGTCTATCCTTGAGAATGTCCCATGCGTGCTTGAGAGGAATGTGTATTCTGCTGTTTTTGGATGAGGTGTTCTATATATGTCTATTAAGTTCAACTGTTTTAGCTTTTCATTTAGTCCACTGTTTCCTTGCTGATTTTCTGTCTGGATGATCTGTCCATTGATGTGAGTGGGGTGTCGAGGTCCCCTACTATTATTGTGTTATTTTTGATATCTTCTTTTAGGTTTGTTAATAGTTGCTTTATGAACTTTGGTGCTCCTGTGTTGGGTGCATAGACATTTATAAGTGTTATTTCTTCTTGATGAAGTGTCCCTTTGATCATTATGTATTGGCCCTCTATGTGTCTCTTACCTGCCTTATCTTGAAGTCTGTTTTGTCTGATGTAAGTATTGTGACACCTGCATTCTTTTGTTTGCTATTAGCTTGGAGTATTGTCTTCCACCCCTTCACTCTGAGCCTGAGTGGAGCTGAGGTGTGTTTCCTGGAGGCAACAAATTGTTGGATCTTGTTCTTTAATCCATTTTGCCACTCTGTGTCTTTTTATTGGAGAGTTCAATCTGTTTACATTGAGGGTGATTATTGATGCATGGGGGCTTAATGTTATCATTCTGTTGTTCATTTTCCAGTTTTCCTGTGTTTCCTTTGTTTCTCATCCTGTGTGTTTTAGCCTAGGCATTGACTTCTGCAATTTCTTATGGTGGGTTTTTCAGCTTTTTCCTTATTTATGTTTTGTGTCTCTTTTTTTTTTTAGTTTAGTGGCTACCCTGCAGTTTGTATTCAGAATCTTGTGTATAACATAGTCCATTTTCTGGTGGCCTCTCACTTCCTTAGCCTCGACTGTTTCAATCCCTTTCCTCCTCCCCTCCTAAATTATTATTTTCATCTTTTATTCCAACTTGTGTTGTGAGTTTGTGGTTAGAGTGATAAGATTGTCTTTGCTTTTGTGATTTCCTCCCCTTTATCCTAATGCTATAGTTGAATGTTTGCTATCCTATTCTGGTTCTATCTATTAGTCTCCCTACTCTGTATTTTGTCACCCCTTTCTCCCTTTTTTTCTTTTTTCAGGTATGAGAGCCTTCTTGAGGATTTCTTGTAGTGGAGATCTTGTGGCTATGAAGTCCCTTAGCTTTTGTTTGTCTGGAAAGGATTTAATTTCTCCCTCATATCTGAAGGATATTTTTGCTGGCTAGAGTACTCTTGGTTGAAGATTTTTATCCTTTAAAGTTTTGAATATGTCGTTCCAGTCTCTCCTAGCTTGTAAGGTTTCTGTAGAGAAATCCGCTGAAAGTCTGATAGGGGTTCCTTTGTAGGTTATTTTCTTCTGCCTTGCTGCCCTAAGTATTCTTTCTTTGTCCTTCATTTTTGCCATTTTTACTACTATGTGCCTTGGAGTAGGTCTTTTTACATTGACAAATCTAGGAGATCTGAAAGCTTCCTCCACACACACTTCTCACTCAATCCCTAGATTTGGGACGTTGTCTGCTATTGCATCGTTGAGCACACTTTCTGCTCCATTTTCCTTTTCCACACCCTCAGGAATTCCGATGATTCTTAAGTTGCATTTTCTCATTGAGTCAGCTATTTCTCAGGGATTTTCTTCAGTTTTTTAAATTCTTAGTTCTCTTTCTTCCTCTGTCTGGAGCCATTCAGCCCGTCTATCTTCGATTATGCTAATTTGCTCCTCTATGGTGTCTACACATGCATTCAGGGAGTCCGTATTCTGTTTTATCTGATCCATTGTATTTTTCATCTCTAGTATTTCTGATTGATTCTTCTTTATAGTTTCAATCTCTTTTGTGAAGTAACTCCAGAACTCGTTGACTTGTTTCTCTATATTTCCCTTTACCTCATTGAGTATTTTGATGATAGCTATTCTGAACTCATTTTCACTTAGTTTACCTATTTTCAACTCCTCAGGACATAATTCTGTGTTTTTATTGTTTTCCTTTTGGACAGGAGCTTTTATAAATTGCTGGATGGTAGAGGAGTGGTTTTTGCGCGTAATGCTATTATTCGGTTGCAGTTACAGCCTGCTGCCACTAGATGCGGGTCAAGAGCCGTGCATTCTGAGCCCTCCTCCTTCAGCCACGATGGTGATGTGCAGCGTGAGTTGGGGGAGTAGGGGCACTTTCTCTCGCGCGCCGACCTGGATTCCCATCAGCTCTCGCTCACTGGTTTCCTGGGGGCCTGGCTTGATGGGGTCTCTGCTGCACGGGTAGTGGGAGTCCTAGACAATCCCACAGATGTGCGTCCCCTCCCCCGCTCCTTCCCTCACCCGCGGCAGCAATCCCAGTCTCTAGTGGAGGGAGCAAAGTTCTCTCTTACCCTGTTCCAGCTCTTCTGAGGGCCGCCCCAGCCTCTCCGCCCTCCATCGTTTGGCTGCTGTGGGTCTCTGATGATTTCTGTGTTATTAGGATTCTTTTGGTTGGAATTCAGTTGCTCCTTTTGGTTGTAATTTGGAGGGGAGAGAGTCCCGGGCAAGCTCAGTCTGCCATGTTGCTGACACCACTTCCCAGAGAGGGGTTTTGATTGACCAAGCTCAGGCCCAATCAGGTTTGCCAAGGGGCCAGGGCCACATGACAAAGGCAGACCCACTGGAGTTCACCTGTGTTTCCAGATCATTCCCAGAGAGAGACTCACTGGGGACCAGGCAGTCACTCTGATTGGTGTCTGTTACACCTCTCTGAGACTTGATTTCCTCCCCAGTGAGTTGCGGCGATGTTGCTGCCTACTTCGTGAGTGGCTGTGAGCTATTGATGAGATAGTATATATGTAAGGTGTTTGGTGCCTGCAAGTACTCAGCAAATATTAGCTTTATTATTGTCGCTGCCATTGTTAATAGAAGAATTTTCTCTAGCCAAGTGAGCACTGAGGTTCCCACAGAGAAGGCTGTGGGTGCAGGCCTTGCTGTTGGGTCCTGCCTGAGCCCTGACTTCCCCGAGGTCACTCACCACCCAAGTTCAGCAGGCACACAGACACACCCGAGGTAGGCAGAGGACAGCTGAAGAAGGCAGCTTCCAGGACAGCTCCCTCCCTTGCTGTACACACCTCCCCAGGTCTCAGTTTCACTGTCCATCAAATGGGACAATAATCCAGCCTTGCTTTCCTCTGCTGCAGTTGTGAGGAACAAGCAAGAAAATGTAAGTGGAAGGAAAAACTGTGAAGTCTTATTAGCACTTCATTGTTGTTTTTAATTATCATCTCCAGAAAACTGCTGAGCTGCTGAGCCTGTGGTTTCCTCACGTTTTCTCTGATGGCCATTGCAATGAGGGAGGCCAAGCAGACTTAATTTGCTAACGCCAGCTACTAAATTATGCAAAACCGGACCTGCTAGTGAATTTTGCCCCTCCGGCTGCTGGTGCTGACTTTTTCGGGTGCCTTGTTGGAGGGAGCACGAGGGAAGGGCCGGGTGGTCACTGTCTCTCCTCCACGCCCAGCAGCCATCACCTGCACATGCCCCCTGGACAAGGCCCTCACATGTGACTCCCATCCTGAAAGGCATCAAGGGGTCTGAATAGGTTCTTTGGTAATTCAAGATGGTTTTGTTGTTTTCAGTTTGAATAGAATCAAATTGTCTCAGAAGGAAGGAAAAGGCCACCACTGAACTAAACGTAAGCCCACAAATGACTTCTCTGTGTTCTATTTCAGACAACTATTTATAGATTCAAGTCCAGTCATTGCAAATTAGGGGCACTTTCCTCTTCCCCCGTCCTCCCCTGCTCCCACCTCAGCTCCTTGAGAATAATGGTCATTGGGGAAGCTCAGATGAGGCCTTGGGAGCCCACGCCCCTTCTTAGCATTCCCACACCTTTGCATCAGCTTCCTTCTGAGGACAGCTGATTCTTCCCCTCCTGACTATGAGCCCTCTGAGACATGGGCAGGGTCCATGTGCCCCGGCTGGCTGAGGGTTGGCACAGGGCAGGCCTCATTGTAGTCTGTTAGTTGGCAACTTAACTTCTTGGCAAGTTAAGAAACACCTTTGGATTGCTTAGGCCAAAGAAGGTAATTTTCCAGAAGGATCCAGACAGCTCACAGAGGAAGAGAAAGGGCTGAACACACTTTCCCAGCCTTGGAAAGGGCAGGAGCTCCAGCAGCCTGGGAACCCAGGTGCTAGGAACTGTATTTTTAGGGCACAAATTCTCCCTGGGTGTTTTAGGACAGGTGGATTCAAATCCCACAGCACCACACTCACTGTGTGACCTTGGACAAGTTTCTTAATCTCTCTGGGGTTAATTTATTCTATGAAATTGAGATTGCAAAGCCTTCCTCCCCATCTCTCACAGTTGTTGTCGTATAACCCAGATGCCAGCTGTACTCACGCTGTTCTTCGAAATTCAAATTAAATTAGCTGGGACCTCAGATCCTTGTCAGCGGGAAATCCAATATTTTCCCTCAAGATTTCTGTGACTCCTTGGGGATGGCTGCACTCAGGGCCACCTCCCACCCCTGCTGGTGTTCTAGCTCACTCATGTCTCACTTCCATGACTGTTCCTGTGTCTCTGCTGAGTGCTGACGCCACAAGCAACTCAGCCCCTTCCCAAATACTCCCACAGGCATCTAGATGTGAGGGGTGTTTACTGAAACGGGCTTGGGGAAGAGACGGTTTACCCTGCCTATCACAAGCACCCAGGGATGGCATATTGGACTCTGTTTCAGAGACACAGGGAGGCGGTGTACCTAGCAGTTAGGACTCCGAGAGCCAGTGTGCACCACCACTCACCAGGCGTGTGACCTGGAACAAGCTGCTTCAGGTCACTTTCCTGCTGACTGGAGGATCAAATACTTTTGTAAGGGGGGTGGGGGGGGTGGGTGTGTGTGTGCACTTGTGAAGGAATTTAGGACAGTGCCCAGTACAAAGTGAGTCCGTGTGAGGGTCACTGATCCTTAAGATCTCAGCCTCCGCCATCTTGCATGCGCCGCCACCCACTCCGCCTCCTCCCGGCTCTCCTCTGCCCCCCTGCCACACGTCTCCTTACACTTCTTATGTGAAGCAATCAGAAGACCTCTTTGCTTCACTGTCACCTTCCAAACCAGGACATTACCTTCCGCCCCCAAGTTGTTTTATCAAAGAATTTCCTAAAGTTGATGTCCTTCTTTAGAAGTGCCAGCCAAAAAATAATAATTTTTTCATACTCACTGCATGATGATCAGACAAATGTGAAAGTGCTTTGAAAACTACACAGTGCAGCCCACATCGAGGGTTAGTAAACCTGTTTCTCTTAGTAACCCACTGTGGACAAGGCTTCCTTGAACATACCCAGGCTTCTCTTTTTGTTATTGGCCTCCATCTCTTTGAGCATTGTCTTGTGAAAAGTATAAGATCTTATGGATTTTTCTGAAACAACCCTTTTCAGGCTCAAAAAGAACTCAGTCCTATTATCTGGAGTTAAACAAATCCCTCCCCGACCATCCCGTCCCATGTTTTAGACTTCATATTGGAAAATAATTTACATACAGAGAGACATATCATTATTTTTCACACCTGCATCATTGGTCCCCAGTGCAAGACACAGAGGTGACCTGCTCCCAGGAGCACCCCTTGTGTTTCCTTCAGTCACTGCCCCCAAAAGGTAACCTGACCACTGACAGCATCCCTCAGTCGTGCCCGCACTGTAATTCATGTGAACAGAGTCCTATATCATGGACACTCTGGTGTGCCTGGCATCTTTCCCCCAACGTGACGTCTGTGAGAGTCATCCATGTTATTGCCTGTGGCTGTAGACCATCTCCCTGCTCGCTGCAGACTGTTCTGTCACGTGGAAATGTCACAACTTACCCATCCACTGTTGACGGACATTTGGGTAGTCTCCAGTTTGGGGCTATCCTGACTAGCACTGCTTTGGACACGCTAGTAGATGTTTTTCAGCACACATGAGGATGTAGTTCTGGTGTCTACCCAGGAGTGAAACTGCTGGGTCATAGGGTATTCATATGTTCGTTTGTGTGTGTGTGTGTGTGTGAGGAAGATTGTGGCTGAGCTAACATCTGTCCAATCTTCCTCTACATTATGTGGGACACCTGCTACAGCATGGCTTGACGAGCAGTGCTAGGTCCATGCCTGGGATCCAGACCTGCAAACCCCTGGCTATGGAAACAAAGCACGCAAAATTAACCACCTTGCCACTGGGCCGGCCCCTGTCATATGTTCCTTTTTTTTTTTTTTTTTTAAAGATTTTATTTTTTCCTTTTTCTTCCCAAAGCCCCTCTGGCACATAGTTGTATATTCTTCGTTGTGGGTCCTTCTAGTTGTGGTATGTGGGACGCTGCCTCAGCGTGGTTTGATGAGCAGTGCCATGTCCGCGCCCAGGATTCAAACCAACGAAACACTGGGCTGCCTGCAGCGGAGCACACAAACTTAACCACTCGGCCACGGGGCCAGCCCCCATATGTTCCTTTTTAATAGAAATTACCAATTGGTTTTCTTGCCCACCTCTCTTTTGAGAGTCTGCTCTCAAATCACATTCTATACAGAAGTGATCTCAAGCAGCTTGTTCCAGGTCGCATGCCTATGGCACGTGCTACAAGGTATCACTGGGACTTGAGCCCACACTAGGAGTCTGAGCTCTTAATGACTAGGCTACACTAGCTCCCTGTGTTTCTGAGAACAAAGAGTCTAACATACTATGTGAGGTTGTGTGTAGTTTGCAATGCAAACCTCCAGAAGAGGAATCAGAGACTTAAAGGAACAGAACAGTTTATAATGGGCAGTGGGCATGTCTGCTCTTTGCTCCAGAAGGAAACACTGTTGCTTGAATCTAAGGTTGTTTGTCATACAGACATCCTAGAAAAGGTCATCCGGAACAAAGGCGGTCAGCGCCTCCGTCTCTGCTCACGAGATGTGCAGAAATCCAAGAGATCCACAGAGGGCTGTCTCCTCACACTCAGCTGCTCTGGCCTGGAGGCTGAGCTCTGGCACGTACAGCACCTGCTGCCTCCATCACCAGCAGAGATGCTGGGGCTGCCCACAGAGCCAGAGGACCTGGGAAGCGTGGCTGGAAAAGGGATTATGGTGCCATCTGGAGGTGGCCCATGAGCAGCTGCGAAGCCAATCGGTGCCAGGCCTGCTGGCCTTGGCCAGACTGTGGGCTCTCCGGACACCAGCTGCTGCCACTCTGGGGGTCACATTAAGGCCTCAGCCCAGGCCTCCCACGGCACCCCATCCTCTCCTCTGCTCTTGCCTCTCCCTCTTTCACTCTCTGCACTCCTGTGCCCCCCTCCTTCTCATTTTATTTTGTTCTCTCTTCCCTGCCTCTTGCCCTTTCCCGCTTGCTTTCTGCGGGTCTCTCCTACTTTCTCCCTTCCTCTCATGATGATTATATTTCTGGGGCTGTAGGCAGACTTTAAAAAACAAATTAAACAAATACAAACTACAAATGTGAGGAAAGAAGCAACTGAGGCTCACCCACAATTCCCCGCCCAGAAATAACCACAGTGAACATTCTGGACGACATCCCCCAAAGCTTTCTTTACACCTATGTCCACATATACCCACAAGCTTCCCACCAAATCAGAGCCTCCCCAGATGGAGTGCACACGGCCCAGCTACCCTGGGGAAGGAAGACCTGCCGAGGGGCTGGAGGAGGAGCTTTCTTCCCCTTCAGAAAAGGAACAAGAGAGAACCTGGGGCTGCCCAGGGCCTTGGTTGTCCAGACACCCGATGACCCTGAATCCCCTCTCCTGACCCATTCCGGTCAGCAGGGTCAGGCGGAGGGGCAAGTTAGAGAGAGATCTGACCTGTGAATGTCCTTGGGGATGGGGCCTGGGCCAGGGACCACATCTGCTCCCCTAGCCCTGAGCAGGCTTCCAAGAGGAGGCAAGGCCTGCAGGCACACGGAGGACCCTCTGGATTGTGAAGCAGAGGGCAGGTTAGAGAGTGCCTGTCATGGGGGACGGGGTGATATGTCTGTGCATACGTGTGTGCACACTCCCATAGACTTTCAGCTCTCATCCCGGCAGCCCCTGGGGGCCCTGCCATAGCCGCCCAACTGTCTTTTCTTTGACTCAAATCTGGACTGATTCCCATTCTTGGATGTGCTCCAACCCTCAGCCCCATCCCAGGCTGGGCTAGGAGGGCAGCCTGGCCTGACGGACTGGGAGGAGTGACGGGGTTGGTGGCGGGCATTTAGGTTGTTTCCAAATTTTCACGATTACAAAAAACACATTTCCAAGGTTTCTAAAGTACAAGGCGTCTTACAAGAAATTCAGACCGTAGCCAAGATCATCAAATAATGTCTGACACCTAGCTGCACTCCAATTCCACTCCCCACAGAGGTGACCACTGAGGATAGTTTGGTCAGTATCCTCTCGGAGTTATTCTTCACATAGACAAAAATATGAGCCCACATGAAATTTTCTTTTTTAACACACCAGTCTTCAGAGTTCTGTAACTTCCTTTTTTTCCTCACTCAACAAGGCCTCATGGGCATCTCTCCAGGTCAGTGCCTACAGAGCTGCCTAATCAGTAAGCAGGGCCACTCAGAGAGGAGAGCCCGGTCAGTGGAATAAGTCTCGGCGGAGTGAGAACCCATCAACCTTTGCACAAACCCCCTGAACACCTACAAGAGCTGAGCATGTCTCACAGCTGTGATCAAGAGAAGGCAGGTCCCAGAGTCAGAGAGGCCTGTGCTGAGAGCCGCCCCAGCACGCCCCGCTGTGGCCGCTGGGCCTGCCTGCTGCGCTGGTGTGAGGCTGAAGTGATGAACAGTGCGGAAGGTCGGCGGAGTGCCTGGTGCACAGAGGGCCCTAGTCAGGCAGGCCTTGAAGAGGATCTCAGAAACAAACAAGCAACAGGGACAAGGCACTGCCTTCCATCGTCCGGAGGTGAGGAGCCTCTTCCCCCAGTGAAGAAGGTACAGCTTGTTCCTGATTTTGCCACAGTTTACTCACCTATTCCTCAGACAAGATCCCTTTCTCCTGCTGTTTTTTCAAATCACCGCGTTTGAAGCATTTGACTGAAAAGAGGCCCCGCCGACCCACTTGCTGTGGTCACCTCAGGCAGCACTCGGGGCCTCCAACCTTGCCTCCGTCTCTAAAATGGAGAAAAACTAATCCGTCTCTGCACCTGCCCTCAGTTGCCTAGAGGACGAATGAGAAAGTTTCTGTAAAAACGCTCCGCGAACGCTGACGCTCTGCAGACCCTCGAGGGAACCCGGCGGTGTACAGGCTGAGGCCCCACAGAACGTTCCCCTGGGGAGGGGAGAGCTATGGGCTCAGTAAATGCTTGTCGAACAATGAGTAAACCTTCTTACCTGAAACCAAGAAAATTAAAGCCCTAGGGTCTGGAGCGCATCTAGCGCGGGCCGAGGGGGGAAGAGGAGATGCGGACCACACGCAGAGAGCGCTGTCTCTCGTCTTCTCGCCTCCCTCCTTTCCCTCCTTCCCACCTTTTACTCAACATTATTCTCTCTCCTGGTTTTCAGGGGAAGGAGAGTAACAATGACACTGACACCACTCTCATTTTTGCACACACTTCACGGTTTACAAAGCACTGTCACACGATCACGTCTGTTTTCTTTTTTCAACCACTGAAATTAAAATTGAACTGGGCTGTTGAGTGTTTCATCTGGCAACCTAATACCCAGCCTCTAGGAGACCTCCCTTGGCACCTGCAGGCCCGGGCCGTCCTCCCAGGCCCTCCCAGTGATGCCTGCTCTGGTTTATCTGAAACTCATTTATGCATCCTTCAGAAATGGCCTGAGCACCCGCCGTGAAGACAGCCCTGCCCTGTGCCATGCTCCTTGGGGATGAGACTACGTGGCAGGGTCTGCCCTGGAGAACCTCTGTTCCGTGGGAGGGAAGGACACCTCCGCAGTAACTGTTACAAGGTGGCAAGCGCAAGAACACTCATTTTACAGATGTGGAACCCGAGGCCTAAAAAAGTTGCACAATCTCTTCAAAGTCAGACAGTACATTTGAAAGCCGTGGGAATACTCCTCCGCCACTTGCACCATCCCTCTCTCTTCCTGAAGTGTCCCCCTTCCTTCCTGTCCTCTCTGACCACTTCTCCTTCCCAGGTTTCACTCTAGACCAATGATAGATACCCTGAACGTCCGGGAGGAAAGGGTTCTAAGAACTGCCCTTCCTCGGGACCGTTCATTCTCTTTCTCAGCCAGTATTTCATCAAGTGTCTTTCTGTGTGTCAAGCCCTGGGCTCGAAGCTCTGAATCATCCAGCAGGTCACTCCCCTGGCCCAGCGAGGAAGACGCGCCTTCCTCTCTCCCTCAGTCGTCTCCCCCTTCCTTCCTCCCTCCCTCCCCGCTTCCTCCCTCCCTCCCCGCTTCCTTCCTCCTCCCTCTCCTGCCCACCCCCTCCCTCTCCTCCGTATTTCCTGAATACCCCCTGAGCCCCAGGCCCCGCCTTAGGCGCTGGGGACCCGCCTCTGGCCTAGGAAGGCTCGGTCCTGCTCTCACGGGGCTTCCTGGAAGCCCTCCGCGGTCAGAGGAGAAGGGACGTGCCCGCATTTCCTCTTATCTTTGACCAGGCTGCAGAACAAAGAAAAAGGGAACCTGCCCCGTGGGAAATGGTCCGTTTTGCTCCCCGTGGCGGAGGAAGATCGTTTCACTGGCCGCCCGCCCTCTGGTGGCCAGAGTCGGGGACGGCTCTGCTTGTTTCTACTGATAACACCCTTCCCGCAGAGAAGGCGCCAGGACGAGCTGGAGGCTGTAAGTCGCCTGAACCCAGCCGCACAGCGTCGCTCTCCCGGGCTCCAGGGGCAACCCTTCCCTCAAGATCCCCCTCCAAGACTACCTCCTCCTGGCACCCTTCTGCCCCAGCCCACAGCCGCTCAGGATCCTGGGCGGTGCTTGGCGCTTCCCACCTTGTAACAGTGTTACTACCGATGTGTCCTTCCCTCGCGCTGAACAGAGGTTCTCCAGGGCAGACCGTGCCATGTCATCTCATCCCCAAAGAGTATGGCACAGGGCTCTCTTCACGGTGGATGCTCAGGCCATTTCTGAAGGATGCATAAATGAATTTCAGATAAACCAGAGCAGGCATCACTGGGAGGGCCTAGGTGGACGGCCCAGGCCTTCAGGTGCCAAGGGAGGTCTCCTAGAGGCTGGGTATTAGGTTGCCAGATGAAACACTCAACAGGTCCAGTTCAATTTTAATTTCAGATAAACAACAAACAATTTTTTATTCTTTTATTTTTCTTTTGCTGAGGAAGATTCACCCTGAGCTAATATCCACTGCCAATCTTCATGTGAGCCACCACCACAGCATGGCCACTGACAGATGAGTGGTGTAGGTCTGCACCCAGGAGCCAAACCTGGGCCTGGAAAGTGGAGCATGCTAAACTTAACCACTAGGCCACTAGGGCCAGCCGAACAAGCAATTTTTTTTTTAGTATAAATATGTCCCAAATATTGCTTGGTACATACTTAAACTAAAAATTTTTTCCATTATCTGAAATTTGAATTCAACTGACATCCTGTACTTTGACTTGCTAAATCTGGCACCCTACTGAGGGGAGTAATGGCCATAAGGAGCCCACCTGGGCAAGGCAGGGAGTGGGGTAGGGGGAGGCTGGGCAAGGAGGTTCCAGAGAGGCTGGGGCAAGGCAGAGGGTGTGGGAATAAATCCAGCATGGGGCTGGAGAGAGGAGAACAGTAGTACGAGCTTCACATTTTTAATCCACATCATGGGGGCGGGTGAAAACAAGGAGAACCTTGCTATCCTCATGGCTCTGCTCAAATGTCCCACCTCCCAGTCTTCCCTGGGGCCCTTCAACCACAGGGGGCCTGCCCTCCAGTGTCTTCAAACTTGTATCTGCGGGACACATTGGCACTGCCACACCCTCAAGGACAGAAGTTGGTCTCCTTCCATGTTTCCCCCAGGGTACCCAGAAGGTATCAGTATTGGTGTCAAATGAACGCATTTAAAGAGGAAGAGTTGTAAGCTGGTAGCGCCTGCCTGTGCTATTTGCCAGCTCTTTCCTCTCAATGGAAACTCAAATGGGACTCATCTCAGATGGGACTGATAGCCTGGCCTACCTCACACGGCAGTTACCGGATGTGAAGTCCCTAGAAGGGGGCCTCGCAACACGGTCAGTGCTCGATCAATGTTAGCTCTCACATTCATGGTTATTGTAGAAACACTGCTTCCTGAGCGGTATCACCACTGATTTTTCTCCTGTAATAGTCTCGTGTTCCAGTTCTTTCCCTCAACTAATGCCACCTGTAACAACCACAAAACACTTTGGGGAGATTTCCTTCACTTCCCGAGCACGAGCTCAGGCTCGTCCCACGGGCGTGATGTGGTGTCACATTCCCTCCGCAGAACAATCTCGTGGCCCCATTTCCCGAGGACCATGGCTGTGTGTCTGTGTCTTCAGCAATGTTAGAATCCATTTATAAGGATTTATGGTGATGACACTGGACAGGAGTTTGATGGCTATTAGGCCTCTTTATTGGGCTGAAAACATTTGAAGCATGAAGCTGCAAGAGGCAAGCAGCGCCAGCACATTATGAAACATCCTTGTGTTTGGAACCAATGTGGAGAGTCATTTTTGATATCTTGGATTATCCATCTTCAAATTCCAAGTCCATGGTGTCTGTGTGCTCCTGCTGCACTATCATGACAGCCAGCGGCAGCAGGCCAGCCTTAGGAGTGGGTGGCCAGGCAGGCGCCAACCTCCATGGGTTGAATTCCCGGGGCACACGAGCGTCACCTAACACTCAGGTTTTTCACCATTGTCATTCCACCTCCTGTTTACAGCAGGCTACTAGGACAAATGGAGATGCCGTCTAGACTTCTGCCTTGTTGTCCCCTCTTCTTCCCTTCAGTCTCAGAGTGAACAGGACAGCTGGGACTGTCATGGGCCCAGCACACACCAGGACCATAGACAGGCTGGTTTCGACTGGTGTTTATGCTGAACTTGATGTTCCATATTTGAGTATCACCCCTGAGTAAAACAGCCATGAAATTATAATAAATAAGAATCTCTCAAGCTGTGACTTTGCCATGCCAAAATAGCTGGATTAAAAAGTAAAAAATTGGGGCTGGTCCCGTGGCCGAGTGGTTAAGTCTGTGCGCTCCGCTGCAGGCGGCCCAGTGTTTCGTTGGTTCGAATCCTGGGCATGGACATGGCACTGCTCATCAAACCACGCTGAGGCAGCATCCCACATGCTACAACTAGAGGGACCCACAACAAAGAATATACAACTATGTACTAGGGGACTTTGGGGAGAAAAATTAAAAAAAAAAAAAAAAAAAAAGTAAAAAATTAACTAACAGTCCAGATGTTTAACTTTCCACAATGACAAATAGAACACATCTATCTGCATTTTTTCCACTTTCCGTCTAAATGTTTTCGAGTAGGTAGATACGCACTCTGGCTCTTTTTTGGATCACTTCAACCTGACCACACTGCAACCTAGGACACAGTTCCATGTATTTACATTCTTTATAAGCACAGGGAAAGTAGAAAGTAGAAAGATTCTGCCCAGGAAGACCTGAAGTAAAGCCGTGAACGCGCAAGGCTGACCCACAGCCTGAGCTGGCCCAGGACTGCCCCTGCGGTGGGCTCACGGGTCCCTCCACTATCCCCAGGGCCTCCTGGAAGATTTCTCTCTCTCTCGAAGTGAGAACAGCAGGGGCCATGTGATTCCTTTGACCCTTGTTTTAATGAGAAAGACCAATAGGGAAGCAATTACTGGGCGGAGGAGTCCAGGGCTGCCTGAGCCTGGCAGGTGCGATTCCTATATCCTCCTCCTTGTTTGGAAACCTGCATTGACTTTAGTGATGAGAAATAAAGTGGGTTCCAGGAGGCTTTCTTGGCACTAATGGAGCCTGGGCACCCTTTCTTTAAATAGACACTGAAATATGCAAGAGCACCTGTGTCATCCCAAGGCCCACGCACTAAACTGTGGATACTTTAACTGCTTCTGGTAATTAACTTCTGTAAAACTCCAGCCATTTCACTGTCTCCATTTGGGGCGGAAATTCATTGTTTTAATATCCACTAGTAAACTGAGGGTTTTATTTGCAAAGAAAAACTCCATAAGGCAGAAACTGGAGATAAGGATGGGAAACTATTTCAGTGTTTGTACATGCGATTTTAGAACTTCCCTCTCCCTCTCTTTCCACCTCTGCCTTGGCTCGGGGAGTGTGCGAGGCCAGCCTGACAATGATGGTTTCAGACCATCTGCTCT
Organism: Equus caballus; assembly: GCF_041296265.1. Classification (NCBI taxonomy): domain Eukaryota; kingdom Metazoa; phylum Chordata; class Mammalia; order Perissodactyla; family Equidae; genus Equus; species Equus caballus. Next base: position 494,560 of record NC_091686.1, on the reverse strand, counting down.
CTGCTTCTGCCAAGGCCACCACAGGAAGCCGTTTACAGGAGCCTGGGGGAGTGATGGCTCCAGCCTCCCCAGGGAGAGATGGCACAAACCTGGAGGGCCTTAAGGGCGAGCATCCACCTGACTCCCTGGTCCTGAGGCTAGGGCCTGAGGAGGAGGGGCGTAAGGGAGCAGCTTTCTGCTGTAGTTACCTAAGTGCCCTCGGTGCTGGCCAGTGACCTGGCCCCAGCCTGCGGACAGTGGATACCAGTTGTCTCAGAGCCCTCTGCACACCCTCCTTGGGCACTTTCATCCATGCCCATAGCCAGGCATTTCCTCCAACTGCCTTCTTCTTCTTCTTCTTTTTTTTTTTTTTGAAGATTGGCCCTGAGCCAACATCTTCTGTTGCCAAGCTTCCTCTTTTTTTGTTTCTCCTCAAAGCCCCAACACATAGTTGTATCTCATAGTTAAAAGTCCTTCTAGTTCTTCTATGTGGGACGCCACCACAGCATGGCTTGATGAGCAGTACATAGGTCCTCACCCAGGATCCTAACCAGCAAACCCCGGGCCACAGAAGCAGAGCACGTGAATTTAATCACTACTCCATCGGCCCCACCAACTGCCTTCCTGCCATCTCCAAATGGATGAGTCAAGCTCAACACATTTAAACCAAACTCAGGGGCTTCCCCTACCTGCCCCCACCTGCTCCACTTCCAGTGCTCTCTGTCTCAAGGAAGGATGCTCTGACCTCCCAGTGCATAAGCCAGAAACCTAGAAGTCACCTTGTGTCTCCTTGGAGACACTCCCTCATCCTCAGCCCCTATAGCAGATGCTGTTGGTGTCTGGCCCATGTCCCAAAGGAGAGACCACATCTGTCGGTGGCACTGGCACACTTCCAACTGCCAGGATCTGCATGAAGAAGCCATGGAAAGCCATTATTCCTGGGCAAGGCAGGCTGGAACTACCAGGGAGTTGGAACGCCCCAAGAACAGCCTTCCCCATGACTCATGCTCCCTCTCCCCCTCAGATGTCGATTCACCCCATTTCACTGAATTTCCCCTCAGGACTAAGCTACAGGTGTCCAAAGTGAGGGCAGGCTTCATGGCATGCAGCATGTACAGCTGCAGAGGGCCCCTGTGCATACAAGGCCAGTGCTTGGCTGAATACTCTGCTACCATAATTTTGAAATTTTTAAGCAAAAGGCGTCCCATTTTCGTTTTTCACTGACCCCCGTAAATTATGCAGCTGGTCCTGCCCAAGGGGTAACTGGTTTGAGAAGGCGTTGGCTGCCTGCCCTCCTTCCTTCACCGTCTCTCTGTCACGCCTCTCTGTCAGTATTTCCTGACCCTCAAATAAACGACTTGAACTCAAATCCTTGTCTCAGGGTCTGCTTCTGGGGAAAGCAGACCCATGACCCCTCCATACCCATTTCTCCAGAATCCGTCCACTGCCCTCAGTCTATCCTCACCTTGCCATGACACTCACTCTCACCTGGACCACTGCAGTGGCCTCCCGACTGTTCTCTCCGTGTCCACTTTGCTCCCTCCAGTTCCTTTTCTGCAGGAGCCATGGGCTGGTTGGTTGGTTGATTTGAACATAAAGCTAATCATGTCACTTTCCTGCCTGAAACATTTCAGGGGCTATTTGTTGAAGCTGGGTGATGCTACATAGGGATCTGTTATCTTCTTCTTTCTACTCCTGTATATGTTTTTTAAATTCCATAATAAAAGTTAAATTAAAAACAAAATCTCAGTCACTTCCCATTGCTTTTATGATAAAAGACAAAATCACCGTGGCCCATGAAGCCATGCACAATCTGGTGGCTCTATCTTTTTTGCTCTCTGCACGTTGGCTATTCTTGCCTTTCTTTTCTTCAGATGCACTGTGTTTCTTTCTGCCCCAGGGCCTTTGCAAAGGCTGTGCCCTCTACCAGGGATGCCCTCTCTCCTTTTACTCCTCACTCTCCTCCAGTACCTCTTTGTCTAGTTATTTAACCTCTCTGTTTCTCCGTTTTTCCTCATCTGTAAAACAAAGATGATAATAGTACCTACATTTCAGGGTTTCCTCATAGGATTGTTATTAGGATCAAATAACATGGCTGGCACGAAGCAAATGCTTCATTAACACTAGATATTATTAGTGTAAAAGTAATGCTGCTCCCTCTAGGATCAGAATAAAATTACAATCCCCTGGCTGTGTTTATCCTTTGGCTCCAAATGCCCTCGAGTTCCCTCAGTTTCTGCGCCCGAAGAAGGTCCTGGGCCAGCAGGCTGGGGGACAGAGCCCGTAGGCCACCCTCCACTCAGTTGAGAATCAAGTAAACTTTGAAGACACTGAAAGTGTGTGAGCATGAAGCATGATTGCCGCCTGCGTGGGGGATCCAAGGCAAGCAACGTTCCTCAGTGAATGAGAAACCTTGAGGCTCATGCCTGCCTGCTCAGCTGGTTCCGTCCAATTGCTGTTGGCCTTCGATTGGCCGGCCACGCATTTAATCAGGTTCAACCTGAGGTTATCAGAATTATCCTGGATGTCAAAGACTTCCTCTCTGTGATTCAGCCAGCTTCTTGACCTGCTATGTGGCCATCTAATTATGGTTTAACTGAGTATCGTCTTGTCCGCAGAAATCCAAAAGGGCATCATGTGCTGGAGTTAGGAAGGAGAGGGCAGCCCATGTTTACTCCCAGAGACCGAATGTTTGTGTCACCACAACATTCAGATGTTAAGATCCTAATTCCCAGTGTGATGGTATTAGGAGGTAGGGCTTTTGGGGGGTGATTAGGTCATGAGAATGGAACCCTCATGAATGGGATGAGTGCCCTTATAAAGGAAACCCCAGAGAGCTCCCTTGCCCCTTTGGCCATGTGAGCTCACAGTGAGAAGACTGCTGTCTATGAACCAGGGAGCAAACCCTCTCCAGACACAGAATCTGCCGGCACCTTGTTCTCAGACTTCCCGGACTCCAGACTGCGAGAGAGAAATTGTTCAAGCGCCAGTCCATGGTGTTTTTGTTACAGCAAAATGCACTATAACAGTTACCAAATAGCAAATGGACTGACAGTTACCAAATGCCTACTAATGTCCAGCCTCTGTACCAACCCTTTGAGACCTTTGGCATTTCATTGATTCACCCCAAAGTTACTCTTTTTAGAGGTTCTGAGGCTCAGAAGAGTCTAGAAACTTGCTCAAGTTCACACAGGCAAGATTCACAACCAGACTGCCTGGCCCTGAGCCTGAGCTCCTTCTCCAAGTCCCACTGGTTCTCAAATTCAAGATTCCTGGGCCCCATTCTCCCACCCCAACTCAGTAAATCTGGAGGCTGGCCTGAGAATTTGTTTTTTTGTGTGTTTTTTTGAGGAAGATTAGCCCTGAGCTAACTGCTGCCACCAATCCTCCTCTTTTTGCTGAGGAAGACTGGCCCTGAGCTAACGTCCGTGCCCATCTTCCTCTACTTTATATGTGGGATGCCTACCACAGCATGGCTTGACAAGCGGTGCCTTGTCCACACCCGGGATCTGAACTGACGAACCCGGACCCACCAAAGCGGAACGTGTGCACTTAACTGCGACACCACCGGGCCGGCCCTAAGAATTTGTATTTTAAAAGTTTCCTGGGTGACTCTGAAGATCAGCTGGGTTTGAGAACCATCGGGAGACACTGTATTTCCCCAAATCGAAGCAAACTGCCCCCAGGGCCAGACCGGTGGCGCAGTGGTTAAGTTCACACGTTCCACTTCAGCGGCCCAGGGTTTGCCGGTTCAGATCCTTGGTGCAGACATGGCACCGCTTGGCAAGCCATGCTGTGGCAGGCGTCCCACATATAAAATAGAGGAAGATGGGCACTGACGTTAGCTCAGGGCCAGCCTTCCTCAAAAAAAAGAGGAGGATTGGCAGCAGATGTTAGCTCAGGGCTAATCTTCCTCAAAAAAAAAAAAAAAAAATGCCCCCATGAGGCTCAATTTGAGACCCTGGCCCAATTTCACGACTTGCTTTAATCAATGAGTTAGCCAGTCTATTTTAAATCATACTTGTCTTATTTCAAATCAAGGCTTTTAACATCTCAATATATAAAGTCCTTCATTTATTGACTCAATCTCTGTCCCAAGACAGCGTTGATTCTGTGACTAAGGGCATGTGGGCCTCTCTCGCCCCGCATCCTCTCACGCTGTGACCTGCCAGAAGCACAGGGGAGCGTCTGTCATCTCACCCCACACAGGAGGACACTGAATGCACGCCTCGGTCCAGCACACGTGGCTGGATAGAAAAAGACGTCCGCCTCGTCGTCCTCCAGTTTTACAGCAACAAGCCTGGCTCCTCGAGCTCTGTAGGCTCCTTTCTGGCAGAAAGATTAGACCAAGAGCTGCAGAAAGACACAGTTCTATGTCCTCCAAGGTATTAATAGACTGGAATCACGCCGGAGCTTTCTAGCGCAGAATCACCTCTGCAGTCAGAGCTGCGAGTCTGAACCAATTTGAACGAGAAGTTGCCGCGTGTGAAAAGGAGACTCACTCAGCTTCTAAATGACTTTTTTATGAACTTCTTGCCCTCCTTCTGATTTCAGCACTGGAGCATGCTAGATTATGCTTTTAACAAATGCCTTTCCCAATTCAAAAATTGGGCTTACAATAGGAACCATTTTTAGTAAGTCAAGGAGTTTATCTAAATAGTAGCTTATTTCATATATACTGTGTTTCTCTCTATTCAAACAGAATAACCCTCTTGTTCCACTACCGTCCAAAGAAAGTCTTAGGGAACAAGAACTAACTTAATAGCTAAAATGTTTAAATCCTGTTTAAAAAATAGCAATATAGCCTACTTAACCATTTAAAAATAGACTGCTGTCTCTCCTGATGAATCTCTTTCCTTCAGAATTGGCCAGAAAAGATATTTAAAATGTCCAACAGAATTTAAAAAAAAAAAAACTGCTGGGAAAGGCAGATAAAATGATTTGATAGTATAAATGATACCCAAACATTTTAATGAAGAGCAGAACTTAGTCAATTAACTCTTGTCTACGCCACGTCAAGAAATCTGTTTGATCTGTTCCCACTGAACTGTGGTTTTTCTTAATAGGTTGATTCAATTTGCCTGCTTGGCATTAACACTGCATATGTATCACCTTCTGTTAGAGCAGTTGACTTAGTCCCTGCACACATAGCAGGGATAAGCAACGTGTGGAGTGTGGTGACCTTGCTCGTCTAGACATCCCATCATTTGACCCCAGGGGCCAAAGACCCCAGGGGTCACTGCCCAAGGATTTAGCCACTGTGGCCTTTTTTGTTAGAGTTACTAGACAGACACCATATGGACTTGAATCAAAGGTACATTGAGGGAGGGGCACACCCGAGCCTGGGGTGGGGACAGGCAGAGAGATTTTTGCCAAAAGGGGACTTTGCAGCCATGTCTTGAAGGATGAACAGGAGAACAAGTGGCTGAGCGTACTGTTTCAGGGAGCGTGTTAACCAGCTAGCTGATTCGCTTCATTGTATGCTGCAGAGCCTGGGCGGGGCTGAGTCCTCTCTCCTTGCAAAACTTCTTCTCCTCTTGAGGAAGGTATGATTGGCAGGAGATTTCCCCTGGCACACACTCTTAACTTTCTATTTCTCAGTTTCTGAGATTGCCGTTGCTAAGCCAGTGGTCTGGTCTATGCCCCACAGGACTGTGCGGGCAGCTGTCTTGTCAGCACAGCTATGTCACTCCATCCAGCACTCGTTTCCAGCCCCTCTAGTCTTTCCTCCTATGTCAACCCACAACCTTTTAATCCAGTGTCCTGAGCAGACCTAGGCGAGAAGACATCCTGTGGCCGCCAAGCCCTGGGGGCCCGGGCACTGCTGAGGACCATTCAGGGTAGAAAGAGTGTCTGTGGCCTGAGTCTTTGTCCAGGCATCTGGAAAGCGGTGACCTCTTTTGTCAGGGCTGCCCAAAGGCCTTCCCAAATCCTTCCAGATGGCACTCACTGTGTATGGTGGGCTCCACTTTAAGAACACTCGATTTATGAAAACTTGAATTGACAAAACAAATACTTCAAGGGCACATCTGGTTTACTCATCCTGTTCAGCATTCAGGGTCCTTCTTCCATCTGGAGATTCATGTATTTCATCAAGTCTGACTGTCCTTTTTCCATAGAGTCATTTCTCATACTGCTTATCTCAAGTTCTCAGGGGCACTAATTCTTTCGATACTGTGTCTACTGATATTCTCTGATGATGTAGCAATCTCCCGTGTGAGCTCATCTTTCCCAGGCGTATGCGTGTGTGTGTGCGCATGTGCATGCACACACACACGCGTTCTGTGAGGTCTAGTGTGTGGAAGTGGCCCCACAGAGCAGATCTGCATTTGCCTCTGCTAAGCACTCCAATATCTCACCTCTCTGTGGTCGGTTTTTACATTAATTTATTGGCTCTGTATTGCCACTAGTAGGGAGAGTAAATTTGGGTTCTGCATTCATGTGTGGAGTAGGTTTGGGGTTCCAACTTCTTAAGGAGGTCTTTTTTTTTTCACTCAGAGCCCTGACAAGATAAACTCTCATGCTTGAGTAGGCAAGCAATGTTTTTGGTTCCCTAATCACAGAGGAGCAGCCATTGTAGACCCCAGGCTGATGCAGGAGCCAGTTCCAGTGCCCTGCCACTTGTGGCTGGAGGCATGTCTCCTATTCCAATGTGGCCAATGAACTGTGTGGGCCGGCGTCCAGGCCCACTGTTTTCTGGGCCATCGTGGCGACTTGCATGGGCACCACTCTGGTGCGAGCTCCCGTCATTGTTGGCACCTGGGAAATTCTCTGTCTTTATTTTTTATTTTGTTTTAAAGATTGGCACCTGAGCTAACATTTGTTGCCAATCTTCTTTTTTTTTTCTTGTCCTCCCCAAAGCCCTCCAGTACATAAGTGTACATTCTAATTGTAGGTTCTTTATTTTGAGCTTGACTTTGGATTTGAACTTTTTTACAAAAACTTTAATCTACTATTTACAGCAAGAGGGAGGTCCACGTTAGTTCACTGTATCATATTATGAAACCGAAATTACAGTTAATATATTTTTTTCTTTTAGTTGCTTGGCTGTTTTTTTTTTTTAATTTTATTAAGACTATGATAGTTTACAACCTTGTGGAATGTCAGTTGTGCATTATTGTTAGTCATGTTGTAGGTGCACCACTTCACCCTTTGTGCCCTCCCCCCACCCCACCTTTCCCCTGGTAACCACCAGACAGTTCTCTTTGTCTATATGTTAACTTCCACCTATGAGTGGAGTCATACAGAGTTCGTCTGTCTCTATCTGGCTTATTTCACTTAACATAATTCCCTCAAGGTCCATCCACCAAATTACAGTTAATATTTTATAAGTAAGATTTTGACCAAAAAATATTAGCATAGGCCATAAGGACCTGTGCAGTTGTTATACTGAGCTTCCTGACAGCAAAGGGAAATGGGAGATACGTAATGTTCTTTTTATAAATAAAAGAAGAAAATGTATCAAGTGTAAGGAAAAGTTACCTTTCACCTTACTAAAATTAAACTCTGATCTTCCAGTATTGGACATGGAGGGAGAAACTCTGGTGGGGAGGTGTAGCCAGCTACTGTTATTCAACATATGTATACTATGCTCAGAGTTTTTGCTTAATATAAAATTAATAGATACTCATTGTAGAAAATATGGCAACTCCAGATAACCAAAAGGAAAATAAAACTCTTGGTTACTTGATGTTCAATAAATCCTAACCCTGGTTTGTGGCATGTCCAGGCACCTGCAGAATACTTAGAACTGACACAGAGTCAGGACTCCACATTGTCCTCTGAACCCTCAAAGACAGACAAAGCTTGCTACGGAGGTATAGCACGGTGGATTCTGGCGGCTGCTCTGCCACTCTCTATATAACACTAGGCAAGTTCACTTCTCTGTACCTCAGTTTCCTCATCTGTAAAATTGGGATAGTAGCAGGACCTACTTGAAGGGTTATGAAGACTAAATGTAAAGTGACAGGCACATAGTAACTACAATACAAAGATTTGTTATTATCTATAGAAATCATTTTAATGTTATAGCCCAGTTCTTGGAAGATTGATAATATGCTTAAGTTACATTTAGTAATGCTCACTGATCTAGGCAAGTTAATCAACCAGGGTACTGCCTTCCTTGACCATGTCAGATAACAGGAAATTTGCTGTACTTGGTGTTGTAGAGGCATACGTTAGAAAGGATGGTTAACATCAGCATGAACTCATGTGCAGCTTAATATAGACACGGATGGATAGATACAGAAGTAATTATAGAGTGTGTGCACACATGGGTTAGTACACATCTATATTTTTCCTAGCTCTGCCCACTGAGAGGGCAGTAGCAATGATTACATCCTCCCTCAGTAGCAATGAGCACTTCCAACATTGAGCTCTTGGTTTCTAAACACCATTCTCCAACAAAAGAAACCAGGGTTCCTTGGAGAACTGGCTGATTCTAGGTCTGGAGCAGGAAAAATACAACATAAGCCTGGAGCATCTTGTAATGCCAGAAAGTACTCAAACAAACAAAAGGACAGGAACATGTCAAAGGGACCCAGGAGTCAACCTGGAAGAGCTCCCAATAGCCAAGGCTGCAACAATGTGAGCAACAAAATAAATGATCGTATTGAATTATAACCCAAAATATAAAATAAATATGTATGAGTGCATACTGATATAGATAAACAATTGAATAAATAAGTAAATAGGGGAGAAGACAGAAATCTTTCTTGCAGAAGAATTTATATTGATAACACCCCACCAGGAAGTGAAGCTCAACCTCCTCCTCAACCCTAGAATGGGCTGTACTTAGTGATTTTCTTCCAAAGAATAGAGTATGCGGCGGGGGGGGGGGGGGGGGGGGGGGGGCACAGAAGAGGAACTCCACAGTGGAGAAACCTGGCAAACACCAGCTGAGCCAGGCGATCAAGGTCGACATCACCAGTGGTAAGTCACGCTGATAGCACGTGCCCTGAGAGGATGTGCTGACAAGGGCACTTCACCTCTGTGATGTTCTCCCTAAAAACCCGTAATTCTATAACTGAGAAAAGCATCAGACAAACCCAAATTGAGGGACAGTCTACAAAATACATGACCAGTGATTCTCAAAACTGTCATGGTCAGGAGAAACAAGGAAAGATTGGGAAACTGTCATAGACCAGAGGAGAGTAAGGAGGTGTGATGACTAAATGTAAGTTGATATTCGGGATGTCACTCTGGAACAGAAAAAAGACATTAGTAGGGAAATCAGAATAAAGTCTGGAGTTTAGCTAAACAGTAATGTACCACGTTGGTTTCTTAGCTGTGACAGATGTACCACGGCAATGCTTGTATTGTTAACAATAGGCGAGACTGGGAGAGCAGGTATGGGGATTCTTTACTATCTTTGCAACTTTTCTATAAATCTAAAACTATTCTAAAATAAACACTTTATTACCCAACCTCCTCCCAAAAAAAGATGGCCGAATACATGTTTCCTTCGGGGTCTCTGCTCCATTAGAGACCCAGCATGGTCTAGTCCTCATTGCAGTGTCTGCGTCTCTAACAAAGACTGTGGGAGGATCGACCAGGCCTGAGCGCCCCTGTTTTTCACCCTTTATCAGTGTCCTTCCATTTATGCCTTTTTGGCCGTTTTTCAATTCCTGTAAGCATTTTTATCTAAGTTTTATTAAAATAATTAAAAAAATAATTTTGAAACATCTATCAAGTGCTTAGGTACAAATATAAATATCTTGTTTCCTTCAAACATTTTTTCATACATTTTATAATTCTAATGGAAAGAACCTTATGATTCTTCTCAAGTGGCTCGAGGCTGTATAGTCCTACCGTGTATGTAATGCACAGTCCCATTGTCTTCCAGACTTGAGCACAAGATTCATTAGTCTGCTTTTAAAAAATGGAAAGTGGAACGCAGCCTCCCTCATTCAGCAGTTCTTGAAGAACAACTGAGATGATCGTGAAGCACCTGCAAGTTTGAGGTATGATGGAAAGACTGATAATAAATCAATACTACATTTGTTAACTTGCAAAGATTTGGAGTGGATTTTTTTAATTAAATGGAAATTATAGAGAAAAAAAATAAATCCCCTTAGTACCTCAGGGGCATTTCTTCTGCACTCAGTGGCTGGAATGCATTCAGATTTTCTAAGAGCTCCTTTAGTAGCTTTTGTCATATCCTTTTCTAAAAGATACTTTCCCCATATGCAAATTCTTTTAGTGCAAATTTTTGCTCTATTCTTATTCTCTGAAGAAAGGTGTGAATGTTGCCACCATTTGGAAGGAGTTTTAACTTCTCACTCTTTTTCCTGGATTAAAAATAATTTCTCTACTGTCTGTATCGATTTGATATATGCTGCCAAAACTTGTCTCTAGAGTCTCATGGTTTCATTTTTATAACAAAAGGAATGTGAACCAAAAATTCTAGAACAGAAGTTGCAACATGGTGACCCAAAGACCAAATTTGGCACACAGGTTCGTTTTGGTAGGTCCCATAAAACTCAAAAAAATCAAGCAATTTCACATGAAAATCTAGATTCCCATCTTTTCTTGAAACAGTATTCTGGCAACATGGTACCCACACTTTCATCTGGCTACGATTAGCTGGACTTGAATAGTGGCTTCCTCATTTAGTTGACAGGAGTCCTCCAGAACACCGCAATCCTCATCAATCCAAATTCTAAGACCTTCAGTTTACCCCATTCACGCTGCTCTGCAGCTAATTGAATTTCCAAGTTCTGATCTAGAATATCAGACACCTTCTTGGTCTAAATGGTTTTCTTCAAAGTATCATAAAGAGAAAGAGAAAATAACTAAAGATATGAAGCAAAATGAACCTCGTACAAACCTTCTGTAAAACCAGCTTAAATTCATCACTTTATACATTTTTAGAATAAGTAATAAAGAAATTAACTACTTTTTTTTTTTTTTTGAGGAAGATTGGCCCTGACCTAGCATCTGCCACCAATCCTCCTCTTTTTTCTGAGGAGGACTGGCCCTGAGCTAACATCCATGCCCATCTTCCTGAGCTTTATATGTGGGACGCCTACCACAGGATGGCTTGCCAAGCGGTGTCATGTCCGCACCCGGGATCCGAACCAGCGAACCCAGGCTGCCGAAGCGGAATGTGCGAACTTAACCGCTGCGCCACCGGGCTGGCCCCTACAACAACGTTTTATTTTAAGTGTATTACTGTTGGAATAACACTCTTGAAGCCAAAATTTGGGGTTCTTGGTACTCAAGCCAAGAAACAGTCACTTCCCAACCAGTACCCACTTTTGCAGTTGCCGTGGGAGGCTATGCAGTCCCAGGGACTTTAAATTACATGCTAAGCATTTTCTTAAACTTGAAGTGTGATTGTGACTGGAAAACATCGCTTCTCAGGTGATGAAGCATGATCACTGGTGTTGAAAGAGGGAAAGAGATGAGTGCCTTTTCTTTTACCATAGTGACAGCACATTCAGAGAGATGGGAGACCTTGCTACTGAGATGACAGAGCCCCCTCAGGGCAAAGCAGCACAAACGTGACAGAGATGCATATCGTCACCCCCAACTTCTCAGACTATGCTGAACATTGACTTTTTAAAGTCTATGCCATGAACAAAACTATACATATTTTTACTTTGTTTCCTAAAAGCTTAATCTATAATACTATACAGCTAAAAAAAAAAGGAACTGACTGCTTTTTTCAACCTAAGAGAATGTATATCCTGCCCTTTCTCTGTTGATTGTAATAAAATATATTTTGTCTTAAACGTTTTTAAATTATAAGCCACATTTTAAAGCCCTGAATCAAGAGCCCTATACACTATGAATATGGACTGTGGACTATGTATATGCACTATGTATGTGGACTATGCACTATGTGTATGCACTATGTATATGGACTATGCGCTATGTGTATGCACTATGTATATGGACTATGCGCTATGTGTATGCACTATGTATATGGACTATGCGCTATGTGTATGCACTATGTATATGGACTATGCACTGTGTATGCACTATGTATATGGACTATGCGCTTGTGTATGCACTATGTATGTGGACTATGCGCTGTGTATGCACTATGTATGTGGACTATGCACTTGTGTGTGCACTATGTATATGGACTATGCACTGTGTATGCACTTTGTATATGGACTATGCACTGTGTATGCACTATGTATGTGGACTATGCGCTGTGTATGCACTATGTATGTGGACTATGCACTTGTGTGTGCACTATGTATATGGACTATGCACTGTGTATGCACTTTGTATATGGACTATGTGCTATGTGTATGCACTATGTGTATGGACTATGGGCTATGTGTATGCACTATGTATATGGACTATGCGCTGTGTGTGTACTATGTATATGGACTATGCACTGTGTATGCACTTTGTATATGGACTATGCGCTATGCATATACACTATGTATATTGGACTATGCGCTATGTGTATGCACTATGTATATGGACTATGCGCTATGTGTATGCACTATGTTAATGGACTATGTGCTGTGTACACACTTTGTATATGGACTATGCGCTATGTATATGCACTATGTATATGGACTATGCTCTATGTGTATACATTATGTATATTGGACTATGCGCCATGTGTATGCACTATGTATATGGACTATGCACCATGTGTACACACTGTGTGTTGGACTCACGATCTCTTACGTCCCTCTGTTTAAAGACAGCAGCAGTTGGAAGAGATATATCTGGAAAGTTGTGTTGAAAGCAGGAAACCACAAAGGCCAGTTGTCTAGAAGGCAGAGAGATCCAGCACGAGCTGGGGAGACATAGGTGGCTTCACCTCCCACCCCGAATTTTCCGTCTCCAGGGACCAAAGACTTGATCCAGGCTGTTTTCTGGGCCTGGCAGCTCAGCCTCCTGCCTGGGCCGTCTCAGCTGTTTTCCTCAGGACTTCTCTCCTCAGGAGCAAACAAAAAACATTCTATGGCCCTCTGGTTCAGCCTTCCTAAGTCCCCTGCCCCTTTTAACCCTATGAAGTGGGATAAAAAGAGGAAGATCAAACTTTAGCAAATGGATGCGTCTGGAAAATTTAGTGCAGACCAGGTGGAGCATTTCTAATGAATTTTTCTTTACACAATGTAACAGGGGGCTCATATGTAGGCGGAGGGGAGGGTCAGCTGGGTGAACAGAAACCCAAAAGAAACGCTAAGAGAGTAATAACACTGTAGCAGAACAACGGCCCCTTTTACCTCTTTGCTCATCACCCTCTTCATCTCCATCTATCCCAGACTAAGGCAAAAGACACCTTGACTAAGGTCTGGTACCCTGGGTGGGGCAGAAAAGAGAGGTGGAGGGAAAGTGATGAGGGTTTAGACACAGTGGAATCTGGATAAAGGGGGCCCAACGCAGAAGGAAATACACTGAAACCTGAGAAGCTGAGAGCAGACATGCTTGTGTCCCCCTGCGTGGGAAAGCTGAAAAACCGCAGAGAGGAAATGGCCACAAAGGGGTCTAGGGAGATGCAGCTGAGGAGGGACGGTTATTCCCATCCCCGCCAGAGCAGCGGAGGCAGCAGCAGAACGGCCCTGGCGCCATTCACAACAGTGAGCACCCAGCCATGCGACCTGAAGGGGCCAGGCAGGCGGGGAGAGGGAGGGCTTCAGGAACACCTGGTAGGCAACACAGACGACACACCCCAACTTCCTGGGGTGACGAGAGCCCCTAGAGCTCAGACCCAACCACAGGAAAGGGAAACTCCCACATTTCCACAACCTTAGTCAAATAAGATCCTAAGTAGAAAGTGAGTTACAGAACAGTAGAAAAAGTTTTTCTTGCAAACCTCAGTTGTGTGCTCACTACAAAAGGAAAATTGATTTGATTCTTGCCAAGGATGACAGCACTGTGAAGCTGAAATCCTAAAACATTCCCGGCCACACACAGCTGTGGTCAACATGTCTGGAATGAATAATGCATGGTGGTGTATTGCTTATTGGGAATGAGTGACTTATTTTATGATCTAAAATTTAAACCTTTTAATATGCCTCCCAAGGGTTCATCTGATTTGGAAAATTAAAAAGGAAAACTAAATAATGAATAAGACTACAAAAAAAGCAGAAACTTTCACTGAATTTTTTTCTGAACTCTGCTTTGGTCAAACATGGTAAATTAGTAAACCAATCTGTTTCTGGGTGCAATTTTTATTCAAATTTGGTGAAAATGGGAAACTGTGCATTCTATGCCCATAACTGTGTATATAATGGGGATATATATGTTTATATGTGCACAGAAAATGTCTGAGATGATGCACAAGAGATTGTTATTAACAGAAATTGCCTCCCGGGGAAGAAGGCTAGGGGTCGAGAGTGGGAGAGAAATAATTCTTTACTCATGAATGTATTACTTTAACTTTAAAAGGAACATCGGCAACAGGTGAAAACAAAAAGCCAAAGCCATTGGTAAGTCAAAGTTGTTAGAGGAGTGGTTAGAGGCAGCTGGTGAGCGAGGAGAACAGGATAGAGTCGGGCACCAGGATTGGGGGCGTGCAGCTCCCACAGTACCTGGTTCCAGATTTCTGGTGGTGGTTCCTAGTCTTGGATCCCAGGGGTCAAACCTTGTAAATGTTTATAACAAAGTCTTCTTTATTTAAGTAAGCTCAAGGGGATCTCAGTTTCTTGCCACCCAAAGAGCTCTGACATCACCAATCTCTCGAGAAGGAAGGCTGATTTAAAAACAAAACGTCTAGATCAGGCACTCCCAGTTCATCTGTTTTCCTATTAGCAAGGGAAAGGAGTCTGATTCACGTTTTTCACCCTGTGTTCTTAACTTTTTGTGACTAAGGCAACAGAGTTGCCTCTCATCTGCCTTCTCTTGGCCGCGGTTCTAATAGATGGACTGAGTTCTGTATCAAATGGCTAATTGGCTCTATTCTGGCAGATCTTTATAGTTATTAATATGGTGATGCATTTTGTTTATTAATATATTTCAACTGAAAGTGGATTTTGTGATCTTAGTGATCCATTTAAACCTTTCTTAAAAGAAGGTAGAATGTGTATGGTAACTGAGTGAGGATTACTTGCTGAAATATCAAATGTTTCAATGAGACTGTCAAAAGAAGCTGCTTTCCTGAAAAAAACAAACAAGCAACCAACCCACCAAGCCCACTAAACACATTCCAGTGCCAGGGCCTCTGCACCTGCTGCTCCCGCTGCCTTGAAGATTCTTCCTCAAAGAGGAGCGTGGCCAGTTCCCTGCCCCTCCCTCTGGTCCCGCTCAGTTGTCTTCTGTCCAGTGGGGTCTTCCCGGCCACCCTATGTAAAACAGCTTCTCCCACTCTCAGCCCCATGCCTTCCCAGCATTCTCAGTCCCTTTCTCAGCTTTATTTTCTCCTTAGCTTTTAGCCCTATTAGATATTCTTTAATTTGTTGTTTGTATGTCTTTCCCCAACTCCTAAGTGAAACGCAAGCTCTCCGAGAGCAAGGAATTTTCTGTTTGATTCGTGAATGTATCCCCAGCCTCGAGCACAGTCTGGCACAGAAAGTGTTCAACAAAAACTTGTGGAAAGACAGAATGAAATCACAATGACTGGATGTTGAAAAGAGGACACACCAACAGGTCTGACAAAATCGCTAGACATTTTCCACACACATTCCCTCCTGTGCATCTGAGATAAATCCTTCTGCTATATAGACGACACTTACAAAGGCAAGTCAAGCGGCCACACGTTAGGAGGGATGCTAGGCTTGGCAAACACAGATTTTACCTGTATGTACACGGTATCCACAGGTCCCACTGAGATGGTGTTAATGCCACAAGGGCTCTGCTCTTAGACCACATTTGAATCCGCTACATGTCTTTCCAGAGAAAGGTGATTGATATTTTTTACAGCACAGCTGATGTTACAAAGATTAAGATAATGTTACATTTTATAAATATGTCTTCTCAGAATGATCTGTTTTTTAAATACTCCACATATTTCCTGGGGTGACAAATGATTCAAAAGATTTCGGAATATTTAGGAAGAAACTTGTCTGCTGGGCAGAGTTCAGTTCTTCGGCAGGAGAATCTGGAAAGAAAACGAGGGAAGGGGTCCTGCTGCTTTTACATTATCAGGTGTTCTAGTGGAGGTGGGAAATGAGAGAGGTCCAAAAAAATTTATTTAATTTTATTTTCCTTCAAAGTTGGTATAACTCTGGTAACCAGCCACCAAGTTGGATTTGACAGGTAGGTGAGAAGTCACTTCGTCTGCCAGCTTGAGAGCAGATAGGCACTAAATGACAGGAGTGGATGGAAATCAAAAAGGGGAGCTCAGGGTGAAATAGAGAGGTTGTCTGTGACGGGAGTGACTGGCAGGATGAGAGCTTTACAGGATAAAGGTGGGGGTGCTGGGGCAAGGGGGAGGTGAGGACCTGAGTGTCTTGGCAGGGCCACTTTTGTACTTTACAAACTTCTTAAAAAGAAAGAACACAAAACTTCTCAGAGAAATCAAACTTATTACAAAATAAATCCTCAAATGCACAACTTTTAATTGATAGGGGATATATTAATAACACAAGTTCAATAGGAATCTAAAAAGATTTTGATTGAATTACAACATATACAGAAAAAGTACAAGAGCAGATGTTTCTAAACGGAACCCTAGTATCATTTGCAATTTGTACATTTTTTTTAACACAAAAACCTTTGTGCTTTATGAACAAAAAGATTTTTAAATAAACTCATATGGAAAATGCTCGGGAACATAAGACGCTCAGAAGAATTCATTGGCTCAGGAAACACGTATTCAGTGTCTACTCTATGCCAGGTATTTTGTGAGGAAATAGAGAAAGCCACAATCCCTACCCATTAAAAACCTAAAGTCAACTGGGTTAGACATGTAAGAAGCACATAATCCAGTGCAGTAAATGCTTAGTATGCACATGCACAAAAGTCAAGAGATTGGTTGGGGCATGCCACTTTACATTATCTTTTTTCAGGGAGTTTTTTGTTTGTGTGTGTGTGAGGAAGATTAGCCCTGAGCTAACTGCTGCCAATCCTCCTCTTTTTGCTGGGGAAGACTGGCCCTGAGCTAACATCCATGCCCATCTTCCTCTACTTTATATGTAGGACGCCTGCCAGAGCATGGCTTGCCAAGCGGCCCATGTCCGCGCCCAGGATCCGAACCTGTGAACCCCGGGCCACCAAAGCAGAACGTGCGCACTTAACTGCTGAGCCACCAGGCCGGCCCATCAGGGAGTTTTATATTTTGCTTTACATACATGAACAGTGTTTCAATGCAACATATACGTTTGCAGAAACAACTCAACATCAACTGTATGAGCATTTGCCCACATTGGTCCTCACCCTTCACTCATTTCTTTCACACTTCACAACAGACCCATGAGCCATTACTTTCTGTATTGCCTTCAAAATCAACCCAGAATTCAGCTACTGCTAAACTTCTGGCACCAATAACACCCTGGACATCTCTTGCTTAGATTGTTGCAATAACCTCCTAACTTCTGCCCTTACTCTTCTTCAATCTATTCTCAATGCAGCGGGGTAACCTTTGAAAATGTCCACCCCGTCACATTCCTTCCCTGCTCAAAATCCTCCAGTGTCTTCCCATCTCACCCTGGGTAACAGCCACAGTCTGCACAACAAACATAAGGCTCTATGTGTCCTGTCTAACTTTACCTTTCTGATTTTGTCTCCTGACTGCTCACAAGATGCACATTCCTGCCTCAGGGTCTGTACACCTACTGATCCTTCTGCTTGGACTAGAATGCTCTTTCCCCACACAGCTGGTATCTCCCTCCTTCACTTCCTTCAGGGTTTTACTTAAATGTCACCATGTTAGAGAGGTCTTCTCTGGCCACCACATCTAAGATTTCAACATTCTACCCCTCGCTTAGCATTTCCCATTCTCCTTTTCTGCTTTTTCTTCTGCTTAGCATGGATCACTATCGCACTTTATATTTTACTTATCTTGTTTACCAACTAGAATATAAGCTCCATGAGGGCAGGCATCAAATCTGGGTGGTGTTCACTGATTTTTCCCCCCAAGTGCCTAGAACAATGGCTATATAAATGTATCACTTAATATATATTTGTGAAATGAATGGATGAATACATGAATATTTTATAGAAAGAATTCATTCATTCATCCCACAGATATTTGACTGCTTACTACTGACAGAGATTCTCTCATTGATCAAGTTCTACTCAGACTCTCCTGAACTCTTTCAACTAGGCCTGACTTTTGGACTTCTGTATTCATATCTGCACTGTCCAATTTAAACAAGAATCCTGGTAAGTCAGTTTAAACAAAATGCCCCACCCTCAATATCTGATCACCCTCGATATCCAATCAGGTTCCTTATCTTCCACCATCCCCCAGGTGATGTGTGATCACCCTGGCCTGCCTTCAGAAAGAATCCTGTTAGGTTGGTGTAGCCCGAATCTCCCCTTACCCCTGATGTTTCCGCTCAGTGATCTTCCATCCTCTGGCCCCTGCCCTGCTCCTTGACTATAAATTCCCACTGCCCACGCTGTACTCGAAATTGAGCACAATCTCTCTCCTTCACTGCAGAAGTCCTTTCCAGTGGTCCCTATACCTGTTGTGATGGTCCCTCCTTGAGCAAAATCTTCCTTAGCATGCTCTAAGTGTCATTTGTATACTTTTTTCTTTAACACTATGTATGAAGCACTTTTTAAAGTAGAGGGAATAAAACAAGCAAGAGAGATATAGCCCCTGCTCCCATGAAACTTATCAAAAAAGTGGAAGGAATCTTTAAATGACTTTCACATTCAGAAAACTTACTGCACAACAGGACAAGAGAACCATGGTTCTCGGTCTGTGCACAAATCTACAGATGACACTTCCTTTACCCTTATAGAGCACACTGTAACCTAACAATTATAGTATTGTTTATCTCCTATCTCCAACCTTCACATTAGTGGTAAACCACAATCACTTCTCAATGTCCATCCAATTCTGGAATTCAATTGCTAGAAAACCTAGGCAGTGTTGAAGCTGTCTTCATGGTGTGTGGTCTTTGAGGAAAGAGGCTATGCCCATGTACAGTACCTTGCCAGAGTGGGTATTCAATAAGCTAGTTGCTGTTGTTACTAATGACCACCTCGGCAAAGGAGAACAGCTACAACTTGTGGCCTTTCCCAGAGCAACTTTTAGAGGAGTAGTCACAACCAACATTTAGAACTTCACTAATTCTGCTAAGAAAAGAGACAAAAGAACTCTTTTTTTTTTTAAGATTTTATTGTTTTCCTTTTTCTCCCCAAAGCCTCCCGGTACATAATTGTATATTCTTAGTTGTGAGTCCTTCCAGTTGTGGTACATGGGACGCCACCTCAGCGTGGTTCTATGAGCGGTGCCATGTCCGCGCCCAGGACTCGAACCGATGAAACACTGGGCTGCCTGCAGTGGAGTGTGAGAACTTAACCACTCGGCCACAGGGCTGGCCCCGAGACAAAAGAACTCTTAAGAAATTTTTGCAGTTCAGGTGTGGCACTTCACTTCAGGCCACCATTGAAATGATGACTTTCTAGATAAAGAGGGCTATTCATTCATGACCCTTCTTAGTCCGCCAGTTCACCAATCTGGCAGGAAAAAAAGTATTTAAATGGCTTATCTTTGGTTTGCTGAAAGAAAATTTCAGGACCAGCCCAGTGGCAGAGCAGTTAAGTTCATGCCCTCTGCTTTAGTGGCGTGGGGTTCATCGGTTTGGATCCTGGGTGTGGACTTACGCACTGCTTACCAAGCCATGCTGTGGGAGGCGTCCCACATATTAAACGGAGGAAGATGGGCATAAATTTTCACTCAGGGCCAATCTTCCTCAGCAGAAAGAGGAGGATTGGCAGTGGATGTTAGCTCAGGGGTAATCTTTCTCAGAAAAACAAAAAAAAGGGGCCAGCCCATGGCCAAGTGGTTAAGTTCATGTGCTCCACTTTGGTGGCCCAGGGTTTCATCGGTTCAGATCCTGTGTGCGGACATGGCACCACTGATCAGGCCATGCTGAGACAGTGTCCCACATGCCAGAACCAAAAGGACCTACAACTAGAATATACAACTATGTACCAGGGGGCTTTGGGGAGAAGAAGAAAAAAAATGAAAAAATAAGGATTGGCAACAGATGTTAGCTCAGGTGCCAATCTTTAAAAAAAAAAATTTCAGAATGGGATCTTCTTCACAAGAAGACACAGACTTGAACTGCAGTCATTTCAGTGAGTTCCATCCCTCGTGGAGACTGCCCTAAAGAGTATTTTACCATGGTTTATTTTAGAGGAAAAGAAGGCGTCCATTGCCAAGGCCAATAGTCCTCTGGATTTCTTCTGTGTATTTTTCCAGTTAGACTTGAGTGGCTTATTTCTTTAGTAGGGAGAATCTGCTAGTCAAGTTCACAGCTAAAGTAATGTCTCTATTCCATTGACCTAGAAACTGTAGTTCAAAGCGTTCTTACAATTTCGAGATATCTTTCCTTGAATCACAGGAGAAAGCTAATGACTTTGAGCTCAAATGTCAAATGCTGATGCCGATGGCTGTTGGCTTTATATAGTCCCCGGGAGTTCTTCAGTTCCAGGATATTTGATGTTAATGCCTAATGTCATAAAGAAAATTTGAAACTCCCTTTTGATTAAAACAACTTCCTTTAAAAACTAAACTATCACAAATAAATTCAGAGGCTGGCCCCATGGCCAAGTGGTTAAGTTCGCGCACTCTGCTTCAGTGGACCAGGGTTTCACTGGTTTGGATCCTGGGTGCGGATTTGTCACCGCTCATCAAGCCATGCTGAAGCAGCATCCCACACAGCACAACCAGACGAAGGACCTACAACTAGAATATACAACTATGTACTGGGGGCTTTGGGGAGAAGAAGAAGAAAGGGAAAAAAAAAGAAGATTGGCAACTGATGTTAGCTCAGGTGCCAATCTTTAAAAATAAATTAATTAAATAAATTCAAAACTTGATTCAGCCTTCTAGAATGCCCCTGAAGAATTAGATCCTATTTTCTAAAAGTTGGGAAATAAAGAATAACTTTTAAGGCATTATTTTTAAAGATTGGCACCTGAGCTAACAACTGTTGCCAATCTTTTTTTTTTCTGCTTTTTCTCCCCAAGGCCCCCCAGTACATAGTTGTATATTTTTTAGTTGTGGGTCCTTCTAATTGTGGCATGTGGGATGCCACCTCAGCGTGGCCTGATGAGTGGTGCCACGTCTGCAGCCAGGATTTGAACCAGCGAAACCCTGGGCCACCAAAGCAGAGCGCGCAAACTTAGCCACCCAGCCACGGGGCCGGCCCAGTAAGGCAGTTTTATCTCTGGCATAAACACATATTTTAATTACCAGATAACAAGTGTCCATCAACACAAAACTAATTAAATGAGTCATGGTACATCCTCACAATTTACGTTGCTACGAGGAAAATCTCTATGTACCAACATGAAAGGATTTTCAGGATTCGTTAGGTGACCAAAGCCAGTGCAGAGCACTGCATATAGTATTCTACTTTTTATATTAACAAAAAGTGGGGATAAGAATATAAATTCGTGGCCAGCCCCGGTGGCCTAGTGGTTAAGTTCAGCACACCCTGCTTCAGCAGCCTCAGTTCAGTTCCTGGGCATGGACTTACACCACTCTGTTACTGGCCATGCTGTGCTGGTGGCCCACATCCTAAAAAATGGAGGAAAATTGGCACAGATGTTACCTCAAGGAGAATCTTCCTCAACAACAACAACAACAAAAAAGAATATAAATTTGTACTTGCTTGACTTGTATAAAGAAACAATGGAAGGACAAGTGAGAAACATAGGCGATGAGAGTGAGGTAAACAGGGATAGAGAGGACAGGGGTGGAAGCAAGACTTTTCTTCACATAATTTTTATATAGTTTAAACTTTTGAGTTACATAAATATATTAATAATTTTTTTTAATCTTAATTTTCTTGTAAGCAAGATGTCTACTTGCATGGACTCATAGGTCTAAGAAACATTCAAGTTAAGATAGAAAAAACTGTGAAAAATAAGTTGTTTCTGAAAGTCATTTACTGAAATTTTTCTAAAGTAGATTAAATCAAATTCTTCTTTTTTCCCTTTTTCCTTTAAGAAATTGGTCAATTCTTCAGATGCAGAAATTTAGAGAGAAAGTATTAAGACTCCTGATTAGGCTAGAATTGGAAAAACAACTGATATCTTTTAATACAATTAAAGTTCTGTAATAAATCATCCTAAGGTTTATGCAGCCAGATCACACCAGATTTGAAACTGTTTCAAAGCAATATTGGCTGGTACTAGAAAAAGTTTAAATTCCTGTGGATTGGGTCCAAAATTATCATAAGCCTGAAATCCTTCCTCTGTGCCCTCTGGAATTCACTAACCATCAAAATTCCCATAGCCTCAACTCCTTCTCTGAACATTCCCTTTGCCATCTTGGCCAAACGGAAATCTGCAACCCTCTCAAACTGTGGCTATTTCTTATCCTCACCCCTGAGCCTAGAGGGTGACTTCAACCAATCCCCAGACTCTGAATGCCACCACAGAGTAACTGCTGCCAAGTTTCTGTCCCAGCCCTGACCTCTTGCCTGAACTCCAAGAGATTAGGTCTGATTCCTTAGTCTCCATCTCTAGTTAGATACTGGAATGTCAAATTTAACTCTGCCAAATTACAATTCTTGATTCACATAACCACCAAATCTTCTCCTTTCTTAGCCTTCTTCGTGTCACTAAATGACTCTACCACCATCTTAGTGCCTCAAGTCAAAAATCCATAAGTCATCCTGATGTTTCTCTTCTTTCCAACATCCATATCAAATCCATCAGCAAGTCCTATAGGACCAGGACCCATAATCCATTGATAGCACCACATTCTCACTAAAATCCCACTGTTAAATATCATCAACTCTCCCCTGCACGCCCTCAGAGTCCTTGCTCCATTCTCACTAACGTTCTCTACTTTGCTAAATCTGATCCTGTTGTGTTTGAAAGATGGTTGGAGTCGGAGTATTAGAGTGAATGGAAAGACAGGCAGTTGCAGTGAATGGGATTAAGGAAAGTTTGACAATGACAAAGTCATAAAACCATGGGAATGAGTAGCTCCATGGGAGTAGAGGACAAGATCACTGGATGTGAGTTCTAGTAAGTGAGAAGCCAGGGTATTGGAAGGATCATTTATACATCTATTTCAAGGAAAGAATGAAGATAGTAGTGGAGTTGGAGAGTGAGCCAAGAGCTAAAATTTTTGAGAAATAAGGGGGAGTGACTCTAGGGGTCAATAAGTTGACAGTGCAATGTAGGGTCGTAGGTGATATACTCTGGTGACTGGAGAGTAAAAGCTTTTTCAGGAATGTGGAAGAAAGCAATATCTGGAAACAGCAATGAGGATCTTTTAACCCCACTCCCATTTCCACCTAGTGTTTAATTATATCAGCTCCAAGTTCAAAATATATCCAGAATCCAACCCTTCCTCAACAACTCCAGCTTCTCTACCTTGGCCCAAGTCATCTCTCGCCGGAGTTTTACTGCAATAGCTTCTTAACACAGCTACCTGAGTGATCACTTTAAAATGCAATTAAGTTTATGTCTCTCTTCTAGTCAAAACCCTTTTAATGGCTTCCCATCTCACTCTGAGTGAAAGCCAAAGTCTTTATAATGGGAGCTGACTGGGTCTCCCACAATGTCTCTGACTTCACAACCCCTCATTCCACCACCTCCCTAACTTGCTGTTACCCAGCCATAATTGCCTCCTTCCTCGAATAAATGAAGCATGTTCTGCCTTAGGACCTTTGCAGGCCCACTGCCCCGAAAGTTGTCTCAAATATCCTTCTGGTTAACTCCCTCACTTCCTTTAGATTGAAGTTCAAATGTCACCTTATCAGTGAAGTCCTCCCCAAATACCCTAAATAAAAATGGTATCCAACCCCAATACTCTCTATCCCTCTTTTTCTCCAGAGCACACATTACCACCCGATACACTATATATTGACTTGTTTGTTTACTGTCTGTCTTCCCCACTAGGATGTAAGTTCTGTGAGGGTAGGGTTTTGTTTCGTTTATGACTGTATCCCCAGCTCTGAACAATGCCCAATACAGAGTGTGTCCATAATACATCTTTGTCAAATAAATGAATATATAGACATATTTTCTCCATTATTTTTTTCCCACATAAATGGTTAGGTAGCTAAACTTACCCAGCTTCTTTGCTTACTATAACATTGCAATTTATAAGCAAATTGAACCTTTACAATGTGCTAATTGACATGGAAGGGTTTGCCATGACAGAATTTGACAAGTTAGCAGTGGGGCTATATACCATATATAATCACATACACCTTATGTATACGTATATATGTGTATACATGAATGTATACGTATATACGTGTATATGTAAACATCCTACACAACCATGCCGCGCCATCACCCAACAGTCTAGTCCAGGAACCTCAAGGAATTTAGAGATTATCCAGTGACCCAAACCCCACAATTTTTTCTTCCCAGAGTACCAACGATCATCAGTTCTGAGGTTTGAATAGCCATTAGCAACTTCTGTATCCCCTGAAAAATATTTTAACTAGCATCACCTGCTCTGTACATTCAAAACGAGTTAGATAAAAGGCAGAAAATAAAACTACTGTCTGAACTGCCTCAATCATATATAGAGAGCTGTCTAAAGTAATGGATTACATGGTTCTGTATTCAGTTAGTTGTGAAGAGCATGAATAGCGTTAAAAATATTGTAGTTCATAACTCCCTCCCTAGTCCTTATCCACCTCCTCCCCAGCTACCCGTACCCCCCCCCCCCACGCCCCGCAGTCACGCAAGTACACCAAATTTTCAAAAAAGGAAGTGAACAACAATATAAGCCTGGTGGAAATCTGCAATGACTCCAGCCTTGAACTTTAAATCATTTGCCTAGTAAGAGCAGCCCTCAGTTGCACTGTGACTCAGCATTTTATGGTGCCTGAGCCATGAAATGAGATAAAGGTCTTATTCTCCTCATGGCATTAGCTAAATCTGGAGCTAAAATAAATGAGCTAATACCTTAAAAACAGAAAGTTAGTGGCTGAAATGTTACAGTGCCCCCAATGATACAGGTTTGACTCAACATGTGATGATAGGGAGGAGAGCATCTATCAGTTGAATCACACAGAACTGTTCTAAAATATCTTGTTGACCTATAAAATTAGCAAATAACAATGCTGACTACAGTTAACATTCAGAAGTGGAGAAAATGTTATAAATGAAAACAAAATAAAAATATGAACTGTGGTGACTGATGTAGTCAGGTAAAAAATAATTTAAAGCTAGGGAGGGAATTTACCCGGCTACTGTTTACTAGAATATCAAAAGCTAAAATCGAACCAAGTGAGGATTTTCTTTTCTCCCTTTGCAAAAAAAAAAAGAAAAAAATTGAGTAAAACTGGAACAGACAGAAAAGTCCAGCTCTTTTTGACTCTTTATGGGCAGAAAGAAATAAGATAAAAATAAGAGAAACTATCTGAAGGTTGCAATGAAGACAAAGTTTTCAGTTCATATTCTCATGTGGAGCAGGAACCGATGGAGGAAGAAGAGAGTATGGAAATTGTCAAGCAGGGACATCTGGACAGGTGAGATCAGGAGGAAAGACTGAGGGCATTCCACACAGGCCGTGGAGGAAGCTGGGGAATCCCACTAGAAAAGCCAGTAATTTAAATGAGTAAAGACAATGAACAGCGATGTGGAGACAGCCTATAGGCAAACAGGCAAAAAGCAACTGCTAATACTTGGTTTTTGCTCCTGTGCTAAGTACTTTATATGTATTAACTCTTTTAATTCTCAGAACAAGTCAATGATATAAATACGATTAAATCCCATTTTACACGTGAGGAAACAGCCTCAGGAAAGTTAAGTACCTTGTTCAAGGTCACACTGTTACTCAATGGCAGAGCCAGGCCACCCACACAATCTAACGCCACCACAACTTGATGCTGCCTCTTAGGAACATGTCAAAACGTCAAAAGGAAGCGGGGAAACGGAAATTATTGAGGCCTTGACTGCATTCAAAACCAGACGTTGTGGGGCACAGAAGGTGGTATTTCCCCTAAGGCACCTACAGCCTGTTAAGGAAGTTCAGACTCACACCAAAATACCATTCAAACTGCACGCTGGACCTGTCTACAAAAGGCAGCGGCCCGGAGCAGCGTTCACCAGGTTGTGGAATCAAGGGAGACTTCACAAAAGAGCGGCTTTTGCCACAGAGCTGGAGGAAAGGGGAAGAGTGAGGCGGCAGAGGCAACTCCACATCAACTCCTCCCCAGGGTGTCCAGAATACATTTCAAACTTGTTGGCATGGTACTCCAGGCCCTGCACAACCAGGTCTGCAGGAACGCCAAAGGAGAGTGCTGGGAGACGCGCGCGCCGGAGCCCTCCCCGCCGGCTCAGGCCCGCAGGACCAGCACCTCTCAGCCCGCTGTCCCCGCGGGTCCTGGGAGGGCGGGAGGCAGGCACCAGGCTTGTCCTTTGCGACCCCCCTCGCCCGCCCAGGCGTCTGCGCATCGGCGCCCGCGGTCGGGGCCCAGCGAGCGAGGTCCGAAGCGAACGTCACCCGGGGGCTCGGCCGGCCTGGCGCCCGCGGGCCCGCCGACGGTGGCCAACCGCGCAGCCGTCCAGCGAGCCGCTCCCGGGCGGCGGCTGCCTCGGCGCGGAGGCGCACGCCGCAGACCCCGGACCAGGCCTAGCCGCGGCCTGGGAGATCGACGACGGGGTTCGCCTCGTCACCTGCGATGCTGTGACGACGCCTTGAAAGGCCTCTGTTAGAGAGACACCTGAGGACAGAGGGAGCACGGCGCGCAAGATGCGGCTCACTGTCGTGCTCTTGGGGGTAATAAGTATGCAAATACGCTAACACAGAACACCCCGCCCCCCGCTGCTGTTTCTCTTCGTAAGCCCCGAGGGAGCCGGCCCCAGAAGGTGCGCCGACGGCGTCTCAATCTCCGAGCAAGACCCCGGCGGGCCGAGCGGGCCTCCTGCAGGAGCCCGGCCGACGTTCTCTCCCGCCGGCCTCGAACGGACCGACGGGGCCGCTTCTTCACCCCCGGGCGCCCGCCAGAAACGCCTCTGGAGAGCTCAAGTCCAGGCGAGCGCCGCGCACAGGGCGCCCTCAAGTGCTCCGGCCCGGCCCTGCCCGGCCCGCGACCCCGAGGACCCAGGTCTCCGGCGCCGCACACGACCCCGACGGCCAGGGCCTGGAGCTCGGGGGCGTGTCCGCGCAGCGACGTCACGGCGTGCCGTGCGCCGGGTCAAAGTTCAGCCCCGCCCGCGCTTCCCCCTCGCCGTCTCCCTCGGCCTGCGCCGCTGCCGACGCCGCTGTGGGCCCGGCTGCGCTCCGTCCGCTCCGCCGCTCCCCTGCCCGAGCGCTGCCCGGCCGGCCGCCATGGCGAACGTAGCCGACACGAAGCTGTACGACATCCTGGGCGTCCCGCCCGGCGCCAGCGAGAACGAGCTGAAGAAGGTACTGGGGAGCGCGCTGGCTAGGGGCTGTGAGGGACGCGGGCCTGCGCGGCGGGGGCGGCCGCTCCGGGCCCGGGCTGGGGGCGGCGGCGGCGGCGAGACCGGCCCGCGGGGCCGCGCACGCCGGCCCGGGCTGACCTTGGGCCCCCGGCCCCGCCCGCCCGCCGGCCGATGCAGCAGATAAAACCCACCCCTGCGCAGACACGACGAGAACGCTTCCTTCCTGCCCCCGCGGGCGCCGGGCGCGCCCGGCCGAGGTCACCAGCCTGGAAAAACAGGTCAGGCCGCGGCGTCCGCGCCGGGTTGGGGCCGCCTCCGCCGGCGCCCGGGTGGCCCTGCGCCTGCACCGCCCGCGGGCCGGCGCCGCGGTGAGCCCGGGCCGGCCGAGCGCCCGCCGACTGAGGAGCACGGCGGCCCGGCCTGGCTGCCCGCCGCGCTGCGCCTCTCTCGGCTCGGGCTTCGGAGCGCTGGAGGCGGCCGGCCGAGCCCCAGCGTCCTCCCGGCGCTCGGCTGACCCGGGTTCGAAAGTGAGAGGAACGAGCGCGCTCCCCGGGCGGCGGGCCGGGCGGCCGAGCGTGCGGTGGACTTCCTGTGAGCCGGCCGGAAGTGCGGGGCCGCCTTATGCAATCGGCGTGTCCGCGAGCGCCGCGCGGCCCGGGGCCGCGGCTGCCGGCGCGGGTCGCCCGCCGTGTGCACGCGGAACCGGCCTGGGGCTTGTGGTGCGGCCCGATGGCGCAGTCAGCGGGCGGGCAGGGGCGGTCCCGCGCGGCGAGGGGCCCTGCGCTCCGTGTGGGTGGGAAGGCTCGGCGCTCTGCGAAGCTGCAGCCGCTTCCTCGGAGCTCGTGGCGCCGTCTTGGTCTAGTTGCTGGCCGTCGGAAACCTTGGACGATGGTGAAGATGCGGAATGTGTCAATGTTTCCACAGGGAAAGCTGTTACGTTGTTTGTATCGGATTTGAATGTAACCAATTTTCAAGTGTAACTGCTGTCTGCCTTATTATATTAAAGTAGTGAGCAAACAGTATTGAGATGGAAGGATGCCAATCGCAGGGAATAAAAGGTATCTTTGGAAGGTTATGATTTTAGAATACTGCTGCTGAGAAAAGTGGAGGTTCGGTTAGTCCTCTCAGAGCTCTAAGCCGGTCTTTGTATCTAACCTTTTCTTATCATCGTTCCTACAGGCCTACAGGAAGTTAGCCAAGGAATACCACCCTGATAAGAATCCAAATGCTGGTGACAAAGTAAGTTGAGATTTTGTTCCATGAAGTTTCAGGTTTCAACTTAAATTGCCCTCCTTGAAAAAAGAACTGTGAGAAAAGTCCATCTCTGTGCACAGAGCCAAATTTTTATGTCAAGATTATTTTGGTCTTGTGATGGGAATACTGACATTCTGGGCGCTGGTGGGTGGGAAATAAGCAGAATCAAACCAAAGGGGGCTTGTAGCTTTCATTGGAATTAAGTGGGTTCTAGATGCTTGTAGCCTTTCCTCACGCTTTTTTATTTGAAAATTCAGGTGTTTTCTTTTTTCCTTTTTCTTTATAGTTTAAAGAAATAAGTTTTGCGTATGAAGTACTGTCAAATCCTGAGAAGCGCGAGTTATATGACAGATATGGAGAGCAAGGTCTTCGGGAAGGTAGCGGCGGCGGTGGCGGCATGGATGACATTTTCTCTCACATTTTTGGTGGGGGATTGTTTGGCTTCATGGGCAATCAGAGTAGAAGTCGAAATGGCAGAAGAAGAGGGGAAGACATGATGCATCCACTCAAGTAAATATCTTTTTCTTTTTTAAAAAATACTAAGTACTGTGTTTTCAAGTAGTAATACTCAGTAAAAGAGAAGGACATTAACAATGTTCTATTCTTCATAGGAAAAAATCTTCTGTTTGTCTTATTGTCCTCATTGGGTGACTAAGTTGAATTTGATGTTTGTATTTTGCTACAGATCTTGAAAGATTATTGGCATTTTTGCTAAGTATGAAGATGGTTTTGTTATATGCTTCTGAGGCTACTTGTTACCATTTGATTTAAAATTTCATTTATGAAGTTTCTTTTCTTTGACGTGTTTAAATCTTCCACGTTATTTTATTTTTGAGGAAGATCAGCCCTGAGCTAACGTCTACTGCCAATCCTCCTCTTTTTGCTGAGGAAGACTGGTCCAAGGAACGTCCGTGCCCATCTTCCTCTACTTTATATGTGGGACACCTACCACAGCATGGCTTGTCAAGCCGTGCGAGGTCTGCCCACCCCACCCCCCATCCAAACTGGCAAACCTTGGGTTGGGCCACTGAAGTGGAATGTGCGAAGGCAACTGCTGCACCGCTGGGCAGGTTCCGCTAGTTACTTTTTATTTAAAAACTTACAGAGCGAGTGACTGTCTGGCTAGTTTGTTTACATGTTACAGTCAGTCATTACTTGATCCTCAATGTGAACTCTCCTAAATTGGTTTCCATGGAGCTTGCTGGCTTCAAGCCTGACGTGAACCTGCCAGCATATGAGTAGCATCTGACCTTGATCTTAGACTGCAAACCCCTGAGCCCTCTACAGTATGAAAATAGCTATTTCACTTTGCAAAATTTGTGAGGTCTTTTATCCTGTTAATTTTTTCATGAACCAGTGATGATTTTACTAGCAAATGCCAAAGACTGAAGATCAAGTGTCTATTTAAAATAATTTCCTATTATCTAGTTTATACATTTGAGATTAGAGGAACCTAAAGCATAATGTTAGTTACATTGTTTGAGTCTCATTCTTAAATTTGTTTGTATTTTAAGAGTTTACCCTCAGAAATAAATTATCATTTGGATATCATTCCAAGAGTGGTACTCATGCTGTGTGGGTTAGTTCTTTTGTTTTTCTTTGATATAGAAATGGTCTAAGAAGTAAATAGGATTGAGAGAGTGTTTGCTGTACCTTGTAATTCTTCATGTTCTCCTTAAAAGTTTTTTCATATGGTACAGTAAATAAGGTTTCTTTTTAACATTATTTAAAATTTCCCTGTTGTTACCTTTCACTTTGGGTGGCTTTACAGTATTCCATTCCATGATTTATTTAATCATTCACCTTTTCTGTGTGCTTCTGATGTTGCCAGTTTTTTTCTGTAATATTGCTGCTTTGAGTATCTTTATATCCAGTTTTGTCTCTTCTTGGCAGAGATTCTCAGGCAGGCATCAGTGTTTTAAGGCCGATAAATACAACTAAATTGCCTTGTAGAGTATTGTGCCAGTTTAGCCCCACTGGTGAAGAATGCCAGCTTTGCCAGACTGTTCACCTCATTTTTCCTCCCTTGGCCATGTTTGTTGAAATGAGGATTTTTCTGGCCTCTTAGATAATGCTTTTGCATACTAGTTGTAATTTAGTATGTAAGTGGTAAAAGACTTAGGTATTTTCTGTAAATGATTTGGTTAAAGGTTCTTACTAGGAGTATAAAAGACAGATGCAACCAATTGTTTTTGTCTAAGGTTAAACTGTTGATATGTCATTATTTGGAAATGTTGGTAATATTTTGTCCATAAGTGTTCTTGTTCTTATGATACCTAGAATGTATAAAAGTTTTAGCTTAAAATAACAATTTTGAGGGGCTGGCCCCGTGGCCGAGTGGTTAAGTTCGCGCGCTCCGCTGCAGGCGGCCCAGTGTTTCGTTGGTTCGAATCCTGGGCGCGGACATGGCACTGCTCATCAAACCACGCTGAGGCAGCGTCCCACATGCCACAACTAGAAGGACCCACAACGAAGAATATACAACTATGTACGGGGGGGGGCTTTGGGAGAAAAAGGAAAAAATAAAATCTTTTAAAAAAAAAATAACAATTTTGAGAAAGTTTGAATATTACAAAATAGTTAGTGGGTTTGCAAAATACTTTTAACTATTTTTTGTTTCTCTATTTTAAAGTAAAATCTTACTACTAAAGAAGATTTTAAAACACAATGAGAAGGGTAAAACCAAATTAAATACGTTGCTGCGAGATCTTGAATGAATAGTATTTGTGAGACTTTTGATAGACATAGATCTTTTTTGAGGTTAGTTTGGAAATGATTGGTCCTGTAATTCAGATATGTTATATGAATAAAGGTGAGTTGGGTTTTATCAGTTGTATATGTTTAATAGGCTTTTTAACTCAACTTTTTTGGGTCATAAACCCCTTTGAAAATTTGGTAAAAGTTGTTCAGATAGACAATTTTGCTTATAATTCAGTGAGTTCTTCAGACGTCTAAAACTTATTGTATGCTTGTTATTGAAAACCTGTTCTTTTCCTCCTCTCTGTCATACTGTAGACAAGGCCACTTGTTTTTGAGACGTATGCAATCTAAATGCCTCCTATACTTGTAATATAACTTTGTGGCCTTTCTAAATTGTCCTTGGAGAGAGCAGGGCCTCATAGAGCATGGACTCTGGAGCCAGAAGCCTGTGTGATCTTGAGCAAGTTACTTAACCTCCCTATGCTCAGTTTTGTCTTGTAAAATGGGGATAATAATTGTACCTTTTTCAGAGGGTTGGATTACGTGGAGGGCTCCTGCCTGAGGCGAGAAGAAGATTGTGAAGCTTGAATTTGTGCAATTATCAGCTTTGTCAGAAAATGTAGTACAGCAAATTGTTGGCCTGATCCTGTAGGTTCTGGCTTTGAGCACCATATATACTGTCCGTAGCCATGAAATGTTTCTGCTGATTTGAGCCACAAAATAAAACCTTAGTCAAGTTGACAGTATAAGGTGTTTTTTAATTCTTTGTTTTAGCAGATTATAGTGAAATTGCTGTATCAGCTGTCATTTATGTTTTGTATTTAAGAGAACTTGGCAAAATGTGATTGAACCTCATTCTTTTTTCCCCAGAGTATCTTTAGAAGATCTGTATAATGGCAAAACAACGAAACTACAACTTAGCAAGAATGTACTCTGTAGTGCATGCAATGGGTAAGTGTTTTGGTTTATGATATAAATTTTATCTGTTCTTTCAGTGGCACATTTAGTCTATACCAGGTGAAAATTGTTCATGATTTAGAACTAACTACCCAGCAAAGAACATTTTGTGATACCTCTGAAAGCCAGTTTAAGTACCATTCATCGAGTTGAAAACGAAGGTGAAAAGCACAATTCCTGTTTGTCATGGCTTCTTGGAATGGTCTATGGGCAAAATCTAATTTATGCTTTTGATTGCTTTAGCCAAGGTGGAAAGTCTGGAGCTGTTCAGAAGTGTAGTGCTTGTCGAGGTCGAGGTGTACGCATCATGATCAGACAGCTGGCTCCAGGAATGGTACAACAGATGCAGTCTGTGTGTTCTGACTGTAATGGAGAAGGTATGCATGCCAGTACTTCTCTGGTTCTATGTTGAAATGGATTGGGAATGCAGAAATTGGAGAGGCTTACAATTTTTCTTTTTTAAAGTGTGTTTGTATTCACTTTATTAAAGAAAAATGTCCAGGGGCTGGCCCAGTGGTGTAGCGGTTAAGTTCACACAGTTTGCTTCAGCGGCCTGGGGTTCACCAGTTTGGATCCCGGGTACAGACCTAGCACTGCTTATCAAGCCACACTGTGATAGGCTTCCCACATATAAAATAGAGGAAGATGGGAACGGATGTTAGCTCAGGGCCAGTCTTCCTCAGCAAAAAGAGGAGGATTGGCAGTAGTTAGCTCAGGGCTAATCTTCCTCAAAAAAATGAAAAATAAAAGAAGCTCAGAAAGTTTATTTAATGAATAAAGGCATTATCAAGACCTATCTTATTTAAGACTGCGGTATGGTACTCTTGCTGAAAGTTTGAATGACGTCTCTTTCCAGGAGAGGTAATTAATGAAAAGGACCGCTGTAAAAAATGTGAAGGGAAGAAGGTGATTAAAGAAGTCAAGATTCTTGAAGTCCACGTAGACAAAGGAATGAAACATGGACAGAGAATTACATTCACTGGGGAAGCAGACCAGGCCCCAGGAGTGGAACCAGGGGACATTGTTCTTTTGCTACAAGAGAAAGAACATGAGGTAATTTCCTTTTTGTTTGTTTTATTCAGAAATAGGTCTTGCATGCAAGATTAAGGCTAGATCTTTTGGGTTCCATGCAGTAACACTGGACATAGATGAAGCTGTCAAGTAGTTGGGCTGAGTTCATGAGAATTGTCTTGTTAATTTAGTACAAGCCTTTTTCAGAGATAATGCAGGTTCGGTGCCAGACCACTGCAACAAAGTGAGTCACACGAATTGTTTGGTTTCCTGGTGCATATAAAAGTTATGTTTACACTATACCATAGTTTATTAAGTATGCAATAGCATAATGTGTAAGAAAACAATGTACGTATTTTAATTTAAAAATACTTTATTGTTAAAAAATGTTAACCATCATCTGAGCCTTCAGCAAGTCGTAATCTTTTTGCTGGTGGAGAGTCTTGCTTCAGTGTTAATGGCTACTGACTGATCAGGGTGGTGGTTGCTGGAGGTTGGGGTGGCTGTGGCAATTTCTTAAAATAAGACAGCAGTGAAGTTTGCCACATTGATTGATTCTTGCTTTCATGAACAGTTTCTCTGGAACATTTGATGCTGTTTGATAGCATTTTACCCACAGTAGAACTTCTTTCAAAATTGGAGTCGCTTCTCTCACTCAAACCCTGGTTTATGTAATATTCCAAATCGTTTGTTGTCATTACAAAGTCTTTGTAGCATCTTCACCAGGAGTAGATTCCATCTCAAGAAACCACTTTCTTTGCTCATCCATGAGAAGCAACTCCTCACCTGTTAAAAATTTTATCAAGAGCTTGCAGCAATTCAGTCACATCTTCAGGCTCCACTTGTAATTCTAGTTCCCTGGCTCTTTCCACCACAGCTGCAGTTACCTCCTGCACTGAAGTCTTGA
Source organism: Equus caballus (assembly GCF_041296265.1). Taxonomy (NCBI): domain Eukaryota; kingdom Metazoa; phylum Chordata; class Mammalia; order Perissodactyla; family Equidae; genus Equus; species Equus caballus. The sequence goes on along the minus strand of NC_091686.1, from coordinate 460,326 downwards.
ACCCCTCAAAGTCATCCATGAGGGTTGGAATCAGCTCCTTCCAAACTCTTGTTAATATTCATATTTTGACCTCTTCTCATGAATCATAAATGTTCTTAGTGGCATCTAGAATGGTGACTCCTTTCCAGAAGGTTTTCAATTTATTTTGCCCATCTCCGCCAGAGGAATCACTATCTGTGGCAGCTGTAGCCTTACAAAATATATTTTTTAAATAATAAGACTTGAAAGTTGAAATTACTCCTTGATCCATGGGCTGCAGAATGAATGCTGTGTTAGCAGGCATGAAAACAACGTTAATCTCATTGTCCATCTCCATCAGAGCTCTTGCTTGGGTGACCAGGTGCATTGTCATTGAGCAGAAATATTTTGAAAGGAATCTTTTTCTCTGAGCAGTAGGTCTCAACAGTGGGCTGGAAGTATTCCGTCTACCATGTTTTAAACAGATGTGCTGTCATCCAGGCTTTCTTGTTCCATGTATAAAGCACAGGCAGAGTAGATTTAGCATAATTTTTAAGGGCCCTAAGATTTTCAGAATGGTAAATGAGCATTGGCTTCAATTTAAAGTCACCAGCTGCATTAGCCCCTAACAAGAGAGTCGGCCTGTCCTTTGAAAGTTTGAAGCCAGGCGTTGATTTCTCTCCAGCTGTGAAAGTCGTAGGTGGCATCTTTTTCCAATATAAGGCTGCTTCATCTACAATGAAAATCTGCTGTTTAGTGTAGCCCCTTCGTTAATGATCTTAGCCAGGTCTTCTGGAGAACTTGCTGCTTCCCCTTGCACTCCTATGTTATGGAGATGGCTTCTTTCCATAAACCTCATGAACCAACCTCTACCAGCTTCAAGTTTTTCTTCTGCAGCTTCCTCACCTCTCTCAGCCTTCGTAGAATTGAAGAGAGTGAAGGCCTTGCTCTGGATTAAGCTTTGGCTTAAGGGAATGTTGTGGCTGGTTCAATCGTCTAGCCAGACCACTAAAACTTTGTCCATATCAGTAATAAGACTGTTTTGTTTCTTATCATTTGTGTGTTCACTGGAGTGGCACTTTCAATTTCCTTTAGGAACTTTTCCTTTACACTCACAACTTGGCTGACTGGCACAAGACATCCAGCTTTTGGCATGTCTCACCTCTCAACATGCCTTCCTCACTAAGCTTAATCCTTTCTAGCTTTTGATTTAAAGTGAGAGACGTTGGACTCTTCCTTTCACTTGAACACTTAGAGAACATTGTAGGGTTATTAATTGACCTAATTTCAGTATTTTTATGTCTCGGAATAAGGCCCAAGGAGAGGGAGAAAGACGAGAATGGCCAGTTTGGCTGGGTTGGTGGAGCAGTCACAACACACACATTTATTGGTTTAAGTTCACTGTCTTAAATGGGCACAGTTTGTGGCACCCCAAAACAATTACAGTAGTAACATCAAAGATCACTGATCACCGTAACAAATAGAATAATAAAAAGTTTGAAATATTGCAAGAATTACCAAACTGTGACACAGATGTGAAATGAGCAAACGCTGTTGGAAAAATGGCACCAAGAGACTTGCTCAAGGCAGGGTTGCCACAAACCTTCAATTGCAATAAATCGAAGTGCAGTGAAGCAAGGTATGCCTGTGGACCAACAAGGTAGGTGCAGTCAGAAGCACTGTAGAAGCAGTCACTTTTGGTCACAGCTCAGCCATTGCACTGGAAGCTTAAGTCGTCCCGTTGACTCTATCCCAGTTTCCTTGTTCATGAAAGTGAGGGCGTTGGACCAGGCCATCTAAGGCCCCTCATTTTTCACTGTGAAAATCCTTTGATGGGTGCTAAGTGGACAGGGCTTTAGTCCTCAGTGCTGCTCTGTTGATTTATTTTACATATTAGACATCCAGGTGAGCTTTTCTTGAAAGAAAATCTTCTACAGTTTAAAAAAAAATTTATTTTTTAAATTTCTGATGAATACATATTGTATCTGTTATGTACAAGGCAGAATGAACTGGTCTGACTATGTGGTCTAAGGTTATGTTATTTTGCTTATACCATTGCACCTCTATTTTTAACGTGCTGTATAATATACTGTAGATCTTTATTCATGAAGGATGTATCTGGAGCTCTTCACGAAACACCCCTGTAGTATAATCACCCGGATTCTTGAATAGAGAAGCATTTGGCAGAGTTCTGCTTTGTACTTGATCGCATTGACTCAGGTTCCTCTGAAAGTGTTTACATCACAAGTCAACCACTTTTTTAGTTTACATTAAAATTTTCTCCCATTTGATGATGATTTCTACAAATAAAGTGAATTTTAAAAATCAATTATCCAGTAGAGAATAAAACCATATTGAGATGTAGATTCTGGCGATTTGATTAGATTCATTCCCTCACTGGGTTGTGACTTGCTCTCCTACAGTAGCTTTTCTCAGGGTATACTAGTCAAATTTCTTGCCTTAGCAAAGCTATAAATTACTGTGTGTATCTTGGCTCTTCGCAGATGTTGCCGAAGCTACAAATGGCAAGAGTCTCCTAAATTGCTAAAAAAAATAGGAGTAATTTCTAGAATTCTGCCTTGGGGTCTTGTAGGTTGAAATATTTGTAACTCCGTACAAGATTTTCTATTAACTGGCATTTTAGCCACTTCTTTCTTTGTTTAATCTTGCCTTCCATGCACAATACTGTACAAGGCATAAAAGGCAGAAAGATAGAAAGACAACCAAGTAATTGAGACGTTTATAATCTGCTCAAGTATAGAGTAAAATATATTGTAAGATGGTATAAACAGGATGTGAGTGTTTTCATTAATCTATCATTGAAACAGTTTGAGGATAGTAATCAAATGATGTCTGGCAGTGCAGCAGAGGGAGGGTAGTGAGGAAGTTAAGAAGTAATGCTTATTTGGAGGAGAGTAGAGATGACGTTTTTGAGTTGTTGGTACATCAAACTGATGGTGAAACCTTTTTTAACCACTCAGTTCAGTCTTTAATGTTGCCATATAATTAAATTGAGATTTTCAAAATAAAGACCACTGGATTTGGAGACAAGGGACTTAAGTTGTGACTCTCTAGCTTTGGCCTCCTTGGGCTTAGGTTTACTTGCTAAGAACAAAGGTGGTCCTCCCTTGGAAGGATATTGTAGAATCAAATAAGAGAATGAATAAGCTGCTTTTCTTTCTGGGGCTGTGGGGAGGCATTTGAAAGTAAATCACCTCTTAAAATTGTTGGCAGCAGTGGAATTACATGGAATTTCCAACAGACAGCAAATGTAACTGGTTGTCTAAAGTAGAAAATAGAAGATAGTAAAGGTTAGAATGGAAGTTCATCTAGTAAGAGGTCAAAGGTTGTTCCTTGGTTTTATTATGACCAGTAAAATAAATTTGAGCCCGAGATGAAATTTAGGCATCTTATTTAATTTATACCACTGAAAATATTAATCCTCTGAAGAAAACTAGTTTGAACTAGTTCATGAAAAAGCTTGTTATTTTGTTTTTGGCTTTTTTTTTTTTTTTTTTTAATCCCAACACACGTGCTTGTGAAGGAATTGTGAGGCCATGAGATTAGGGTGGGTGCTGGTCTAAATCTTCTGGTCTAAAAACATTCACTTTTGAGAGTGGTGTGTCTTAATGTGTATGCATCTTTCAGTACAGCTGTGTGCGTGTTTTGGTGATCTGGCTACCGTTGTGCATTTGCACAGCAGAGAAGCACAATATTTGGTGATGTTAGTCCCTCCTCTATACTCTATACTTTTGTTTTTCAGAAATTATCATAGCTTTTACTGGCTTAGTATTACTGATTGAGCTTTTTATGTTGAACTTGGACCCTCCCCTTCCCCTGTTAAGACCATGTCTGGGGAGCACTCTAAGATGAACCTGACCTACGGAATCCCACTGGCCTGCTACACGTTTTTGCTCAGAGGCAGGGTCAGGAAATGGGCCTTAATTGCAGAATATACCTCGTTCTGTTTTTGGAGCCTCAGCTGTGCCTTATGAGCCATTGTTTTCCCAATTCCCTTGCTTTTCTGATGGAAGTTTCTAGCATATTACTTGAGATTAGCTAGGTTTCCTTACATAAATTTAGAGAATTAAGGGTGGTGGCAGTTTGGCTTTTGCAATGAATGGTAGAATTAAGGTTTGGAAATTGATTCAGGGAACACAGCACAAAAGAATATGGCTCCATAATTTAAAAAAAAAAGTTTTTGTGTGTTTGATTTGTAGGTGTTCCAGAGAGATGGCAATGATTTGCACATGACATATAAGATAGGACTTGTTGAAGCACTCTGTGGATTTCAGTTCACATTTAAGCACCTTGATGGACGTCAGATTGTGGTGAAATACCCCCCTGGCAAAGTAATTGAACCAGGTAAATCTTGATTTTTGTCTGATTCAGGACTTTTACCATTTGTAATTTTTTATAGTAGGCGACTCTCAATATTATCGAGCATCTTTCTTCTTGGGTAAAATTCTTAATAGTTTTCTCTTTACTTAATAGGATGTGTCCGTGTAGTTCGAGGTGAAGGAATGCCACAGTATCGTAATCCCTTTGAAAAAGGTGATCTTTACATCAAGTTTGATGTGCAGTTTCCTGAGAACAACTGGATCAACCCAGATAAGCTTTCTGTAAGCATTCCCTAAGTTTGAGCAGCGGAAGACTTCAAGTTTCATAATGGTTGTGTTTCTTTGTCATTTTTCCGTTTGTTTTTGGTGCTGAGATCAGACCACACAATTTATAACATTTTGCTTTTCTAGTATTCGAGTGGTTAATGGGCTGTCCTGGTTCTTAACTAAGATGAGGATTGCTGGTATAAATGTTTATAGGGCCAAATAGGGCATGTAAAAAAAGGAGTGCAGTGGACTGGGTGTGGGAGGATTGGGACGCCCTGGAGAACAGATCCCTCACCTGAAGATCAGGGCGACTCCCCAGCCTAGCATGTCCTGGTTGTTCCATGCAAGAAGGCATGTCTTCTGTGAAATTTTCCAATGTTTAAATATTGGCAACTAACCCCAGTTCTTTTGTTTTCTGAGTACTAGATGGGTTGCATAAAAGATGTCTGCAGATTTTGCCTGTGGGTCATCTGTTTGTGATCTCTGGCTTAAAGTGCAGACTTATCTATTTAAACTCTCGAGGAAGCATACACCTTCAATTGTATCAAAAGGGGAGTTGATGAAGATATCTTACAACTAGCCTTGTTTTTGTTTGTTTTCATGAAGGAACTAGAAGACCTTCTGCCATCTAGACCAGAAGTTCCAAACATCATTGGAGACACAGAGGAGGTAGAGCTTCAGGAATTTGATAGCACTCGGGGCTCAGGAAGTGGTCAGAGGCGTGAAGCCTATAACGATAGCTCTGATGAAGAAAGCAGCAGCCATCATGGACCAGGAGTGCAATGTGCCCATCAGTAAACTCTACAAACGAATTGCACAGGTGGATTTTCTTTCCACGTTTGCCTGGTTTGTCTCCAGCCATCCAGCTGGAGTGTCTGGTCAATCCAGATGAACTGATGGACATCTGTTGGTCTGTGTGTAACTTTTAAAATTGGTATAGTATCTACAGAGTGTATAATTTAAACTAACCACAAAGCTTTACATCTTCATTTCGACTGTTCTGTAGCAGAATAAAGCACTTGAAAGGAAACAAGACTCCCTTTCACACGTGGGTTATAAGTTTCAGTCCTGGTATCTGTGCTTGATTTTTATCAGTTTTGTGTAGATTTTATGTTTCATATTTTAAATTCAAATCCCACATTGTAAAGTTTGTGTACAATTTGTCCTGAAGCTTTGTGTTTGGCTGCACCTGCATAAGCTGCTACAAATAGAATAAAGAATTTCATAGCCTGTATCTATCATTTAGATGCATGGAAAAATGGGCTTTGCACACAATGGGTTTGGAGCTGACTGGGAACAATGGAAAAAAATAACATTAGCTGTGGTTGTAAGCTTTCTTTTTCTTTCCTTTTCTTTTTTTTTTTTTTTACCATCTTGTGAAAGGTTTCTGAAACTCGATAATAAAAAGCAGTTGGTGTAAATTATTCTTTGTGTCACATTTTTAGAAGAAGGCATATTTTGAACTGTAAAATGTATCCTTAAGCAGAAGAATGTATCCTTAGTTCTGGTTCTTGAACAGCCCTTAAAAACCCATTGGCCTGAAGCTTATGCTGCAGGCACATGCCCGTTCTGTAGTTTTAAAAGGCAAAAGAAAGTTTGATATGTTGGTAGAAACAGGCTTTATTGGCTTCAATTGATGCTTGTAGAGTCAAGGACATGTGAGTTATATACTCGTAAGTTAGGATCCTGAGCGTTTGGGCCAGGTTAATCTAGCCTCTGTATCTCCCCACCACCCTTTAAAAATAAGGTAACAGCAAATCAACATGAGAACCATGTCTGCATAGAACCTGTTAAAATGCTCTGTTTTCATTAAATGTTAAGTTAAAGATTCTCTGTCTCCATTAAGTTCAATATTTGAGATTGGGGGAAGCATTGATTATTACTTATGTTTTGTAGAAAAGTAAGACAGGCTGATAGGAAAAAAATCAGGTAAAACTACTATGAAAAGGATGTTGTGTTGCACTTCTTTCCATCTTCTATTATCTTCTTTTCATTCCCAGGGTATTTTTAGAACACACTTTAATTTTAGGGAAAAGAGACCTCAGTTGTGAAAGAACAAATCGGGGGAAACTGAAAACTAAAAACTGAAAATGGATTATGCCGTCCCTGAGCTTAAATATAATTCTTGTAGTTTATTTCTAGGTCTCCCAGAACCTGAATGGAAAAAAAGGGTGTCCTGGCATTAACCCAGGCCTGAGGTTTAAATCCTTGCCCTGTCCACTCTACCTCTGTTGTACGAAAAGTAGTTGACAACCAGCCTGGGCAAAATTCAGCAGCAGAGTAGCTTTGTCTCCATGGTTACTGCCCCACAACCACTTTGAGCGTAAGAGATGCGGTGGCGATACAAAGTTTGTAACCTTCCCAATAAAGGTTTCTGAAACATGAGAGTTGTTCAGTGTAGTCTTTCTTTCAGTCCTTCTACCCAGGTTTTTTTTACTGTAGCAAAGAGAACCGTATGGAAGGGGAGTAAAACCTTGAGAAGATCTGTCCCTTCATTCAGTCTACTTGCTCTACTTAATAGAGCCCCTGTCTGTAGAGAATAGGCATATTTAGTAGAATCACAATCTTATATAACAGCTTTATTGAAATATTCATATACTATTAAATCTGCCTTCTTAAAAATGTTCCTCTTGGCTGTGACAGTTTTCAGATTTTGTTTTGATGACTTGGATGATTTTGAGGAATACTGGTCATATTTTGCAGAATGTCCCTCTGGGTATTACATGTGTCGAAGTTGTTTCTAACAGTACTAGTTACAGGAATGAACCAGTATAATGTTTAAAAGAAAAACGTTTCGTCTGCTCAACAGTCTGACACGACGTGGAGTTAGCACAGGCCCCACAGGTGAAGGGCTTGCTTAGTCCCGCAAGATGCCCCAACTTCAGACACCAATCACAAGCCCCAGGCTGTCTCCTGTACTAAAACCAACCGGTTATAAATCAGGGCTCCCCGCAACCCCTTGTCAGATTTAATAATTTACTAGAGTAGCTCATAAAACTCAGGAAAATAATTACTAGATTGCCAATTTTTTAGTAAAGGATAAGACTCAAGAACAGCCAAATGGAAGAGGTGCATAGGGCAAGGTACGGGGGGGAAGGGATGCAGAGCTTCCAAGCCCCCTGCCAGGTCACTCTCCCAGCACCTTGAGCTGTTCACCTACCCGGAAGCTCTCCAAACCTCATCGTTTAGGGTTTTTATGGGAGTTCCTTTACATAGGCATGGTTAATTAAATCATTGGCCACTGGGGATTGGCCTCGTTCTCAGCCCCTCCCCCCTTCCTGGAGGTGGAGGGCTGGGGCTGGAAGTTTCAACTCTCTTATCCCTTGGTTGATTCCTCTGGTAACCAGTCCCCATCCTCCAAGAGTCATCCCACTAGTATAAACTCAGATATAGTTGAAAAGGGCTTATTATGAATTAAAAAAGACACTCCTCGCACCCCATCATTCTGGAAATCCCTAGGGTTTTAGGAGCTCTGTGCCAGGAACTGGGACGCAGACCAAATACATATTCATTATTCTATCTATCACAGTATCACAGTGTTATTTCAGTGAAACACTTCAGCACACATGCAGCATGTTAAAAACCACAAAGGCACATGTATAAAAGTTGCTTCTAACGTTCCCACTTACATTAATGAATCAGTATAGTGTTATTTCAGTGAAACATTGAGAAACCTGGCTCCCGCCGTCTGCCAACCACCCGCTTAGTTGTTCGGTTCCAGTATCCATGTGCAGTGGCATCAGAATTGTTAACCCAGGCCCACGTGGGAAGCAACGTTACCAACCAGAGTGCAGTGCTGTATATAGTTTCTCTTCCTTTAATTGTACAGACTCCATTTCCAAAGTCACGAAGCTCAGCACCTTTTCCCTCACCACCTTCAGTGAGATTGTTTCATATGTCTGTGATAGATTGTGTTGTTGCACTCCACATTCCATCCTAGGACACCCCCCCCCCCCAATGGCTTTTAAAAATATTCATAATTAAGGGTCACTGTGCTGTAACATCAGTCTGTTTTGACAAATGCATAGTGTCGTGTATCTACTATTACAGTGTCATACAGAATAGTCTCACCACCTAAAAAAATCACTTGTGCCTCACCTATTCAACTCCTCCCTTGTCTCCTCCTGAACCTGTGACAACTGCTTCTTAGTGTTCTGCCTATTCTCGAATTTCATATAATTAGAGTCACGTAGTATGTAAGCTTTTCAGAATGGCTTTCTCTTGCAGTATGTATTTAAGATTCATCCATATGTTTTCCTGGTTTGATAGCTCATTTCTTATTATTGCTGAATTAAATTCCATTGTATGTATGCACCACGGGTTGTTTATCTCCTACAAGACATCTGATTTGCAAATATTTTTTCCTATTCCATGGGTTGTCTTCACTTTCTTTACAGTGTCCGCTGAAGCACAAGGATTGTTAATTTTGATTAAGTCCAATTTATCTATTTTTTTTTATTTATATATTTTTTTATTAATGTTATGATAGATTACAAGCTTGTGAGATTTCAGTTGTACATTTTTGTTAGTCATGTTGTGGGTACACCACTTCCCCCTTCGTACCCTCCCCCCACCCCCCCTTTTCCCTGGTAACCACCGATCAGATCTCCTTCTCAATATACTAATTTCCACCTATGAGTGGAGTCATATAGAGATCGTCTTTCTCTGACTGACTTATTTCGCTTAACATAATGCCCTCGAGGTCCATCCACGTTGTTGTGAATGGGCCAATTTCGTCTTTTTTTATGGCTGAGTAGTATTCCATTGTGTATATATACTACATCTTCTTTATCCAGTCATCAGTTTCTGGGCATGTAGGCTGGTTCCACGTCTTGGCTATTGTAAATAATGCTGCGATGAACATAGGGGTGCAACGGACTCTTGAGATATCTGTTATCAGGTTCTTAGGATAGATACCCGGTAATGGGATGGCTGGGTCATAGGGTATTTCTATTTTTAACTTTTTGAGAAATCTCCATACTGTTTTCCATAGTGGCTGTACCAGTTTGCATTCCCACCAACAGTGTATGAGGGTTCCTCTTTCTCCACAACCTCTCCAACGTTTGTCGTTCTTGGTTTTGGATGTTTTTGCCAATCTAACGGGGGTAAGGTGATATCTTAGTGTAGTTTTGATTTGCATTTCCCTGATGATTAGCGATGATGAACATCTTTTCATGTGTCTATTGGCCATATTCATATCTTCTTTTGAGAAATGTCTGTTCATGTCCTCTGCCCATTTTTTGATCGGGTTGTTTGTTTTTTTGTTGTTAAGCAGTGTGAGTTCTTTGTATATTATGGAGATTAACCCTTTGTCGGATAAGTGGCTTGTAAATATTTTTTCCCAATTAGTGAGCTGCTTTTTTGTTTCAATTCTGTTTTCCCTTGCCTTGAAGAAGCTCTTTAGTCTGATGAAGTCCCATTTGTTTATTCTTTCTATTGTTTCCCTCAACTGAGGAGTTACAGTGTCCGAAAAGATTCTTTTGAAACTGATGTCAAAGAGTGTACTGCCTATATTCTCTTCCAAAAGACTTATTGTCTCAGGCCTAATCTTTAGGTCTTTGATCCATTTTGAGTTTATTTTGGTGTGTGGTGAAATCTATTTTTTCTTTTGTTACCTGTGCTTTTGGTGTCATATGAAGAATTTTAACCAAAATTTGTAACATGGGAGATGACCTGCAGTGCTCACTGTGGTGTAGTAGCTGCTTTACGTACAGCAGTCATTTGGCTCTGGGAGTAGATAGGACATGGTGTCTGGTATCTGATGCCATCTGGCAACTGATAATTTCCTTGGGAAGCCCACATGAAGTTACTGTTCAACAATTCTATCAGTGAGGTCTTGTGTATTTTGCCCCAAGTATTGATTATACCCACTCGTTTTCTTGCCTCTCCTTGCCAACCATTTACTTATGCCACATTAAGTTAGATCCATAAACCTAGACTTCCTTTTTCTAGCATGCCACCTTGGAAGCTTTACGTTCTTTCAGTGTTAAGTAAACACATTTTGTATTAATATAAATAGCTGGAGTTTGCGTATAATCTAATAACTACTCTAAAAGTGTTGTGATTAACTCATCTCCAGTTGCAAGGGATTTGATAAAATTCTGAAGCCCACATAATCTGGCACAGACTTATAAGAACATTGATAGTATGATTCTTGTTTGTCATTAATTTCTGAAAGTTCAGTTAAATCTCTGGTCAAAGTGGACCAACCAGACCAACCACCATGAGTCTGGCTGAAAACACTGGAAGACCTGACTTCTCAGCCATAGGAAGAAAAGGACCCGAGAAAGCTCTTTGGCAGTGGTAGGGTGAGAAGCTTCAATCCGTGATGCATTTTACCAGTCTGTGTGAACAGCTAATCCCCTCTTGTGATCTACAAATTATTTTTTCTGTTAGGAAGGCAGTACATGGTCATTAAAAAACCAAACGGAACTATATGACTTGGAGAAATGAATAATCCATTCTCCCTCAAATCTCACACTTATGAGTCTATCAAGAATAACAGATTTGTTTTTACCAATTTCTCATGTGTGGGTGTGTAAAACTAGGATACAACTTATTCTACAGCTTTTCTTTGGTTTTGTTATTCCTTTGCCATCTTCGCAGACTGATACTCAAAGATCAATGTCTTCTTTTTAACGATCTCAAAGCTCTGTTTGGATGAACCATTGTTCAATCTTCTATTGATATTTGGATTGTTTCCAATTATTTCTTATTATGAACAAAGAAATGGATAACATCTTCACAAATATGTCTTTGTGCGTTTGTACACAATGCACAGATTACAATGTTAAGCTTCTAATGCACAGAACACTGGCACATAGTAGAAAATAAATAAATATTTATTGAATGAAAGAAGTACCTCCTGATCATCCAAATGTAAGATCTGGAGGGTCTGAAATAATGACCTGTATCCCTGAACAGGAACTCTACGTACATACATCATATATGCCTATTAGTATACCAGAATCGAGGGACAGAACCAAAACGTGTTTAAAATGAACATAGTCCAACAGTTAGACACCAGTGATTTCTCAACCTCTTTACCACCAAGGACCACATGATGAAATATTTTGCTTGCCAAACAAGTTATGATTACAATCATTCATCACTTAACAATGGTGCTACGTTCCGAGGAATGTCTCGTTAGGCAATTTTGTCATTGTGTGAACATCATAGAGTCTACTGAAGGGGTATAAAATTAGCCACCCCAAAATGTGTCTCCTTAACATGAGGATTATTTTAGGCTGATTATTTTTAAGAAACAAAAGACTCAGAAAGTTTTTCTTGTTACTTCCCCCTTAATTGCCTAAAAGAATTCAGATAAAAAACCTGTCTCAGGAAGTGAGCTGTCGCCTTAGCATAACATGAACTGGATGGTAGATAGGGAGGGACCTAGAAAAGCCTGTTTGTTGGGCTCTCCTCTGTGTCCTTCTGTTTCTGTGTGACCAAACAAACGCTTGTTTTCCAAATGTTTGCTCCTTTTCATCTACCTGTGAACTGCCTTCCTTCCCTTTGAAGTCCCTCACTCTCCCCACCCCCAACATCTTCTTTTCTCTTTAGCTGAGGATGGTATTTAGGGTGAGGGCTTCAGCTATATCGATGAGTTACTCAGTTTTCCTGGGTTTCTCCCATGTATGCACATTAGTAACTTTTGTTTGATTTCCTCCTGTTAATCTGTCTCATGTCACTTTAAGTCTTAGACCAGCCAGAAGAACCTAGAAGGGTAGAGGAAAATTTCTTCCTCCCCTACAATGCTTACACAAACCTAGATGGTGTAGCCTACTACACACCTAGGCTATAATTTTATAGGAACACGGTCGTATATGTGGTTCATCGTTGATCGAAACATCGTTATGCGGCGCAAGACTGTGCTTACATTTTTACTTTATTGAGCCACAATTTTCAGTCCTGAAAGCTATGACATAACTCACAGTAGAACCAAAGCCATAAAATGGGGATCTATGTTGAAAGTAGTCTACTTAACTTCGGAAGACACAAGATTCAGTCAAGGAGAATGTCCTTGCAGACCACCTCCTAAGACACTGCAGGTACTTTTGCAGTGAAGCACCCAACTAAAGACAGCCCAGTACCCAGCCTCATGTACTAACCCTGATGTCACTGGGAACTGAGCTTCCCTCATGGGAACTGATGTCAGCTGGGCTCAAGTCTCCAAGCTTCTGGCTTTGTTCAGGCAAGTAAAGGTGGACTCTTCAGAGCTCACCAGGAGGGTTGAGCTATTCCTTCAAGGCCATAGCTAATCCTCTGTCTCCAACCCTCTCGATGACCAGGGTCCAGGACAACGTGGTGACACCCCATCGCATTTTCTTTCTCACCTCATTGATCCAGGAATGTCTTACAGCTAAAGCTCCTTAGGTCCTCTCTGGCTTGATCCTATTTATCAGTCAGTAGCTAGATACCCAGATCATCATCCTAGGAAAGACAGACAGTGTTGGATCTCCCCTGTGCATCCTCGCAGGCTAGAGATGTCCACTGTAGTGGGCTCACTATGAAAATTTATGCTTTGAATATTTCATTTTTTGCTATCAAAGAAGAGATTCAATTATTGGTTAGGCTCTTGTCATAGCTGATGCTTCAGAGGTGAGAAAGTTCCAAGACTTCAAGGAGAGAGAAGCAGTGCTCCACGGGCCAGCTCTGCCATTGCTCCTTTAGAAATCCTCTGGCTTCTTATTTTTAGGATGGCTTTGATCTCAAAGAGTTTGTCCACAGAGTTTCCTTGTTCTTCGTCATATTTACTCAAGAGGACTATTGACTAAATTTGTTCAACATAAGATTCCTCAAACTATTTAATATTCAGTCCACATAAAATCTTTAGAATGCCTTTGCAATTGGTATACATTTTTTATCTGACCAAGACATTCTAAAGCATGAGTACATAGTGGTTGATTAACGTTCTGCTAACACTGACCAGTCTAAGACATCTTGGGATTACAATTAACAAAAATACACCAGAATTCATAAGAAGAAGTGAGGCACATCTGAAGGGGGAGTAGTCCATAATACGCTATCTAGTATCATTGAAAGTCCAAGAGTCTTGATCCATGGACAATCATGGGTCCAGAGGTCTGCCTAAGAAGTTACAGTTGGAGGGCCAGCCTGGTGGCATAGCGGTTAAGTTCGGGCACTCCGCTTCGGAGGCCCAAGGTTTGCTGGTTGGGATCCTGAGCATGGGCCTACACACTCATCAAGTCATGCCTTGGTAGGCATCCCACATATACAGGAGAGGAAGATGGGCACAGATGTTAGGTCAGGGCCAGTCTTCCTCAGCAAAAAGAGGAGGATTGGTGGCGGAGGTTAGCTCAGGGCTAATCTTCCTCAAAAAGAAAGAAAAAAAGAAAGAAATTAGAGTTGGCACGAAGGAAATCAGCTTATAAAGAAGTAAAACCTCGGGGCCAGCCCCGTGGCTGAGTGGTTAAGTTCTTGCGCTCCACTTCGGCAGCCCAGGGTTCCCCCGGTTCGGATCCTGGGCGCAGACCTAGCGTCGCTCATCAGGCCATGCTGAGGCGGCATCCCCCATAGCACAACCAGAAGATCCTACAACTAGAATATACATCTATGTACTAGGGGGCTGTGGGGAGAAGAAGAAGGGGAAAAAAAAAAAAATAAGAAGCAGAACCTCAGCACACTAGCTCCCCAGCATGCAGCACGTCCTTCTTTAAGGTCCTGAGTTTGAACTCCTGGTATAGCAAATCCACAAAAAGAAAGAACCTCTCTCTGTTCCAGCCACATAGACAGGATCCTTGGTCCAGGCTAGTGACTTCATTTGCTTGCTTGAAGAGGACAGAAAAAGCAGACTATGTCAGGCGTGTTAGGGGCTTATAATGGGCATCTTTTGTATTTTGACTACCTTCATTCAATCCCCTCTCTTTGCGTACTTATCCTCTGGTTGCCAGGGGTCAGCAAATTCCAGTCCCCGGGTCAAATCTAGCCTACCACCTGTTTTTGTAAATAAAGGTTTTTGGAACACAGCGAGGCTCATTCTTTTACATATTTTCTACACTGCTTTCCTGTTTCATTGGCAGGGTTAAGTAGTTACAGTAGAGACCAGCAAGGCCTAAAATATTTACCATCTGGCCCTTTTCAGGAAAAATTTGGATACTTCTGCTCCAAGGAACCCCCACCTTCCTTACTCTCAGTTCTTTTGAATTACAGCTAGTTGGAGTTGGGTTTTCTTTCACTTGGTAACAAGTTGAGTCCTACCTAGCACAAGGGTGCCCCAGCACAAATCACTGTGTCTCCTGGCATGGCTTAAAACACATGTCCAGAGCAAGGGTCCACTCTCATCACAGATGTACAGGAACTATGTTCCTTTGACCAGAAGCTGCCATTTGTTTTCTGTCAACAGGATCAAATATTCGAGAATTTCCCAGAAAATCCCAGGTGTATCGTCACCATTTGGTAATGCCCAATTTATAAATATACTGATAGTGGAAAAGTACAGATATATAAATACATACTTGGTGAGAGAGCAATAGTGCTGTGGACTAACAGGCTTAGCTACTTGGAAGCTTGCTGCCTCCACATCTCAGGGTGTGGACAGTGTCATAACCACCAGCCAAGGTCGTGGAATGATTGATATGTGCCAGGCTCAGTTGGCAGTGTTTTACATCTGTTGCGTTATGTGACACCCACAATCCCATCCTGTAAAGTAGAATTGTTATCACCTCAGCTGATAGATAAGAAAGCCAAATCTCAGAGACACTAAGGAATTTCAGAAAGGTCACGTGGCCAATAAGTGATGAAGAGAGGATTCCAATTCAAGTGCAAACTCCAAGGCCCACGCTCTTCCGCTTGATGCTAGCCAACCACGTCAGCAACCCTGTAAAAGCAGCTCCTCTTTCTCCACGATTCCGGCAAAAGTCCTGGGAGGGACTGTCATTGGCCTGGTGTTGGTCATATGCTATCCTTGAACAAATCACTGTGGTCAGGGTCACTAGGCCTGGGTCACTTGCCCAACTGTGAGCCTGAGGTGGAGCCATTCTCACCTAAATTACATGACCTGGGCAATGCCAGTGTCAGCATTTCCATATAGAAAGGCTTGAGACTGGAAGTTGACAGCATGTTATGTGTTTGAGTACCTTCAGTTGCCCACCTTTGGCAGGGGGAAGGTGGGCAGGGAGAGGCATGGAGTTGGTGTTGCCTCTACTCCTGGCCTTGGTGCTTCTGTCCTTTTCCACTGTCATCTTTGACCAGCTGACGTGTCAGGAGGTCACCCCTAGAGCACCCCTTCTGACAAAGAAATGTATATCTATCAGGGAAGTGACTCGTGGGGCAGCTCCTGGGCCCAAGGAACCCTCAGGTAGGATCTTGACAAACTCTGAGGCAAGTCAACTGTTAAACATCTCGATTTCCTTCCCTGCAACCTTGTGAAAGAGTCTGAGAGAGATCTCAAAGCCAGTCAAAGAGTCAAATAACCATAAGCCTTCATATAAAATGAGAATGTTCCAGAAAGAATCATCTGATGGCCAAAACCTGCCCAGTGAGCAATGAAGAAGCAAACAGGCTCTCCCTGGCTAGACTCTACTGCGCATGTCCACCCCCGCCCGTTTCCTCCTCAGTTCACAGATTGATTGCATACAGCCGTATAACCGGCATGTGTTCATGTCTATTTAATCCACCACTGTCCATCTGAGTAAGAGGGCTCAAAGACAAGGGGCTCTGTTTAGTGTTCCTGGGTATCGGGCGTTGCCCAGGAGCTGTGTGCCAGATGTTTTGGACTTTCATCTTACAAAGCTGAAATGTGACATTTGAGATGGGCTTGGCTGCTAAATTAGCGGGCATTTGCTTTAAAACAAAAACAAAAACAAAAAAACACTGCCCGTGGGGATCCCATAGGAGACCAGCTCCCCCCGGGGCTTAAACATTTTTTCAGCTGGAATTTCCCCTTCTAGGCCTTCACCTGAGGGGAATGATGGCTGAGTGACAACACCCAACAAAAGAATGTTGGTTGACAGATTGTTTATGATGGCGAGAAATTTGAAATTACCCGAACATCTCCCATTAAATTTTGTTACATCCATTAGGTGCATAGAATGTAGTTATTAAAAAACAATGTTGTAAAGAGTGTTTTATGACATGATGTTAATTATCTCACAGAAAATGCATTCAACATGATACTGTTTTTAAAATATATGCCTGCACAACTCCTCAGATAAGGTATACACAAAGTTGGAAATAATGATTTTCTTAGCGTTTGAGGTTTATAGCTTCTTAAAAATGTTTTTATTAGGAAAATATACACAAAAGTAGAATAATGTAATACATACATTGCCCCAATTCATTAGTTATCAATATTTGGTCACATTCACACCATCTATTTTTTTTAACTGACCGCTCATTCACCTGAAGTTTTTTTTGTTTTTTGAGGAAGACTGGCCCTGAGCTAACATCCGTGCCCATCTTCCTCCACTTTATATGTGGGACGCCTACCACAGCATGGCTTGCCAAGCGGTGCCATGTCCGCACCTGGGATCCGAACCTGGGAACCGCAGGTGGCCGAGAAGCGGAAAGTGTGAACTCAACCACTGAGGCACTGGGTCGGCCCATCTCCTGAAGTTTTTTAAGGCAAATATCAAACATCACTGAATTTTATCTCTACATACTTTGATATGTATCTTTACAAAGGACATTTCTTACATGTTTGCAATGCCATTATCACACCTAACAAAATTAACAATAACCTTTTGTATTCTGTACTTCTCACATTATATTCATATTTCCATGAGTGATATTCTCTTCTTTTTTCTTATCTGTGTTTTCTAACTTTTTTACAATAAACATAACATCTATTATTAAAAAGCAACAATTAAAAAATTTTAAATCCTTTGACTTACACATTTTTTCCGGGAACACACTGATTACATTAAGCAATTAAATACTAAATCTGATGGGTCCAGCAGTGCTCTAAAGACAAATAAGGGCTTGCAACTTTTTAGCACCTTAATGATTCTTAAGAATTCGTCTTAAGGATTTGCCAGCTTAAGTATTTTAGGACAAAACAACATTAAGGGGGAAAATCTTTTGTCTTTAAGACAGGACAGAGACACAGACTGAGAGAGACAGAGAAAGTGAGAGAAACTGATTTCCGTAATCAGATACTATTTCGGTACAATGCAATCTCAAGTTCACCCGGCAGGCCCCTGCTCCCTGCTCCAGAGCCACGCTGCCATCTTCAAGGAGTCAAAACCAGCCCCGCCTCACCCAGTGCTCTGACCAAACTGGCAACAGCTGTGGGTAGCTGGGGTCACACTGTTTCCGCCTCCCCTTTTCTAAGAATCAAGCTGAGCCGTTGGTTTGAGCATCTATAGACCAGCATCTCTCGATGCATATACCCACACATGCTCTGTAAGCACAGAAACTTAACTCCAGCTAATGCTGGCAACAGGGAGGATTTATCAGCTCTTGGAATCTAGGAAATCAGACAAGCAAGCCACAGGAAGGACAGGGGCGGAGCTGGGGACTTTCAGATGAGCTGAAGAATTTCAGGGCAAAGCACGTGCAGGCCCTCCGGCCACGGACTCTCGTTGGACTCTCCTTGAATGTTGGTTTTGTTGTCTTACTGAAGACCCCTTTTCCTCCATGAGCGAGATCCATGTTTGTCTTTGGGGCTTGAGTTTCATGTTTTTGGTTTTTTTGTTTTTGTTTTAATAATGTCAGCCTTTGGAGAATGAGACTCGGTTTCATGTTAGGAAATCCTGGGAATGGACTTACTGACGCACTCACAGACGATGGGGTGCAGACTCACCTGAGAGGAAGGCGGCTCCCCGGCTGGGAGGAGGGAAGAACGTTTCAGGAGACGGCCAGGGTGAGTGTGGGCAGACAATACTGCACACGTCCGCCTCTACTGCACTGCACACGGCAATCGCAATTGCTGCTTCCAGTTGGACGGCTTTTCATGTCAGTAGATATCAAGGTACTCATCTGGATTAACAGTTGCATGGTATTCCTTTGAAGGATGCACCAATCCCTTATTAATGGCTACTTAGGTTCCCCCCACCTTTTGCTATGGCCTACCATGCTGCCAAGAACATTCTTGTTCACATATCTCTCAGATGTGGGAAAATATTCTAGGATAAATTCTTAGAGGTGGAATTTCTAGATCAAGGGATGGGCATATATTCCCCCCACTTAACTCTGTTGAGTTATAATTTACAGACAGTGAAATACACAAATCGTAAGTGTACAGTTCTACAGGTTTTGACAAATGAATCCACCAGTATAACACACAGCCCTCTGAAGACGTGGAACAGTAGACTTTTGCTCCAGGCCAAGATGGAGTAACAATAACTGGATTATTCAACCACCTTAAAAAACAAGAAACATATGAAATAGTTTTCAGACATTGGACAACAGGCTGCACAAGACTCTGTTCCCTGAGAGACGGCAAACAAATGAAGTGAGCCATAGGATGGCCCCACCTTTCTGCCTAGTGTGAGTTTCCAGGCCACAGCACAGGGAGAGGGAACTCAAACACAGTCTTCTTCTTCTTCTTTTTTTTTTTTTTTGAGGAAGATTAGCCCTGAGCTAACTGCTGCCAATCCTCCTCTTTTTGCTGAGGAAGACTGGCCCTGAGCTAACATCCGTGCCCATCTTCCTCTACTTTATATGTGGGATGCCTACCACAGCATGATCTGACAGGTGGTGCATACATCAGGGCCTGGATCCAAACTGGCGAACCCTGGGCCTCTGAAGCAGAGAGCACGAACTTAACCGGGGCACCACCGGGCCTGCCCCTCCCTTGTTTTTTAATTGGGTTGTTTGTCTTATTGTTACTGATTTTTTTAGGTTCTTTATATATTTTTGATACAGGTCCTTTATGAGATTTGTGTCCTGAAAATGTTTTCTCCCCGTCTCTGGCTTGTCCTTTCATTTCTTTTTTTTTTGAGGAAGATTAGCTCTGAGCTAACATCTGCCACCAATCCTCCTCTTTTTGCTGAGGAAGACTGGCCCTGAGCTAACATCCATGCCCATCTTCCTCTACTTTATATGTGGCACGCCTGCCACAGCATGACTTGCCAAGCTGTGCCATGTCCGCACCTGGGATCCGAACCGCCGAACCCCGGGCCACTGAAGCGGAATGTGCAGGCTTAACCGCTGTACCACCGGGCCAGCTCCAGTCCTTTCATTTCTTAATGGTATCCTTTAAAAAGGAGAAGTTCTTAATTTTGATGTAGTTCAATTTATCACTTTTTTCTTTTATAATTAGTGCCATTTTGTCCTGAGAAATATTTTCCTACCTCAAAGTCACAAAGATGTTTTCTTCTAGAAGATTTACAGTTTTAGCTCTCACGCTTCAGGTCTGTCATCCATCTCAGATTTTGCATATGTGCGAGGAAGGAGTAGTTGAAGTTCATCTTTTTCCCCATGTGGATGTCCAGGTGTTGCAGCATCATTTGTTAAAGACTTTCCTTTCCCATTGTATTGTATTGGCATGCTTGTCAAAAATTATTTGGTCAATACAGGTGTGTTGAAGATGTATATGTATATATGTGTGCGTGTGTATGTGTGTGTAGTCTATTTTATGCCAAAATGCTAAATGGATATGAGTCTGTTTCTGAGCTCTGTTCTGCTGTCTGTCCTTTCAGCAATACCATACTGTCTCGATTACTGTAGTCTTAAAGTAGGCGTGTGTATATTTAATGTTGGCAGTGCCAAAATGCCCTCCCAAAAGATTGTACAAATTCACACCCCTACCAACAGTGTGTCAGTGTTGGTTTCCCCACTCTTACTAGCATGGGGCATTATCAGCCTTATAACTTGTGGGACCATGTCTGATTCACTGCTGTTTCCCCATCACTGGGCACTGTGCCTGGCACGCAGCTGCTCTGCCAGGGCTGAACAAATGACAAGAGGCTTTCACACATCCACGAATGTTGCCAACACTTATTAAGCCGCCCTTGTAGGTAACGAGTTTGAGATGATCAATCTAAACTCGAGGCAAATGTTCCTGCAAGCCCAAAAGACTGCGTCCTTGGGATTATGTTGGAGTGCTAACAACAACAAAAATAACAGCTAAATCTTACAGTGTTTACTGTGCGCAAGCATGTGATCTTTGTTGTCATGGTTTAGATGCCTCCCATGGCAGCTGTGTTCCAAACAGCTAGAGGAGAGGACAAGGAAGAAAAAGGAGACAGGGTAGGTTTCTTCTAAGGGAAGTTCCCAGCAACTGCCACATGACACTATTTATGTCCCATTAAATTTATGGCCACACATAGCTGCAAGGGAGGCTGGGAAGTGTAGGTCTGATTTAGCTAATTCTTCTTGACTTCTCAGGTTTGGTTTTCTATCACGTACAATCAAAGGAATCCTAACTTTACACTCTACTTCCTTGAGTGGAGTTTTGGCACCCAAGGTATATCATTGGGGGCATCTTGTTTTTAAAGTTTTAAGTCAGAAATGGCAAACAACAGCTCATCTTAACCACAAAGGGACAAAGGCCCACAAAGGTCCTATATGGGGAAGGACATGATCCCATGTAAATACCAGTGAGTCCAAATGATCCCAGTTCCTAACCAGCACCAGTGGGTCAAGATGGACCTGCTCCAAAACCAAACATCCATTTACACCAAAGTTGTGAAAAGTGATTTTTAAGTTGGACCTACCTCATAAAGACTGTAGCGTAACTGGACCCATGCATTTTTTAGAAACTGTGACAAAAAAGTTACCACTGACAAAAAAAATAACCAGTGTGCTTTGCAGAGCAGAGTATGTTCAGAAGTGTTGGGAAATGGTTCTCACTACCTGAAAATGTCACTCATATTATATCCAGCATATTGAAGGCAGTCTTCCCTTCAGTTTCAATGTTTATTGAACCTGCATCGCATATCCACACTGCTCTAAATCAGAGAGAATCACAGAAAGTGCTCAGCAAATGAGGATCCTTGCCAGGAGCTATGCTAAGTTACACATATGCACATTTCCCCCCCATTTAATGCCTACAATGATCCTATTATTCCACGAGTGGGTATTATTAGCTCCATTTTACAGATGATAAGCCTTGAGGCTCAGTGATCCTACAGCTGGCACCATGGTCTGCCCAACTTTGGACTCTGACCTGAGGATGAGTCCCTTGAAGGTTACAGAAAATACTCCTAAGAATGTTCCACACGAGCCTGCACTCAAGGGGGAGGGAGGGGAACACTCTCCTTATGTAAGGATGTTTCTTATGTGGCATTATCCTTAAAAACCAAGAACCGTTTACAATCCAAAAGCTTGAGTGCAGTTAACTACACAACTGTTCACCCGGAGAACTCATGGAGTAGCCGTCCACACTGCTCACCAGGCACCTTTACCACCATGTTCGAATGTAGAAGGGGAGTAAGTTAGGATCCAAACCACACACACATACACATCTCCACCATGTAAAAGTATTCTCAGGAAAAGGAGACGATCTCCCAGAATGTTAGGCCTGATTTACTCTGGTTGGAGGACTACAGGGGATTTCAAATTCTCTAGACTTTTATTTTCTAGCTTTTCCACATGAACATGCTTACTTTGATAATATTGTTTGTATTTTACACTTTTGTGTAATGTGCACTTGTGCTCTGACCTTGTTCTAAGTATCTCTAGGATTCTGGATGTCTTTAAAGTTTTGAAATTTAATATCTTCAAAAGGACTTCAAGGGGATGCCCCAATATTTGCATTCAGAGGAAAGGCAGACGAAACTGAGGAGGAGACAAAAAATATGTCGGTTTTTTTTTAAGTAGGACAATGAAATCTCAGTGTGAAACTCTAGCTGACCCAGGACTCTCAAGGAAGAGAGCTGGGTGGGTGTCTGGTAGTAAGTTTCATCTTCCTTTTTCCTGGGGAGGGGGATCCCCTGGCTCAGGGGCAGGATAAAGGCCAAAGGCAAGACATCTGGCAGCCCTCAGAGGGCAGTGAGAAGAGGTGGGTGGGTGTGCTCCCCACAACTTGGTAGAGAAGAGCATCACTGCCTTCCTCTGGTGTCTCACCCAGACTTCTCTGAAGCCCAGCACCACTGCGCGCATAGGATTTGAGCACTGAACTGTCTCGTGGCCATTCCATCTAAGTTTTTTGTTTTTTAAAGATTTTTTTTCCTTTTTCTCCCCAAAGCCCCCCGGTACATAGTTGTATATTCTTCGTTGTGGGTCCTTCTAGTTGTGGCATGTGGGACACCACCTCAGCGTGGTTTGATGAGTGGTACCATGTCCATGCCCAGGATTCGAGCTGACAAAACACTGGGCCGCCTGCAGTGGAGCACGCAAACGTAACCACTCAGCCACGGGGCCAGCCCCTCCATCTAAGTTTTTTGAGGACAGTGATCACATCTCGACTCCCCATCCCCCAAAAGTTCATGGCTCATATTGGGTCCTTATTAATATTTGCTGAAGTCTTTCTAGATGTGTTACAGAAAAGCCTATACCAAAAATAATCTAGAATAACAACTCTTTCTCAAACCCCACCTACTTAATTAACTCCATATATAATAAACCACACCAAGTTTAGCTCCCAGACAAGATGTGTATGTTCCCATGTGTGCGTGCACTGTCAGGGAGGATGCAGAGAGCAACTCCAGTCCCCTCGGATTATCAACAGTAACGACTCAACCCACCTTGAACACCGCATTCCCCCCTCATCCCTCTCTAAAGAGCCACCTGTGGTAAAGGAGGTTTGCTGGTGCAGCCCCACCTCCACCCCCCTTTCCTATAGGGAACAGCTTTTCCTCCAATAGCGCTGATGTGGCTGGTGATTCTAAGCCCCCTTTCTCCCTCCCACTCTGCACACAGAGCCAACCAAAGGACTCTATTCTCACGGGCCACAGAGACCGGGTGAGGGAAGGGCACATGGACCAAGGCAGCCAATCAAGGTCGTTCTTTGGGATCTTCGATGTGGAGCTGAACAATGTGGCTTTGCATTTAACAGGGGGAACAGGAGAGCTAAAGCCAGCTTGAAGCCAGTTTCCCCCCAGGACTTCAATAAATTCCTCTTACACAAGGCAATAAATTCTTCGTTTCTACTTAAGCTACTTTGAGTAGGTTTCCATTTCTTCCAACTGAAACAGTCCTTTCTTCTTTTTATATTTTCCAAATTTCTTTAAAAACTTTCTCAAAAATTTTAGTTTTAGGTGAAAAGTACAGTTTTGAATTCCAAAACCCTACGCGAAAACTGATGTGCGTCTGGGAAAGCCTGGGGAAAATGAACACAATCCCTGCATAGGTGACGTCCCCCTCCCCACTGGCCCCAGGGCTGCTTCTCCACTCCCCTCCCCCATGAAGCAGCTGTTAGTTCTGATTTCACCTCCATGAGAAAGCCAAGGTCTGTGTTCATTTTAACAACATTCCATTTCAATGAATCCACAAAGTCTTCCCACCTCAGCGACAAAAAGCAGCTCAGGGTCATTGGAGTTGGCACCTAAAAAGAAACAGAAACTGAAAAGCTGTGACTGAAGTTTACAGTATTTGGGGGGAAAGGTTCACTATTGTGTTAGGAATACAAGTTACAAAGAGTGAAGATGTACAATCAGTGAAGTCCGCGTGATGTTTAGATCTAAAGTACAAAAGTTAAACACAGTTACCATTTTGGACATGTACTTTATTGTTTAGAAATTTCCAGCAGAGCCATCATTAAGTACCTCTGTCAAGAGATGCCTATGAGAACCTAGATTGGAAAACAGCCACAGGTGGGCCTGGCAGCTCTTCCCGCAAATCCACACACCATTGGACAACAACCAGCCTGGCCTGGAGGTGCGAGGTGATGGGCCACCAGCCCTCAGGCGTGGATCAGATGAACGACAGAAAACCCCATAACTGTAGATTTAAAGTGCGACCCAAACGACAAACGGCTTTCTCTGGCGGCCCAAATGAGCTATCAGAATAGAATCTGAAGAACAGCACAGCGGTCGTGATGAGCATTCCTGCCTGAAGGAACCCAGCCCCCAAACCAGCTGACCTTATCATGTTTTTAGTCATTTATTCTAAAAGCAAACCAATTGTATATGGCGTCTTTTAAAAACTCATGTAAACGTTTGCAAAGGTTTTAGGGGTTATTTATAATCTAAGAGATTTATAGAAAAACTACTGGACTTGTTAAGACTACAAATACTAACCCTGTCTCCCCCCATGAAAAAAGCAGTTGTTATAAAAATATAAAAAATAAACTAGCTTCTACGACTTAACCTTCCCACCAGAAATCTCACGACTCTGGGACACATCCTGGTTCATCCACCGTCACCAAGCACACGTGCAATTCTCTCCACTTTTTAAGGAAGGAAAAGTTCCAGAACATTCCCTTTGTTATTTGAGGCTGCTTACTTCACAGAGACGGCAATGCTAGCGAGTGGGGACAGTGTGAAGCTTCCTCTTGCGTCCCCTGCACGAGCCCAGTGTGGATACTACAGCACGGGAGGCCGCTGTCAGAGCTCACACCTGCAGCTTCTTCAGCTTTCTCGCTTCAGCTCCTTCAGTATTCCTTGGGACTCGCTGGGACCCTAGACTCCTGACCTGGCCTTGGCTTCCCTAACTGCCCCTGGGGAAGGCCAATGGCAGGAGGGGGCTCTTGGTGGAGGATAAGAGGGCACTCAGCCTGCTGCTGCCTGTAGCACCCACTTTCTGGGACTGTGGGCAAGGCCCCACCCAGGTTTGCTAATGCCAGGGCAGCCGCAGGCTTGGAGGACCATGCCCCTCTGGTCTGGAGAGGCGACTGATGCCACAGGAGAGCCTGCAGACTCCAGGAGGGCGACTAGCAGCAAATGTGGAAGCAAAACACTTGGCATTAAGTGAAAACACTTCTATAAACGTTGACTCAGATCACATGTACTCTTCCACAGCAGCCGAGCCACCAAGTACTGTGACCAATTAAGAGCTGGAAAACGGACCAAATGCAGGTTGAAAAACTCCACAGACACTACAGGAGGACGGTGGGGGGCATTTTCACCGTCAAGTCCTTGAGGATGCCCCTCCTTCACTAGGACGTTTTCAGTGTTTCCTTGTCCCTGCTGTCGCCATCTGGGGGCGTTGTGTGTTCAATCAAGCTCTTGGGAGAGACCAGTAGCTGGGTAACAGTGGGATGGAGCCACATGTCACCAGGCAGGATCCCTCCACGTGACTGGGATATTCTTGGGCTGTACCCTGAGTCCCTGGACTCCAGGGAGGCGTCTCAGATGGGGGTCGCAACCTACGCATGCTTGGGAGAGCCCTCCCCCTAGAGCCCTCACTCCCTGCCGCCTGCTCCCAGGAGCAGACCTGCCTCACCTGGAGCCTGGCTGACACCAGTCTCCCCTGTGGGACCCTCTGACCTTGCTGCAGCCCCTAGTGCCTGCCACAACCCAGCCTGGCATCCAGTCTAACTCGCGTGCTGCTGCCCTCACCAGTCTTTAAGGGACAGGCTGTCTGCCTCCAAGCCAGAGGGTGGGCCCCCTCTGAGCCTCCAGTGGACTTCCAGGCTCTCCTGGTGGAAGGAATAGATTTTTACAACACTAAGGGTTTTATTTTACAGATCACATGGTGAGTTTGAGATTTCCAGTCCTCACCACGGTTAAATCATACATTTCCCGATACTCTCGTGTTTCTCCAGATCTGAAACATCTCACCCAATACACCCTGGTTATTTTAAACCCCAAATGAACTTTCCAAAAGCAACGATAAGAGACTCAGAGAACGCCAGCCACATATGCTGAGCAAGTCCCCTCTACTTTGGTTGCATCAAAAAAACAAGGCTTCTGAGACATCCCCAATTCACATTTGCTCAGAAGAGAAGTGGTCCCACATCAAGGCACAAAAGAAAGAAGTCTCCTGGGGCAAAATGACCATGAAAGCGACCAGTGACCTGTGTGAGGCCTGAGGCGGAGTCGCTGGGGAAGGCGAGTTCAGTCCGGTCTGGGTGGGCGTCAGGAGGAAGGCCCGAGGACCAGTCTCCCTCTGAGGCCTGAGGAGTCCTCACGCATACTTCTCCAGGAACTTTATGTGAAACTCTTTCACCTTCTGTAGAACTGTCCTCAGCTTCTCCACTGGAGGGAGAATGGTCATTCTGTCAGGAAAGACAACAGCGTCAGCCTGGGCACAAGTTGCTCTGCAAGAGGGGAGAGGAATGAACCCAGCAGCTCATTCCTTCACCTGTAGTTGCAGAGACAAGAAGGTGTGGGCAACTTGCGTGGGGAGGGCGGGCCTGTGTTGGCCGCTAGGATAGCTCCAGCCCCTGGGCGGCATCTGGCACTTGTTGAACCACTTTTCCCCCCATTCATACATTTCTTTTTTACCCTAGTAATTCATGCGAACAAAAGCAATAAGCTGGCGGCAGCCTTTAGGCTAAGACACACCACCCATTATCGCAGCAGGCCTGCACAACATTCTGACCAGTGAAGAGAACTTTCTTTAGGGGCCGCCCCGTGGCCGAGTGGTTAAGTTCGCACACTTCGCTTCTGCAGCCCAGGGACATGACACCGCTCATCAAGCCATACTGAGGTGGTGTCCCACATGCCACAACTAGAGGGACCCACAACCAAAAATACACAACTATGTACTCGGGGAATTTGGGGAGAAGAAAAAATTTTTTAAAAAAGAGAACTTTCGGGGCTGGCCCGGTGGCGCAGCAGTTAAGTTCACACGTTCCATTTCGGCAGCCCGGGGTTCACCGGTTCGGATCCCGGGTGTGGATACGACACTGCTTGGCAAGCCATGCTGTGGTAGGCATCCCACATATAAAGTAGAGGAAGATGGGCATGGATGTTAGCTCAGGGCCAGTCTCCCTCAGTGAAAAGAGGAGGATTGGCAGCAGTTAGTTCACGGCTCATCTTCCTCAAAAATAAATAAATAAATAAAGAGAACTTTCTCTAGTTCATGACTGTCGGTATTGCCTGCAGACACACAGCGAGACTTCACTCCTACTAGACGGGCCTTTTTTATCTCCACTAGTCGGTCTCTTGCAGTGAGAGCCTCCAGTCACAACTCTCCCTCCAAAGGAATTCCCAAGTTGCCATGGTAACTAACCCCTCCCTCCAATACTGTCAACATGCTTCGCAACCCTAAGGGCTGCCCTTGAGGTTTAACTGTTTTCTGAATGCAGGAGTCACCGAGGTGAACCTAGCTAGAATGGAAAGGCCACCCACGTTTGTCCATCCAGGGCACACTGCTCATGACCTTGACTGAGTCAAAACTTGGCTCCAGGTGTTAACTAAGCTCATGACATTTCTTTTTTTAGCATCTGCTTCAGGAGACATCTGAGAGCACTGTGCGCGGAGAAGGTGCTGTACTCCACAGAGCTGGCCTCCGTGGGGAAAGTTGGCTGAGCTGGCCCAGCTCACTCATCCCGAGAGTCCCCATGTGTGAAGGCACCGAGTCGGCATGCCCAGGGAAATGTGTCACAGTGAGTGGAGCTAATTCCACTGGGTTTTGGATGCAGTATCTCGGCAGGCTTTTGGTGCCGCTACTGAGCTCCTGGATGCTGTATGCTGCCATTATGGAGTTGAAAAAGGACAGGGAAAAAGAAGAAAACACACCACTGGGAACATTTCAGATGGTATGTGATAGACAGAGGCAGTTCGGGGGGAGACAGAGTGGTCAAGGAGATGGGCTTGGAGTCCACACACAGTTTACCTGAACCCCTGGGCACGGGGTCTCAGCTTTGCTCTGCAGCAGGACACAATGGGGGTGGGGGATGGGATGGGTGGGGGTGTCTCTCAGGGGAGGACTGGGGCTGCACACACCTCAGTCTCTGAAGCAGCCTGCGCTCTATGTCAAGAAGCCAAGTTTCCCAAAACACATCTGGGACCAGCCCTCTGTGCAGAGAGGAAGTGGTACCTGAAGTGGTA
This sequence comes from Equus caballus, assembly GCF_041296265.1. NCBI lineage: Eukaryota > Metazoa > Chordata > Mammalia > Perissodactyla > Equidae > Equus > Equus caballus. The sequence goes on along the minus strand of NC_091686.1, from coordinate 431,975 downwards.
GGTGCCTTCTCTCTGCCCGAAGCCGCTGCCAGGCACGACGCAGATGCCCGTCTCCTCTAGGAGCTTCATGCAGTAGAACATGTCAGGGGCCATTGTGTGGGCCTGTGGGAGCAGGGCAGAACTTAGGACTCAGTCCTGGCTTTGCACTGCACAAACACACCATTAAAACCTCAAAGCCAAATACCACTGAAACAGTGGCTTCTTTCCCACGGCAGGCCCTCCCCTTCCCGCAAGGACCAAGGCAGGACGCTGGACACTGCTGCGAGCTGGTACAGGGAACAAGGACCCAAAGGCTGCTGCAGGGTGGCCTCGGGTGGGAGGCTTCTGATTCTTGTCTGGAAGTATCAGCCTATTTCCTCTGTACCCCAACCTCAGCAGTGGTTCAAGCAGCACTGACAGTGGCCTCCTACAGGCCAAGACACATCACCCTCTAACAACGGGGCCCCGAGGTCTGCAGCCGCCGGGGGCTGCCAGGGCACCAGCTTCTCAGGGGCACTGTGGACAATGCTTCTCACACCTGGGTTTGCACAACCCGGGGAGCCTGTTAAGCAGAGTCTCGGTCCCCAGCACCCGGGATTCTGATTCAGTAGGTCTGGGCAGGGCCAGATTTCGAAGGTTTAACAAGGTATTGAGGAGGTCTGGGGGTGTGAGGACACTTTCTGAAATACTGCTCTGGCCCTTGATCCTCAAAGTAGAGTCTGTGGCACCGTCTGACAACTTACTGGAAATATGAATCTTGGGCCCCTCTGCAGGCTTCCTGAACCATAACTGCCATTTAACAAGACCCCAGGAGGCCCCACTGAAGTTTGCAAAGCGATGCTCTCAGGCACGTGGCTGGCTCCTCCAGAGGCAGCTCTGGCTGCTCCCCCAGAGTCCGTTCAGCTTTAAATGCATCACCTTACACTGGGCACCTGCCTTCGGTGCAGCCAGCTCCCCTGGGGCTGGCCTCCCGTCTGCCCCCTCAGCACAGCACACCATGTGGGCTGGGCCTCTGGGAGCCTGCCATCTTTACACAGTAAGCACCAACTGGCTGAGGGGGCCTCTAGGACCAGCACTTTTGCTCCCCAAGGCCTGAAGTAGCCCCCAACCCCACAGTCCCACGTGACCCTGGTGAGAGAGCCGGCCCACCACGCCCCAGACCTGAGCGGCCTCCACGGCTCTGGCGGGGAGGAAGATGCGAGGAAAGGCGTACATGGCGCCCTGCAATGGGTTGCATTGAACCCCTGGGACCTGGTTGAACAAGTCTTCTGTCAGCTTAGCTTTCTTGGCCAGATCACCCAGCACGGACTCCTTCTCCTGACGAGACAGAGAGAACACAGGAGTCAGCATCTCTGGACATCACAGAATGGCTTCAGTCACCAGAACTTGTCCCTTTCATGCTGGGGTAAAAGGGCAGATGAGAAAGGCATGTTTGTGTGCACATGAGCACAGCGAACCAGGGCAGTGGGTGAACCGCACGCCCCTGCAAGGAGCTTCCTGCAGACAGGCAGAGCGAGAGGCTACATTGTGCCCTGCGGCGTGGGGCGCACGAGCACTCAGGGAGTTCCAGGCCACAGGTAGGTCCTGAGGAGCCTGTGTCATGGGTTCTATTCTAGTACCAGGATGTCATTCCTGAACACAAGAAAAGTCAGTCCCTTCCCAGCAACCTGAATGCACTCGGCCCTGGACAGAACACCCCAGAACATGCTTCTAGTGGACAGCCCCACCACTTCATTTTAGGGGGCTACTCCTCCCAAAATCCATGTGGTGTGCATGGGGCACGTGACCTGGGCAAAGCAAATCAGTGACTGGCTCAGAGGTGGCCATGTGTCCAAAGCTAGAACAGAGTCAGTCCAGGACTTTTGCAAGTACTGCTGGGAAAAGGGAGCAAAAAGGTGTGGCCTTCAGGTGAATAGATAAAGAAAATGTGCCATATGCATATAATGGAATATTCTTCAGCCTTAAAAAGGAATGGAGTACTGACACTCTCTACAACATAGATGAAACTTGAAGACATTATGCTAAGTGAAATAAACCAATCACAAAAAGACAAATACTGTCTGATTCCACTTACATGAGGTACCTGGAGTAGTCAAATTCATAGAGACGGAAAGCAAAATAGAGGTGACCAGGGGTGGGGGGAAGGGGGGGGGAGCTAGTGTTCAATGGGGACAGAGTTTCAGTCTGGGATGATGAGAAAGTCCTGGGGATGGGCGGTAGTGATATGAATGTACTTTATGCACTAAACTGTACAGTTAAAAATGGTTAAAATGGTAAATTTTATGTTCTATGTATTTTACCACAATGAAAAGAAAAGATGTGAACCTATGAGCCTGGAACAGGTAGGAACTGACTTCTTGGTTATATGACCCATAAATTCCTTTTTTGTTTAAACTAGTTAGAGTCGAGTTTTTGTCACTTGCAACAGAAAGGGGTCTGGCTGGACCACTCTGTGCTGCGGGGACGTCCCGTTAGGCCAGAGCCAGGCCCACGGCCCAGAATCAGTGTGATGCCTACGCATTTCCCCTCTTTAGTTTAGTAACAGAACCCCCCCGAGGTGTTCTGGGGACACAAGGCCCTACCCCGTGGGCGCCTGATCATCCACGGTGCTCACAGGTGAGGAAGAGGAAGGGGCCCCCATCACACACAGGCACAGTCCTCCCACTTCAAAACACAGCCCAGCAGCTTCTGCAGACTGAAACGCAGAGGGGTGGCTCAGGCGCTAAGAGGAACCATGAGCGCTTCCTGGAGGCCATCTGGAGAGAGACTGGCCATGGCGACCCTGAATACATCACGAACACTCGTGACCCTGGCTGGAGCAGTAATGCAGACAGGCCGCAGGAAACAGCAGACTCACCCTCCTGAACTGCTCGAAGGACTCCTCTCCTGGCACCGGGGGGTTCACGACGATGTCCATGGCGGCCTGCCCCGACACTGGTGGGCAGAGACGTACCGAGAGTAGCTTCACTAGCTGGCCCTTGATCTCAGGGTGCAGATTGATCACCTCCATGTAGCCTCCTCTGTAGCCACACCTGTCGGGTTGAAGAGGGGGAAAGGACCCACTAATTACGGAGAACCTCAGCTAAGTGCAGTGCAGCTGGCCGGAATCTTCTCTAACCATCTCCATGCCCAACACTGAGCAGCCAGGTGTGGCTGAGTTCTTGCCAGCGGAAGGCAAATGGAGGGATATGTGGACATCCTACATGACTTCCTCACAAGGAGAAAGCATGCTCTCCCCTTCCTTTTCCCCCACTTCCTGAGAACTGGAGAACTGGAGCAGCAGCCTCGGCGCTAGAGAGGGATGCCATATGTTGAGAAGACAGAGCCACCCCACCAGCCCCAGTCTTTGAATGACCCTGCGGAGCAGAGCCTGCCCTGGACTTCCCCTGCCTTTGAACTGTTGTGTCAAAGAGAGACATACTTCCATCCTGTCTGAGCCACTGTACTTTTGGCTCTGTTTGTTATAGCAGCTTAGCCCAAACCATACCTAATACACTAGCCCCCGCTCCAAAGGGGCACATGACTCAGGCCTGGCATTCCCCTGCACAGGCTCCAGGGGTGGGCACATGATTCACAGGTGTTAAAGAGCGTCAGCCTGAGGACTTTTGCTGGAACTTTTTGCTGCCTGAAAACAAAGCCAACGCAAAGGAGAGCAGAGCTGAGAAAGAAAATGAGAAAAAGCAAGAAAGCAGAGACAGCATCCCAGTGACTTTTTCTTTTTTTAGGAAGATTAGCCCTGAGCTAACATCTGCTGCCAATCCTCCTCTTTTTGCTGAGGAAGACTGGCCCTGAGCTGACATCCCTGCCTATCTTCCTCTGCTTTATATGTGGGACGTCTACCACAGCATGGTGTGCCACGCAGTGCCATGTCTGCACCCAGGATCCGGGCCGATGAATCCCGGGCCACCGAAGTGGAATGTATGAACTTAACCACTGCGCCACCAGGCCGGCCCCCCCCGACTCAGTCACATCTTTAAGTCTCTGACTCAACTTTACTCCTGGACCTTTTACCAATATGGATTAAAAAACAAAAGCCTCTTTGACTGGGCCAATTCAAGCTGAGTTTCTGTTACTTACCACCAAAAGGATCCTGACTGATACAGACTCTAATTACATGAAAACAAGCTGAGATCATGCAATGAGTTAAAAAAACAACTTTCGGAACCAAATCAGCTCCATCAGCCACCCTTCCTGGAGCTGGGCCTCCTCTGGGCTGTGAGGACAACGTTCAGACTAGCAGTTGCAGGCACGCAAGCACCCTGGGGCGGGAGCCTGGTCCCACCTTCCTCTGTACACTGCCGCCCCCTGAACCTTGGAGCACCTCACACGATGAGACACTCAATCCAGCACTTTTGGGGTCAGCCCGCCGAACTAAACTGGCAAAGCAGATCCCCATGTGATCCCACGACTGGACTCTCCAAGGCAGAAAGATAAATTCCGGCATCTCAAAAGCTTTCCCGTTACAAAGACTGAAAGAAGGAACTTTCTGCTGAATCCTCTGCTGAGAGCAGAAAATCCAACGGAGCACAGCAGCCGAATCCTGGGTGATCAGGATCTGAGGGCACCAGGCCAGGACTCAGGACACCAACGTCCAGGGGACTGACTGTTAGAAGAGTAATCAATAACCCAGATGGAGAGATGGATAGGCACGTGATAAACACACTTGAGTTTGAAAAGTGAGTTAACAGAGAACACATTTGTTTAGGAAAAGAGTTACATAGTACATGAAAATCTAGCAAGGAGCCGGCACTGCTACAGGCTAGACCAGAAAGACCAGCGTAAATTAACCCCTGCCCACACCAAATAAAGCCAAGAACAGTTGGGCAATCATCCCAAGGGGCAGCTCCCTCAACCTCAACAGCTCCTCTTCCAGCTTCAATTACACTGGCCTCCAGCTTAACAAGCCGGACCCTCCCCCAGCCTGATGCCCGGCACAGGGCAGCATCCCAACAAAGGTGAGGAAGGAACGCTCTTAGCTGGGAATGCACTGGTTTTTCCTTCTCAGTCTCCTTTGCAGGTTCCTCCTTTCCTCCTCCAGTTTCTGAGCAGTGAGGACCCAGGCCCAGCCCTTGGACCTCTTCTCTACCTATAACCACTCCTTGCACGACATCTAGGCTTAGAGAACTTTCTAACAGCTCATACACCGACATCTCCCAAACTTAAATCTCCAGCTGGATATCAGCTCTGAGCTGAGACTCACACATCCATCTCTGTCTGGACATCAACGGGCACTTGCAACATTACCATGTCCCAAACCAGCTCCTCAGAGTCCCTTCCCTCCCAGCCTTCGTCTACTGATGGCAACTCCAGCCTTCCTGTCGTACAGACAAAAAACTTAAGAATCATCCTTGACTCCTCTCTCTCACATCCATCTTTTCCATCAAGCAGCTCCTGTCAACTCTATCTTCAAATATATCCAGGATCCAACGTCTTCTCCCCATCTCTACCCTGGCCACGATACCTTGCCTGGATTGTAATAGTCTCCTGACTGGGTTCCCACTTCCGTCCCCATTCCACGGCAATCAGAGAGGGTGTAGTAAAACATAAGTCAGGTGAGATCATGACCCTATTAACACCCTCCAATGGCTCCCATCTCACTCTGAGCAAAAGTAAAAAATAACTCAAGTAACCCAGGTGATCTGGCCTCCTACGACTTCTTTGGTCTTAAGTTATTCCACTTACCCCTTCACTCACTCCTTTCCAGTCCCCTTGCTGCTCCTTGAACATGCCATGCATGCTTCTACCTCAGGGCCTTCACACATGCTGTTCCCTCTGTTAGAATGCTCTTCCCTCAGATATCTGCATAGCCCCCTCCCTCAGCTCCTTCAGGTCTTACCTCAAAAGCCAACTCAGTAAGCCCACCCCCAGCTTCTGTTCTCTAATTATTTTTGTCCACCTGACACCCAATTTTTCTAATCTGTCTATTGCCTCTCTCTCCTGACCAGAACATAAGCCGTGTAAGGGCAAGTCTGCTGTGGTTTGCTCACTGCTACGACCTCAGTGATCAGATGAGTGCTGGACTCATTGCAGGAGCTCAACAAACCTTAGCTGAGTGAACAATCTAGGATGGAAGCTGACTCTTTGGCCCCTGTGGTCATGCACAGAGCTTTTGCACAGAGCTTGGCTCACTGGCCTGACAGCACTTGTCTGCTCAACCTGCCTTCTTTGGCCATTTCAGTCAACGTCAGAGTGACAGGGCTGGCAGAAAACACTAGTGCCGGAAGCTGCTTTGAGGTCCTCTTTTCATTTCATCGTTTATCCACAGTCTGATTTCCTCCAAGCTTCACCTTATTTTATTTGAGCCCTTGCACGAGGGCTGTCCTCACCCCACTGGGCTCCCCTCGCAGAGGGGTGGCCTCGCTCCTCCTGCTTCTTAGATCAGCAGAGGCCACAGATAAGGGTGGCCTTCTCTGTCCAGTGGGTCGCCTGTGGGGCGGGGCAGAGGAGCACTGGGACCAGCAGACCCAGAGGCAGTGGGAGGGAGTGGAAGCGGACATACTCGCCCATGTAGCCCTTGGAGGTGGAGTGGAAGGAGGCGAGCTCCACGTTGCTGGAGTACTCGGGCCCCATCTCGTGAAGCACCTTCTTAAAGGAGTGGAACCTGCAGCCGGGAGAGTACACGTTGTCCTGGTATACCTGCAGGAGAGGACAGGACAGGGACAGGCCCAAAGGCCCTGAGAGGCTGAGCCACGCAGGCGCTTCCGCGGGAGGCACAGTGCTCAGGGCCAACCTGCAGTCAGGCTGCATCGTGTGAAGCCCAGCTTCTGAGGACGCTTCCAGGCACGAGCCAGAATGTGCCCGAAGAAACTTTCCAGAACAAGTGAGGAGGAAAGGACTCGGGCCGGACGTCCACTTGATTTCTCCCACATTCACCCCACCCAGTCTCCAGATCTCTTTTCTACTTCATCTGACCAGCGGCTGTCAAGGACTCCCAGCTGCCAGAGCGAGTGTTCTTCCTGAAGTGCAGGCTTCACCTCCTTCAAGAGGAGTGAGGAAGGCAGTTCCTGCACCTGTGCTCTGGTCTCCCTACCTGACGAGCCAGCGTGTGGCTCTCAGCCCTGGGGACACCTGCCTGGTTGGGACTCCTTCGTCCTCTGTCTGCTCTGTCAGTCTCTCCCACCACTGTGGACATGCTCCTCCCTGGCCGCATGGCACACACGCAGCAGGCAGCGCCCTGCTCTGCCCTGGAGATGAGCCTCCCACCCCACGGGGATCAGGGCCGAGGCTCTCTGGGGCACCGTGGGGCTGCGGGAGGGTCAGCCCAGCGCCCGCTTCAATAAGCCAGGAGGAGTCCAGCTCCTCCTCCCCCTCCCAGACCCAGAGGGGAGGGGCTTGCCCAGGTCAGGAGGAAAACCCTGGGTCACTCTGCTGCCCCTTCTCTCCTCCAGAAATGAAGATTTTAGGCTCATCTGCTGGTAATTATGACAACACTTTGCTGGGTAAGGGTGTGTGTGTGTATCTGTGTGAGTGAGTGAGTAGGGGGGTGCTAAGGAGCAAAGAAAGGTAGTGTGCCAGAAGCTACGGCTAACCAGAAATCACGCAGAAGATGAGATGAAAATGGGATTTGACAGGTCTTCAATTTCTTCCTTGCAAAGCAGGAAAAGAAAGGGCAGACCTTGGCTCCAGAACTGGGGTTCAAGCAGCAGCAGCTATGGGGTTAATTAAGATCCCCTTCCTCACAGGCTGCTGTGAGAACTAAATGAGACGATGGTTATGGAAGCACAAGGGGACACAGGATCACAGCACTGTGCCCATCCAGCACCCCCTCCCTTCTTAAGAGCCCCTTGACTTGCCCTCAGGGAGCACCCCTCCCCTGCTCTCTGTCCCCAGGTTTGGGATGGAAGGGCAGATACCCCACCCCTTGCTCAGGGCCAGTTTGCATATTGCAGCCACCAGGCTACAGTGATTGGTTCAGCAGTGGGAGCTTGACCCAAGCTGCACCAACGAGGCCCAACTCTGAGACTGCTGCCGGAACTCCCAAGAAGAAATGTTCTTTCTAGGCTGGGCAGCTGGTAGGCCCGTGCGTGACGCCAGTGCAGCAGGATGGAACGAGATAGAATCTGGAAGATACTGTTTGAGGCCCTGGGTCCAGCCCCACACCTGTGAGCCCACCACTTTTTTTTTTGAGGAAGATTAGCCCTGAGCTAACATCTGCTGCCAATCCTCCTCTTTTTGCTGAGGAAGACTGGCCCTGAGCTAACATCTGTGCCCGTCTTCCTCTACTCTATACATGGGATGCCTACCACAGCATGGCTTGCCAAGCGGTGCCATATCCACACCCAGGATCCAAACCGGCGAACCCTGGGCCGCTGAAGCGGAACATGTGCATTTAACCGCTGTGCCACCGGGCTGGCCCCAGCCCACCACCTTTTAATTTTTCTTTTTAAGTTTAAAGTGGTTTGGGTTAGATTTCTGAAATTTATAACCAAGAGCCTAAACCAATATGGGGATGATTTAGGTCACAGTCTCATAGGCTGTAACACTGAACATCCTCATCCTCACTTAGAATCTCTCCTCCAACACCTAGAAAGCTCTCTGGCCAGAACAGTCAGGCCTGGCCTCTCCCCTGGAAGAGAAAGCGCGCCCTCTCTGAAGGCTGGGCTGCTCTTACCTCGTCGGCCAGGAGAAAGAGCTTCTCCTCCCAGGCGAAGTGAATCACGTCTTCTATGCACTTCCTGCTTTGCACCTGACCTAGAAAATCCCCAAACAAAACCAGAATGCAGGTTGTAATGCTGTTTAAATTGTCCCCAGGCAAGAATCCCACCCAGAATCACTCAGGTGTCCTGTGTTCCCTCATGACCCTAAGGGCCCACCCTCCCTAGCTGCTGTGCCTGAGGGGGTGTAGTTAACCTCCAGGGATAGCTGGAGGGTCAGCCCCCTCCTTCTGCCTCACTAAAGCCAGGTAGGCGGAGAGAGTAGTGTTTCCCACCCAACTTCCTTGTCATTCTTATGAGAGGCGTGTGGGGAGAAGGGTGTGTTTGTCTGTCTGTCGTCCTGGAGGAGAAGAAGGCAGCGAAGCACCCTAAAGAGCAGGCCAGTAAAACCAGAGGAGTGCCATCGATCAGCTCAGCTCCCCTCTTCCCACACACCAGTAACTGCCGAGGGAGGGCCGCGTCTCCCCAGAGAGGCACACGGCTCGGCAAGGCAGGGACAAGGCCAGCACGGCCCACGGGCTGCCCTCACAGCCAGCGCTCAGCAGGTGCTCAGTAAACATTTGCAGCACAAGCCCTGCCGCGCTACATGAATGAGCCTGCACACCAGCTCGGGGGGGCTGCCAGCGGCTGTGTCTGCAGTTTCCCTTTCAGGGGCTCCCCCTTGACGGTGACTCAACACAGACAGTGGAAACACTCACCACCCATGTCAGAGAAACGAGTGTAAATAGCAAAATATTAATCCATCAGTTCACAGGAAATGCCACGGGTTTAGATGGGGAAAGGAACAAATGCAAACAGGTGGAAATGGAGCCTTTGCCCAGTATTTCCTGAGACCGTGTCAGCGTGGCCCTGGAGATGTCTGAGGAGCTCGCATGTGCTCTGGAAAAGCACCACTACAGTCAGACTGGCTGACCTCCTCATAAAGGCTGTTTCTTTCCTACACATATGCGTGTATCTAGGGACATTACACATGTCTACGTGTGTATATATATGCACACGTATTATTTATATATACATATATACACATCTTTATGCAGAGCAGTATGTAAAGTATGTTACCTTTTTGTTAAAAATTAAAACACCTATATTCTTGTCTAGGCAAGAATATCAAGAATGCGTGAAAAAAAAATATATAGAAGTGTCTTCTAAGAGCATGGTACGATTCAGCCAGGATCTCAGACTTGAACTATCCAAGCAATGAACCAATTCCTTTACAAAGGGATCAACTTTTCTCCTGCCATGCAAGCACTAGCCAGGCTCCCCAGGAAGCAAGCTCAGGTTCTTGGATTCCGGAAGGGCAGTAGCCCTGGATTCTACAAGGAATCAGCCACTGTTCCCATAGACAGACACGGGGTGGCTACCCAGAGGGCAGAGCCTGCCTGCAAACGCTCCTGGTCTTGCCCTTCCATGCCTGTGATCCCTCAAACTATATCTTGTCAGAATGAAAGCAAAGACTGGAGCACCGAGAACATCAAAGCCATGTGCACATGATGCCAGGGGGAGTGCAAAGAGGAAACGAGCAGGGCCCAGAGCCTCAGAAAGCCAGCAGCATGGTAGAGGGAATGAGACCCACTGTACACAGCTAATTTCACTGATGTGTGCAATGCAAGCTTGGGGACAAGGACAGAGCTTATTTCTCGCCAGTGCCTGGGACGTAGCAGTCACTCAGAACACCCCTGCTGAGCCAATGATGGACAGCATATGCAGTGGTGTAGAAGGGAGAGTCATATATGGCTTTAGAGGGGCCAGGGCACAGCTGTGCCCAGCAGGGGGAGACAGGAGACCACCTCAGAGAGAGGTGGCTTTGCTACAGGCCCTGAAGGCTGGAGAGGGGTCTCCCAGGAGCCTCTCACCAGAGGCTGGGCCAAAGGAATTTCCCGCAAACTAGCCAGAACATCTGTTGCTTTTGCCTGCCCAGCAGGCTCCCCTGGAGTAACAGAGCTCAGCCGTCCTATGGGGAACTCCCTCTCTCTGCACTCCAGCATGGGGCAAGGGACACAGACCCAGCCAGAGTCTCAGTGATTTGACTGGTTCAGGGATGGGCAGGTGACAAGACTTGAGCCAAAAAGAATCTGGCCTGGGACTTCTGTTGAAACCATGAGAGGCTCTCTGCTGGGGATGTTCAGCTGATGGGCAGTGCTGGAGCTGCCGAAGGCCACTCCAAGGACGGATGCTTCCTGAGAAGGGAGCAGGGAAATGGACTGAGGTTCCTAGCGACAATGACACTGATTCAGGTGTGCTGCTTTGCCCCTGGGACTGTACAGTTCCATGAGCCACTCCCTTCAGCCTTGAGCTGGGTTTCTGTCTTGAAACCCAAAGAGCCCGGGCTTAACATACCAGTCCATATTGACACCTTTTAGCCAAAGTGGTCAGTGAGCGGTCCAGACAAGGTACGTGGTCATCACAGGTCAGTTTCTATTTTCTATGCCCCATCTTCTAGTAGCTGACTCAACTTTACACATTAAGACGGAGCAAAACCAGCTGCCCCCTCATCAAGTTACTCTTTAAAAATGAATTATATTAATATGCACGCTCATGAATGCTTTGCCTAAAACAGAAAGTCTCTGGTGTGGTTCTTTCTTCCCAGACAGCCAAGTGAAAAGATTTATGTAAACACCTGGCCGAGAAGTCACCAACTCTGATATAAAGTAAGCATGCAGAGTATCTCCTAAGATGGCAGACTTCCTCCTCCAAGTGTGGGACAGCAGCATCAGCATCACCTAGGAGCTTGCTGGAAATGCAAACTCTCAAGCCCTCCCCCAGCCCAATTACATTTGAATTATCTGGGAGTGGGGCCCAGCAGTTGTATTTTAACAAGCTAGAGTTTGAGAGCCTCTGTCCTGGGGCAGTGCTTCTCATCTTTAGCTGCACAGAATATTGACACCTGGGCCCCATCCTCAGATTCTGGGATGCGGCCTGGCCTTTGGCATTGTTAAAAGCTCCCTTTGAGATTCCAATGTGCAACCAGGATTGAGAACACAGCTCTGTCATTTTCCTACTGTATCATGGTTAGAATCTTCACCCCTTCCCCCAAGCAGCTGGTGTAAACAAAGCAGTGTCACAGCCAGCTGCACCCATTTTCTGCACTTGGGAATTCAAGCGGTGCTTCCAGCTGACTGAAGCATCATTTGATGTTCCCAAGAAGCAGATTCTATAATCAACTCCAAGGCATTTTGGCCCTGACCCAATTTGTCTCAACAAAGGAGGAGAGAGGAGCTCTTGTTCTCAGCATCCAAACAGCACTGTGAGCATATAAAGCCAGCGGCCTGGAAAGATCAAAACAGGCAGGACTGTGCCCTTTTTTTTCTTTTAAAGAAAAATATGCAAAATTAGGAGGGCTTTTCAACTTCTGGAAATAGGTTTTTTGGTTTGTTTGCTTTTGTTTTTAATACAGCATTTCCTTTCCAGGCCTCAAAGTACATGACAATGCTGTGTCAAAGAAAACAAAAACGCACAGGCCAGCATTCTGAAAACTGGTTTAGGAGGAAAGGTAAAATGAGGCCTCTGATTACTGGTAATGCCTTGTGTGTAACCTCAAGGAGGAGATTCTTCACAAATACAAAAACAGGAAAAATACTGGTCTTAATAATAATACAACCCTGCCCAAGAAAACGCCTGCATTTGCTCACCTCCTAAGTGGCCTGTGGCAAATTTTACAGCCTTACGTTAGCAAATCTGGAATTGGATGGGGAAACTGGGAGCAAAGAGGACTCCGTGTTATTTCTTAACTCTTTCGAGTCCAGACATCCAGTACACCAGGGGCTCTGCCCGCCCGCCCAAGAAACTGGCGAGGAAATGAAGCGCAGACCTGTGGGGTTCCCGGGGTTGATGATGCACAGCACCTTGGGGTCACAGTGCTCTTTGGCCTCCCGCACGGCCCGCCGGAGCTCGTTCACATTCAGGGCCCAGCAGTTCTCCTCATCCAGGTAATAGTTCACCTGGACGGCATCGAGCTCGGAGATGACTGCTGAGTAGAGGGGGTACTGCGGGATGGGGATCAGCACACCCGTCCGTGACTTGCCGCCCCCGGAGACCAGGATCTTCAGGATTGTCTGCAACCAAGAAGTCACATCTCACAGGGCATGGCCACTCCCACCCCTCGCGGCGGACGGGCAGACAAGCCGGAAGGCCCCAACTCCAGCCTTTCCCCAGCCACCCACTGGCTGCTTCCAGTGCAACCCCATGTGAGTCACTCAACTTCCCCGGGCCTCGCTTTCCTCATCTGTAGAATGAGGGTGCTGTGAGGAACAGGCAAAATAAAATGCTTTACAGTTCTCAGCACAGTGCATGGCCCGTAGTGAAAGACTTGATTGATGCTAGTGGGTATTTTTTTACAGAGGTCTTTTAAGGCAGTCTGCAAACTGGCCCTGGCTCAGAATTATTCTGACCTCAGCCCTGAAACTCATTCTGTATGTCTGGGGTGGGGCCAGAAGTCTGTCTTGTCAGGGGCTGAGGCCAGACAACGAAGGGGTTGTTGAAATGGGATAAAATACCCATCTACTACCACCAGGTGGCGCTTCAACCTAGCTGTTTCCAAAACTGAGTGGGCCCCACATCCGCAGGGTTCCTGAGAAACCAGCCATGGGAACCCTGTGGGGTACTGGTGGAGGTGGCAGTAATTCATTGACTTAATAAGCTAAACCCTCTTTTTGGCGAGTCCCCGCCAGGGACTTAAGTCATTTCTCAGACTCAGTGCCTTGCTGCAAGAACGCCACTGTATTCAAAAGCACCATGACTTCATTCTTTTCATTAAATCTTGAGGGCACCTCCCTCCCCTCCTCCAGGACCTCTGTCTGTACCTGGGCTGCTCGAGCAATCGAGAGGGGCCACGACAGCAGAACACCATGGGATGTGCCATGGTTGGGGGGCCTGAGCTCCAACACTAGAATCCCAAATGCCACAAGATGCTGACTTAGAGCAGGCAGACCACTTAATGTCTCTGGGCCTCAGTGTCCTCACGGGCTCCAAGAAGAGTTTAATGCATCTGAAAGGCTTTGGGGAAGGATTAAAGCCCCCAACAAGTGTCAAAAAATAACAGCACTGGAGGCCAGGCGACAAAGACAAAGATAACCCCATTAAAGGAAGGGCTCAGACAGCACACGCCCCCGAGTAGGGTGAGTAAGTGAGCTGAGGGCACCTGGCACCGCCGAGGCGCTGGGACGAGCATACGGGCTGGGGACGGAAGGCAGCTCTCAGACCCAGGGTTTCAGACTCCTTCTGTTAAGTAACCACTGCTACCAGCCCCTCTTCACCCCGTCCACAGCTGACACCACCTCTTCTCTCGCCTCCAATACTCCCTCACATCTACTATGCACCCCCCCGCCATAGTTAAGACTTAAGAACATAAATCTAATTATGCGCCCCCCGCTTCAAATCCTTCAGTGGCTCCCTACTGCTCTTACGAGGACAACCCAAATCCTCAGTGTGGCCTCTAAGGCCCCATCCACCTCTCCAGCCCATTCCTGGTAACGGGCCCTCACCCTCCATTTCCAAACAGGCGGCCTCCCTCCAGCTCAAGGCCTCCCCACTGCACTCCTGCCCCCGCCTTGCCGATCTGCCGGGTCTCCATCTGCTCAGCCTTCCCTGGAGAAACCTTCTGCCCCTGCCCCCAGGTCAGAGTCCCTGCTGCTCTGTCTCGTAGCACTCTGTCCTCTTCACCCAGAAGAGGAACGGAAAGCTTGTGATGTGACACTTAGTTATATGACATCAATGCCAGTCTGATCCAGCACTAGTGTGTGAGCAGAGGTCAAACATGTTTGGTTCCCCACGGTCTCCCAGCACCTGGCACAGTGCCTGGCAGAGGAGGAACAGCAGTACGTGCTGAGTGATGGAAAGGCCAGTGACGCCAGAAAGACGGGCACCCTCATGTGCCCTCAGCTGGACCTGTTGGTGTGCACTCTGGGGAGACACTAAGGCTGCAGTCATATCTAGGTTCATGAAGAGTGAATGCGGTAAGGGCAGCAGGCTACCAGGATGGGGTGGACAGCAGGGACCAAAGGGTGGCCAATCCCTCCTCCCAGGCCTGTCTCCCTGCCAGTGGGCTCGCACGCTTGGCCCTAACATGCAAGGCTGTTTGCCGTGTGAGTGATCACTGGACAACAATGAGCCACCCTCTCACGTACAGAAATGCCGTCACTAGCTCCGGTGGTCAGGTAAATGTTGTCTGGGTCTGCAGGCACACCGCCATCTCTCCTGGTGATGTAGGCAGCCACATCTTCACGGATGCAGTTGACACCCTGGCTAGCACTGTAAGACCCTGTAAGACAGCCAGCAAGATAGTGACTAGAGGCAGGGTGTCTGGCTCCATAGGGTCCGTGATATCCATATAATTAACTGGGGGAGGGAGTTGGGGAGGTCTCGGATAGGGCTCTGGAATTGTGGCAAGCTGCTTAACCACATGTCCGGCTTCATCCGCCCATCCTCTCATCCACCATCCACCTTCTTACCTACCTACTCACCATCCATCCGCCCATCCATCCATCCACCGCCCATCCATCCATCCACCCAGTATTTACTGAGAACCTACTATACGTCAAGCAGTATCCTAGGCCCTGGCTTCTAATTAGTTAAATGGTGCCCGTCGCTATTTTACCCCCTCTTGGGACTTATACACGGGCTTGACAGTAGAAATCATTAAAGCTGGGCTTGCTATGCTTTTATCACCATTGCTTCCACAGGGGTCCACAGAACTTGAGAGAATGGGTCAACCCAAAACGGCACCATCTGCCAGCCCCGACCAGCACTAACCACACATCCCTGGACCTGCTGGGCATGACCCCCTACTCCCACCCCATGTCAACAATATCCTCAGGCTGCCATTTAGGATTAAAATCCAGACCACCATTTTTATGAAGTTCAAGAAAAAGGCAAAGCTAATTTACAGTGCTGGCAGGTAGAACAGTGGTGGCCGTTGAGGGGGTGGGGCACTATCAAGGGCACACAGGGGCCCCCGCAGTGCTGGGGATGTTCAACATCTGGGTCTGGGTCAGGGTTACACAGGTGTGTGCAAAAATTATTCAAGCTGTACATTCATATATGTGCATTTTACTGTTTTGATAAAATGTTTTTTAAAATGTCAGGCCACTACGTTTTCAGAAAGAAATTCAAAATAGGTCCTCACGCCTGCACAAAATGTCTCTGGAAGAAGACAAACTGGGGAGGCGAATTCTCCAGGGAAGCGCACCAGCAGGCCGGGGTCAGAGGAGGCAGGCAGATGTTTTACTCGATATCCTTCTACACTATTGACTTTTAGCCCACGTTTAAAGAAAACTGGGGGCTGGCCCCATGGCCGAGTGGTTAAGTTCACGTGCTCTGCTGCAGGCAGCCCAGTGTTTCGTTGGTTCGAATCCTGGGCGCGGACGTGGCACTGCTCATCAAGCCACGCTGAGGCAGCGTCCCACATGCCACAACTAGAAGGACTCACAACTAAGAATATACAACTATGTACCAGGGTGCTTTGGGGAGAAAAAGGAAAAAAATAAAATCTTTAAAAAAAATAAAGAAAACTGGCCTGTTCCTTCTAAGGCTACTGCAAAACAGCACCAGGAGGCAAGCTGGGCTCCAGAAAGGAGGCCATTTTCTCCGGGCCTCAGCGCAGGTCAGTCCTGGCCCTGCACCAGAAGGCGCACAGTTAAGGCTCCCCCTGCAGAAGCGCCAGCCGGGCTCTGCCTCAGCCTCTGCACAGCACTGGGCTTGCCCTGCCCCGCGACAGCTGTAAAATGGGTGGGCTGGACCCCTTCTCTAAGGGTCAAATGACAAACATTAAGTGTATCAAGTCTGGGTGGCGGGTGCAGTCTCGTGCTACATATCTCCAACACGTTTGAAATAGTTTGTAAATTTACAAAGTGGGAGGTGCGAATGCTGGGCCTGCCGAGCCTCCTCCTCTTCCCGCCTCTCACTCACTCGAGGCCTTCCCCCAGGCAAGCTCCCTGCTCCTGCAGGCTGCAGACCTTCCCCCCTTTTCCCTTAGATCTTCTGTTTGCTCCAGACCACACTGCTCCTTCAGAGCTCAGATGCAGTCTCTCTGCAGAGGGCTTATCCTCAAGACACTGCCCCAGCCCAGCCTCTCTCCACCTATTTTATTTTATACAGATGAAGCCCTGCCTCCCCATGTTGAATGTAAGTTCCTTGAAGGCAAGGACCATTATCTATTTCTTCTGTGCATCTCTGCTATAGCATCTATCCCCCTGCTGGGCCCCATCCACCCCTCTGGGTTAGGACCCAATGCCCCAAGACTGATGGCAGCCTGCCTCCCTCCCACAGCCTACAAAGTGGCATCATCACCACCTCCAAACTCCCTGGCCTCACTGCATACCACCTCACCCAGACCCCTTCACTCTATCACACTCAGTTCTTAAACCTCAGGGCCTTTGCACACACCATTTCCTCCATCTGGAAAGCATTTGCAGGTTCTCTGTTACTCATCTGCCACATGAATTTGAATACCACTTTCTCCTTAAACCCTCCCTCTACATTAGAATCCCTTGTTATAACCCCACAACTCTCTACTCTTTCCCCAAGAACTCATGAAAACTAGGGGTTATGTTTTTGTGTGAATTCTTTTTAATGTTTGTTTCTCCCAGATCTGACAGAGAGCTTTGCGAGCACAGGAACTCCATCTGCCTTGTTTGGGAAGTGTCCTGCAGTGCTGGGACAGAGTGTGTGCTCAGGGAGGGGCTGGATGAGGTCACAGATCTCACACCTCCTGCAGGTGTGTCTAGGTTTTACCTCAACACCTGATAACTGAACTACCCATTTTCAAACAGAAAATAAATGAAGGCCCGGAAATAAATAGTTTTAAAGGGCATGATAAAAACACATCTGGGTGAGCTCTGAGACTTCGTGCACTCATTTAACAATCCCCACTTGGGTCAGGGTGGCCCTGAGGCACGATGACATTTTCCATTTCCTTTCCTTTGACGGGCAGGTGTTCAGGCTGCCCAAGGCTTAGCTGGCACAGAACACCAGCTCCCACTGTCCCGGCAATGGGCAGGGCCTGGTAGTGACCCCTGGGCGGGGCTTCTCCATATTTGACAAGGGGCTTCAGCACAGGCCAACCTTCCTCACAAGCCCAGGAGGTGAGGACAAAGTCCTCCTAGTTCAAGGACGAGGAGAGAGGCCCAGAGAGCACCTACCTCACTGTCCTCAGGAGCTCCTGAGAACTCAGTGCGGGCCCCAAACCCCAAAGGCAAACAGTCCTCTTGCTACAACACCCAGAGGGGCTCATGGACCTGGCCTCCCAGCCCCCCTCCCGCAGCACTGGCTGACACCGAGTTTCACAAGCTTGTTGATGAGGCTTCATAGGTGGAACAAAGATCCCCTCCCCCTTCTCCAGACGGTCACGTCAGACACGCAGGCGGCAACCGCCCTCTCTCCCCCTCTCAGCTGCGGCTTCCAGGAGTCTCAGGCCCAGAGCCACTGGGTTTTGAGAAGCACCTTTGTTCTCAGGGCCGGGCAGAGGGTGCAGGAGGAAAGGAGCCTGGAGGCCAGGCCTCTGGGCTATTGGGCTGCTGTCTGCCAGCTTGTGGTTTAGGCCTTGCCACACAACGTGTTGGCCCACACCCCATCCAGGGTGGCAGGCAGGAAAGCAAGGGGCGGCTGGCCCTTTCTTGAGAGGGACGCCACTCAGGACAGAGCCCAGACTCGGACAGGGGGCTGGTGGGGTGACCACAGCCAGGAAAGTAAGCATATGCTTACTTTACAATGCTCTTTACAATGCTCTTGATAAAGGGACAGAGGAGAAAAAGGGGAGGGGAGAGGCAGGGAGACGACAGAGAGGCCAAGGGTGGCTGATCCCCTGCTGAGAAAGCCACAAGAATCCCTGTGCCACATTCCAGAACATTCAGGTGTGTGTCCTAAAAAGCTCTAAGAAAAACTGTTTTCCTCTGGGCAAGGGAAGCTGGATCGCCTCTGTAAAGTAAACAGAAAAGAACATGAAAGGAGAACAAAGAGCACGAGACCCAGAGGCTGGAAATCCATCTCAGCAGAGAAGGGGAGAGCATACCATTTTCACATCTAAGGGCCAGATCCTGGGGCCTCCCTCCACGGAGCCCTCCGGCGCTGGGTGTGCTCCCACCGTAGGAGGCAGAGGTGGGGTGTGGGCTCCCAGCAGAGAGGAGCAACACAATGAAAGGGAGGGTGGACGGCACAGGCAGAACGCAGGAGGCCACCCACAGGGCTCAGAGGCATCTCGCAGTGCTTGCCCTCCCCAGCAGCTGACCGCCACCAGACAATGTGGGCATGTGTTTGGAGCTGGGGACCACAGAGAGGCAAGAAGGCTAGACAAAGCTGGGCACTGCGCTTCCACTCGGCCTCCTGTCGCCAAGGCCAGTCACTGGGTTAAAGCTTCTGCTCTGACGGAAGGCTCGGCTGTTGAAGCTGGCTCTCAGGTGTAACCAAGACCCAGCCAAATGCAGGCACTTGCACCTGAAGTGCCCTAACTCACCGAAAGATGGCACCTTCCTCATCAGCTCAGCAAACAGGAGGCTACCAGAGCTCGGGCCAGGAGAGGAACACTATTTCTCATCTACTCTGCATGTCAGCCGCCCCACACACATTTGCACACTCACTCACAGGCATAACCCTCTGCAACGGCGGGGGCCGGGGCCCAGACTGAGAACATAAGTTTGTTTCACGCCGTCTAGGACCTGGCAAGTCAGGGCCTCACCTAGGCTGTTCCCGCCACAAGCCTGTAGGATCCGCCGGGCTCGTTTCTTAGCATCTTCTGGAAAGCTGGGGCTGTCCAACAGGTTTGGGTAGGTGCAAAGTGCCATCACCTGGGGGAACAGAGGTGCAGGCTGGACTCCCAGCGCTCCCCACCCTGGAGTCCCAGGAGGAGCACGAGGACACTGGTCGGGAGATGGCGTGAAGATGGTGACTCTTAGGGACAGTGCTGGAGGACCATGGGGTGGGCGGGGAGGAGGACAGTGGGCTTTCTGCAGCAGATGGGGAGATGGGGAGAGGCGGGGTACATCATGACCTGGGCTTGAAGCCCACGGGTGGGCTGCCAGAAGAGGACCCAGGGAGCAGGAGGCTGGCTGCTCAGCCCCTGGCCCCAACTATTCCACAAAGGACAGCAGCTCACACACCCAAGGCAGCAGGGCCCAGGGCTGAGCAGGAAGGTGACTCCCCAGCTGACAGGAGCAGGACTGCACAGACCCCCTCCTTACTCACACCCGAGCTCCCTCCCTGCACCCCGGGCCCGCCTCCTCTTTCCTCACCATCACCCCCTTTCCTGGTCAGACCCTGTCACCGTTCTTATCTCTGTAACAGAGAAAATCACCCTAACCTCACAAATTAAGAGGATTAAGCAAGGAAATGTTTGCAAAAGTGCTGGTAAAGCCCAGCTCACCGGGCAAGTCTAAGCTGGCAGCTTAGGAGCCATGCCAGGGCACTGAGTGGGGGCTGGACTCAAGGCTCTGACATCAGCTTGGTGCCTTTGGGCAGGTGCTGGCTTCTTGGAGCCCATCTTTTCTTCATCTGGACAATGGGCGGTGACCTGGCCTGCCCTCCTCCCAGGGGCACTTGCGCAGGTCAGAGGAGATGGTGAAGGCTGGAGGAGGCCAGCACCAAGTGGAGAGGCTGCGCCTGCGGTGGCCAGTCACAGGGCTGGATTTGGGAATGCGCCAGCCAGTCAGAAGGGGCTGAGGCAACAGGAGCCTGCTCGTCCGAGGCCAGGCACATGTGGCTGAGAGGCCACTTTCCGCCCCTCCCTCGAAAGCTCTGTGCTTCCAGGACAGCCAAGGCCCCCCGACCTTCTCCCGCCTCTACTTCGCTGGCAGAACCCCTCTGTTTGGTCTCCTTTTCTCTGTTTGCTCTGACCCATTTCCCCACCCTGGGCCCAGCTTGGGGCCTCTGATATTCAGGGGAGCCGGCCTGCTCCTGAGGTCAGCAGCAGTGGCCATGGGAGTGAGGCGCAGTGGGCATTCCTCAGGTCAGTGCTAGCCTCAGTTCTTCTCCCGCAGACCCTGTGTGAACTCCCCGAGGGGCTGCAGACTGAGGCCTCGGCCCCCCGACACCCCCCGCCCAGATAGTGGGGCACGGTCACCCCTCCTTTGTGCCAGCCTCTGCAGCAGGAGACACGGGCAGGGAAAAGGGGGCTGGGGTGCTCAGCTTCCCTGCTGGCCCGGCCTAAGAACCTGAGCCACATACAAGAACCATATTTCACTCCAAAACGGGCCTCAGTCCTTCTCCCGGAACAAGCTTTCCCCATAGCTGGTCTCCAGCCTCTGTTCAGGCAGCCCTAAGGCATTTTTCCAGCCTTTTGTTTTTCCCCTCCAGTCCACCAATCCCACAGTGTCAGCCCATGCGGCATCCTTGTAGTTGGTACTCAAACTGAAACACTGAAATCTGCCTCCTGGAGACCTCGTGGGTGAGCTGGGTCACGTTGGCAGGCAGCCTGGAGAGCAGCAGCTGCCAGTGGTTGCCCATGCACACTCTCCTGCTGGCCACGGGCAAGGCCTTTAGGCTCACCATCTCACGAGGCCCCCAACAGTGCTCTGAGGCCGCGCTCTGGTGAACCCACTTGTTCAAACCACCCAGCGGGTAAGCAGCAGAGCCAACACTCAAACTTGGGGTGTCTCACTTGGGAATCTGTATCTGGACCTCCATACACCACCTCCCAGCCCACTGGGCCTCTACTTCTCCTGCCTACCTCTCTGGTGCCCTCACCAGCCAAGCTCTGAATGTAGCATCCAGGACCATGCACCATGGAAGACCATCCCTGGGCCTTGTACACTAGAGCAGCCCCAAAGTGGATTTAGGACAACTTTGGAAGGGGAGGAGGCCGAGAGAGAGAACCAGGGGACACCAGGCACTGGAGGGGTCTGCTACCTCAATGGCACCTCCCTTTGGGATTCTGGTGCCTGCTGTGTCCTGAGGGGGCCTGACAGGCAAGGAGGCAAAGGTGAGAGGAGATGGCTGGCCCTACCACCTCCGGCTCCGTGCGCTCCCAGCAGCCACTGCTCCCAAGGGCCAGCTTACCTGTCGGAGGAAGGTGATTGGCTGCTGGCCCATGGCCTGGGCGTCCCCAATGTTGGCACGGATGACCTCAGTGAACGGTTTTTTGATACCCTGCGCAGACAGAAGGCAACAGGTGGTTAGAGACTCTCAGACCCTGGATTCCAGAGGTCATGCAATGCTCCCACGGGATATTAATAAGCAACCCTATTTTGAGCCTTATCAGGCGTCAGACATAGTGCCAAACCCTTAACATGCCTGACTGCATTTAACCTTCCCAACTACCCCATGAGGAAGAACCAATTTTAATCTTGTTTACAGATGAGGAAATTGAGGCTTCAAAAGGTTAAGAAACTTGTCCAAAGTCACATAATTGATAAATACAAGTACTAGAGATTTGAAGCCAGAATCCAAGATCACTCTTCTTAACCACTATGCCCCACCGTCTCCCACTTTCTGAAAAGGCTGGAGGAACTTCCCCAGGCCGCTAGGGCACCCTGAGGCAGCTGCAGGTCCACAGCCTGACCGCTGCCTCACAGGGGTATCTAAAGGGGGGCCCTGCTGCAAACGTGGTGGGAGAGAGGAGGGGTCAGCAGAAGCCAGCTGTCAGGGAGAGGGTCCCACACCCCCTGCCACCACCCCGAAGGGCAGCTCCACTTGATGGCCTAAGGAAACGGCTAAGGGCACTGTGGCCACTATTCCCTCCAGAAGATACATCAGCAGGGACCTCTCCGTCATTCCCTTGCAACCTTGGCTTTGAAGAATGAAGAATGTGGGCTGATTTTCACATTTTCTTAAAAAAAGCATACGGGATGAAAAGACTGGCTGAAGAGTAAAATTGAGGTCACTATCTGAGTACTGTGTTTAGCACAGAAAAGAGATGACAGGGAGAGGAGGAACTCAGAGACCCTGGAGACAGCGTCACCGTGGAGGTGACTGAAGGACACCCTGGCTGCTGCAAATGAGAAGATGCAGTTTGGATGGAGGATTGTGGGGATCTGGAAATGTGGGAGTTCCACACAGCTGCCTGATAAATCCAGCATTAGCCACTGGCAGAGTCAGAAGCAACAGTGGGTTCAAGGACGTCCCAGGGCAGCTGAAAGGATGATCTGAGACAAACAGTATGGAAGTGCTTGGCAGAGTACAAATGTCACCAACTGACAAACCCACACGAGGAAGGAGGTCACAGGGTCACGGTGGAGGAAGGCAGTGGGGCGAGCAGGCGGCAGTGCCAACAGTGGCCCGGGTAGAAGGCCCAGCTACCTTCCCGTCTCCAGCTGCCCCTTCCCCAAAGGCACCCTAAGTACAAGTTTTAAAGATACAATTCTATGGTTTTGACATTTGTCTTTTTCTCCATTTCACACAATGTGTGAATGAAAGCAACTTTAGAAAACTTAATCGTTTTTAGATCAGTAATATACACCTTAAGTGGCTTAAGGGAAGAGAGCAGCTGCCAGACAGGCCCCCGGCCCTCGTGTGTCCCCTCCGTCCCTCCGCACAGAAGCTCTTCAGCTGCTTCTGCAGCCAGGAGACCTGGGGGCTGAGGGGGGCACCCCAGAAATGGCCCTGCACCTCCACAAACAGGGCCTAAGTCTCCAAAAGCTATTCCTGGGGGGAAAAGAGGCCTTTTAATTCCCTTCTGCCCCCCCTACCAAGCTCTTCAGGGCTGGCCGATGTGGAAAAAGGTCCCTGGGGGCCCCGTGAAGCCGCTGGCGTCCAGAGGGCCAGTGCTCCCACTGCTCCGGGGCTAGGCCTGGAGTCAGAGCAGGCACCCTGTAGACAGGCTGTGGGGTATGTGGCCTCAGGGCTCATCTCAAAGGCAACAGCCAAGAAGGCTGGGATGTGGGAGTGACCCAGGCCACTGTGTACAAAGGGACAGACTGACCCACCCCTTGACACTGGCCCAGGCTCCTGGCATGGAACCCTCTGTTAGCCTGACTGAACCACCACAGCCCCACAGGCCTGGTCAGCTGAACACAGGTGATTTCCAAGGCGTGACACAGTCCATTCTTCAGTAGGGAGTAAGTCTGTCACAGTCGAGGGTCAGGAACCAACATACAGCTGGGGGCCCTCGGCTAGCTCAGTGCAGGGAGAGAATGATGCCTGGAACGGAGCCCTAGGTGTTCCTTCCCGTGCTCTCCCGCTGCATGACTCAACCAACCCAGGACCTGCTGACAAGGAGCCTGGGAACGCTGAACATCCCCTTTCTTGGATCTGGACTCCCGCAGACCCCAGACACTGCTCTGATGGACGAGCTGTGGGGGTGGGAAAATAGCGCCCTTGAATGGGCAGGGGACCAGTCTACCCAGCCAAAGGCCACCATACAGAGGAGGCTGTTCTGGGCAGACTCCTGCATCTAGGCACTTGAGGTCTACGTGGGCTGGGAAAATACCAAGGAGCCAGAGGCAGACTCCTGCCTACCGTGACTCATCCAGGCCTGGCAGGCACACCCAACGGTGACCTTGCCTCAACACAGCCCCTAGGAGCCTGCCAGGTCAGCACATAGCATCCTAGTTCCCTCTCACAGCATCCTAGAGCTCTCCTATCTAATCCACTGGCACACATCCCACCCAGAGCTGCCTCCCTGTGGGGCAGAGATGAAGTCCTAACCAGGGGTGGCTCCCTTCCCACCATTTGGCTCAAGTAGCGATCAGGGCAATAGGTCCCCAGGCTCTGGGGATGGCATATTTCAGAAAGTATTACTGGGGAGAAGGAAAAAAGACTTACCATCGTCTTGCCCAGGATCACCATGAGAGTCAAGGGGTGGTGGATGATTCTAATAGGCACAGGCAGTTTTGAGCAAGAGACGGCTCCTGTCATTACATGTGACAAGTGGGGGGAAGGTCTGGTAGGAGGGTTACTCCCCAGAGAACCTCCCTCTCATTCAACAAATACTTATGGATTACCCATGCCCCGTGACAGGAGTGAGATAGGAGGGGCCATCCCCCTTCAGAGCCCAGGCAGGGCACAGGGGACGGAGAGAGGGCCCCATGTGAAAAGACCCCAAGGCAATGGACGGGACTGGGGCAGGCAGAAGTCCTACAGAGAGCTCCAGAGCGAGGGCCCAGAGACAAACTCCAACTAGCCCTCACGGTCCCCGCAAACTGGCACATTACACAGCTGAGGAAACCGAGGCTGCGCACAGGGCCTGGCCCCGACCACACGGAAAGACAAGCAAAGCCAGTAGAACCCGAGCCCAGGCTTAACAAATGAGGTGGGAGCTCCCAGGGCTGAGTTCCCAACCAGCGCAGCAGGGAAGGCTGGGTGTCGCCCTTGGGCTCGAGGGCTCCGTGGGAGGGCCAGCCCTGGAAGCTGACATCTGCAGAAGCAGGGATGACCTCGAATGAGCTCCCAACAGGATAACTCACGACAGCAAGGCTAAGGCCCAGGGAGGAGAGCCAACTCCGCGGAGCGTGTCCCCAGACCCAGGACGCAGGAGGAAGGCCAGGGAAGGGGGCCCTCAGCGCTTCTCCCCAAGGAACGCTCATTCACTTGAGAACAGACTCTTAAGAGTTCTAATTGGCTTCCAGCTGCATCATCGCTAACATCTCAAACTAGTCTTTAGGAGAGAGAAATTGGCCCCATTTTGCAGAGGAATAAACTGAGGCCAAGGTGCTCTGAACAACTTGTCTGAGGCCCACAGCACATGAAGGCGAAGCTCAGGGCGAAGGTCCATGGTGACCTGGGCAGGTGGGAGGTTCATCCCATTGGAAGCCTACACTACAAATTGCTTTATTTTAAAGCAGCATCTAAATTCTAAAGAAAACGACCAATGAGCTTTCACCGCCTGTGCTCAGCACACCCAGGGTTCCCAGTCTTGGCTCTTGGCTAACCGGAACCAGGAGCTCTAGCATCCTGTTTTTTCCTGTGTTTAGAGGCAGCACACACTGATGTTAACCGGACAGCCACGTGTTGCTTAACGACAGGGATACATTCTGAGAAATGCACTGTTAGGTGATTACGTCATTGTGCAAACACCCTAGCGTGCACTTACACAAACCTAGATGGTATAGCCTGCTGCACACCTAGGCTGTGGTACTAACCTTATAGGACCTGTCACATATGCAGTCCGTCCTTGACCGAAAGGTGGTTATGCAGCACATGACTGTAGTAACCAGTTTTTCCTATTTATGAATGTTTGCTCTGACAGGGTGTACTTTCACAAACAGAAATAAAGTCATCCCTCTGTCTCCACTTGTGCCAACCTCCTCCCCTGCCCCAGTAAAGCCAGGGAAAAAGAAGTAGGTTGAGGGAGAACTGACAGATCTTTTCCAGACTCCTACTAAATTGCAGCTTATTTTTAAGTGCTGCTCCCAATGAACATCAGGGCTGAAAAGCTGATCAGTTCTCCCTTTTGGAGCTGTGGTCAGGGAGAAAGAGGGCTTCCCTGAGAGCACGCAGACCAGGCTGCAGGAGGCCCCCGGGGATGGCCCCTTTCACACCTACTTACCCAACTTCCCCTCCTCCTTCAGGCTCTCCTGAGCATTCTCCACTCCTCCCACAGAAGCAAGAAGGATGGGACTCGCCTAGCAAGCCACCCCAAAGTCAAACACCAGAGCCACGTGTCCAGCCAAACAGCCGGTACTATTTTCAGAGCACCTGGCAAAATGATTCCATAAGGCAGCATAAAGGCCTTGGTACCACTGGGGGCCATCCCAGGTTCCTCAGGACACCTTCAGATGGACAAGGAGGCACAAAAGTCATGGCAGGGGGGACCCTGGGCCCACCAGGCCACCTCCCTCCTTTTATACACTAGGGAAATCAAAGTCCAGGAGGATATGAGACTCACTCCAAGTCACCCTACTCCCTACAAATCCTTGCCCAGCCCATCTCTAACCAAATCAAAGCCTTTATGATATCAGTCATTTTGATCAACACAATTCAAAAGAGAGGTAGAAAAACTGAAGTTGTGCAAAGTCAAGCCAAGCCAAAAAAAAAAGAAAGAAATGACTGGGAAAATATGGCCCTCTCAGAGGGGCACTGTTTAAGTTCGCAGAGTGGGGAGCGGCTGTCTCCTAAGAATGAAAGGTTTAAGTGAGGCTCTGTCGGCCTGGCTGGGGCCAGATCTCCAGCACCTAGAGCCGGGCAACTGAGACTCAACAAGCGAGGAGAGAAGGCATGAGCTTCAGTGAAAGCACCAGAGAATGCAGGTGGACAAAAAGAATGTCTCAACTGACTCAGGGCCAGGATACGGGAGTGTGGGGCATGCATCTCAAAAATCTCAGGGGGTTTCCGGCCCAAATGACCAAGAAATTTGTCTTCCTCAATCATCGGGCCATACCCTGCTGGAAATCCTTCCTTGTTCTCCACTCCATACCAAAACTTTGCACCATCAAGTCCTGAGCCTGGCACACAAGACTCCAGTCCACTTTTTCCATCTCACTGTCTCCCACATGCCCTGCCACTACTCTCCAGACAGCACCAGCCCCTTTCCACAAAGGCCTGGAACTTCCCAACCTCCTGTCTTTGCTCACAGTCCTGCTCCAACCTGGATTGCTCTCACATTTTCTCTGCTTGCTAAAAAAAACCCCACCAATCTTTAAAGAATTGGGGGAAAAAAGGCTCAGGCCCAGAGCAAAAGATGGCAGTCAACTCCCTGAAGGCAAAGATAGTGCCCCTTTCTGTCCTAGTCATCCTCATACTTCACGGAGCCCTACACCCAAGTTGCTATTTAGCAAAATGTAGAGATAATTCCCAGAACCTGAGAAATCAGCTGTAAAGTGATAACCTGGGAACAATTTAATCTCAGCTTTGTTTTCACAGGGAGACTGTTGTCTCAAGGAGGGCCCACTGTAGTCTGCCAGATATCAACAAGGAGCAAACCAGCAAAAAACAGTGTTCTCTGCCCGTGGACCACCACTGGGCCAGGAAGGCACAGAAACCCAGCCAGCCTTCTGCGGGTCAAACTTTAAACTTAGCCCTGCAAGAAGTCAGAGGGAGACACTGGACTCTGACTTGTCTAGCTCCCTGAGTCAGCAGAACTGGTTGTCCCACTGAGGTCTCAGCAGGCCATGAGCTCATCAAACTCCTAAAGTCCCCGTGGGAATGGGGACCAAGTGTCATGGTCCCACCATGACTTCCTCCCATGCATTCAAGGGACACTAAGTGAACAATCCACCCCTGAGACCAATTCTGACGCCTCTGAGGGCAAGATCAAGGAACCCTCCCCCACCCCCTTTGTGGGTCAGAACTATCTTGAGCAAGCAGCTGGGTGACTATTTCACCAGTTCTTACAAATCTTAGGAGTACTGACTTTTTTCACATTTCTGCCTTGACTCTGCCTCCTGAATCCCACTGAGGTTATAACTCTGATATCCTACAGGGGCATCTCTTACACCCCCCAGCCACCTTGGTCGCAGGGGGCAGAAATCACCTCTGGGTGTGTGGTCATCTTACACACAGCTGTGAACTCAAGCCAAGATCCCAGCCAGCCAGCCACCAAGACGAAAAAAGTCCCAGGGCCACCCCACCAAGGCCAAAAGGTCCAAGCCTCTGACTACCCACTGGGGGTGACTGCGTCCTCAGACAGAGAACAAAATGTGGCTGTCAGTCAAGGTTCCAGAGAAGGCCTAAAGGAAGGAATCAGCAGGATCCCGCTCCAAATCCCCACTCTTTACTAACAGAATGACCCAAAAGGTCTCAGACAGAGAGCGAAAAAGCTTCGGGAACAAACCCAACTCTCCTCAGAGGCTTCCTCCCTCCCCTCCTACCTACAGCGGTCTCCTTCCCACCACAGCCCTCCAGCACCCCCATTTCACGGCTCCTCCATTTTACTTCCTTCGAAGCACTCACCCACTATCTGAAATTCTCTTGTTGATTTCTTTATTGCTTGTGGCTGTTCCCCCCGCCCAGTGGATCTCGGTTCCACGCGGGTAGGATGGGCACATAACAAGCAGTGCCTGGCACTATGGGCCGCTCAATTAAAATTGATGAATTCAATTCAACAAGTGAACCGTATCTGAGGACCTTACTTCGTCCCAGGTGCCGGGCACTAGTGGGTGAAGGGATGGGAGGAGGGCGTTCTCCTGTTTTAGCCAAGCTTGGCCGAAAGAAAGCTGGCCACGGGGGTGGAAGGCAGTCCCGCGGGCGGACCCCAGAAGGGGACAGCTGTTGCTTTTCCCATCAGCGTCCCCTGATCCCCCGTGGCCCTCCCACCCGGCGGTCCCGGCGCCTGCGCTCACCCGCTGCAGCTCGAGCTCGAGCTCGACGGCCTTGAGCACGATGGGTCCCCGCACCGCGTACTCCACCGCCTTCACCTGCGGGTTCATGGACTCGAGGGTAAGGATGCGCTCGCGCCGGCTCCGCTGGGGCCGCACCTTGAGCACCGCGGAGGCCTCGGCGGCCGCGCTGCTCTGACTACGGCCCCAGGGTCCGGGGGTCCCCGGGCAGCAGCCCCGCCGGACCAGCGCCGCTGCCCGCTGCATAGCGCGCCCGCCCAGAGAAACCCTGGCACAAAAAGAGAAAGAGAACAAATACGTCGCGCACAGCCCAAAGCCGGCACCTGTCCCCCAAGCCCAGCCAAGGGCTCTTTCAGCAAGCGGTGCCAGCCTGGCTCGGGGCTGGGCGCCCCTCCCCCGGCGACTCAGACACGCCACCGCGCCACTGCAGAGCCAAAGCGCTGCACAACCGAGTTTTGCAAAGGCTGCGCCCAGTGCATGCACGCTACGTGCCTGTCGCCGCCCGGCCACTCCTCACCGCGCCCGGCTAGCGCGCACGCCTGGAGCTGCTCCCGGGCTCCGGCGCCCCCAGTCGCATCTCAGCGCCCGGAGCCCGCACCGCCTGGCCCCCTGAGCTCGCACACCCACCGCCGGCGAGTCCGCCCCGCGCCTGCCCGCTGGCTCCTGGGCCTTGTAGTTCCCCAGTCTGTTTCCGGAGCAGGGGTGGAGAGGTGGCCGAACTACAAGTCCGATAGTGCCCCGCGCTGACCCGCTCCGGGCCGGGCAAGAGGCGGGAGCGGTGGTTTGGCTCTGCCCGGGCTGGGCGGGCTCTTTGTCCGGGCAGAGGGGCTGGAGAGCCAGGTGGGGGCCGGGCTGGGGCTGTCAGCTCAGCCTTGCTGCGGAGTTCGAGCTATTTGCAGCTTCTCCCTGGAGGCGCCTCCCGCCTCCCCACACTCCCTCCCCCGCCCCCCGCCCCCCACACCTGCAAGGACGCAGGCTGCGAGATGGTGCAGTCCTCGCGCCGAGTTTCATCATCCAGGGCCTGACGGCGGCAGCGGCCGCTCAACGGGGGCTGGTAGGAAGTAGGGATCAGGAGTTTGGGACTTGGCTGCCACCCTTAACCCTTTGAACATCGATTTCCTTGTCAGCAAAACGGAGATCTGCCCAGTCTCTAAGGGTCGCTGTGAGAATTAAAGGACCAGCACCTGGCGTACCCCAAGTGGTCAGGCTTTTCCTGACGACTCCATCTGAAGCCCTCCCTCACCTCCATTACCTCTTTTTATTTCTTTACAAGCATCCGAAATTATCTTGTTTGGATACTTTTTACTGGCTTGTGGTCTACCTCCCCCATGAACCATATAAGCTCCAGAGGGCAGGGACAGCGTTATTCCTGCTCCTCGTACTCACAGCACCTCAGGCTCCCTGCACGTAGTAGGCAGTCAGTGAGTATTTGTTGAAGATAGGATGCTCAGCACAGGGTGGCTGTTATTTTTGGCAAAGCTGTCTCCAGACAAAGGCACTGTGGCTCAGCCAGAGCAGGAGTAGGCAAGCTTAGGCTTGGAAGACCCCAGGCCGGCAGGATGTGGGGAAGTCACTCTCCCTCTCTGGACCTCGGATTCTCTATCTGCAAAATAAGTTGGATTAAATGACCTCCAAGGTCCCTTCCCATCTTGGAAATTCTGTGTCTAGGTGTTTTCAGGCAGAAAAACAGCCCAGGGCTCCCTGACCCCAACAAATACACTCACATTAGATTTATGAGAGTAGGGGGCAGGAGGCACTTAAAAAACAGCAGTGTAGGGGAGAAAGTACTGGAAAATCTAGGTTTCATCATGTTACTTAGCCTTTCTAAGCCTAGTTTTGCCATCTGTAAAATGCGGTAACATATGTATGTTCTGGCGCTGGGGAGAAAGTTCACTGAGGGAGCTGTGTAAAAGCCGAGTTTGGAGCCTCTTGTGTGGGTTGCTCTCATTCATCCTTGTCAAGAGAATGCCATGTACTTTGATTAAATAAATTGACTACCGATAAAGGGAAAAAGAAGATGGGGAGAACAAGGGAAACCAAAGACCTCTCTGAGTCTTCCCGGGTTAGCGAACTGGTTTGACCCACCGAGGGCCCTGGAAAGTTATTTGGGCTTCTTATCACTGGTTCCACCCCCAGCACCTGTGTCTACACTAGCTCCTCGTCAGCCTCTGTCTCGGTGGCCAGGTACTTAGTCTCCAGGTAAAAGATTCTCCCCCAGGGAGCTTAGCTTCCCTCAGGATTCCGCTGCCTTCAGTGTCACATTCTTACCCTCTCTGTCCAGTTGGGAAGATACACACCCCCCACACTCCCCTCCACTGCCAAAACACACTTAACCTTGACCTGCATATGATGTAAACACAGTCCCTCACTGTTCACCCAGAGTTGGTGTACTTCCTGCTGTCTCTGCTCCTGATCAGAAGCGACAGGGGCTGGGAAGGAGGGTGGGCTTAGAGAGGTAAACACAAATCCACTTGCACAACTGGGAAAAACAGTGCGCAGAACACAGCCCATCTACGTGGGCTCCCACGTCATCATTGTAGAAAACAAGTTAGTGTCCCAAATATGTCCTTTCCCAACCTGTCATGATTGCACAAGGAGGAAGCTCCCTTGCTTTCTTGTGCAACACAATTTATAGTTTGCAAAGCACTTTCTTGCTTATCACTGCATTGAAACTGATAGACATCATCCCCATTTTACAGATGAGCCTCAGAGAGGTTAAGTGACTTGTTCCGGTGGCACAGTTAAGTGTAGAGCAGGAGCTGTGATTCCTAACCCAGTGCTGCTCTCTGGGTTTGGAAATTTGAGCTGCCCCTTGCAACACACCACACGCAGCCCTTATAAGGCTCTGGGTGGTAGGTGTGATGATGACGGTGGTAATAGTGTGAACTTTGCCTTTATTTTGCCCTCTGGATCAGATTGGGGTGAGGCAGGAGCAGCCTCCTAAATATTAAAGATAAAACTGGATTGAAATGATCATGAATGCCCTCCCTGTCAGCTGGAGGAGAGCTTCAATACACAGCAAACTCTTGATGACTCACACAGTTGGGAGAGTCGTGTGTTGGCAAGACATGGTACCACTCTTCATTCCTTACTCGGCGAGTTCTTCCGGGGCACCTGCCATGTACCAGGGACTGGCATGAGCTCTGGGACGACAGTGAGTCACACAGATGGCCCCTGCCTGCACAGAACATACAGTTTCCTGGGAAGGCAGATATCAGTTAGATAGTCGCACACATAAATGTGACTACAAACTGTGTTAACTGCTGAGGAGAAAAAGGACAAAGTTTTATGAGCACTTCCAGCCCAGAGATCTGAGCAAAGGTTTCCCAGAGGAAGGGCCCTGGCAGGACGTAAGAGATAGCAGTACTGGCAGGTGTGGTGGACACGGAGATGTGCCCTCACTCATCAAGGGAGAACTTGCTTTCCACCAAGAGGGTGTGGTCAGCACACGGCCTCCTCCTGTCAGTGCCGCGGGGGTCTGCCTCACCTGCCCAGAGCTGCCTTGCTGCCACGCCCTGGGGGAGAAGCCCATCCCCAGTGACTGAGCCAGACTCGGGAGGCGCTGGGGCAGTGTTTGCTCCAGGGTTTCCCTAGGAGGTTGGCTGAGGCTTTGGCAGGCCTGCATCACAGTTTTTCTTTCTCTGCCTGATCTTCCCTCCTCCCACTTCTTCTTACAGGAGTGGATCCCTAATATCCGTCTTGCACCTCACTCTATCTCAGTGTCACTGGTGAGGGGGACAGCATGCCAGGCCAGGGACCACTGAAGGCCTACAGGTCTGAGGAACTCGAAGAAGGCTAGAGAGACTATAGGCACCTAGTGAAGGAGGGACAAGGCTCGAAGACAGGGGTCAGAGGTGAGCAATGTTAGGACGCGCAGGGCAGGTCCTAAATGGAAGAATTTTGGTTTTCATCCTAAGAACAATGAGAAGCCTCTGGAAGTCTTAAGGTAGGGGAGTGACATGATCATATTTATGTTTAAACTTCTGCTCCATGGAGGATGGATTGGAGGAGGGCAATGGAAGGTACAGGAGGATGAACTGGAGCACCAACAAGGTCCACTGTTGGCCTGGACCAGGGTGTGGGTGACAAGAAACGGGCGGGCTCTTCTGCATCCCCAGGACCTAGATATTACCTGTGACAAATAAAAATGGCAAGCAATAGGATATATTGGAGTATATGAGGAAGCCATTTGGTATAAACCTAATTCAACCTGACTTTGTTTTTTCCAAAAGGGCCTGACTGTGGCTGTTGAGCACGCATTGCATATCTGCTTAGACATTTCCTATGGCCAGAACAAAGGCCCTTGAGACAAAGGTGCAACTTCACTCCCCCTCCCACATTGGCATTTCCTTAGGGATAAGCATCTTTCCTTAGGCTAGGAACTGATTGCTGCACTCACCTTTGACCACCCAGCTCACCTGTGACCACTCAGCTGGAGACAACAGACTGCCACCCTGCCGTGTTCACTGAGACAGGAGACCTACCTGCTGTTTCCATCAATCGCTGTGCTGACAGAGCAGTCTCGCGACTATGGTAAAAGGGACATTTCAATCCTATGTGAAACACCCTGTTTGGGGGTATATAACCACTCTGTGCACCCCACTTCTTTGGTGCCCTTTCTTCCTTCGGGAAGAAAGGCCCCGGGTTATCATCCTCAGATTTAAGCTCAGAGTAAACTCACCCAAATTTTCATTTATAGATTGGTTATGGATTATTTTCGTCGACACCTGGCACAGAGATTTTCAGTAAATTTTTGTTGAATGAATGAGTGAGGAAGTAGATTATATAAGGTCCATGATCTCGAAGTGCTTGCAGTCCAGCCACAGATTACATAAGGTCCATGATCTCGAGGTGTTTGTAGTCCGGCCACAGATAGGCAGTGTGTGGTTACGTGTGGTAAGGGCAACCCCGAAGAGTGCAGAGCAGCCAGCCCTCAGAGTCAGGGAGAGCCACCCAACTGAGCAGGGATGATGAGAAATATTCGTAAATAACCACAGAGCAGAACAGAAAGTGAGAGGGTCTTCCGAGAAGAGCACATGGGCGCTGTGGGGCTGCAGGAAGAGACAGATGACCTCCCAGAACATCAAATTGTGGGGACCTGGAATTGGCCACCCCAAGATATGTCTCTTTGGCATCAGGATTATTTGAGGCTGATTGCTTTTGATAAACTGGGACAGGGAAGGAGGCTCTGAGGAATGGAATTTGCCCTTTGTTGGGACACCTTTGCATTTGTAGGGTAAATCTCTATCTGTAGGGGGTGCCTCCCTCTCTGTACCAGGAAGAAGAAGGGAGATGGCCTTCTCTCTGGAAGCTCTTAATCAATACCAAAGGCAAGGACTTAAATCTGCATTTTATTGTGCTCCTCTGGTAACCTCCTGTAACTAACTTCCCTCCCCCTCCCAACTTTGGCATTTCTTTAAGGATTAAGCATCTTTCCTTAGGCTAGGAACTGATTGCTGCACTCACCTGTGACCGCCCAGCTCCAGACAATCCACTTGCCTCCTGCTACGCCCTCCGAGATAGCAGTCCACTACCTGCTGTGTCCATCAAGCTCTGTGCCCGACAGGGCAATCTTGTGACTATTGTGGGAGGGACATTTCAGTCACATGTGAAACACCCTGTTTGGGGGTACATAACCACTCTGTGCACCCCACTTCTTGGGTGCCCTTTCTTCCTTCGGGAAGAAAGGCCCCGGGCCATGGTTCCTCATAAAACTTTGTTTAATTTTCTCTTGCTATTCTGTCTCATGTGAATTTAATTCATTCTCTGGCCAGACGAACCCACATTTGGGAAGAGGAAATGTCTTCCTCCCCTACAAAATTATGCTCAGGCTAGGTGCTTGGGTGACTCAAAGGTAACTCTTAGTGCCTCGCTCCTAAGGACGCTTGGGAGCTGGGTAGAAGTTAGTGCTCTTGGTAATCAAATGCCTTGGCTAATGGTCCAGGGCAGTGATTCTAAAGTGTTGACCAAGGAGCCTCTGAGTATTTGCTCAAAATGCAGATTCCAGAGCCTTGCTCTAGACTTTCTGGTCCTGAAACTCCAGGCGTGGGTTTGCCCAGGGATTTTCCTTTAGGCAGGATTCTGATGTGCCCTGAAGTCTGAGAACCACAGGTGCAGGGCAAGGCTGGGCGGCATCATGGTGGGAAAAGCCCGGATCAGGGAGTTCTGAATTCTGGTTCCAAATTTGTCACTAATTTGACGTGTGATCTTGAGCCAACGCTCTCACCCCTGCTTGGGCCTTAGCCTCCTCAGCCACAGAACTACCTGTATTTCCACCTGATTTCTGAGAACTGGCTTTTCTGAGAGCTTGAAGACATCCCAGCCTCCCCTTCCAACCCAACTGCCATGCCTAGTGACAGCTGCAGCCTCTGCTCACTGAGCCTCAGTTTCCTTACTTTTCAGGGAAGTAAGGGCAGTATCTGTGTCAGAGGGTTGCTGAGAGGATTAAAATGATATTTTAAAATTTATTTTTCTTATGGATATTTGGGTAGATTAGAAAGTCTGAAGGGATAAACACTCTATTGTTAGTGGTGGTTATCTTTAAGTGGTGGGATTATTGATGACTAATTTTTCTTTTTGACTAATGTTTTAAAACATAGTAATAAAAAACTTTAAAAAGTTAAAAACATATAAACACGGAATTACCATTTGATCCAGTAATCACATCTGGGTGTATACGCGAAGGATTTGAAGGCAGGTATTTGTACATCGACGCTCACAGCAGCATCACAGCAGCTGAAAGGTAGAAACAGCGCAAATGTCCAGCAACAGGTGGCTGGGTAACAAGGTACGATGAAATAGTATTCAGCCTTTACAGGGAAGGAAATTCTGATACATGCTACAACGTACAGGAAACTTAAAGACGTGCTAAGTGAAAAGGGCAAAGGCAAATTATGCAAGCACAAAAGCACAAATATTGTATGATCTCACTTATAAGAGGTATGTAGAGTAGGCAAATTTATAGAGACAGAAATTACAATAGATTACCGAGGCTGGGGGAGGGGAACCAGGGGTCATGGTTTAATAGGGACAGACCTTCAGTCTGGGATGATGAGAAAGTTCTAGAGGCGGATGGTGGTGATGGTTACACAACAATGTAAATGCACTTAATGCCACTGAACATACACCTAAAAATGCTCAAAATGCTAAATTTTATGTTCTGTATATTTTACCATAATAAAAAAATGAACAAGAATTTCCTGTGTAATGCAAGAAAATTTAAAAAGGGAAACACTGTAACTCTTAGGATGGCTATGGCCTTGTTTTAGACACCGCTACTGAGCTGTTTCTGGGCATCAGGACACATTTGCTCCAGCTTCTCTCTCCCTCTGTCTCTGCCACGTACCACTCAGCTCCCATCCTTGCCCCTCATGTTTTCCTTTCTAAAAATGGGCCTCATTTCTTTTAAAGTCGGGCTTGGGTTTTTAGGGGAAAGTTATGGGGCTTCATTAAGATCCCACCTGCTCTGAGACTCTGAAGCAAATTATTGCCTCTCTAAGAAGCACGTGTCAGTTGAGGTGAGCTAACAGCCAGGACACAGTATCAGTAAGCTTTCAAAACGACGTGCAAAGTGGGTTAAAGACCGACGTGATACAAAACCAAGCTCGACACAGGCGACTGGCACGTTCACCGTAAGCGTAATTTATGAGGATTTAGACTGAAAACGGCATTTCACAAAGGCAGGATTACAGTTCCGTATTACATTGATGACATTTCAAAGCAGAAGCAGGCACATTGTGGTCTTAGCAGCCGACTTGACAAAATCTGGCAGCGCTGGAGAATGAGGAGAGGAAAACGTCGAGGAGCGGCGGCGCAGGGGCCGCGTGGAAGCTGCGGGAGTGAACACAGGGTCTTTGATTCGGCGTGTGTGTTGCTCCTTGCAGGCCTAGGAGGAATCTTGGCCCTTACCCCTGCCGTGCGGGACATTTGGGAAAGACTTCAGAAACGTCCCAAGGGGCTCTTGTGAAGAGATCCTAGGCAGCAAACTCAATGACTTTAGCTATTCAGGCCCTAAACCCGACCAAATATTAAGCAATGGCTCAAATCAATATTCCTAGCTGGTTTTCCAAGTTTTCCCAGATATTTTCTTCATGAAGCCACAGAATCTTTCACCAGAGAACCTTGCAAAATAGTTTTGGGACCTAGGAACTTAGAAAAAATATTTATGAAATACCGTAATCCCTTAGGCTTTGGAGTTCTTATTTATTCTTTTAATTTTTAAATTCTAGTTCTTATTCATTCTTCAGGCCCCTCTGTGTTTTAAGAAAGCACATCTGTTTCTTATTTTATGCCTGGGGTAATGGGCACAAATATTTACCTAGAATATTATTTATGATTTGAGTTTAGCACCAGGGTGGCCTGGCACAGAGCTTTCTTTATTAATAACAGTATTATTAAGATTATAGCTACTATTTATTAAGCATTTTTAAAGTGTTGGGTACTGGGCTAAGCACTTTACTGCAGCATCTCTTACAAGCCTCAGAATGACCCTATGACATACTTACTACTACAATCCCCATTACATAAATAGGAAAACCAACGCTCAGAGAGATTGGGCCACTTATCACAATCACAGAGCTAATAAGGGGCTGAGCTGAGACTCGAACTTAGAACCTCAAAGGTTAAAGGCTCAGTCCCATGGGGCCAGTCCTGAGGCATAGTAGTTGGGTTCAGCGGAGTCCACTTCGGCAGCCTGGGTTGGCAGGTTCAGGGTCAGGGCATGGACCTACACCACACATCAGCCATGTTGTGGCGGGGACCCACACATAAAAAGTGGAGGAAGATTGACACAGATGTTAATTCAGGGCTAATCTTCCTCACCAAAAAAAAAAAAAAAAGAAGAAGAAGAAGGTTAAAGACTCTGTCCTACAAGACTGTCCTGACTTCTGACATCAGTCACTAGTGAAGTTCCCAAGCTACCCATGCTTCTGCCCAGATAACTACAAACTCAATGATTCCTATGACACCCCCACCCCAACCCCCTGCTCAAGTTCAATAATTCTCTAGAGTGACTCACAGAACTCAGGAAAGTCCTATATTTATGATTAAAATTTGATTATAAAGGACACAACTCAGGAGAAGCCAAATGAAAGGGATGCATAAGGCAAGGTATGAGGGGGCAGGGGCACAGAGCTTCCATGCCCTTCTCTGGGAATGCCATCCTCCCAGCATGTTCAGATATTCACCAACCCATAAGCTCCCCAAACCTTTGTTCAAGAGTTTGTATCAAGGTTTCATTATGTAGGCATGATTGATTGCATCACTGCCATTGATGATTGAACTCAATCTCTGGACTCATTCACCTCCCTGGAGTTGGGAGATGGGGCTGAAAGTTCCAATCCTCTAATCAGGTACATGGTCAGCCCCTCCCTTGAAACTATCTAAGGGCTCACCTTGTTAGCATAAACTCAAATATAGTTAAAAGAGGCTCATTATGAATAACAAAAGACACTCCTATCACTCAGGAAATTCCAAGGTTTTAGGAACTCTGTGCCAGGAACTGGGGAAAAAAACAAATGTATTTTTATTATACCACAACAGCATATAGTTGAATCCTGTTTTTTAAAAGCTATTCTGCCAGTCTATGTCTTTTGATTGGGGAGTTTAACCCATTTATATTTAATTACTGATAGGAAAGGACTTACTATTGCCGTTTTGTTTTCTGTATGTCATGATTTTTCTGTCCCTCATTTCCTCCATTACTGCCCTCTAACGTGTTTAGTTGATTTTTTAGTGACATGATTTGGTTCCCTTCTCATTTACTTTTGTGTGTGTTCTATAAATATTTTCTTTATGGTTTCCATGGGGATTGCATATAACAACCTGATATTATAGCGATCTATTTTAAACTGATACAAACTTAACTTTAACCACATACAAAAACTATTCCTTTATAGCTCCACCTTCCCACACTTTCTGTTATTAATGTCACAAATTACATATAGATTTATAATTATTTTTTATGCTTTTGTCTTTTAAATCCTGTAGAAGAACAAAAAGTGTAGTTACAAACCAAAATTATAGAATGTTGGTTTTAATATTTGTCCACTTCTTTATCTTTACTGGAGAACTTTATATTTTTGTATGGCTTCAAGTTATTGTCTGGCATGCTTTCATTTCAACTTGAAGGACTCCCGTTAGCATTTCTTGTGGGGCAGGTCTAGTGGTAATGAGCTCCCTCAGCTTTTGCTTACCTGGATATGTCTTAATTTCTCCCTTGGTTTTGAAGGACAGTTTTGCTAGATAAAGAATTCTCAAGGGCCAGCCCCATGGCCGAGTGGTTAAGTTCACACACTCCGCTGCGGCAGCCCAGGGTTTCACCAGTTCGAATCCTGGGTGGGGACATGGCACTGCTCCTCAGGCCATGCTGAGGCAGTGTCCCACATGCCACAACTAGAAGGACCCACAACTAAGAATATACAACTGTGTACCAGGGGGCTTTGGGGAGAAAAAGGAAAAGAAAATTAAAAATTAAAAAAAAAAATTCTCAGCTGACAGGTTTTTTATTTCAGCACTTTAAATACATCATCCTACTGCCTTCTGGTCTGCAAGGTTTCTGCTGACGAGTCCTCTGATAGTCTTATCACGAATATCTTGTAGTTGATGAGTTGCTTCTTTCTTGCTGCTTTAAAAATTCTCTCTTCGACTTTGTCTTTCAATAGTTTGATTATAATGTGTCTCAGTGTGGATATGATATCTTTGGCTTTATCCTAGTTGAGAGTTCATCGAGCTTCTTGAATTTGTATATTCTTGTCTTTCCTCAAATTTGAGAAGTTTTCAGCCATTATTTCTTCACATGAGCTCTCTGCTCCTTTCTCTCTCTCTCTCTCTCTCTCTCTCTCTCGTCTCCTTCTGAGACTCCCATAATGCTAGTCCACTTGATGGTGTCCCATAAGTCCCTTAAGCTCTGTTCACATCATTCTTTTTTTCTTTTTGCTACCCAGAATTGATAATTTCAAATGATCTGTCTTCAAATTCACTCTTTCTTTCTTCTGCCTGTTCAAGTCTGCTGTGAATTCCTCTAGTGAAATTTTCAGTTCACTTATGGTATTTTTCAGCCTCAGAATTTCTGTTTGGTTCTTTTTGTAATTTCTGTCTCTTTGTTGGTATTCTTATTTTGTTCATATGTAATTTTCCTGATTTCCTTTATCTCTTTGAGCATATTTAGGGCATTTGTTTTAAAGTCCTTGTCTAGGGTCCGGCCTGATGGTGCAGCAGTTAAGTGTGCACGTTCTGCTTCAGTGGCCCGGGGTTCACTGGTTCGGATCCTGGGTGCAGACATGGAACCATGTGGTAAGCCATGCTGTGGTAGGCCTCCCACATAGAAAGTAGAGGAAGATGGGCATGAATGTTAGCTCAGGGCCAGTCTTCCTCAGCAAAAAGAGGAGGATTGGCAGCCTTTAGCTCAGGGCTAATCTTCCTCAGGAAAAAAATAATAAATAAATAAAGCCCTTGTCTAGTAAGTCCAAAGTCTATGTTTCTTCAGGAATTGTTTCTGGAGATCTATTTTGTTCCTTTGGGTAGGCCATGTTTTCATGTTTTCTTTGTATGCCTTGTGACCTTTGGTTCAAAACTTGGCATTTGAAAAAACAAGCACCTCTCCCAGTCTTTGCAGACTGGCTCTGTACAGTGAAAGACCTTCACTAGTCAGCCCGGTGTGAAGGCTTAAGGTCTCCTAGGGACTTTTCTGGGCATTGGCCTTTCCTGCACCTGTCTATGTGCTTTTCCCCCAATTCTCCCATACACACGGCAGGTTTTAAGTGTCTTAATTTTCCTAAGAGTCTCACTCCTGTTTTTAAAAGGGTCTTAGCTCTTCCACTGTCTTCCTCAATCAGTATCTCTCGCCCCATGCATGTCTGGGTTTGTAGTCTCCTTTTGGCTGTCACGAGCCATTCCCACTGCTTCCCACAGCTTCCCCTAGCCTGAGATCTGAGCTGTGCCATGTGTGGCTATCTGAGCTCCAAGTTAGGTGACACAGGGACCAATCAGACAGCTCCCACACAGATTAAAATGTTGAAAATTAGGTCCACTCTACTCTCTCTGGTTCATGGAAGAAAACTGGGGACTGGGCTGCTACTTTGCCTAAACCACTCTGTGCCACACTAAGGAAGGGGTGGGCAGTGGCAAGTAAAAACACCATGAAACTTCCTTCCATTTTGAATGTGACTTTTTCTTAATTGGACGTTTGCTTGGTTGTTGTAGAGCTTTGACTGATTTCCAGAGCTCTTATTAAGTTATTTTAGCTAGTGTCTAGTTGTTTATTTAATGTTTCCTTGGGGGAGTTGAGGGCCTAGATCTTCCTAGTCTGCCATCTTGCCAATGTCACTCTAAGCATCTTTTTAATAATGCCTGACCATAGTCAATTCTCTGTGGTCTCCACCAGGTAGGTAACAAGTGAAATGGGATAAGCCAGGGCCTGGTAAAGACACCAGGGATGTTGGTGTCTTTAATTCCTCCATGCTGAAAGAAGACCAAAATGTCAGAGCCAAAAGGGCTCTTGTCATTATCCAGCGGCTTCCCTTCTCCCTGTGAAGATAGGGACCAGTGGGGGTTTTTACTGCTGCCCAGACCATCGGCCAATTGGGATCTGAAATGAAGTGTTTCTCTCTCCCTTCCCAGGAATAAAGTTAGCTGCCCGCATTGAAAACAGCTTTAAAATTTTCTGTGTGCTTTCTCTTTGGTCCTCTCATTCAGTTTTCCAACCACCCTGAAAGGTGAGTGCGATTAACCTGTTGTGCAGATGAGGAAACTGGGACTGAGAGATCTTGAGATTTCTTCTAGGTCACGTGGGTTATCTAGTGGCAGAGTCAGAGTTTCCAATTTGAAAGCTATGTCTGTGCCATGTGATCAACTCTAATTCTGCCCATGGCTGAAGTCACATATCCAGTGTGGAGTCACATTCTCTGCCTCCATGGACAAAGGGCGTGCTTCCTCCTCATAAAGGTGACAGGGTGAGAGATTGGGGAGGCCAGATTCCAGAACGTGAAAGGAGTTCGGACCCTTTAGGACCATTGCTGATGGAAGATCCAGCAGGGATGCAAGTTCCAGTTGGAGGAGGATAGGGGCTGCTGCTCACAGGCTCCTTCCTTATAAGTGCAAAGAAAGGTGTCAGCTCTTAAGCTAAGATCACCATTCACAAGGAGAAACTTGAAGTATTTCTATACCTGGATAACCAGAACGGTGGCCTTCCAGCTTCAAGGCCCTGGTTCTATGCCTTCAGACTCTCTTTCTTCCTCGGATTCAGGTGCTGTGCTTGCTGGATTAGATATTGAGAGACAATTTGGTCCCCTTTTTCACTGCCTTAGGATGCAGAGAACAGAGGCTCTTGGCTTTTGAAAAGTTTGGGGAAACAGAGCAGAGAAAAATAATATATATGAGCAAAAGGCAAATGTTACAAAGAGCTGATGATCTTGTACTAGTCTGGAGCACTCAAGTCCCTGCTGTGGTCGGGGCCTCGCAGAAGTCAAGAAAGGCTCCAGCCACTCCATTGCTCAGGGGTCACTTTAATTAAGGGCGGAAAAAGGCCAAAGCAGGGTACCACAATTGTGATATCTTTTTATTTATTGATATATTTAATAAATTTTTTTATATAAAATTTTTCAAACTCACAGCAAAGTCGGACACCCATATACCCACAAACTAGATTCAACAATTGTTACCGTTTTTGCCATATTTGCTTCATCTATATACAATACACTTCATCAAATCAAAGATGCCATTGATTGTAAGACACTTCATTTTATATAACGATAAGAAAGAGAAAACACTACCATTTAATTGTTAAGACACCACCAATTTCTAAGATGCATTCCATTTTCAGGGTAAAGAAAAAAACGTGTGTCTAAAGAGTATGTGTTACATAACTCCATTATATGAACTTCTGGATCAGGCAAAGCTAGTCTACGGTGAAAGATCATTAGAACAGTGGTTCTCTCAGCCGGAGGCAGGAGAGAGGATTGACTGGGAAGAGGCAGGAGAAAATTTTCTGGGGAAAATATTCTGTATTTTGATAAAATAATGACATTTGTCAAAACTCATTTAACTATAATACTTAAGATCTGAATATAATGCATAATACTGTATGTATTATACTTCAATTAAAAAATTAAAATAACAAAATATGACTTGGAATCAATTTTTTTTGCTAGAGCATTTTAAAGTAGATTATAGTAAATTCTTCAGCATGTGTGTCCAAAAAATAAGAATATTCTACTCCACAACTACAATATCATTATCTCATGCATAAATACAATACCGTTATATCATACCTAAAAATTGAACAATAATTCTCTAATATCACCCTTAGTCCATATTCAAATTTCTCTGAGTGTAATTGTCTATTTTATTTTATTTTTATTGTTTTTAAAATTTCTATTATAAAATGAAACACATATACAGAAAGCCACACCAAACATACGTATAGCTTGGTGAATTATTGTAAGGTGAACACTCATAACCACCACTCAGGACCAGAGATAGAACTTTGCAGCCACCCCAGAAGCCATCTACATGCCTCCTCTCAATCACAATGACCCCTTTTTCAAAGGGGCCACAATTCTGAACAAGATTCCCTGAGTTTTTGGATGTTGATAACAGGTTGTTGGTTTCTGTGACTTCTATGCTCAGTTCAATTGGATATAAAATCTTTGGCTCACATTTTCTTTGCTTGATATCTTAATTATATGACTATTTTCTTCTAGCACAAACCATTGCTGTTGAAAGTCTAATGAAAATCTAATTTTCTTTCTGTTATAATTCACTTGGCCTTTTTGTCTAGATGCAAAAACAGCCAATTTCACTCTTTAAATGTCTTGGTGTTGGCCACTGTGGGTCAGTATTTTGGGTATAAGGTATGCCTTTTCAATATCTAATTTCAGATCTTTATTTCAAGAAATTTTTCTTGAATTAAAACTTTTAGTATTTGTCAAGTTGTTCCCTTGATTTGGTTTTCTTTTGTAGTTACTCCTA
The DNA here is from genome assembly GCF_041296265.1 of Equus caballus. Taxonomy (NCBI): domain Eukaryota; kingdom Metazoa; phylum Chordata; class Mammalia; order Perissodactyla; family Equidae; genus Equus; species Equus caballus. The sequence continues at coordinate 388,240 of NC_091686.1, read as the reverse complement.
TTGTAATGTTTTGTCACTTTCTCTCCAATCTTTTTTCTTTCTTCTTTCTTTATTTTTAATTTTAAAACTTTTGTCTTTTTTTCACCTTCTGTTTTTCATAAGGCAATATCTGCAGTATGTAGTTACTCTTGTTTTCTTTCTGGTTTAGTTTTGAAATAACTTATTTATTCCTAATTTCTCCTGAGTTTTATCACTTAATTGCCATATTTTTCTAGTTCTTTTTTTTTTTTTTTTTGAGGAAGATCAGCCCTGAGCTAACATCTGCTGCCAATCCTCTGCTTTTTGCTGACGAAGACTGGCCCTGAGCTCACATTCATGCCCATCTTCCTCTACTTTATATGTGGGACGCCTACCACAGCATGGCGTGCCGAGTGGTGCCATGTCCACACCCAGGATCCAAACTGGCGAACCCCAGGCCGCCGAAGCGGAACGTACGAACTTAACCGCTGTACCACTGGGCCGGCCCCTGTACTTTTCCGGTTCTGATTTATGTTATTCTTTGACATCTTGTACCTTTTCAAGTGTCTTTTAGTTGGTTGTGAAATATTAGTTTATACTGTTGATCAGTTTTGCGGCAGGGAACTCAGTCGACTGGCTTTAAGAGTCCATGTTGCCTACACTGCTCCAGCCCCCTCAGAGCTGATCAGAGACCCCATGGACTCGGTCGATATTGGCCAAACCCCTGTCATTTCAACTGCCTTCCCATGAACACTTCTTTTGCTGGCCCATCAGATGCCCTGTTTCTTCCCTCTGCTGTCCCCTGTGTAAATATGGATGTCACGCAGGTCTTATAGTGCTGCTGGTGGTGGTCCTCACTCTCTTATATTTAGGAGTTTTGGGGGGACACCTTATTATCTGGCCTTGCTGTAGATGTTGGCCATAGTTTTTGGTTTTACTATCTAGGTGCTCTGTGTTTTTTGTTTCTTTGTTTCTTTTTTGATGGGGAGAAGATTCAGGGAGAATAAGAAACTATGACACCGCTATGTCTTTTCAGAATTCTCAGGGAGGGAAAGGGAGCCAGGTCAGCTCAGGAAGCAAACTGTTTTATTTGCTCCCATGGCCGGGCCAGGACCGGACCGTGTGCCATGTTCCTGAACCACGGTTAGGTGTGAATAGAAGATGGTTCCCAGAAAGCAAGCTGTATTTTTTAATCCTATACCAAAGAAGCAGAAACACAACAGATGTTCACTACAGTGTTTCGTATAAGGTTTCATTTGAGGGGTTCCAAGCATTAAAAAAAACAGTATGATAACATGCATCCAAAATAATCCAATTACATGGCTTATCCTTTAACTATCTATTTTAAAGTTAACTTTTAACTATATGAATAATTTACAAACACATTTCTTTGTAAGAGAGGAACACACTGGAAAAGGCTAAAGTCCTCTTTGGCCACTCCTCACTGACCCGGGTCCTCCGGCTATTTTTTGATGCCTGGCTAACTTCACCCCATCTTCACAAGACTTCTCATCCATGACTCTGGCCTGCTGAGGGGGCATTTAAAGTCGCTTTAACATTAACCAGAGGGAATGCAATTTTGCAAGTGAATCCATTAACAGCTATTTTGGGGGATTATCTATGTTGTTTTTGTCTTCCATTTGTGCAAAAATGTAAAACTTGAGAAGGGTTGACAATTTTAGAAACTTGACTGTTTCTCTGTTCTTCAGCTTGGTGAGGGCCCTCAGTCATGGTTTCGTCTTTGATCAGCAAGCTTACCATCATAGCATTGATAACTAATGGGCTTTCGGGTTGAGCTTTCACAAGGTTTATTGAGATTATTTTCGTTAGGATGCATTGTGATTCAAGTTGCAGAAAACCAGGCTCACATTGACTTTTAAAGAGGGATATATTGGCACTTCAGGAGTCGCTGAATTCAGGGCTCTCAAATCGGGTCATGGCCATATGCCCTGCCCAACTGCAGGGGGCCCATTATACTGTATGGCACAAGCCCTGCACTGTGTGCACTCTTGGCCGTGCCCCTGGAATCCTGTGCTGTGGGTCCCTCTCTTCGTTCTGCTTTCCTTGTTCGTTGACTCCTCCTCAGCAGCCTCCCTTCACAGCAGTACAAGAACAGTAGCAGCTTTTCTCCCACCTGCTCCCATCACCAAAACCAGGAGAGAATGGAAGACTTCTTTCTCCCCAGGAGCCCCAGGAAAAGTGCCCCATGGCTCCCTGGCTCTGATTAGGTCACAGGCCCAGCCCTGAGCCAATTATTGAGGTCGGGGGAATGCTGATGTGCCGATTGGCTCATGCCTGGTCAAGGTAGCCGCTTCTTCAGAGCTTCTTGAATGAAGTGGAAGGAGGAGGGAATCAGTCATGGTTAAGAGAGTGGCGCTGTGACAAGGGACAGCTCAGCCTGGCTTAGATGGCACCCCCCTCTTACAAGACAGCATATCACGGTGGTTGAGGGTGTGGACTGTGGAGCCAAATGGCCTTGGTTCTGATATTGGCTTTACCATTTAAGGGTTGTATTACCCTGGGCAGTTCCCAAACATCTTGGGGCCTCAGCTTCCTCATCTGAAAAGTGGGGGATGATAGCATACCCCCCATAAGATTGTTGTGACATAAAATTGACTAAATATGCGCAAAACACTTAGAGCGGTGATTGGTATGGGATGAGATCTAGATAAGTCTTTGCCATTATTGATAGAGATTAAATGATCCTGGGGAGAGTGTAGGGGAAACGCTCTGTACAGCAAGCACTGAATAAAGGGTAGGATTCCTTTGGCCTAAGACTGTGAGATCCAGTGACTGGACTACTCCCTTTCATCAGCTCATCCTTCTTGGCATGCAGTAAGCATTTGCATGCTGCGCTGCGGTTCGCATTGAGGAGCTCTGGGGACGAGGGCACAATTGTTGGAATGCCATTAAGGACAACCTATGGTGAGATTTAATTCACAAAAATTGTCCTAGAACTTTAGACTCTGATTCATGATTCCACTGACAGCTTCAGTTTGTGACCCAACACGCTGATTTATAAACCATTTCTAGCTCTCCTCTTCACTTCGTGCAGCCATCCCGCAGATGACTTCAGCTGCAAGTAGAGGGGAAGCTGGGGACTGCGATTGAACTTTGCAATGAAGCGTTAACTGTCCTTCTGAACAGTGCTTTCTTCATAAATCCCAGGTCTCAAACATGGCAATTAAGAGAAGCCTGAGAAACAAAAGAGGCTTGTGTTCCAGCCTTCTTGTCCAACTGCTCACTGTTGAATCCTCTGTGCCTGTGTCTTGGCATCTGATTTCCGTCAACAGTCTCCTCCCACCCCTTTCTTAGTAACAAGCTCAGATCCTGGCAGCAAATGGCACGTGAAGCTGGGCACATTTTATTCCACATAGACAAGGTTATATAAATCTTCCTGTTTTAAAGTAATTTCTTTTGCCCTTTATTTCCTTTCTGTACCTTTAGGAGTCTGCTTGGATTCCTAATAGGCCACATCCCTGGCTGGCTTTGTTCTCTGTTTCAAGTGAAACATGTTGATTCCCGTGATCTTTGTCCAGACATTCACATGTTTATCGAGGGCCTACTACGTGGCAGTCACCCTCCCAGGTGCTGAGGTCATCAGACAGCTTGTCCATATTCTTTTAAGCCAGTTTTTTGTCCAAAAAATTCTACTTTTGACATTGCCCCCTTTAATTTTCTTTCTATTTTTAAAGAAAGGCATTGGCTTAGCTGAAAGACCTAGTCCAGGGTACTTACCCCCGTTCCAAAGGGGTAATGCCATGAGACTGAGGCTAAGTGCCCCCAATATGCCAGGCTGGTCACATTTCCTGCTCTCCCACGAGCTTCGGAGGCGTCCTCCTTCCCTCTTGCTTGTGCCGTCTCGCTCCCCAAAGCGAGGCCAGCGTCATGACTCTTCAGGGAAACTCCCCTGATCCCTCTGGTTTGTAGATGCTCCTCCCCCAGGCTCCCTGAGCCCACCGTTCTTGGAGAAAGCATTGCAGTTGCAATGTGAGCATTGATTTACTTGTCTGTCTCCCTCACTAGGGTAGAAGCCGGGCAGGGACCATGTCTGATTGGACTTACTATCCCCACTGTCTAATAGAAAAGTATGAAAAGAATGAATGAACGAATATGTACTGAGTACCTACTATGTACCAGTCTCTGTACTAGGGTCTAGTGACACCAAAATCTTGTCTCCTTGAAGATTACAATCTAATAGAAAGATACACACCAGGTAAATAATCACATGTCACTACATAATCTTGAACTGATCAGTGCGTTGAAGGAAAAGAACAGGATGGTAGCAGGTTGAGTGGTGGGAGGACCCAGAGGTTGGATGAGCAGGACTCTTACCTGGGTAGGAATGGAGAGGGAGAGCTGGAGGTGCTTTGAGGCAGGAGACCCCGAGGGGTGCTGAATGAGTCAATGGATAAGTGAGTGAGTGGAAGAGGAAAGGAAACCAGCTGCCTGGTCGTCATGGGCATCTGCTGCCTTGGCTTGTCCTGTGTCCCTTCTTCAGGTGACAGTACCCTGATTTCTTTTCTTGGGAATCCAAGCCTCCCTCATTCTCATCCTGACCGATGCCTCTTTTTAGCAATGGACACTTGACATTACCAAATTGGGTATGTCATCTCCCAGGCCTCCTCCCACACAATTAGTCTGGGGATGAATTTGGACCCAAGGCCAAGTCTGGGACAGTCTTGACAGAACTATAAAGAAAGACATGCATTTCTTTCAGCACTTGGGAGTTTGTGCTCAAGAGAGAAGGGAAGAGATAGATGGAGACAAATAAATTCCTGATGATTGTTTTTGCAGCACCTGGATCCAGCCATGCCTGAAACTCATGTGGATATATTTGTGTCTAAATTCACATAAGTAAGGCTCTTAAAGCTGTTGATGAAACAATTCTCCCATCTTTTTATTTGGCTTAAGCTCATTTTCACAGGGCTTCAGTTGCTGGCAACTAAAAGTGTCTTTATTAATACAATTATTTTAACTAATGTCACTCACTTGCTAAATCCAAATGGGAGTGGGGGAGACCAGCTAAAGCAATTGTGGAGGTCCTTTGGCCAGGGGGAAGGACAGCCCAAACACACCAATATTTCCTGCACCAGGAGGCATTCTCCCTAAACCTCTATGTTCCACAACTCTTCCCAAGGCACGCAGACCCTGGGGTCTGAATCGGTGTTTGAGTATCTAGCAACAAATGCACTGAGGGAGGGCCTGTAGAGAGAGATACAAACTGGAACCTTCCCAGGTCTTGGCAGGGCAGGGAGGCCCAGGTACCCTAGGTGCTGGAAAACCACGCACTGCGACTGTGTTGGAGGAATGTGCAACAAACCTCATTTATGAGTGGAGAGCTGGCAGGTGAACTGGCTTTTGCAGAAGTGTGAATCCTGAACCTGCAGGGCCAGGCAAGCTGGGACTATCAAAGGCTTCTGTGAGCAACAGCTCTGGTGGGTCACAGCTGCCATCTAGTGCCAGATGTCACCTTTTGCAAGTTGTTTACTGGCTGTTTCCAGCTGGAAGGCCTTTTGAGGGCCAATTAGAGGCAGGAGGTCGTTACCTCTGCCTTCATTTCAGGAAAAACCTCAAAATCAGACTTTCAGTGTTATCTCTAATTTACCTTCTTATATGTACAGTCTCAGAGCCAAATTGACTGGATGGGGGAAAAGGGCAATCATGTCACAGTGTTAAACTTGTGTTTCACTCCAAAACTCTAGGGTACTATGAATTTCATAGATAAACAGATTAGATATCCAGGTAGGAATGGACGAATGGGTGGATGGATGGATAGATAGAGAGAGAGAGAGATAATTTTAAACAATAACCCTGTGATGGTTATATTTACAATTCAGGGTTCTGGCAGGAAACAGGCAGTACACTCCAAAGGGCTGACTCGGGAGAGTTTAATGAGGGCTACTCACAAAGGATCGGGAAGGGACTAAGAAACAGTCAAGATGGGAGAGGCACGCTAGAGTTAGAGACAGTAGGAAGCCACTACCGCCAGCAGGCCTGATGGAGAAAAAGACAGAGAGGCCCCAGCAGGAGCTACTCCGGAGGAGAGGACCACTTGACAGGTGCTGAGGCCTCAGCTGCTGGTTCTTGGTTGGGTTCCTGAGAAGCACACCCTAAGAGGAGGGTTTAAGTCTCAGTGATTTATTAAGGAAGCACTCCCAGCGCAGACGGGAAGTAGAGTGGGACAAACAGGGCAGAGAAGGTGAGAAAGCCAGGCGAGGCATGATTTCAGGCAAAGTCCTGGGGATGGTAGCTTCAGCCTGATCCTGGAAGGGAACTTCGGAGGGTCGATCCTGTCTCAGAAGGTCTGCCTGGAGGCAGAGGCTTAGCAGTGAGGCTCTCGACTTGCCCGTGACCGGTCAGGTGGGAGGGGAGGAGAGGAAGCCGGGCATTCACTCCAGGCGCTGGGCGGTCTACACGTCCAGTGAGGATGAAGTGCTAACTGTGGGGCACTGAGAGCACCAGCTGTGCACAGCCGAAGGCGCTGGGAGCTGGAAGAGCGCACTGAAGATCAGTCCAAGGGCGTCCAAAGGGAGGTGGTGGAGCAGGGATCTCTGTCTCAAGGGGGATGGGAGCCTGTGAGATGTGACGTGTCTGTTGACTCCTGAAGGAGGAAGATGCTGAGATGGACTTTTATCTCTGTCTCCAAAGATGGACTTTTTGGAGTACAAGAGCTTTGTTTAGGAGAGAGGGCAATGCCTGTGAATGATGAACAGGGAGCCTCAGAGCACAATCAGATTTAATGTTCTCAGCCAATCCCAGCCAATGCCTCTGGACTCCCTGGAGCAAAGACTGTCCATTAGAGGACTCATGTATTGGGCAGAATTGACAAGGCCCTAGTACCCCTACCATATGCAGTCATTGGCTGGTATTTGGCCAGGAAAGGCATGGATTCTGAAGGTGGTACAGCTGCAGGCTGTCAGTCAATGGTGCTCCTTGCAGCTGAATGGCAAGTTATTTTAGAAGGGAGATCCAAATGGGGCACCTCCACAGCTGCCACGCTACATGAAATGTAGTGTATCTGGTTGTCTCAACCATCCCCCCAACACCACGAAGGAACAGCCTGCCTGCAGGGAGTACAAAAACAAGGGGCAGAGGGCAACATCTTTTTTCTCATTACCTAGACAGTTCTTTGTACTTATTTTTGTTATTGTTATTGTTTATAGACTATTCCTTTGTGGAAATTTGTAAAGTTTATAACAAAATAAAAGAATAAACATGAAATGAGGGGCGTTGGTGGCTCACATGAGCACATGGATCCAGCTGTGCCTGAAGCCCATCACGTGCTTTTTTTTTTTTTTTGCTGTTGTTTTTTTTCTGCTTTATCTCCCCAAATTCCCTCCTGTACATAGTTGTATATCTTAGTTGCAGGTCCATGTGCTTTGTTTTTTGGTTATGTGAGCCAATAAACACCCTTTTTGCTTAAGCCATTTTGAATTGAGTTTTTAATTTTGGCAAAAGAAAGATTCCTGACTGATGTACTCCCTGACCCTTACTTTACTTAACAGTAAAATGGGGCTCATGATACCACTTTGCAGGGTTTGGGGAGGAAGAGGGAAAATGAATATAAAGCACAGGCACAGAGTAGATGCCCAGTACATAGTATTTAATCCTGTGAGAGGAAAAAGCAAAGGAGTGTCGACGAAAATAATCCATAACCAATCTATAAATGAAAATTTGGGCGAGTTTATTCTGAGCTTAAATCTTAGGGTTATAACCTGGGAGAGTCTTTCCACAAAGGAACAGAGCACTCCAAAGAAGTGGGGGTACACAGTGTGGTTATATATCCTCAAAGAGGGTGTTTCACATATGATTGAAATGTCCCTTTTACAATAGTCACGAGGCTGCTCTGTTGGCACAGCGATTGATGGAAACAGCAGGTAGGTCACTGTCTCGGTGAACACAGCAGGGTGGCAGGTCTGCTGCCTCGAGCTGGGTGGTCACAGGTGAGTGCTGCAATCAGTTCCTAGCCTAAGGGAAGATGCTTAATCTTTAAGGAGATGCCAACCTTGGGAGGGGGAGGGAAGTTGCACCTTTATCTCAAGGGCCTTTGTTCTTGCCATAGGGAATCTCTAAAGCAGATATACATGCATGCTCAACAGCCTCCCTCAGGCCCTTTTGGAAAGACAAGGTCAGGCCGAATTAGGTTTACACCAAATGGCTTCCTCATATATTCCAATATATCCTATTACTTGCCATTTTTATTTGTCAGGAGGCACAGCAAGGCGTGGGACACCTCTGTGCCCAGCGCAGGCCAGTTGCGCTGAGTTCACTGCTCAGCGAAGGCTGGTACCTGGCTTGGACTGTCCAGAGGTACCCAGCTGTAAAGGAAGGCTGGCCTCTCGAGTTGCTTTGAGCCTGTGGCTTTCTGCAGTGAGTGCTCTCTGACCGAGTGCGTTATTGGCCACGCAGGAGGAAAAGGAAAACTCTCTCAGGACAAAGATGAGGCTTCTCACCCTGTTTCTCCTTAAATGGTCAGTTCTTTGTATTTATTTTTGTTATGATTGTTTATAGAATATTCTTTTGGGGAAATATGTAAAGTTTACAACAAAATTAAAAGAATAGACGTGAAATGACCACATGCAGCATTGTGATGATCCCAAAGCTTTTTAGAAAAAAACACAAGAGAGAACAAAGACCTCTAACTTATAACTCAGGAGATATTTTTTGTTTTCTGAGGGAAATGGAAAATTTTCTATTTTAAAGATCTGCTGAGCTTCCCACTGCTCTTGTCCTCTCTCCTACCAAAAATGTAAAAGCTTTAAAAGGCTCCTTGGTAGAGACTTTGTGATTTGAATGCAAAAACAATGACAGGAGTGGAGGTGGGGGCTGCTGCATCTCATTTCTCCCAATCACCCTAAGGAAGTTCACATCCTAATTACAAAAGAGAAGAAAGAGTAGCTTCTAATGGCCACTGCGTTTCATCAAGTACTTAATACCTGTTATTAAAGAAACGCCGCCTGATCTAATTGGTATTGTGAGACCTGCAGCCACTTTAGAAAGATCCTGAGCAAAGGTAGAATTAGCATCAAAGGCAGTGAAAAGTGGACATTCCTGGCACCTGTCCTAGTTCTTTCTTTCTGTCTTCAAGTTGTAGGGACCTGGAAATGGCCACCCCAAGATATGTCTCTTTGGCATCAGGATTATTTGAGGCTGGTTGCTTTTGATAAACTGGGACAGGGAAGGAGGCTCTGAGGAATGGAACTTGCCCTTCCTTAGGACACATTTACATTTGTAAGGTAAATCTCTATCTGTAAAGGTGCCTCCCTCTCTGTACCAGGAAGAAGAAAGGTGATGACCTTCTCTCTAGAAACTCTTAACCAATACCAAAGGCAAGGACTTAAATCTGCATTTTATTGTGCTCCTCTGGTAACCTCCTGTAACTGACTTCCCTCCCCCTCCCAACTTTGGCATTTCTTTAAGGATTAAGCATCTTTCCTTAGGCTAGGAACTGATTGCTGTGCTCACCTGTGACCGCCCAGCTCCAGACAATCCACTTGCCTCCTGCTACGCCCACCGAGATAGCAGTCCACTACCTGCTGTGTCCATCAAGCTCTGTGCCGACAGGGCAATCTTGTGACTATTGTGGGAGGGACATTTCAACCATATGTGAAACACCCTGTTTTGGGGTATACAACCACTCTGTGCACCCCACTTCTTTGGTGCCCTTTCTTCCTTCGGGAAGAAAGGCCCCGGGCCATGGTTCCTCATAAAGCTTTGTTTAATTTTCTCTTGCTATTCTGTCTCATGTGAATTTAATTCGTTCTCCAGCCAGACGAACCCACATTTAGGTAGAGGAAAAGTCTTCCTCCCTACAAAGTCAAGGATAGACTAGATAACTTCTCTGGTACTTGTCATTTTTATCTAAGTCTGTGGGACCCCAAAAGCCTACCTCTCATGTCACTTCATTTTTGGAGCCCTCTCCAGCATGCCCTGGAAGAAGCAGTTATTGCTTCTGTAGGGGAGGAGGACATTTCCTCTCCCCAAATGGGGGTTCGTCTGGCCGGAGAACGAATTAAATTCACATGAGACAGAATAGCAAGAGAAAATTAAACAAAGCTTTATGAGGAACCATGGCCCGGGGCCTTTCTTCCCGAAGGAAGAAAGGGCACCAAAGAAGTGGGGTGCACAGAGCGGTTGTATACCCCAAAACAGGGTGTTTCACATATGGTTGAAATGTCCCTCTCACAATAGTCACAAGATTGCCCTGTTGGGCACAGTGCTTGATGGACACAGTAGGTAGTGGGTCTGCTATCTCGGTGGGCCTAGCAGGAGGCAAGTCTATTGTCTGGAGCTGGGCGGTCACAGGTGAGTGCAGCAATCAGTTCCTAGCCTAAGGAAAGATGCTTAATCCTTAAAGAAATGCCAAAGTTGGGAGGGGGAGGGAAGTCAGTTACAGGAGGTTACCAGAGGAGCACAATAAAATGCAGATTTAAGTCCTTGCCTTTGGTATTGATTAAGAGCTTCCAGAGAGAAGGCCATCTCCCTTCTTCTTCCTGGTACAGAGAGGGAGGCACCCCCTACAGATGGAGATTTACCCTACAAATGCAAAGGTGTCCCAACAAAGGGCAAATTCCATTCCTCAGAGCCTCCTTCCCTGTCCCAGTTTATCAAAAGCAATCAGCCTCAAATAATCCTGATGCCAAAGAGACATATCTTGGGGTGGCCAATTTCAGGTCCCCACACTTCTTTTGGGTCCCAGCATCCAGGACGTCCCCCAATGATCCCTGCTTCCTGGGACACATGCCCTTATTTAGTACCCTCTCACACTGAATAAGGCTGACCTGTGTAACCAACAGGATATTACAGAAATGACAAAGTGTAATTTCTGAAGTTAAGCCATAAAACACATTGTGAATTCTTCTCGTTCTCTCTTGGATCACTTGCTCTGTGGAAGTGATATCGACCCTGATATCAGTTTCCCCACACTAAACCCAGCATATATGGGGTTAAAACCAAAACACTCATTCCCTGCTTAGTCTCTGGTTTCCTGGCTCCAGAATCCACTATGCTCCATGGAGACAGACACCGTCAAGGACAAGCACCTGGACTATCTCCTCCCCACAAAGAGATACAGACTGGTGGGAAAGCTGCTGACCAGCAAGGTCATGAGCTCCCTCCTCTCTGCAAGTGTCTCCAGGCCAAAGACAGGCTGGTGGGAAAGCTCCGACCAGCAAGGCCATATGCTCCCCCTCCCCTTCCTAAAACCCCAAATAAAAACCCTTCCTTTTAGCTTTTTCGAGGAGTTTGGGATTTGAGCGTTAGCTGCCCTCTCTCCTTGCTCAGCGCTGTGCAAAAATAAAATTCCTACTTTCTTCCACCACACCCGGTGTCAGAGATTGGCTTGCTGCGCAACAGGTGAGCGAACTCACTTCAGGTTCGGTAACAATTTGGCGACCCAGATGGGACCATGTCCCAGGTGGACGTCTCGCCTGTGGCACACCAGCCTCTGGCTAAAGGCCTCTCTTGGAAGCTGTCCTGCAGCTGCCTGAGCCCCTTGTCTCAGGGACAGCCCCAAGTGACTGGCTGCTAGCCAGACATTGTTGGCCCACGGCGCTTTTGCTTTGGTGGTGGAAGAAACTAGGTTTAGGACTTAGGAAGACGTCTCTTGTAAGTAGCTGGTAGTTTTTGTCTTTGTCCTTGTGTTAACCTTTTCCAACAGGACTGGCCGGAAATAATGGGTACCTTGGCAGCCCTCTGGGCTCCGTTTGATTTGAAGTCACCGCGACGCCCCGGCCAGGTGTTGGTGAGTCCCCCGGGTGTGCACAACCGAGGCCCCTTGTCCTTGCCCATCTGGGAAGATCTGCATGGCGGGTCTTCATTTGTTGGGAGCCCCCGAGTGTAGGACACGGACTAAGCTGGGACTGGAAGCTCTTTGGTTTTTGGTTTTGGTCTTTGTTTTGGCTTCCATTTGTGGCCGAGGGTTTTTGGGAATGCGTGCTTGTTTGGTATTTGTTGTCTGTCTGTTTGTCTGTCCTTTTAAAAGTGTTAACATGGGAGATGCTGCATCTATTCCACCTAAGAGCCCCTTGGGAAAAACTGGCTGATGGTCGACCTATAGCTATAAGCCAATGTCTAAAGAGGGATGATTTTCTTTTGTAACACTACTTGGCCACAATATTCTTTAGACTCCAGAGAGAGAAAAGATGAATCCTCAAGTTGGGAAACTTTTTAGAGAGCTCTTATGATCAACAACTGTTTTATTGGTACCTACGAAAAGACCAAATTAAGAGGAAACTATAATGACTAGTCTTAAGAACTTAATCAAACTTGGGATCTCAGCTTCTTGTAGTCTTACAGATGCTAATAAAAATGTTAAGTTAACAAAGAGAAATTAGGAAGGGAAGAGTCACAGGACTCATCTCAATGGGATAAATGGAACAGATATGAATGAAGTTAAAACAAAGCTTTTAATAAAACACTGCCTAAGGTTGGATGGGCTAAAGGGACCCGCCTATTGGCTCCCCAACATTAAAGGACATCAGACAAACCTGTTCTATTTACCCCAGTTTGAAAAATGTAAAAGGTCAGGACGCAAAAATCAGAGTGAGAAACCTGACCAACAATTGTTTGGGGCAACAGTTAGGCTACTAAGATTAATAAGACTATAAAAATTAAAATGTTTAAGCTAATATTATATGAAGAGGTTATTCAACTTTGCCTGGATGTTTTCTTTGGGAATAAATGTTATGTCTAACTGGGAATGCTTCCCCTGAACGATATTGTAATACCAAAACTTGTTAGTAGAATTCTAACGTAAGTTATAATTAAAAATATAAGGGTTAGTAAAAGTAAGATAAAGTTTTGTAAAAATTGATATACTTAAACAGGCCAATTTCAGTTCACGCAAACTGATGTATGCAATTGGAAAAGCCAGGTGCAACAACGGGGAGTCTGCTTTAATCTTTTGAGGCTTCTAAATAAAATTAGAAATACTTTACTGCCTCTTTAAGAGAAAATAATTAAATAATTAAACATGCCAGCAGCCAGAACCCAAATCTGCTGCTTTTGTCTACTCTCTTGCTGAGCTTCTCAGCAAGCTGAGCCTCGCTTCAACTCCCCCAAAATTCCTGATCTAAAATTGAGTGAGTAAAAATAAGTAAACTTTTGAGATAATTTGGATTGTAATGACCATTATGCAAACCCCTTTCAGAAAAGGATTCAAAATCTCTCATAATGGAATGTAGTCTTTAATGAATATGCAAAAACTTCTAAGAGACAAAGTCATTTAACATGATATAAAATGATCTTTGATGAAGGAAAGCCTGTTTAAGCTTGCTGGTTTCATTTAAAATGAACGTGTCCTCAAAGTTATGAGCATTGGCTACAATGCAGACATACAGCCTGGGTTTACTGGTCAAATGAGCTCATGTCATCTCTGTTACAAAATTTATCAGCAAAACTCATAACTCAGTATAATAGCTAATTTTGTTTAATGTCTCACGGAGTTTTTGTAGACGATCTAAATATAATTGTTAAGAACAGGTAAACTAAATAAATATATATATATAATTATACGTATAATAATTATATTGTGATATATGTACTTAAAACAACTGAGGATAATACTTCACTGCTGTAATGTCACATGAAGTTTTTAAGAGTAATTGTTAAAACTGGGTAAGAGTTTTAAGTACAATAATTATGTTTTATAGTCTGAATACTTAAAAAACAGCTTCCAAAATCTTTTTGGAAACTTAATTTTATAGTTTTACTAAGTTAAATTAAATAATAACAGTTTATTGGGTATCTAGGTCATTGCCACATAAGATAAAATATTAAAGGTTAACTACTGAGCATATATTTGTCTGCCTTTGGTTTCTTATATCAAAGAGACTAAAAAGTGCTTTGGTTTATTAATAAACATGTTTTATGTATGCTGAGAAATTTTCTATGAGAAAACGTATATTTCCAAAAGGTCTGTATTCAAGGAAAGTAAAATATATGTTTTCAGTAAAAAGATATAAAGAATGGAAATATTTTTGTTTCTTGAGTTGAGAAAGATAAATTTGTCCTAAAGTGCTGGGACAAATTCTGAATGTAAAAAAGTAACCAAAGGTTTGTAAAAGTAAAGCCCTAAAGGGATTTATGTATGATCAATTTGTCCAGGATTAAAGTAAATCCAATTAAGTAAATACACTTATATGTCAAAAGTAAAGTGGTACAAAATTAAAACTTGGTTTCCTCTTTCTTAAAAGGTTAATTTTCCTAAATTTTTAATCTGCTCTTGATAAAAAGATTATAAAAAGGCTTTTTTTTTTGACTATTTTAACTCTGTTTCCCCTTGACTGTTTCTGTTGTCACTTTGAATGCCTGAACATAGTTTTGCAGTGAACTTTGTTTCCTATCTAAACAAATGTTTTAAAGCTTTTAATATTTTTGACAAGCTTCCCCCTGACACTAATATTCAAGTATCGAACAAAAGCTTTCTTTTGACCTGGAAGAAGAGGGAGAGTTTCTCTGGGGATTTTCAGAGGGCTCCTGGGACTTCTCAGAGAAATTTGCTCTCTTCCTATTGAAAAAAAAAAAAGCTAAACTAATAAGGCTTATTTTGTATGTTAAATTACATGAGAATCATTGTCAAATAAGTAATGATAAACTTTCTTAAATGGTATTATGTAAATGAGTGTTATTGATATAAATATTTTAAAAATTATCTGATCTGTTCTGATTGTCAGCTATAATCCTAGTTATTATCTCAACATGTTATATATCACAGATATGGTCAAATGCCTTTGTCAATTACCATTTTTGAATGTTTTGTTATTTATGAACAGTGGCTATTTTACTTTGATGTTTTTGCAAATATGTTTCATCTTCAGAGAAATTCATGGAAAGGACTCTGACACTCTAGAATACAGATTTCCAGTAAACGTTCAGATTGTAAAACCAAACTGAGTAAAAATTACAGAACTCCAACAGAGAAACTGATGACCTCACAAACTGCTGACAGATTAAGATCAAGAACCAATTACAGAGGACAGAATAAACTGATAGGGATGATTATAATTTTTATGACTTTTTGATTGAGATATTGCTGATTTTTTGATGTTTTGCTTTTTTCAGAGTTAAGAAAACCTTTTTCTCTCTTCTCTTAAAGAACTATGACTTACAACAATTTATAAACAAAATTGAAGCATTTGTTTTTTCCTCCCTATCTGAGCCCCCCAAAACACAAAAACTTCTGATAAGTAAGTATTCTTATTCTTATGGCAATATGGTTGTTTGCATAAGTACAATAAGAATCTGTTCTTCTTTTAACAGGACACAATTGGAAACACTGGTTATATTACCAAGACTTCGACTGGAATAACATATTTAAAAAAAACATACAGGCTTGGATATAACACAACAGCTTTTGAGGAATGAAGGTTGACATTCTGGAATAAAGCCACTTGGAAATATTGGCCTAGTACTGTGCTTATGGGTTCTGTAACCTGGTAAGGTTGAGCAAAGAATGTCGCTCCCTCTGGCAGGTACAAGGAACCTCAGTATTTTGGGGAACCTCACGAAGAGAGGGATTCGCCCAAATCTGCAGGTACTGCAGGCAGAATCTGATAACAGGTCCTTTGCTTGGCTTTCCTTGAGAGACCTTTAAAGTTCAACCTGAGATTCCTTATAAGGTTCCAGCAAAGCAGATTTAAAAGAGCCTATATGATCAATTACTATTCTTGCTGTACTTATGTAAATAATTATGCCAAACTTATTAAAACTAAACATTGTGCAAACCAGTTAGTCTTAATTTGGCTATATCTAGTGAAATTGAGGGTGATTTTAGGGAGGAAGATTATGTTTCAACAGAAACTATAATACATGTTTATAAATATTGGATTTTAGTTTTTTCAATTGTCTTTGAAATTTTGTTTCACTTCTGTTAACTGGACTGGATTTTGAATTCTTCTAGTCTTCTGAAATATCTGGCTAAAAACCTCCAAATTGACATTTTCAGGGTTTTTTTGTTCCCATTATTTTCATTTGGAGTCACTGAAAACTAAATCTGCCCTTTTTCCTAAAGCCTTACAAACGGAAGGTGGAAGACCCAATATAAACTTAAGAGAGATTCATGTCTACTGCTGTGTAAGCCACTCAAAAAGCCACCTGAGTGCCCGATGACACCATGAGAGACATTTCAAACTGCAAAAGATTCTTCGACCCTGACTTCTAGAAATCTTGATTGGCTGCCCCCGGGCTCAGAAACTGGTTTATAATTTGCTCCAATCATTAACCTTGTTCTTCTCTTTTTGTTTCTCTAGAAAAACTTCTTATTAAATACCTGGTTACTTACTTACATGATACAGGCCCACCTTCAGGAGCCCACCAGCATCACTGCCTTATTAAAAGACTGGTTCAATGAGATGAAACAACCTACACTCCATTTCAGCAGGAAGTAGCTAGATTGGTCACCACCCCAAATCCCTCAAGATTGAGGGACGGACATAAAATAGGGGGGAGTTGATATCGACCCTGATATCAGTGTCCCCACACTAAACCCAGCATATATGGGGTTAAAACCAAAACACTCATTCCCTGCTTACTCTCTGGCTTCCTGGCTCCAGAATCCACTATGCTCCATGGAGACAGACACCATCAAGGACAAGCACCTAGACTATCTCCTCCCCACAAAGAGATACAGACTGGTGGGAAAGCTGCTGACCAGCAAGGTCATGAGCTCCCTCCTCTCTGCAAGTGTCTCCAGGCCAAAGACAGGCTGGTGGGAAAGCTCCGTCCAGCAAGGCCATATGCTCCCCCTCCCCTACCTAAAACCCCAAATAAAAACCCTTCCTTTTAGCTTTTTTGAGGAGTTTGGGATTTAAGCATTAGCTGCCCTCTCTCCTTGCTCAGCGCTGTGCAAAATAAAATTCCTACTTTCTTCCACCACACCCGGTGTCAGAGATTGGCTTGCTGTGCAACGGGTGAGTGAACTCACTTCAGGTTCGGTAACAGAAGGCCAGCTGCCACGTCATGAGGACATTCAAGTAGTCCTATGGAGAGGCCCACATGGTAGGAACTGAGGCCTCCCACTGTCAGCTAGTGTGGTAGTTGTAAAAGATGTCCACAAACTCCTTGATACATGTCCCTTCAAGAGGTGGAGCTTAATTGCCTCCCCACCCTTAATTCCTTGAGTGTGGGCTGGACTCGTGGACTTACTTCTCACGAGCAGAATATAGCAGACATGATGGTTTGTGACTTCTGAGACCTGGTCATGAAAGGAATTGCAACTTTACCCTTGTTCTCTTTCTTAGATCACTTGATTTGGAGGGAATCCACTGAAATGTCGAGGACATTCACACATCCCTGTGGATAGGGCCATGAGGTGAGGAGCCGGGGCCTCC
Organism: Equus caballus; assembly: GCF_041296265.1. Lineage (NCBI taxonomy): Eukaryota > Metazoa > Chordata > Mammalia > Perissodactyla > Equidae > Equus > Equus caballus. The sequence continues at coordinate 370,949 of NC_091686.1, read as the reverse complement.
TGCCAACAGGCATGTGAGTGAGCCATCTTGGAAGCATATCCTCCAGCTCTAGGCAGCCTTCAATCTGCAGATGGCTGCAGCCCTGGCTGACAGCTTGATTGCAACCTCTTCATGAGAGATCCTGTGCCAGAACCCACCCAGTTAAGCTACTCCCAAATTTATAATCATTTCAGATTTTAATTAACTTCAAAAATATATGGTTTAATATTATTAGCTAAATTAAGGAAGGAAAATTTACTTTATTTTCACCGTAATATGCAAAACAAACCTTACTGTCTTTGTTTTGTGTTTTGTTTTTGTTTTGTTAGTGAGACCCGCAAGCTGTTCTAGCAAGTTATTGCTAATGGGGATGGTAGGAACCCCCGATTTACAGCTGGTTGGTCAGAAGTAGAGGTGGTGACCTAGGACTTAGGACTGGCATCTGAAACAGGGGTGGTCTTGTAGGACTTAGCCCTTAACCTGTGGGATCTCCAGGTAGTTAGTGTCAGAAATGAATTGAATTGTAGGACATCAAGTTAGCATCGAGGGAGTTGGAAAATTGGTTGGCATGGGGAAAAAAACCCCCACATACTTGGTGTCAGAAGTGGGAAATGCTATAGACTATATGATTCCATTTATTTGAAATGACCAGAATAGGTAAATCCGTAGAGACAGAAAGCAGCTTAGTGGTTGCCAAGAGATGGAGGAAAGAAATGGGGAGTGACTGCTAATAGGTATGGGGTTTCACTTGGAGTAAGGACAATTTCCTGGAACTAGATAGTGGTGATCTTGCACAATTCCGTGAATATACTAAAACCCACTAAATTGTATACTTTAAATGGCTTATGAATTACATCTCAGTAAACCTGTTACTTTAAAAAAGCCAACAATAGCAGACATTCAATATCTCCCATACAAATATTACTACCGTTCAGTCTTCTTATAAAGTAGTACATGAGGTTACTAAGACAAAAAAATCATAGGAGTACATGTCATTGGTGAAATACTGCATCAAAGATATTTGTCTGGAAATATTGGGTGAACCTCTTGCGAAGAGGAATAGAAAAATAAAGCCAGCAAAGTATTTTTCATTGCAACTTGATAAATACACAGAGATTGCTAAGATGTGCAATTTGAAAACAATGGTGATATAAAGGAAGAATTTTTTGCTGCTTCTCTGTTCACAAACAAAAAACTCTGAAGTGGGCACAACCATGAAAGATTATATTGTCAACAAATGCAGTTAGAGTTTAAGAATTCTGTAAAGTACGTTTTGATGGCACAGCTGCAACAGGAAAATACCCTGGAGTAGGGTACCAGATTAGCAAGGAAGGATCAGAGTATGAATTAAAACACTGATTCCTTCATTAAGAAAGTCAAGCTGTGGGGAGAAGATCCAAGATGGCGGTGTGAGTAGTCCTCTTTGTCTCTCCCCCTTCGAGTCTGCAACAAATTGGACATTCGTCGCTCAACAAGGGATATCCATACAGCATCTCGGGACACCTGAGAGACCCAGGCAGCTATACATCGGAAGGCAGCCGGACTTCCCTCCGGGAGGATGTGGAGATAGGGGGGAAATTGTCCGACCCGGACCGAGCAGCCTAGTACCTGCAAGCAGCTTTCTTTCAGCGGATGCCCCCAGAGCATCGGCACACACCTAGGGCAGGAGAGAGCGCACACCGGAGGAGCGACGGTGGAAACAGGTGACCAGAACCCCACCTAAGCCCCCCGCAATTCCACCTAAATGCAGAGGGAGGCTTCAGAGTTGCACACCTGAGTCCGCAGAGAGAGCTTCTGCCCGCCATTGGCGGGGAGGCCCCGCCAGGTGTCCACGGTGCCTGGAGGGTCCCGGAGAGAGTCCCAAGTGGCACGGCAGCCCACCGGCTGCCACTGCCCACCCCACTGTCTGCCGGACAGGGCACAGGATTGCCGGAGATCCCCTCGGAGAGGACTGGGGCTGGGTGGAGCTCCAGCGGCCAGCTCCACGGCCCTGGGGGGAAGCTCCAGAACTCAGGCCAGGCAGCGGACAAAAGCCTCTGCCTGCCATTAGCGGAGAGGTCCCGCCCAACATTCACAATGCCGGGAAGGCCCCGGAAAGAATCCCAAACAGCGCGGCGGACTGCCAGCTACCACTCCCTGCCCCACTGACTGCTGGGCAGGGCTCGGGACTGCCGGAGATATCCTGGGAGAGGACTGGGGCTGGGTGGTCCTCCAATGACCGGCTCCGTGGACTGGGGAGGAGACCTCAGAGTTCCACCCCGGCAGCAGGCAAAGCCCCTACATGCCATTAGCGGAGAGGCTCTTCCCAGCATCCACAACACTGGGAGGGTCCCAGAGAGAAAAATACCAGGCAGGGCAGCAGCTGGCCAGCTGCCACTGAAATCAAAGTCTCCAGCTGTCCCCGAGACAGGGCAAAGGGCTCCCCAAGATCCTGGGGGAGAGAACTGAGACTGGGTGGAGCTCCAGCAACCAGGCTCCGTAGCCTAGGGGGAAACCCTTCAGTCTCACAACAGCCTCAGCGAAAGCCTCTGCACACCACTAATAGAGAGCACCCATCCGGCAGCCACAAGGCTAGAAGACCTCGGGACAAAAGTAGCATAGCTAGGCGAGCTAACCACATACTGCAGAAGATGCCAATAGCTCTGCTGTGACCCATAATGGACAAGTGAGATTTTGTGGGTGCTGACAGTGACAGAGCTGCAAATATAAGTGATCCTACCCCTGGCTGCTGGAAAAGCCCATAACACCGTGGCAGACCCCAAGGAGGGAGCACGTCTAGGTGGTCTGCAACAGTAGGCACCAGCAGCCTGAAGCCTCCCCCCCCGCCGTGACAGCTCCCACAGCTGAAGAGGGAACCCACAGGACCACTGTGACTACGAGGAGGGGCCCAGGCCCAGTTAGCAACAGCTGATAGGCTTCCTGGATAGTGCAGTATAAACAGCTGCTCCCCCACCACACCAGTAGAAACAAGTGGAAGGAGTAACTAAACTCTATCTCTATGCAGAGGAACAAATCTACAACATCAAGCAATATGAAACAATATATTAAATCTCCAGAACAGAAGGAAAATAACAAATACACAGAAAACATTCCCAAAGAAAGTGAAATATGTAACCTAAATGATGACGACTTCAAAACAGCCATCATTAAAAAACTCAATGAGTTAAAAGAGAATTCAGATAGACAACTCAACGAGTTCAGGAGCTATGTCACAAAAGAGTTTGATACTATAAAGAAGAACCAAACAGAAATACTGGAAATGAAGAACACAATAGAGGAGATTAAGAAAAATCTAGACGCACTGAACAGTAGGGCCGATAATATGGAGGAAAGAATTACCGATTTGGAAGATAGGAATATAGATATGCTGCAGGCAGAGGAGGAGAGAGAAGTAAGACTAAAAAGAAATGAAGAAACTCTCCGAGAATTATCGGATGCATTTAGGAGATGCAACGTAAGGATTATAGGTATACCTGAGGGAGAAGTGAGGGAGGAGGGGGCAGAAAGCCTATTCAAAGGAATAATGGCTGAGAACTTCCCAAACCTAGTGAGAGAGACGGAACTTCATGTGTCAGAAGCCAATAGATCTCGAAACTTTATCAATGCAAGAAGACCAACCCCATGGCATATAGTAGTGAAGCTAGCAAAAGTCAGCAACAAGGAGAAAATACTAAGGGCAGCCAAGCAGAAGAAATTAACCTACAAAGGAACCCCCATCAGGCTGTCAGCAGATTTCTCAGCAGAAACTTTACAGGCTAGAAGAGAGTGGAATGATATATTCAAAAATTTGAAGGACAAAAACCTACAACCGAGAATTCTCTACCCCGCGAAAATATCCTTCAAATGCGATGGAGAAATAAAAACTTTCCCAGATAAACAAAAATTAAGGGAGTTCATTGCCACAAAACCTCCTCTTCAGGAAATGCTCAGGAAAACCCTCATTCCTGAAAAATCAAAAAAAGGGAAGGGCCTACAAAACCAAGAGCAAAGGAGATAAGTAGAAGGACAACAACAGAGAGTAGCAGCTCTCCATCAGAACAGATTAAACTATGGGACGAGAAACAAAGGAAATTGAAGTAAACTGGAAAACAAGACATAAAATGGCAGTGGTAGGCCCCCACATCTCAATAATCACTCTAAATGTAAATGGTCTGAACTCCCCAATCAAAAGACACAGAGTGGCAGGATGGATCAAAGAACAAGATCCAACAATATGCTGCCTCCAGGAAACACACCTCAGCCCCAAAGACAAACACAGACTCAGAGTGAAGGGATGGAGAACAATATTCCAAGCTAATAATGAACAAAAGAAAGCAAGTGTTGCTATACTAATATCAGACAAAGTAGACTTCAAAGCAAAACAGATAAAGAAAGACAAAGAGGGACAGTATATAATGATAAAAGGGACTCTCCACCAAGAAGACATAACACTTATAGATATATATGCACCCAACACAGGAGCACCAAAATATGTAAAGCAACTCTTAACAGAACTAAAAGAAGACCTTAACAAAAATACAATAATAGTAGGGGACCTCAACACACCATTAACACCAATGGACAGAACATCCAGACAGAAAATCAACAAGGAAATTATAGAATTAAATGAAAAATTAGACCAGATGGACTTAATAGATATATATAGAACACTTCATCCAAAAACAGCAGGTTACACATTCTTCTCAAGTGCGCATGGAACATTCTCAAGGATAAACCATATTTTGGGAAACAAAGCATGCATCAATAAATACAAGAGAGTTGAAATAATATCAAGCATCTTTTATGATCATAATGCTATGAAACTAGAAATCAACTACAAGAATAAAGCAGAGAAAGGTGCAAAAATGTGGAGACTAAACAACACGCTTCTGAACAAACAATGGATTATTGAAGAAATTAAAGAAGAAATCAAGGATTATCTGGAGACAAATGAAAATGAGAACACGACATACCAAATCATTTGGGATGCAGCAAAAGCAGTCCTAAGAGGGAAATTCATTGCAATACAGGCTCACCTCACTAGACAAGAAAAAGCTCACATAAGCAACCTCAAACGACACCTAACAGAATTAGAAAAAGAAGAACAAACAAAGCTCAGAGTCAGCAGAAGGAGGGAAATAATAAAAATAAGAGCAGAAATAAATGATATTGAAACAAAAAAGACAGTAGAAAGGATCAATGAAACAAAGAGTTGGTTCTTTGAAAAAATTAACAAAATCGACAAACCCTTAGCCAGACTCACCAAGAAAAGAAGAGAGAAATCTCAAATAAATAAAATTAGGAATGAGAGAGGTGAAATCACAACAGATACCAATGAAATACAAGGGATCATAAGAGAATACTATGAAAAACTATATGCCAACAAATTGAACAACCTAGAAGAAATGGACAAATTCCTAGACTCCTACAACCTCCCCAAACTGAATCAGGAAGAAATGGAGAATCTGAATAGGCCAATCACAAGCAAAGAAATAGAAACAGTAATCAAAAACCTCCCCAAAAACAAGAGTCCAGGACCAGATGGCTTCTCTGGAGAATTCTACCAAACATTCAAAGAAAATTTAATACCTGTCCTTCTCAAACTATTCCAGAAAATTGAGGAAGATGGAGTACTCCCTAACACATTCTATGAAGCCAACATCACTCTGATCCCCAAACCTGACAAGGACAACATAAAGAAGGAGAACTACAGACCGATATCACTGATGAACATAGATGCAAAAATCCTCAACAAAATTCTGGCAAACCGAATACAGCAATACACCAAAAAGATTATACACCATGATCAAGTGGGATTTATACCAGGGACACAGGGATGGTTCAACATCCGCAAGTCAATCAACGTGATACACTACATTAACAATATGAGAAACAAAAACCACATGATCATCTCAATAGATGCAGAGAAAGCATTCGACAAGATCCAACATCCGTTTATGATAAAAAACCCTCAATAAAATGGGTATAGAAGGAAAGTACCTCAACATAATAAAGGCCATATATGACAAACCCACAGCCAACATCATACTCAATGGACAAAAACTGAAAGCCATCCCTCTGAGGACAGGAACAAGACAAGGGTGCCCACTTTCACCACTCCTATTCAACATATACTGGAGGTGTTGGCCAGAGCAATTCGGCAGGAAAAAGAAATAAAAGGAATCCAAATAGGTAATGAAGAAGCAAAACTCTCGCTGTTTGCAGACGACATGATCTTATATACAGAAAACCCCAAAGAATCCACAGAAAAACTATTAGAAACAATCAACAACTACAGCAAAGTAGCAGGGTATAAAATCAACATACATAAATCAGTAGCATTTCTATACATTAACAATGAACTAACAGAAAAAGAACTCAAGAACTCAATCCCATTCACAATCGCAACGAAAAGAATAAAATACCTTGGGATAAATTTAACCAAGGAAGTGAAGGATCTATACAATGAAAACTACAAGACTTTCTTGAAAGAAATTGACGACGACATAAAGAGATGGAAAGACATTCCATGCACATGGATTGGAAGAATAAACATAGTTAAAATGTCCATACTACCTAAAGCAATCTACAGATTCAAAGCTATGCCAATCAGAATCCCAAGGGCATTCTTTTCAGAAATTGAACAAAGAATCCTAAAATTCATATGGGGTAAACAAAAGACCGCGAATTGCTAAAGCAATCCTGAGTAAGAAAAACAAGGCTGGAGGCATCACAATCCCTGATTTCAAAACATACTACAAAGCTACATTGATCAAAACAGCATGGTACTGGTACAAAATCAGGTCCACAGATCAATGGAACAGAATTGAAAGCCCAGAGATAAAACCACACATCTATGGACAGCTAATTTTCGACAAAGGAACGGAGGGCCTACATTGGAGAAAAGAAAATCTCTTCAACAAATGGTGCTGGGAAAACTGGACAGCCACATGCAAAAGATTGAAAATTGACCATTCTTTTTCACCATTCACCAAAATAAACTCAAAATGGATCAAAGACCTTAAGATTAGGCCTTAAACAATAAGTCTTCTAGAAGAAAATATAGGCAATACACTCTTTGACATCAGTTTCAAAAGAATCCTTTGGGACACTATAACTCCTCAGTTGAGGGAAACAATAGACGAAATAAACAAATGGGATTTCATTAGACTAAAGAGCTTCTTCAAGGCAAGGGAAAACAGGATTGAAACAAAAAAACAGCACACTAATTGGGAAAAAATATTTACAAGCCACTTATCTGACAAAGGCTTAATCTCCATAATATACAAAGAACTCACACAGCTTAACAACAAAAAAACAAACAACCTGATCAAAAAATGGGCAGAGGACATGAACAGACATTTCTCCAAAGAAGATATAAGTGTGGCCAATAGACACATGAAAAAATGTTCATCATCGCTAATCATAAGGGAAATGCAAATCAAAACTACACTAAGATATCACCTTACACCCGTTAGATTGGCAAAAACATCCAAAACCAAGAGTGACAAATGTTGGAGAGGTTGTGGAGGAAAAGGAACCCTCATACACTGTTGGTGGGAATGCAAACTGGTACAGCCACTATGGAAAACAGTATGGAGATATCTCAAAAAGTTAAAAATAGAAATACCTTATGACCCAGCCATCCCACTACTGGGTATCTATCCTAAGAACCTGAAATCAGAAATCCCAAGAGTCCTTTGCACCCCTATGTTCATCGCAGCATTATTTACAATAGCCAAGACGTGGAACCAACCTAAATGCCCAGAAACTGATGATTGGATAAAGAAGATATGGTATATATACACAATGGAATACTACTCAGCCATAAAAAAGGACAAAATTGGTCCATTCGCAGCAACATGGATGGACCTCGAGGGTATTATGCTAAGCGAAATAAGCCAGACAGAGAAAGATGAACTATATATGACCCCACTCATATGTGGAAGATAACATATAGACAAGGAGAACTGATCGGTGGTTACCAGGGAAAAGGGGGCGTGGGGGTAGGCCACAAAGGGGGAAGTGGTGTACCCACAACAAGACTAACAATAATGTACAACTGAAATCTCACAAGGCTGTAATCTATCATAATCTTAATTAAAAAAAAAAAAAGAAAGACAAAAAAAAAAAAGAAAATCAAGCTGTGAAAAAAATGTCAGCTGAAGTAAATAGTGCCTTTAGGGATGTAGAAAAAATTGTGAATTATGTAAAAATGAATACATTAAACTCAAGATTATTCCCTTTATTAGGTGATAATATGGAAGCTGATCACGAACAATTGATATTGTACATGATGATAGCTTGTAGCAAGTCTCCAGTGATGGTCCCGGAATGGACCAGGCCTCCTGGTATTTACAGTCAATCATCATTGTTTGTGGATTGCCTATTTACAAATTTGCCTACTCGCTAAAATTTATTTGTAACTGCAAAATCAATACTTGCAGTGCATTTGTGGTCATTCGCAGACATGCTCAGAGTGGCCAAAATTGGAGTTGGCTGGTGTGCACATTCCCACCTAAGGTGGAACAAGGTGACAGTTCCGTCTTCTTGTTTCAGCTCTCATAGTGTAAACAAGTGTCCCTTTTGTGGTCTGCTTAGTGATACATTGTTTGCATTTTGTGCTTTTTGTTGGTGATTTTGCTGTTTAGAAAAGTGCTGAAGAGCTGTCTACTGTTCCTAAGCCCAAGAAGGCTGTGATCACCTTATGGAGAAAACACATACATGTTAGATAAGCTTTGTTCAGGCATGAGTTATAGAGCTGTTGGCCATGAGTTCAGTGTTAATGAATCAACAATATATAGTAAATATATAGTAAATAAGGTGTCTTTAAACAAAAACACACATATAAAAAGGTTATGGATTAATCAGTTGACAAAAGTGTGACCAGAGACTTAAGGAACCTAACCCTGTATTTCTCCTGGGAGCAATGGTTCACTATTCACTAATTCAGAGTTCATGGTGACTTTTTAGAACCTAACTACTGCAAATAATGAGAATCAATTGTGTAGTTCTTTTTCACAGTGAATGTGGCCTGGCCCTGTGTTACCAAGAGAATCCAGTGGAAGTGATCCCACATGACGTTCCGAACCCATAAAAGCCTCACAGCCCCCACCTTGGACTCTGAGAATACTTATCCTGGGGCCCTGAGCCACCATGTAGGAGGTATGACTGTCTTACTGGAGAGACCGTGTGGGGAAGCCGTCAGTCTGTGAGGGGAGGGAGAGGAGCCCAGCTGAGTCCAACCTTCCAGCAGTCCCTACCAAAGCACTGGGCATTTGAATGAAGTAGCTTGGACATTCTAGCCCAGTCCAGCCTCCAGACAAATACTGCTGAGTGACCCTAGTTGACCTATCTCAGCCCTTCCTGGCCCACAAAATGGTAAGATATAACAAAATGCTGTTTAAAGCCACTACGTTTTGTTTGTACAGAGCAATAGGTAACTGGAACATAGGCTGAAGTAAGATGACCTATAGAGGGGAAATGTTCTGTCAAAATGTTTGAGGTATGGAATACACTCTTGGTATTCTGTGAGATAAAAAATCAATTTGGGGAGGCTGGCCCAGTGGTGTAGTGGTTAAGTTTGCACGCTCTGCTTTGGCAGCCTGGAGTTCATGGGTTCAGATCCTGGGCACGGACCTAAACACCACTTGTCAAGCCATGCTGTGGCAGCATCCCACATACAAAATAGAGGAAGATTGGCACAGATGTTAGCTCAGAGCCAATCTTCCTCACACACACAAAATCAATTTGAGGAATTCCACTTCTGAGATGGCAGCATGAAGAGCTTAATAGACTCAATACTCAGAGAAACAAGAATGACTGGTGGAAACCATAGAGAACAAAAAAGAAACTCAACTGTTTAAAGTCTCTGGAAATTGTCCTAAGGACATAAAGCAAACGAAGAAACATCTATTCAAGAAGATTTACTGGGGCTGGCCCCATGGCCGAGTGGTTAAGTTCGCACGTTCTGCTTTGGCAGCCCAGGGTTTCACTGGTTCGGATCCTGGGTGTGGACATGGCAGCACTTGTCAGGCCATGCTGGGGTGGCGTCCCACATAGTGCAACCAGAGGCACTCACAACTAGAATCTACAGCTATATACAGGGGGCTTTGGGGAGAAGAATAAAAAAAAAAAAACAGATTGGCAACAGTTGTTAGCTCAGGTGCCAATCTTCAAAAAAAAATTAAAAGAAAAAAGAAGATCTATTGGAACTCGTTAAGAACAAGAGCCTGTGGCACTTGAACCTCCCAGCTCAGCTTGATGTAAGCACTACTCTGGGAAAATGTGGCCAAGAAGACAGGGCTTCCTCTCCCCTCAGCTCCCAATCCAGGGATATGGTGTCTCCCTGAGAAGAATAGGGCACCAACATATTTCAGCCCCTTCAATTCCCAGTGGAAGTGGCCAAATACCTGGTGAGTAAGTTTGGCCGAGAGATCTGAGGCTCCCTTCCTCCACATAGCCTCCACTCATAGGAATTGAGAATCACATCTGAAAAACCGTTGCCGAATCCAAGGTCTTGAAGATTTATGCCTATGCTTTCTTCCAAGAGCTTTCAGCTCTTACATTTAGGCCTGTGATCCATTCTCTGTTAATTTTTATATTGTATATGAGGTCAAACTTGATTCTTTTGCACATGGATATGCAGCTGTCCCAGCACCGTTTGTTGAGGAGACCGTTCTCTCCCTGTTCGGTAGTCTTGGCACACTTGTCAAAAGTCCATGGACCATTAAGTGTGAGGGTTTGTTTCTGCACACTCAGTTCTGTTACATTGATCTATATATGTCTGTCCTTGTGCCAGTGCCACCCTGCCTTGATTACCGTAGCTTTGTAGTCGGTTTTAAATGTGGAAATGGGACTCCTCTGAATTTGTTCTTTCTCAAGATTGCTTTGCTTATTTGGCGTTCTTGGAATATCAGTATGAATTTTTGGATGGCTTTGTCAATTTCTGCAAAGAATCCAGGTGGGATTTTGATAGGGATTACACTAAATATGCGGATCGATTTGGGGAGTATCGTCATCTTAACAACATGCAGTCCTCTAACCCACAAACACGGAATGTCTTCCGTTTGTTTAGACCTTTAACTTCTGTTGACAATGTTTTGTGATTTTCAAGTATACATTGTGCACTTTTGTTAAATTTATTTCGAAGTATTTCATTCTTTTTGATGCTATTGTAAATGGAATTGTTTTCTTAATTTCATTTTCATATTGTTGATTGCAAGTATATAGAGATAGAATTGGGTTTTGTATACTGATCTTGTGTCCTGCAATCTTGCTGAACTCGTTTACTAGTTCTGATAGCTGTTGAGTGGGCTCCTTAGGACTTCCTACATGCAGAATCATGTCATCTGCAAAGACAGATAATTTTACTTCTTTTCTAGTCTGGATGGCTTTTATTTCCTTTTCTTGTCTAATTGTCCTGGCTAGAACTTCCAGTACAATTTTGAGGTTCCAGCTTTTTAAAGATAGGAATTGGTCAGTCAGACTTGCTTATTTTTCTGTTATGTTCAGTATTTTTAATGATCCTAACATTTTACTTCTTCCTTTCTAATTTGGATGCCTCTCATTTCTTTTTCTTGCCTAACTGTTCTGGCTAGAACTTCCAAACCTACATTTAATAGAAGTGGTGAAAGCTTATCTTGTTCCTGATCTTAGAGGGAAAGCTATAGACTGAAAAGTCTTTCACCATTGAGTATGGTGTTAGCTGTGGGTTTTTCATATATGGCCTTTATCCTGTTGAGTACATTTCCTTCTATCCCTAGCTTATTGAGTGTTTTTTCTTTTTTAAAAAGTATGATAAAATGTACATAAAATTTACCACTTTGGTCATTTCTTTTTTTAAAGATTTTATTTTTCCTTTTTCTCCCAAAGCCTCCTGGTGCATAGTTGTGTATTTTTAGCTGTGGGTCCTTCTAGTTGTGGCATGTGGGATGCTGCTTCAGCATGGCCTGACGAGTGGTGTTGTGTCCATGCCCAGGATTCAAACTGGCAAAACCTTGGGCTGCTGAGGCAGAGCGCGCGAACTTAACCACTCGGCCATGGGGCTGGCCCCTACTGTAGCCATTTTTAAATGTACAGTTCAGTGGCATTACATACACTTACATTGTACAACCATCACTACATTCTACACTGGCAAGACTACAAATTAGCTTCCCTGCCTGGGTGAAGCAGCAGAATAGGCTTCGAGGTGGGCATGGCTCATTGTTTGCGGTACTGAATGCAGAACTGCACACCAAGTTCCCTGGCCAGGCAGCTTGGCTCTGCAGATGGGCAAAGCCACTGGCTGGGATCTCTGTTCAGGCACTGCTGCAAGGAGGAACACAGGCTGCTGAGATCCCAGTGCTGGTTGCTATGAGCCCCGCCCCCATACTCCAGCTCAATATGATCTCCAGTGGTCAAGCCCTGCAATCCCTGTGAGGTGAGACTTAAGTAGGCCTCCTGGGAAACAACGCACAACACTAGAGGAGCTGGATGCCCACCTTGAGCTCTCTTTTTCCCACTGGAGAAACTGTAGGCTCCAGGGGGCCCTCTTAGTGAGGTGCTTTGCCAGCCTGCGGGAGGGGTGATGCAATCACAATGTAGCCGGTTCTTTCACCCTTCTAATGCAGTCCTTCTCAGTTTCTATGTTCCAGGGGGTGTTTCAACCCCACTTTCACGTTCTAGGATTTTCAAAATGGAGTCTGTTCATGGATGGTTGCTAGTTGGTCTTCTTGTAAGGGGACTGAAGTCCAGAATGTTCTATGCTGCCACAGAGAAAGCGAAAGGAAGAGAAAGTATATTTAAAGCAATAATGTCTGAAAATTTCTCCAACCTGGGGAGAGAAATGAACATCCAGATTCACAAAGCCCAAAAGATTCCAAAAGGTTGAACCCAAAGAGGACTACACTGAGACTCATTATAATTAAATTGTCAAAAGTCAAAGATACAGAGAATTTTGAAAGCAGCAAGGGAAAATGACAAGTCACATACAAGGGAACTCCATAAGACTGTTGGCAGATTTCTCAACAGGAACTTTTCAGGTGAGGAGAGAATGGGATAATATATTCAAAATTTTGAAAGAAAATAACTGTCAACTAAGAATACTATACCTGGCAGAATTGTCCTTGAGAAATGAAGGAGAGAGAAAACACTTTCCCAAAGAACAAAAGCTAAGGGAGCTCATCACCACCAGATCCGCCTTACAGGAATGCTAAAGGGAATTCTTCAAGCAAAAATAAAAAGATGCTAACTAGCATCATTAAAAATATATGAAGGTAGGTGTAAAACTCATGGGTAATGGTAAATATATAGTCAAAGTTAGATTTTCTAATATTGTAATGATGGTGTGTAATTCACTTACCACTCTAGTTTAAAAGTTAAAAAACAAACATATTAAAATAACCATAACTACAAGAATTTGTTATTGGATACACAATATAAAAAATATGTAAACTGTAACATCAATACCCTAAAATATGAAAGGGGGAAGTAAAAGTGTAAAGCTTAGGAATGCTATCAAAGTTAAGTTGTTATCAGCTTAAAATAAAGTTTTATAAATATAAGACATTTTATGTAATATCATGGTGACCATAAAGGAAAAAAACTGTAGTAGTTACACAAAAGATTATGACAAAGGAGTCAAAAAGACATCAAAAAGACATCAAATCACAAAAGAAGACAGCAAGATGAGAATCAAGGGACAACAGATCTACAAAACAGACGCTAGTAAGTCCTTACCTATCAATAATTACTGTAAACATAAACGGATTAAATTCTCCAATCAAAAACATAGAGTGGAGAAATGGATAAGGAAAACCTCAACAAGACCCAAAGACGTGTTGCCTACAAGACACCTACTTTAGCTTTAAAGGCACACATAGACTGAGAGTAAAAGGATGGAAAAAGAAAATTTAAGCAAATGGTAACCAAAAGAAAGCAGGGGTAGCCATACATATATCAGACAAAACAGACTTTAAGCTAAAAATGGTTAAAAGAAACAAAAAATGTCATTATATAATGTTAATGGGGTCAATCCATCAAGAAGATATAAAAATTGTAAATTTTTATGCACCAAATAATAGAGTACCTAAAATGTATAAAGCAAATACTAACAGAACTAAACGAAGAAATATGCAGCAATACAGTAATAGTTGGAGACTTTAATATCCTACTCTCAATAATATATAGATCAATAAGGCAGGGAATCAATATGGAAACAGCAGATTTGAACAACAGTATAGACCAAATGGACCTAACAGATATATATAGCCCAATCCATCCAACAACAGAATACACATTCTTCTCAAGCACACGTACAACATTTTCTAGAATACATCAAGGTAGGTCACAAACCAGGTCTTAGCTAATTTAAGAAGATTGAAATCATGACAAATATCTTCATTGACCACAATGGTATGAAACAAGAAACAGGAAGAAAAACAGGAAGAAAACTGGAAAACTCATAAGTGCATGGAAATTAAACATACTCCTAAACAACCAACGGATCAAAGAAGAAGTTAAAAGGGAAATTAAAAAGTATCTTGAGACAGAGGACAATGGAAACACAAGATACCAAAACTAATGGGATGCAGCAAAACCAGTTCTAAGAGGGCAGTTTATAGCTATAAACACATACATCAAGAAAATAGAAAGATTCTTCAAATAAACAACCTAACTTTACACCTAAAGAAACCAGAAAAAGAAGAACAAACTAAGCCCAAAGTTAGCAGAAGGAAGGAAGTAATAAAGATTAAAGCAGACATAAATGAAATACAGAAAAGAAAAACAATAGGAAAGATCAACAAACCTAAGAATTGGTTCTTCGAAAACATAAACAAAACTGACAAACTTTTAGCTAGACTAACCACGAAAAAAAGAGAGAGGATACAAATCAATGAAATCATAAATGAAACAGGAGACAGAACAACTGAAAGCACAGAAATACAAAGGGTCACAAAAGACTATTACGAACAACTATATGCCAAAAAACTGGACAACCTAGAAGAAATGGATAAATTCCTATAAACATAAAACCTACCAATACTGAATCAGGAAGAAATAGAAAATCTGAACAGATCAATAATGAGTAAGGAGATTGAATCAGTAATCAAAAACATCCCAACATAAAAAGCCCAGGACCAGATGGTTGCACTGGTGAATTATACCAAACATTTAAAGAAAAATTAATGCCAATCCTTCTCAAATTCTGGATACTCCTAAACTTATTTCACAAGGCCAGCATTACCCTGATACCAAAGCCAGATAAGGGCACCACAAGAAAAGAAAACCACAGGCCAATAGCCCTGATGAATATAGATGCAAGAATCCTTAACCAAATACTAGCAAACAATTTTTAGCAGCGTAATAAAGGATCACACATCATGATCAAGTGGGATTCATCCCTGGGATGAAAAGATGGTTCAACATCTGCAAATCAATCAATGTGATACATCACATTTATAGAATGAGAGATAAAAATCATATGATCATCTCAATATATGCATAAAAAGCATTTGACAAAATTCAACATCCATTCATGACTAAAATCTCAATGAATTAGGTATAGAAAGAATGTAACTCACCATAATAAAGGTCATATATGACAAGCCTACAGCTAACATCATATTCAGTGGTGAAAGGTTAAAAGCTTTAAGGTTAAAAGTTAAAAACCAAACTCAGAGAAACAGAAAACAGACTGGCAGTTGCCATTGGTGGGGAGTGGGGGAAGAAGGAAACAGGCGAAGGGGGTCAAAAGGTACAAACTTTCAGCTATAAGAGAAATAAGTTCTGGCGATGTGATGTATGGCACAGTGACTATAGTTAACAACACTGTATTGTGTATTTGAAAGTTACTAAGAGGTCTTAAAAGTTCTCATCACAAGAAAAAATTTTGTAAATATGTGGGGTGATGGATATTAAACTTATTGTGATAATCATTTTGCAATATATACATATATCAAATCATTATGTTGTACACCTTAAACTTATACAATGTTATATGTCAATTAGATTTCAATAAAACTGGAAACAAAATAAATCCATAAAAAAATTCCCCCATCCCTCTCCCCCTGGTCTGTAGTAACCACTGCTTTGCTTTCTGTGTCTATGAATTTGAGTACTCTAGGTACCTCATATAAATGGAATTATACAATATTTGTCTTTTTGTGTCAGGTTTATTTCATTAAACATACTGTTTTCTTTTTCTTTTTCTTTTTTTTTTGAGGAAGATTAGCCCTGAGTTAACTACTGCCAATCCTCCTTTTTTTGCTGAGGAAGACTGGCCCTGAGTTAACATCTATGCCCATCTTCCTCTACTTTATACGTAGGACGCCTACCACAGCATGGCTTTTCCAAGCGGTGCCATGTCCTCACCCGGGATCGGAACCGGCGAAACCCGGGCCACTGAGAACCGGAATGTGCGCACTTAACCGCTGCACCACCAGGCCAGCCCAAAATATAATGTTTTCAGGGTCTATCCATGTTTTACCATATATCAAAATTTCAAGTATACAATACGGTATTATTAACTATAGTCTATAAGTATAATATATAATTATTAATATAAAGCAATATAAGTATGATTATTAACTATGTATAGCTATACGTACATTAGATCCACAGAACTTATTCATCTTATAACTGAAGGCTTGTACCCTTTGACCAGCATCTCTACATTTCCCCCATCCCTCAGACCCTGGTAACCACCGTTCTACTCAGTTTTTGTGACTTAGACCTTTCTTTGGTTTTATTTTGTTTTTTAGATTTCACATATTAGTGATATCATACAATATTTATCTTTCTCTTTCTGACTTATTTCACTTAGCATTATGTCTTTTAGGTTCATCCCTGTTGTTGCAAATGGCAGGATTTCCTTCTTTCTCATGGCTGAATAACATTCTATTGTATATATAGTCCACATCTTCTGTATCCATTCGTCTGTCAACAGACAGACGCTTAGGTTGTCTCAGAATCTTGGCTACTGTGAATAATGCTGCAGTGAACATGGAAGTGCAGGTATCTCTGAGACACTGATTTCATTTCCTTCATGTATATGCTATGAAGTGGAATTGCTGGATGATATGGAAGTTACTATTTTAATTTTTTCAGGAACCTCCAAACTGTTTTCCATAATTGCTGTACATTGTGTACATTGTTACGTTCGCACCAACAGGGTACAAGGATTCCCTTTTCTCCACATCCTCACCAACACTTGTTATCGCTTGTCTTTTTGATGATAGCCATCCTAACAGGTGTGAGGTGATATCTCATTGTAGTTTTGATTTGCATTTCCCTGATGATTAGTGATGCTGAACACCTTTTTATGCATGTGTTGAACATTTGTATGTTTTCTTTGGAAAAATGTCTATTCAGGTCCTTTGCCCATTTTTAAATTGGGTTATTTGTTTTTTGTTTTTATTTTTGCTCTTGAGTTGTATTAGTTCCTTATATCTTTTGACTATTAAGCCCTTATCAGATACAGATCTTCTTTAACTTACAATGGGGTTATGTCTCGATAAACCCATTATAAGTTGAAAATATCATACGTTGAAAATGCATTTAATACATCTAACCTACTGAACATCATAGCTTAGCATAGCCTACCTTAAATGTGCTCAGAACACTTACATTAGCCTACAATTGGGCAAAATCGTCTAACACAAAGTCGATTTTATAATAAAGTGTTGAGCGATGTAATTTATTTAATACTGTGCTAAAAGTGAAAAGCAGAATGCTTATATGGGTGCAGAAGGGTGGTAAGTGTATCAGTTGTTTACCAGCATGATCGTGGGCTGACTGGGAGCTGCGGCTCACTGCCGCTGGCCAGCATCAGGAGAGAGGATCACACCACACCTCGCCAGCTCAGGAAAAGAACAAAACTCAAAATTTGAAGTATGGTTTTTTCTAAATACGTATCACTTTTGCACCATTGTAAAGTTGAACAATAAGTCAGACCATTGTAAGTTGGGGACTTTCTGTATATGGTTTGCAAATATTTTCTCCCATTCCTTACGTAGCCCTTCATTTTGTTGATGGTTTGCTTTGTTGTGTAGTAGGTTTTTTTTTTTTTTAAGATTTTATTTTTCCTTTTTCTCCCAAAGCCCCTGGTACATAGTTGTGTATTTTTAGTTGTGAGTCCTTCTAGTTGTGCTATGTGGGATGCCGCCTCATCATGGCCTGATGAGTGGTGCCATGTCCATGCCCAGGACTCAAACTGGTGAAACCCTGGGCCGCCAAAGCAGAGTGTGCGAACTTAACCACTTTACCACGGGGCTGACCCTGTGTAGTAGCGTTTTAATTTGATATAACCCGCTTGTTCATTTTTGATTTTGTTACTTGTGCTTTTGGTGTCATACCCCCAAAAAATCATTGCCAAGACCAATGTCAAGAGACTTTCTCTCTGTTTTCTTCCAGGAGTTTTACAGTTTTAGGTCTTACATTTAAGTGTTTAATCCATTTCAAGTTAATTTTTGTGGGTGGTGCAATTTAGGGGTCCAGTTTCATTTTTTTGTGTGTGTATCCAGTTTCCCAGCACCATTTACTGAAGAAACAATCCTTCCCCATTGTTTGTTCTTGGTGCCTGTGTCAAAGATTAGTTGTCTGTATATATATGGATTTATTTCTGGGCTCTCTATCCTGTTCTGTTGATTTATGTGTCTATTTTAGTGCTAATACCATACTGTTTTGATTACTATAGCTTTGTAATATAATTTGAAATTAGGATGTGTGATACTACCAGATTTGGTCTTCTCTCTCAGGTTTGCTTTGGCCATTCAGTATCTCTTATGATGCCACACAAATTTTAGGGTTATTTTTTCTGTTTCTGTAAAAAATGCCATAGGAATTTTGGTAGGGATTGCATGGAATTTGTAGATCTCTTTGAATGGGACAGACATTTTAACAATATTAATTCTCCCAATCCCCGGACAAGAAGTATCTTTCCATTTATTTGTGTCGTCTTCAACTTATCAATGCCTATAGTTTCAGTGTAGAGATATTTCACCTCCTTGATTGAATTTATTCCTAAGTATTTTATTGCTTTTGATGCTATTGTCAATGGGATTGTTTTCTTAACTCCTTTTTCTCTTGGCTCATTGTTTGTGTATAAAAATACAGCTGATTTTTGTATATTGACTTTTTCGTCCTGCAACTTTATTGAATTTATTTATTAGTTCTTTTTTGGGGGAGTCTTTAGAGTTCCCTCTATATAAGATCATGTCACCTGCAAGCAGAGACTATTTTATTTCTTCCTTTCCTATTTAGATTGCTCTTATTTCTCTTTTTTGCCTAATTGCTCTGGTTAGGACTTTCAATACTATGTTGAATAGAAGTGCTAAGAGTGGGCATCCTTGTCTTATCTTGATCTTAGAGGAAAGCTTTTAGCTTTTCACTGTTGAGTATGATGTCAGCTGTGGGCTTGTCATGTATGGCCTTTATTATGGTGAGTTACATTTTTTCTATACCTAATTTGTAGAAAGTTTTTTATCATGAAAGGATGTTGAATTTTGTCAAATGCTTTTTCTGCATGTATTGAGATGATCATATAAGATTTTTATCCTTTAATTGTTTAGTGGCATATCACAATTATTGATTTGCATATGTTGAATGAGCCCTGCATCCCAGGGTTAAACTCCATTTGATCATGGTGTGTAATCCTTTTAACGTGCTGTTGAATTCAGTTTGCTACTATTTGGTTGAGGATTTTTGTGTCTGTGTTCATCAGGGATATTGACCTGTAATGGCCTCTTATTTCCTTAGTCTAAACCGATTCAGTCCCTTTCCTCCTCCCTCCTAAGTTATTTTTCTCATAGCTTATTCCAATTTGTGTTTTGAGTTTGTGGTTAAAGTGACAAGATTGTCTTTGTTTTTGGTGTTTTCCTTCCCTTTAGCCTAATGCTATAGTTGAATATTTGCTATCGTAGTCTGATTCTGCCTATTTATCTCCTTACTCTGTGTTTTGTGATCTCTTTCTCCCTTTTCTTCTTTTTTCACATATGAGGGCCTTCTTGAGAAATTCTTGTACGGAGTGTCTTGTGGCTATGATGTCTCTTAGCTTTTGTTTGTCTGGGAAAGATTTAATTTTCCTCTCATATCTGAAGGATATTTTGCTGGATAGAGTATTCTTGGCTGAAGATTCTTGTCTTTTAAAGATTTGAATATGTCATTCCATTCTCTCCTATCTTGTAAGTTTTCTGCAGAGAAATCTGCTGAAAGTCTGATAGGAGTTCCTTTGTAGGTTATTTTCTTCTGCCTTGCTGCCCTGAGTATTCTTTCTTTGTCATTCATTTTTGCCAGTTTTACTACTATATGCCTTGCAGTTGGTCTTTTTACGTCGAGAAGTCTAGGAGATCTGGAAGATTCTTCCACACATATTTCCCTCCCTTTCCCTAGATATGGGAAGTTCTCTGCCAGTATTTCTTTGAACATGTTTTCTGCTCCATTCTCCTTCTCTTCTCCTTCTTGAATTCCTATAATTCTTATGTTACATTTCCTAATTGAGTCAGATATTTCTTGGAGACTTTCTTCATTTCTTTTTAGTCTTAGTTCTCTCTCTTCCTCTGCTGGAGCCTTTCAACATGTCTATCTTCAATTATGCTGATTCACTCCTCTATGATGTCCACATGAGCATTCAGGGAATCCATATTTTGTTTTATCTCTTCCATTGTGTCTTTCATCTCTAATATTTATGATTGATTCTTCTTTATAGTTTCAGTCTCTTTTATGAAGTAGCTCCAGAACTCGTTGACTTCGTTCTCTACATTCTCTTTTGCCTCGATGAGTTTTTTGATGACAGCTATTTTGAATCCATTGTCGTTTAGCTTACATATTTCTGTGTCCTCAGGACTGAGTTCTGGGTGCTTGTCATTTTCTCTCTGACTTGGAGATTTGATGTAGTGTCTGATGTTAGTGGAGGTGGGTCAGGTCTTTCTCATTCTGATATTATTCAGTTGCAGTTACTGCCTATTGCCACTGGGCAGGGTTTGAGAGCTGCATATTCTGAGCTCTCTGCCTTCAGCCAAGATCCCAGGCAGTGGAGGCGGTGCGGGCTGAGTGGGGGGAGGGGTGTTGTCTCCTGTGTGCACTCTGGGCTTTCTTGATCAGCTCTCACTATCTGGTCTCCTGGGGTGTCGCCTTGATGAGGTCACTCACACCACAGGAAAGCTTTCACTCTGTTAGAGGGCTTCCCTCTAGGCTGCAAGAACTCTAGGGGATCCTTGGTGATCCAGCAAACAAGTCACCCCTTCCCCGCTCCTTGCCTCTTGAAGCCTCCCATGGCAGTTACCGCAGTCTTTAGCGGAGGGAGCGAAGCTCTGTCTCACCCTGTTCCAGCTCCTCCAAGGTGGGCTCCAGCCTCTCCACCCTCTGTCATGTTGCTCCGTGTCTCTCTGAGGTTTTTGTGTTGTTAGGATGTCTTCTGTTGGAGTATGGATATCCCCTTTTGTTGTATGTTGGAGGGGAGTGAGTCCCGGGCAAGTTCACTCTGCCATGATGCTGACATCACTCCCCCATTTTATGTTTTTGATGTCACAATTTACATTTTTTTATTTTGTGTATCCATTAATAAGTTATTGTATTATAGTTATGTTAATACTTTTGTCCTTTAACCTTTATTCTAGAGTTAAGTGATTTACACACCACTATATTATAATATTAGAGTATTCTGAATTTCACTATATTCTTTACTAGTTTTTTTTGTTCATATGTTTTCATGTTAATAATTAGCATTCTTCATTTCAGCTTGAAGAACTCCTTTCAGCATTTCTTTAAGGCAGATCTCCTGGTGATTAACTCCCTCAGCCTTTATTAGTATGAGAAATTCTTCATCTCTCTGTCATTCCTGAATGACAGCTTTGCCAGGCAAAGCATACTTGGTGGACAGTTTCTTCCTTTCAGCACTTTGGATATATCATCCCACTCTCTCCTGGCCTACAATGCTTGTGCTGAGAAAGACACTGATAGCCCTATAGAAGTTCCCTTGTATGTGAGTAGTTTTCTTTTCTTGTTGCTTTTAATATTCTATCTTTGATTTTAGACAGTTTTTTTATAATATGTTTGCAGAAGATCTCTTTGGGTTGAATTTATTCAGCCCAAAATTTATTGGGGTTTTGAATTATTGAATTTATTGGGGACCCGTGAGCTTCATGAACTTGAATGTTCATATCTCTCTCCATATTTGGGAAGTTCTGAGTCATTATTTTTTAAGTCAGCTTTCTGTCTCTTTCTCCTCTTTTCCTTCTGGGACTCCCATAATGCTGAAATTGTTTTGTTTGATAGTACCCCATAATTCATGTAGGCTTTCTTCACTCTTTTTCTTTCTTTTTTCTTTGTTCTTCTCTGAATAGAAAATTTCAAATGACTTGTCTTCAAATTCGCAGTTTCTTTCTTTTGCTTTATCGAGTCAGTTGCTGGTGTTCTCTATTGCAATTTTCATTTCATTCATTGTTTTCTTCAGCTCCACAGTTTCTGTTTAGTTCTTTTTTATGATTTCTATCTCTCTCCTAATACTTTTATTTTGTTCATGTGTTGTTTTTCTGATTTCATTGAATTGTCTTTCTGTGTTTTCTTGTAGCTCACTGATCTCCCTTAAAGGAGCTATTTTGAATTCTTTATCTGTCAAATCATAGACCTCCATTTCTTTAGGTTGGTTACTGGAAAATTGTTGTGTTCCTTTGGTGGTTTCATATTTCCTTGATTTTTCGTGTTCCTTGAAGTGTTGCATTGCTGTGTTTGCATTTGAAGAAGCAGACACCTCCTCCAGTTTTTACTGACTGGCTTTGGGAGAGAAATAATTTCTGCTAGCCTGGCTAGGGATTCTGAGACTTTCTCAGAACTTTTATATGGATAGGCCTGCTCCACACTTCTGGTTCCCTTTTGGTGGTGGTGGTGGTATGATTCTTAGGACTGTATGACTTCTTTCAATCCTACAAAGCCATACCTAGAGCTGATAGCTTCCATTTTACTCTTCCTAAAATGGTGGTGAATGTTCAAGTTTCTTTGCTTTTTCCCAATCTTGCAGAGTTGGGCCAGCTTTCTATGTGTTTTTTTAAGCTCTCTGCCAATGCTTGTACTTGCCACTCTCAGGGGCACATACAGAGAGCAGACCACAAAGTAGTGGGGGGCTATGTGGGTGAGGTGGGGGGAATGTTGGGAGTTGGGGCCCACAACTGTGGGCCAGTTGTGGGGATCTGCAGGCAAGGCCTCTCCAGTAGTTTGTGGGTGGTCCTCTGAATGGAGTCTGTAAAGCAGTTAGTAGGAAGTGTGTCCCTTTGATGCATTCCAAACTCTGCCTTCTGTGCTCCCAGCCTCTCTCCAACCTCAGGTGTGCAGCTTACCTCAGTATTCTGGATGGGATGAGAAAAAAGTGGGTTTCTTTGGCAGTGTTCCCCACACCTGAGGAAGCTGGGCACTCTCTCACATGCTCTCACTTTCTGCTGTTGGAGAAATTGGGGGCCAAGAGGATCTCTCTTGGCACTGAGTTGTGCCGCCCTGTGGCAAGGGAGACACAGATAAACTGAAACTGTTCCTCTTACTCTCTTCAATGCATCCAATCTTGGCTTTTGTTTTTTTGCTCCAGGGATGAGCTAGAACTTCTCCACTGGACTCCCAGACTCCCAAAAAGGTACTCTTACCTGTGAGTGTTGTCAAAATCAATGTTCTTTGAGGGGAAGAAAGCTTTCTGCTTATTGGCAGAAAACAGGTATTCTCCCATCTTGCTGATATCACTCCTGTGGTTTATTTCATTGAATGGTTTTTGTATGTTGAACCATTGCTGGATTCCAGAAATAAATCTCAGTTGGTCATGACGTATAACCTTTTAATATGTTGCTTAATTTGGTTTGCTAATATTTTGTGGAGTATTCTGGATCTTAATATTTTAATGGAAGGAAGGAATGCAACATAGAGCAGTTAAGACTGAAGAACAAAAATTTAAGTTAGAAAGTTGGAAGAACAGTGATTTTACATATTGTTATTTATGTTTCATATTTTAACAACAATCATCAATAAAAGAGATAATGAACTTTACATTGCACATCTGTGAAAAATTATAATTAAATATTTTACAAATATGATAGAACAGTTTGAATTCTACTTTCCCTCAAAAGAAGATCCAAGCATAGAAAAATAATGTATCTGGAATCCATTTGTTTCACTGACAGGTATTTTTCCCCCCTGCTTTTTTCTCCCCAAATCCCCCCAGTACCTAGTTGTATATTCTTAGTTGTGGGTCCTTCTAGTTGTGCCATGACACTGAAAGGTATTTTACATTTTTTTTTTTTGAGCAAGATTAGCCCTGAGCTAACATCTGCCAATCCTCCTCTTTTTGCTGAGGAAGACTGGCCCTGAGCTCACATCAGTGCCCATCTTCCTCTACTTTCTATGTGGGACGCCTACCACAGCATGGCTTGCCAAGCAGTGCCATGTCCACACCTGGGATCTGAACCGGCGAACCCTGGGCCACCGAAGCAGAATGTGTGCACTTAACTGCTGCGCCACAGGGCCAGCCCCTTAACTTTTAACTACTACTCTATGGGATAAATTATTGTATCTAGCCACTTATGACAATTGGATATGAATTTTGAAAATACATCATCAGTTCGTTTTGGATGAAGGTTGAGAATGAACCATAAATTTACTGAAATGGCTTTAAAATCGATTCTTCCATTCCCATTACATACCTTCAAGAGATAGTTTCCTACCATGAGAACTTAGAAATAGTTTAGACATAATTTTTTCACTCCAAGTAGTGCTTTTATCAATTCAACCTAATTTAGATAGATGATTAAACAATTTCATTTGTCATACTGAAAGCTTTAAATATGTATACACATTGTATTTATTTGAAGTGTGCTTACAGGCATTTAATATGCAGAACAGAAATTTCACTCAGAACTTTGCTTTAGTTACAATTGTAGGACAAAAAGTTACCAGTGTAATAGCTATTCTCTACATTAAAAACTGGCAAATTTTCTCTGAGCAAAGTGTACAGTTTCTTAAATTATTTTCTCTCTATGTTCCAATTACTTATTGAAATGTAATTTTATATCTGTCAAATTTCATATTTAAAAAGTGAACTTGCATTTTCTATATTTTTTAACTCATTTTACGAGTAATTTATTTTTATCTTAATTTAGTAACTATCTATCAGTGACTGATAGATTACAGACAAAAAGGCAAAATGGTCCTTCATCGTGGACAGTAAAGTCGCACTCGTCTAAATAGCTGGGCTGCGCTCCCTGAGGGCAGACGATGCATTTTATTCAAATTTACATGACAGCAGGCCTTAGGCAATTCTTTATCAAAGAAATGAAGGGTCAATGTCCGACACTGGGTCTAGGGTGTTAATAAAACGTGTATTACAATTCCTCAGTGGTTAGACTTGCAAACAGTTACTGAGGTGTATTAAACGCCAGGGTTCACCTGCCACCTCCTCCTGCGCGGCTGTTTTCCGTCCTCCTGGGGAGGGGGCGTGGCCAGCACCACGGCCCGCCCTATCTGTGCACTCGTTGGTCCAGCCCGACGCCCGTTACTGCCGAGGCCCGCCCAAACCACGCCCCCGCGGAGCGCGCCGGGCCGAGAGAAGGCGTAGCCATTGTCTGGCCGGACAAGCCAGACCGTGTGCTCTCGTGAGAACCGGGACGCGCTCGGAGACTCGCACGGCCCGCGGTCGCGCGCAGCCCCGCCCCCCCGGCACGCAGGCCCCGCGCGAGCTCGCGCACGCGCGCACCCGCCAGGGCCTCGGTCTGGCCCGCGAGGACTGGCGGGCCGAGAGCGGGCCGCTGAGGTGCGGGGGAGGAGCCCGAGCCGCCGCCGGCGCCGAGGAGCATGTCTGCAAGTCGGGCCAAGAAAGTGAAGATGGCCACCAAATCGTGCCCCGAGTGCGACCAACAGGTGGGCGTCGGGGCCGGGCGCGCGGGCCGGGGGCGGCCGTTGGCCGTGGAGAGCCCTCGCCGGGGCGCCGGGCCGGCCGGGCGGGCGGGGTCTCGGTGGCCGCGGGCGGGCCGGGCGGGCGGGGGCTCTGTCGTGCGGCCGCCGGGCGGGCCGGGCCGGGCTGGGTGTGCGGGCCGTGGCGGGGCCGCCTGGCCGGCTCCGGGCGCGGCGGGCCGTGCGGCCGCTTTGTTCCCGCGGGCGGCGGGCGGGGCCGGCCTCTTAGATCTCGGTAAGGTGGTGATCTTTTTTTTTTTTTTTGAGGAAGATTACCGCTAACTGCTGCCAATCCTCCTCCTTTTGCTGAGGAAGGCTGGTCCTGAGCTAACATCCGTGCCCATCTTCCTCTCCTTTCTATGTGGGACGCCTGCCACAGCATGGCGTGCCGCGCGGTGCCAATGTCCGCACCCGGATCCGAACCGCGAACCCGGGGCGCCGGAGTGCAACGTGCGCACTTGTGGGCTGCGCCCGCCGGCCCTGAGGTGATCTGAGTCTGTTCTCACAGCGCTCCTAACCGCACCAGGCATCGGCCTGGTCTGGGTCTTTAGTGCTACACCGCTGACTGCTAAGTCCCGTTAAAGGCCGGTGTCCTAGGCGCTGCCCTCCCGAGCCGGCGCACGTCCTTCTAGCTTCTTCCGGGTGCACCTGCCGCTGCGCCCCTGCGCTCTGCTGAGTCCGTGGGCTCCGGGGCCCGTGCAGCCGGAGGGGCGGGGCCGTCGGGCGGGGGGCGGGGCTGGCGCTCGGCCGCCTCCCCGGAGCCCGGGCCCCTCGGGCGGGCGGGGCCCTCGCTGCGCGGGGAGCGCCCCTAACCCCGCGGACGTGTGTCGCCCAACGGAGCGCTGTTTCACTGTTTCCTTTATGTATAAAATTTGATATTCTTAACTAGAAAAAGTTTATTTGAAACTGCCTCAGTTAAAACCGTCTGTAAGACATCTTTTCTGCCAAAATGCAGCCCTTAAGGTGTCTTTCTTTCCAGAATGTACCTCTCTCCTCTCTTTCCGTCCCTCAGTGAGAGAGGGTCTCTGTCTCCTCTAGTTCCTCAGCGGAAAGCGGTGGTTTTCAGTGCGCAGCTTTGTGTGTATTTAGCTAACTAACGTTATCCCTACGAATTTAACTTTTTGGTTGCTATTGTAAGTGGAATTGTTCTAAAAACTTCATTTTATCCGTGTTCATTAATTGTATATAGAAATACGATTTTTTTTGTTGTAGTAAAAACCCTAACATTCACCACTTAAAGCGTGTTAAGTGTGTACTTCGGTGCCGCCGTCCCCACCGTCCAGTTCCAGGACGTCGTCCCCGCTGCAGAGCGAGGCCCTGCTGCGCCCCCCCCAGCCCTAGCCGGCGCTGCTGTGCTCGCTCTCTCTGCATCTGCCTGTTGTGGATGTTTCGTGTAAATGGGGTCACGCAGTACGTGTCCTTTGACGTCTGACTTCGCTGGTGTAGCAGTCAGCGCGTCCACGTTGTGGCACGTGTCACACTTCAGGGCCGTCTGTGGCCAAATAGCGTCGCTGCGTGGGCGTACCACAGTTTGTTGTCCGGTCTTCAGCTGACGGCCGTTTTGGTTGTTTCCGCCTTTTGGCTCATGTCAGTAGTGCTGCTGTGAACGTTCATGTACAGATTTTTGTTTTAACATCTACTTTCGTGTGTTATATTTGCAGGAGTGGAATTGCTTGGATGTATGGTAATTCTGTGTTTAACTTATTGAGAAATTGCCAAATTGTTTTCCATGGCAGTTGCTCCATTTAACATTCCCACCAACAATATATGAAGGTTCTAATTTTTCCACATCCTCACCAACACTTGGTATTTTTTGTTTAAAAAAAATCATTGTAGTCATCCTAGTATTGTGGGAACTGGGATGTCATTGTCATTTTGATTTGCATTTCCCTAATAACTAAGGACATTGAACATCTTTTCATGTGCTTCTTGGTCCTTTAGATATCTTCCTTGGAGAAATGTCTCTTCAAGTTCGTTTTTCTTTTCTTTTCTTTCTTTCTTTCTTTTTTTTTTTGATGAGGAAGATTGGTCCTGAGCTGACATCTGCTGCCAATCGTCCTTCTCTTTTTTTTTTTTGCTTGATGAAGATCGGCCCTGAGCTCACATCTGTGTCCATCTTTCCTCTATTTTGTGTGTTTCCACCACAGTGTGCACCAAACTTGACAACTACACCACTGGGCCAGCCCCATCAGTTTTTTGATTGGGTGATTTTTCTTTTGTTGTTCAGTTCTAAGAATTTTTGTATATTCTGGATACCAGACCCTTATCAGATATATGATTTACAAATACTTGCAAAGATCCATTCTGTGGGTTTTTTCACTCTCTTGATAGTGTCCTTTGATGCACAAAAGTTTTTTTTTTTAAGATTTTATTTTTTTCCTTTTTCTCCCCAAAGCCCCCCCGGTACATAGTTGTATATTCTTCGTTGTGGGTCCTTCTAGCTGTGTCATGTGGGACGCTGCCTCAGCCTGGTTTGATGAGCAGTGCCATGTCCGCACCCAGGATTCGAACCAACGGAGCGCGTGAACTTAACCACTCGGCCACGGGGCCAGCCCCGCACAAAAGTTTTTTATTTGGGTGTAGTCCAATATGTCTATTTTTTCTTTTGTTGTGTGTGCTTTTGGTGTCATAAGTAAGAAACCATTGCCAAACCCTTGGTTGTGAAGATTCACCCCTTTTTCCATCTAAGCGTTTTATAGTTTTAGTTCTTATGTTTATGCCCTTGATCGATTCTGAGTTAATTTTTGTAGATGGCGTGAGGTACGGGTTCACCTTTATCCTGTTGTATGTGGATATTCCAGTTGTTCCAGCTCCATTTGTTGAAGAGACTCTTCTTTTCTCCTTGAATGGTCTTGGCGTCACTGTTGAAAATCAATCGACCATAGATACGTGGGCTTATTTCTGGACTCTCAGTTTTGTTCCATTGATATGTCTGTTCTTATTACAGTGTTTTTTGTTTTTTGCTGATCCACAGTATTTTTTTGAAGACTTTTTTTAATTGAGGTGTACTTATAACATTGTATTAGTTTCAAGTGTACAACATAATGATTTGATATTTGTATATATTGCATAATGATCACCACAGTAAGACTTTGTTTATTTTTTTTACAGCAGTTTTAGGTTCACAGCAAAATTGAGAGGAAAGTACAGAGATTTCCCCTATATCCTCTGCCCCTACACATGCATAGTTTCCCCCATTATTAGCATCCCCCACCAGAGTGGTCCATTGTTAAAACTGGTAAGCCTAGGGGCTGGCCCCGTGGCTGAGTGGTTAAGTTCGCGCACTCCACTGCAGGCGACCCAGTGTTTCGTTGGTTTGAATCCTGGGCGCGGACATGGCACTGCTCATCAAACCACGCTGAGGCAGCGTCCCACATGCCACAACTAGAAGGATTCACAACGAAGAATATACAACTATGTACTGGGGGGCTTTGGGGAGAAAAAAGAAAAAAATAAAATCTTTAAAAAAAAACCAAGAAAAACTGGTAAGCCTACATTGTCACGTCATTATCACCCAAAGTCTGTAGTTTACATTGTGGTTCACTCTTGGTGGTGTACATTCAGTGGGTTTGGAGAAATACATAATGACATATATTCACCATTACAGTATCATATAATAGAATATTTTCACTGCCCTAAAAATCCTCTGTGCTTTGCCTCCTCATCTCTCCCTCCTGCCAAACCCTGGCAACCACTGATCTTTTTACTGTCTCCATGGTTTTACCTTTTCCAGAATGTCATATAATTGGGATCATGTGATATTTAGCTTTTTCAGATGGCTTCTTTCGCTTAGTAGTATGTAGTGAAGGTTTTGCCATGTCTTTTCATGGCCTGTTAGCTCATTTCTTTTTAGCACTGAGTAATACTCTATTGTCTGGGAGTACCACAGTTTATTTATCTATTCACCTGCTGAGGGACATCTTGGTTGCTTCCTGGTTTTGACAGTTATGAATTAAGCTGCTGTAAACATCGTGTTCAGACTTTTGTGTGGATATAAGTTTTCATCTCTTTTGGGTAGTTACCAAGGAGCATGATTGCTGGCTTCTATGATAAGAGTATGTTTAATTGTACAAGAAACTGCCAAACTGTCTTCCAAAGTGGCTGTAACATTTTGCATTCCCACCAGCAATGAATGAGCGTTCCTGTTGCTCCACATCCTTATCAGCATTTTGTGGTGTCAGTATTCTAGATGTTGACCATTCTAATAGATATGTTGTTAGACTTAGCGTTTCCCTGATGCGTAAGACATGGAGCATCTTTTTATATGCTTATGTGCCATCTGTACATCTGTTTCGTGAGGTGTCTTTTAAGGTCTTTGGCCCATTTTTTAATTGGGTTATTTCCTTGTTGCATTTCAAGTGTTGTTTGTATATTTTGGATAATATTCCTTTATCAGATAGGTCTTTTGCTTATATTTTGTCTCAATTTGTGGCTTGTCTTTTCATTTTCTTGACAGTGTCTTTCACAGAGCAGGAAATTTTAATTTTAATGAAGTCCAGCGTATCAATTCTTTCTTTCATAATTGTGCCTTTGGTATCGTATATGAAAAGTCATTACCAGACCCAAAGTCATCTAAATTTTCTCTTGTGTTATCTTCTAGGAGTTTTGTAGTTTTGTGTTTACATTTAGGTCTTTGATCCATTTTGAATTAATTTTTGTGAAGCATGTAAGATCTGTGCCTAGATTGTTTTTATTTTTGCATGTAGATGTCCAGTTGTTCTAGCACCATTTGTTGAAAAGTCTACCTTTGCTCCGTTGTGTTGCCTTTGCTCCTTTGTCAAAGATCAGTTGACTGATTTATGTGTGTCTATATCTGGGCTCTCTGTTTTGTTCCATTGGTCTATTCTTTCACCACTACCATACTGTCTTGATTACTGTAGCTGTATGGTAAATCTTGAAATTTGGCAGTGCCTGTCCTCCAAACTTGTTCTTCTCCTTAAATATTGGATTGGCTATTCTGCGTCTTTTGCTTCTCTATATAAAGTTTAGAATCAGTTTGTTGATACCCACAGAATAACTTCCTGGGATTTTGTTTGAGATTGCACTGAATCTTTAGATCAATTGAGAAGAACTGACGTTTTGACAAAATTGAGTCTTCTTATCCATGAACATGGGATATCCATATATTTAGTTCTTTTTTGATTTTGTTTTGATTTTTGATTTTGTTCCTTAGTTTTCCTCATATAGATTTTGTACATATTTTATTAGATTTATACCTAAGTATTCTGTTTTTGGTGTGCTAATGTGAATAGTATCATGGTTTTAATTTCAAATTCCACTTGTTCATTGCTGGTATATAGGAAAATGATTGACTTTTTTATATTAACCTCGTATCCTGCAACCCTATTTTGGTGGCTCATTTCAAGAGATTTTTTGGTTGATTCTTTTGGATTTGTACATAGACACTCATGTCATCTGCAAACAAAGTGTTATTTCTTCCTTCCCAGTCAGTATACCCTTTATATCCTTTTCTTGTCTTATTGCATTAGCTAGGTATGATGTTGAAAAGGAATGATGAGAAGGGACGTCCTTGCCTTGTTTTTGATGTTAGTGGGAATGCTTCTAGATTTTCACCGTTAAGTATGAAATTACCTGTAGGTTTTTTGTAGATATTCTTTATCAAGCTGAGGATGTTCCCATCTATTCTTAGTTTACAGAAAGTTATCATCACGTATGGGTGTTGAATTTTGTCAAATGCTTTTTCTACATCTATTGATATGATCATGTGAATTTTTTAGCCTGTTGATGTGATAGATTACATTAATTGATTTTTGAATGTTGAATCAGCCTTGCATACCTTGGATAAATCCCACTTGGTTGTGGTATGTGATGTTTCTTATACATTGGTAAATTCAATTTGCTAATTTGTTTCTTTTTTTTAAATTGAGGTAACATTGGTTTATAACATTATGTAAATGTCAGGTGTACATCATTATATTTTGATTTCTGTGAACACTGCATCATGTTCACCACCCAAAGTCTAATTGCCACCCATCAGTGTACGTATGTGCCCTTTTATCCCTTTTGTTCTCCCTCCACCCCCCTCCCCGTCTGATATCCACCAGTCTATTCTCTGTGTATTTGTTTTTGTTTGGTTTTTTGTCTTCCACATATGAGTGAAATCATATGGTATTTGGCCTTCTCTGTCTGACTTATTTTGTTTAGCTTAATGCCTTCAAGGTCCGTCTGTGTTGTTGCAAATGGCAAGATTTCATCTTTTTTTTTAGCTGCTGAAGTTTTTATTGTATATATATATACCGCATTTTCTTTATCCAGTAATCTGTTGATAGGCACTTAGGTTGTTTCCAAGTCTTGGCTTTGTGAATAAGGCTGCAATGAACATAGGGATGGATATGTCATTTTGAATTAGTGATTTCGTGTTCTTTGGATAAATACCCAGAAATGATATAGCTGAATCTTATAGTAGTTCTATTCTTAATTTTTTGTGGAATCTCCTTACTGTTTTCCATAGTGGCTGCACCAATTTACACTCCCACCAGCAGTGTATGAGGGTTCTCTTTTCTCCACATCCTAACACTTGTTATTTTTTGTCTTTTTAATTATAGCCATTCTGACAGGTCTAAGTTGGTATCTCATTGAGGTTTTGATTTGCATTTCCTTAGTTATTAGTGATGTTGAAC
The DNA here is from genome assembly GCF_041296265.1 of Equus caballus. Taxonomy (NCBI): domain Eukaryota; kingdom Metazoa; phylum Chordata; class Mammalia; order Perissodactyla; family Equidae; genus Equus; species Equus caballus. The sequence continues at coordinate 338,448 of NC_091686.1, read as the reverse complement.
ATCTTTTCCTATGTCTGTTGGCCATCTGTCTGTCTTCTTTGGAAAAATGTCTGTTCAGATCCTCTACCCATTTGAATTGGTTTGCTCATTTTTTTGTTGTTGTGTTGTATGAGTTCTTTATATATTTTGGATATTAACCCCTTATCAGATATATGATTTGCAAATATTTTCTCCCATTGTTAGGTTGTCTTTTTGTCTTGTTGATGGTTTCCTTTGCTGTGCAGAAGCTTTTTAGTTTGATGTAGTCACATTTGTTTGTTTTTTCTTGTTTCCCTTCCTTGAGGAGATATGGTACTAAAAGAGATACTGCTAAGACCATGATATCAAAGAGCATACTGCCTTTGTTTTCTTCTTGGAGTTTCGTGGTTTCAGGTCTTACATTCAAGTCTTTAATCCATTTTGAGTTAATTTTTGTGTATGGTGTAAGATAATGGTCTACTTCCATTTTTTTTTTTTTTTGGCATATGGCTGTCCAATTTCCCCAACACTATTTATTGAAGAGACTATCCTTTCTCCATTGTATGTTCTTGGCCCATCTGTCAAAAATTAACTGTCCATAAATGTGTGGGTTTATTTCTGGGCTCTCAGTTCGGTTCCATTGATCTGTGTGTCTGTTTTTGTGCCAGTACCATGTTGTTTTGGTTACTATAGCTTTATAGTATATTTTGGAATCAGGGAGTGTGATACCTCCAGCTTTGTTCTTTTTTCTCAGGATTGCTTTGGCTATTTGGGGACTTTTGTTGTTCCATATAAATTTTAAGGTTCTTTGTTCTATTTCTGTGAAAAATGTTGTTAGGACTTTATAGGGATTGCATTGAATCTGTAGATTGCCTTAGGAAGTACAGACTTTTTTTTTAAATTGAAAGTTTTTTTTTGTTTTAAACTCCTGCTTTCCAGGAAGATTTGCTGATTTACCCTCCCAGCTATGGAGTTATGGGAGTGCTTATTTCCATCCATTTGTTTTAGTTTTTTTTTCCATTATGCTACAGTCTGATCAATTTAACTTGACCTGTTAACAAGGCAAGGATAATCATCATCTATAAAGCTTTAGAAATTTGCTTTAAAATTACCTAAGTTATTTTTGATGAAGATGTAGGTTTAAAAATACAGACATTTTAACTGTTAATTCTTCCAATCTATGAGCACAGACTCTCTTTCCGTTTCTTTGTGTCTTTGATTTCTTTCAACAGTGTCTTATAGTTTTCAGTGTACAGGTCTTTCTGTTTGCTAATATTTTGTTCAGAGTTTTTGCATCTGTGTTTGTGAGAGATATTGGTCTATAGTTTTCTTGTTGTGTCTTTATATGGTTTTGGTATTAGAGTGATGCTGGCCTCATAGAATGACTTAGGTTGTAATCCTTCTGCTTCTATCTTTTGAAAGTGATTATAGAGAATTCGTATTTATTCCTTAACTATTTGATAGAATTCACCAGGGAAATCATCTGGTCTGGCGCTTTCTGCTTTGGAAGGTTATTAATTATTGGTTCAGTTTCTTTAATAGATATAGACCTATTCAGGTTGTCTGTTTCTTTTGTGAGTTTTGGCAGATTGGATCTTTCAAGGAATTGATCCATTTCATCTAGGTTATCAAATCTGTGGTATAGAGTTGTTCATAGTATCCTTTTATTATCCTTTTAATGTCCCTGGGATCTGTAGTGATGTTCCCTCTTTCATTTCTGCTATTAATAATTTGTGCCTTCTATTTTTTCTTAGCTTGGCTAGAGACTTATTGATTTTATTGATATTTTCAAAGAACCAGCTTTTGGTTTTGTTGATTTTCCTGTTTTAATTTCATTGATTTCTTCCCTAATTTTTATTATTTTTTTTTCTGCTTGCTTTGATTTAATTTGTTCTTTTTTCCTCTTTTTCTAAGGGGAAGCTTAGATTATTGATTTCAGATTTTTTATTTTATAATATATACGTTCAATGCTGTAAGTTTTCCTCTAAGCACTGCTTTCACTGCATCCAACAAATTTTGATATTGTTTGTATTTTCATTTAGTTCAAAATATTTAAAAAGTTATCTTGAGATTTCTTTTTTCACCCATGTGTTATTTCAAAATGTGTTGTTTAATGTCTGTATATTTTGTGATTTTCCAGTTATTTTGTTATAATCAATTCAGTTGTGGTCTGAGAACAGACAATGTATGCTTTTTCTTTTAAATTTGTTAGATCTGTTTTATGGCTCAGAATGTGGTCTATCTTGGTGATTGTTCCATGTAGGCTTTAGAATAATGTGTATTCTGCTGTTGTTGGATGAGGTAGTGTATAGATGTTGCTATGGTCTGAATGTTGTGTTGTCCCACAATTCATATGTTGAAATCATAATTCCCAAAGATGGTGGTATTAGTAGGTGGGGCCTTTGGGAGATGATGAAGTTATGAGGGTGGAGCCTTGATAAATGGAATTAGTACTCTCATATAAAAAAGATTCCACAGAACTCCCCATACCGTCTGCTGTCTCAGGACACAGTGAGAAAGAGCCTGCTATGAACCAGGAAGAGGGCTCTCACAAAAATGTGACCATGCTGTCACCTTGATCTTAGACTTCCTCGCCTCCAGAAATGTGAGGAGTAAATTTCTGTTGTTTATAAGGTACCCAGTATGTGATATTTTGTTAGAGCAGCCTGAATGGACTAAGATGCCGGTAATATCCAGTTGATTGATGATTGTTGCATTCAGCTGTGTCTTTACTGGATTTCTGATAAAGGGACGTTAAAGGGATGATAAAGGGATGTTGCTATTATTACTTTGAACAGATTGTTATCTGTTAGATCAATTAAGAATAAGAAAAATAAGTTTTTGTTTTACCCTCACTTGTTCCTTCTCTGATGCTCGTTCTTTCTTTATATGCATCCAAGTTTGTGACCTGTGTTATTTTCTTTTTTTCTAAAGAACTTCTTTGAACATTTCTCACAAGACACATCTACTGGCAACATATTCCCTCAGTTTTTGTTTGCTTGAGAAAGTCTTTATTTCTCCTTCACGTTTGAAGGATAATTTCACAGGGTACAGAATTCCAGTTGGTGTTTTTTTCTCTCAGCAGTTTAAACACCACTCTCTTCTTGATTCCGTGGTTTACGAGGAGATGTAATTCTTATCTTTGTTCCTAATATTGATAAGGGTTTTTTTTTTCCTCTGATTTCTTTCAGAAATTTTTCTTTATTTTTGATTTTCTACAGTTTGAAAATGGTATGCCCAGGTACAGCTTTTCTGTAATTTATCCTGCTTGGTGTTCTCTGAACTTCCTGGATCTGTGGTTTGGTGTCTGACATTAATTTGGGGAAATTCTCAGTCATTATTGTTTCAAATATATCTTCTGTTCCTTTTTCTCTTTCTAGTGTTCCCATTATGCGTATGTTACACTTTTGCTGGTGTCCGACTTTTTCTGTATTTTTCAGTCTTTGTTCTCTTTGCTTTTCATTTTTGGAGATTTCTAATGATATAGCCTCAAGTTCAGAAATTCCTTTCTCAGCTCTGTCCAGGCTGCTAGTAAGCCCCTCAAATTTATTCATCATTTTTGTTAGTTTTTTTGATCTCTGTCATTGTTTTTGGTTCTTTTTTAGGATTTTCCTCTGCTTACATTGCCCATCTGTTGTTGTCTGCTGTCTCTCCGTTAGAGCCCTAGCATATTAATCGTAGTTGTTTAAGTTCCCAGTCTGATGATTCCAACATCCTTGCCATGTCTGGGTCTGACGCTTGCTCTGTCTCTTCAAACTGTATTTTTTGCCTTTTAGTATGCCTTGTAATTTTTTCTTGATGGCCAGACATGATGTACTAGATAAAAGAAACTGCTATAGATAGGCCTTCAGTAACGTGGTGGTAAGATGTAGGGTGAGGAAGCATTCTTTAGTCCTGTGATTAGGTCTTAGCCTTTTGGTGAGCCTCTGGACTGTGGACCTCACAAGTGCTCCTTATTCCTCCTATCCCTGCCCCCCCCCCCCCCACATGCCCTGTGTCTCCCCTTAGATGGCTAGAGTGTGCTGGAGTTGGGTATTTCTCTTCTCTCGAGTCAGGTACTAATAAAACCATAGCAAGTTAGGCTTTGGTTAAATATTTTCTCCTGAGGCCAGGGCTTGTTAAGAATAATAGAGTGCTCTGGCATATTTCAAAATGCTTCCTTTTCTCTTCCTTCTGCCAAAAGCACAGGGGGATTTTTCTCTGATACTGTAAGAACCTGGTTGAGCTCCTGGAGGTAAAACTAACAAAAGTGTGGGGGACCTCCTATGGCTGAGTCCCCCTGGAGTTTTTCTTTCAGACATGTCCACACTGAGCCTCCAGCAATTTGTCAATTATAATTGAGTTTTTCCTACCCTGGCACTGGTTCCTACAGAGGTTTTTTTGCTTTTGAATTTCTGTTTTGGTCAGTTTAGATTCTCTATATTCATCTCTGCTTCTCCAATTTTGGGGCAGTGGTTTGCCCCGGGACCTTACTTCTCTTACAGATCTAAGAAGAGTTGTTGGTTTTTCAGTTTGTTCAGCTTTCTACTTGTTAGGGCAGAGTGGTGACTTTCATGCTCCTTACATTTGGAACTGGAAACCACAAGTGCACAGTGTTTTGATTACTGTATCTTTGTAGCAAGTTTTGAAATCAGGAAATGCAAGTCCTTCAGTTTTGTTTTTCTGTCTTAAGATTGTTTTGGCTTTTCAGAATCCCTTGCAAATCATGTGAATTTTAGGATTAGCTTTTCCATTTCTGAAAAAAAGGCCATTGGAATTTTGATAGGAATTACATTGACTCTGTAGATCAATTTGGGAAATGCTATTTTAACAATATTAAAACAATATTAAGTCTTCCAATCCATGAACTTGATTGTCTTTCCATTTAATTTAGGTCTTTAATTTTTTAGCAATGGTATGTAGTTTTCAGTGTACAAGTCTTGCATATTCTTGGTTACATTTATTTCAAATTATTTTTTTTGATCTTATAAATGGAATTGTTTTCTTAATTCCACTTTTGGATAGTTCTTTGCTAGTGTATAAAAATAAAACTTATTTTTGTTTGTTGATCTTGTATCCTGTAACATTGCTGAATTCGTTCATTAGCTTTAATATTGTGTGTATGTGTGTATTGTTTAGGATTTCCTATTTATAAGATTATGTGACCTGTGAATAGAGAGAGATTTACTTCTCCTTTTCAATTTGGATGCCTTGTATTTCTTTTTCTTGTCTGATTTCTCTGGCTTTCCATTACAGTGTTGAATAAAAGCAGCAGCAGCAGACATGCTTATCTTGTTCTTGGTCTTTGAAGGAAAGCTTTCAGTCCCTCCTGTTGAGTAGGTTGTTAGCTCTGGGTTTTTCATAAATTCATTTTATCATGTTGAGGAAGTTCCTTTCTATTTCTCATTTGTTCAGCATTCTATCATGAACAGTGTTAGATTTTGTAACATGCTTTTTCTGCATCACTTGAAATGCTTATGTGTTTTTTTTGTTTCCATTCTATTAATGGGGAAGGGGTGTATTATATTGATTGATCTTCCTATTTTGAACTACCGTGGCTTTCCTAAATCCCACATAGTCATGGTAGATAATCATTTTAATATGTTGCTTGATTTGGTTTGGTAATATTTTTTTGGAGATTTTTGCATCCGTGTTCATGAGGGATATTGGTCTGCAGTGTTCTTTTCTTGTGCTGACTTCGTCTGGCTTTGGTATCAGAGTAATGATGGCCTCATAGAATGAGTTATGAATTGTTCCCTCTCTTTCGTTTTTTCAAAGACCTTGAGAAGGATTTAATTCCTTTTTTTTAGGGGAAGGAGTGAGGAAGATTCTCCTTGAGCTAACATCTGTGCCAATCTTCCTCTACTTTGTATGTGGGATGCCTCCAGAGCAAGGCTCGTGAGTGGAGTAGGTCTGCATCTGCAGGGGTCCGAACCTGCAAATCTGGGCCGCCGAAGCAGAGTGCTCAGAACTTGAACCACTTGGGCACAGGGCTGGTCCCGAGAAGGATTTAATTCGTTAAATGTTTGGTAGGCTTCGCAAGTGAAGCCATCTGGTGCTGAACTGTGCTTTGTTGGCTGTTGTTTTGATTATGATTCACTTTCTTGTTATAGATTTGTTTATATTTCTGTTTCTTCTTGAATCAGTTTTGAAAGTGTGTGTAGTTTTTAGGAGTATGTCCATTTCATCTGGATTAATTTGTTGATATAGTGTTTATAATATTACCTTATTATCTTTTTAATGTCTGTAGATTCTGTAGTGGTGTCCTCTTTCACACTTGATGTTTTGTTAAATTGCATCATTTCTTACATCCATCAATCTGCCTAGAAGTTTATCAATTTTGATAGTTTCACAGAACCAGCTTTTGATTTATTGATTTTTCTCTCTTGCCTGTTTTCTTTTTCATTGATTTTGTTTACTGTTTTCATCTTTCTGCTTTAGTTTTAGTTTGCTCTTATTTTTCCAGCTTTATGAAGAAAGATAATTAATTTTAGACATTTCTTTTCTAATATAATCATTTCAAGTTATAAATTTCTCTCTCAACACTGGCTAACTGCATCCCACAAATTTCGATATGTTGTTTTTTGATTATTATTTAGTTTATAATATTTTCTGAACTCCCTTTTGATTCTTCTTTGAACCTGTAGTTTTTAGAAGAGTGTTTAAATTCTGTACACTTGGGGCTTTCTAGATATCCTATTTTTATCGATTTTCAGTTTAATTCTGTTGTGGTCAGATGGCATTTCTCTAAGATTTTGGCGTTTTGGAATCTGAGAATTATTTTATGGCGCAGTATACGGTCTGCCTCGGTAACTGTCCTTGTGCACTTGAAACGAGTGGATATTCTTTCAGCTGTTGGGTGTTGTGTTCTACAAATTTTTCTTATCTTAAGGTTGTTGATATTTTCGTTCAAGTATCTTTACTCAGGTTTTTGTCTAGTTTTATAAATTACTGAGAGAAGTGTGTTAGAAACATCCACTTATGATTGTGGATTTGAATGTTTCTCTTTTTAGTGCTCTCAATGTTTGTTCATTTATTTTGAAACTCTATCGTTAAGCACATATACATTTATAATTTTCTATCTTCCTCATGTATTGACCTTTCTGTTATTAAATGTCTCTCCTTGTCTCCAGTAAATGCTGTTTATCTTGAAATCTGCTTTGTCTGATTTTATAGTAGCCAGTCTAACCTTCTTATACTTGCTGTTTGTGTGGTGGAATAGGAAAAACTCACTTCTCCCTCTCCTTTACTCTCATGTTACTACCACACTCCCGACACGTCTGATACCAGATTTGTGTGGTTTTTTCCTACACCAAGCAATTCTTTGTGACACCAGCTGGTTGTCCTAGAATTTAACTGAATTCTGATGACACTGTCTACTTGGAGATAGTGACATATACCGTAGATTAAGGCTCAGTCCCATGAGACTGCCGCCTACTTCAGATACCAATTGCAAGAATTTCCTACAGGTTTCCTACAGGTTCTCTCCTACTTGGCTACAAATCAGAGGTCCCCTGACCTCCTCTCCCTTGAATTCAGATTTTTGCTAGAACAGCTTACAAAACTCAGGGAAACATTTACTTATATTTACTAGATTATTGTATAGTAAAGGAATAATAAAGGATACAGATGAACAGCCAAATGAAGAGTTACTTACATAGGGCAAGGTCAGGGAGGTTCCCAAATGCTGGAGAATTGGGAGTTGGGCTGAAAATTCCAAGCTTCTGATCATGGCTTGGTCTTTCTGGTGGCCATCCCCCACCCAGGAGCCCACCAAGAGTCACCTCATTAGAACAAAAGATACTGCTGTCACCTGGGAAACCCCCAAAAGATTTAGGAGCTCTGTACCAGGAACCCACGACAGAGATTAATATATCTGTTTGTTCTATTATCTCACAGTGACATATGTTTTTTCTTTTTTTTTCTTTCAACCTGTTAGCATCTTTGTATTTAAAGTGTATTTCTTGTACATCAAACTAGAAAGCTCTTGTGCAGCGAAGGAAACCATCAACAAAATGAAAAGGCGTCCTACTGAATGGGAGAAGATATTTGCAAATCATAATCCATTAAGGGGTTAATATCCAAAATATGTAAAGGACTTATACAACTTAATATCAAAAAAACCCCACCCAACCTAATTAAAAAATGGGCAGAGGAGTTACAAGTAGATATTTTTCCAAAGAAGATGTACAGATGTCCAAAAGGTACATAAAAAGATGCTCAACATTATTAATCATCAGTGAAATACAAATTAAAACCACAATGAGGTACCACCTTACACCTCTCAGAATGCCTATTATCAAAAAGCCAAAAAAATAACATGTTGGTGAGGTTGTCGAGAAAAGGGAGCTCTTGTATACTGACGGTGGGAATGTAAATTGGTGCAGCCACTATGGGAAATAGTATGGAGGTTTCTCAAAAAGTTAAAAATAGAAATACTGTATGACCCAGCAATTGTGCTTTATCTGAGGTGTTTTATCTGAAGAAAGTGAAAATGTTAATTCAAAGAGAGATATGCACACCTCTCTTCCCTGCAGCAGTATTTACAGTAGCCAAGATATGGAAATAACCTAAGGTTTCATTGATAGATGAATGGATAAAGGAGATGTGGGGTAGATATATACAATGGAATGTCACTCAGCCATAAAAAAGAATGAAATCTTTCCACTGGCGACAACATAGATAAACCTGGAGGATATTATGCTAAGTGAAATAAGTCAGACAGAGAAAGACAAATACCATATGATTTCACTTATATGTGGAATTTAAAAGCAAAACAGTTGGAGCCAGCCCTGATGGTCTAGTGGTTCACGTTTGGTGTTCTCATCACTTTGGCAGCCCAGGTTCACTTCCTAGTCATGGAACCACACCACTGGTCTGTCAGTTGCCGTGCTGTGACAGTGGCTCACATAGAGAAACTGGAAGAACTTACAGCTAGGATGTAGAACCATGCACTGGCGCTTTGGGGAGAAGGGAAAAAAAGCCAAACAGATGAAGAAAACAAAACAAAACCAGGCTCATAGATACAGGAACCAAAATGGTGGTTACTAGAGGGAGGAGGGTTTGTGGGGGGGGGGTAGGGAGTGAAATAGGTGAAGAGGATTAAGAGTACAAACTTCCAGTTATAAAATAAATAAGTCATGAGGATGAATGTACAGCGTGGGGAATATAGTCAATAATATTGTAATAACTTTGTGTGATGACAGATAGTAACTGGACTTATCATGGTGATAATTTTGTGATGTATATAAATATTGAATCACTATGATGTATACCTGAAACTAATAGGCTGTTGTATGTCAATTATACTTGTATAAACATAAAGTGTGTTTCTTGTGAATAGCTTAGTGTGGTTTTGCCTTTTTGTCCATTTAACAATATCTGCCTTTTGATTGGAGAATTAATCCATTTGTGTTTAATGTAACTATTTATATGTTTGGATTTAATCTTTTTGCTATTTCTTTTTTGTCTCAGTGCTTTTTGTTCTGTTTCCCTTTTTCTTCCCTCTTTTGTCTTAATCACATGTTTTGGGTACTATGTTTTAATTTCTCTATGGGTTTTTTACCTTTTTTTTCTTTGCTTGAATTATATTACACAACCTAACATCACAGTCTATTTAGAGGCAATACTGGATTAGTTTAGGAAAAATATAAGAACTTTGTAACAGTCTAGTTCCCTTTAAAACTTCTCCCAATCTTTGTGCTATTATTAGAGTGATCAGTTTATATTCTGTTTACCTGCGAATTTCCTGGTTTTAGCACTGAAATTCTTCTGTATGGGCAACTCCCTCAATCCTGGGCAAATTGGAAAGGTTGGTCACCTTTGCTATAGTTATCATGTTTGTTACATCTATAAATGTTACAAACTCAACAATACAATGTTATACTTTTTGCTTTAAGTCAGAAGTGGGCAAAATATGGCTCCCATACCAAATCTGGCTCCTGGCTTGTTTCTCTAGGACCCACAAGCTAAGAATGGTTTTTGCCTTTTTAAAGAGTTACTAAGAAAAAGGAAAAAGAAAAATATGAGACACAGTTATGTGACCCACAAGCCTAAAATGTTCGCTCTGGGACCCTTTACAGAAAAACTTGCTGATATCTTCTTTAACCAATCATATGTCTTCAAAAGAAAAAATAGAAGGAAATAAAAATATATGTACACAGTTGTATTTACACATATATTTATCATTTTAAATTTGAGTAATTTTAAAAGACTGGAGAGCCTTTTTTTTTTTTTCTTTTTTAAAGGAGGTATTAGCACATTGTTTTGGGAGCAATCTTGTGGATCAACCAAATTGATAGTTTTTTTTTTTTTTAAAGGAGCTAATTTTCTTTTCTTTTCTTTCTTTTTTTTGGTGGGGGGGGGGAGTTGGCCCTGATCTAACATCTGTTGGCAGTCTTCCTCTTTTTTTTCTCTTCTCCCCAAAGCCTCAGTACATAGTTGTATATCCTAGTTGTATGTCCTTCTAGTTCTTCTATGTGGGATGCTGTCACAGCATGGCTTGATGAACAGTGTGTAGGTCCATGCCCAGGATCCGAACCCCAGGCTGCTGAAGCAGAGTGTGTGAACTTAACCACTTGGTTGGCCACGGGGCCAGCCCCTATATTATGTTTTATACAAATGTGTCTTAAGGACAGTGGTGGAAGTGTCAGAGAAGGATTATACAAGAGAAATATAATTTATGTTTTTCCAGTGCCATGAAGCACCACCAGGATGAAAAGGATTTGGTAATGTTTTCCAAGGTGAGAGATTATTCCTATTCTTAGTCTAAAATTAAATTAGTTATGTTCTGACATAATTTGACTTGAGTAATTATAAATCTCTTTGGAAGAAATAACTTCAGTATTTAAAACATTTTTAGGGGCTGGCCCCGTGGCCGAGTGGTTAAGTTGGCGCACTCCGCTGCGGGTGGCCCAGTGTTTCATTGGTTCGAATCCTGGGTGCGGACATGGCACTGCTCATCAAACCACGCTGAGGTAGCGTCCCACATGCCACAACTAGAAGGACCCACAACGAAGAATATACAACTGTGTACCGAGGGGCTTTGGGGAGAAAAAGGAAAAAAAAAATCTTTAAAACAACTTTAGTAAAATCTACATAAAATAAAGTTTACCATTTTCACCATTTTTAAGTATACAGTTCCATGGCATTAAGTATATTCACAGTGTTGTACAACCATCACCACCGTTCGTTTCCAGAACTTTTCTTGTTATCCCAAGCTGAAACTCTGCACCCCTTAAACAACAACTTCCCATTCCCCACTCCTCCCAACTCCTGGTAACCTCTCTCCTACTTTCTGTCTATGAATTTGCCTATTCTAGGTAACTCATGTAAGTGGAATCATACAACATTTGTTCTTCCTGGTATTTTTTTGTGTATTTGTTGTTTTAATTATTATCTTAGGTATTTTTTTTCTGTTTTTCTAATAGAGCTATTTTGTTTTCTATTTGATGAATGTTTTGACACCGAGCATGATTTTATGAATTTTATACCTTCTAACAGTGATTTTTGCTTCTCTGTGTAATAAAGGATTGGAATGAATTGTTTATAGCGTGGTTACTTTTTTAGCTCCTTTTACTCTAGGAAACAAAATAAGACAAGGACTTTTTTCTTAGGTTTGTTTACAGTATTGCTTGGAAAAATGTAAAAACAATTTATGTTCAAGGAGTCAATTGATGTAGTTGCCCCTACAAACAATATTATCAGTAAATAATATTTTGGATTTTTTTTCTTTTTAAAATCCTGGAAATGCAACATTAGAGCAATTCATTAATAGTCTTCAACACAGAGTACACGTTGTATTGTCCTTAACTCTTGGATTAATAGTATCCAACTTGTCCAACCCATTTTACAGTTGTTTTTACAGGGAGCTCTTTTTATAAATGGATTTGGTGGAGGTAGTAGTAGTTTGTTGTTATCATGGTGATAATTAGCTCAGTTGCAGGAATGTTACGTTAAACCTTTTCATTACATAATGGACATCAGCCTGTTAATTGAATGTGAGTGTGTACTGTTTCTCATTTAACAGTTTTTGATAGTTCTGAATGTGGGCATAGATGATTTTCTTGGGCATATGTTTAGTCTTAAATAAGTGAATTAATACTTTTGAACTTGATTTGAACAAAGATGTAAAATGAAAAAATGATAAACATGCCTATCTCTGGCATATATATCTTTTTAAAAAATTAATGTTTTTAGTTGTGATTTGAAGAACCAAATGATATACTTAATAAAATGTGGACTTGGACACACCTGAAGTGCAGGTGTGTTTTGGAAATCAGTTATTAAAGTTTTTCTCTTAAATACAAGCTAGAGTTCTGCTTTTTCAGTATTTTTACTGTTGACTTAAACAAATAAAACAAACTGGTTATTTTACCAGCAAAATGGGTTTATTTGGGAATAGCAGATGAATTGCAATTTGAGACAAGCAAGTTACAGCAAAAGCCATAGGCAAACAAAAGAGAGGAACATTACTTTATAGAGCAAAAGAGAAAGTTGGGTGGGGCTGTTTGGACAAAACTCCATTGGTGGAAAGCAAGTTCAGGGTGGGATGGTTTCTCATTGGCTTGTTTGCTGGGCAAGGAGGAAATCTTCCTTCCTTCTGCTGGGGACCCAAACCTGCGAACCCTGGGCTGCCAAAGCAGAGCTCGCAAACTTCACCACTATGCCACTGGGCTGGTTCCCACATTCTCCCTTTTGATCAAGACCTTTCTTTGAAAGCATTGCTGATCAAGAGTCAGGTTTTCCTGATTCAGTGGCTTTTGTTCCTTGGTGCCAAGAAGAGAGCCTTCCTGGATGTTGTGTCTCATGTCAGAGGGAAAGTTCACAGATTAGAAACCTATTGAGGTAATATTTGAGTAATAAGGAGGGGTAGGAGGGAGAACTCAGGCCCTTCCCGTCTAAAGTCTATGTTTTATCAAGGTCATAAGTGTTGGAGATCATTTTGCAGTGTCGAATCAGCATCACGTTATTGGATATATTGTTTTTATAAAAGGTTTGGGAGGCAACAAGTACAAAACTTAAAAATAATTATACAAAACAGAATCAAAAGTAACATGACAGGGACCGGCCTGGGGGGGTAGCAGTTAAGTTCGTGTGCTCCACTTCGGTGGCCTGGGGTTTGCAGGTTTGGATCCTGGGTGTGGACATACGTACTGCTTATTAAGCCATGCTGTGGCAGGCGTCCCACATAAAAGTAGAGGAAGATTGGCACAGATGTTAGTTCAGGGCCAGTCTTCCTCAACAAAAAGAGGAGGATTGGCAGTAGATGTTAGCTCAGGGCTAATTTTCCTAAAAAAACAAAGAAAAAGAAAATAAGTAGCATGACAATTCCAAATTGTACGATGGTTCTAAAGTAGGATCCTAGGCCTGAAAGTAGCCAACTGAACAAATCAAGGGACCATGGAGAGCCAGGTGAGACTTGTTGCAACCAGTATGCTTGCTCCATGATTGTATGCAATTGAGTTTCTATTTCCCCAGAGGAGTTTGTCCATGTGCTATAGGTGGTGGCCACTATTGCACACCTTCCTGCTCGGCAAGTAGGTAATTGAGAGCTAAGACTACATTAGCTAGTGAGTTAAGTAATCATTGGGCTGCTACTGTTTTTGGCTTTAGAATTGGCTAGCTCTCTCAATATTAGGGAGAAGTTTCTAATCATGTTGTCACTGGCACTTACTTCATCCCAGGGGAAAAAGCCTCTTCTTCTGGAGGCAAATCCGGAGTCTTGTATGCTTCCTGGACGTTCCTGCTTAAGGTAACCATGAGGATTTAGTAAAGTGGATCAATGGGAGGCTTCTGTTAGTTAGGAAGAGAAAATAGAACAGTGAACACAGGAAGAGAACAAACTTGTAGAATTAACTGAGAGCATTGGGAAGATACAGTGGGGGAATAAACATGAAGTAATAGCTCTTCACAACTCTTCACAAAAATAGCAAAACTCTGAAGATGTATTAAGACAGTATTGTTATCTCAAAAGAACTGTTTGGAACCAAATAGGTTGCCCACTAATACAGCTTATGAGGTCGCAAATTCAGAAACCATGAATTTGGGTAAGAACCCAGAGTCAGTTAATAGTCCAGAGGAAAGAGAGACTTCTGCGAATTCTGAACTTTCTAACTCTTTAGAAAAAGCAAGTGAAAAGATTAATTTGTCGTAGGATTATGATGAGGCTGTTTCCAAAAGGCCATAATTAAAAGAGGTTTTGGGGGCCAGCCAAGTGGTTAAGTTCGCGCACTCTGCTTCAGTGGCCTAGGGCTTCACTGGTTTGGATCCTCGGTGCGAACATGGCACCACTCATAAGGCCATGCTGAGGCGGTGACCCACATAGCACAACCAGATGGATCTATAACTGGAATATGCAGCTATGTACTGGGGGGCTTTGGGGCGAAGAAATGAAAAAAAAAAAAAGATTGGCGACAGTTGTTAGCTGAGGTGCCAATCTTTAAAAAAAAAAAAGGTTTCCCTTATGAGCCTTAAAAATAAAATAGCTAGTTATTTTATCAGCAAAATGAGTTTATTCGGGAAAAACCAAAGAATTCCAATTTGGAAACACATTCTATGGCAAAAGCCATAGGCAAGTCCAACAATCAAAGGAGAGGAACATTTTTTGATAGGGAAAAAGGAGGAAATTGGGAGGGGTTGTTTTAAATGAAAGTCCACTGGAGAAAAGCAAGAGCTCAAGGTGGTGATGGTTTCTCATTGGCTGAATTGCTAGGGTAGTCAATTTCTATTCGGGATGCAATGCACATTTTTTTCTGTTGGGGTCTGTAATTGACTGTCTTTCCTGTAATTGACCTTGAGTGGTACTGTGCGAAAACTCCCCTTTCTGGCCTCCCAACTCCATTTATTTTGTTTTTTATATTTTTAAAGATTGGCACCTGAGCTAATATCTGTTGCCAATCTTCTTTTTTTCTTCTTCTCCCCAAAGCCCCCCAGTACATAGTTGTATATTATAGTTGTAGGTCCTTCTGGTTCTGCTTTATGGGATGCCACCTCAGCATGGCCTGATATGCGGTGCCACGTCCACGCCCAGGATCCAAACCTGTGAAACCCTGGGCCACTGAAGTGGGGCATGTGGAACTTTAACCACTTGGTCACAGAGCTGGGCCCAGAGATGCTCTTTATTTCCTTATTTAGGTGAGGAAGATTGACCCTGAGCTAACATCTGTTTCCAGTCGTCCTCCTTTTGCTTGAGGGAGATTGTCCCTGAGTTAACATCTGTGCCAATCTTCCTCTATTTTGTCTGTGGGATGCTGCCTCAGCATGGTTTGATGAGCAGTGTGTAGGCCCACGCCCAGGATCCGAACCCGTGAACCCTGGGGCGTCTCAGCAGAGCACACAAATTTAACCACTACTCTGCTGGGCTGGCCAAGGAGGCTATTTTTTAAACACACATATCGTAATTATTGTACCTAAAAATTCTTATTCCATTTTCATCTATCTAAATAATTTGTTCCCAACAATTATGTTCGGATTATTCACAAAAACTTCATGAGACGTTAGACAAAGTTGGCTGTCATCTCAAGTGATTTTTTTTTTTGCTCACAAATTTTGCTGCAAAGATAACATGAACTTATTTGACTAATAAACTGAGGTAGAAGAAAAATATTATATTTAATGCTGACAACTCTAAAGACCTACCTGTTTCAATTAAACCAACAAACTTAAACTAGCTTTAATTCTGATATTTTCTCAGATCATGTGAACCTGAAAAGCACTTGGGTGAGGTTCTGTTATATTACTGAAATATATTTTTTTAGGAATGCTTTATATAAGCATGTGATTTTCCTTAAGGCAATTAAATAGAACTCTTTTACAAATTAATTTTGGCAATACCATTCAGAGGTAGAAAAATATCACATATCTGTTACATACATACACAGACATACATAGCATACAGATAGACACAGAAATTTTAAAATTTTAGCCATATCTCAAGTACAAAACTCATATAAACTTTCTGGCAGAGTTAGGTTACCTGTTCAGGTGACCAGTTTTTTTTAATTGAAGGTTTTTTATTTGTATGCTAGAAGGATCCTTTTAGAGCTGTTTTTGAAGTCATTTTGTCTTTTAGAAACTTTAGCATCTAAATTACTTTTGGTTAAGTCGGTCCACTTAGTTATAAATGCACATCAGAATGGACTGCAATCTTTAAACATAAAACTGGATGGGGTCCCTGAGGAGGAGGAGTGCCCTCAAAGCATTTAGATGCCTGGGATCCCATTTCTCTGAGGTTTTTCTCCAGGGCAAAAGAAAAATTTCTAAACAGCCTGATTCTGATGGAATCATGCCAAATGCTAGCACACTTCTAATAGGCCTAATTACACCAAACAAGTACTCCTAGAAAGGACAAAGGCTTTAAACAGAAAGGATGAAGCTTTTATACAGAAAGGATGAAGGCTTTATAAAACAGATCTTGAATAAAGCTAGATAGCTCAAAATGCAAAGAGAGAAGAGATTGAATCTAGGAGAAAACTTAACCTCATACTCCAGGGTCGGCAAGAAAGCAGTGACCTCAGTGGGCTCTGGGTACCAGCACCCGTTTGCCCACCAGCCTTGGAGTTGTTGGGGGTCTTCTCTGGATCTCACTGCTGACACCATGTAATGTTAACCTAAACAAACAAAACAACCAGTTATTTTCCCAGCAAAATAGGTTTATATGGGAATAGCAGAGGAGTTGCAATTCAGGACAAGCAAGTCCTGTCCTGAAAAGTCACAGGCAAGTCAGCAAACAGCGGAGAAAACGGAGGAAGTTGGGAGGGGTTGTTTTGAATGAAAACCCGTAGGTGGAAAGCAAGAGTTCGGAGTGGTGACAGTTTCTGATTGGCTGAGTTGCTGGGCAAGGAGGAAATCTTCTTCCTGCTGGGGTAGTGATTGATGATTCTTCCTGTTGGGGTCTGTAATTGATGTTGAGTAGTAATGTGTGAGAGCTCTCCCTTCTGGCCTCCTGACCTCATTTTAAATGAGGTTTTCTTTATTCTGTTTCACATTACTGAAGTAAAAGAACTGTACCAGAATTTTAGTTAGCTTAATTAGTTTAATTAATAAAGTGCTTATGTTCGAGAATATAAGGCATCTTGAAATTACATGAATATAAAGCACTATAACTAGGCTTTATTAAAGAAAAACAGTAAGAGAATGGGCTGTTTTACATATGGAATTACAGTTTTTTGTCTGTACTTATTCTTGCTGGTACTGTTTTGTTGAAAATCATTTCTGGTTTTTGGTGAATAATTTTTGATTTAAGGATCATCATTAGTGAAACTATTTGGTGGCAGTATCTCTTCAAAAGTTTTTCTTGCAAGGGATTTAACTGTTAAAGTATGATGAAATGTCTAAATAAGATCACAGTGGATTGTATCATATCAATGTCCTGGTCATGATATTATACTGTAATTTTGCAAAGTGTTACTATTGGAGGAAAGGCCAAAATGTGTAGGGATCTCTGTAGTATTTTTTTTTTCAGGAAGATTAGCCCTGAGCTAACATCTACTGCCAGTCCTTCTCTCTTGTTTTCTTTTTTGTTGAGGAAGATTGGCCCTGAGCTAACATCCGTGCCCATCTTCCTGTATTTTATATGTGGGACGCCTGCCAGATCAAGGCTTGACAAGTGGTACATAGGTCTGCACCCGGGATCCAAAGCAGCAAACCCTGGGCCACCAAAGCAAAACTTGTGAACCTAACCGCTGCACCACCAGGCTGGCCCCTCTCTGTAGTATTTCTTATAATTGCATGTGACTCTACAATTTCCTTAAATAAAAAGTAAACAAAACAAATAAAAGGCAAAAAAAAAAAAAAAAAGTAACAGACTTCTGTTTTTGGCCAAGGTGGAGTAATAGAGACCAGATTTATTCTCCCACCTGAAACAGCTATGAAAAAACAGATGAAACATTTGAAACAATGGTTTTGAAGACACTGGACATCAGGCAATGAAGGATAGTTACCCTGAGAATTGAGAAACAAATTAGATGAGCCCTATGGTTCTCCCAAGAGAATTCTTGGCTATGGCTTAGGGAAAGGACGCTCAGGAGTAGCATGGCAGGCTCTCTGAGTTGAGGAGATGGAGCCAAGGAAACAAAAAGCTGAAACAGGTCCACAATTTAACCCAAATAGAAACCCAAAATTTCCAGTTAGATTTTGTGCAACGAAAAGATAAAAGGGCTCTGATTGCCTTTTGTGCCTTGACAACATAGATTCTGAGTTAACTTTAACATCTGCTGAAGTGTACCAATTGACAAACCTGCATGGCCTTAATTGATACTGGGCCTCCAATTACAGTTGTATCTGGGAGCTCACTAAATTTAAACAAGGTACACCTATACTTTCAGAGAAATTACCAAATGTAAAATAGAGAACAGATAGGTGTGTCTCACCTTAACCATCAGAACTATTCCTTTGCCTAAATTCCCCATAGACATAGTGTCTCTTAGCCTAAAATATCCCATAGTGGGCATGGATGCCCTGACCCATTAAGTAATACATTAAAATTAAGTCTCTGGCACTTACCATCAGCTTTACCAAATGGGACCCCACAGACTTCCTGGTCCCCCCAGTTAAAATAGTTAACATGGCACAGTGTAAAGGGAAACAAGGCCTTCATGAATTGAAACCTCTGATACAAGAATTATTTAGAGAAGGAATTATCCTCACTGCTTCTCCATTTAATTAGCCCAATTTTACCTGATTTTTAAACTTGGAAAGAATGAATGGTGCCATGCATTCCATTACCACAACGTTAATGCTGTCCTACCCTTTAAGGCCTCTGTACCCAATATAATGGAAATTACTGACTCAGTCCAATCAATATCTCATAAATGCTTTGCATAGATTTAACTAACATGTTCTGGTTAGTGCCGTTTGAAGACTCTCTCAGCCATACCTTGCCATCATCTTCAAGGGAATATAATACACCTTTACCTAGCTACCCATGGGGTACCTCAACAGCCCTGCCGTCGCACCCAGTCTTTACAGTCAGGATCTTAAAGCACAAACCTCATATAATTGCCATAATGGCTTGTTTAAACAAGTTCACGTTCAGTTAAGTGAAACAGCACATTTCAGTCATCAGTTAACATTGGGAGAGTGAATTATAATAAAGTGCCTGACTCCCGTTTTTGATGTTTGATTGCTGACAGCTTTGAAGCCTCAGCATGTCTTTCCCCTCCTGTCCCACATCTGGGCAAGTTGATAAGAAAGGCCAGTACTCCCTCCTTTAGTGACAGCAGAAAGTTCAAATTGTGTAAGCCATAGCCACTCACATGCAGGAACCCTCAGCCCAGCCCCTCCTCCTAACCACAATAAAAACAGAGCCAATCTTCTTTACCTGCTCTCTCAAGCCATTTTGGACCTGCCTGGGAGCCTGCCTTGTACTCCCAAAAAGCCTCTTTATGAAAGGCTTTTCATACCCTCCTGGTGCATGGATGGTATCATCAGTGTCAACATCTGAACCAAATTTTAGATAGGAGGTCCATCTGTCTCTGCAGGGTGACCAGAGTAGTAGAGAAAGGGTATTTTTCTCAACAGGTGCTGCTAGAACAAGTGGATATGCCTATGCCAAAAAACCACAACTTTTTCTCTAATTTTTCTAACTGTGGTAGGATACACATGACAAAATTTATCATCTTAACCATTGTTTTTTTTAAAGATTGGCACCTGAGTTAACAACTCTTGCCAATCTCTTTTTTCTTTTTCTTCTTCTCCCCAAACACCCCTAGTACATAGTTGTATATTCTAGCTGTATGTCCTTCTAGCTCTGCTATGTGGGACCCCGCCTCAGCATGGCTTGATGAGCGGTGCCATGTCCACGCCCAGGATCCGAACCAGCAAAACTCTGGGCCGTTGAAGTAGAGCACACGAACTGAACCACTCAGCCATGGGGCTGGCCCCCATCTTAACCGTTTTTAAGTGTGCAGTTCAGTGGTATTAAGTACATTCGTATTGTGCAACCATCACCGCCATCCATCTCCAGAACTCTTCGTCTTGCAAAATTGAAACTGTATTCCTATTAAACAATAATGTCCATTCTCCTTCCCCCCAGCCTCTGGCAACTACCCGTCTATTTTGTGTCTCTATGAATTTGACTACTCTAGGTACCTCTTAGAAGTGGAATCATCTGGTATTTGTCTTTTGTAAGTGGCTTATTTCACTTTGCATAGTGTCCTCAAGGTTCATGTTGTGTAGCTTGTTTTGGAAAAATCTGAGGACTGGTGTTCTTTAAAGATTTAAAAAATTTTTTTATTTTTCCTTTTTTCTCCCAAAGCCCCTCGGGTACATAGTTGTGTATTTTTAGTTGTGGGTCCTTCTAGTTGTGGCATGTGGGATGCTGCCTCAGCATGGCTTGATGAGTGGTGCCATGTCCGCGCCCAGGATTCGAACTGGTGAAACCCTGGGCCGCCGAAGCAGAGTGTGCGAACTTAACCACTCGGCCGCGGGCCGGCCCCTAGGACTGGTGTTCTTTAAATGTTTAGTAGAACTCACTAGGAAGCCATCAGGTCCAGGGTTTTTCTTTGTTGGGAGATTTTTGATTCCTGATTCAGTTTCCTTACTAGTTGTAGTCTCTTATATTGTCTATTTGTTCATGATTCAGTCTTGGTAGGTTTTGTGCTTCTAGGAATTTGTCCATTTCATCTAGGTTATCCAATTTGTTGGTATACAGTTGTTCACAGTACTCTCTTATAATCCTTTTTTTCCCCCCTGCTTTATCTCCCCCAAATCCCCCCAGTATATAGTTGTATATTCTAGTTGGGACTGCCTCTAGTTGTGGCATGTGGGACGCTGCCTCAACGTGGCCTGACGAGCAGTGCCATGTCCATGCCCAGGATCCGAACCAGCGAAACCCTGGGCCGCCACAGCAGGGCGCGCAAACTTAACCACTTGGCCATGGGGCCGGCCCTCTCATAATCCTTTTTATGTCTGTAGAATTAGTAGTAATACCCCCCACTTTCATTTCTGACTTGGTAATTTAAGTCTCCTCTCTTTTTTTAGTCAATCTAGCTAAAGGTTTGCCAATTTTGTTCATCTTTTTGAAGAAACCAACTTTGATTTCATTGATTTTCTTTATTTTTCTGTTCTCTATTTTGTTTATCTCTGTTCTAATCATTATTATTTCCTTATTTTTCTTAGCTTTGGGTTTAGTTTATTCTTCTTTTTCTAGTTTCTTAAGTTGTAAAGTTATTGATTTGAGATGTTTCTTCTTTTTTTTAATGTGTTTACAGCTATAAATTTTCCCCTTAGCATTGCTTTCACTGTGTCTCATGAGTTTTGGTATGGTATATTTTCATTTTCATTCATCTCTAAGTATTTTCTAATTTTCCTTGTGATTTCTTTTTTGATCCATTGGTTATTTAAGAGTATGTTGTTTATTTTATACAAATTTATGAATTTTCTATCTGTTGTTGATTTTTAACTTTATCCTGTTATGGTTGGAGAAGATACTTTGAATGATAACTGTCTTTAAAAATGAACTTTGAATCTTGCCTTGTGCCATATACAAATAATATTTCAAGGTGGATCATAGACTAAATGAAAAACTTAAAACTATGAAACGTCTAGAAAATAGTAAAAAATCTTTGTGAACTTAAGTTAGGCAAATGTTTGTGAACTTAAGTTACTTAAGTTTCTGAACTTAAATGCTTGTCAAAGAATCTTTGTGAACTTAAGTTAGGCAAATTACAACACCAAAAGTATGACCCGTAAAAGAAAAAAATGATAAATTGGACTTCATCAAAATGAAAACTTCTACTCTGAAAGTCATCGTTAAGAGAATGGAAAGAAGATACAAACTGAGATTAAAATCTTTGCAAAGCATATATCTGATAAAGGACTGGTATCAAAAATTTTTAAAGGACTCTCAAAACTCAATAAGAAAACAACGCAATTTAAAAATGGGCAAAAATTTGAGTAGACATTTTACCAAAGTACACATATGGCAATTAAGCACATGAAAAGATGCTCAACATCATTAGTCATTAGGGATATGCATATTACCACAGTGAGATCCCACTGCCCTATTAGAATGGCTAAAATTAAAATGACACAACATACCAAGTGTTGGTGAGGATGTGGAGGAACTGGAATTCTCATACAGTGCTGGTGTGATTGTAAAATGGTACAGCCACTTTGGAAAATAGTTTGGTAGTTTTCTTAAAAAGTTAAACATACCTACCATTCCTACCATATCTACATTTTAGGAAATAATTTTTGTGCTTCACTTCTTCCCCTGGCCCTCATGTTAGCATTATTAACCATGTATTGTATGCATGGAACTGTAAAGGACTGGGAGAATGGGAAGGATATGATTCCTATCTCAAATAATTTTTATGAGGAGGTGGAGTTTAAATATATATGTGATTTCTGCCTTCAAGTAACTTATTGTGTGGGTTGACGAGATCACATAAACACTTGAAAAGTTTAATAAATAGTAAAATAGTAATATATGTTTTCCTTTTTGTCTTCTCTAGGTTCCTGTTGCATGTAAATCTTGTCCCTGTGGTTATGTATTTATTAATAGGAAACTTCTAAAAATAAAACACTCAGAGAAATCATCACCTTTTACAGGTAATTGTGAGAGTTTACCACCTTTCCATCTTTTATAGTTTGTATCATATAAATTTAAAATTAATGTTTATGAGTTAAGAAATTCTTTTGCTGGTGAAGTTATAATATTAAAATCTGTTGAAGTGCATCTTTGGCTTTTATTAGATACGATATGTCAGTTTTTGACATTGATTTGTTCTTTATCCAACTTAAATGTTAACTCCTTTACGATAACTTTGTAACAAATTTTAAGAAATTTTGATTTGAAAATGTTAACTGGAAGAAAGGGAACCTTGATTTAGTATTAATATAATCTTTTAAAGTACCAGTTACTTTGTTCAATTCACTGATTTAGACTATCTAAAACATTGCTGATTTTAATTTTGCTTGGGTTTGTAGTTTTCTCTTTAGTTGACAAATCTAGATTTATTCAGTAAGTGTATTCATAAAAGGTGGGGTTTTGTTACTACTATTTTTTCCTATGATAAGATCAGACATTCTAACAGTAGTGAACCAAAAATGGGAGCAGATTTATTACAAACATTTATTGAGTGCCTTCCAGGTATTGTACATCTAGGGTATACAGCAATAAATCTGCTACCAAGACAGCTTTAGTGCTGTCATAGTGCAGGAAGATACATACACAGGAATATATGTATGGAATATATAGGAAAAATATCAGCTAGTAATAAGTACTGAGCAGGAAATTAAAATAGGGTGCTGTCCTAGAGGTTGACTGGAAGGCTGCTTTTGATGGAGTGGTCGGGGAATGTATCTCTGAGGAGGTAATTTTAGCTAAGATCTGAATAGATAAAGGGGCTAGACATACGAAAACTAGGGAAATCGAATTCTAGGTAGAGGGGAAAGCAAAGATGAAAGTTGCAAGGCAGAACTTATTCTAGGAATGCAAGGTTGGTACAATATAAGGAAATCTGTTAATAATATATATCATGTTAATAAATATAAGGAAAAAATTATGAAGTTCTCTCTCTAGATGCTGAGAAACCCTTTGGCAAAATTCATTACCCATTCATGATAAAGGCAATCAAGAAAATAGGAATTGAGGAATACTTTTTAACTTGATAAAGTGTTCTAGTGTTAAAGCTTGTACCTTATTTAAACGGGGAGACACTACAGGTTTTTCCATTAAGATCAGGAACAAGGCAAGCATACCCACTGTTTCCACTACTGTTCAGCATTGTGGTAGAGGTAAATTAGCTAAGTCAATTAGATAAGAAAAATCAATAAGAGGCTTAAGAACGGGTAACAAAGAAGCAAAACGGTGTGTGTCTGCGGATCAGAGTATGCCTGGACCCCAGAGAATCAGTAACAAAACTAACTAAAACAGAAAGAGTTAAGTGAAGGAGGAGGATTTAGAATTAACCTACAAAATGTAAACAGAACATAGCGTTAGAGAAAAGCCCATTTATAATAGCAACATACAAGATTAAATACTTAAGAATAAATTTAATAAGAAAGGTGCAAAACCTATTCAAGGAAAATTTAAAACATTCCTGAAAGACCTTAAAGAAGATTTAAACAAATGGTAAAACATCGCTTGTTCTTGAATAGTTTGACTCAACATCGTAAAGATGTCAGTTGTCCCTAATTTATAAAATCAATGCAATCCTATAAAAATCCTTGCAAGTTGTTTTATCGTTACGCAAACTGATTTTAAAGTTCATATGGAAAAACAAACATGCAAAATAGCTAGGAAAATTGTCAATTGACTTTAAGTAAGGGTCCAAAGGAAATTAAATGGGAAAGTGTAATCTTTTCAAAAAATGGTGTTGGGACACATGCTGGCTGTCTGTGTGCAAAAAATGAAGTTGGGCCCCTATCTCACACCTTACACAAAAATTAATTCAAAAAGGATCATAAACCTAAATGTAAGAGCTATTAAAACTATAAAACTTGTAGAGGAAAACGTAGCAGTAAACCTTTGTGACCTCGGGTTAGGCAGTATTTTCTGAAATATGACACCAAAAGTACAAGTGAGGGGGCTGGCCTCGTGGCCGAGTGGTTAAGTTTGTGTGTTCTGCTTTGGCTTCGCCCGTTCGGATCCTGGGCGTGGATCTAATACCACTCATTAAGCCATGCTGAGGCAGCATCCCGTAAAGCAGAGCCAGAAGTGCCTACAACTAGAATATACAACTATGTAGTGGGGTACTTTGGGGAGAAGGAGAAAAAAAAGATTGGTAATGGATGTTAGCTCAGGTGCCAATCTTAAAAAAAAAAAGTACAGATGACAAAAGAAAAAATAAATTGGACTGTATTAAAATTTAAAACTTTTTTTGCTGCACATGATATCAAGAAAGTGTAAAGACAACTCACAGAATGGGGAAAACTATTTGCAAATCACATATCTGCTAAGGGACTTGTATCCAGAATATATAAAGCACTCTTACACCTCAATAATAAAAAGAAAAATAATTCAATTTTAAAAAATGGGCAAAGGATTTGAGTAGAATTTGTGCAAAGATATACAAATGCTCAATAAGTACATGAAAAGATGTTCAATATTATCAGTCATTAGAGAAATGCAAATCAAAATTACAAGATAGTACTTCATACCTACTAAGATGGCAATAATAAGAAAGACAGAAAATAAGTATTGGTGAAGAAGTGGAAAAATTGAAACCCTCATATGCTGCTGATAGGAATGTAA
The DNA here is from genome assembly GCF_041296265.1 of Equus caballus. Classification (NCBI taxonomy): domain Eukaryota; kingdom Metazoa; phylum Chordata; class Mammalia; order Perissodactyla; family Equidae; genus Equus; species Equus caballus. The sequence goes on along the minus strand of NC_091686.1, from coordinate 313,310 downwards.
AATGCTGCAGCCACTTTGAAAGTAATCTGCCAGTTCCTCAAATGGTTAAATATAGAGTCACAATACGACCCAGCAATTCCACTCGTAGATATATACCCAAGAGAATTGAAAACATAAGTTGACACACAGACTTGTGCGTGAATGTTATTAGCAGCATTATTCATAATAGCTAAAAAAGTGGAAACAGTCCTGATGTCCATAAACTGATGACAAACAAAAGTGGTATATCCATATAAAGGAATATTGATAAAAAGAAAGGAAGTACTGATATATGCTACAACATGAATGACTCTTGAAAATGTGTTAGGTGAAAGAAGCCAGTCATAAAAGATCACACACTGTATGATTCCAGTTATAGGAAATGTCCAAATAGGCACTTTTATAGACAGAAAATAGATTGATGATTTAGAGCTGGGAAAGGGATAGGAGGAGAATGGGGAATAACTGTTAATGGGTAATTTCTTTGAGAGGGGCAAAAATGTTCTAAAATTAGATTCACAACCCTGTGGATATACTATAAAGCCTCTATAATTAAAACATTGTGGCATTGGCATAGACAAATAGACCAGTGGAAGAAAATAAAAAGTGCAAAATTAGACCCAAATTCATATGGAAAGTTTGTATATGACAAAGGTATATTTCAAATCACCGGGGTAAAGATGGACCTTTTTTCTTTTTTTTTTTTTATTGTTGTAGAGTATACTTAACATAATATTTATCATTTTAACCATTTGTAAGTGTACAATTCAGTGGCATGAAATACACTCACAATGCTGTGTCCCCATCGGTACTATTTTATACCTAAAACTTTTTCACCATCCCCACATAAACTCTGTACCCATTGAACAATCTTTCCCTTCCCCTCCCTCTGTCCCCCAGTCCTGTGCAATCTCTATTTTCCTTTCTGTCTGTATCCTTTTTATGGCTGATTAATTTCCATTTTATGTATGTACCACATTTTGCTTATCCATTCATCTGTTGATGGACACTTGGATTGTATTACCTGTGGTGATTAACTTTGGTGATTGTGAATAATGCTGCCGTGAACATTAGTGTACAAGTATCTGTTTGAATCCCTGGTTTCAGTGCTTTGGATATATAGTAGTCCCTCCTTATTTGAGGTTTTGCTTTCCGTGATTTCAGTTACCCGCAGTGAATTGCAGTCTGAAAATATTAAATGGAAAATTCCATAGATAAACAGTTCATAAGTTTTAAGTTGTGCACTGTTCTGAGTAGCATGATGAAATCTCACGCCATTCCACTCCATCCCACCTGGGAGATGAATCATCCCTTTGTCCAGCATATCCACACTGTATGTGCTACCCACCCATACTCAGTCACTTAGTAGCTGTCTTAGTTATCTGCAGTGCTTGTGTTCAAGTAACCCTTATTTAACTTAATAATGGCCCCTGGATCTATGAATATGACTAGTCTAGGTACCTTATATAAATGGAACCATACAGTATTTGCCTTTTTGTGATTGGTTTATTTCACTTAGCATAATGTCTTCAAGGTTCATCCATGTTGTAGCCTGTGTCAGAATTTCCTTTTTAAGGCTGCATAATATTCCATTTTAGGTATTTACCACATTTTGTTTATCCATTAATTGACTGATAGATACTCGAACTGCTTCTCCCTTTTGGCTGTTGTGAATGACGCTTCTGTGGACATGAGTGTACCAACATCTCTTCGAGACTCTGCTTTCAGTTCTTGTGGATATATTCTCAGAAGTGGAATTACCAGGTCATCTGGTAATTCTATTTTCAATATTTTGAGGAACTACCATACTGTTTTCCGTAGTGGCTGTGCTGTTTTACCTTCCCACCAACAGTGCCCAAGCGTTCTAATTTCTCTGTATCTTTGGCAACACTTGTTATTTCCTGTTGTCTTGTTGTTCTTAGTAGCCATCCTAAAGGGTGTGAGGCGATACCTCATTGTGGTTTTGATTTGCGTTTCCCTAATGATTAGTGATGTTGGGCACCTTTTCATATGCTTGTTGGCCACATGTATATTTTTGTTAGAGAAATGTTTATTCAAGTCCTTTGCCCATTTTTTAATCAGGTTATTTCTTGTTTTTGTTGTTGAGTTGTAGGGGTTCTTTATATATTCTGGATATTAACCCCTTATCAGATATATGATTTGCATATATTTTCTTTCATTCTCTAGGTTGCCTTTTCACTGTGTTGATTGTATCTTTTTTTTTCTTTTGAGGAAGACTAGCCTGAGCTAACATCTACTGCCAATCCTCCTCTTTTTGCTGAGGAAGACTGGCCCTGAGCTAACATCCATGCCCATCTTCTTCTACTTTATTGTGGGATGCCTGCCACAGCATGGCTTTTTGCCAAGCGGTGCCATGTCCGCACCCGGGATCCGAACCAGTGAACCCTGGGCCGCTGAAGCCGAATGCACAAACCTAACCTCTGCACCAGGGGGCCGGCCCCTGTTGATTGTATCTTTTGCACAGAAATTTTAAATTTTGATGTAGTCCAGTTTACCTATTTTTACTTTTGTGGTTCTGCACTTTTGGTGTCATACCCATTAAATTGTTGCCAAATCCAATATGAAGATTTTCCCCCATGTTTTTCTCTAAGAATTTTATACTTTTAGTTTTTTTTTTTTTAAGAGTTTATTTTTTTCCTTTTTCTCCCCAAAGCCCGCTGGTACATACTTGTATATTCTTAGTTGTGGATCCTTCTAGTTGTGGCATGTGGGAACCCCCCCTCAGCGTGACTTGAGCAGTGCCATGTCCGCTCCCAGGATTCGAACCGACGAAACACTGGGCCGCCTGCAGCGGAGCACGCGAACTTAACCACTCAGCCACGGGGCGGCCCCTATACTTTTAGTTTTTAACCTTTAGGTTTCTGATCCATTTTGAGTTAATTTTTGTCTATGGTGTGGGTTAGGTTTTAACTTCATTCTTTGGCATGTGGATATACAGTTTTCCCAGTACCATTGTTGAAAAACTATTTCCTATTGAATGATGTTGACACCCGTGTTGAAAATCAGTTGACCATATGTATGAGGGTTCATTTCTGGGCTTTCTGTTTCATTGGTCTTTATGTTTGTCCTTATGCCTGTACCATATTGTTTTAATTACTCCAGCTTTGTAGTTAATTTCAAAGTTGGGAAGTGTGAGTCCTCCAACTTTATTCTTCTTTTTCAAGATTATTTTGGTTATTCAGGGCCCCTTGCAATTCCATATGAAAATGAGCATCTGCTTTTCCATTTCTATGAAAACTCATGTTGGAATTTTGATAGGGATTGTGTTGAATCTATAGATACGTTGGGTAATATTGACATCTTAACAATGTTAAGTCTTCCTATGCATGAACACAGTTGTCTTTTCATTTATTTAAATCTTCAATTTCTTTCAGCAATATTTTCAGCATACAAGACTTTTACCTTCTTGGTTAGAGTTATTCCTAAGTATGTATTGTTTTTGATGCTATTATAACTAGAATGGCTTTCTTAATTTTCTGTTCAGATTATTCATTGCTGGTATGTAAAAACAAAACTGATTTTTGCTCTTGTCCCCTATAACTTCACTGAACTTGTTTATTAGCTCTAGTAGTTTTCTTGTAGATTCTTTGGGATTATTATTATTCATAGAATCATGTCATCTATGAATAGAAATAGTTTTCCCTCTTCCTTTACAATTTGGATGCCTTTTATTTATTTTTCTTGTCTAAAGCTCTGGCTAGAACTTCCAGTACAATGTTGAGTAGCAGTGGTGAAAGTGGGCATCTTTGTTCCTGATCTTCGGGGAAAAGTTTTCAGGTGTTCATCATTGAACATGATGTTAGCCGTGGGTAAAGATGGAACTTTTGATAATAGTGCAGGACAAATGGGTAGCCATTTGGAAAATGATCTATTTTTATCATGGAATGAATGATCTACTTTAGCATATTGATCTGAAACCTCTCTCCCCTATTTGTTTTCCGTTTAGGAACAACGGGGTAATTGCTTTCAGTATACTAGGGAGTAAAATAAAGCTACTCACTTTCCTAATATTTATCTTATAGTTACAATATAAAATTTTGATGACAGTATAATATGGTTTAGGTCGGATTTTTTTCTGCTTTTGTAATAGAAGATTAATTATTGACTTATTTGAAATAGCTTAATTTAGAATTTAAGTGAGGGAAAAAATAAATAGAAACCTTTTCCTTTTCCACTTTACCATCTTGGAAGCAGAGGGGAGGAAAAAGGCAGAAAAAGTTGCTGTGGAGTAGTATATACTAATAAGGGGCTGGAATTAAAGCTGCTGAAAAAGAAATCTTCCCTCTTTCTACTCTCCCCTGGGCTGCAAGGGCCCTAGGGCATCTTTGATGTGCGCATGAAGGAGCCTTCCCTCCCCTCTTGCTTCCCTCTTGGAAACCTCCCACAGTCCCGGATCTGTCTTTTGGGGAGGGAGGGACCTTTTATCTTTCCCCGTTCTACCTCCTCTGAGGGGGGCTCCACCTCTCTGCCCTCCGTCATATGGCTGAGTGGGTCTCTCAGACGTCTTTTGTGTTGTGTGGATGTCCTCTGTTGGAGTATGAATGTCTTTTTTTTTTTTTAGTTTTTCTTTTTTTTTGAGTTATTGATAGGTTACAATCTTGTGAAATTTCAATTGTACATTAATGTTTGTCAATCATGTTGTAGGTGCACCACTTCACCCTTTGTGCCCACCCCCCACCCCACCTTTCCCCTGGTATCCACTAAACTGTTCTTGGTCCATAGTTTTAAATTCCTCATATGAGTGGAGTCATACACAGATTGTCCTTCTCTTGCTGGCTTATTTCACTTAACATAATTCTCTCAAGGTCCATCCATGTTATTGCAAATGGAATGATTTTGTTCTGTTTTGCAGCTGAGTAGTATTCCATTGTATATATGTACCACATCTTCTTTATCCATTCGTCTGTTGATGGGCACTTAGGTTGCTTCCACGTCTTGGCTATTGTAAACAGTGCTACAGTAAACATTGGGGTGCACAGGACTTTTGGGATTGCTGACTTCAGGCTCTTTGGATAAACACCCAGTAGTGGGATGGCTGGATCGTATGGTAGTTCTATTTTTAGTTTTTTGAGGAATCTCCATACTGTTTTCCATAGTGGCTGCACCAGTTTGCATTCCCACCAGCAGTGTATGAGGGTTCCTTTTTCTCCGCAACCTCTCCAACATTTGTTGCTATTAGTTTTAGATATTTTTGTCATTCTAACAGGTGTAAGGTGATATCTTAGTGTAGTTTTGATTTGCATTTCCCTGATGATCAGCAATGATGAGCATCTTTTCATGTGCCTATTGGCCATCAGTATATCTTCTTTGGAGAAATGTCTGTTCATGTCTCCAGCCCATTTTTTGATTGGGTTGTTAAATTTTTTGTGGTTGAGTTGCGAGAGTTCTTTATATATTAAGGATATTAAGCCTTTGTCAGATATATGACTTGCAAATATTTTTCCCCAGTTAGTGGGTTGTTTTTTTGTTTCAATCCTGTTTTCATTTGCCTTGAAGAAGCTCTTAAATCTGATGAAGTCCCATTTGTTTATTCTTTCTATTGTTTCCCTTCTCTGAGAAGGCATGGTGTCCGAAAAGATCCTTTTAATACTGATGTCAAAGAGTGTACTGCTTACGTTTTCTTCCTGAAGCCTTATGGTTTCAGGTCTCACCTTTAGGTCTTTAATCCATTTTGAGTTTATTTTGGTGAAAAAAGAATGGTCAATTTTCATTCTTTTACATGTGGCTTTCCAGTTTTCCCAGCACCATTTGTTGAAAAGACTTTCTTTTCTCCATTGTATGCCCTCAGCTCCTTTGTCAAAGATAAGCTGTCCGTAGATGTGTGGTTTTATTTCTAGGCTTTCAATTTTGTTCCATTGATCTGTGCACCTGTTTTTGTACCAGTACCATGCTGTTTTGATTACTGTAGCTTTGTAGTATGTTTTGAAGTCAGGGATTGTGATGCCTCTAGCTTTGTTCTTTTTTCTCAGGATTGCTTTAGCAATTTTGGGTCTTTTGTTGCCCCATATGAATTTTAGGATTCTTTGTTCTAATTCTGTAAAGAATGTCATTGGGATTCTGATTGGGATGGCGTTGAATCTGTAGATTGCTTTAGGTAGAATGGACATTTTAACTATGTTTATTCTTCCAATCCATGTACATGGAATGTCTTTCCATCTCCTTAGGTCGTCATCCAATTCTCTCAGAAAGGCCTTGTAATTTTCATTATATAGGTCCTTCACTTCCTTAGTTAAATTTACCCCAAGGTATTTTATTCTTTTTGTTGCAATTGTGAATGGTATTGTATTCTTGAGTTCTTTTTCTGTTGCTTCATTACTGGAGTATAGAAATGCTACTGATTTATGCAAATTGATTTTATACCCTGCAACTTTGCTGTAGTTGTTGATTACTTCTAACAGTTTTCCAATGGATTCTTTGGGGTTTTCTATATATAAGATCATGTCATCTGCAAACAGCGACAGTTTCACTTCTTCCCTCCCTATTTGGATTCCTTTTATTCCTTTTTCTTGCCTGATTGCTCTGGCCAGGACCTCCAGTACTATGTTAACTAAGAGTGGTGATAGAGGGCATCCTTGTCTTGTTCCTGTTTTCAGGGGGATGGGGTTCAGTTTTTGCCCATTGAGTATGATGTTGGCTATGGGTTTGTCGTATATGGCCTTTATTATGTTGAGGTAGTTTCCTTCTATGCCCATTTTGTTCAGAGTTTTTATCATAAATGGCTGTTGGATCTTGTCAAATGCCTTCTCTGCATCTATGGAGATGATCATGTGGTTTTTATTCCTCAGTTTGTTCATGTGGTGGATCACGTTGATTGATTTGCAGATGTTGAACCATCCCTGTGTCCCTGGTATGAATCCCACCTGATCCTGATGTATGATTCTTTTGATGAATTGCTGAATTCTGGTTGCCAAAATTTTGTTGAGAATTTTTGCATCTATGTTCATCAGTGATGTTGTCCTGTAGTTCTCTTTTTTCGTGGTGTCCTTGTCAGGTTTTGGTATCAGCGTGATGTTGGCCTCATAGAATGTGTTAGGAAGTGTTCCATCTTCCTTAATTTTTTGGAATAGCTTGAAAAGGATAGGTATTAAATCCTCTCTGAAAGTTTGGTAGAATTCCCCAGGAAAGCCATCTGGTCCTGGAGTTTTATTCTTTGGGATGTTTTTGATTGCTGTTTCAATCTCTTTCCTTGTGATTGGTCTGTTCAAATTGTCTGCCTCTTCTTGAGTGAGCTTTGGGAGATTGTAGGAGTCCAGGAATTTATCCATTTCCTCTAGGTTATCCATTCTGTTGGCATATAGTTTTTTGTAGTATTCTCTTATAATCTGTTGTATTTCTGCAGAGTCTGTTGTTATTTCTCCTCGCTCATTTCTGATTTTGTTTATTTGAGCTTTCTCCCTTTTTTTCTTTGTAAGTCTGGCTAGTGGTTTGTCAATTTTATTTATCTTCTCAAAAAACCAGCTCTTTGTCTCATTGATCCTTTCTACTGCCTTTTTCGTTTCAATAGTATTTATTTCTGCTCTGATTTTTATTATTTCTCTCCTTCTGCTGACTTTGGGCTTCATTTGTTCTTTTTTCTCTAGTTCAGTTAGGTGTGCTTTAAGGTTGCTTATTTGGGATTTTTCTTGTTTGTTAAGATGTGCCTGTATTGCGATGAATTTTCCTCTTAATACAGCTTTTGCTGTATCCCATATGAGTTGGTATGGCATGTTATCATTTTCATTTGTTTCCAGGTATTTTTTTATTTCTTTAATTTCTTCAGTGATCCATTGCTTGTTCAGTAGTGTGTTGTTTAGTCTCCACATCGTTGTGCCTTTCTCAGCTTTTTTCTTGTAATTAATTTCTAGCCTTATAGCACTATGATCTGAGAAGATGCTTGTTATTATTTCAATTTTTTTAAATTTGTAGAGGCTTGTCTTGTTTCCCAACATATGGTCTATCCTAGAGAATGTTCCATGTACACTTGAGAAGAATGTGTATTCAGCTCCTTCAGGGTGGAGTGATCTATATATGTCTATTAAGTCCAATTGTTTTAGTTTTTCATTCAGCTCCACTATTTCCTTGTTGATTTTCTGTCTGGATGATCTGTCCATTGATGTGAGTGGGGTGTTGAGGTCCCCTACTATTATTGTGTTGTTTTTAACATCTTCCTTTAGGTCTGTTAATAGTTGCTTTATGAATCTTGGTGCTCCTGTGTTGGGTGCATAGATATTTATAAGCGTTATTTCTTCTTGATGAAGTGTCCCTTTGATCATTATATATTGTCCCTCTGTGTCTCTCTTTACCTGTCTTATTTTGAAATCCACTTGGTCTGATATGAGAATTGCAACACCTGCCTTTTTTTCCTTGCTATTTGCTTGAAATATTGTCCTCCACCCCTTCACCCTGAGTCTGTGTTTGTCCTTGGGGCTGAGGTGTGTTTCCTGGAGGCAACAAATTGTTGGATCTTGTTCTTTAATCCATTTTGCCACTTTGTGTCTTTTTATTGGAGAGTTCAATCCATTCACATTGAGAGTGATTATTGATGCATGTGGACTTAATGCTGTCAATCTGTCGCTCATTATCTTGTTTTCCTGTGTTTCTTTTCCTGTGTGCTTTAGACTACCCATTTAATACTGCAATTTCTTATGCTGGGTTTCTTAGATTTTTCCTTATCTATGATTTGTGACTCTGTTCTGTACTTTATTTTAGTGTCTACCTTGAAGTTTGTATTTAGAATCTCGTGTATAATATAGTCTATTCTCTGGTGGTCTCTTACTTACTCGACCAATACTGATTTAGACCCTTTGCTCTTCCCCTCCTAAATAATTATTTTCATTTTTTATTCCAACTCGTCTTATTAATTTGTAGTTAGAGTGCTAAGATCGTCCTTGTTTTGGTAGTTTCCTTATTTTTACCCTAATGTTATAGTTGAATATTTGCTATCCTGTTCTGGTTCTATCCATCGGTCTCCCTAGTCTGTGGATTGTGTCCCCTTTCTCCCTTTTTTCTTTTTTCAAGTATGAGAGCCTTCTTGAGGATTTCTTGTAGTGGATGGCTTTTAGTTACAAATTCCCTTAACTTTTGTTTGTCTGGAAAAGATTTAATTTCTCCCTCATATCTGAAGGAAATTCTTGCTGGATAGAGTATTCTTGGCTGAAGGTTTTTATCCTTTAAAGCTTTGAATATATCACTCCATTCTCTCCTAGCTTGTAGGGTTTCTGTAGAGAAATCCGCTGACAGTCTGATAGGGGCTCCTTTATAGGCTATTCTCTTTTTTTTTCTTACTGCCCTGAGTATTCTTTCCTTATCATTCCTATGTGCCAACTTTACTATTATGTGCCTTGCTGTGGGTCTTTTTACATTGACAAATCTAGGAGATCTAAAACCCTCCTCTACACACATTTCTCCGTTGATCCCTAGATTTGGGAAGTTCTCTTCAATAATTTCGTTAAGCACACTTTCTGCTCCATTTTCCTTTGCCATATTCTCGGGAATTCCTATGATCCTCATGTTCTTACTCCTCATTGAATCCATTATCTCTTGGAGATTTTCCTCAGTTTTTTTAATTCTTAGTTCTCTTTCTTCCTCTGTCTGGCGCCATTCAGCCTGTCTGTCCTCGATTATGCTGATTTGCTTCTCTGGGTTGTCTACACGGGCATTCAGGGAATCTGTATTCTGTTTTATCTGGTCCATTGTGTTTTTCATCTCAAGTAATTCTCTTTGATTCTTCTTTACGATTTCAATCTCTTTTGTGAAGTAACTCCAGAACTCGGCTTGTTTCTCTATCTTTCTCTCTACCTCATTGAGTTTTTTGATTATAGCTGCTCTGAATTCATTATCACTTAGTTTACCTAATTCCAAGTCCTCGGGACTTAATTCTGTGTTTTTATTGTTTTCCTTCTGGTCTGGGGCTTTTATAAATTGCTGGATGGTCGAGGAGCGGTTTTTTCTCATGGTGGTAGACTTCAGTTGCAGTTACAGCCTTTCGCTCCCAAGGCCCTTGATTTATAGGGTCCCCGCAGACAGAAGCTTTTCCCCCCGTCAGCGGGTCTCCACTGAATCAGCGGCAGGAGTCCTGGATGATCCCCCGGTCGTGCAGCCCCTCCCCCGCTGCTTCCCGACCCACGCCGCAGCGATCGCAGACTCTAGGGGAGGGAGCGATGTTCTCTCCTACCATTCCAGCGCCTCCGAGGGTGTAAGCAAGGTTTATGATCTCCGCCTCCTTGGTACTGTAGGTCTCTAATGAGCTGGCATTATGTTTATTCTCTGAAATTCAGTTCTTCCAATCTTTTGTTGTATTTTGGAGGGGAGAGAATCCCGGGTCAGCTCACCCCACCATTTTGCTCCGTCCACTAGTCATGAATGTCTTTTTCATTGTATGGTGGAGAGGAGAGAATGCTGGGCGAATTCCCTCTGCCACGATGCTGACGTCACTCTTAACGTATATTATTTTTATTCATCTACACCAAAATTTGTATGAAGGCAAGAGAAGTAAAATAGAGAGGCAAAAGAAGATAAATTCTTTAGTTAATAAGAATGTAGAAAACATAAAGAGGTCATGAAGTAGCAGTCACTTAGATCATATGAGACAGAGAAGAGAAAGATCTAAAAATACTTCTGTCAGAAAACATAAGAAACAGGTGTTTATCAACCCATTATGGGAGAATTTTTTTCCAACGTTAAATTTATCTGAGATCTTCATTTGATCATACTGAAAAAATTGGTAGGTATTGAGTTCCTGGATTTAAAAGCATAACTCGTATTTTAGTTCAAAAGTGTTTCTTCCTTGGTAGATGCTTATAAAATTACTGGAAATTTTATTCCTATTGGAAAGGCAAAAGACCTAAAAGTAACATCCACCTGACAGAAACTGATGGCAGCAGAGCACGGTGATAAAAACATGTACCCCCCACATGCAGTTACTGTTTGAACAGTTTTAACTTGACCAGGATTGCTAAAGTTGATGTCAGGTCTGTTTTCAGCTTTGTTGTTTAGTATTCTTAATGATATTATGCTCTTCAGTTTTATTTGATGATTGAGTTTTTATTATTTATTTTCTCCACAGAAGTGAACGATACCATATCTCTGAAAGATTTGCGAATACTTTTTTTATATGAATTTAAATTAGGACATAGTGCAGCCATGGCAAGTAGAAACATCAATTCTGTCTTTGGAGAAGGCTCTGTTAGTGAAAGGACTGTCCGGTGGTGGTTTGAAAAATTTCGTTCTGGTGATCTGAGTCTGAAAAATGAGCCTCGAGGGAGACCCAAATGTGTTTTAAATCAAGATCAGTTGAGAGCTATGGTGGAAGCTAACCCCAAAACAGCAATTCGAGGCCTTGCAGCTGACTTAGGAGTTTCTGCTACAACGATTTCTCGACACCTGGCTGCAATAGGAAAGGTGAAAAAATGGGACAGGTGGGTAGGTACCACACCAGTTGAGGGATGATCATCAACTGAGATGGTTAGAGATATGCTCATCCCTTAAGATTTGCCAGAGCAGAGATCAATTTTGGAGAGAATCATAAGCTTTGACAAAAAATGAAATTGAAAGTGATCTGGACAATGGTTGGATGTTGATGAAATTACCAAACATATTAAAACCATCATTGCAACAAAAAAAGGTTCTGGTAGCTGTATGATGGTCTGCAAAAAGGATATTTCATTACAGCTTTTTAACCCCGATAAAACAAACAGTAGCATCTTATTGTCAAGAAGATGAAATTATGTATCAAAAACTGATCTAAAAGCTTTCTGCATTGGTTAGCTGACATGGACCTATGCTTTTTTATGACAACATTTAATCACAGAAATAACAAACCACCATAGGGAAGTTAACTGAATTGGGCTAAGAAATTTTGCTACATCCATCATACTCACCTGACCTTTTTTCAGCAGATTACCACCTTTTCATCATTTGGAACTCTTTCTGAGAAACAGAATGTTCTCCCATTAAGAAGGAGTAATTGGAGGATTTGAATAAGTTTTTTTCTTTTTTCTTTTTTTGGTGAGGAAGATTCGCCCTGACCTAACATTGGTTGCCAATCCTCCTGTTTTTGCTGGAGGAAGCTTGTCCATGAGCTAACATCTGTGCCAGACTTACTCTGTTTTGTATGTGGGATGCCACCACAGCATGGCTCAATGAGCAGTGTGCAGGTCCACACTCAGGATCTGAACCTGCGAACCCCAGGCCACCGAAGCGGAGTGCATAAACTTAACTGCTATCCCACTGGGCTGGCCCCTTGAGTAAATTTTAACAACGCTGAATTTCACAAATATGGTATATGTCATTTAATATTTGGGGAAATTTATCATTTTGGGAAAGCATTTAATGCTCACAGTGCATATTTTGGTTGAATAAAGCTTTTCTTTTTCTCAAAAATAGAACATTTTCATTTTGACCTACAAAAAGCCAGTTTCATATGGTTCAACCTGATACTTTCCCAGACCCTATCAGAGCATGAAGACTGAAAAGGTACCTGAGGCACCTAAGGAAAACTGCAAGCTGCTCCTGCGTTTCGGGGTTTTTCATTGGGGGAATGTGGAGCAACCCAAAGTGTATGTGTGTGTGAGAGATGCTTAGGAGTCAGTCATGTGAAGATCTGGGTCAAGAGCATTCCAAGCAGATGAGCAGCCTCATCAAAGGTCTCAGACTCTCAGAAAATATGTTTTTCATTTTTTTTTCTGAGGAAGATTTGCCTCACGCTAATGTCTGTAGCCAGTCTTCCTCCTTTTGCTCGAGGAAGGTTCACCCTGAGCTAATATCTGTGCCCATCTTCCTCTTTATTGTATGTGGGTCGCCGCCACAGCTTGGTAACCAATGAGTGGCGTAGGTCTGTGCCCGGGAACCAAACACGGGTCGCTGAAGTGGAGTGCACTGAACTTAACTACTAGGCCATAGAGCTGGCCCCAGAAAGTATTTTTTGAATAAAGAAATGAAAGCACGTAACATCAAAAGCTAAGCATACAGTAGACGTGGGTCAGTGGTGCTTTTGGATGACAATACTTACCCCATCACATAGAGCCAGTCCCTTCTTTCGTATGTTTTCCAAACTGCTTCTATGTTTTTAAAAAGTACAGGTGACTGATCAGAAACCATAATTAATGGCCTTTTTATGATTTCGTAGCTAGATTGCAGTTACTCTTTGTGGCATCCAGGAATTCAGTTGGGGTAAAAATATTGGGATGGTCCTCTTCCTGCGTCTCTCCTTCTTGACAACCTGCTATGTCTATTCCATGAAGGAGAGGAGAGTAAAGGAATCCTAAGAGGTAAGAAGTGAAAGAAGAACATCCTGGAATGGATCTTACCTAGAGAGAGAGAGAGTAAAAGAGAGAGAGAAAGAAGAGAGAGACAGAAGGGAGGGAGGGAGAGATGGAATGAAAATCTCCTAAAGTAGCATTGACCATGAGCCCAAGGAGTAAAACTGTGGGATGCTTTACTGCAAATTAAAAAAAAAATTCCTTCTTTTGGGTATAAGCAGCCCAGCACTATGACACAAGGCTTGGTGAGCAGTTTATAGGATGCTTTCAGTCCTAATTTACTCCCTTGATTGTATGTCCTGGTCTGGAGTCTCCTCCTCATTTTACTGTTCCATTCTTGGGTTTGTCAAGGAATCTACTCAATGTTTCTGTGGACTCTTGCTTACTCCTAAGAGAGTGAAGCTTCTGATTTAGCTCAGACTGATAGGGTAACAGGGCTAAGACCAGGAGTGTAGGAAGGATTTTATTTCAAAGGCAGCACAAGGGTGAGGCTAAATGGTCACAGAAGGCGAGAGCAGTGGCTTGGCCAATATGCAAGAAAGTGATGTTGTATAGTTACTTTGTCTGGACGGTAGTTGTTTTATGGCCATCCAGCCATCCCTCAATTCTCAGACCTCTTGTCAGACTTCAAGAGCTGGATACTAGACTTTGGTCTAAAACAATCAGTGGATATCCTTGTCCAGCCAAGTAAGTGGTTTGGCGAAACCCAAACAGAAGCAGTGAAATGTGATGAGACAGGGAAAGGAGCAGATAGAGGATGTGGAATTATCCTAGCGATTTCCCTTATCACCTCCAAAAAGGAGTGTAGACCTGAGAGACAGAAATGGGCCCTATGGTTCTTGTGAGCACCTGGATCCAGCTGTGCTTGTAACTGGTACTACTGTTAGTGTCTTTTGGTTATGTGAGCCTGTGTTTATGTGAGCCCTTTTTGCTTAAGCCATTTTGAATTGAGTTTTTAATTTTGGCAGAAGAAAGATTCCTGACCGATAGGCTCCCTGACCCTTACTTTACTTAACAGTAAAATGGGGCTCATGATACCACTTTGCAGGGTTTGGGGAGGAAGAGGGACAATTAATGTAAAACACAGGCACAGAGTAGATGCCCAGTACATTAGTATTTAATCCTGTGAGAGGGAAAAGCAAAGGAGGCACAGAAAGGCGTGGGACACCTCTGTGCCCAGCGCAGGCCAGTTGCGCTGAGTTCACTGCTCAGCGAAGGCTGGTACCTGGCTTGGACTGTCCAGAGGTACCCAGCTGTAAAGGAAGGCTGGCCTCTCGAGTTGCTTTGAGCCTGTGGCTTTCTGCAGTGAGTGCTCTCTGACCGAGTGCGTTATTGGCCACGCAGGAGGAAAAGGACAAAGATGAGGCTTCTCACCCTCTGTGTCTTTACTTTGGCAGTTATTTGTATCTCTTTCTCTTTTGTTTAATCAGAGACTACTCCTTTTTGGAAATATGGAATGTAAATGTTATGAACAGAATCAACACACAATGACTACATTTTCATCATTGTGATGGTCATCTTCCCATTGCCTTGGAAATTAGGAACAACAGCTTTAAATTTATAACTCTTTAATTTAGGAGCTATATTGGATTTTCAAGAAAAATGAGACGTTTTATACACACAAAGACCTGCCAACCATCTCAGTGCCCTCATTTGCCTTCCCTAGAAAAGAAGGAAAAGCTTTAAAAGGCTCCTTGGTAGAAACTTTGGTTTGAGTGTCAAAATAGAGTGGAGGGGCCGGCCCCATGGCCGAGTGGTTAAGTTTGCATGCTCTGCTTTGGCAGCCCAGGGTTTTCGCCAGTTCGGATCCTGGCATGGACATGGCACCTCTCATCAAGCCATGCTGAGGCGGTGTCCCACATGCCAACTAGAAGGATCCACAACTAAAATATACAACTATGTTACTGGGGGCTTTGGGAGAAAAATGAAAAATAAAATCTTTAAAAGAAATTAAAAAAAACAGAGTGGAGATAGAGGCCCCCCACCACATCTCCCTGAAGTAGCTTGGGCCCTAATTATAAAAAAGGAGTAAAAAATGGCTTTGAATAGCCATTTTGGTTTATTAAGTACATAACACCTGTTGTTAAAGAAGCGCTGCCTGTGCTAATTACTTATTGTGCGACTAGAGCACCTGCAGCCACTGTAACAGTACGCGTGAAGGATCCTGAGCAAAGGTAGAAATAGCATCGAAAGCCAGTGGAAAGTGGATTCTTCTAGTACCAGTCCTCAGTGTGTTGGATTCTCTCTTGCTCTTTCTATTTGTGTTTCAGCCACAATAGCCTCTGTTCACTTCCTTTAACCTCAGCTAATTTGCCCATGCTGTTCTTTCTGTCTGAATATTTGCTACTCCTCTTCACCTCATTAACTCTACCCATCATGCATATTTCCTCCAGGAAGTCTTGCCTGATTGTCCCAGCCCACCACGGGTCAGGCCACCTTGCTAATGGTCTTAGAGCCCCAGTATGGTTCCTTCATAATTGTGATCACAGTGGTTATATATTTATTTGTGTGATAGAATGTGTTTCTCAGTCTTCTCTGTTAGATTATAAGATTCACAGCAGAGACTTTGTTTTGCTCATAAGATCGTACCCCTATCAAAAGCACAAGGTCCAGCACGAAGTAGGAA
The DNA here is from genome assembly GCF_041296265.1 of Equus caballus. Classification (NCBI taxonomy): domain Eukaryota; kingdom Metazoa; phylum Chordata; class Mammalia; order Perissodactyla; family Equidae; genus Equus; species Equus caballus. The sequence goes on along the minus strand of NC_091686.1, from coordinate 297,446 downwards.
TGAGTAAATGTTCATTAAATGAATGAGTAAGTGTTAGGGCCAGTTTCATCCACTTTGTGGAAAACCTTTGTTTTGGTATCCGTGTAAGTAAGGAATGTGTTTGACAACAAATAATTGAAAACTTAGTGAACAGTGGCTTAAATAAATAGGTTCTGTTTCCTAAAACTTAGGAAAATTTTCAAACATAAAAAATCCTTGAATTTTACAGGGAACACCTGTATGCCAACCACCTAGACTGTACCATTGACATATTACTATACTTGTTTTATCACTTCTCTACCCATGTAGCCATCTTTTTTTTTTTTTTGATGCATTTCAATGTAAGTTGCAGCCATTAGCACATTTCACCCTAGATAGCTGAGCATACATATTTTTACCTAGAGTTTGCTGTTTGCTTAAGGTTCTTGTTGAGATAAAATTTAAATTCAATAAAATGCCCAAATCTTGAGTATACTCTTCAGTATATTTTGGCAAATGCAAACACTTGTGTAACACAAACTCCTCTTAAGATACAGACTATCCAGGCGGGCCCCATGGCTGAGTGGTTAAGTTCGCATGCTCCGCTGCCGGCGGCCCAGTGTTTTGTTGGTTCGAATCCTGGGCGCGGACAGGGCACTGCTCATCAAACCATGCTGAGGCAGCGTCCCACATGCCACAACTAGAAAGACTCACAACGAAGAATATACAACTGTGTACTGGGGGGCTTTGGGGAGAAAAAGGAAAAAATAAAATCTTTTAAAAAAAAAAAGATACAGACTATTACCATCAGCCCAGAAAGTTCCCTCATACCCATTTTCATTTTATCCCTCATACCCATGCATTTAAATGGAATTGTACAGTATGTGCTCTTTTATGTAAGACTTCTTTTACTAAGCATAATGTTTTTCAAATTCATCCACTTTGTTGCATTTATCAATAATTTCTTCCTTTTAAAAGCTGATTAGTACTCCCTTAAATGAATATACCACAATGTGTTGTTTGTCTAATTACCTGTTTGAGAGACATCTGTAGGGGTTTTTTTTGCCCCCCAGTTTGGGCCTATTATGAATAAAGCTGTTATGAATATTCTTGCACATATCATTTTGTGGACATGTTTTTATTTCTCTTGGATACATACCTAAGATAGGAAATACTGGGCCATAGATTATTTTATACTTAGTTTTCCTAGACCTTTTTCTAAAGTTATTACACCATTTTATCCCCCTCTCACTAAGATTTGATGTTATTAGTCTTTTTAGTTTTATCTATTCTGGTGGGCTTTGAGCTGTATCTTACTTGGAGCAATTTTTTTTCCTTTCACATTATAAGGAATCTAAGGAGGCAGGCCAAAGCTGAGGCAGCTACTCAATAATGGTGTCAGGGACCCAGTCACTTTCTCACTTTCTGTTCATTATTCTTAGTGGCTGATCATAATTCTGTGCATGTCACCTGGGGAAGACAGCCTCTAAAATGGCTCCCAGTGATCCTCGCATCTGGCTTCTCTTGCCCTTGTGTAATCCCCTCTCATTGAGTGTGGGCTGGCCTTCGTGATGTGCTTCAAACAGAATGCAGCAGAGCTGATGGGATGCCATTGCTGCAATTAAGTTATAAAACAACATGGCTGCTTATATATGGTGATGGATACAAATTAGACTGTTGGTAGTGAGCATGATGCAGTCCATACAGAATACTGACAAATAATAATGTACACCTGAAATCTCACAGTTATAAACCATTATGACCTCAATAAAATCAAAAAAATGCCCAAACTTTCCAAACACACAGAAAATAGAACAATATCAGACATCCATTACCTAGATTTAACAATGTATATTTGAACCAAGTAACACAGTAGTTCTTCCAAAAGAAAAAAAGAATGGCTTCTGTCGTGCATGTTCTCTCTCATTCTTTTTCGGATCAGTCATTATCTAGGGGAAGTTGGTTGCCATGTTGCAAGGCAGCTCTGTGAGAGCCCAAGTGATGAGGGACTGGGGCCTGCCAACAATCAAATGAGTGAACTTAGAAGTGGATCTCTCCCTCGTGGAGTATGCAGATGAAATTGCAGAACCACACCAGGATTTCTGACCCACAGAAGCAGGGATAATAAGTGTTGTTTTAAGCCACTAAGTCTTAGGGTCATTTGTTATGTAACAATAGATAACTATTACAGCACCTCTTTGTCTCATTGTCATAAGATGGCTGCTGTACCTTCAGGGCCTCCTGTTCATGCTCCAGAGAGTAAGAAAAACTGTGGAAAGCAAAGGACAATGAGAGTTTTTTTAAACAAATCTGTTCATTTTTATCAGGAACTCAGAACTTTTCCAAAAATCTCACTCAACAGACTTTGGTTTATATCTTATTGGCCAGAGATAACGCCACATAACCATTCCTAGTTAGGAGGTGGCTAGAAAGGGGGGCGGGGCCTGGATGGAGATTGCATCAGCCAACTGTCAGCGTCTGCCACGTTAACCATCTCAAAAACCCCACAGAGGAGTGAGGTCAGCATCAGGGCGGGGTGGGCTTTCCCAGTAATCTCTCCCCTCCACCATACAATGAAAAAGACATTCATATTCCAACAGAGAACATCCACACAACACAAAAGGTGTCTGAGAGTCCCACAACACAAAAAACTACATAACTCAGCCATATGGCAGAGGGCAGAGAGGTGGAGCCCCCCTCAGAGGAGGTGGAACGGGTAAGAGAAAAGGTTGCTCCCTCCCCAAAAGACAGATCTGGGACTGTGGGAGGCTTCCAAGAGAGAAGGAAGGGGGGAGGGAAGGCTTGTTCATGGGCACATGGGAGATGCTCTAGGGCCCTTGTAGCCCAGGGGAGAGTCCCTACCGAGGTGGGGGTGAACTCCTCAAGCCAACAGCCCAGGAGAGCACATAGCGAGGGCAGAGTGAGAAAACCCTGAGGGCATGCAGGAGAAAGCGCCCTTCCCCACCCCTGGCCCAGCACCAAGTCCGGTGCCTGGGATCTCAGCACAACACAGAGGGCCTCAGAATAGGCAGCTCTTGACCCCCACCCAGTGGTAATAGGTGATAACTGCAACCAAATAGTACCAGGAAGCGCAAAAACAGAGCCACGCGCTCTAGCACTATCAAAAATTATATTAAATCTCCAGAACAGAGAGAATATGACAAGTACCCAGAAATCAGTCCTGAAGACACAGAAATATGTAATTTAAGTGACAGAGAATTCAAAATAGCTATCAAAAAAATCAACACGTTAAAAGAGAATGTAGAGAAACAATTCAACACGTTTAGGAGCTACTTCACAAAAGAGAATGAAACTATAAAGAATCAATCAGGAATATTGGAGACAAAAGACACAATGGAAGAGAAAACAAAATATGGATTCCCTGAACATGTGAGTGGACACCATAGAGGAACAAATCACCATAACTGAGGACAGACATGTTGAAATGCTCCAGACAGAGGAGGAGAGAGGACTAAGACTAGAAAGAAAGGAAGAAAGTCTCTGAGAAATAGCTGACTCCATTAGGAAAAGCAACATAAGAGTTATAGGTATTCAAGAGGGAGAAGAGAAGGAGAGTGGAGCAGAAAGCATGTTTAAAGAAATAATTCCAGAGACCTTCCCAAACCTAAGGAAGGAGATGGAAATCCATGTGGAAGGGCCTATCAGATCTCCTAAATGTGTCAATGTAAAAAGACCTACTGCAAGGCAGTACTAGTGAAACTGGCAAAAGTCAATGACAAAGAAAAAATACTAATGGCAGCAAGGCAGAAGAAAATAACCTACAAAGGAACCCCTATCAGGCTTTCAGCAGATTTCTCTGCAAGAGCCTTACAGGCTAGGAGAGACTGGAATGACATATTCAAATCTCTGAAGGACAAAAACTTTCAGCCAAGAATACTCTATCTAGCAAAAATATCCTTCAGCTACAATGGAGAAATAAAAACTTTACCAGATAAACAAAAGCTAAGGGAGTTTGTAGCCATGAGACCACCCCCCAACACACACACATACAAGAAATCCTCAAGAAGGCCCTCATACCTGAAAAAAGACAGAAGGGAGAAAGGGGTTACAAAGCATGGAGTAAGGAGATAGGTAGACAAAAATCAGAAAATTGTACCTATACATGAGAAGAGGTTAGCAAATAAAAATAGCATTAAAGATAAAGGGAAGGAGGGGCTGGCCCCATGGCCAAGTGGGTAATTTCGCACTCTCTGCTTCAGCAGCCCAGGGTTCCCCCGGATAAGATCCCAGGTGTGGACATGGCACTGCTCATCAGGCCATGCTGAGGCAGTCTCCCACATGCCACAACTAGAAGGACCCACAACTAAAAATACACAACTATGTACTGGGGGGCTTTGGGGAGAAGAAGGAAAAAAATTAAAGGGAAAAAAAGATAAAGGGAAGGAAAACACCCAAAACAAAGATAATCTTGTCATTTTAACCACAAACTCACAACACAAGATGGAATAAGATGTGAGAAAAACAACTTAGGAGGGGAAGGGGACAGGGACTGAATCGGTTTAGTCTAAGGAAAGAAGAGGCCACCAGAACGTGGACTACCTTATCTACAAGACTTTGAATACAAACCTCATGGTAACCAGTAAACAAAAAAGAACAGAGACATGAATAATATATAAGGACAAAAGAAAGAAACACAACATAACAAACTACATATCTCAATTGATAGACCAAAACACACAGGACAAGAAAGAAAGGAAGTGCAGGAGAACCGGAAAACGAGAGAGAAAATGGCAGCATTAAGCCCTCATGCATTGATAATCACCCTCAACGTAAATGGATTGAATTCTCCAATAAAAAGACACAGAGTGGCAAGATGGATTAAAGAACAAGACCCAACAATATGCTGCCTCCAGGAAATACAGGTCAGCTCCAACAACAAACAAAGGCTTAGAGTGAAAGGATGGAAGACAATACTCCAAGCTTATGGCAAACAAAAGAAAGCAGGTGTTGCGATACTTAGACAAAGTAGACTTCAAGATAAGACAGGTAAAGAGAGACAAAGAGGGGCAGTATATAATGATCAAAGGGACACTCCACCAAGAAGAAATAACTCACATCAAGGGACAGATCATCCAGATAGAAAATCAACAAGGAAACAGTAGAATTAAATGAAAAGCTAGACCAGTTGGATTTAATAGACATATACGGAACACTCCAACCAAAAACAGCAGAAGGCACATTCTTCTCCAGTGCACACGGAGCATTCTCAAGGGCAGACCATTGGGAAACAGGGCAGCCTAAATAAATTTGAGAAGATTGAAATAATAACAAGCATTGTTTCTGATCACAGTGCTGTGAAGCTAGAAATTAATTACAAGAAAAAAGCTGAGAAAGGGACAAAGATGTGGGGACTACAACATGCTATTAAACAACCAATGGATCACTGAAGAAATTAAGGGAGAAATGAAAAATTATCTGGAGACAAATGAAAAGGAAGACATACCATACCAACTCATATGGGATGCAGCAAAAGCATTACTAAGAGGGAAATTCACTGCAATACTGGCTCACCTTAACAACCAAGAAAAGTCCCAAATGAGCAATCTGAAGTTACACCTAACTGAATTAGAAAAAGAAGAACAAACAAAGCCCAAAGTCAGCAGAAGGAGAGAAATAATAAAAATCTGGGCAGAAATAAATGCAACTGAAACAAAAAAAGGCAGTAGAAAGGATCAATGAAACAAAGAGCTGGTTCTTTGAGAAGTAAACAAAATTGACAAACCCCTAGCCAGACTTACAAAGAAAAAAAGAGAGAAAGCTCAGATAAATGAAATTACAAATGAAAGAGGAGAAATAACACAACAGACTCCACAGAAATACACAGGACTATAAGAGAATACTATGAAAAGCTATATGCTAACAAAATGGACAATCTAGAGGAAAGAGATAAATTCTTAGACTCTTAACAACCTCTCAAAGCTGAATCAAGAAGAAATAGAGAATCTGAGTAGACCAATCACAGGTAAAGAGATTGAAACAGTAATCAAAAGCATCCCCCCCCCCCCCCCCCAGAACAAAAAGCCCAGGACCAGATGGCTTCCCTGAAGAATTCCACCAAACTTTTGGAGAGGATTTAATACCTACCCTTCTCAAGCTATTCCAAAACATTAGGGAAGATGGAACGCTTCCTAACACATTCTACGAGGCCAGCATCACTCTGATACCAAAGCCTGACAAGGACAGCACAAAAAAGGAGAACTACAGGCCAATATCACTGACTAACATAGATGCAAAAATCCTGAAGAAAATTTTGGCAACCCGACTACAGCAACTCATCAAAAAGATCATACATCGTGATCAAGTGGGATTCATACCAGGGACACAGGGATGGTTCAACATCCGCACATCAATCTACGTGATAGACCACATGAACAAAATGAGGAATAAAAACCACATGATCATCTCAGAAGACACAGAGAAAGCATTTGACCAGATCCAACAGCCATTTATGATAAAAACTCCTGACAAAATGGTGATAGAAGGAAATTACCTCAACATAATAAAGGCCATATATGACACACCCACAGCCAACATCATACTCAATGGGGAAAAACTGAACGCCAGCCCTCTGAGAACAGGAACAAGACAAGGATGCCCACTCTCACCCCCCTTTTATTTTTTCTGCTCTTTTCTCTCTCCAAATCCCCCCAGTATATAGTTGTATATTTTAGTTGTCGGTCCTTCTAGTTGTGGCATCTCACCACTCTTATTCAACATAGTACTGGAGGTTTTGGCCAGAACAATAGGTGAGAGAAAGGAATAAAAGGAATCCAAATAGGGAGTGAAGTGCTGAAACTCTCACTGTTTGCAGACAACATGATCTTATGTATAGAAACCCCTAAAGAATCCATCAGAAAACTATTAGAAATAATTAACAACTACAGTAAAGTTGCAGGGTACAAAATCAACTTACAAAAATCAGTTGCATTCTGTACTCTAATAACGAACTTACAGAAAGAGAACTCAAGAATACAATTCATTTACAATTGCAGCAAAAAGGATAAAGTCTCTAGGAGTAAACCTAACCAAGGAAGTGAAGAACTTATACAATGAAAACTGTGAGACGTTATTGAAAGAAATAGATGATGACATAAGAAGACAGCAAAAGATTCCATGCACATGGATTGGAAGAATAAACATAGTTAAAATGTCCATATTACCCAAAGCAATCTACAGATTCAATGCAATCCCAATCAGAATCCCAATGACATTCTTCAGGGAAACAGAACAAAGAATCCTAAAATTCATATGGGGCAACCAAAGACCCCGAATTGCTAAAGCAATCCTGAGAAAAAGAGAACGAAGCTGGAGGCATCACAATCCCTGACTTCCAAATGTACTACAAAGCCATAGTAATCAAAACAGCATGGTACTGGTACAAAAACAGGCACCCAGATCAGTGGAACAGAACTGAAAGTCCAGAAATAAAACCACACATCTACGGACAGTTAATCTTTAACAAAGGTGCCAAGAACATACAATGGAAAAGAGATAGTCTCTTCAATAAATAGTGTCGGGAAATCTGGACAGCCACATGGAAAAGAATGAAAGTAGACCATTATCTCACACCATACACAAAAATAAACTCAAGATGGATCAAAGACCTGAAATAAGTCCTGAAACCATAAAACTCCTGGAAGAAAACATAGGTAGTACACTCTTTGATATTGAACTTAAAAGATCTTTTTGAATCCCATGTCTTCTCACACAAGGGAAACTAAAAAAAAAATAAGCAAGTGGGACTTCATCAAAGAGCTTCTGCAAGGCAAAAGAAACTAGGATCAAAACAGAAAGACACCAACTGGGAGAAAATATTTGCAAATCATATATCCGACAAGGGGTTAAACTCCATAATATAAGGAACTCACATAACTGAACAACAAAAAAACAAACAGCCTGATCAAAACATGGATAGAGGATATGAACAGACATTTTTCCAAAGAAGACATACAGATGGCCAATAAACACATGAAAAGATGTTCAACATCACTAACCATCAGGGAAATGCAGATGAAAACTACACTAAGATACCACTATACCCCTGTTAAAATGAGTTTAATCACTAAGACTAAAAATAGCAAATGTTGGAGAGGGTATGGAGAAAAGGGAACCCTCATACACTGCTGGTGGGAGTGCAAACTGGTGCAGCCAGTACGGAAAACAGATGGGGGTTCCTCCAAAAACTAAAAAGAGAACTATCATATGACTCAGCCATCCCACTCCTGGGTATCTACCCAAACCACTTGAAATCAACAATCCAAAGTAACATATGCATCCCTATGTTCATCGCAGCACTATCACAATAGCCAAGACATGGAACAATCCAAGTGCCCATTGACCGATGATTGGATAAAGAAGGTGTGGTACATATATACAATGGAATACTGCTGAGCCATAAAAAAAAGACAAAATCATCCCATTTGCAACAACATGGCTGGACCTGGAGGCTACTATGCTAAGCGGAATAAGACAGACTGAGAAAGACAAACAGCATATGACTTCACTCCTATGTGGCCTATAAACAAGCACATGGACAAAGAACAGTTCCGTGGTTACCAGGGAAGGGGTGGGGGAGGGCACGGGGTGAAAGGGAGCACTGACGTGGTGACAGAGCAGAAATAACGTACAACTGACATTTCACAATGATGTAAACTATTATGAACTCAATAAAAAATAAAATCCACAGAGTTAAAGACCTCTTCCTTAACACCCGCTCCGGCGTTCTTGAGAGATTTCCAGAAAAAAGACCAATTCAAATGAAACTTTCAGAAAACTGCTCAGGGTCTGGATGGTAGGGCCTGGGGTTCCTGATTCATGCCTCACGCTGTTCTCTTGGGAAAACTGAGGTACAATCTTCTGTTACTTATATTCCTCCAGTCCTTTGCAATAGACACTTGAGAGTCATCCTGGAAATGTCCCTGACCACCCTCCCTCCCCCAGCAAAATAGCTCCTCAAGTTTTGCTAATATAATGGCCTTCATATTTTTATAATTATGTCCCTCTCTTTTACTGTCTTTCCTCTCCCCTTGGCTCAGGCCTAATACCTGAGGCAGTTTGCTGGGCCAGATATTCTCAACTTCAAATCTATCCTGTTACTCCCGAACTTATAATCCTTATTGCCCCCATTGTCCTCAGGATGAAGCCCAAACTCCTTCCCACGGTAGCAAAGATCCTCTATAGATGAATATGGCCCACCTCTCCAGCCTTGACTCTTTGCCCTGCACTTGGGTACCCAGAACAGCAAACTGTTGATCTCCCTGCCTTTGATTACACTGTCCCAGCTGCCTGGTAGGTCTTCACCTGTGATTGGGAGGGTCCACCTGACGTCCTCAGAGATTTAGCTTTGGACAAGTCTTCCAGAAAGCCTTCTAGGACCTCAACTCCCTCAGCACTGGGTCTAGTGGCCTCCTTAGCAGCTGTGTACTTATCGTTTTCCCTTTTAGGGGGGAAAAGGCCATATTAGGTTGACCTAGTAGAAAATTCAACTAATACAATTGGATTTGGAATGAAAAATACGTCTCCCTCCAATCCCTGCCCTCCAGTTTCTTTTCCAGTTTTTTCATGCACATGCAAGCGGAAATCTATTTTCATATTACGTTTGCAAAATTTTAAACAAGATGTTCTGTACCTTGTTTTTCCAATTAACACTGTATTTTTGAGATTATATTACTTCCACATAGATCTATCTCATTCTTCTGCAGAGCTGCTGTGATATTCTGTTGTATGCATACCTTAATTTGCTCAATTTGTTGATGGACGCTTCGGCTGTTTCTGATTTTTGCTATGAGAATCAATGCTGTAAAGTGAAACATCTTCACACAAATGGATTTGAGCGCAGGTGGGGAATATCTTTTCTTCAGATTCTTAGTGGTGGGATTGCTAGATCAAAGGCTAGGTGGATTTTAAATTTTGATATAACACTCTATAGTCATCTGATTTACTGTTTCCATCAGCAGCCCAACTCCGCTGTATTCAAATATTAGGCCGTTTACACCACTAGACTGCGTGTTTTTTCACCTTTATTATTAACATTTGTCTGGCAGAATTAGCCCTCAAATATTTGACTTAACGAATTCTATATCTGGTAGCGCCGAGTCCAGGCCTTGGCATAGAGCAATCTCATCATATGCCTATTACAATTCCTCAGTGGTTAGACTTGCAAACAGTTACTGAGGTGTATTAAATGCCAGGGTTCACCTGCCACCTCCTCCTGCGCGGCTGTTTTCCGTCCTCCTGGGGAGGGGGCGTGGCCAGCACCACGGCCCGCCCTATCTGTGCACTCGTTGGTCCAGCCCGACGCCCGTTACTGCCGAGGCCCGCCCAAACCACGCCCCCGCGGAGCGCCTCGGGCCGAGAGAAGGCGTAGCCATTGTCCCGCCGGTCGAGCCAGACCGTCTGCTCTCGTGAGAATCGGGGCGCGCTCGGAGACTCGCACGGCCCGCGGTCGCGCGCAGCCCCGCCCCCCCGGCACGCAGGCCCCGCGCGAGCTCGCGCACGCGCGCACCCGCCAGGGCCTCGGTCTGGCCCGCGAGGACTGGCGGGCCGAGAGCGGGCCGCTGAGGTGCGGGGGAGGAGCCCGAGCCGCCGCCGGCGCCGAGGAGCATGTCTGCAAGTCGGGCCAAGAAAGTGAAGATGGCCACCAAATCGTGCCCCGAGTGCGACCAACAGGTGGGCGTCGGGGCCGGGCGCGCGGGCCGGGGGCGGCCGTTGGCCGTGGAGAGCCCTCGCCGGGGCGCCGGGCCGGCCGGGCGGGCGGGGTCTCGGTGGCCGCGGGCGGGCCGGGCGGGCGGGGGCTCTGTCGTGCGGCCGCCGGGCGGGCCGGGCCGGGCTGGGTGTGCGGGCCGTGGCGGGGCCGCCTGGCCGGCTCCGGGCGCGGCGGGCCGTGCGGCCGCTTTGTTCCCGCGGGCGGCGGGCGGGGCGGCGGGGCTGAGTTTCAGCGAATCTGGAGATTTTCCCTCCTCACTGTATTTGTCACACTGTTGACGTAAGTCACCGCGCAGCGCGTCTTCACGTGGTGGTGAGCGAGACCTCGAGGGACGCTGCCCGCCGCCGCGCCTACAGAGCTGGCGTTTCTGCTTCTAGATCTTTTGGAAAGTGTCTGGTTCCATGGCTTTTCGAGGACTGCCTTCTGCGCAGATGTAGTGCCGCCGGTAGCCTGTCAGCTCGCGTCCTTGCTCCTCCGTCCAGCGCTCCCGGTCTTCCCGGGAGCGGCGCCGCTCCGAGGCCCCCGGCCCCGCCCCCGCCCCCGCGCCCTTCTCGCCCCCGCTTCCGCCCCGCCCCTGGCCCGCCTCCGTCCCGCCTCCAGCGCCCAGCCTGCGGGCGCGCTTCTCTGCAAGATGAGCGCGTCTCCTCTCCCTGGCCGCCGCCTTTTTGATCAGTAGTACCTTGAAATGCCTGGAGCCTTGTTTAATAAGCTGATTTTCGTGCATTCTTTAAGAGACAAGCTTGTAGGTTGACAAGTCTTGTAATAGAAGATGTTATATGTTTTAATCAAGATTTTTTTTATGAGCCGTGATAGAAATGCTGAGCAGAGGAAGATTGTGCAAGGAGAATTAGTTTATTGATCTCATGAATTTATTTAGTATAAAGTATAAAAACGATTTAGTCATAAATTCCAAAGTAAAGAGTTAATCTTCCATTGTTACCATTAAACAATTTTTAAAATTCTGAGAAAATTGCACTTTGCGATTTAAGTCTCTTTGCAGAAGATTATTTCAATATTTAAATCATTTCCGTTTGTTCCAATTAATTGTGCAGAAGTATAAGGTTTACATGGTATGCATTATACATTCCAGTTTCTATAGGGCACAAGTTAATGCAAATCCTGACCTTGTTTAACTTGGCATAAAGTAACCTTTTGGGAAAAATAACCTGTTTTTGATATCCTGGTTAAAGAAAGAGGAAAGGGTAATAAGCGTGTAGGAGTCCTTGTAACCGTTCAAGAGAATGTGATCACGTTTTATTTGGAAAGATCACATTAATTTTGTTATACATACACAACGCCTTCCTCCAGCATCCAAAACAAAACACCATAGATTGGGTGGCTCAAACCACAATAATTTATTTTCTCACAGTTCTGGAGGGTGAAAGTCCAAGATGCTGGCAGAGAGAGCTTTTTGCTGTCTCTTGATGAGGTACTAATCCCATCATGAGGGCCTCACCCTCATGACCTTACCTACGCCTAATTATCTCATCTCCAAATACCATCACCTTGTCGTTTAGGGCTTCAACGTAGGAATTTGGGGGCAGGGGACACACAATTCAGTCCATAGCAAGCTATTATGTAATTTAAAATGTTGGTTTGTTTTGTACTTTGTTCTATGTAGGTGGGGACTAATTAAAAGTTTTGGTGATTTTTAAAAGCGATTTATCTTTTGCTAAAAGTAAGTGAAGTGAATTGAGGAAAATAATAGGTTAATTTTAGCTTTCTAGTTATTTGAAGGTACAAGCTTCCTATATTTATAATCGAGGAAAAAATGTTAATCCAGAAAGCCATTTTTTAAACAACATTGAGATACTGCTGTTATTGTAAGTTGCGTGATGAATATTAAATTAGAATTTAGGTATTGTTTATAAACACTAATGTAAAATCTTTAAAGTTTGGGAAGATAGCCCTAGTTGAATAGATTTACATATGTTCTGTGTGTCTGTAAGTTTAAAGACAGGTAGAGATCAGCAAACCAGAAAGACCTAGATTTTCAGTTGCTTTATAACATCCCCTTTACATGCCTCTATTGAAAATATAGATCTGAAACATCTAAACCACAATACTTTTCATTTTCAAGGGGCTTCACATCCACTAACTCAAATTACTGAGCCATTTTGTGTGTAGTAGTATTCAAGATTCTTGTTAGTTTTCTGGTATCTTTTGTGTGTCTCTCTTTTTGTCTTCATTTTTTTTTAAATAGAGCAGCTTCTTTTTTCATTTATAGGAAATTTTATGTGACATATAGCAAATATGTCTAAACTGATTCTCTTAGCCGCAAAGGATATAAATGAGTTCTCCATAATGTGGTTATGTTTTTGAGCTTTTTTAAATCAGTGAAACAATATAGGACAGGATTTTGTTTCTTGCAGGTTTTTTTCCCCGTTTTACTGGTAAAACATACAAACAACCTAAATACACTTTTCAAGGAATAAATTGATGCACAATAAGCCACCAATAAAGAAAACTTTGGATGTTTTTTTCCATTTTAAAATCGTGAAAGTACAAGTAAATAGGGAGAATATCAGCTTGTGATAAATGCCTTGTAGCATGAGAAGTTTCATTCCTGTTATCTTTGGCATTACAACTGAAATTTGCAGGAAGTTTAAGGTGTGTGTTTAAAATTCAAGTTGTACTGTACAGAGATTAATATTACTGAATTTGTCCACCCTATGTAATAATTCTTTTTATAGGATCTGGGTTGTGGCGGTGGTTGGTTGTTTTTTTGAGGGGTTGTGGTGGGAGGAAGGAACTTTCCATTTTAAAAAAGACATTATGGTGAATTAGCTCAGGCATGTGAATATTTCTTAAGCGTGAAACACTTTCATTAAGGGATGAAGATCAACCTTCACCTAAGTGAATCAGCGTTTGTGCATTTTTCATCTTAAAGCCCAAAGGACATTTCTCATCTAACTGCAGCACTCTGTGAATTCTGGATATGGGTTAATGTAATTTTCTTGAGAATGAGACAGAGACCTAAATTTAAATTTATTGAGTTTCAGTAGCTGGAAGAAATACTTGCTGAGTAGCAAAGGATCTGTTGAATAAGATCGTCATGTTTCTGTGTTTTTTGGCTAGCATTAATTTAAAACAATTTTCAGTATTGTGGATGTCCTTAATGATGTGTTTAAGTGTAAAGGAAATGAGTCAGTACCTTTGAGCTTGGTTTCTATGACGATGTGAAATTTTAAAAATGACAGGCATACCTATTTTGGACAGGTTTTACACTATTAAAAAATGTAATTATTATTTTTCTTTAATACAAACTAGAGATGCTTTGTTTAGTGTTTTATACAAAGAAAAAGAATTCTGCCAAAATTTTGATTTAGCTTAATTAGATCAAGTATTTATATTCTAGAATATGAGGCATTCTGTGCATACGTGGATAAAAAGCTTTATAATTGTTTATATTTAGTATTATAACTAAACTTTTACACAAGCAAAACAATAGGCAAATGGAATTTATCTTACAAAGGGAATTGCCATTTTCCGACTGTAATTATTCTGTGAATGCTTTTTGTTGAGATTAATTTCTGGGTTTTGCTGAACATGTCTTGATACCAAGGATTATTAAGGTTAATATTAATGAAACAATAATGGAGGGAAATCTAAAAATTTTTTTCAATGATTTTCCATAACATTTGGCTTAAAAAAAAGTATAGACTTGAAATAGAGAAAGGAGCCACTTGTTAAGTATTTTACAGATTTAGAAACAGAAACCTTAAGAGCTTAAGTGTTTTATCTAATGTCTTTCCTGGAGCCAAGACCCTAAGATCCTAGATCCTATCTCAATCCTACTTTCTCCTCCATTCTCTTTTGTTTGTACTGTACTTTTGCCCCTCAAACTGGTTGTTGTAAACTATTCTTTGTCTTTTTTTTGTCATCTTACCCTCTCGTGTTAGAACATGAGTCATTTTCAGTTCTTTCCCCTTTTGAAATGTCTGACAGATCTACCTTTTCTCCATTTCCATTCTCACTATTCTGGCTGGGCCCTTACAATCTTATGCTGGGATTACTTTAATGACTTCTCAACCATGCTCCCTTTTCTAATTTGCTTATGTAAACTACTATTAAACTAATAGTTTAGGAAATGCTACCTTTTTTCCCATGTGTTTTTTTCTGGCTCTGACCTTATTATGGTTTCCTGTTGGTTACTCGCATCAGCACATGTATCATGCATTTACTATTTTCATGATATCATAAAGAATTAGGAGAATGTGAAGATGCGTAGGACACAATACCCACCTCAGATAATTTGTTGTAAGGAGGTGGGGTTTAAATAAATCTGTGGTTCCTACTTAAGTACTTTATCATTCAGTTCAGGAGACTACATAAACACTGAGAAGTTTAATAGAAAATAGAAATAGAAGTTTTATAGAAAAATAGTAATAATATATTTTGGGTTTTTTCCCTACAGGTTCCTGTTGCGTGTAAATCGTGTCCTTGTGGTTACATATTTATTAGCAGAAAACTTTTAAATGCAAAACACCCAGAGAAATCACCACCTTCTACAGGTAAATGTGAGAGTTTACCACATTTTTAGCTTTTTTATGTAGAAATTTAAAATTAATTTTCATGAATTTACTATTTACATTTTTGTTGAAGTTAAAAATTAAAATCTATTGAAGTATGCCTTTGCTTTTTATTATCTATTGGAAATTAGCTGGTGACATTAGTTTGCTGTTCATTCCATTTAAATGTTACCTCCCTTATAATGCTGATAAAGCTTGTAACAAATTTTCTGTTTTTTAGTTTGGAGGATGGAGAGCCATTGGAGAATTTTAAGCAAGGGAGTGACCTGGTCTGATTTTTTAAAAATTTTTAAATAGTTTAATTAAGGTATAATTGACTTTCAATAAGTTGCACATATTTAAAGTATACAGTTTGTTTTTGTCATATGTTTATACCAGTCAAACAATCACCACAATCAAGATAATGAACATGTTCATAATTTCGAAAAGTATTCTAGTTCCCCTTTGTAATCTCTCCTTCTTGCTACCCCCACACCTAGATAACCACTGATTGATCTGCATTCTGTCACTATTCCAGAACTTTATAAATGGAATCATACAGTATATACTCATTTTTTTGCCTGGCTTCTTTCACTGAGCATAATTTAAGATTCAGCCATCCTGTTGTGTATATCAATAAGAATTCATTCATTTTTATTGCTGAGTAGTATTCTTTGTATGGATATGCCACGATTTGTTTATCTGTTCACTGGTTGGTGGACATTTGGGTTTTTTCCTCTCATAGTGCTGGTAAAATTTGTAATAACTTTTAAGTTTTTTTAAAATTAGTGACTGGGAAAGTATAACTTGATTTTGGTGTGAATATAAGTTTTAGACATAGTGGTTATTTTTTATAATTCTCTGATTTAGAATATCTAAAAAGTAATTTTGTTTGAATTTTACTTTCCCATTAATGTACGCAAATAGGATTTATTCAATGGATATATTTATTAAAAGATGAAATTATGTTACTTTATTCTTTGATAAAATCAGAACTTCATGCACTAATGATCCCCAGATAGGAGTAGATTGATTACAGATATCCATTGAGCACCTTCTATGTGCTGGGCTCTGTTCTAAGCCGTAGGTGTAAAGTAATGAATGCATCTACTTTGTAGGCAGGTTCACGGCTGTTATGGAGCTTGCATTGTTATGGGCATTTGCTTGTGAACAAGTAAATAGGCGGAATATCAGCTTATGATAAATGCCTTGTAGGAAATTAAAATTGAGTGCTGGTCTAGTGTGTGACTAGAAGGCTACTTTTGATTGAGTGGTTGGAGAAGTCCTCTTTGAGAGGTGACATTTAACTTGAAACTGAATAGGAACAAGGGCTAGCCATGGTAACAGCAGGGAGAATCATAGCAGTCTTGATAGATGAAATAGCAAATGCAAAAATTCTGAGGCAGAAAAAGTGTGGTATGGTTTAGAAACAAAAAGGTCAGTGTGGTTGCAGTGTAGACAGTAAGAGCAGGAGAGTGTAGGAGATGAGGCCAGAGGGATAGGCAGGGGCCAGATTATGCAGGGCTTTGTAAACCAGAGTAAAAAATTTAGATTTTGTTCTTAAAATGTGAGGAGAAACTATTCCTAGGATGTGGAATGGGGCAAGGGGAAGGTGGCATGCTCTGATTTGCCTTTTAGAAAGCTCATTCTGGCTGCTGTCTAGATAATAGTTTGGGCGTACAAGATGGAAGTGGGCTGTTACAATATGTTAACTGAGTGAGGATGCCCAGGGTGGTTATAAACGCAGATAATGCAAGAATTATTTATATTTATGTCTGTGAGAGGTCTCTTTATCCTCGGTTATATAGAGGTGGCAGGAAAGTTGTTTAATTCTATTTTTCCCTCTGTCTGAGTTAGCTCCCTTTCATCATGAGAATGGACTTAATTTATTGGCTCTTAAAGGCTGTTGTCTGGATTGGTTATGTAAGAGTCATCCAGAAAGCTTGTTTAAAATGGATTCCTGGGTTGTTTCTTTTTAAGATTGGCACCTGAGCTAACAACTGTTGCCAATCTTTTTTTTTTTTTTTTCTGCTTTTTCTCCCCAAATCCCCCCAATACATAGTTGCATATTTTAGTTGTGGATCCTTCTAGTTGTGACGTGTGGGATGCTGCCTCAGCATGGCCTGATGAGCGCTGCCATGTCTGCGCCCAGGATTCGAACCAGTGAAATCCTGGGCGGCCAAAGCGGAGTGCGAGAACTTAACTACTCAGCCACAGGGCCAGCTCCCATGGATTCCTGGGTCTTATTCCCTAAGAGTTTGATTCAGGTATGGGAACCCTGGAATGATTCATTCATTAGATATGCTGGAGTGGCATATCAGCTCAGTTCTGAGTCTTCGAAATGAGTAAGATATGGTCCATGCCCCTAGTGGGACAAGTGTGTGTCTTTTTTTTTATTCAACAGATATTTTCGAGCCCCGTCTATATACCAATGATTCAGGTGAGAAATGAGGTAAGGAAGAAATCCAGCAAGGACAGAGAGAAGGGACAGATGCTACCAGTGTTAAGGAGTCAGAATCATTTCAACCAGAGGGAAGAATTTAGAATGATTCCCAGATTTCTGACTTGGATTACTCATTAGAAAGGGAATATAAAAGAGAAGATAAGTTTTGAGAGACAGATAAAGAATTTAGTTTTGGATGTAGTTGTGAAATATCATTCGTGTGTGGTTTTTTTCTTCCCAGTTGGACATATAGCCTGAAGCTCAGGGAATAGCCTCAGCTAAATAAATCCCTTTTGAGCCATCAGGGAATAGAGATGGTAGGTGACATCGTGGAAATGGATGGGTTTGTGCTACGGAGTCTGTAGGGTACGAAGAGGAAGAGTTCAGTGACTGAAGTCTGGCAAACTTCAATCTTAAAGGGGGGAAGTGGGTAGGGACGTTAGGTCAACTGAGAAGAAATGTCACCTGTATAACAGCCAACAGAGTGATGTTACATAAGTCATGGTGATGAGTGAGAAGCAATTCATTATTATTTTACATTTAGGTTCCTAAGATTCTGTTGTTTAGTAAGTGTCTTTGTGACCTTGAAGTGAAGACGAAACTTTGAAGCCTAGAAATCCCAGGGAGAATGAAGAGTAACCAGCAAAAAAATTCCAGAAAGAATAGTTAGAAAGGATGGAGCAACATCAGAGACAGACTGTGCCATAGAAACCAAAGGAGGAAGGGTTTTTAAGGAGAAGGCTTAAGAGTATTCAAAGCCTGGAAAACAGTTTGATATTTCAGATGTGGGGTCAGAAGACCTGGCTTCAGATTTGGATGCCAGTTTTGTCACTGGCTAACAAGTTAATTAACCTCCACAAGCAGCTGCTGTTTGTGTATAAGATAGATTTATAGTACCAATCTTAGAGGAGTGAAATATAAAGGAAGTACGTATGAAAATGTCTACTGTAAACAAAGCTTGGTATGTTATAGGTGTTCAGTAAATATTCATTTTTACAGTTAAATTTCCTGAAAGTAAGATTTACCTTGGATAGTCCATAGTAAGGGAATTGAGAAGAGTATAGTTTTTAAAATCTCTACAGTTTATGAAGTTCTTTATGAATGTTGTCAGTGGGATCTAGAACATTTCAGTTTAAATAAGCAGAGAATTTATAGAAGTAAAATGAAAATGGATTCTATGTATCTGGAAAGATAGTCAGCTTTGCTAATAATCAGGGAAATGTAGTTGAAATAAAGGACCATTCTTTTTGCTCACCTTCTGACAAAAATGTAAAGGATTTCTAAGTGCTTTTATGAGTATGGCAAAATGAATAGTCTTATACTAGTGGTGAGAGTATAAATTGGCACAGTCTTTTTGGAGAACAATCTGACAGCAGTTGTTAAAAGTTTTAAATGCACGTAACCTAGAATCTAGACCTCTTTATCAGTAGGTCTGTAGCCTAGAGATATAATTGTTTATGATACACAATAAAATATTTACTAGGATTTTCAGGCAACACTGTTTATAGTAGCAAAAAGTTAAGCCAAATGTCATAAGTAGGGGAATGGTTAGTTAAGTAGGGTACATTTTTTAGAGAACAACGGTATGTGCTGATTAGAAAGAATGATGCAGATTTTTAGGTACTGATTTGGAAGAAATCTTTAAAACTATTTTAGAAAAAAGTGCAAAACAATACTTGTATGAACTTGTTTTTTTTTTTTTAAGATTTTATTTTTTTGCTTTTTCTCCCCAAAGTCCCCTAGTACATAGTTGTGTATTCTTCGTTGTGGGTCCTTCTAGTTGTGGCATGTGGGATGCTGCCTCAGCGTGGTTTGATGAGCAGTGCCGTGTCTGCGCCCAGGATTCGAACCAACGAAACACTGGGCCGCCTGCAGCGGAGCGCGTGAACTTAACCACTCGGCCACGGGGCCAGCCCCTGAACTTGTTTTTTACAAAATTTTTTTTCTTGTGATAAGTGCTTTTAAGATTTACTCTTAGCAACTTTCAAATATGCAGTACAGTATTATTAACTATAGTCACCATGCTGTACATTACATCCCTGTGACTTATTTATTTTATAACTGGAAGTACCTTTTGGACCCCTCTTCACCATTTCACCCACCTCCCCAACCTGCATCTCTGGCAACTACCAGTCTATTCTCTGTAACTATGAGCTTGGTGTTTTGTTCTTTTTTTTA
Organism: Equus caballus; assembly: GCF_041296265.1. Classification (NCBI taxonomy): domain Eukaryota; kingdom Metazoa; phylum Chordata; class Mammalia; order Perissodactyla; family Equidae; genus Equus; species Equus caballus. The sequence goes on along the minus strand of NC_091686.1, from coordinate 277,630 downwards.
ATTCCACATGTAAGTGAGATCATATGGTGTTTGTCTTTCTCTGGCTGACTTATTTCACTTAGTATAATGCCCTCAAGGTCCATCCATGTTGTTGCAAGTGGCAAGATTTCATTCATTTTTATGGCTGAAGAATATTCCATTGTATATACACACACCACATTTTGCTTGTCCATTCATCTGTTGATGGACACTTAGATTGTTTCCACATCTTGGCCATTGTAAATAATGCTGCAGTAAACAGGGGAGTGCATATATCTTTTTGACTTAGTGTTTTTGTTTTCTTCAGATAAATACCCAGAAGTGGAATTGCTGGATCATTTGGTAGTTCTATTTTTTGTTTGTTTCTAAAACCCTACAAAATGATTCCTACATGTAGTTATTAATCAGTAAATGTATAGATGGATAGATCACTGGATATCAAGGAAGATTTATTTGCATAGTTAAACATTTAAAACAAAAAAGAGAACCATCTTTAAAGCTCAAATTGCACTTATTTTAAAAGTGAAATCAAAGCTATAAAAGATAATTTTAAATTTCAGTTTGTGGAAAACTCTTAGTTATTATTGTAACTTTGTGACATGCAGGAGGAAAATAATCTAAGTAAAATAGATTTATCTAGGTTTGGATTGTTCAAAACTCACGTTTTTCAAGTATATTAATTATCTTTGTATCTTTATAACATACATAGAAATAGGGAAGTAGGACAGTAAAATTATATAGACCTTTGTCTAGCTGAAAACACATATAAATAAACAAAATCTATTATGGAAATGAAGAGATTTTTACAAGTTTAAAATTAATTTTGGTCAGAGGAGGAGATGAGTATTCCAAATAAAACTGTATTAAGAAATGTTCAGTGTTTTGTACGAGTGCATAGAACCTCAAGGCAAAATATTCTTTGACGCCTTTCCAAATGAGTTAGGTATGTGTTGTTTCTTTTGTCCTTCTTGGGGGGCCAATATTAAACGGAGATACATTTTTTGAAATTAGCTGTCTTGTTTATGTAGAATTTAATTTCTAAATTGAATGGTTGACTGAGATTTTAAAAAGTAGCCTTGAGATTAAGTCTTAAACTGTCAATTTGAAGATATTTCTTTAAAAAAGGGATGAAAGGAAATATTGTATTTCCTAAAATTGAGAGTACCTCAAAGGACCAAACCTTGAGCACTGTAGTAGTTATTCAAATATTTGATCAGTCTGTAACTACTGTAGTAGTTATCTATTTAAATATTTGGTCAGTCACCAAATACTGACAGAAGCAGTTTTTGGTGAGAACAAACCCAGTTTGTTCCAAATCTTTTAATTTGGTTTTCCAGATGGGTGTTCTGGCTGGTTAGTAATCTTAAGGATGCCATTTTGCATTTAATAACCATGGATATATCTTTTTCCTTTTAAAAATTTTAATTATAAAAACTATAAAGAAAAACTGAAATTCTAGATGAGATACTAGTTTATAAAAGACTTCTGAAGGTAAGAAAAAAGATTTAAAAGTAGGAAATTGGAATAGCTTATTAATATTTAACTGTGTATTTCTCAGTGGGTATAAGCTTTAGGTTAAGCTTAGTCAAATAACCTCCTTATTTTTCATTAGGGGAAGGAAAAAAGGGACAAAAAAAATTAAACCTAAACTTACTTTTCAAATTATTTTCTAAGATAAGTTAACAGGCACAGGCTGATAAATAAGCAAAAAAGTCTATAAATGACATATTCACTTTTCATTAAGGGGAAAAAAATGGAGAAATGATTATCACCAGTTCCTTTTATAAACCCAAAGTGATTGAGCATTAATTTAGAAGTAAGTGTTCCACAACTCAGAATTGCTTGACAATGAAGGTTTGGTTTTATTTCAGAAAACATTATTTCTTATGTGCTAATCACTTAAAATTGCTATACGTTTCATATGCACAACATGTTTTTTATGTAGTTTTTATTTTGCCTTTTGATGAAGAAATGCATAACTTCATCTCTGCATCTGTACTTTTAGGTTCTTAATCATATGGTTTATATAATGATATCTATATTTATATTTAAGACTTTTTTTAAATAGAATCCTCTGATTACTTCTAATTAAGACTGACTGATTTTAGGGCTGCTGCATAGCTGTCATACTAAGATTTCTTTCCATTGTACTCCAGGGATAATCTCACTTTTTCTTAGATACTATTATTTCTTTTAACCCGTGTGTGTTTATTTCTGAAACAAACTTTCCAGAAATTGTTTCACACCTGGAAAAAGTTTTCGTAAGAGAGAAGTGGTGGTACGTTTCCTCTCTCCCATTGTGAAGAATGCCTTTGCTTTGCACTCACACTTAAATGTCATTCTCATTCTTTGCTACTCAGTGAGTCCTTTCCATTTGAAGGCTCAAGTCTTCAGCTTAGGGCAATTTTTACCTGTTATTTCTTTTTCTCCATTCCTTTTTTTTTTCTTTCTGGCATGCTTATTGGATGATATTATCAGGATCACCATCCACAGAAAACCTGACTGACATGGGACTGGACGGATAGTTTACTTTTCCTGTTTGGTGAAGAAAGATGAAGTTGGCACTACAGGACCAGTGGGTCAGTGATGTCATCAAGGACCTAGGCTCTTCTCTTTCTTCCATCCTGAGGCTCTCATCCTCCTTGTTACAAGGTAGCTGTTGTACTTTGAGGCATCCCATGAGCCTTCCAAGCAGGAAGAAGAGGGACGGGCAGAGAGATAAAGGGGCATGCCAGCCATGCTTATGCCCTTAAAGAAAAATCTTTCTGAAAACCTTACCCAATTCCACTGACATGTCATTGGCCAGAACTAAATTTCATGGCCACTTCACTGCAGGAGTCTTGGAATGTGTATATCTTAGCTAGGCACCTTGCCTTCTTGAGCAGAACAAGATTCTCTTCTTGATGAAGAGGGGGAAGTGAATGTTGGGTGGATAATTAGCAGTTACATCATAGATAATTATTAGATTTGTTGGATTTTTCCTTCATTTCTCTTCATTGACTGTCACACATTCTCTCTCTTTGTCCTTTTGCCGTGTTCCAGGAAATTTCATTGGTTTCCCTTTCTAGATCTGTATGTCTGTCTTCAGACACGTCCGTTATTTAGCTTGACTTTTGCGCTTTAATTTTTAGCAGTTCATCTTGTTTTCTGGTTTCTTCTTTCATAAAATCTTATTTTTATCATATCTTTTATTGTAAAATATATGTAACATAAAATTTAGTATTTTAACCATTTTATGTATACAATTCAGTGGCATTAAGTACATCAATATTGTGTACTTAACTATCACCACTGTGCATCTCCAGAACGCTCTTCATCTTCCCAAACTGAGACTCCATATCCATTAAGCAATAGTTCCCCGTTCCCCTTCCCTACTGCCTCAGGTAGCCACTGTTGTTTCTGTGCCTGTGAATTCGACTACTGTAGTTACCTCCCATAAATGGGATCGTGCAACATTTGTCCCTTTGTGTCTGGCTTATTTCACTTTGCATAGGGTCTTTGCAGTTCGTGCATGTTGTAGCATGTGTCAGAATTTCCTTCCTGAATAATATCCCATTTTATGTATATATCACATTTTGTTTATCTATTCGTGCATTGCTGGACGCTTGAGTTGCTTCCACTTTTTGGCTATTGTGAATAATGCTGCTAATGAGCATGAGTGTACAAATACCTGTTCAGTTCCCTGCTTTCATTTCTTTTGGAGATATGCCCAGAAGTGGAATTGCTGGATCATATGATAATTCTCTGTGTAATTTTCTGAGGAGTTGCCACATCTTTTTCCATAGCTGCTGCACCATTTTACATTACCACCAGCCACGCACAAAGGTTTTGGTTTCTCCACATCCTCACCAACGCTTATTATTTTATGTGCTTTCGATAATATCCATCCTAATGGGTATGAAGTAATGTCTGTGATTTTGGTTTGCATTTCCCTAATTATTAGTGATATTGAACATCTTTTTATGTGTTTATTGGCCATTTGTCTCTCTTCTTTGAGAAATGTCTATTGAAGTTCTTTGCCCATTTTTTAATTGAGTTTTTTTTGTGATTGAGTTGTAGAACCTGTTTTTGTTCTGGATGTTAATCCCTTGTTTGATAGATGTTTGCAAACATTTTCTCCCATTCCATGAGTTGCCATTTTACTCTGTTGATAGTGTTCTTTCATGCACAAAAATTTCTAATTTTAATGAAGTCCTAGTTGTCTATTTTCTTTTCTTGCGTGTACTTTTGGTGTCATATCCAAGAAATCATTCCCAAGTCCAATGTCATGGAGCTTTTCCCCTGTTGTTTTTCCTAAGCATTTTTGTAGTTTTAGCTGTTATATTTAGGTCTTCAATCCATTTTGAGTTAGTTTTTGTATATGGTATAAGGGTTAATTTAATTTTTTGTGTGTGTGGATAGCCAGTTTTTCCAATACCACTTCTTGAAAATACTGTTCTTTCCTCCTTGAATTGTCTTGGCACCGTTACTGGAAATCATGGGAATATACGTTTCAGGATTTATTCCTGAGCTCTCTGTTTTATTCTGTTGGTCTGTATGTCATATGGCAGTCCACTTTTTTGATTACTATAGCTTTGTAGTAAGTTTTGAAATCAGGAAGTGTGAAACTTCCAACTTTGTTCCTTTTCAAAATTGTTTTCCCTATTTGGGGTCCTTTGAGATTCCATATGAATTCTAGGATGGAATTTTCTACTTCTGCAAAAGAGTCTTATTCTTAATGGTATAATCTCATCTCATATCTCTCTGAAGGTATGCATTAGAATGTTAGAAAATATTTTTCTTGTTTCCTGAACTACCTGTGTTCCTCCTGTTTTATCTTGTTCCTTCTCTCTCACACTTTGTTTTCCTCAAATAGCTGATAATCCTTAATTGTTGATATTTATAAATGAAGGACTTCATTTATCACTGTAGATAACTTGCATGAATATCCTACACTGTTTTAAAGGTCTTTTTTTTTTTTCTGCTTTTTCTCCCCAAATCCCCCCAGTACACATTTGCATATTTTAGTTGGGGGTCCTTTTAGTTGTGGCATGTGGGACACTGCCTCAGCGTGGCCTGATGAATGGTGCCATGTCCGCACCTGGGATCCAAACCAGCGAAACCCTGGGCCCCCAAAGCGGAGCATGCCAACTTAGCCACTCGGCCGTGGACCGGCCCCAGAAGGTCTTTTTTGACACCAGATCTCTTTACTGTATAATCGGGAGGAGCTTATTGGCAGGCTTTTAGATGTAAATTAGGTGAGCTGGGGGCAGCTGTTGAATTCCATGATTGCCAAAATAAGGAAAGCTTCGTTCTAGGGCAGAGTGTGGAATCCCTTAGAGTATTTCATTTTTATGAGGAGCTGCCTTTGTTTGTTTGTTTCTTCTTTTCTGTGTTGTGGAGGTTCAAAGTTCTCTTAAACGTTGCTTAGTTCACGAGAGAGCTTTACTTCCTTATGTCAGTTGCTCTGTATACACAGGCCCAACTGTTCAGCAGTAGTCCTAAACGTAGTTATTCTGATGATCACCTTGTGGCCTGTTCTCCCTTACTGTACTGTTTGTCCTGTCCTGGGAGTATCTTTGGGAAGAACAGCTCTCCCTTGTATAGGAGCCATCTCTTATTCCTATTTTGGATTACAGTTTGTTCTATTCTGGTTTCTTAATCAGAATCTGTCAGCCTGTCAGTTTGCTGAAATTCTGTAGTTTTGGATCATTAATAGTACCCTTTCCTTGTTTCCAACTCTGCAGATTTATTTTCCTTTTTCCCTTTACTTTTTGCCTGTTTTAGTTTCATTTCAATGGTATTGTGAGAAGGTGGTGAAATAAATGCATGTGCTCAGTCTGATTTTATTTATTCATCACCACTTACTATGAGTAGGTAACGTTCTACGTTCTGTGAATAAGATAGACAAAGGTGTCCCAGCTTTCACAGAGATTATATTTGGATGGGGGGACATATTGAGCATATAATTAAAAAAAGACAGCTTATAGTAGTAGATTATAGTAGTAGTAGTAGATTCTAGAAGGTAACATGGGCTGGGGGGGTTCTGGGGGTGACCTATAAATTGACAGCTGAAGGAAATAAAGCCTGTCTTGTGAAGAGCCTTGGGAGGAGAGCTTTAGGCAGAAGGATTAGCAAATGCAGAGACTCAAGGAGAGGAAGGAGCCTGTTTTATTAAAAGGAAAGCATGTCTGGGGTGCAGTGAACAAAGTGGCTAGTGGTGTCAGATGAGATTGGAGAGAGGTGTCAGTTCTTGTAGGGACTTGGAGTCTTTGGTAAGGAAATTTGACTTTATTTTAAATATGGTGAGAACCAAACGAAAGGTTTCAGAAGGGGAGCCATACAGTTTGTTTTTATTTTTGTTTCTAAGATAATTTTGGCAGCTCTGTAGGGAATGTATTTGATTTGGATGTTGCCTGTGGAGGTGGAGAAAAATGAAGAAATTGTGGATGTATTTTGCAAGGAGTATCTTTGGACCTTTGGCTGATGTAAGCTTCAGTAAACTGAGCCACAAATGACAAGTTATTTGGCTTGTCCAACTGGTTGGTGCTGTTTACTAATATAATGAAGGTTGGGGGAGGAACAGATTTGGATGAAGGAAAATCAAGAGTTATTTTATTTTATTTTTCCTGAGGAAGATTCTACCTGAGCTAATATCTGTTGCCAGTCGACCTCTTTTTGCTTGAGGAAGATTCTCTCTGAGCTAACATCTGTTCCAGTCTTCCTCTCTTTGTATGTGGGTCGCTGCCGACGAGTGGTGTAGGTGTGTGCCTGGGAACTGAACCTGGGCTGCTAAATCAGAGTGCACCCAGCTTAACCGCTAGGCCACGGGGCCGGGGCCAGCCCAAGAGTTATTTTTTGATACATTTGAAATGCTTGTGATAGAAGGTGAAGCTGTAGGTAGGCAGTCTAGAACTTTGGGACGAGGTCAGAACTGAAAGTATAAATTTAGAGCCATCATAACAATAGTGTTTATTGTTTTGGGTCTATAGATTATCTAGGCAGAGTGTCAGTAAGAGAACAGGGCTTAGGGCAGAGTCGTGAGGCTTTCATATTAGAAATGAAGAGGAGAAGACAGCAAAGGAGATGGCTGGTGAGATAGGAAACCTGGAGAGCCTGAAAATCAAGTGAAATAATTTCAAGGACAAGAGTAGTCATCTTTGTTGAATTTTTGAGAGATGATATTAAAATGAATAAAGAGCAATGTCTGTTGGATTTGATAACAGATTTTTGTCCTTCTTGATGATCATTTTCATTGTGTTGGAAACTATACTGGAGCAGATTGATGAGTGAATGGGAGGTGAGAAACTTAAGGCAGAAAGTACAGGTTCCTCTTTTTTGAGAACTTTGGCTGTGAAGAAGGTTGCAGAGATGAGTGGGTAGCTGGAGGAACAAACCTAAATTCAGTGTCAAACTTTAAAAGGCATACTATAAAAAGCTTTACCTATTACTATTTCTTTCAACTTTTTTTCTTTGAGAAATTCTAAGCATACACAAGAGTGGAAAATGGCCAACCCTGACCCATCCACACCCACATTTACTCCTTCCCTTGCATATTATTTTTAAGCAAATTTCATATAGTTTCAGTTATAAATATTTCATTCTGTTTTTAAAAGATAGACCTTTAAAAACATAAGCACAGTAAAAGATTAACAATAATTCCTTAATATCAGTGTCCAACTGGTGTTGAAATTTTCAGGTTTCTCATAAATGGTCTTAAGGCTTTTAGAAACAGATTCCAAATGAGATCCACACATTGCATATGGGTGCTATCTTTATTTATTTATTTATTTGAGGAAGATTAGCCCTGAGCTAACATCTGCCGCCAGTCCTCCTCTTTTTGCTGAGGAAGAGTGGCCCAGAGCTAACATCCGTGCCCATCTTCCTCTACTTTATATGTGGGATGCCTGCCACAGCATGGTGTGCCAAGCGGTACCATGTCCGCACCTGGGATCTGAACCAGTGAACCGCGGGCTGTCAAAGTGGAACGTGCAAACTTAAGCACTGTGCCGCTGGGCTGGCCCTGGGTGGTATCTTTTCTTAGCTCTCTTTTTATCTGTTTTCTGTTTTTTTCCTTGCAAATTATATGTTAAAAATCTCCATCACCTGTCCGTCTGGATGTGCTGTTTGTGTCTCCATGGACTTTTGTTTTTCCTGTGAATTGTAATTTGGATCTAAGGGCTTGATGAAATTTGATTTTTTTTTTTCACAAGAGTACTTAATTAGGGAAGTCTTCTATCAGGAGGCACATAAATTCTGCTTTATCCTTGTTTTTGTGATGTTAGCAGCTGTTGATGTTTATTTAGTACTTAGATCCTTTAGTTCATTTCAGGTTGAAAATGGTGATACTCTGATTTTGTCACTCCTTCTTCATTTTTTTAGCTGCCGTAATTCTAAAATGAGAAACTTCCCTTCATTTGCTCTTTGGTTACCCGTTGAATGGTACAGTTCTAATAGAAAAGGCAGGCTACATGCTTTATTGTTTTTCTTTATTTAAGTTTTCAAAATGGTGAGTTGGTTCTTTAGCGTCTTCCTATGGTGACCAAGTAATTTTTGCTTTTGTTTTTGTGTTTAATGTCATGTACTCCTGGTTTTAAGTATATTTGATATGTTTCAGTCTGTTATAGTTACTGTTTTTATTGATGCTCAAATTGTCGTCTACTGGTCAATGGGAGCCTCTTCAAGTTAGCCATTGAGTCCTTTAACTAGACCCTGTTTTCCTTGATAACTTTCTTGCAATCAGGAATAATTAAACACATCATCTGGTATATATCTGATCTGAGACCTGGAATTAACTAATTCTCCAAGGATATGGTATTTGAAAATAACTGTTACATATTTTACTTAAATTTTTTTTTAACTTTACAGTAGCCTATTGAACATACTTATTTGACAGTCTTTTAAATTGTTCCCTTTAGTTCTTGGGATATGAATGTTCTTATTTGTTTTGCCTCTTTACTGTTGTGATTTTAGGCATTTGGGAAATTCTCTTTCTTGCTTTTGCGTTCAGGTATGTATTAAAGCAAATTTTTGGTTTTTAGTTTGTTGTTTGTCTTATCCAACATTTTGATTTGTTTGGAGTGAAGGGGCTGGCTTCTTGCGTTACTTAATTAAATCACCATATTGACTAAAGTTCTCCTGTTGCTATTCCAGTTAGGGATTAACATGTTCCTAGAATGTCAGAAATGATGTCATCTGTGGCTAAAGTGAAAACTAACTGCTTACTTCCTTAGTGTTTTTATATTTGTTATGGATGCTTTCTGTTTGCTTTTTATTGGTAAGCTTAATATACTAGGGTTAAGGTCAGTTTTGCTTTTGCATATTTGACATACTTCAAATCTGTAATTTGGGTAGGGGACAAAAAGAAATGGAATTTTTTTCCCTTTTCTAATACTTGACTATTTTTAATTGGAAGCAGAGAGAAGGAAAAAGGCAGAAAGGTCACTGTGAAATTGTGTGAACTTGTAGGGGTTGAAATTAAATGTGCCAAATAAAGAAACTTGTCTTCTGTTACAAGATTCCTCCTAACTATGTGTTAATGTGGATCTAAATTCCGTTAAATTTCTGTTTTTCCTGTGCGGGTGTGAGGGACATAGAAGTTGTGGTTATCATTTTATAAAATATGCCAGCAGCAAACTCTAGTGCTATTTAGAAGGAAAAAGAAGGCATTGAGAACTTGGGCAGGTAGTGCTTGCTAAGCTCTAAAGTATATCACTTTTACTCGTCCGTACAGAAAACAAGCATGAGGCCAAGAGGAGGCGGACAGAGAGAGTTAGGCGAGAGAAGATAAATTCTACAGTAAATAAGGATTTAGAAAACAGAAAGAGATCTCGAAGTAACAGCCATTCAGATCATATCAGACGAGGAAGAGGAAGACCTAAGAGTGCGTCTGCCAAAAAGCACGAGGAGGAACGAGGTATGAACAAACCCAGGCGGGTTTTCCGAGGATGAAGTTTGTCTCAGATCTTCATTAGATGGCAGTGAAGAAAGTGTTTGGGAGGCACTGAACTCCTGGACTGAAATCACAATCATATTTTAGTTTGAAAGCATTTCCTCTGAGGTAGATGCTTGTTAAAAAACACAGAAATTTAATTCTTACTGGAAAGCTAAAGGCTTAAGTAAAACTCACCTTGCTATAAACTAATAGAGTTCAGAGATGATAATTTGTAAATGGCTTCTGGAGAAGCCTATTAAAATGACTGTACTTTGGAGTTTATTTTGTTTTTTTAAGGATAAATCTGAGTTCTGTTCAGACTTATTTCAAATTGTTATACTATGTGCTTTAAAAATTTACTATTGAAAGTGTTCCTCAGTATGAGTTTTTAGATTGGTTATTGTGTCCTTCCTACTTTGAAGCAGCTTTTACATAGTTAGGTAAATTCCCCTTGGTCCAAAATGCGTTTATATTTCTCCTTACGTATCTTCTCCTTTCTTCTGATAAGTAATTTGTCTACCAGTAACTTGTTTTTAACCATACTAAAGCTTTAGCTTCTCTTCTTTGATTTATACATCTTTTAAAAAGCTTTTTATTATGGAAAATTTCAAAGATTACACAAGAGAAGAGAGAATAGTATAATGAAACCCCCATGTGCCCATGATTATCTTTTTAAAATTGAGACTTTGAAGCCAGTTATTAATGAAAAAAAAGGATAGTTGCTCTTTATAATTCTTTAAAAACCTCTGCCAATATAATTTCTTCTTTAGTGAAATGTGTTTATAATTTCTTATATTATTTGTGAGTTATGCTTTGCTTTTTCAAGTAGTCAGTCTTAGGTATTCAGGTATTCAAGCATAAATGTAGATTTCTCGTATTTTAGATGCTGAGAATTTTTTACCCAGTCACCATTTCTGTCTGCTTTGTGTGCTTTTATTTACATAAAGTTACTGCTGCTGGGGAAAATAACTTCACTGGTATAGCTGTCCCTAAATTTTATCAAAGTTAAAGATTTTTTAATATTGTATGGCCAAAGGAATAGCGTTTATGTTGTATTTGACTGTATCCTATGAAGACCATACTTAGATACACCTTAATTTCTTGGGTAATTTTATTGCTTTTTCTCTTTCCTTCTATTATACTGCTCTTCCAGAGAGTTTGAGTTATTTTCTCAATTTGAATGTGCTTTTTTAACAATGGGATGATCAGAAAATCTATGCAAAAGACTGTTTCCGAAGGAAACGAAAAGTCAAAGAGGAAAGAGAAAAGAGGGAAATACTGGTTGGCCTAGAAAGCAGAACATTCTTTTCAATTGAGGTAAAGGGAATATAACCCAAAGAATGGAGAAGGAATGCTTCTGGTGGTGCTTGAGAGGAGATGAGAAAGCAGATGATGACAGTCTTTTAGTGGGGAAAAGAAGTTGATAGAGTTGTGCTAGGACTCTATATATGCAGATTTGAACTTTTATTTCATGTTAACTTGAAAAAAGAAGATTTATTTGGCTGTAAGTTTTTGTCAGGTATTTTCAGTTTATTCTAGAAAAGTTTTAAGAAAGCTAGTTCTAGAGTAAGATATGCTTTTATTTGCTTTTAGTACAAACAGGAAAGTGCTCAAGGCAGTTTTTGGAGAATAAACTGGAATCTCTTAAGGTAGGCCCAGGGGAGTGAGCAAACTTTTTCTGTAAAGAGCCAGGCAATAAATATTTTAGGCTTTGTGGGCCTTACAGTCTTTGTCGCAGCTGCACTGCTTTGTCGTGGTGGCTGGAAAGCAGCCATAGACAATATGTAAATGAATGTGCGTGGCTGTGTGCCAGTAAGACTTTATAGAAACAGGTGGTGGGCCAGATTTGGCCCCTGGGCTGTATTTTTGCCAACCCTTGAGGCAGACCATGTTTTCTAAGTATAATGCGGATAGAAAATATGAACTTTTGAAATATCTGTATATTTTAGAATAGACTTCTTTGATAGGTTTCTTAGTGTTAAGTAATTAGTTTAAATCAGTTTTGATTCCCTCTTCATAGGCAGTTGAAAAATTTGAAGCAAGCTTTACTTTTATTTTAATAAGGAAAACCTGACAATGTGTCTGAAAACATGTTTTTAATTGACTTTATTGTTTTCTGTATTTTGAAAAAGAGTAGGAAAAAGAATGGAAAAGGAACATTGTTAGACACCTAGATAATAACAAATAATAAAAACAAACCTTTAAACTTAATTTTTGGTCAGTTTAAGATGTTTTTATTTGTGGGGAGTATGATTATCCTGGATATTAGTAATGTAGGGGTGATATTTTAACTGATTAAAGTATGTTCTGCAATTCTGAGTGTTTTATTAGTGAACATATAGAATTAATGTAGACTTCAAGGTAAAGATGGTGGATTGAATAAAAACATCTAGCTCTGTACCCTACCAGATCCTAGTAAAATCACAGTAAAGGGATTTTTTTTTAAAGGGCAAAACTCCCAAGGACAAGGAATGGAAGAGGCAGCAAAATTCCAGGAGGTGAAAACTGTTTGAGGAGACCCATGAAACCTAATTGTAAGCTCCTTTGGGGAGAGCTAAGAAAGAAGCTGATTTTTATTACACAATTGCCTTAAGGCAGGAATTTGTGCATCAGTTATGTCTGGAAGTGTAGAGGTGAAGGTGGAGCTAAAAACAAGATTGTTTGGAAGTCTCTTTTTTAATAGCCCCCTAGGACTGTTTACCTCATCCTCCCTCCAAGTTTGGGAAAGATAAGATAAAACAGAGTTTCTGGTCTAGGGAACACCAGGCATCAGTGAGGGCAGGGGTACTATGTGAAGATCAGGAAGATTAGGTGAAAATTTGAGATGATAAATATTGAGTTCAGGCTTATTTTATATCTTTCAGGTAAGAGATTAGAAGTATCTTCTCTAGGATACCAGATACAGATACATTCATTTGGGATTTCACAAAGAAATGGCCCAGTCAGATCATCCTAAAGTGATGCCCACAGTCAAGCTCCACATATGTGCATGAGCTAATTAACTTTTTTTGGTCCCGCTCCTAAACATGAGCACATTACCAAGAATTACCCAGATATACAGAAGAAAGCATCTAGTATCAAAGGCTAAGACCAAATCAACAGGGGAAAAAATAATTTGGATACAACAAGTTTTTGCAGGGAGAAGAAAAAATTAAAACTATCATTAATACTCTTCGCAAGAGAAGATATTGTAGTCTTGAAACAAGAGTAAGATGATATTTAAAAGGAAATTGCAAATGTCAAGAAATTACCTGGAAAATGAACTTTAAAATGTGAATCTTGGGGCCAGCCCCGTGGCTGAGTGGTTAAGTTCGTATGCTCCGCTTCAGTGGCCTGGGGTTTCTCAGGTTCAGATCCCAGGCGCAGACATGACACTGCTCATCAAGCCATGCTGAGCCAGCATCCCACATAGCACAACCAGAAGGACCTACAGCTAAAATATATAACTATGTACCGGTGGGGCAACAGTTGTTAGCTCAGGTGCCAGTCTTTAAAAAAAAAAAAAGTGGATCCCCCCAAAAAAATGAACATATATATATATATATGTTCATATGATTTGCAGAAATGAAAACCTTTAACAGAAGGCTTATAGACAAAATTGAAGAAATGTACCAGAACATAGAGCAATAGGAAAAGAGATGAAAAAAATAAAATGGGAAAGATAAGAAATTTAGAGGACCAGTTTGAGATCAACATCTGTAAATAATTGATGCTGCAGAAAATGAACATAGAAGATGGAGGAGAAGGAAGTCATCAATGAAATAATTTAAGAAATTTTCCCAAACCTGAAGGACGTTCAGTTTCCATGTTGAAATGGCCCACCAGATTCCCAGCCCAATGGATGGTTAAAAGTAGAGATTATAGGGGCTGGCCCCGTGGCCGAGTGGTTAAGTTCGCGCAGTCCGCTGCAGGCGGCCCAGTGTTTCGTTGGTTCGAGTCCTGGGCGCGGACATTGCACTGCTCATCGGACCACGCTGAGGCAGTGTCCCACATGCCGCAGCTGGAGGGACCCACAACGAGGAATACACAGCTATGTACCAGGGGGCTTTGGGGAGAAAAAGGAAAAAATAAAATCTTTAAAAAAAAAAAAAAAAAAGTAGAGATTATACCAGAGCATTTCATCATAAATCAGATCTCTTTGGTTAAAGGGAAAATCCTTCAAGTGTTTGGAGAAAAAAGAATCAAATAATATTGGAATTAATACAGTGGGAAAAATACTACCCAGCCAGGAACAAACTATTTATATGTGAGCAACGTCAGTGAATTTAAAAAACATGTTGAACAAAGAAGCTAAACACAAAACAGTACATACTATATGATGCCATTTATATGAAGTTCAAGAACAGGCAAAATGAATCTATGGTGGTAGAATCGGAACAGTGGTTGCTGGGAGGGTGGGGAGGGATTGACCAGAAAGAAGCGTGAAGAATTCTGTATGTCTTGATTGTGGTGTGGGTTACATGGATGTGTATGTTTCTCAGAACTCATCCAATTGTACACCTAAGATCTGTGTATTTCACTGTATGTAAATTGAGCAATAATTTTAAAAATAAAAAAAGGTATTGGGTTTTCTTTTTTCAAGATTTTATTTTTCCTTTTTCTCCCCCAAACCCCCTGGTACATAGTTGTGTATTGTTTTTAGTTGTGGGTCCGTCTAGTTGTGGCATGTGGGATGCTGCCTCAGCATGGCCTGATGAGTGGTGCCATGTCTGCACCCAGGATCCAAACCGGTGAAACCCTGGGCTGCCGAAGCAGAGCATGAGAACTTAACCACTTGGCCATGGGGCCAGCCCCAGTATTGGGTTTTCTTAACAGTGGCACCAGTAGTAGTTCTAGGCAGACAATTTTTTGCCTTCATGATCCTAGGGGGATATCTACGAGTCCTTAGTCAACCACACTATGAGTTAGTGTAAAGGTTGACCAAAGACACTTTCTGACATTTAGGGTCTCAAAAAATTTGCTACCTGTACTCCCTTTTTCAGGAAGCTACTGCAGAATACATGTTATCAAAATGAAGACATAAACCAAGAAAGTATCTTGGGATCCGGGTCACAGGGTCCAACTCGAGAGAGATGAAGAGAATCTGCAGCATGGTGTTAAGAGATTCAAGATAACAGTTGTGTAATAGACCTGGAAAACAACCGTTTCAGATTGGAGCACATCAGATGACTTGGAGAGATTTCTTCAAGACGATAATATTGATATAATACATAATATGTCTAAAATTCTGAAAGACACACATAACTAGGAGAGAGTTTGGGTTGAATTAGTAATGAAAACCTAAGCAAATGAAAAAAGAGAATCCCTTCAGGGAAAACAATGTGCAGGAAAAGGAAAATAATTTACATAGAATAATGTAAACATTGAATATTGATCTCACCGAAATTGTGATATAATGGGGAGAGTGTGGTACAATACGTGGAAAACAACAAAATCCTAATTTTCCATGGGAGAAAGTCACTTAATAATGCCTAAAATCAAAAAACTAAAAAGTAACATCATATAAAAAATATTAGAGATAGAGACATAAAAACAAAAAGGAACAATTGAAGAAAAAAGTAGTTGCATTTGGAGAGTGGGAAATGTATATGGGGGGAGGACTTCTGTTTTTATAGCAAGTTTGGTAAAAATGATTTGACTCTAAATTATGTGCATGTTTACCTTTGATTAAAAGGTCAAAACAAAATTAAAAAACAGGAAAAAGTAGAATCATAATAGAGCCTGAGAAAATTTGGAAAAATGTACACAAAGCTGTTAATTGTGACTTTAGCTGGCTCATGATAAAATAGATGATTTTTATTTTCTTTTTTGTTTTTCTATATTTTTCAAATTTTCTACCATGAACTTGGATTACATTTGTAATCAGGAGGGGGGAAAATAGACATAAATGTTCATTATTCTTATTTTCTGTAGCAGGGCTAAGGTGAAGAAGTTAATATATTCATAAAGGCACCACTGATGTTCAGAAGGGACCATCTTTAGGGTGAGAAAATTCATTTTGACCAAGACAGTGAGCTCATACTAGTGAGGAGAAGGAAATGTTTGAGAGTCTTAGAAAAATGATGTAGCTATTAGACTATGTATAGAAACATACATCATTTCCATTTAGTCTTAGAATTTAGTTCATGGCATTTCTATAACTCTTTTGTGTAATTTTTAAAAATTTTCAGTTCAGTAGCATACTTTATAACACAGTGTACACTGTAGTATAACGTATAATATTTGTCATTTAAAGAAATACTTGAAAGCTTTAAGTTTTTTAAAAAAAATTACTGCATCTACTGCCTTTATATTAAGCTTCCCCTTTTTCTTTTAACAGAGAAACAGGAAAAGGAAATTGACATCTATGCTAACCTCTCTGATGAAAAGGCTTTCGTGTTTTCAGTCGCCTTGGCAGAAATAAATAGAAAAATTATCAATCAAAGACTTATTCTTTGATATTTGTCTGAAAAATGTGTCGAAACTTTCTTCAGGATTACATCAGCAAATTCTCGAACAGTCACGGACTCTCAGGAGCGTTCTGACTGCATCAATAAGGGCCATCGATTGTTTTTTTCCCCCCTGTCATTTAGCCTGTGCCACATTTGGGAGCAAAACTCTAGGCTTGGACTATTTTGGGATTTCCTTGTTTACCAAGGAGTGTTGTCAGTGTTTTGTGTTTGGGACATAAGTAAGTATATATTTACCACCCCTCCCCCCCCCAAAAAAACTGGATGGCTATTAAAGGATAAAGGGGTAGGGGTGGGAGTGGAAGTGTGAAAACTAGGGAGATAAAATGCTTAATAGTATTCGGGTTTGCCACCAGAGATGCAATATTTTAAATACTTTGAGAAAGAGTGACTTTTAAAAGTATATATTTCAGATTTTCAGCAGTAACAGATTGCATATATACAGTTCAATTACTTTTAATAAATTGGCAATTGATATATTATTGAATGGGGAATTAAGAATATAAACTGTAAATTTTGTCTTAAATTGATTTTTTTCTTGGCCTTTATTTTTATGACTTAAGGTATGAGTTGTATTTTGGGAGATACTTTCTAAACAGTTTGGAAGTTTGGGTGCTACATGAAGAAAAACGTTTAAGGATATATCATACTTTAGATATAAACACCTTGTTTTCTTGAATGTAATTTATTTATTGGTTAAAAAAAAAACTTTTCTGCTCTCAAGATGGTGCCTGTTAACCTAAACATAAAATATATTTATTACTTACAAAATATTTCTTAGATAGCCACTTTTAAGCAGTAATGTTTTATCTGAATGGGTGTTCATTTATACATCCTGATAATTATTTAAATTGTTACTTAACCCCACTCTGGAAGAAAAAAATAAATTTAATATTGAAATTAATAGATTAAATAGTGTGGTGTAAGCTTTTTGTTCTAGTGAAGTTTGTGAAATATATTTGACTCAATTTTTCTAGTGTTAAATGATATTTATAGTTGATTTATTTTGTACTAAATGTTTTTACATTTTTGCATATCAATTTAATGATTAACATATTCAGACTTGACAGTAACTCCCTTATTTTAAGTGCTCCCCACCCCCAAAATCTGTTTGGAAGTCCTACCTTATTAGGGAAGGTAGTCATCAGTTAGACTTAGCCCTTACTTAAAAGAATTTTCCTTTCAGTTTCAGCAGTAGGGTTGTCAGCTTCATCATGCGTCTCTCATCCATCACTTCCCAAAAGAAAAAAGGTTTACCTTTTTTTCTACTTTATTTAAATGGTAGCCAGCAGAGGGAGCTTAAGAGGTACTCTAGGTAGAATGTAGAATTTTCCTAAGAATTCCTTTTCTCTCAATCCCCATATTTACCTGCAGGTACTAGTACAATTATCTTGTATACATTTTAAAGCCCTAGTAATAAAGTTTATTCCCAAGAATACTAGTGTGATTTTATTTTTGAAACATAAGAAAATAAAATTAAAAATTACAAATAACTTAAAAATTCAGGCAGAGTAAATTCACATTTCTTGAAGTTTCGGAAATACTTTTAAAAATAATGATTAGGATGGCATGATATCTGTATTACTTCCTCAAAGTAGTATGTCATGAGTATTTTTCCTGAGATAAGCATTCAAATTGAAAAGTATTTGACTTTCTAAACTCTGGTAATTACACTTGATTCTGTAATTCTGGCTGTAACAATGTCTTAGCAGTATACTTAATTTTTACTCTCCTTTCAACCTGCATGTTTATCCTTTAAATGTGGAGAAAGTAAGCTCTTTATACACTTCGTACAAAAGTATTCATCAAATTTGTTTGATTCTGCATACAAAAATATGCTCTAGATACAAGTCATCACACTGCCAAATGGAATATATTCTTCCCTAAAATATTTGTCTATCATTCTTTGAAACTCCTTTAAAATTATTATTTCCATTTTACCTTCTGGTTTTGATTTGATACTTTGTTTTCTTGCTAATTTTCTTTAAATTTCACTGGTATTTTCTATCTTTTTAGCCTTTTATGTTTTTTATAAATGAATTGCTTATTTCACTTTGTACGTTTTTAATGTATAGCTGTTTTTTTTCCCTCTTTTACTACTGTTATTATAAGCCTTATTTTTAGTTTGGAGATATATATATTTATCTATATATACACACACTTTTTTTTTTTTTACCATTTCTAGTTATTCTTTTGTGCTGTTTCTACCCACTTATTTTAGTTTGTTAGTAGTGTTCATCACTCACATATTACGACTATAATAATGAGTATCCTAACATACAAAGTGAACTCTCCGGAATAACAAGTATGACACACATAATAGAGGCTGTAGGCTGAACCAGAATAATTCTTTTTACCACGGTCAAAAGTTTTCCTTCTTATTATTAAGGAATCTGTATTGTTCTCTTATTGTTGAGGGTCCCCCCCCCGCCCTTAATGTGTTATCAGTTTACAATCTGTATGCCTTTTAGTTCTTTTTCCTTGCCTCATTGCACTGGCAAGGACTTCAGTACAGTGTTGAAAAAGAATGGTGAGAGAGGAACTCTTTGCCTTGATTCCAGTCTTAGAGGGAAAAATATTCAGTCTTACACCATTAAGTATGATGTTAACTGTAGATGTTTATTGTAGAATAACCTTATCATATTAGGGAATACCCTTCTATTCCTGTTTGCTGAGAGTTTTTATCATGAACAGATGTTGCATTTTGTCAGACGGTTTTTCCATATAAATTGATATGATGTTGTTTTTCTTTAGATGTTAATATAATGGATTACGCTGATTGATTTTTGATGATTGAAGTCAGCCTTGCATTTTTGATATAAATCTTACTTGGTTGTGTTGTATTATTATTTTTATATATTGATGAATTCTTTGTTGAGAGTTTTTTACTCCTGTGTTCTTGAAGGATATTGAGCTATAGTGTTTTTCTATTGTCTTTGTCTGGCTTCGGAATCAGGTGATACTGGTTTCGTATAATGAGTTGGGAAGTATTTCATCCTTTTTTATTTTCTGGAAGAGATTGTGAGAATTAATATTATTCTTTAAATGTTTGGTAGAGTTTGCCATTGAAACCATCAGGGCCTAGAGATTTCTGTTGCAAAAGGATTTTACTAAGAATTCAGTTTCTTTAATAGTTGTTGAACAATTCCAGTTATCTGTTTGTATTTGGGAGAGTTTTGGTAGTTTGTGATTTTCAGGGAGTTGGTCCATTTCATCTAAGTTGTTGAATCTGTGTGTCTAGAATTGTTTGTAGGATTCCCTTATCTTTTTTCTGTTTCGGGGATCAGTGGTGTTCCCTCTTTCATTCCTAATGTTAGTAATGTGTGTCTTTTCTCTTTTTCTTTTTTTGTCGGTCTTACTAGAGGTTTTTTAATTGTATTGCTTCTTCAAAGAGCCTGCTTATGGTTTATTGATACTCTCTGTTGTTTTTCTAATTTCCATTAATTTCTGCTCTTTATTTCCTGCCTTCTGCTTGCTTTGGGTTTATTCTTCTTTTTCTCGTTTCTTATGGTGGAAGCTTAGATTGCAGATTTTAAACTTTTCTAACTGAAGCATTTAATGCTATAAATTTGCCTTTAAGCAAAAACTGTATTTGCTTTAGCCCACAAATTTTGTTGTGCTGGATTTTCATTTTTGTTCAGTTCAGAATATTTTCTGATTTTCTTTGACGTTTCTCCTTTAATTTCCAAGTGTTTGGAGGCTTTTCCACTTATCTTTCAGTTATTGATTTTTAGCTTAATTCCATTATCATCAGAGAACATATTTCGTGTGATTTCAGTTCTTTTAAAATTATTTGAGTTTGTTAGGACCTAAGGATACAGTCTGTCTTGCTAAGTGTCCATGTGCATTTGAAAAGAATGTGGAGTCTGCTGATACTGTTCACTTCTGTATCTTTGCTGATTTTCTATTAGTGTTATCTATCACTGAGAGGAGTGTTGAAATCTCCAACTATAATTATGGATCTGTCTGTTTCTCCTTGTAGTTCTGTCAATTTTTGCTTCATGTGTTTTGAAGCTCTGTCTTTGGGTACATAAATATCTAGGAAAGTTATATCTTCTTGGTGAGTTGACCTTATTATTAAAAATTGTCTTTCTTCCTGGTAATTGTCTTTGCTCTGTAGTACTTGGTCTGATATTAGTACCTTATAACCAGTCTACTTTTCTTTGGATTAATGTATACATGGTACATCTTTTCCATCCTTTTACTGTTAACCTACCTCTATCATTATATTTGAAGTGAATTTCTTGTAGAGAGCATATAGTGCTTTATGTTTTAATTTTTCTGATGATGTCTGTATTTTTATTGGTTTATTTAGACCATTTGTATTTAATTATATGTTTGAATTTAGAGCTGCCATTTTATTGTTTTCTACGTGATTTCTCTGTTTGATATTCTGTTTGCCTTTTCCTGCCTTTTTTTTGATTTCTTGAATATTTTTTAGTATTTTGTTTTAACTATTGCATTTTTTTACTATATCTCCTTGTATAGTTTTTCAGTGGTTGCTCTAGGTATTACCCTAAACTTTAACAGTTTACTTGAAATCCATATTTTACCAGTTCAAGTGGAACGTAGGTCCCTTTACCTTTTTCTGTTACAGTTGTCTTATAAATTAGAAAACCCATTGGATAGTGTTTTTATTTTGCTTAGAACTATTGTACATATTTTTAAGAACTCAACAGCCCGTTATATTTACCCAGATATTTGTCATTTCTGTTGCTCTTCCTTAATTCCTGATGTTCTGAGTTTCCAGTGGTATCATATCCTTTCCACCTGGAAAACATCTTTTAGCATTTCTTTTAAAGCTGATCTGCTGGCGATTAATTCTCATAGTTTACCTTCATCTGAGAACGTCTTTATTTTACCTTAATTCATGAAAGATATGTTTGCAGGATGTAAAATTCTAATTTGACAGGTTGTTTTTCTTTCAGCACATTCACAATTCCGTCACTTCCTTCTGGCTTCCATGGTTTCTGGTGAGAAGTATGCAGCCATTCAAATAATATTTCATCTGTATGAAACATTAGTTTTCCTTGGCTGCTTTAAGGAGTCCTTTGTTTGTCCTTTTTATCAGTTTGATTATGATGTGTCTGGATATGGATTTCTTTTGAGTTTACCCTCTTTGGATTTGCTGAGCTTCTTGAATATGTAAGTACATATCTTTCACCAAATATGTAAAGTTTTCAACTATTCAAGAATTTTTTCGGTTCTACCTTCTTTCTCCCCTGTGCCTGAGACTCCAGTGATACAAGTGTTAGACTTTCTGATATTATCTCACAGATTCCCAGAAGCTCTGTTCCTTTATTTTCAGTCTTTTTTTTTTTCCCTGTTCAGATTGGGTAATTTCTGTTGATCTATCTCAAGTTCACTGACTTTTTCGCTTTTGATCTCCATTCTACTTAGTCCATCAGTGAATTTCATAGTTTTATTTTTGTATTTTTTATTTCTAAAATTGCTGTTTGTTTTTTATTTTTTCTCTTTCTTGAAACTTTCTATCTTTCCATTTGCTTCAAACATGTTCACCCTTAGCATATGGTTAAAATAGCTGCTTTAACATCTGTCTCTGATTATTCTAACACTTGTGTCATGTCATGATTGGTTTCTCTTGATATTTGAGTTGTTATTTTCTTGGTTCTTTGTATGCCGAGTAATTTTGGATTTCATCCTTGACATCTTGAATATTGTGTCTGAATCTCTGGATAACTAAGGATTTGGGTTGTTTTAGTAGGCAGTCAGCCAGGTTAGGTTCAGGCCGCACCTTCTGATGTGCCTCTATGAGCTGTGGTTCCAGTATCAGTTCAGTTTCTAAGTGTTGGCAGTACTATTTGGATCAGTCCTGCATGTGTACTACCTAGTGGCTAGTATGGGACCTGGGCCGTAGTCTACCCTGTAGCTCATTTCTCAAAACTTGTGCTGTGTTATTTAGGGTCAGATCCATGTATGTACAGCTCAGAGTAGAGCCCAGTAATTCAGACAACTTTATGGGATTACACTCTTCATTTTCCTACGTTTCACGCTCTGCTTGATACTTTCTGGCTCCCTAGGGCCTCCCTTCCCAGTGCTTCATCCAGAAAGCAGAGGCTTTAGTTTCCCCTCTTTGCTCTGTACACCTGTGACTGCATCTGTGGCCAAGAGGTAACAAGACAGAGCGGGAAGAAAAGCAGTGGGGATCTCCTCATGCTCTTGGGATCATAGCTCTTCTGGTCAGAGAGGAGGGATCCACTCAGAACTCTCTGAGATTTAGGTGCTGTGGTATTTTCTAGGGGCTGAGGTGGAAGAGAAGGGAGAAAAGAAGAAAAAAAAAGGAGATACCCCACTCCCTTTGACCTTTAGAAGTCTCGTTTCCCATTCTTCAGATCAGAAAGGGAGGGCTTCTGTTGGCCTGTTTTGTGTGTGCTTGGTGCACGTTTCTGTGTTTCAGCCTGCCTTTGGTTGTAGGCCAGGCAATAACTTAGGAAAAAGGGTTAAAAAGCCTTTGCTAGTTCTGTGGAATTTAAAATTCGGGTCTACTTTCCAGATCTGCCTTTACCGTTTACATTTCAGAGTCTTCATGTACGTGCTCCGTGCATTCTGTCTGGGATTTAAAGTTGCATTTCATGAGAGAAGCAGATGTGTACTTAGTCTATCTTCCCTGGAATTGGAACCCCACAGTTTTTGTTTTTAATTCAAATAAGATCATACTGTCACTGCCTATATATGTCTTAGAGTTCTTCCCAGGTCTCAAAGGGTTTTTACTTTGGAACTTTATGAATATAATGGAAGATTTTGTTGAGTTAACTGGACTTGCTCCATAAATGAGAAATACAGAATTTACGTACTCATATGCATGGATAAATATAGCTAAAGGATAATATGATAGATTAAGGAACTGATTTCCAATTTTTCCTCACCAAGAAACTAGTGATAGTTTTTGATTATAGTAAAAAAACTTTCTGGGGGCCGGCCGCGTGGTGTAGTGGTTAAGTTTGCATGCTCTGCTTCAGTGGCCCAGGGTTCACAGATTTGGATCCCAGGTGAAGACCTACACACTGCTCATCAAACCATGCTGTGGTGGTGTCCCACACAATGGAGGAGGATTGGTACAGATGTTGGCTCAGGGACAATCTTCCTCACCAAAAATAAAAAAATAGACTTATTCTGGCTCAGCCTAGAACTTCTGTTATATAACTCAAGTGTTTGTATGTTAGGATACTTATTATTGTAGTTGTAATCTTGAGCAGTGGACAGAATTATTGCCTAAGAGGGTTTTCTATCTGGGGGGTGAAAAAGTTTTAGAAATAGATAAGTAGCAGTGGTTGCCACTGTAAATGTAATTACTACTACTGAATTGTACACTTGGGAAATGAAAAAACTTTCCAAGGGGATACACAGGTACTGATAATTTTTTAACACTTTTATTGAGATACAATTCACATACTATACGATTCACCCAGTTAAAGTGTACCTTTCTGTTGTTTTTGGTGTGTACCATCATTTTAAGAAATTGTGGTAAAATATGCATATCAAAATTTGCTTTTTCAGGTTGTTCGTTACCGGTGTATGGAAGCACACCTGATTTTTGTGTGTTGATTTTTGTACTCTGTACTGAATTTGTTCACTATAGTAACTTTCTTGTGGATTCTTTAGGATTTCCTGTGTATAGAATCATGTCATGTGCAAACAGAAAGTTTTGCTTCTTTGGATGCTGCTACTTTTTTCTTCCGTGTCTAGTTGCTCTGGCTAGAACCTCCACAACAATGTTGAATAGCAATGGTAAAAGTGGGAGTTCTTGTCTTGTTCCTGATCTTAGGGGGAAGGTTTTCAGTCTTTCACCATTGAGTATGATATTAGCTGTGAGTTTTTCATAAGTCCTCTTTATCATGTTGAGGAAGCTCTTTTCTATTTCTAGTTTTCTGAGAATTTTATCATGAAAGGTGTTGAATTTTGTCAAATTCCTTTTGTGCTTCAATTGAAACGATTATGTGGGTTTTTTCCTTTCTTCTATTAATGAGATGTATTATGTTGATTAATTTTTGTATTTTGAACCACCTTTGAATTCCTGGGATAAATCTCACTTGATCATGATGTATAATCCTTTTAATGTGCTGTTGAATTTGGTTTGCCAGTATTCTGTTGAGGACTTTTTCATCTATGTTTATAAGGGATATTTGTCTGTAATTTTCTTGTGATGTCTTCCTTTGGCTTTGGTATTAGAGTAATGCAAGCCTAGTAGAATAAGTTAGGAAGAGTTTGAGAAGAATTGGTGTTAATGCTTTTTTGTTGAGATATAATTGATATATGGTATTATGTTAGTTTCAGGTGTACAATATAATGATTAGATATTTGTATATATTATGAAATGATCACTGCAATAAGTCTAGTTAACATCCATCACCAGACATAGTTACAAATGTTTTTTGACTTTTAAGATTTACTGTCTTAGCAACTTTCAAATATGCAATACAGTATTATTAAGTATAGTCCATGTTGTACGTTATATCCCATAGACTTATTTATTTTATAACTGGAAGTTTGTGCCTTTTGACCCTCTTCACTCATTTTGCCCATCCCCCCATCCTCCACCTCTTGCCACCACCAGTCTGTTCTTCAGATCATTGAGTTCTTTTTATTTTATTTTTTTAAGATTCCACATGTAAGTGAGATCACACAATGTTTGCCTTTCTGTCTGACTTATTTCACTTAGCGTAATGCCCTCAAGGTCCATCAGTAGTGTCACAGATGGCAAGATTTCCTTCTTGTGGTTGAATAATATTCCATTGTATTTATATTTTACATCTTCTCTATCCATTCATCCATTGTTGGATACGTAAGTTGCTTCCGTGTCTTGGTTATTGTAAATAATTCTGCAGTGAATGTGAGGACGCATATGTCTTTTCATTTAGTGTCTTGGTTTTCTTCAGATAAATGCCCAGAATTGAAATTGCCAGATCATATGGTAGATCTATTTTTAATTTTTTGAGGAAGCTCCATACTGTTTCCCATAGTGGCTGCACCAATTTACATTCCCACCAACAGTGTATGAGGGTTCTCTTTTCTCTGCATCCTCACCAACACTTGTTATTTCTTGTCTTTTCGATAATAACCATTGTATCTGGTGTGAGATGATATCCCTTGTGGTTTTTATTTGTATTTCTTGTGATTAGTGATCTTGAGCACCTTTTTGTGCACCTGTTGGCCACCTGTATGTTTTCTTTGGAACTATGTCTAGTCAGTTCTTCTGCCCGTTTTTTAATTGGATTGTTATGTGAGTTCTTTATATATTTTGCATCTATATAATAAAATATACCTTATCAGATACATGATTTACATATATTTTCTCCCATCCAGTAGGTTGCCTTTTCATTTTGTTGATGGTTTCCATTGCTGTGCAGAAGTTTTTTAGTTTGATGTAGTCCCAACTTGTTTATTTTTGCTTTGGTTGCCTTTGCTTTTGGTGTCAAATCCAAGAAAATCTTGAGCTTACAGCTTCTGTTTTCTTCTAGGAGTTTTATGGTTTCAGGTCTTAGATTCAAGTCTTTAATCCATTTTGAGTTAATTTTTTTTTTTAAAAGATTTTGTTTTTTTCCTTTTTCTCCCCAAAACCCCCCGGTACATAGTTGTATATTCTTCGTTGTGGGTTCTTCTAGTTGTGGCATGTGGGACGCTGCCTCAGCATGGTTTGATGAGCAGTGCCATGTCCGTGCCCAGGATTCGAACCAATGAAACACTGGGCCACCTGCAGCAGAGCACGTAAACTTAACCACTCAGCCACGGGCCCAGCCCCATTTTGAGTTAATTTTTGTGTGTGCATTAAGATAGTGGTCCAACCTTATTGTTTTGCATGTGGCTGTCCACTTTACCCAGTACCATTTATTGAAGAGACTGTCCTTTCCTCCTTGTGTGTCCTTGGCTCCTTTGTTGTAAATTAATAGACCATGTTTGCTTGGGTTTATTTTTTGGGTCGCTGTTCTGTTCTATTGGTCTGTGTGTCTGTTTTTATGCCAATACCATACTGTTTTGATTATTATAGCCGTGTAATATAGTTTGAAATCAGGGAGCATGATGCCTCCAGCTCTCTCCAGTCATTTTCAAAGATTGCTTTGGCTGTTTGGGGTCTTTTGTGGTTCCGTATAAATTTTAGGATTGTTTGTTCTATTTCTGTAAAAAAATTCCATTCAAATTTTGATAGGAATGGTATCAAATCAGTACATTGCTTTGGATAGTATGGACATTTTGACAACATTGTCTTCCAATCCATGAGCATGGAATATCTTTCCGTTTATCTGTGTCTTCAATTTCTTTCATGAATATTTTATAGTTTTTACTGTGCAGGTTTTCACCTCCTTGACTAAATTTATTCCTAGATGTTTTATTCTTTTTGATGCAATTGTGAAGGGGACAGTTTTCTTAATTTCTTTCTGATGGTTTGTTTATAGTGTACAGAAATGCAACAGACTTTTGTATATTGATCTTGTATTCTGCAACTTGACTGCATTCGTTTATTCAGACAGTTTTTTGGTGGAGTTTTTAGGATTCTTTCTGTATAATATCAGGTCATCCTCAAGTAGTGACAGTTTTACTTCTCCCTTTCTGATTTGAATGCTGTTTCTTTCTTTTTCTTGCCTGATTGCTCTGGCTAGGACTTCCAATACCCTGTTGAATAAAAGTGGCAAGAGTAGGCATCCTTGTCTTGTTCTTGATCTTAGAGGAAAAGCTTTTAGCTTTTCACTGTTGAGAGTGATGTTAGCTATGGGCTTATCATACACGTAGTTTATTATGTTGAGGTACAGTCCCTCTATACTCACTTTGTTGAAACTTTTTCTCATAAATGGATGTTGAATTATGTCAGATACTTTTTCGGCATCTATTGAGATGATCATGTGATTTTTATCCTTCATTTTGTTAGTGTGATGTATCACATTGCTTGATTTGCACGTGTTGAACCATCCTTGCATCCCTATAATAAATCCCACTTGATCATGGTGTTTGATCCTTTTAATGGTCTGTTGAATTTGATTTGTTAATATTCTGTTGAGGATTTTTGCATCTGTGTTCATCAAGGATATTGACCTGTAATTTTCTTTTCTTGTAGTATCCTTGTCTAATTTTGCTGTCAGGGTGATGTAATGCTGGCCTTGTAAAATGAGTATAGAAGTGTTCCCTCCTCTGCTGTTTTTTGGAAGAATTTGAGAAGAATGGCTATTAATTCTTCTTTAAGTGTTTGGTAGAATTCACCAGTGAAACCATCTGGTCCTGGACTTTTGTTTGTTGGGAGGTATTTGATTACTGATTCAGTCTTCCTACTAGTAATCAGTCAGTTCAGATTTTCTGTTTCTTCATGATTCAGTCTTGATAAGTTTTATGTTTCTAGGAATTTATCCCTTTCTTCTAGGTTGTTTAGTATGTTGGCATATAATTGTTCATAGGTGTCTCCTATGATTCTTTGTATTTCTGTGGTTTCAGTTGTAACATCTCTCGTTTCTAATTTTACTTGAGTCCTCTCTTTTTTTCTTGGTAGGTCTAGCTAAAGGTTTGTCTATTTTGTTTATCTTTTCAAAAACCAGCTCTTAGTTTCATTGATGTTTTTTATTGTCTTAGTCTATTATATTTATTTCCACTCTGATCTTTGCTGTTTCCTTTCACCTACTAACATTCGGCTTAGTTTGTCTTCTTTTTTTCTAAAAGATCATTCACTATGATCAAGTGGGAGTTATCCCTGAGATGCAATGATGATTCAACATAATGAAAATATACAGCACACTGCTAAAGGTAAGCATATAATCAGATTCAGAATACAGGCATATCTTGGGAGATATTGTGGGTTTGTTTCCAGACCGCCACAATAAGCAAATAGGACAATAAAGTGAGTCACAAATTTTTGGTTTCCCAGTACGTATGAAAGTTATATTTATACCATACTGAAGTCTACTAAGTGTGTAATAGCATAAAAAATCAATGTACACACCTTAATTAAAAAATACTTTATTGCTAAAAAATTCTGACCATCATCTGAGCCTTCAGCGAGTTGTAATCTTTTTGCCGGTGGAAGGTCTCATAAAAAAATGCAACATCCACAAAGTGCAATAAAGTAAAGCATATAAAACAAGGGATACTTGTACCCTAATAAGCTAATGTGGTGATGTACTACTTAACTCTAGAATAAAGGTTAAATGACAAAAGTATTAAAAATAGCTATAGCTTCAACAATTTGTTACTGGATACACAAAAAAATGTGAATGGTGACATCAAAGACATAAAAGGGAGGAGTAAAAGGATAGAATATTTGGCATATTTGTATCTGACCAAAGCTAAACTGTTATCTATAAGATGTTTTATGTAAACGACATGGTAACCCCAAAGCAAAAGCTACAGTAAATACACAAAGGATAAAGGGAAGAAAATCAAAGCATGCAAAACATCAGTTTACAAAGGAAGACAGCAAGAAAGGAAGAAAAGACAGCCGGAAAACAATTTTAAAAATAGGCTTAGCGAGTCCTTACCTATCAATAATTACTCCAAATGTTAATGGTTTGAATTCTCCAATCAAAAGGCATGGAGTGGCTAGATGGACAACAGAAAGAAGACCCAACTATATATTGCTTACAGAAAACTAACCTCAGCTCTAAGGATGCACACAGATTCAAAGTGAAGGGTGGCAAAAGATATTCCACGCAATTGGAAGTCAAAAAGGGCAGAGTAGGGGGCCAGCCCAGTGGTCTAGTCATTAAGTTCACGTGCGCTGCTTTGTGGTGGCCTGGGGTTCACAGGTTCGGATCCCAGGCACAGGAATTATTCAGTTCACTTATGGTTGAGTCTGCTTTTGAAACTCTCTATTGAATTATTCAGTTCAGTTATTGTATTTTTCAATTCTAGGATTTCTGTTTTTTTTTTTTTATGATTTCTATTGCTTTGTTGAACTTGTTTTGTTCCATGCATTGTTCTAATTTTGTTTAGTTCTTGTAGTCTAAACTTCTTTAAGAGGATTATTCTGACTTCTTTGTCTGACAGTTCATAGGTCTCCATTTCTTTAAGATCAGTTATTTAGAGCTCTCTTAGTTTCCTTTGGTGGTGTCCTATTTACCTAGTTTTATGTGATCCTTGATTCCTTATGTTAGTATCTATGCATTTGAGTAAAATTGGGTTCCTCTTCCAGACTTAACAGATTTGCTTTGACAGAGACAGATCTTCATCAGTCAACTCAGTTTGGATTTCTGGGTGTGTCTGCTGGTAATGTCCTTGGGCAGGTGTTGCCTGCTGTTATGGTCTGTATTTCAGTGAGGCAATTGCTTGAGTTTTGAGGTTGGGGATGGGGGTTATGACACTGGCTGATAACAGTTGGATAGGACTGCTGGTTTTGTTCCCTGTGAAGTGAGGCTGTAGGATGGGCTCCATGATTCCCTGGATTCTCTGGTTGGGCTTATTAAGATGATTGGAACTGTGTACTATATTCACTAGTAGATGGGGCTGTGACTTAGCTTCCCTGCCCTGGCATGGCATCCAGATGGGACCCAGGACCTGAATGGTTCTTTGTTTGGGAACCCAAATCAGGCAAGAGTTTGGACTCAATTCCCTGGTCAGGTGATGCCACCAGTTTTGCTCTGCAGATGGGGAAAGCCATGGGCTGTGCTCTCTGTTCAGGTGCCACTGTAAGCAGGGATGTTGGATGGGCTGTGTAGCTTCCCATGTGCTCTGGTTGCGTTCTCTGGTCGGGCAGGCTGGAGGCTGTGTTCAGCCATGAGTGGGGCTACAAATTAGTTTCCCTGCTGCCCGTGTGGAGTGGAAGAAGCAGCTCTACTGCCAGGGAAGCTCTTTGCTTTCTTAACTCAAGCCTACCCGTGCCCCAAATTCCCTGGCCAGACAGGTCTACTGGCTTTGCTCCGTAAACTGTCGGCTCTGCCTGCCGTTCTCTCAGCTGGAGTGCCACTGGGCTGCACAGCTTCTAGGTGTTCTCGCCAGCCCTTCTGGTCAGATGGGGCCAGGAGAGTAAACGGTCTTTAATGTGAAGTTTGATATTAATCAGCTTAGGAGTTGGACTGTGTTTAATGTTTGCTGTAGTGGTTGTTGCCAGAAGCTTCAAAACTCCTCTGTTGTCCTTGTGTTTGTCTCCACCATTGGATTTCCCTAAGAACTGCTCCCGAAATAGAATATGTACCTTACAGTTCTTTCAGCTATAATCCAGTGTTGTTACACTGGTGGCGAGGTGTCAGGGGGCGGGGGGAGGCATTCTGTTACATCTCAGTCCTTTAGTAGAGGGACTGTGTCCCTGGGCTGTTACTGTGTCAATTGTTTCTTAGCTTTTATTTTTCTCCCTTAATTAAGTGAGAGGAAGTCTCAAGAGGGCAGGAGTTGGATAAATGTCCTTCCCTCTAGATGGATAAGGTTCTGGAAAAGGCTTTTCCTTTGGAGTGTAGGCCTTTGTTATGGAGAACAATCTTGTTGTATTGCAAGATGGATATTTTTTTGCCTCCCTCCCAGAGCTGTGAGGGGATTTTTTCTTGGTTCTTAACCTGGAGAACCTGGTGATTCTTGGAGTACCCATGAAAGTGTGCCCCTCTCTCTCCCTCCCAAGACTGCAACCCCAGGATTTTCTCGCTCTCACAGTAGTCCATACAGCTTCCAGCATTCATCAGAATTACCGTGTAAGTGTTCCTGTCTGTTTATGGCTTCAGAGGTGTTTGCTCTAGGTAAGCAGACCATTAATGTGGTTCTCTGTATTTGCATATCTTTCCAGATTTCAGGGTGGCAATTTGCCCCTTAACCTCAATTCTCTGATGGGTCCAAGAAAAGTCATTGATTTTTCAGTTTCTTTAGCTTTTTTCTTTAAGGATGGGAGCGATGACTTCCAGGCTCTTTACATGTCAGAACTGAAACTGGAAGTCTGATTATGGACTTTAATCACATCTACAAAATACCTTCCTAACAATACCTAGGTTAATATTTGAATAGCTAGGGACCGTAGCGTCGTCAACTTGACACAGAGAGCATAGTCTACCCCTTGTCAACTTGCTACCCTTGCACATGTCTTCAAGCCATAGTTAATCTCAAATAAAAATAGTAACAAGGTCATACTTCTGCCTGACCTGGCACGACTCTCCTTCACATGTGTTAACGCTCACCCCAGAAGAGTATTCATGTTCTCCTTTGGTCCTGTAACTTGAATCTGTGACATAAAGTTAACTATTATTAATACGTCTTATGTTAGAGATGATAAGGGGATAAGAGAGGGAAGAAAACAATATCCCTAAGCCTTTGGATACCTTCCTTTATAGTATACCAAGACAATTCTTTATAGTATACCAAGGCAAGTTTCAACTTAATGTAGCTGAAACCTTTGGGTCCGTGGCTCAGCTGACCAGCCAAACTATTAGATCCCTTTCTAACTCCCTTGAGTTAAAACATTGAATTCGGAATCTCTGCTTAGTGGGCCCATATCAATATATTCAGCCTGATCCAACTTTATATTCCTTCTCCAGACCCTGAAGATCCATTCCCATATTTTACAGGTGTATTAATTGAAAAATCATGCAGGTCTTTTCGTGTGTAGTGCACCTTTTGTTGTGTGGGTCAAACTTTGTAACTCACCCTTTGGAGTCTGCTGGGACTTAGATCAAGCTATAGGTCTAGAAATAAAGAAGAGTGGTGGGGCCAGGTCCTGAGGAGACTCAACAGTGCCTTGTAGGACAATTTAAGGAAAAGAAGGGCCAACTTCAGGCAGTGATGGAAGAGCTGTTTCTACTGAAAAAGAAGACCTGGGAGAATTTGGGGGTTCAATGTCCCCAGCTTCATGACCCCATTGCAATTTTTAGGATCCCATTCCTTCCCAGTTGATGCCCTGTTAGGTTGGGAGTTCAGTTTGCATTGTAATTCAGCCACTTGCAGGAAGAGCCGCGGGGCTTTCTTTCAGGGCAGATAGAGTTTTCAGGTCAATGTGAAGCTTGAGCCCAGAATTTGAAGCCCTGAGCTGATCCTTGTCTCTCCCAAGTTTCTCCAGCACAGCTGGGACAATCAGCCAATCCCATAACACTGCTTGGTTTGACTAAAATACTCTAATGTAGCAAATAACATGGTCACCTAGAATCTCACTTTCTATAGGTATTTGATTAGGAGTGTCCAATGATATTTTGTGTATCGCTCTTGCCACATCATGTTTTGGACTGAGTGTCCTCTTTGCCACTGGAGATAGAGCCATTAGTGCCTTTAATAAGATTAGAGAACCAATTCCAGAAAACCCAGAATCAATTCAGAAAATTCATCCTTAAGAAGCTGTTCCTCTAGTACCACTTCTGGTACCAAAGTCTCTATCAGTGAGGGTTCAACCAGAGAAATAGAACTAGAAGTAGATAGACATTAAGAGACTTATTGCAAGGAACTGGCTTACATGATTGGGGGGCTGGCTAGGCAAGCCTGAAATCCATAGGGCGGGCCATCATGAAAGGCAGGCTGGAACTCTCGGGCATGGGGTGAAGCTCCTGTCCACAAGTGGAATTTATTTGGAGAAGCAAAGTGTATAGCACAGTGCCTGGTAGGTGCTCAAAAAATACCGTCTGTAATTATTACATGAAAGAACATAGAGTAGAGGAGTACGAACGGGCACTGAGAGTCATGGAGTTGATCTTTTTGCCAGTCTGCCTTTATTATATCTGTTATTTATATATTCCTTTTTAAATAGGGATGCAAGAGAATCCATCTAATGTATAAACCTCCCAATCTCTGCCCTTATTTGGGGGGGTCAAGGAAGGCTTGGGTTATAATAGAATTATCTTTTCAATTAGATCCTTGTCATGGACTACACTGTACTTTGCTGAGTTCCCTGACAGCCCAGTGATGTTCAGAATGGTGGAGCCTCACAAAATTAGGACTCAATTCTTGACCACAAATTTCAGGCTCTGGTATTAAAGCCCAAGGAATGTAGGAGGCAGCTGAGGATTGACTCTTGTCCTCCTTTCTCATCTCCCTAAAATGTGACAGCACGATGTTTGGGATAAGCTTGAATCCCACTGAGAAAAATCTATCAGATCCTCAGAGGGATGATAAGGCCCTTGCTTAAATGTGTTTGCCCACTAAGCCTTCCATATTATCCATTTGTAATGTCTTTGCAAATGATAATTCCTTTTGTTTGGGTATTATCTCTATCAACTGACTGCACTTGTCATTTAATCCACACTTCTCTAAGTCTTTTCTAAATCTCCCTACTACAGACATAAGCTCTCAGGTTGTCCCTGACTCGGCTCTCCATATTTCTTGCAGTTGAGGGTGAATTTTCACCTGGTTGACCCTCCAGTTGGTTGTAATTGACATCTGTATTGACCACTTGACCCTCCACTTGGCTGTAACATGCCCTCCACATATATCTTGGTCTGTAAAGCTTTCTGGATGTCGCTACTGCAAAGAACTGGCCAGCCAAGTCACCTGCCCACGGTCATGCTTGGTGGCCATGTGATCTTGAACAAGTTACTTAATCTGTCTGCACTTACAAGGTCGACATACAAATAGTGCCATATTCATACAGTTGGAGAATTCGATGAGTTAATGTAAAGGACTCAGTACCTGGCTTGTTTTAGTTGCTGAGAGGTAGATATGGTGATGCTGTTGCTGCTACTGCTGAATGCTTCGGCTTAAAAACTTGTGCTTGCTAGTTTCTCTCATTGACACCAAACCTTTGCCTACAGAGGCCTTTCTCTTTGTCCCCTCAGCTTTCTTTCTCAGGAGCCCCAATCCTCTGGCTACTTGAGTGTATGTTGAGAAATGGAAAATCCCTATTATTTTATTATATTTCATTATATTGGGAGTGGGCGGCTGAAGAGATAGAGGTGACAATCTGTTCTTAACCAAAATGCCAATGAAAGTGCCTTCCTGAACAAGATATTGAACTTCATTAAATCTAAGACACTCAACTGTAAGGCACATCCTTAACTTTATGTAATGCTAAGGAAGAAATAAGCCAATTAACATTTAGAATTTTAATTTTATACTTATTTGAAAGTTATATTGACAGAGTAGAATGGTGGTTAGCAGGGGAGGTGGGAGAATTGGGGAGATGTTGGTTAAGGGTACCAACTTACAAGCAGTAGATAAATAAGTTCTAGAGATCTGATGCACAACATAGTGATTATAGTCAGCAATTTTGTATCAAAACTTCAAAATTGCTAAGAAAGTAAATCTTAACTATTCTCAACACAAAAAAGAAATAAATATGTGACATGATAAAGGCCTTAGCTAACGTGACTGTAGTAATCATATTGCAATATATAAATGTATCAACCCAACACGTTGTACATCTTAAACTTATACAATACTGGATGTCAATTATATCTCATTTGAAAAAAAGAGAAAAAACCAGACTTGAACGAATAATAAAAAAGCTATTTTGGACTTAGACATAGAGGCAGTGACAATATGAACAGCTATGGCCAAATTCACTCCTGTGCAGACAGTGATAACAATACCACAGGCTATTGTCTGGCTCAGTGGGCAGACACCATTGATTATAAGATGCACATGAATTTCAGAAATGTTAAAATGTGAAAAATGAAATAGGACGCCTTAAAGTAAGTGAAATATGGTCTGTTTCAGCCAATCCCCTAGAATGTAGAAACTTTATTTTTCTTGGTATAGTCACATGAATTTCTGTAAAGTAATTTCCCTACCAAAGACTTCAGGTGTTTAAATTTTTCTAGCTTTGAGAGAAAATACCTTGGCCAAAGCAAGTGTTTGTGGTTGATTCTTATTTCAGGCAATATCAAAGGCTCTGTTACTGAGCTACTGAGCATACATATTAAAAATTTGGTCTTTTTCATTTTATCAGCCAGAAAAAAGGACTGAAAGTTTATATTCGTCCTGGTGAGATATATGCTGTTTGAGACTTAGCTATAATTTCATAACACTTCACATTTCATCTTAGTGTGGTATAAAGAACATTTTTTTTTGTTGAGTTCATAGTAGTTTACGTCATTGTGAATTTCAGTTGTACATTATTCCTTGTCTGTCACCACGTAAGTGCTCCCCTTCATCCCCTGTGCCCACCCCCACCCCCCTTTCCCTGGTAACTACTGAACTGTTTTCTTTGTCCATGTGTTTGTTTATGTTCCACATATGAGTGAGATCATATGGTGTTTGTCTTTCTCAGTCTGGCTTATTTCGCTTAACATAATAGCCTCTAGGTCCATCCATGTTGTTGCAAATGGGATGAATTTGTCTTTTTTTATGGCTGAGTAGTATTCCATTGTATATATGTACCACATCTTTATCTGATCATCTGTTGGTGGGCTCTTGGATTGTTTCCATGTCTTGGCTATTGTGATAGTACTGCGATGAACATAGGGGTACATATGCTACTTTGGATTGTTGATTTCAAGTTGTTTGGGTAGATAGCCAATAGTGGGATAGCTGGGTCATATGGTAGTTCTATTTTTAGTTTTTAGAGGGATCTCCATACTGTTTCCCATAGTGGCTGCACCAGTTTGCATTCCCACCAGCCGTGTATAAGGGTTCACTTTTCTCCACACCGTCTCCAACATTTGTTATTTTTAGTATTAGTGATTATAGCCATTTTAACAGGCATAAGGTGGCGTCTTAGTCTAGTTTTGATTTGCGTTTTCCTGATGATTAGTGATGTTGAACATCTTTTCCTGTGCCTATTGGCCATCTGGATATCTTCTTTGGAGAAATATCTCTTCATATATTCTGGTTGTTCGATCGGGTTGTTTGTTTTTTTGTTGTTCAGTTGTGTGAGTTCTTTATATATTATGGAAATTAACCCCTTGTCAGATATATGATTTACAAGTATTTTCTCCCAATTGGTGCATTGTCTTTTTGTTTTGATCCTGGTTTCCTTTGCCTTGCAGAGCTCTTTAGTCGGATGAAGTCCCACTTGCTTATTTTTTCTTTTGTTTCCCTTGTCTGAGAAAACATGGTATTTGAAAAGGTCCTTTTAAGTTCGATGTCAAAGAGTGTACTACCTATATTTTCTTCCAGAAGTTTTATGGTGTCAGGACATATCTTCAAGTCTTTGATCCATTTTGAGTTTATTTTTGTGTATGGCATGAGATAATGGTCTACTTTCATTCTTCTGCATGTGGCTGTTCAGTTTTCCCAACACCGTTTATTGAGGAGACTTATTTTTTCTCCATTGTATGTTCTTGGCACTTTTGTCGAAGATTAGCTGTCCATAGGTGTGAAGTTTTATTTCTGGGCTTTCAGTTCTGTTCCATTGTTCTAGGTGCCTGTTTTTGTAGCAGTACCATGCCGTTTGGATCTCTGTGGCTTTGTAGTATGTTTTAAAGTCAGGGATTGTGATGCTTCCAGCTTTGTTCTTCTTTCTCAGGATTGCTTTAGCTATTTGGAGTCTTTGGTTGCCACACATGAATTTTAGGATTCCTTGGTCTATTTCTCTGAAGAATGTCATTGGGATTCTGATTGGGATTGCATTGAATCTGTAGATTGCTTTGGGTAGTATGGACATTTTAACTATGTTTATTTTTCCGATCCATGTGCATGGAATGTCTTTCCACTTCTTTATGTCATCTATTTAAAGAACAACATTTTGAAGGCAGACAGTCTTGAGTTTATATTCTGGTTCTGCCACTTACGAGCAATGTGACTAGGTACATTACCTCACCTTCCTAGGCCTCAATTTCATCATCTGTAACCTATCATAGATTGAATAGATAGTGTTTGTAAAGTGTGAAGTGTTTGCCAGTAGTAGTTGTGCTGTAAACCACTGTTATGAAGAAAGTGATGCTCATCTGGAGAACTGAGAATACATTCTCTGGAACCGGGATGTCAAGCCAGGCAGTAGTGTTACCAGAGCCTTGTGTGGAGTCAATGTGGACTGGAAGGATTGTTTTCTTATAGCTCATCCCTCAAGAAATGGTGAAGTGACTTTAACATGAGGCAAAAAGAATTAGTATTAATAAATGCCATATTGTTCAATGACAACATTATATTAGTCTTGGAGCAAAAGGAAATGTTGAGATGCAAAAAGAATAGTTTTGATCATTTGAGAAGAATTTTGAAATAGGAATTTGTTCCTAAAGGTTAGGAATGGATGAAGTTATTAATTCATTCATGAAATGTGTATTGAGCCCCTTCTTAATGCTAGGTACTCTGCTTGGCTCTGGGAACACAGTGGTGAAGAATGCAAAGGGCCCTGTCCTTGTGGAGCTTACATTGGGGTGGCAGTAGGGATATGCAATAAAAAGTAAATAATTTTTAAAACAAGATAATTACATCATGGTACTCAAGGTTTAGTGGTAAGGGAATGCTTCTCTGAGGTGGTGATGTTTCAGCTGAGACCTGAATGATAAGAAGTGATGTTTCTTTTTTTTTTTTTAAAGATTGGCACCTGAGCTAACAACTGTTGCCAATCTTCCTTTTTTTTTTTTTCTACTTGATCTCCCCAAATGCCCCCTGTACACAGTTGTATATCTTAGTTGCACGTGCTTCTAGTTGTGGAAGAAGTGATGTTTCTTGTGTGTGGGGCTCATAGAGCTTCTTGTATCTGTGGGTAGTTTTCATCAAATCTGGAAAGTTTTTGACAGTTCCTTCTCTCCCTTTCCTTTGGAGACTCCAATTACGCATGCAGTAGGGCTCTTGAAGTCCCACAGTCACTATTGCTCTGCTCTCTTCTTTTTTCCTTTTTCAGTCTTTTTTTCTCTTTGTGTTTATTTTTGGTTTCTATTGCTATGTCTTCAAGTTCACATATTCTCCTTTTTCTCTGGCTGTCCGGCAGCTGGAGCAGTCACAGGGTTCACCTCGTTTGTTCGCTGTCTCTCACGCGTCACTGTCCTTTATTGCCTGTTTTCAGTGTCTTGAGAAGTCTTCTTTGCTGTATTTTGTCCTGATGTTTAGTTGTTTCAGAAAGGAGGGTAAATCCAGTCTCTGCTATGTCTTGGCTGAAGAGGAGAAGTGAGAGTAGAAGTGCTTTGCCTCTGATTTAGCTCATATTTATTCTCAGGTTTTAAAATGTGCAAAAGGCCACATACTGGTTTTCACCAGTTGCTGTCAATAGAAAACACTTCAGATTCTAATTGTTCATGTTTTTCTGGTGTGTGATGAAGCCCACGCCCTCTCTTCGGTCTCTGAACTAATCTTCTTTCAGAGTCTGTTTATTAACAACATAACTATCAAAAAGCTGTGGTATTTTTCTTTTTTTAATTAGAAAAATCACATCTGTTCTTATCAGTAACAGAAATCCGCTTGAGACCCTGTGGTATTTCTTATGCTGCTGTGGTGTTTCGTTCCGGGGCTGAGCTGCTCGCCGAATGTGGGTATTGAACATTTTTAATTACTGTTATTATTAAAGTTATTATAAGTAAAGTTACTTGAATAACTTTATTTTTAATAAAATGTAGTTATTAAGCATGTATGGAATTATTCATGGCCCAAGAACTTTAGAAGCCTTATTTTAGTTTTACTTGGGTTGAGGTGGGTTTATGTTTTAAACTCTACATAACAAAATTTACCATTTTAACCATTTTTAAGTGTACAGTTGAGTGACATAAAGTAAATTCACAATGTGTGTAACAGTCATCACTATCTACTTTTAGAATTTTTTCATTATCCCAGACTCTGTGCCCATTAAACAATAACTCCCCATCCCTCCTCCTTTCTGTCTTTGAGTTTGTTAGTCCGGTGCCTCATATAAGTGGAATCATACATTTGTCCCTAAGTATCTGGTTTATTTCACTTAGCACAATGCTTTCAAGGTTTATCCATATTGTAGCATGCATCAGAATTTCATTCCTTCTTAACGCTGAATAATATTTCCTTGTCTGTATATAATGCATTCGTTTATCCAGTCATCTGTTGACGGATACTTGGGTTGTTTCTCCCTTTTGGCTGTTGTGAATAACGCTGCTATGAACATGAGGGTACAAACATCTGTTCCAGTCCCTGCTTTCAGTTCTTTTGGGGATATACCTAGGAGTGGAATTGCTGGATTATCTGTTAATTTTATGTTTCACTTTTTGAGAAGTCACCAAACTGTTTTCCATAGCTGCTGCACCATTTTACATTCCCCCCAGCAACGCACAAAGGTTCCAGTTTCTCCACATCCTCACCAACGCTTGTTATTTTCTGGGTTTGGTTTTTTTGTTTTTTGAGTTTTTTTGTTTTTGCTTTCTTTCTTTTTCAAAATGATACCCATTCTAACGGATGTGAGGTGGTATCTCATTGTGGTTTTGATTTGCGTTTCCCTAATAGCTAGTGATTTTGAGCATTTTTTCATGTGCTTACTGGCTATTTGTATATCTCCTTTGAAGAAATATCTATTCAAATCCTTTGCCCATTTTTGAATTGGGTTGTTTGATTTTTGGAGGTAGTGATGTTTTAATGCCCAAATCTATCTACTCTCCAAAAGATCTTCTGGGATTTTTGATATTCATTTTGATATTTTATATCTAACATATCTAGAAAATGCTCCACGGAAAATTGTTTCATGTTTCTGTTATCATGTGACATATGTGACAGATCTTTCTTTGTAATACATGAAGCAGATGATGATTCCATGTTGCTTCCTATGTACCCAGGCTGTTTTCAGAGGGTGCTCCTTCTATTTCTGTTTGCAAACTTCCAGAAGAGAAATGGTTGACTGGATTAGTGGGATGTGGTTTGTGAGCAAGACTTCCCAAGGCTCCACTGATAGACCTGTGAAACTTTTCTTTGGGTTGGAAAATTTTCTCTCTCAGTGAAATACAAAACATAAACGAAACAAACCAAAACACCTTCACTCTGGTATCTGGTTCTAATTAGACTTGCAAATGAGAAATGCACTTTCTAAATTTCACGTCATCCTTCAGAGAATCTGCTTTAGCTCCAGCAGCAGCAGCTCTGACACAAGGTTGCCATGTGCCTCTTTTGAGTTGAGAGCTACGTATATTAGGTGGTAGAGATGTAGATAAATGTAACTTCTGCCCTTCGTCAGGAAGCTCAGGATTAAAGTTTTAAGCGTGATTTTGAAGTTGTAGGAATATAAAACATAAAAAAATGTCAAACTCATGTTCGTAAGGAAAGAATCAGTTGAACGCATCTGAGTACAATTATTTATGTCTTTTATGGTAGAGCCGAGGTTTAAGAGCAATTAAAAGGAACAATAGCAAAAGCGATAGAAAAGAGCTACCATTTATGGAGCAGTCACTGTGCCCAGGCGCGGCCAAGTGTTTGCCGTGTGTGGTTGTGTTTAATAATTGCGAATGAGGACAGTGAAGCTCAGAGATGGTTAAGAAAGCTGCTCTGGGTCACATACTGTCTGACGGCAGAGCCTGGAGACAAAGCCAGGCCAGTGTGACTCCAGTTGCGTAACAGAATTACAACAGCTTGTTCAACAGGAGAAAGGGGAGTACGTTTCAGACAGCTTAACATTAGTGCGATGGGCTAGGAAAGCAACGTGGACATCGTCTAGAAATAGGGGACTTAAGTAGATAGAAAGACCTTGTTTGTTTAACTGTTTTGGGAATATTACATAAAAGTGTAGAAAACTAAGTGCTCATTTTCCCCTTCCTGATAGTCACAGGTGTCCTCTCCAAGTGTGTTGCAGGTTTGCTTTTCAGATTCAAATTTTGGATTAAAATATTTTGTTCATATTTTAATTGGCTTTTATCTTGATCGCTATGGTCTCCTCATTGGCCTTACCACTTCCTCCTGAACAAAATAGCACTTCAGAAGTTTCTTTCCCAAAGAGTCCTTCCCGTGCCCTCAGCTGTCAACTCCAAGCTTTGACCGCTGCCTCAGCTTGTCTTGAATGGGTTCCACTTCTTCACTTGAGGTTTGAAAGTCTCCAGTTAATCGGCCTTTTCCCACATCATAGTTCTTAGCTCTTGACAAACATACTTTTGAGCTTTTTGTCTTGGCCTCATTTATGGCTTTTTTTCCCCTCTGTCCTTTTCAATTTATGGGAGTTCATGGCCCTTCTCTTTAGGTTGATGCCTAAAGGCAGTCTCTAGAATCTCTCTCTCACCAGACCCATTTTCAGCTTTCTAGGATGGAAAATCCAATTGTTTCAAATTGATCAGAAATCTACTCTTGGGTTAGTCAGTCATGACCAGTTGGCTGGGGACCAAAATTCCATAGTACAGACGTGGCTGCTGGGAGTCGACTGATGTAGGCTGTGTTAGGGGCATTTCTGGAAAAAGCAGAATGCTTACTAGCCAGGTACTCATCCAAGAGGTGCCTGCTACACTCTGTAGACCAAGGTGCTGGAAAAAGTCATGATGTCTTTGTAAACACGTTGGAGAAACATGCGCTGAATCCTGGGAAATTGAGTGCAATTATAAGTAATTGAACAACCAGATCCAAAGGGAGTGGGCTGACATTAGCATGAAGGCAGGTCATTAGTGATGAGCTGAAGGGCTCTTCTCACCCTGCCCTGAGTTTAGCATTTCTCTCACTGGTTCAGATGAGCTATCCCTAGAGTGCAAGTGCCCACGAACAGAGGCTGTGCTGCCGGCTTCCTTGGTGCCATCAGGCCACATTAAGAAAGTGGTAGTCATTTGTCATTTTCTAGTCACCTTCAACTCGCATTCCTGAATATACCACCTCCTAGTCTTGATGGGAGTGTGGTCCAGGGGGCTCCCATCAGGGCTCTCCTGGGAATGAGTGATGCAAAGATGGCGAAATGGCTGGAGTTCCTTCATCCCTCCCTTCCCACTCCCAGCCTTCTCTCTATTCCCTTTTCCTGGGACTCCATTTAGTGAACATTGAACTTTGGGATTTTATCTGTTCTTTCACATTTTCACTCCTTTTATCCTATGCGCTGGGAGATTTCCTCTGTTTTATCTTACGATACTTCTCATGAACATTTTATTTCAGCTCTCATACATATTTTTGTGTATGTGTGAGGAAGATTGGCCCTGAACTAACATCTGTGCCAGTCTTCCCCCATGTTATGTGCGATGCTGCCAGAGTGTGGCTTGATGAGTGTTGCCAGGTCTGCGCCCGGCATCCGAACCTGCGTACCCCAGGCCGCCGAAACGGAGCCCATGAACTTAACTGCTATGCCACCATGCCAGCCCCTCAGCTGTCATATTTTAAATCTCTAATCACTTCTCTCATTATTATTTTTTCAAATCAGCCTCTTCTGGTTTTATCAAATCTTCCTTAAGTCTCTCTGAGTCAAGTTTGCTTCTATTCCCAGATTAATTTTGTTTCTGCCAGAATTTGTTTTTCACGTCTGTATATCTTGCTCTTTCTTTCTCAAGTACTGGATCTGCTAATATCTTGGTGATTTTTGCTCGTCTGGTCGTATTTAAAAAAGAAGGTCCACGCAACTGGGGTGGTATCTCCCCGGTGAGAATTCTGAGCAAGTGCACGGGGCGTGGGGTGGGGAGGCGCGTGGGAAACTCATTTTTAGGCTGAGCCCACCTGATTGCCGGAAAGAGAATTGTAGTCTGAGAGCTCAGGCTGATGACTAAAACCTCAGATTCTCCAACATGAGTTGTTTAGTTTCTGGAGAGAAGAGCTGTCAGAGACTTGTTCCTTAGCTTTTGCCTGAGGCTAAATGCCAGCTGCCTGTACTTGTGGGGGGTGTGTGTGAGGGACTGGGGGTGGAAGCGGGTGGTGGAGAAAAGCAGGTGGGTACAGTTGGTCCACTGGGAGAGCTTGCCCAGGTTCCCTCAGACCGACTGGCAGCCCTCCTCTGCAGCCCTCCCAGCTTGTCCCGGGCCTGCTCTCTCCGGCGTCCAGGCGTCCTTTATCTCTTAACCCTTTCCCGTTAACTTTCTGGCTTCCAGATCTGTGCTGACTCTCATCCCCATGTGACTCCGCTCACCCTGTTCTTCAGGTTTGGGTTTACTCCTTTGTGTACTTCTGTTCCTTTAATGCAGAGTCAAGGCAGAGAGAGCATGTCTGGTTCATTAATTAAGGTTAAAAAACAACAATGCACATTTACTGTCTGCTATCCCACAAGTAACATTTCTAGGAAAAGAACTGTAAATTAATGTAGTGTTTCCATTAAAATAAATTATTTTGTATTGCTTAAAGTATACAGGTAATATACAAAAACACGATTCTTATAAAAATGCAAGGGGGCCGGCC
The DNA here is from genome assembly GCF_041296265.1 of Equus caballus. Taxonomy (NCBI): domain Eukaryota; kingdom Metazoa; phylum Chordata; class Mammalia; order Perissodactyla; family Equidae; genus Equus; species Equus caballus. Next base: position 234,283 of record NC_091686.1, on the reverse strand, counting down.
CAGTGGCGCAGCGGTTAAGTGCGCACGTTCCACTTCTCAGCAGCCTGGGGTTCGCCGGTTCGGATCCCGGGTGCGGACATGGCCACTGCTTGGCAAAAGTCATGCTGTGGTAGGCGTCCCACATATAAAGTAGAGGAAGATGGGCACAGATGTTAGCTCAGGGCCAGTCTTCCTCAGCAAAAAGAGGAGGATTGTCAGTCATTAGCTCAGGGCTAATCTTCCTCAAAAAAAAAAAAAAAAGCAAATACAATAGCTTGTGGACTATAAAGGGAAATTAGCTTTTCCCTTCTTTTTTTTCCCCAGCTAGGTTCTGCTCTTTTCCCAGGAAGTAACTGCTATTAATAATTGGGTATATATCCTTGACGACTGCTCATCGATTTACATATCTGTGTCCATCTGTGTGATTATCAGGCTGTTTATCTTTTTAATTTAGACTGGATTAAGTTTTACATGTTGTTTTGTGAATTTTAACTTGGCTGTCTGGCTTGGATGGCTCTTCCTGGCAGTGGATGGAGAGCTATCATTCTGTCTCCTGCTGGTTGACATTTAAGTAGTTTCCTAAAAAGGCAAACTCTATTACTTTCCTGTTGCATTGACCCTTAGCGTGCTTCCCACCCAAATTGAGAAATCTTTGTCATATCTGTAAAGAATCCCAATGGATTAAAGTGAAAAACCTACCTGGATGAGTTATAGCAAGTCGAATAGATTATAATACCTGATAACATTTAGAAGTGCAATATTAAAACCTTTATTAACATTCATGTTATCCTAGCTCAGCTAATGAATGGAACAGAATCAAATCATATTTATTTTCTCAGGGTTAAGGAGGGAAGCCAGCTTGCATGTCATCTCTCAAACCTACTAATAACAACCACCTTTAAAACATACTTTAAACAAACAGGTTTAAAATGTCCTTGTTTTTCCTCTACTGTTATTTTCCTGCTGTTTCCTGCCTATTTTTCTTAGTTTATTCTCCATGCTCTAAGATCTTGATTTATTCTTTTTGTTATAGAACTTGACACTGGAAGCTGTTTAACCTCAAGAGAAGCATCACATTGCTAATTTCCAGATGAATCCTATTTATAACAATGTACAAGAATATCTATGGACAAACATACACATTTTGGGGGCCCAGATCTACATCTGACCTGGAGAAAGGTCACGTTCTCCACTTTTGAAGGGCAGAAATCCTTTGCATGGCCAGTTCTGGCAGTTCTTTATGTCGTTCCACACCAAAAGGTGGGGTTTTTTTCCCCTGGGAATGATTCATCCTGAGCTAACATCTTTTGCCAGTCTTCCTCTTTTTTTTCCTCCCTCCCCAAAGCCCCAGTACATAGTTGTATATTCTAGCTGTAAGTTCCATGTGAGCCACCGCCACAGCATGGCTACTGACAGATGGGTGAATGTGCTTCCGTGCCTGGGAAGCGAATCTGGGCCACCGAAGTGGAGGGAGCCGAACTTTAACCACCCGGCCATCGGGGCTGGCTCAGAAGGTTTCAAGAGTCTACTGTGCTTGGTTAGCTTTGGCTTTCCTTGGCTCTGGCAGAATGACTTTTCTCCCTGTTTCATATTTCTTCATCTGTAGAAGCCTGGTGCTCACTGGCCTCCCTCTGCAAGGTCAGGTCAGAACTCCAGCTTATACTCTGCTTTTAACAAAAAGGACAAGAGTTACCGTTCACTGAGCACTAAACTACTGCATGCAGGCACTATTGTACGCATTTCACATTCATTTAATACTCAAAACAATCCCATGCATTAGGCTCAGAGAGATTGAGTTACTTTCTAAAGTCACACAGTAAGCAAGTGGTAGAGCTAAGCTTCAAACCCAGGTCTGCTTAGCACCAAAGCCTGAGCTCTTAACCTCTATGCTACACTTTTACCACTTAGCCAATCAATGCTCGTGACACATGAGAAGAGCCACCTGAAGCCACTACTTACTATATGAGTGACTATCGTAGGCTAGATAATGGCCCCCCAAAACATATTCCCACCCTAATCCCTGGGACCTGTGAATGTTACTTTATATGCAAAAAAGGACTTTCAAGTGTGATTAAGGACCTTGAGATAGGAAGATTATCCTGGATTATCTGGGTGGACCCTGACTGCAATCCCATACATCATCATAAGGGAGGCAGAAGGAGCGCTGACACACACAGAAGGGTTGATAAAGCGGTGTGATCATGGAGGCAGAGATTGCAATGATGTGGCCACAAACCAAGAAATGCCTGCAGTTGCCAGAAGCTGGACGAGGCAAGGAACGGATTCTCCCTCGAGCCTCCAGAGGAAGCTCGGCCTGCTGGCACCTTGGTTTGGCCCAGTGATACTGGTTTTGGACTTGTGGCCTCCAGAACTGTAAGAAAATAAATTTCTGTTGTTTTACGCCACTAAGTTTGTGGTAATTTGTTACAGCAACCGTAGGAAACTAATATGGTGACCTTGTGACCTCTCTAGGCCTCAATTTCCTTATCTGTAAAATGAAGATATTAATGGCGCACCCCTAGAATTACAAAAAACTAATGAGTGTAAGATGTTGGCAGAGTGCTGGGCACAGGGTCAGTGCTCAAGAGAGACTGGGGATCATTGTCACCAACAGGATCCAGTAGGAGTGTGTCTGGGGAGCTTTGGGAGCACACGGGAAGGAAGAGCAAGTGACCCAGCCGCTAGTTCATATGGTGCATGACCATCCATAAGGTTAACAAGGCATTCTCGAGGCAAGGATATTGAAATTAATTAAAAGTGACAATATACTGCTTTTACTGACCAAATGGCAGTTCACAAAAAACTCTCCACCCCCTGGGGCTGGCCCGGTGGCGCAGTGGTGAAGAGCTCACGTTCCACTTTGGTGGCCCAGGGTTCGCCGGTTTGGATCCCGGGTGCGGACATGGCACCACTTGGCAAGCCATGCTGTGGTAGGCATCCCACATATGAAATAGAGGAAGACAGGCACGGATGTTAGCTCAGGGCCAGTCTTCCTCAGCAAAATGAGGGGGATTGGCAGCAGATGTTAGCTCAGGGCTAATTGTCCTCAAAAAAAAAAAAAGAAAACAAAACTCCACCCCAACTTTCTATGCCACCATCAGAAAAACACTTTTCAGGTGTTAACTCTTGTTACCTGGTGGACGCCTCAGCAACTTTCTTATTTTTCTAGCTCTGATTCTAAGTGGTCTTTCCAGGACACATGAATTAATGAAACAAAAATAAACACTTTCAATTAAAGTTGTTACATTAAAATAAAAATAAACAGGGCAACTAGGGATTGAAGTGCAAATTCAGTTGCCTGTCAGGAGTGTGATCAGTGACCTTCCCAATTTGTTGTATTGTCCATAGAAATGAGCAGAGAGAGGGCTGCACTGGTCGAGAGGCCGGGGTCCCGGACGTCTAAGGATTGTTTCTCTCTGAGGGCTGGACTGGAGTGTGGCCAGAGAGTTTGCCTTTGAGCTATTCCCATTTGTTCACCCAGCTCCAAGAGACGTCATCGCCTTCACTGTGGGTTGCCCTGCACTGTGATGGAGGAGTTAGCAGCAGAGCCTGGAGTGGCTCTCAGTGGGCCGGGGCCAGCTGACACACGCCACTTAGGTTTCCAAGGAGCCAAGCTGTCCCCACTCACCCACGGCTGATGCACTTGTGGCTAAATGCAATGCAGCCAAGGGCCCCCGGCCAGATTCAGGGCAAGAAATAGAATGCCACCTCCATCACCAGGGAAACAATGGTCTGCGTGTATGACTTAAACCGGGGCCAACGAGAAAGCTCAAAGGGACGGTCAGAGGAAGGGAGGAAGGGAGACCAGAGGGCAGCTTGCACGGATTTTGTCTTGGGTTATAACTACTGGCAAGCCACTTAGCTGCCCCCATGTGTAAGTTTATCTGCAGATAAGATGGAGGTAACAACATTTACGCATCTCAGCGGGGACTTATGAAAACAGTGTTTCTGACCTCTTGGGATCCATGGATGGAAGGTGGTATGTAAGTGCAAATGACAAACTTACTGTGTGTTTGTGTTTTCAGCAGGTGCACTAGGGACGTGTAGACCCTCCAGAGAACACTTTTAGAGTCTGATCAAAAGCAAACAATAAAAAGCAGCAGTTTTAGGTGCATGTATTTGTCTTTGGTTTGGTGCAGATTTGGGGGAATTGCATGTGTAACTCAGACTCCAGAACTGTTTTCAAACTCCTTGCTGGGTCAGCGCTCCTTACAGGTGATTAAGTCATTTGAGAACGCTGTAGTCAGGAACTGTTGTTCCCAACGCTTTGCCAACTTTGCTCCAAAATATTCCCAAATTAATTCTACCGTGTAGTTTGTGAGTTCCATGTGGAATCCGGAGCATTGATTCCCAAGTTGGAAGGTGGCAAAAATCTATTTAACAAAACTCACATAGGGTTTGCTATTTCTGAGTCATCCTTCTGAGTCTGTTGTATGTACGTGTGTTCTGTTCATTTAAGGATAAGCAGTTGACCTCAGACCTCCCTATAAGGTTATTAAATGTTGTTTTCTGTCAGCTGAGGTCCTGAGGGAGCTGTCACTCTGTTCTTTGTTAATTAAACCCCTCTCTGGTGGATATTGTCTGTCTAGACTAATTCCTGTGGGTCCAGGTGAATGGCGACTATTACAGAAAAACAAACTTGTTAAATAATACACATTTTAAACAATTAGAAAAATGCTATAGATGAAATATAGAAAATAAAGATCATCGGTAATTCTCTCATGCAGAATTAACCATACTGGCATATATGTATATATTTTAAACAAAAATGGGATTCTAATGTATGTGCGTGCTGTTTTGCGATCTGCCCTTGGGGTGAGTCTTGGCCACTTGCATCAGAGGAACACCGCAGATCCTCGGCATCTCTGGCTTGTGGTGGGGAGGGTCCTCCTTCCGTTGCGGGCGTGTGGGGTGGCGCAGTGAGGGCCTCAGCATTTCAGTCAGCACTTGCAAAAGAACTTTCAAAGACTCCTTCTCTCAGATGTCACTCCACTTCCTTAGCACTCCTGTGTTTTGGCAACAGCATGCGTCCCAGAACTGGTAAACACGTGCTGATTTTAGCTTCTGTGTGGATGAGGATCCTGTGGCCTCCCAGTCCACTTGCACCTGCTGCCAGGGCCATTCGTCTTCCCTCCCCCTCCCTTTTTTCATGCTAATAGGACTTGATTAAGGCATAACTTACATGCAGTACACGCACAAATCTTCCAGCCTGTTGAACTTAGTACAGCAGACCTGTATGCACATATGCATACCCCAATGTGCCCACCCCCCAGGATCTAAAACAGCTCCAGCATCCCAGAAGTGGCTTTGTGTCCCCTCCGAGTCAATCCCCCCACCCCTAGGCAATCATTCCATCTATTCTTTTTTTTTTTTTTTAAAGATTTTATTTTTTCCTTTTTCTCCCCAAAGCCCCCCAGTACATAGTTGTGTATTCTTCGTTGTGGGTTCTTCTAGTTGTGGCATGTGGGACGCTGCCTCAGCGTGGTTTGATGAGCAGTGCCATGTCCGCGCCCAGGATTCGAACCAACGAAACACGGGGCCGCCTGCAGCGGAGCGCGCGAACTTAACCACTCAGCCACGGGGCCAGCCCCTCATTCCATCTATTCTTAAGCACTAATTTTATCATGTTACTTCCCAGCTAAAAACATTGCATAGGACTCTTGTCCCTATATCGTGCTGCTTTGGGTCTCTGCCTGATTTCCTGGTCCACTCTCCTAAGGGTCCTGCTGCTGAATCATTTGGGCCTCCATCGGCAGCCCCTGGCCCGAGGCCACTGTCACTCCCACCTGCCAGGCTCCATGGAGCCTTGTTCACTCTGTGTCCTTCCTAGAACTGCCCTTTGTTGGCCTCCCCAAATCTCCCCCATCTTTCGAGGCTCAGCTCAAGTCCCCTTTCCTCCAAGAAGTCCTCCTTCTTTGCCAAACTTTTGTTTGATTTCTTTGCCCTCCCCCTACACCCTGAATTAGCTGACCTCACATGGCTGAGTTTCTACAAAGATTCGGGGCCACAGAAGCCCAGCCACTATGTCATTCCTGCTTATGATTCCCAAGGATCATTTATACCCTGCGGCAGACAATTTTCCAAACCCTCCCTACTTTCCTCACTCATTCTCTCCCACCATGGAGCTACCCCAGGTCTGCCACGCCCCAACCTCAGACCCTGCTCTGCCCCAGGCCCTCTCCCCACCTTTCCTTCCCCGCTGCTGGCGCTTTGCTACCCAGCTCAGCCAAATCCTGTCCTCCAGACGTCAGGTCCCCCCTTCCCCTCATTCTTCAGATTTGACACCAAAAAGTCCTGAGACCAGCTCTCCTCAGAGGGTAGGGCTCGACTGAGGGGATGAAGAGGGCATTCTTTTTATCAGATAAGGAGGGCTGGAAACACTGGTATGTCATACAGTTTTGCCCCATCCCACCCACATCATTTGTGGCCAGCAGTTAGTGACTGGCCCACGTTCTCTGCTGTTCCCATGTCTTAACCTTGCCCCTCCCCAGACTTTCTGCGTCTTCTGCGGTACAAGCAGAGTTCTGAGCTCACGAGAGTTAGCACAATCAAGGGGCTTAAATAATATATTGCAGCTCAAGTGGTTAGCGCAGGGTTGCACGTGGTCAGGCTCAGGGAAGTGAGCTGACATCAAAGACTGCAGCCCCTTCTCCGCTTCCTGTCAGCCAGGCCAGGTGGGTCGGGGTCCTGAAGTGGCGGGGGTGCGTGTCTGTCTGTCTGTCTGTCTGCGTGCCAGTGTGTGCAGAGGCTTGGCCTCCTCCTAGGCACTCGGGGAAGGCCTGGCCAGGGAGCCTCCCTGAGGCAGGAGCTGTGTTGGAGCTGGCATCTCGCTCAGCAGAAGGCGCGGGTGGTGGCCTTCTCCCCAGAGCAGCACACCCCTCATCTTTGGGGTATGTCTTCCTTGCGTCCTGAGTAGTTTTACTCGGAGAGGCAATAGCTGGACCCTCCCAGCCTGGAGCTAACCAATCAGGCTCCCAGCCAGGGTGCAAGCAGCCCCCTGAAGAGAAGCGGTTGCCAACCCCTTCCGCTGCTGACCAGCGCTTTCCTTTGTCCTGGAGGACCGCCTGAAGGCGAGGATCCCAGCTCATCCCCTGGGCCCCAGCGCTCTGGGTTTTGAACCCAGGTCAGCTCTGCCCCAGGACTCCCTCCTTGGACCACACGGTATTTGTTACACAACTGGACACTCCACTAAGTGATGCAGGAAGTAGGCCCCCGGGGACGCAGATAGCGCCCAGCAAAGCAGATAACCCCGTGAAGGCTCCAGGCCTCTGCTCGGGGGCAGGTCAGAGACAAGCGGAAATGCCAGGCTTATCGCTGCCTCCCGCCCCGTTCTACAGAAACCATCCTGGTCGGCCAGCCCACCTCATTCTTAGCGCTCCGGGCAGTTGGGCATCTCCAGGCAGAGTAAACACTGAGTTGGCACAGCTGCCACAGCCACGGGATGGGGACTCTGTGCCCCACTCCAGCACTTCGCAGTCCTAGCGCCAGAGGCCAGCAGCGGGCATCAGATTACACCCAGCTATTTGCGGTAAGGGCAGCTCTCGGCCGGTCTGCTTATGAGCCTGAGGAACAATTGTTAAGGTCACAGGACTAAGGGAGCCTCGGTGGCAATTGTTCCCCAGACCTGGGTCTTCTTGGACCAAGAAACTCAGGAGGAAGCTTTGGTTGGTGGGCACAGCCTGGGAGGGCCAGCGTAGGCCTTTCCTAACGAATGCAGAGCGTGGTGGGCAGAGAAGGCTGCGTGGCAGCTAACCCCGAAGATGTCCGCCTTGAACCCTCCGGGGCTTTCTAAATTCTGTTTCGTCTCTGGTTTCCTTTCCTCAGTAAGCTCGGCTTAACGGAGGACGTGTCTGCATTTCTGAGTGCACGTCAGCTATCAGTGCACGCAGGGGAGGTGGCCTGCGCCCGGCTGGGTGCCTGGGGAGCTGATCTAGGATTGGGGAGACGCCCCCTCTTCCTCCTGCCCCCACCCTGTGATGAGATGCCTGAGCACCCTGTCATTCTGTGGATGACCTTTGGGTGGGAGGGCTGGTAGGGGCGGTGAGTTCCACTCCCCGCCGTTTTCTCGTGCTCACCGCGGGCCAGGCGCTGTGCTAAGTGTTTTACTGACAGCCCTGTGCTCCTTGCACCATGAGCCCCTTCGCAGACGGGGAAAGCTGTGCTCGGAGAGGCTCAGTCGGCGCCCGGCCGCGCAGGCCCAGCCCGCCCATTCGTGTGACGTGGAGAAGCGCACCTTTCCTGGGGCCATGTGGCCCGCGGCTCGGAACAGTGCCGCGGTGCTTGATTGTCAGCACAGGGCGGGTCGCTGCCGCACCCGTGGTGGACACGCACCTTGCGCAGCGTCCGCCACGCCGCGCCCCCTCCATGCGGTGCCCTCGACCTCCGCCCCAGCCGCGGCCCGCCCGCGCCCGCGCGCCTGGAGCCCTGCAGCCGTTTCTCCTGTGTTCGCCTCCGCGTCCCTCCTCCGCGATTTTGTGCGTTATCTGTGGACTTCCTGTTAGGAGAAATAAAGATTCGGCTCTCGCTCTCCCCACTCTTCCTCTCCCACCCTCACAATAGATAGATCACTCTTTTAACTTAATGAAGCGTTTGCCTTATGGCTGTAAATATCATTTACTGCAAAATCAATTATGTACTTTAATCTCCCTCTTTCCTGTAAGACCCCTGGTTTTCTTGGAGTCTTGAATTCCTTTTGTTCCCCTTTTGCCCTGTCTGCCGGTATCATCCCAATGGCTAACACCTGAGCGCTCACTGTGCGCCCAGCACCGCGCGAGGCGCCTGGCCGCCCGGAGAGGAGGCGTTGTTCCTCTCCCGTTGCCGGCGGGAAGCGCAGGCGCAGAGCGGTGCAATCAACTGGCCCACGATCCCTCCTAATCCCTGCAAAGGCAGGAGTCAAATCCAGACCGTCAGACGCCAGGCCCTGTGCTCTTAACATTTTCCTGCGCGTCTTTAATTATATTATGTTGTGTACTGTTTTCTCCCCCTGGAGTTCTCCCTTTTGGGGACTCTCCATCCTCCTGCTTCAACTTTGGGCCTAAGTGGAAGCTGTTGTTTCCCAGAGCTCTGGTTTTTATTTGTTTAGCCCCTCATTTTGCTGGAGTATATCTTAAAGCAGCTTCCTTAGAAAGGCATACATTTTTTACATCCTTGCAAGTCTTAAAACTCTTCATTCTGTCCTCTGACAATGGTGCACTGTCCTCAGAATTCTAAGGGGAAATGCTTTCTCATCTAGAATTTTACATCAAGCCCGTCTTCCTGCATCCAGCTGTTTTTAGGACAGGAAGTCTGATGTCATTCTGAGTCCAGGTGTTTGGTATGTGATTTCTTTTTTTATTTTAAGTTTTGGGGAAGTTTGATCGTCTCTTTATTCCTGTGTTCTAAAATTGCATAATGACTGTAGTATTTCTCTGATAAATTCCTTCCCTCTTTCTTTCGTTTCTTCTCCTGAAACGCCAGTTAATTAGATGTGGGACCCGCTGGATCCATTATCTAACTTTCTTATCTTTTCTCTGTTAACCTACGTGTCTTCATCTTTTAGTTCTAGTTTCTGGGATGTTATCTTTATTTTCTAATCCCTATATTGGATTTAAAGTTTTTAATTTCACAAACTCTCCTTTATTCTATGCTTGTTCTTTTTCCATAACACCCTTTTCTGTTTTTGTATGTGTGTGAGGAAGGTTGGCCCAGAGCTAACATATGTTGCCAATCTTCCTCTTCTTTTTCTGCTTGAGGAAGATTGTCGCTGAGCTAACATCTGTGCCAGTCTTCCTGTATTTTAAGTGGGATGCCACCACTGCATGGCCTGATGAGTAGTGCTAGGTCTGTGCCGGGATCTGAACCCGTGAACCACAGGCTGACAAAGTGGAGCGTGGGAACTTAATCAGCACGCCACCAGGCCAGCCCCGCTCTCTTATTTAATAGATGGAATAGCCTTTCACACTTTTCTGTGGCTACTAGTGAGAGCTTTTTTGAAACTTTCTTCTAGTTCTTGTTTTCCCTGTTTCTTCCACAATTATGTTTCTATCTGTTTTGGGCTTCCCTTTTCATCTTGGGTAGTTTCTTTGAATACTTGGTAATACTTTTTTGTCTCTGGATACTTCAAAATAAGGCACAAAAAGCTTAGGTGGGTGGTTCAGGCTGGTTGACTGCTTGGCTTTGTTGAGATGGCCAGATGGGAGCTCCCAAGGGACCCCCAAGGCCCAGCGTAGAACTGTTGTATTGTGGACTGTTGAGTTTCTCCAGAAACAGACCTCTGATCTCCAGGGCAGGTGGGGGCGGTCCTAGCCGTGCCTGTCTGTGCAGGAGTCGGGCAGGAGGAGAGCCAGCGCTTTGGGATGGGCTCCTCAGCCTTGCATTTCTGCTCCCCTCTTACTCCACCTGCAGTCTCAGGGTCCACAGGTCTCCCGGGGGTTCCACAGGGAAAGCTGGCTGTCACCAGAAAGACCAAGGAGGAGTCTTGGGGTTCAGTGTGTGCTGACCTCAGCCTATGGTAAGTCAGCCGGTGTTCTTCCAGGAGGGGGTCAGCTGCCCTGTCCTCACCCAGGAGAGATGAGGTGTCATTGGGTTTGCTACTCTGTGTCCATCCAGCTCAGCAGCCTCTTCTCTGGTCTGTGTGCTCTGGACTTGGGGGTGGAATGCCTCCCCTAGCCTCTGGTCAGTTACCATTGCTCAAAAAGAATTGCCCATGACTCTTGCCTTGCCCTGTGCAGCAGGGAGAGTTGGAGAGAAGCCGCACATCGGCCCTCGGAGAACCCATGCGCTCAGAAATTCATTTCTCTTGTGGGAGGAGGAATGAGAGGGATTCAAAGCTGGCTCTCTTGGCTGCTCCTTTTCATCAAAGAAGCCTCAGTGAATTCTCCTGTTCGCGTATTCGGAACTTTCTCCCACAGGGGCCCAGAGCGTACTTCTGGGAATTGTCAGGGTTTCCCACCCTGTGCTCATTTGATTGTTCTGGGAAACCCCAGCTGCTGCCTCCTCCTTCCCCAGCCTCCTGCTTCCAGCTGGAGCCTCCTTAGTTCATTCCTTCCATACAGTTGTACTGACACCCACCCTGTACCAGGCATGTTGGTGTGCCTGGGGGTGGAGGCAAGCCTAAGAGGCACTGTTCTGGCCTCAGGGAACTTCAAAGTGGTTCTGGAACAGTGGATGGCAAACCAGCCACATTTCTAGTACGCCAGCTGCCTTGCAATCACGTGTTGCTTAAGGGAGACGTGGGGCAAATCTTTTTTTAATTAAATAATTAGCTTTTGATGTAGATGTGTGTCTGGGGCATTTGTTTGTTTCCTGTGGGTGCGTCTGGACTGTCAGTTAACCTGGGGCTTGCCTGGATGCCAGTTGCTGTGAAGATCCCTTCGGCAGCAGTCATAATGAAGCAGGCTGTGGTGTGCATTGGTGGAAGCTCTCTCCCAGAGACTGGGTCTGTCTCTTTAGACTGGTGGGGACTTCATTCCACAAATGTTATCTGCACCTACTAAAGGACAGACCCTGGACTAAGAGCCAGACTTCCAGAGATTTCTCCAGGCACCCCACTTTCCAAAGTTTGAGCCAGGGAACCCTAGTTCCGCAGGGAAGTACTAACTGGGAAGTGCTGGGCACGGAGGGAGTCCCTGGCCAGAGGCTGGCTTCTTTCTGTGGAGATGAGGTCCTGCTGAGACGCATGGTGAATTCACAAGAGGGGCTGAAGCAGTCTTTCCCAATTTTCTTTTTCCAAGGAGAGTTTGTTTATTTGTGTGTTTGTTTTAAACCGCAGTGACTATAACAGACCAGGGCTCTTTTGAGCATGCTCCAGGCTAGTCCACCAGTGACACGCAGGACTGTGTTCCCCAGAAAAAGGTCTGGATTTCTACATGGGCTGCTTAGGGCAGCTGTCCCGATAGAGGGCAGATAATGAGGGGTGTGTGGTCAAGCTGTATTTGCATAGCAGGCACAGTGTGTTTAGGGCTCACCTGTAGCTTAAAATAGCAAAACGATCTCAAGGTGCTTTTAGCTATCAGATTTCCAGGAAAAAGTTTATTCTCATGATTGCTTTTATTCAGAAGGGGGAAGCTTGGGGGACACTGAAGTCTCCCTCCCTGGTGCCAGCGTTGGCTGCAGCTTCAGGAGGCCATGTGCCAGGGCGACCTTGGACGAATTCCCCCTCTGTCCTTGCTTTCTCTCTGTGACCGCCTGGAAGAAAATGGTGTCAGTCAACTGCTCTCCGGCAGCATTGGGACTCTGTGGCGCCCCCTCACGTGCCCCCTCAATGCCAGCCTGCGCATCTCTTTTTGTCTGCTTCATTTATTGATGCTTTTGTGAAAGTTCTGTTTGAACCAAGGGTTTTGAGTCTAATACGTTTGGAAACCACAGGAAGCACGGGCCCCCTTGCTCTCCAGGGTCCTGCTGTGTCTGTTTCTGTTCAGAGGTTGAGTGCCCAGTACCTGCGTAGTCATTGTTGGGGAAGCGGGGGTAACGGCAGATGTGCCCTGGTTCGCTCTGCGAGGAGCATGGCCTGCAGATGGCACTTGGCGAGTAGCCTAGGCCATTGTCCCTCACTTCTATTTTTAGGTACAAGTGACTAGTGACTGAGGGCCCCGTGTGGGGAGAGACCTGCAGACTCACCCTACAGGCAACCTAAATATAAATATATGTTTGGGTCATCAGTGAAGTCAGGGCACCAAAAATTTGTTTTTAATTTGCAGAAGCCTCAAAATTTTCATCATGGCAAAAATCAGAATGGCCTCATATTTATACTTGGTCTTGCTTTTTATTGTGAATTAGATGTGTGTGTGGCGGGTGGGACACCATCTGCTCCTCAGTGCTTTGGGCTTCTGAAGCTCTAACTCTGCCCTGGGATCCTGGAGGCCCCTTGTAGAGTCCAGCTTTCAGATCTGTTTACCTAAAGGACCCCTTCTCTTCTAACCTTTAGTTTTAGCTACACGAACTCCTGCCTGTGCCCTGGATAAATTCTTAAAATAATTGTCCATCAGCAGCCTCTCAGAGAGGAATGTTAAATGTTGCCATGATGTCAAAGGGGCCCCAAGGAGAAAGGTCTGGGCCAAACCCAGCCTGTCACTCCTGGCCCGCGACAGAGTGGGAGATAAGAAAGGCAAAGGCTCAGAGAGAGCCTGGTCCCCTGGGCTCCCTGAACAAGCCAGGCCCTCCGTGTGGGTGGTACTGCAGGGCCAGGCTGTTCGCTACCAAGAACAATGGACTTCCAGACACCACTGCCCAAGTGACACCAGGGGTCTGTGGCTCTTCCAGTTCCTCGCCCTTGTCAAGCCTGCATCAGGATGTCAGGAGCCTCCAACGATAGTTTGGGGACCCCGGGGCTGCCGGTGTCAGGCAAGATGTGCTTAACTACCATGGACAAAAAGCTTAACCTGCTGAATGAAAAGGTTGACAAACTCTTGCATTTCCAAGAAGATGTCACAGAGAAACTGCAGTGCATGTACCAAGGCATGGGCCACCTGGAGCAAGGCCTGCACCGGCTAGAGGTCTCCCAAGTTCTGGGCCCGGCTGGGGCCAGCCATACTCCTCCAGCTGATGCGCAGGCTGGGTGGCCAGAGGTCCTGGAGCTGGTGAGGGCTATGCGGCAGGATGCTGCCCAGCATGGCGCCAGACTTGAAGCCCTCTTCAGGATGATGGTGGCCGTGGACAAGGCCATAGCTTTGGTGGGGGCTGTGTTCCAGAACTCGAAGGTGGTGGATTTCATCATGCAAGAAAGTGTCCCCTGGGGGGAAGGAAGCCATACCGTTGGCCCTGCAGAGGTTGGTTCCTTCTTTCCTGCCCCAAGGCCCTTCTGGCTAGAAGGGAGGCCCAGAGGCCCCGGTTGGGAAACTAGCCAGCTGGCTGGTCTTAGGAGAGGTGGGGGGCTGTTGTCTCCTTCTTGTGCCTCCTGCATGATCTGTTGATGGGGAAAAGGAGAGATGGAACATTAAAGGTCATAGGTGGATTTCCAGACAGGACACTAACTGGCTGCTCTTCCCAGGGAAAAGAAGAGGAAGCGCCCTGGCAAGGTTTGTGGGGCCGTGGGCAGTCCCAGGGCACTTAGAAGTGGGGATAAACCGGTCATTAGAGAGAGGAGGACTATGATGCTCCCTGGACATCCCAATGACTTCTCTCTGCTCCTTTCTGTGCCTTCACACCTGGGGTGGGAGACAGGTGGGGAGCGTCAGTTTACCCTGACCGAGCCCCCATTCAGGAACCCAAACCCTTCTCCCTTCCTGTCCCCAGCCTGCTCTGTGCCAGAGTGGGCAGAGTGTGCAGCTGCCTGTGGGGAGAGGAGTGTTGACACTGACCCATGGGGGACACAGGGCAGGCGGGAGCCGGAGCCTGGGGGTGGAGTGTGGCATTTCTGGGAGCGGCTGTTCCCAAGGTTTGCATAATCAACTCTGCTGGCTAATGGAGGTTTGGCTGGGCTGGGGTGTTTGTGTGTGTGTGTGTGAGGTGTGTAGAGTCAACACTCTGTTTGGGAACAGCTAAGGATCAGCCACTTAGCAACACTCAGACGGCTTGGAGCCACCATTTCAGATCCCTGCAGCCACCCACCTGCCTCTGGCAGGAGGTAATCTGGGGTCTACAGGGGTCCAGCCTTCACCTGGTGTCAGCCACTGAGGCTTTCAGAGCAAGGCTGCAGGAGTTTGCCTTCTCTCCCCACCCCCAGCGGGCCGGGGCTCACCCTGCTGACCTCTTCTGTCCCTGCCCTGCAGCCTCTCCCAGAGCAGGCGCCCTGCACCCAGCCCCCTGCGTTCCGCACCTCCCCGGTGCGAGGTGTGCCTTCTGCCCTTGCCGCTGAGAACCAACTTCAGCTTTAAAAAGGAGCATTAATCTAACATATGCACATGGCAAACACACTCCTGTGGTGTAGAGAGCCCACGCCTCCCTCCTGCCCGTCTCCTGGTCTCCGGGATAGCCATCCTCCTGAGCATCACGGGGCCAGTCCTGCGGGGCCGTCCGGCCGTGGTCCAGCCATCAGCACATTGGTGTACACACCACCTCTTCACTTTATTTTGTTTTAACTCAAATATTATTCACATTGTTCTGGCTTTGATTTTTCTTTTTTTACTTAATATATTTTGGACATTATTTCATATTTGCACCTAGAAAGCTTCCTCATTCTTATTTCTTAAAGTTGTAGAGCTCTCCATTTTGGGGTTATGTCTTCATTTGTCAATCAGTCCCATATTGTTTTGTTTCTATCGTTTCTCATTTTAGCTATTATAGATAACGATGCAGTGAACGTCTGTAGAAGCGTGAGTTATCTGTATGATGCACTCCCAAAGTGGCAATGCTAAGCCAAGGGGTGAATTTGTAAAACCGACCTTCCAAGAAGTCACTCTAACTTAGTCTCCTATTTATAACATATGGGAATAATTGTTGCCGCCACTTTTGGTAACACATATTATGCAGCTTTTTGATTCTTTGCCTGTGTGGTGAATAAAAACTGAGATCTTATTGTGCATCTGCTTTTTTTTTTTTTTTTACATTTTAGCATAAAAATTTTCCAACGTTTGTAAAAATAGAGACTGGTATAATAGACCCGGCGAGCCCATAACTGGAGGCCAATTTTGTTTCATCCCCTCCCCCACCCACTTCCTTCTTTCCAGATTGTTTTGAAGTAAATCTGGGACATTGGATCACTTCTTCCATAAATATTTCAGCATTTATGTCTAAAAGATAAGGGCTCTTTTAAAAATATAGTCATGACACCATTATCATACCTAAACAGTAACTTAATACGACCAAAGTCAGTGTTCAAATTTCTTATGCTTTTTTAAAATTTGAGTCAAGATTCAAATAAGGCCGTCGGTTATATTATATACCTCTCAAAGCTAACTCTTTTATTTTACTTCATAAAAAAATGTAAAGTTCTTTTTAGGGAAAATTTCAAACATAACCGAAAGTAGGTAGAATGATGTATATCATTGTAGTTTTTAATTTGTATGTATTTTACTAGAAACTTGAGCATCTTTCATAGATTTAAAACCTTTTGTATTTTTCTGTAAACTGCCTGCTCATGTGCTTTTCCCTCTTTTCTATTTCAGTTTTTTGCCTTTTTCTTACCGATTTGTAAGAGCCCTTCACATGTGCTGCAGGAATTTAGGCATTTCTGGATAGGATGAAGTCATAGAACCTTCTGTTTCTGAGTTCTCGTGACGTTTCCTGTCTGTACTGCTCCCCTGGCATGTGGTTGATCTCTCTTCTGGTCCTTGTGTTTAGGACGGATTTCAGTAACCATCTATAGTTTTGGATCTCGTCTCCAGTCAGGCTGTCAGCTCCTTATTGGCGCAGGCCACGAGGCGTCT
Source organism: Equus caballus (assembly GCF_041296265.1). Taxonomy (NCBI): domain Eukaryota; kingdom Metazoa; phylum Chordata; class Mammalia; order Perissodactyla; family Equidae; genus Equus; species Equus caballus. The sequence goes on along the minus strand of NC_091686.1, from coordinate 218,021 downwards.
ACTTCCCTCTGTGTCCGGCAGCTAGGATGGGTCTCACAGGAGAGGTCAGAGAATGGGCTGTTAAGTAGATGAGACGGAGCCCCAGCTACTGATCACCTTGTTGGTGCTGAAAACGGTGCATCATGGAGACTTTCTGGAGACCCTCTTTGTATTTCCTAAGAGAGTAGAGGCACAGTAATCATTTGTGGAATTGAATTAAATGCTAGCACTGGCTGTAAAATTTGAAAATTATGCCAGGATATCCTGAAGGTCCTCCTTGGGTCTTCTGAAGTGCCCAGTGGCACTTCATTTGGTTGTAATAATGAGTTCGATTATTACGAGAAGCCAGGTGCTTTCTCATGAAGGACGAGTTCAGGCTTAGCCAGGGGTGGGCTCAAATCATGGGCCAGCTGCTGAGAAGACCCCAGTCCTCTAGAATGGTGTTTGGAGTCTCTCCTGCTTCCTCTGGGTGCGCCAGACAAGGCAGGGACCAAAGGTTGAGTCCTGAAGACAAAATCAGCTTTGTGTGTGTGCGTGTGCATGTGTGGGTGTGCCTGCCCACACCAAAGACAGGAGGAAGGAGAGGACAATCTGAGCCCAACAAGGGCTGCCCAAGGACAGTCTGTTCGAGTCCCTTTCCACCTGTGGGGTGAGACGGGAGGCAGGCCGTGATGATGCCTCCAGCTCCCCCGCTACACGGGCGCGGGACAGAGTCTGCAGGAGGAGGCCCAGGGAGTGGTCTCTGCCGAGCAAGGCGTCCAGGTCACACTGATGACGGTGGGGATAATTGTGGTGACAGCAGCTGGCTTTATTTATCAAGTGCCCACCGCATGCCAGCCGCTGGGCTAGGTGTTTCCACTGTTGTGTTGTTACCATTAGGAGGACAAAGCTCGGTGTCCTGGAATCCCAAAGGCACGAGCAGGTCACAGGCTGGAGAAAGGTGGGCACAGTTAGGAAAACAGCAGAACCAACCTCATCCTTAATGTCAGGGGACACTCGAGAGCGCTGAGGGCTGTGGTGTCCTGGTTAGAGGGAACTGCTCTCGCCACCTTTTGCCATATGGCCCTAGGGTTGCCAAATCTTCAGATTTTTTTCAAGAGAAGCTGGGAACCTATACTTTTTTTCTAATCAGTTTTATTAAGGCATAATTTACGTACAATAAACCACACATCGACATACCAAATATGTACGGTTGAAGTATACAGTTCAACAAATGTTAAACACCCAAATCACCACCACCACAATCAAAATATGGAACAATTCTATCACCCCACCAGGGAAGTTAGAATTTTAATATAAAAATCTCCTAGATTTAAAATGTTGATAACATTTAACAAATTAAAAATTTAAAAATACTGTGCGAGCCAAACAAAATGCTTCTTGAACTCTCTTTGGCCTCTGGGCTCCCTGTTGGGGCCTCTGTGGACAAGGGCCTTCAGTGGGCCTTCGGGCTCTGGGCTGAGGCCAGAACTGCTGCTGTGACAAGTGCCAGGAAAAGTCTTAGGGGCTTCACCAGCCAAAGGCTCAGCACCCCCAGAAGCCAGGGGGACCCAGCAAGGGTCAGACCATCTAGAAATACTTGCACTTAGAAATACTGAGTGCTGCGACTGTTTCAAGAGGGAGAGCTCGTGTGAGCCACGCGCCCGTGTGGTGTGGGCCCTTCAGAGTTAAGGAAGAGCTGCTGGGAGCTTCTCTGGGCCGGGCTCCGAGTGTCCTTACATGATCAGCTTGTGGAACACAGACAACTCTCTGTCTCAGGCAGGAAAAAATCACCAGAGATATTGAGCACTTACCATGTGCTAGGCATGCCTCTTAGAACACTCCACAAATTAACTCCCCAACCCTCCCACTAACTTTATGAGTAGATACTATTCTCCCTATTCCACAGATGAGGAAAGTGTTGCAGAGAAGTTAAGAATTTTGGCCAAGTGGTAAAGGTGGAGTTTAAACCAAGTGAGTCTGGCTGAAGAGTCTGAGAGTCTGTGCTCCTGGCTCTACCTCTGTCCTGGAAAGGGGTGACCGTGGATCCACCTGTCCAGCTCCCAGGCAGGCATTGTGAATTGATAGTGGCACTCTTTCCCCACCTAAGCATGGATTTATCTGACTTCAGAATTCAACCCAAACCAACACTCTAGTATCCGTGACCAATTGATCTGAGTTGCCTTTTATGATTAAATTTATTTTCCATCCATGGTCTAGGTACTTTGAGGTGCAGTCTATTTAGACTCCCCTGTCAGGGGCTGGCCTGCCCTTCCCTGGCAATATGGTGATGTATTGGGAAGGACTTGATTCTGGGTTTAAAACTGGGCTTGTCCTCTTTTAAGTTTTATGATCTTGGGAAGGCCTCAATGTCTTTGTCTCTAAAATGAGCATAGGAGTATCTACCCTCTAGTATTACTGTGAGACTGCGTGAAATAACCTCAGCACTTTTGTCTTAAGCACACGGCAGGTGCTCAACAAATATTTGTGGCCTGAATGATGATGATATTGATGATGATGATGGGGCCTTTCCTCTTGTTCTTTTAGAACAAAGAGCAAGTGGAAGAGAAAGGAGCAAAACCAAAGCATGCGCTGAGCACCAGAGGCGTGCAAGCCGGAACCACGGGGCCTTGGGAAGGTGAGCGGGGCCCCGTTTGCTTCTCCTACATTGCACACATAACAATATCAGAATAAAAATGCCACCACCACCAACAATGTGATTGTGGAAAAACTGGTGAAACTTCTTCCCTTTTTTTTTGCGGTTCTTTTTGTCTTTTATGTATACCCCACGAGAGATGAGCAGTTAACTGCTATGTTTTAAAGTTACTTGGAGTAGTGCCTCTCTGTGTAGCCTGTGCCACCACCATGACATTTCACTTTGCTTTAAATTTTTATGAATTGCTTTTTTTCTTTAGATTGGCACCTGAGCTAACAACTGTTGCCAATCTTCTTCATTTTTTTTTTTTTCTGCTTCTTCTCCCCAAAGCCCCCTGGTACATAGTTGCGTATTTTAGTTGTGGGTCCTTCTAATTCTTGCATGTGGGACACCGCCTCAGCATGGCCTGATGAGCAGTGCCATGTCCGTGCTTAGGATTCGAATTGGTGAAACCCTGGGCCACTGAAGCACAGCGTGCAAAATTAACCACTCGGCCACGAGGCCAGTCCCTATGGATTGCTTTTTTAAACTTTAATTTTCTTTTATAATTTTGCATAATATTTACATGATTCCAAAGACAAATTGACAAACAAGGTATATTAAGAGAAGTCAAGGATCTATCCTTGTTTCCTGTATCCTGCTTCAGCAGCCCCCACCATAGGTAACCATTTAAAGTTTTTGTTTTATCTCTCCTATGAGGTCCAGTCTCGTTAGACCAGATTCTAAGTGGTTATTAGCATGTATGCATGAACACACACACATCCTCCATTGTTAGGTGAACAGAAGCATAGCATACATACTTTTCTCCACTTTGCTTTTTTTCACTTACAGTATATTCTGAGATCACTCCATATGCACATATATTGGTATTCATTCTCCTTTTTTGTAGCTTTTTGATGCAGCACCCCTTGCGTGAACCCAGCCACCTACCGGAGGTCCTTTGGGTTAGTCAGCCAGCCCCCTACTGAAGGTCATTAGGGTTGTGCCCAGTCTGGCTGTCATACACGTGCTGCACTGAACTGTCTTCGGCGTGTTCTTTGCAATATCTTTGGCATAGATGCCTCGAAAATGGAGTGCTTTTTCTCCTGCCTGTTTTCCTGTAGAGAGCCAGAAGGTGGACCTGCCAGAGGGGACAGTGGAGTGGCTGCCTCCCATCAATGCTTCAGGGATGGGATCTGACCTACTCACCCAGGCAGAGGCCCTGCCAGGGCAGGGAGATGGAGTTCCTGGCCCAGCCCAGGTGCCCCCTGGCCATCTGCTGCTGCCCACAGAGGTGGAAACCAAAGCTCCTGGGGCATCTAGCAAGAACCCTGGGACTGGCCTGGAATTGTCTGCAGCACCCGAGGGAGTCAACGAGGGCCCCACCGGCCAGGAGGCTGCACCGGGTACAGGTCAAGGAACATTGTCCAGCAGGCCTGACCCTCGGCCCTCAGAGTGGGGCATGAGGTTGACTTCAGGGCCGTCAGCCAAGACCAAGTCACCTTACGGTGGTGGGGAAACACATCCGAGGTAAGGGGTGGTCTTCCAAGCTGAGCAAGGGAAGGAATTAACTGCAGCCCCTCAGCGGGAACACAGCCAATGGACTGGCTGCAAAGGTTGCGTGTCTACTGTCGGCACAGCACTGGGCTAGCACTGGGGAAGACGGGAGAAGGTCTAGGCCCTGCTTTTGCCAGCCTAGAGCACTGGTTCTCACCTGGCACCCATTAGAATTACCTGGAAGGAATTTTTAAAATACCGATGCCTGGAGATTCTAACTTACTCAGTGTGGAGTGAGGCTCAGGCATTGGTTTTTTTCCTTCTTTTTTTTTTCACAAGCTCCCTAGGCGATTGCAATATAGAGTAGGACTGAGAATCAGCAGCTCTTAGAGCAGTAATAATAGCTAAAAGCTGGGCTAAGCAAACACTTCCCACCTGCCAGGCACTGGCACAGCTCTTCACAGGCATCATCTCATTTTATTCTTACAACATCCACAGGAGGCAAGTGAGGTTGGTGTCCTTATTTGATTGAAGAGGAAACAGGCTCAGAGTGCCCAGGGCCACACAGCTGGGGATTTACAGAGTTGGAATCTGAACCAAGGCTATTGGATTCCAGAATCTGTGCCCCTAACCACTGTACCATCCTGCTCCCTTATGTCAGCATTTAATGAAGTCCTAAATACTATGGTGGGGAGAGAAGAATGGGCACTCAGAGGTGGGAGGTCTGTGTGGGCTGAGTCAATCCAGGAGGACTTTCAAGAGGATTACACTTGGGGTCCTGGAGGTGGGGTTTGACCTGACCCTTACTTAGCACGTGGGCGGGGCCTGCTCTCAGCAGCCGCAGTGCAGGAGAATGAAGAGGCAGAACCTGCTGACTGACTGCCAGCCCTCGGGGGCCCTGTATGTGCCAGCCCCTGGGGACAGCGCACTGCGGCCCCAGGACAGCCCGCTGAGGGCACTGTGCCTCCTGGGCTTCTCTCACAGGGACCTGGTGCCCTCCTGCACCTGCCTGGCTGTTCTGACCTGTTCCCGAGCCCCCTGAGGCCTGGCTCAGGGAGGGGAGCTGGTGTCTGTGTGTGCTGCGGCAGCTGGCAGAGAAGCCTGGATCCTTTATCTGCCTTTGTTCTGGAAGGAAATGGGAACCGCCAGGAGACCTAACCAGCCAGAGGGAGGGATCCCTGGCAGGCACCCTGGATGCCAGCCAGGGCTCTAAATGTGGAATTGGGAGATGGGGGTGACCTTTCCATGAACTCGCTAGGGGCCCCAAAAAGGCTCTGTGTGAGGCGGAAAGGTCTCTCTGTCAGTTTTAGCCTGAGCTGAATTTCAGGCACACCAGCCCTGCCCCAGGGCTCAGGAAGTGGGGAGATCACTACCTGCGCTTCCTCAGCTAGCACAGGGTCTGTTTTGAGGAAAACAGGTTTGAGCTCAAACATTGGCTCTGACTGGCAGTGGCCGCCTGTGTTGAGGATCCGGAGGTATAACTGGACTTGGTGGACTGAGTAGGGCCGTTGATTAGCAATGCCTGCCCTGGGCGCTGTGCGGGAGGTGGGGCAGCCCTGGGCACTCCCAGCTGCAGGGGAATGCACAGCAGTGCCTTTGGGTCATCCCGTGCCCCTAGGTGTGAAGACCAAGGGGGACAGCAGGGCCTGTCAGCCTTCTCAGCTGGCCACCCGACCACCCGGGTACCCTTCCAGCAACTGGCTTCTTGTGGTTTCCCGTGTCCCTCAGTGAAGACGAGACCTGAGCTAGGCTTGGATGCCCCCTTTGCCGTCCTACCCTGTCATCACTAACCCCTTCTCACTCCCGAAGGGCACGTGTTGGGGGGTTCTGAGGCCCCCCGCCCAAGGCTTGGCCGTGAACCAGCTGTTGAGGCAGGCGCATTCAGGAACAGGCACTGTCCTCAGGGGACCTGCAGTGGCTCAGAGAGGAGGCCTGGCCTTCAGCTGCTGGGGAAAGGCCTCACTCTGTTTTATTGTGGTAAAAACACATAATATAAAATTTACCATCTTAAGCATGTTTAAGTGCACAGTTCAGTAACGTTAAGTATATTCATGTTGTGGCACAGACCTCCAGAACCTTTTCATCTTGCGGATCTGAAACTCTATAACCATCAAACGACTCCCGTTTTCCCCTCCCCCCAGACCCTGCTAGCCCCCATTCCACCTTCCGTCTCTATGAGTGTGACTACTGTAGGTACCTCATATAAGTGGAATCAGTCTGTCTGTGACTGGCTTATTTCACTTAACATAATGTCCTTGAGGTTCAGCCAGGTAGTAGCATGTGTCAGAACGTCCTTTTTAAGGCTAAATAATATTTCAGTGTGTGTATATGCCACATTTTGCCTATCCATTCATCCATCAATGGATGCTTGGATTGCTTCCACATTTGGCTGTTGTGAGTAATGCTGCTGTGAACATGGTGTACAAATCTCTCTTTCAGACCCTGCTTTCAGTTCTTCTGGATACATCCCAGCAGTGGGATAGCTGGATCATACGGTAGTTCTATTTTTAAATTTTTGAGGATTGGCCATACTGTTTTCCACAGTGGCTGCACCATTTTAGGCCTCATTTTTGGAGCCCGCCTGCATTTGTGCTTTCCTCTCTTAGTTGACTCTCAGTACATCTATGAGGTGTTACATCCGTATTTGTCAGAAGAGGCACCTGAGGCTAGACTTGCTCAAAATGGTCCAGCAACCCGGTGGCAGAGCTAAGACCAGAATGGAGGCTGCCTGGCTCCCTCCTGAGACTCAGTCCACACCAGCCAGTCACCCCCTCACCCCTGGCCCAACACACATAGACCCCGGCATTAGGGTTGTGAGCGGCAGTCAGAGTCGAGGAGACTCTGAGAGGGAGAGTCTGAGGCCCAGGGGGTCGTGGCTTCCAGGGTCAGGGTCGTTCCCTCTGAACGTCAGGGCTCAGAGAGCCTTCCTGACCTCCAGCTGGGGTCCCAAGTCCCATTGCTGCAGGGTCTGCGGAATGAAAATGGATGAAGCGGGCCCAGCGGCCTTGCCAGGGAGCAGAGAGGCCTGTGGGGAAGTGGAGAGCTGCTCCTCAGCTATGCAGGCATGCAGGCCCGCCACAGCCAAGTATGTTTGCTCAAGAGAAACAGGAAGTCCAGATTCTTATGAGCGATTGCCTGATTTTAATAAAATACGTCTGACCTGGGGCTTCCAATGTGATGGTTGACTTGGTTCACTCTTCTCTTCATTTAACTGAAAGAGAAACTGAGGCCAACAGAAGGGTTGGAAGAGCCCAGGCCTCCTGCCTGCAGGCGACAATCCTCCTGGGGCAGAAGCTGGTTTCCGAGGGGCCTCAGAGGTGGCTGGGCCCACCCTCGTTCACCACAGGTTGCTTCATGCCTTCCCTGAACCCTCATGCAGTGGAATCCTGAGAGATGAGGGCATGTATGTTACTGAAGCTGGCCTCTCCCCTGGTGTCCTGTCTGGGCAGAGGTGGGCACGGACCCAGAGGGGCAGGGGTTGCAGTCTGTGGGTTCCAACCACAAGCTAACTCTGGCTATTGTAACAACCCTAAGGGGCCTGTTTTACAGACAAGAAAACTGAGGCCAAGCAGTCATGGTTGGGAGCAGCAGCAGCAGGCACTTGAACACAAGACTCCCGAGTTTGTTTTTAACCTCAGAGCCATATTTCTCTCTGCACCAGGGTCTCCGTCCACGTGCAGGAGACGGATACTCCTGGGGAGCTGCTTGTGACACGAGGGGGCAACCTCAGCCCCACACCCCCTGCGGAGGCGCCCGCAGCCGCCCATCCAGGTGAGCAGGACCCACCTGGGCCCTGGTGCTGCCCCCAGGCCCCTGGGACTGAGTTGGGAAAACAGATCCCGAAAGGAGCCAGCAAGTTGTTGCTCCTGCGGAAGCGGAGCAGCGATGAGGGAGCGAAGGCTGAGGAGAAGCCGGGGCCTCGGGCCGAGCCTGCCATGGGACCAAGCGGGGCCTGGAGGGACAAGGGAGATGACGCTGGGGTCCCAGGCCTGCAGCAGGACAAAGGCCCAGAAGCAGGAAATCCTGAGCCCAGGAGGGATTGCATGGCCGGGGGCGTGGGCAGGGCCGAAGCTGGAAGGAGGACACCCCCGGGAGCCGAGGCTGGCCGCGTGGTTCTGGGTAAGTGAGGCCATTGCTGTGTGCCCTGAGGTGGTGGTTTTGGAGGGCCTACTCCTGAGAGGCCTCCCTGAAGCTTCCAGGGAGGATAATGTGGGTCTGGGGGAGTCCAGACTCAGAGCAGCCTGCCAGTATATCCCGGGGCTGGAGCCCAAGGCACGGAGATGCTGCAGGCCGAGCTTGGGTTGGCCTTGGCAGTAGGGGAGGAGGCAACCTGGTGGGGCTCAGCTGGGTGGATTTCTGAAAGCCACCTGCCAGTCTGGTGCTCTTGGTATTATTCTGATTGAGACAGAGAAGGCTCCTATTTGAAAGCAAACCCATTGACTGGTGTGCATAACCCACTATCAGCCATTTGCACCCAGTGAACTGACTGTCCCACAGGATGGGGAAGGATGGTGAGGCTGCTGACCTGCTTTCCGTCCCATTTGTGGTGGGAGGTCCTTGTGTTTTTGTCACCCAAAGGCCTTCAACTCCTCTAGCCTTTAGGGTCATACCCGCCTTGCTCTGAACCCTCATTCCGTGTGGCTGTAGGAAGGCCACCCTTTGCTGATTCCCTTCACAAGGATTTCTGGAAGTCCCTGAGGAAGGACCGTGTGTTCTGCAGGTCATCCAGGTGTCCCTTTGCCACTTCTGGGCTCCGCAGTTGCCCTGTCATACTGACTTCCCCAGCTGCTTCCTCTTCTCCCCTAGTATGACTTGATCCAAATGTGGACACGGGCTCCTTTAATTCCTGAGACACAGCTGAGAGCAGGCTGTGACTTTAGAGTCTTTCCTGAGACTTGGGCTGGTGATGAAGCCCATGTTCACTCCCTGTGTGCCCAGCCGACGTTTACCCCACGGGCCTGCGAGCGGGATGAATGGAAGCAGAGGAGAGGTTAAGAAGCACACTCACGGCCGCGGGGTCAGTGCTGGTGGAGCCGGGCTCTGACCTGACTGGCCCCAGGACTGTGCGTGTAAACGTCGTGGCTGTACAGCCGCTGGGACAGAAGGCAGTTTACCTTGCGGCAAAGGAAATGTCAGCCTGGAATTCTAGATGTGGAATCTCCATGACACACCCAGAATCCAGGCTCACCCAACCTTTCCGTGGGCCCAGAAAAAAATAAAAACAACAGACTCCACAATGTGCAGACACAAAAAAGGATGAGCGACATGCTCGCAAAGCAAATTCAATATTCTACTTTGGCGAGCAGAAATTTGCTTGTAGTAAGACAAACTAAGAGAAAAGAGCAGTATTTCCACTGCGCCAGGTGTGTGGTTTTGGAGGTGTCGGAGCTGTCCGTGGAACGCTCTGAGGGCCCCGTGACAACCCCGAATAAATGTCAGCCCAAACCACTGCTATCCTGCCACTGCGTCTTCCAGCCCTTAACACACAAACCAGTCTATACCATTGTGTTTGGTGCATATTCACTATTCTGTTTTATTCATTTACTCTATTTCATGTAACATTCCTAGGTTCATATCACCTCTGAAGGACAAGATTTCTTTAAAAAACCTAAACTGTTTTCTCTTTCCGAGTCCTGCATTTCCCCTCCACACCCACTGTCCCCTAGCCCCACCCTGCGCCCTGGGCGCTGGCCCGCTCTGGGCTGCATCGTGGGCTCTCCTGCCCTGTCAGGACACCTGGGGCTGGGGGGATGTTTGTATCCCCAGCTGTTTACCCATCACACCACCCTTGCTGGCCTCCATAGCCTTGCTTGTGCCTTTAAAATTAGGCCTGTCACTGAACTCTGCTCGATCGCCCTGTTCGAGTGTGCCTCTGTTTCCTGCAAGCCATGCTGATCCACCTTAGACCTGTTCCTGACTTGACATAATGTCTCCATCTTACAAAGAGCACTGCTGGAGGTGCTGGCAGACTTGGGTTTGAATCCTGTCTGTCACTGACTCACTCTGTGACCTTGGGCCAGTCACCTCACCTCTCTGAGACTTTGCTTTCTCCTCTGTCAAATGGGTGACTTGAGTGAGATGATCCTTGAGAAGGGTGAAGAGCTTGTCACTTGAACCAACTGGGTTTTGGATGGGTGGCTGAAAGGTGCAGGCTGCACAAAGAAGGCTCAGAGGCTGTTGTCCCCTGAACAGATGACAGTCCTGCCCCGCCAGCCCCTTTTGAACACCGGGTGGTGAGTGTCAAGGAGACCTCGACCTCAGCAGGTTACACAGTGTGCCAGCATGAAGTCTTGGGAGGGTAAGTGAGCCTCATGACTTAATGAGGGGCAGAGCAGGAGGGGTGGGGGCAGAGACATCTGGAGGACTCAGCGGGGATTCTGCTGGATGCTTCCCGGGAACTGGGTGATTGAGCCAAGGCCAGGAGTGGGATACCTCATACAGCATGAGAGTGAATGGATAGCTCACGGAGAGTGGAAGAAGAGAATAGCCCATAGAGTGCAGGAGGGCCGCATGGGAAAATGAGATGGTGAGGGTGCAGGAGGGCCCACACGGGATGAGTGAGATGGTGTAGGGTGCAGGAGGGCCTGCACAGTGTGGGCATGGCAACCATATACTGGAGGTGGCAGCAGAGTCAACATTGGCTGGGGTAAGAGGGATGTCCTCTAGGATGTAGGACAGACTAGGTGGTATGGGATGTCCCCTGGGTGCAGGATAGACCACTGGGTGTGGGGTAAAGAAGCTCTTCTCTAGGTTTCAGGTACTCCATGTGGTGTGAGGGTGATGACTGTGCTGCTTCTGGGTGCAGGGTCATCCCTGTGGTATGTGGAGCAGAGGTAGGAGCAGAAAGCCCAGGGTATGGGATGAGGATGGCCGCCATGTGCGGGGTGAGCCTCTGGGCTCTCAGCCTGCTGTGTCATTGTGTCTCTGCAGGGGCCGGTTTGGCCAGGTCCACAGGTGCACGGAGAAGTCCACGGGCCTCTCTCTGGCAGCCAAGATTATCAAAGTGAAGAGCACCAAGGACCGGGTGAGGCATCTACTCTGGGCCAGCCGGTGACTCTGGCCAGGCTCAGGACAGCTTTACTTCCCTCTTGGCTGCCCTGGGCCCCACATTGCCCCAGGTCCCTTCATGCTAAGCAGGAAACCCGACCACTTCTCCTGCCTCACACACTCTGGTCAACAGGCCACCTCACACCCTAGGCAACAGGGTCCTCCTGGACTTTCCAGTTTTCTTATTGGGCTTTAGGTTTCCTATCTCCAAAATGAGTGGGTTGGACTGAGGTCCCTTCTGTTGTAAGGACTGGGTTTGGTGGTGAGTTGAGGAGACCCGGTATGAGAGCAGGAAACAAGGGCGCAGGGCGGGTGGGTGTGTGCATGTGTCTTGGGAGGCGCAGCTGGCTCCTCTTCCTACCCATTTCTTGGAAACTCTTTCCCCTCTGGCTCCACAAGGAGGATGTGAAGAATGAAATCAACATCATGAACCAGCTCAGCCATGTGAACCTGATCCAGCTCTATGACGCCTTCGAGAGCAAGAATAGCTTTACCCTCATCATGGAGTAGTGAGTCTCTTGGGAGGTGGGGCACTGGCTCTGCAGGCGGGCCAGGGCTCAGGGCTGGGGCTTGGAGATGGGATCTGAGGCAGAACTCTCCTTTTCCTTTCCCTCTCTGGGACATCCAGGGAATCTCATCGCCTTCTCTGCTTGACCTCCAATATGGAGCGTGGAGGACAAAACCATTTGTCACAAACCAGGGGCCAGTGAACCTAATTTGACCTGCAGATGTATGCTAGTTTGGCCAACACAATTTTCAGTAATTTGATTTATTAAACAGTTGGAAATTGGGAAATTTCACTTTAAAACCTAGATGTCTGGCTCTCTTGAAAATATAAAACATCTAGTAACACTGGACCTGCATTTCCAGCTGGAAACAGTGTCCTGGAGCTCATAGTGCCTGACTGTTACAGACAGGCCAACCGGTCTCCCATTTGCCCCAGTCCCCACCACTCCCAACTACCCCTGACACTGAGGCCAAGGGCTCAGGGGACATTTATTTTTGTGCTTGTGTTGCTATTTTCCTTCTGGTAGGGCTGAGGAGAGTGAAACGTTTGTCATTCATTTCTCCATCAAAAGTAGAAAAACAGAAGACAGGCTATGGGCTGTGTGTTTAAGAATACTTTTGTTTCACATCTGGTCTGATTTGCCCGTTGGAGTTCTTGCTTGTAGGTACTAAGTGGCTCCTGTAGGCCACTGAGTTTACAGCCTTGGCCTAGAGTACCCAGAGTGAGCTTGGCTTATCAGCACTGAAGACAATCCCAGTCTTCCCTTTGGCTCATTACTCCCTTTTTACCATCCACACTGAGCTGAGAATGGGCCAGAGCAAGAGTCCCCGTAAGACCTTAGATGGCAGTGCACCCTTGGGCTCGCCTGGATTGGCCTCCTTTGGCCCCTGGCGATAAGAGTGGACAAGACTTCTGAGAGCCTTGCTCAGTCCAGTGCCTTCCTTTCCCTTTGCCCTGGCAGTGTGGATGGGGGTGAACTCTTTGACCGGATCACAGACGAGAAGTACCACCTGACTGAACTGGATGTGGTCTTATTCACCAAGCAGATCTGCGAGGGCGTGCATTACCTCCACCAGCACTACATCCTGCACCTGGACCTCAAGGTCAGGCTCTGCCCTGGGCATGTGGCGGGTGGGCCCCTGGATGTCTGAGCCTCTGCTGCTCTCTCATCTTCGAGAGCTCTAGCGACAGACAATCCTGGCTTTCTGACACTTCCTAGTTCTGGAGTCGAGGGCAGGCAAGTCGTGCTGCTTCTCTGAGCCTCAGTTCTTCCATCTGTAAAATGTGGATAACTGTACCTCTTTAAGTGTTATTTCAAGATTAAATGATATAATGATCTTTTTTTCTTTAAAAATATCTTTAAGATTAGTTTTTAAAAAACTCAAATAGGGGCCGGCCTGGTGGTGTAGTGGTTGAGTTCGCGCACTCTGCTTCGGCGGCCCGGGGGTTTGCAGCTTGGTATCCCAGGCGCAGACCGCTCGTCAAGCCACACTGTGGGGGCGTCCCACATGAAATAAAGGAAGATTGACAGCAGATGTTAGCTCAGGACCAATCTTCCTTACACAGACACGAAAAACAAACCAAAATAGGAACACATGACTGTGGTAAGAAATATAGACAATATGAAATGTATAAAATACACAGGAAAAGTTCTTCCCTCCCCATCTCTACTGAGTGGGCTTCTCCATCAGCAATTTAGCAGGACACAAAGGGGACCGTACTGTGCATCTTGTTTTTAAACTTGCCTTTTTGGGCTAACTGTACATTGTACACATCTTTTCTCACTCCCTTTAAGGGCTCTGTGATATTCCACTGAATGAATGTGTGACACTTTCTTTTGTCTACTTGACACAAAGTAAGCACTTGATATGTGACAACTGTTTCTTCTTTTTTTTTTTAATACATGGGTTTATTTCTGGGCTCTCTATAATGTTCCATTTATCTGCATGTCTGTTTTTATGCCAATACCATATTGTTTTGATTACTAGCTTTATAATATAGTTTGAAGTCAGGAAGTGGGATGCCTCCAGATTTGTTCTTCTTTCTCAAAATTGCTTTGGCTGTTCACCGTCTTCTGTGGTTCCATACGAATTTTAGGATTGTTTGTTCTATTTCTGTGTAAAATGCCACTGGAATTTTGATCGGGATTGCCTTGAATCTGTAGATTGCTTTGGGTAGTGTGGACATTTTCACGATGTTAATTCTTCCAGTCCATGAGCACGGAATGTCTTTCCATTTATTTAGATCTCCTTCAATTTCTTTCATTAATTTCTTTTAGTTTTCGGTGTACAAACCTTTCACCAACTTGGTTAAATTTATTCCTAAGTATTTCATTCTTTTTGATCAATTGTAAAGGAAATTGTTTTCTTAATTTCTCTTTCTGTTGTTTCTTGTTGGTGTATAGAAATGCAACTGATTTTTGTATATTGCTTTTGTATCCTAAAAATTTACTGAATTTGATTATAAGTTCTAACAGTTTTTTGGTGGGGTCTTTAAAGTTTTCTATATATTATATCATGTCGTCTGCAAATAGTGACAGTTTTACTTCTTCCTTTCCAATTTAGATTCTTTTTCTTGCTTAATTGCTCTGGCTAGGACTTTCGATACTATGTTGAATAAAAGTGGTGAGAGTGGGCATCCTTGGTCCTGATCTTAGAGGATAAGCTTCCAGCTCTTCACTGCTGAGTGTGTTATCTGTGGGCTTGTCATCCATGCGCCTTATTATGTTGAGGTATGTTCCCTCCAGACCCAGTTTATTGAGGGGTTTTTTTTTTTATCATGAAATGCATGTTGGCTTTTGTTGAGTGCTTTTTCTGCATCTATTGAGATGATCATATGATTTTTATTCTTCATTTTGTTAATGTAGTGTATCACATTGATTTATTTGCATATGTTGAACCATCTTTGCATCCCTGGAATAAATCCCACTGGATCATGGTGTATGATCGTTTTATGTATTGTTGAATTTGGTTTGCTAATATTTTGTTGAGGATTTTTGCATATAGATTTGTCAGGGATATTGACTTGTAATTTTCTTTTCTTGTAATGTCCTTGTCTGGTTTTGGTATTAGAGTAATGCTGGCCTTGTAAAATGAGTTTGGAGGTATTCTCACTTCTTATTTTTTGGAAGAGTTTGAGAAGGATTGGTATTAATTTTTCTTTAAATGTTTGGTACAATTCACCAGTGAAATCACCTGGTCCTAGACTTTTGTTTTTTGGGAGTTTTTTTTTTTTTTTTAAAGATTTTTATTTTTTCCTTTTTCTCCCCAAAGCCCCCCAGTACGTAGTTGTCTATTCTTCGTTGTGGGTCCTTCTGGTTGTGGCATGTGGGACGCTGCCTCAGCGTGGTCTGACGAGCAGTGCCATGTCCGCACCCAGGATTTGAACCAACGAAACACTGGGCTGCCTGCAGCGGAGCGTGCGAACTTAAACACTCGGCCACGGGGCCAGCCCCTGTTTTTTGGGAGATTTTTGATTACTGATTCAATCTCCTTATTAGTAATTGGTCTGTTCAGATTTTCTATTTCTTCATTATTCAGTCTGGGCAAGTTGTATGTTTCTAGGAATTCATCCATTTCTTCTCGGTTGTCCAATTTGTTGGCATACAATTGTTCGCAGTAGTCTGTTATGATCCTTTGTGTTCATGTGCTATCAGTTGGAACGTCTCCTCTTTTGTTTCTAATAGCATTTGAGTCCTCTCTCTTTTGTTCTTGGTAAGTCTAGCTATAGATTTGTCTATTTTGGTTATGTTTTAAAATTTTTTTCCCAGTTTTAGTGAGATATAGTTGACATATAACATTCTATTAGTTTAAGGTGTACAACGTAACGATATATGTATATTGCAAAGTGATTATCACAGTAAGTTTAATTAATATACATCACCTCACATGGTTAGTTTTTTTTCTTGTGATGAGAACTTTTCAGATCTCTGTCTTAGCAACTTTCACATATACAATACAGTGTTGTTAACTATAGTCACCATGTTGTACATTACATCCCCAGAACTTATCTGTTTTATGACTGAAAGTTTGTACCTTTTGACCTCCTTCACCCATTTCCCTCTTTCTGACAACCAACAATTTGTTCTCTGTTTCTATGAGTTCTGTTTTTTCAGATTCCACATATGACTGAGATCACATAGTAAGTGTCTTTCTCCACCGGACTTATTTCACTTAGAATAACTTCCTCAAGGTCCATCCTTGTTGTTGCAAATGGCAGGATTTCCTTATTTTTTATGGCTGAATAATATTCCATTGTATATAAATACCACATTTTCTTTATCCATTCGTCCATCGATGAACACTTAGATGGTTTCCATGTCTTGGCTATTGCAAATAAAGGTGTATTGAACATGAGAGTGCAGATATCTCTTCAAGATAGTGAATTGATTTCCTTCAGATATATACCCAGACTGGAATTGGTGGATCATATGGTAGTTCTATTTTTAATTTTTTGAGGAACTTCTATAGTTTTCCATAGTGGCTGCACCAATTTACATTTCCACCAACAGTGCACAAGGTTCCATTTTTTCCACATCCATGTCAGCACTTGTTATCTCTTATCTTTTTGATGATAGCCATTCTAACAAATGTGAGGTGACACTTCATTGTGGTATTGTTTTGCATCGCAGCTGTTTCTGTGATTTTTCTACTCTGCTGGGACAACAGGAGGGTATGTCCGTAACCCCTTTCAAGAATTTCAGTGGCTCCTCACAGAAGATGGGAAGTAGGTTGGCTGGACCTATGTGTGTACACATTGCTCCTTCTGACCATCTTTCCTGATTGATATCAGATGATAAAGTTGAGGTAGTCAGAGAAATGGTAGAGATGATGGGGAATTGGCCTCAAGCTTCCCCTGCTCACTAGAGCTAATACCAGGGCTTCTGGACCGGTTGCTTGTAAGTTGAGCAGTTAGGGGAAGCCTGGAATTCTGCTCTGTGGTTCCGGGTCAAGAAACAGCCTTTGGGGCAACTCCTGTAACCCTGCAACAGGAGGCAGTCATTGCCAAGGTCCATTTCTCAGTCTGAAGCAGAGCCGGTGTTAGTTCAGCCCCTTCCTGGATGTGAGATCTTGCATAAGTTGCTTGATCTTATTGATTGATCTTGCATAAGCTCATCAATTGCAAAATGGGGAATTATAACACCCATCTCCTAGGGAGGCTGTGTGAATTCAAATATGCAGAAATTGCTCCAGAGTTGTGTTGTTAAACACAGTAGCCACTAGCCACTTGTGGCTACTAAGTACTTGAAATGTGGCTAGTATCACTGAGGAATTGTATTTTAAATTAATTGGAAAACTTTTAAGTATAGTTAGAACAACTTTAATATGTGAATTGACTTTTAAATTATAAATTTCATGAAATCTAAACATAAATAATTCATGAATTCTAAATACATCTACAATATTTCTGATGAAAATTTAGTGTCCGGATTGAGATGTGCTGGAGATGTGAAATACACACTGAAATTCAGACACTTATGAAAAAAGAATGGAAAATATCTCATCAGTATTTTTTATATTGATAACCTATTGACATGATAATATTTTGGATATATTCAGTTAAATAAAATATTAAGATTAAGTTTTTGAAAATACTTTGAGATGAATGAAAATGAGAATCTAACGTACCGAAAGTTATAGGATATATCTAAACCAGGAATGAAATTTGTAGCTGCAAAACTTTATATTGAAAAAGAAGAAAGATCTTAAATCAATAATCTAATACTCCACTTTAATAAACTAAAAAAGAAGAGCAAGTTAAACTCAAAGCAACCAGAAGGAAATAACAAAGAGTAGAGCAGAAGTAAACAAAAGAGAGAACAGAAAGACAGAGAAAAATCAATGAAACCAAAAGTTGGTTCTTTGAAAAGATCAATAAATTGTCAAATCTTTAGCTATATTGAACAAGAGAAAAAAAAGACTCAAATTACTAAAATCAGGACTGAAAGAGGGAACATCACTACCAGCCTTACAGAATTAAACAAAGATTATAAGGGAATACTATGAAAAATTGTGTGCCAACAATTTAGATAACCTAGATAAAATGGAAAAATTTCTAAAAAGACACAAACTGCTGAAAACTGACTCAAGAAGAAATAGAAAATCTGAATAGATGTATAACAAGTAAAGCATTGGAATAAGTATCAAAAACTACCCACAAAGAAGAGTAGGCCCATATGGCTTCATTGGTGAATTCTACCAAATGTTTAAAGAATTCACACTAATCCTTCACAAACCCTTCTAAAAAGTAGAAGAGAAAGAGGTACTTTCCAAATCGTTTTATGAGGTTGGTCTTGTCCTGATACCAAAGCCAGACAAAGCCATCACCAGAAAACCATCAATATCCCTTATGAATATAGATGCAAAAGTTCTCAATTAAATATTAACAAACTGAATTTAGAAACATCCAAAAAGGATTATACACATCACACAGTGGGATTCATCCCAAGAATGCAAGGTTGGTTTAACATATGAAAATCAATCAATGTAATCTGCCGTATTGAAAAAATAAAGGACAAAATCACATGATCATTTCAACAGATGCAGGAAAAGCCTTTAACAAAATTGAAAAACTTTTCATGATGAAAACACTATTGTCCATTTTGTTACTAGGTATCGAAGAGAACTTCTTCGACCTGATAAAGGCCATCTATGAAAAATCAACAGTTAACCTAATAGTTCACAGTAAAAGGTTGAATGTTTTCCCCTTAAGATCAGGAACAAGACAAGGATGTCTGCTCTTGCCACTTTTGCTATTAAACGTTGTACTTGAGGTTCTAACCAGGGCAATTAGGCAAGAAAAAAAATAAAAGACACCCAGATTGGAAAGGAAGAAGTAAAAGTCTTTCCATTCATAGATGACATGATCTTATATATAGAAAATCCTAAGGAGTATGGGGGGAAACTATTAGAATTAATAAATGAATTCAGCAAGTTTGCAAGATATAAGACAAATATAGGATGTCAGCAACATGGCAGCGTGAGCTCACCCGGGACTCTCTCCCCTCCAAATTACAACCAAAAAGAGCAACTGCTTTCCAACCAAAAAAAAAAAAAAAAAAATCCTAATAACAGAAATCGTCAGAGACCCACAGCAGCCAAATGATGGAGGGTGGAGAGGATGGAGCCGCCCTTGCAGGAGCTGGAACAGGGTAAGAGAGAACTTTGCTCCTGCCCCTAGAGACTGGGATCACTGCTGCTGGTGAGGGAAGGAGCGGGGGAGGGGCCGCGCTTCTGGGGATCATCCAGGACTCCCACTGCCAGTGCAGCAGAAACCCTCTAATGGGGGAAAGCTTTCGTGTGGGCGACCCCATCAAGCTGGGGCCCCAGGAAACCAGAGAGCAAGAGCTGATCTGAATCCAGGTCGGTGGACAAGAGAAAGTGTCCCTCCTCCCCCAACCCATGCTGCGCACTGCCATCGCAGCTGATGGTGGAGGGCTCAGAACACATGGCTCTCGAACCCCATCTAGTGGCGATAGGCTGTAACTGCAACAGAATAATAGCATCATGTGCAAAAACTGCTCCTCTACCATCCTGCAATTTCTAAAAGCTCTAGACCAGAAGGAAAACAATAAAAACACAGAAGTAGGTCCTGAGGACTTGAAAATAGGTAAACTAAGTGAAGATGAGTTCAAAATAGCTCTCCTCAAAATATTCAATGAGGTAAAGGGAAATATAGAGAAACAAGTCAACGAGATCTGGAGTTATGTCACAAAAGAGATTGAAACTATAAAGAAGAATCAATCAGAAATACTAGAGATGAAAAATACAATGAATCCGATAAAACAGAATACGGATTCCCTGAATGCACGTGTAGACACCATAGAGGAGCAAATTAGCATAATCGAAGATAGACAGGCTGAATGGCTCCAGACAGAGGAAGAAAGAGAACTAAGAATTTTAAAAACTGAAGAAAATCTCCAAGAAATAGCTGACTCAATGAGAAGATGTAACTTAAGAATCATCGGAATTCCTGAGGGTGTGGAAAAGGAAAATGGAGCAGAAAGTGTGCTCAACGAAATGATAGAAGAGAACTTCCAAAATCTAGGGATTAAGAGAGAAATGTGTGTGGAAGCTTTCAGATCTCCTAGATTTGTCAATGTAAAAAGACCTACTGCAAGGCATATAGTAGTAAAAATGGCAAAAGTGAATGACAAAGAAACAATACTCAGGGCAGCAAGGCAGAAGAAAATAACCTACAAAGGAACCCCTATCAGGCTTTCAGTGGATTTCTCTACAGAAACCTTACAAGCTAGGAGAGATTGGAGTGCCATATTCAAAACTTTAAGGGATAAAAATCTTCAGCCAAGGATACTCTATCCAGCAAAAATATCCTTCTGATATGAGGGAGAAATTAAATCCTTTCCAGACAAACAAAAGCTGAGGGACTTTGTAACCAAAAGTCCTCCACAACAAGAAATCCTCAAGAAGGCTCTCATACCTGAAAAAAGAAAAAAAGGGAGAAAAGGGTCACAAAACACACAGTAGGGAGACAAATAGATAGAATCGGAATAGGATAGCAAATATTCAACTATAGCATTAGGATAAAGGGAAGGAAATCACCAAAGCAAAGACAATCTTATCACTCTAACCACAAACTCACAACACAAGTTGGAATAAAAGATGAGAATAACAATTTAGGAGGGGAGGAGGAAAGGGACTGAATCAGTTTAGGCTAAGGAAGTAAGAGACCACCAGAAAATGGACTGTGTTATACACGAGATTCTGAATACAAACTTCAGGATAGCCACTAAAGTAAAAAACAGAACAGAGACACAAAACATAAATAAGGAAAAATCTAAGAAACCCAGCATAAGAAATTGCAGAAGTCAATGGGTAGGCTAAAACACACAGGACGAGAAACAAAAGAAGCACAGGAAAACCCGAAAACAAGCAACAGAAGGACAGCATTAAGCCCTCATGCATCAGTACTCACCCTCAATGTAAACGGATTGAACTCTCCAATAAAAAGACACACAGTGGCAAAATGGATTAAAGACCAAGATCCACCAATTTGTTGCCTCCAGTAAACACACCTCAGCTCCAAGGACAAACACAGGCTCAGAGTGAAGGGGTGGAAGTCAATATTCCAAGCTAATAGCAAACGAAAGAAAGCAGGTGTCACAATATATATCAGACAAAACAGATTTCAAGATGAGGCAGGTAAAGAGACACGTAGAGGGCCAATACATAATGATCAAACGGACACTTCATCAAGAAGAAATAACACTTATAAATGTCTATGCACCCAACACAGAAGCACCAAAGTTCATAAAGCAACTATTAACAAACCTAAAAGAAGATATCAAAAATAACACAATAATAGTAGGGGACCTCGACACCCCACTCACATCAATGGACAGATCATCCAGACAGAAAATCAACAAGGAAACAGTGG
Source organism: Equus caballus (assembly GCF_041296265.1). Taxonomy (NCBI): domain Eukaryota; kingdom Metazoa; phylum Chordata; class Mammalia; order Perissodactyla; family Equidae; genus Equus; species Equus caballus. Next base: position 196,980 of record NC_091686.1, on the reverse strand, counting down.
AGCTAAACAAAAAGCTAAAACAGTTGGACTTAATAGACTCATATAGAACACTTCACCCAAAAACAGCAGACTACACGTTCTTCTCAAGCATGCATAGAACATTCTCAAGGATAGACCATATGTTTGGAAACAAGGCAAGCCTCTACAAATTTAAAAAAATTGAAATAATAGCAAGCATCTTCTCAGATCATAGTGCTATAAGGCTAGAAATTAATTACAAGAAAAAAGCTGAGAAAGGCACAAAGATGTGGAGACTAAACAATATGCTATTGAACAAGCAATGGATCATTGAAGAAATTAAAGAAGAAATCAAAAAGTACCTGGAGACAAATGAAAATGATAACATGCCATACCAACTCATATGGGATACAGCAAAAGCTGTATTAAGAGGAAAATTCATCGCAATACAGGCACATCTTAACAAACAGGAAAAATCCCAAATAAGCAATCTTAAACTACACCTAACTGAATTAGAGAAAGAAGAACAAAGTCCAAAGTCAGCAGAAGGAGAGAAATAATAAAAATCAGAGCAGAAATAAATGCTATTGAAACAAAAAAGGCAGTAGAAAGGATCAATGAAAGAAAGAGCTGGTTCTTTGAGAAGATAAATAAAATTGATAAACCCCTAGCCAGATTTATAAAGAAAAAAAGGGAGAAAGCTCAAATAAACAAAATTAGAAATGAAAGAGGAGAAATAACAACAGACTCCGCAGAAACACAACGGATTATAAGAGAATACTACGAAAAACTATATGCCAGCAAAATGGACAACCTAGAGTGAATGGATAAATTCTTGGACTCCTACAGCATCCCAAAGCTTAGTCAAGAAGAAGCAGACAATTTGAACAGACCAATCACAAGGAAACAGATTGAAACAGCAATCAAAAGCATCCCAAAGAATAAAACCCCAGGACCAGACAGCTTTCCTGGGGAATCCTACCAAACTTTCAGAGAAGATTTAATACCTATCCTTTTCAAGCTATTCCAAAAAAGTAGGGAGGATGGAACACTTCCTAACACATTCTATGAGGCCAACATCACGCTGATACCAAAGCCTGACAAGGACACCACGAAAAAAAGAGAACTACAGGCCAATATTGCTGATGAACATAGATGCAGAAATTCTAAACAAAATTTTGGCAACCAGAATTCAGCAATTCATCAAAAGGATCATACATCATGATCAAGTGGGATTCATACCAGGGACACAGAGATGGTTCAACATCGCAAATCACTCAACGTGATACACCACATCAACAAACTGAGGAATAAAAACCACATGATCATCTCAATAGATGCAGAGAAAGCATTTGACAAGATCCAACAGCCATTTATGATAAAAACTCTGAACAAAATGGGCATAGAAGGGAACTACCTCAACATAATAAAGGCCATAGATGACAAACCCACAGCCAACATCATACTCAATGGGCAAAAACTGAGCACCATCCCCCTGAAAACAGGAACGAGATAAGGATGCCCTCTATCACCACTCTTATTTAACATAGTACTGGAGGTTTTGGCCAGAGCAATTAGGCAAGAAAAAGGAATAAAAGGAATCCAAACAGGGAGGGAAGAAGTGAAACTGTCGCTGTTTGCAGATGACATGATCTTATATATAGAAAACCCCAAAGAATCCATTGGAAAACTTTTAGAATTAATCAACAACTACAGCAAAGATGCAGGGTATAAAATCAATTTACATAAATCAGTAGCATTTCTATATTCTAATTACGAACTAACAGAAAACGAACTCAAGAACACAATACCATTCACAGTCACAACAAAAAGAATAAAATACCTCGGGGTGAATTTAACTAAGGAAGTGAAAGACCTATATAATGAAAATTACAAGGCCTTTCTGAGAGAATTGGATGGCGACATAAACAGATGGAAAGACATTCCATGTACATGGATTGGAAGAATAAACACAGTTAAAATGTCCATTCTTTTTTTTTTGAAAATGTACTAAAATTTAATCATCCATAAAAGCTGTAATTTAATCTGAAAGTAAAACACAAGAAGCAATATTAGAGTTGGTTTAGTATATTATATATTTTAGCTTTGAAAGCCATAGAAATCAGTTATCCCAGTTTTTTTCCTATAAAAGACCCATTTTTCCAAAGCATTATGCACAAACAATTTTAATTAGAATATAATGACAGAATGATATTTCATAATTTTTTAAATATAAAATGAAGTCAATGACTCAAAAAAGTTATCTGCTGCAATGAGTTTGAGGGGAAATTTCATAATCTATATCATTACAGATATAAAGTATAATGCTTCCACTTTTTAGTGCTTGACAGGGAGGAATCATGATAAAAAGGTCAATATGAAATCATTTGATTATAGTAGCAATATCTAACATTTGAAATGCATCCATGCTCTTTTGTATAATCATATTAGAGTCAAGTATATTTATTTTCACATCTGTTATAACTGCTATTGCAAAGGAGAAATACTATTGTCTTATTTTCCAAGAGATATACACAGAGTAATTTTTTTCTCCCGGGAAATTGTGCAAACCAATATAAGATCTAAATTCTTCACATAATATATAAAACAGGAGAAGCCTCTTCAGATTTATTTTTTGAAGTCTGGAATGCTGGCACTTCCCAATTAGGCAACAGTTCTTCATTCCTGTAATCTGGCTCAGAGCTGCTGCTTACTGTGGGTCTAAAGCAGCAGACATGTTTTCTTTCTAGGCTTCTTCTTTTCCACTGGTGTTTTTCTATTTATCTGTCTGACCAGGTCATAAAATATCTCATTAACGTTGATCTTTGACTTTGCAGAAGATTCTAAAAAGGCACAGTTACACCACTGTCGTGCTAAATTCTGACCCTGTTCTTTGCCAACTACTCGCTCATCTTCCAGGTCACATTTATTGCCAACCAAAATCATTGGAACATCTTCTGTATCCTTAACCCGTAAAATCTGTTCCCTCAGGTCTTGTAAGTCATTAAATGTGGACTGAGCTGTAATAGAATATACTAGTGCAAACCCTTGGCCATTCTTCATATACAAATCCCTCATTGCTGTAAATTGCTCTGTTCCTGCTGTATCCAGGATTTCGAGCATACACTGTTGGCAATCTACTTCAACTTGCTTTCTGTAGGAATCTTCTATCGTTGGGTCATATTTTTCAACAAAAATTCCCTGAACAAACTGAACTGTCAGAGCAGACTTCCCCACGCCTCCTGAACCAAGGACCACTAGCTTGTACTCACGCATGATGTAGTCTGTTTAAATACTGACAATCCCCCCGGTCCGGCGCCTCCTCCACCTCCTCCTCCTCCTCCTCCTCCTCCCTCCTCTCGGACGTGGCTCCTGCTCTGGCTCTGCGCGGCGACGGCGGCGGCGGCTAAAATGTCCATTCTACCTAAAGCAATCTTCAGATTCAGTGCAATGCCTATCAGAATCCCAAAGACATTCTTTACAGAAATAGGGCAAAGAATCCTAAAATTCATATGGGGCAACAAAAGACCCCGAATTTCTAAAGCAATCCTGAGAAAAAAGAACACAGCTGGAGGCATCACAATCCCTGACTTCAAAACATACTACAAAGCTACAGTAATCAAAACAGCATGGTACTGGTACAAAAACAGGTGCACAGATCAATGGAACAGAACTGAAAGCCCAGAAATAAAACTACACATCTATGGACAGCTAATCTTTGACAAAGGAGCTGAGGGCCTACAATGGAGAAAAGAAAGTCTCTTCAACAAATGGTGCTGGGAAAACTGGACAGCCACATGGAAAAGAATGAAAATTGACCATTCTTTTTCACCATTCACCAAAATAAACTCAAAATGGATCAAAGACCATCAAAGACATCAAATTTGAGACCTGAAACCATAAGGTTTCTAGAAGAAAATGTAGGCAGTACACTCTTTGACATCAGTATTAAAAGGATCTTTTCAGACACCATGTCTTCTCAGACAAGGGAAACAACAGAAAGAATAAACAAACGGGACTTCATCAGACTAAAGAGCTTCTTCAAGGCAAGGGAAAACAGGATTGAAACAAAAAAACAACCCACTAACTGAGAAAAAATATTTGCAAGTCATACATCCGACAAAGGCTTAATATCCATGATATATAAAGAACTCACACAACTGAACAATAAAAAATTAAACAACCCGATCAAAAAATGGGCAGGAGACATGAACAGACATTTCTTGAAAGAAGATATATGGATAGCCAATAGGCACATCAAAAGATGCTCATCATCGCTGATCATCAGGGAAATGCAAATCAAAACTACACTAAGATATCACCTTACACCCATTAGAATGACAAAAATATCTAAAACAAATAGTAACAAATGTTGGAGGGGTTGTGGAGAAAAAGGAACCCTCATACACTGCTGGTGGGAATGCAAACTGGTGCAGCTACTATGGAAAACAGTATGGAGATTCCTCAAAAAATTAAAAATAGAACTACCATATGATCCAGCCATCCCACTACTGGGTATTTATCCAAAGAGCTTGAAGTCAGCAATTCCAAACGTCCCATGCACCCCAATGTTCATTGCAGCATTATTTACAATAGCCAAGATGTGGAAGCAACCTAAGTGCCCATCAACAGATGATTGGATAAAGAAGATGTGGTGTATATATATAGAATGGAATACTACTCAGCCATAAAAAAGAACAAAGTCGTCCCATTTGCAACAACATGGATGGACCTTTAGGGAATTGTGTTAAGTGAAATAAGCCAGATAGAGAAGGACAATCTCTGTATGACTCCACTCATATGAGGAATTTAAACCTGTGGACAAAGAGAACAGATTAGTGGCTACCAGGGGAAAGGTGGGGTGGGGGGTGGGCACAAAGGGTGAAGGGGTGCACCTACAACACGACTGACAGACAATAATGTACAACTGAAATTTCACAAGATTGTAACCTATCATTAACTCAATAAAAAAAGACAAATATAAAAAAATCAATTATATTTCCATACAGTAGCAATCAACAATCTGTAAAAGAAATTAAGGAAACAATTTCATTTACAACAGTATCAAAAGGAACAAAATACTTAAGAATACATTTAATAGAAGTGCAAACATTATTCTTTACAAACTACGAAAATTGTTGAAAGAATTTAAAGAAGACCTAAGTATATTGAAAGACATCCCACAGTCATGGATTGGAAGAGTAAATATTGTTAAGATGGCAATACTCCCCAACTTGATCTACAGATTTCTTTTTTTCTTTTCTTTTCTTTCTTTTTTGCTGAAGAACATACGCCCTGAGCTAACATCTGCTGCCAGTCTTCCTCTTTTTGTATCTGGGCCACTGCCACAGTGTGGCCACTGACAGACAAGTGCTGTAGGTCCGCACCTGGGAACTGAACCCAGGCCACCGAAGTGGAGTGTGCCAAACTTAACCACTAGGCCACCAGGGCTAGCCCTGAACTACAGATTTAATGCAATCTCTATCAAAATCACAGCTGGCTTCTTTGCAGAACTTAATGATCTGATCGTAAAATTCAGATGGAAATTCAAGGGATCTAGAATAGGAAACACATCTTGAAAAAGAAGAACAAAGTTGAGGACTCATCTTTCCCAATTTCAAAACTGACTACTAAGCTACAGAAATCACGACTGTTATTGATCTAAGGATAGATGGATAGAGCAATGGAATACAATTGAGAATCCAGAGATAAACCCTTGCGTTTGTGGTCAATTGATTTTTGAAAACAGTGCCATGATAATTCAATGGGGGAAAGAATAGTCTTTTCAACAAATGGTGCTGAGATGCTGTGCTTCTATCCACATGCGGAAGACTAAAGTGGGGTGTCTGCGTCACACTATATACAAAAATTAATTCAAAATGGGTTATAGATGTAAATGTAAGAGCTAAAATTATAAAATTCTTAGAAGAAAACATAGGAGTAAATCTTTGTGATCTTTGATTAGGCAATGGTTTCTTAGATATGACTCAAAAGCACAAGCTAGAAAAGAAAAATAGATAAATTAGACTTCATCAAAATTAAAAACCTTTATGCTTCAAAGGACACCATCATGAAAGTGAAATGACAGCACGCAGAATGGGAGAAAATATTTCCAAATCATATATCTGATAAGAGACTTGTATGTAGAATATATGAAGAACTCTTACAATTCAATAATAGAATGACAAATTTAAAAATGAGCAGAGGATTTGAATAGACATTTATCCAAAGAAGATATACAGATGGACAATAAGCACATGAAGATATTCTCAACATCATTAGTCATCAGAGACTGTAAATCGAAAGCACAGTGAGATACTATTTCACACCAGTTAGACTAGCAAAATAAAAATGGCAGACAGTAAGAAGTGTTGGCTAGGATGTGGAGAGATTGGAACTCTCATACACTGCTGGTGGGATTATAAAATTGTGCATCCACTTTAGAAAACCATTTGACAGTTCCTAAAATGGTAAACATAGAGTTATCATATGAACCAGCAATTTCACTCCTAGGTATATACTTAAGAGAATTAAAAACATAAGCCAACACAAAAACTTGTACACGCATGTTCTTAGCAGCATTATGCATAATAGTCAAAAAGCAGAAACAACCGAATGTTCGCTAACTGATGAATAAATAAAATATGGTATATCCATACAATGGAATATTATTCGGCCATGAAAAGAAATCAAATACTGATACATGGATGAACCTTGAAAACATTATGCTAAGGGAAAGAAGCCAGATGCAAAAGCCCATATACTTTATGATTCCATTCATAATAAATGTCCAGAATAGGCGTATCTAGAGACAGAAAATACATTACTGGTTGCCAAGAGTTGAGGGTGAGGGGAGAATGGAGAGTGACAGCTGATGGCTACAGGTTTCTTTTTGAAGCGATGAAAATGATCTGAAATTAGATAGTGGTGAACTATCTACTGAAAACCATGGAATAGTACACTTTAAAATGGTCAAATTTATGATAGCATTATTATTTGTCTGTCAATAATGCTGTCGTAAAAATTAAGTTCACCTGTTTCTTTTTGCTTGTTTAACATGGCTATTAGAAAACATATATATGAGGCTCACGTTATATTTCTATTGGACAGTGTTGTTATAAAGACCTTACAAAGAAGACATGGAGATTTTTAATCACCACTCCCCTGTACCCATCTTAGGATTTGCATAACCCCCATTGTAACATAAATAGCAATAAAACCTTCTGTTGGGACAAATAGTGCCTGGCATTTGTTTCAGAATCTGTAAAGTGTTTCATACATATTATATCTTTTGATCCTCACACCCTCTTAGGAGGAAGGCAGGAAAAGGTTATTATTCCCATTTTGCAGGTGGAGACACTGAGGTTTCAGGAATGGGAAGGGGCTCATCTAGGGCTACAGACCCAGGCAATGGACCCCTGGACCTCAGGCGTTTGCCTCAGGTCTCCGGGTCCTTTCTACCATCAGCCCTCCGTCTGTCCTCAGCCTCTACTCCTGTCCAGATTTGTCTTGCACAAACAGCAGGCGTTGTTTTAGGCTCCCTGAGAGCCTCAGAGCTGATCTGAAAGACAAGAGGAGAAGCGAGTCAAGACCACCATCTCCATCCAGTGGGTCACAGATGTCACCACAAAATGGCAGGTTGACATTTAGCGGCTTTGACCCCCTTGGCCAGACTGTTGAAGATTTGGTCCCACCTCTGAGATTAGGATGCACTTGGTCAGGCTTGGAGCCCAGGCAGTGGGACTTCTGAGCGCTCTCTGATGATTCTAATGTGCAGCTGGGACTTAGAACCCCCCAAGTCAGCAGTCTCAAACAAGCAGCCTGTGAGCCAGCTCGGCATCACAGAGGTGTTGTTTGATTCCCACGCTTGATGAATGTGTGTTTAAATGGGATTTTGTTGCCAACATTTAAAAGTGTGGAATTTTCACATAAAAACCTGGATTTCTGGCTTCTCTTGAGGGCTGAGGAACTCTGGCAGCTGGCCCTGCAGTCCTGCGTGGTGGCCAGTGGCTGGAGCTGAGCAGTGGCTGCCCCTTTGCAAAGGGCGGGAGACCTCCAGTTGCCTCGCAGTCCACGCTGCTCCTTGTCTCATACTGGACCACTTCATTTGTTTTCAGTATCTATCCCTGTGGGGCTGCCCTGAGCTGTTCATTCCCCTGGAGGCTGGGAAACTGAGGCCTGTTGACAAGTAAGTGTGGGAGCTGTGGACCTTCTCAGCTATTGATTGAGCTAAGCAGACTTCTCTTTCTTTCCCAGCCGGAGAACATCCTGTGTGTCAGTCAGACGGGACACCAAATTAAGATAATTGACTTCGGGCTGGCCAGAAGGTAAGGAGGGGGTATTGTGGTGCTTTGACAGAGCTCCTGGGAGACTTTGTGGCTCTCTCGGGCATGGTTACCCACAGGTCAGCCAATTTTGACAATTTTTGACACAGAGAGCTCTCTCACTGAAAGGCTGGTGGCCTTTGATAGGCCTGTTACTACTGCAGGGGGTGACTTTATGCTCTGTGGGGTCCACTTCCCCTGGAAAGGCTGTGGAATTAATAGTCCTTCAAACCACCTGTGTGAGCAGAGCGGCGAGCCATGCTTAAAGGGCGGCCACTGCACAGGGGTGCTGGGCAGCTCAGTTCCATTCATTCGAAGCCTCCTGGGGCAGGATCTGCGGGGCTGTGTGACGCATCCATCACCATCCCTGCCCGCTAGGAAATACTGGGTTAAAGAGGAAGGTGAGTATGTGACAGTGTAGGGTGGTGCCGTGGGCACGTGGTTCTGGGCCACTCAGGACTGGGTTAGATCTTTGTAAAGTGGGCTTTCAAGGGAGTACCTGCTGACACAGGGCAGTTATGAAGTTAATGAGATAATACATCCTATGAGGGGGTTAGGTTCTCAAGTTTCAGTGTATAAAGTGAGCATTGTATATGATTTTTAAAACGTCTTGAAGTCCCTTAAAATGCCTGCGGCCTAGTGGAATATAGTTCTATTATTCCATCTGTCCAGTCTCATGTGTGACAGCCGCCGTGCTTTTGTGGGACCCTTGCCCATGGCACGCACATTCAGTGCTGTGGGCTCTTAGCAGTGGCAGCAGCAGAGCCTTGGCGCTGGGGCGGGTGTCCCCTAGACCTTTGGGCGTCCACAATCTATAAATATGGCGGTAGTTGTGTGCCCATCCTCCAGGCTTCCTCCTGAATTCTTTTTCCACCAAGAATGACATTTCTCTGGGAATCACCTATTTTCAAGGTAGGTCTTCACATCACAACTGAATTTTCACTCTCAAAATGTTCTCTCGCCCCAATGGTCATTTTATTTTTGTCAGTTTATGAGCCTTACAGCATCCTCCACTCCATCCACACAGGGAAGAAAGCAGAGCCTCGTCCCCAGGGAGGCAGCGCTGCTCGCCTGAGCTCAGCCTCTGGGATCCGGCACCTGCCTCCCACAGGTGGTCTTCAGAACCACAGTGGTGGTCTTCCTAGGTCGCCCTGTTCTGGTTGAAGTGGTAAATGTTACCTTTTTGCAGGGGCTAAAGGTGTATTTTCAGTTCCCTGCTTGAGGGATGTCATGAGAGTAACAGCAGAGGGTTCAGATCAACCCTTTGTGCCTTCAGTGGACTGGATTTCATGGACAATACCAAAACACGACCCCAAATGCTTAAAAATCACATTCAGTCTATAATGTAAAAAAGTTGCTTAATATTTTCCCAAGTAAAGTTTTATAAAATTGGGATGCATCTTGATGCTTGCATGTCTTAGACACTAGAGCAGTGTTTCTCAACCTGCTTTTCAACGTCACTGCCTGCCCCAAAGTGCCTTTTCAGATGTTTCTTTCCTAATTGCCAGGCCCCTTCCCCAAGAAATTTAACGCCACAGATGTCCTTTGTGTCTGTTTATGTACTGTGACCCTTTGGAGAGCCACAAACCATTGTCATAGCTAAGATTACCCCTTCCCAAGAAGCAGTATTCACCCCTGTGGGGCAATATTGTCTTCCGGAGAATACACACACTAGTGTCTGCAGTACCCTCCCAAATGCCAGAGGACCAATTGCCAAATGAGTATAGTAGTCCCCCCTTATCCATGGGGGACATGTTCCAAGACCCCGGGTGGATGCCTGAAACCGCGGATGGTACCGAACCCTGTATATACTACGTTTTTTCCTATACATACATACCTATGATAAAGTTTAATTCATGAATAGGCACAGTAAGAGATTAACAAAAATAATAAAATAGAACAATTATAACAATGTACTGTAATAAAGTTACCATAGATCTCAGCAGCCTCAGCATACAATATTTTCCTTCCCTTATTAAGTCGAGAACTTTAACTTTTTCACTTACAAGAAGCACTTTACGTCTTCTTTTTGGCATCCAAATAGCCAGCATCACCACTCAGGCACTCTGGGGCCATTGCTGAGCAAATTAAGAGTTACTTGAACACAAGCAGTGCAGATACGGCAATGGGTGATCTGATAACCGAGAGGCTCCTAAGTGGCAGGCGGGTGGTGTCTACAGCGTGGACACGCTGCGCAAAGGGGTCACTCAGTCCTGGGCGGGACAGAGCAGGACCGTGTGGGATTCATCATGCTGCTCCAAACGACACAGAATTTAAAACTTACGAATTGTTTATTTCTGGAATTTTCCATTTAATATTTTTGGACCGCTGTTGACCGTGGGTAACTGAAGTCGCATACTGTGAAACCGCGGATAAGGGGGAACTACTGTACTTAGGGACACACTGTGGATTCAGAGCAAAATGTAACCACCTGAGGCTCCTGGAGTCTGGGAAGGTGTCTTTGAGCAGTCAGAAGGGATGGATAGACAGGGTTTTGTCACTTGCAGCCAGTAGTATGCTGGTAAATATTTAACAACCAGCTGTGGTAGGGGGGTGGGTTGAGAGGAGGTTGGGTGGATTTGTAACTTTTGCTAATTTTGGCCAAGTTCAAGCTACCAACATGATTTCACTGAATGCAGAGTTGGGAGGAGATGTGCACAATTGACTCTCGTGCACCCATGAGAACCGGCTCTAGCACAACTCTGCCTGGAGGGGAGGCAGGAGAGAGAGTGGGAGTTATGGGGCTGAGAATAGGATGTGCACTGCACATGAGCAGGCTGGTCCAGGGGAATGCAGGAGCTGTGGGCGGGATTGGGGGAGGAAGATACAGTAGAAAATCAGGGCACTAATACGGAGTTCAGAAGTTGGAACATTGTCCTATAGGCCAGTGAGTCCCACCAGGTGGGAAGGTGAAAAGGGCTGTAGGCCAATTTACAAAAAATCAGTTAGTCAAAATCTATTCAAAAACGGTCAGGCAATCCATCCAAAACTGCCAGACATATTTGTTAACCTAGTCAAGGGCACTGATGACAGTAATTTTGCTGGTGGGACCAGAGGTGGAAGGCAAGTTCAAGAAAGTGAACCCAGGGAGCCGCACTTAGGAGAAGGGCACCACATCACACTGGTGGGCCGTGGAGAAGGCAGGTGTCTGAAACACCTGCTGCTCAGGAAGCTGCGCTTGGTGGAGCTGGCTGACAGATTCACAGGTGCCGGCTGTGAGATGAAAGGAAAACATTGAAACCATCCTCAATGGTCTGGCAAGCTGGTCATTTGGCAAAAGGATTGTTTGGCAAATTGGCTTTTGCCAAATTGGCCTGCTTCCTGGGAAGCATGTCCTTCTAAGAGGAAGGATCCGTGGGGGAAATGTGCAGGTTGAGACAGCATATTTTACACTCCAGAATAATTAAATGTTTGTAAAGAGGGAGAAAATGCCAGTTTTTCCCTGTAATACAAACTATAGAAAGTGAAGTCGTATTTCTGGGTAGGGCCATTAGAAGGTGCTGAAGTTCTCGGTGGGGTGTGACTCAGGAGAGTAGGGGCACATACAAATCTTCAGAGGCCATGACATCTAGCAAGAGGGACCAGCATTACACTAGGCTGGGCAGTGAGAGCCATCAGTGGGTCAAAGTAGGGACACGTCAAGGGTCAAGGATGGGGCCAGGTTAGGAAGTATCTTGTGTTAGCTTAGTCGCCAGAATGTTGGGTGCAGGGTAGGCCTACGGGCTTCCAGTCCTGTGCTCAGATTGGAAGCCAAGCCCATGTCATCAGATCCTTTGGCAGGGCAGGGAGGTGCCTACCACAAACCCTATGGGGCTACAACCTCATGTGTGACCCTATGGTCACAGAGAGCCTTTGCTAGGAATCTGGAGAGGTCTTTGTGGATATTTTGACACAGCTTTGGGATTGGTATATTGTTAGCTATTACCACAAGACTGCTGTATAACAAACCACCCCAAAATGCAGTGGCTTAAAACAACAGTTATTTATTCTCATCCACACATTTGTGAGTCAGCTAGGGAGAGCAGGGTGCTGGACCCAACTCATGCTAACTTACAATAAGGAATCTTGTAAGCCAGTTGTTAAACATGGCCATTAGTAAAAATTAAGCGTTGGGGCTGGCCCAGTGGTGTGGTGGTGAACTTTGCATGCTCTGCTTCAGTGGCCCATGGTTCACAGGTTTGGATCCTGGGTGCAGACCTACACACTGCTAGTGGGGCCATGCTGTGGCAGCATCTCACATACAAAATAGAGGAAAACTGGCACAGATGTTAGCTCAGGGACATTCTTCCTCAAGCAAAAAGAGGAAGACTGGAAACAGATGTCGCTCAGGGCCAATCTTCCTCACCCAAAATAAAATAAAATAAAATAAAATAAAATAAAATAAAAATTTAAAAAAAATTAAGCCATATAAACTTACAACTAAAGAAACTATATTAAAAACAAAGATATTACATCTTTAAAACTTATCACTTCCTAATAATTTTACTACATTTCACTATTGTTTATGCTCATGAGATTATTTATATCTATTATATCTGTATGGTGGAAATACTATAGAATGGTGTGCTATGGCGAATCTCTTCTCTACTCTGCATTTGGTGACATCATGATGATACTTTGAAATCAACTGTGATGGTACAGTGAAATAAGTATTTACACCACAGAAACTGGCAAATGCTACAAATCAGCACTTTTAAAAAAAATCAGATAACTGGTTGTTAAACATTTGCCCCCATACCACTGGTTGGGAGTCACTGATCTTGGCTGAATTGAGCTGTGCTTGGATCCAAGACACAGGTCAGTGAGGACAGGTCTGCTCCACGTGTCTCCCAGTCTCTTCTCAGGGTGTTGGCAGAGGAGCAAGAGGGCAAGCTCCTATGGCCTAGCTTGGACTTGGCCTACTGTCACTTGCACCCACATTCCATTGGCCAAAGCAACTCACATGGCCAAGCCCAGCATCAGTGGATTGGGGCAATATATGTCACCTCTAGTGGGAGAAACTACAGTCACATGATACAGGATGTAGGTATGAGGCGGGTGAAGCCGTGGAAACATAATGCATCCTGGGAGTGTGGCTTCCAGGGACTGAGAGCCTGGGTTTTCTCTCCTAAGGGGAAAGGCCGTTCCTCTCAGTTTGGGTCCTTGGCCCTGAGTCTCGGGTCAGTTGCCAGTTCAGGGGAGTGGCGGGCTGCCATAGGAGGGCTCGCCCTCTCTTCCCCTCCCTGATGTCCCTCCACAACATGGCCGTTGAGGTGATCCTTCTTGCTCTGTCACTGGCTGGGTGTTGGCTGTGTTCCCCCAAGTCTGCACCTGCCTGGCTCTCAGCGAATTTGGAAGAGACGAGAATGCATTTTGAAAACTTACTTCCCTGGTTAAGGGAATCAGGGCACATTGGCAGAATATTCATTTTATTCTTCTCTATTTCTCAGTTGTCTCATCTGTAAAATGGGGACAATAATCTTTACTACTTCATAGGGCTGTTGTGAGGATGAAAAGTTTACATATATAAAACTTTCAGCACGGTTCCCGGAAAATAGGAAGTGCCCATTAAATTTTTTTTTATTAACACTTTTGGTTTTTAAAAGCAGTTTTAGGTTCACAGCAAAACTGAGGAGGAAAGAACAGAGATTTCCCATATACCCTCTGCCCCCACACATGTAAAGCCTCCCCCATTGTCACCGCTGATGAACCTCCATTGACATCATAACCACCCCAAGTCCATGTTTGCATTGAGGTTCGCTCTTGGTGTTGGACATTCTGTGGGTTTGGACAAATGTGTAATGACATGTATTCACCATTCCAGCATCAGACAGAATATTTTCACTGCCCTAAAAATCCTCTGTGCTTTGCCTATCCATCTCTCCCTCCTCCCTAACCTCTGGCAACCATGGATATGTTTACTGTCTCTATGGTTTTGCCTTTTCCAGAGTGTCATGTATTTGGAATCCTACAGTTTGAAGCCTTTTCAGACTGGCTTTTTTCACTCAGTCATGTGCATTTAAGGTTCTCCCATGTCTTCAGGCTGGATAGCTCATTTCTTTTCAGCACCCAATACTATTCCATTGTCTGGATGGACCACAGTTTATTTATTTACTCACCTCATCAAAGGACATCTTGGTTGCTGACCATTAAATTTTAACTAGAGACCTTCTTCTTCTTCAAGAGCGACTCTAAAAACCACCTTTCATCAACCCCTTTCCCATTCAGCCATCAACCCTCTTCCCAGCCTTCCTGAACCTTCATGTCCAGAACCCTTTTTCTAATTCTTTTTCTCTTTGTAATTGTGTAAAATACACATAACATAAAATTTACCATCTTGACAATTTTTAAGATTAGTTCAGTAGTGTTTAAGTATGTTCACATTGTTGTACAACCAATCTCGACAACTGTTTTCATCTTGCAAAACTGAAACTCTATACCCCTTAAACAATAACTCCTCATTTGCCTTCTGCCTCCAGCCTTAGCACCATCATTTTCCTTTCTGTCTCTGAATCTGACTACTCTAGGTACCTCATCAAAGTGGAATCATACTGTATTATCTTTTTTTAAATTGCAGTAACATTGGCTTATATTGTATAAATTTCAGGTGTACATCATTCTATTTCGATTTCTGTGTAGGTTACATAATGTTCACCACCCATAGACTAATTAAAATCCAAAAATATGGAACGCTTCACGAATTTGTGTGTCATCGTTGCGCAGGGGCTGTGCTAATCTTCTCTGTATCTTTCTAATTTCTTTTTTTAGGATTGGCCCCTGAGCTAAGATCTATTGCCAATCATTTTTTTTCCCCTTCTTCTTCTCCCCAAAGCCCCCCAGTACATAGTTGTATATTTTAGTTGTAGGTCCTTCTAGTTGTGGCATGTGGGATGCCACTTCAGCATGGCTTGATGAGCAGTGCCATGCCCGCGCCCAGGATCCAAACTGGCAAAACCCTGGGCCGCTGAAGCAGAGCACGCGAACTTAACCTCTCGGCCACGGGCCGGCCCTGTGTATTGTTCTAATTTTAATATATGTGCTGCTGAAGTGAGCCAGTATTTGTCTTTTTGTGACTGGTTTATTTCATGTAGCCTAATGTCCTTGAGGTTCATCCATGTTGCAGCATGTGTCAGAATTTCCTTCCTTTTTAAGGCTGAAAATATTCCATTATATATCTATATCACATTTTGCTTATCCATTCACTTGCCGATTGACTCTTGGGTGGCTTCCACCTTTGGCTGTTGTGAACAATGCTGCTATGAACACGGGTGTACAAACATCTCTTCAAGGCTCTGTGCCCACTTCTTTTGGACATGTGCCCAGAAGTGGACTATTGGATCATACAGTGTAAGGAGCTGCTGTACTGTTTTCCACAGCAACTGCACCATTTCACATTCCCAGTAAGGGTTCCAAGTTCCACATCCTAGCTAACGCTTGCTACTTTCTGTTTTGTTTTTGCTTTTTTGCTAGTAGCTGTCCTGATGGTATGAAGTGATATCTCATTGTGGTTTTGATTTGCATTCCCTGATGATTAATGATGTTGAGTATTTTTCTTCTTTTTGGAATTCTTACTGTCATCCCTCCAATCACATTGCACACACCAGCAGAGCAGTCCTCCACGCACAGCTTCTACCTGATTTGTTTGTGCTTATTCATGTGGCTACATGTTGAATAAGGTACAGTCATGTGCCGCATAATGACGTTTCCGTCAATGACAGACTGTGTATATGATGGTGGTCCCATAAGATTAGTACCAAAAAGCCTATGCATGTAGTAGGCTATCCCATCTAGGTTTGTATAAGTACGCTATATGATGTTCACACCATGAGAAATCACCTAACGATGCATTTCTCAGAACATATCCCTGTTGTTAAGTGAGGCCTAAGTGTATATTGATCTTCTCTCCTTTTCAGATTGTGAATGCCTAGAGGAGGAAGAGGACTGTGTTTTTCTGATTCTCCCCAATGACTTAGGAAAGTCTGAATTTGGGGCCTGTGGGTGTGATGATTCCCCAGTAAACCACATGTGTGGTGGGTTGTGAGGTCCAGACAACATGGCTGACAGGAAGGGTTGGGGAATGTCTAGCTCCCACCAGGAGTTAGTCCCAGGATCCACATCTTATCCCAGGGTTCACTCCCATGGTCCTCTGCACCCTCCCTCTCCAGGTACAAGCCTCGGGAGAAGCTAAAGGTGAACTTCGGTACTCCTGAGTTCCTGGCCCCGGAAGTCGTCAATTATGAGTTTGTCTCATTCCCTACGGACATGTGGAGTATGGGAGTCATCACCTACATGCTGTGAGTGCCCAGGGTCCTGGCTCCCAGTGGGGATGGGGGCCATCTGTCTTAGTTTCAGTATCCTTAGAAGCAGCAAAAATTTGAGTGTGAGTAGTTTACCGGGAAGGTGTTCCTAGGAAATACCAACAGAGGAGTGGGGAAGTGAGACGGGGAAGGCAGGCAGCCAGTGAAACATGTGTTATAGAGCCAGAACCACTGTGGGCAACTGGAGTTTTAAGCCTGCGCGGGAACTCTGGGTTCCATCATGGAACCCTCCCCACCCCCCTCAGTTATTCCATCTGAGAGGCGAGGAAGTTGGAGTATCTACACACCGACTCTTATCAATTACTGCTTGTGGGCTGAGCCAGGGGCATTAATTCCCTGGAACTTCTGGGTGGATTAAGCAGCTTCTACTGGAGAGAAAGGCCTCTGGCAAAGAAATGCAAGTGCTGCGGTACAAGTGGGGCTGGAGTGCACTGAAAGGGCAAGGAGAGGGGATGGCAGGCAGGACACTGTCTGCGGCACCATCTTACCTTGTCCCTCCTGCCCTGTGCTCCCTGTTTTCTGTGGGCTGAGGAAGCAGAGTTAGGATGGACTGAGAGGGGATCTGTGCAGTCTAAATATCCTCCTCCCTCTCCAGCTGTGGATTTCCCTTGGCTATTTCCTCAGAAGCCCAACAAAGTCATGCTTTGCTTCCAGTCTGACCATTATGGTGTAACTGCTACCCGGTCTCCCTGCACTTGTATGGTTGTGCTGCACCAGGTGGGGAAACTTGAGGCCCAAGGCCAGTCGTATCTTTCCACCCTTACTCTAGAGGAACCTAATAGAGCCAGTTTTCCTTTGGCCCCTGAGGCCTGGGTAGTATCTAAACCAGCCTGGCTATCTCAGGGACATGCTATTTGTAAATTAAGTCAATATGCACCTGAAAAACGGACATATTGGATTGGGCTCCAACTTACTCTTTACTTCAGAGTAAGGGGAAAAGAGGTGAGCATGATGGAGGATTTATTCAAACACTGTTCCTGCCTTCAATTTTTCAATCCTTCCCCTTCCTTCCCTAGCTGAAGGCACTGGACTATCTCCTGTGGAGTAATGGGTTCTGGTTAGTTCTGGATGCACGTTGGCAGATGTGGCTTCCGCACACTGACAGTCCTTTCTCTCCTCTGTAGACTCAGTGGTTTGTCCCCATTTCTAGGGGAAACAGATGCAGAGACCATGAATTTCATTGTGAACTGCAACTGGGATTTCGATGCTGACAGCTTTGAAGGGCTTTCGGAGGAGGCCAAGGACTTTGTCTCCCGGTTGCTGGTCAAAGAGAAGAGGTACCTTTTCTTGCTTGTCACCCATGATCCATTCTGATGGTGACCACTGACCTGGGTGCTGTGAAGATCAGGCTGGTGCTGGGCTCAGCTGCTGAAGCTAACAGTCCTTCCTTCCTGTGGACCAGTTCTGTCCAGGATTTCTTAGTCTGCTGCTTCTTTGGAGTAAAAAAGAAAACAGGGAAGAGGACAAGGGAAATCAATTGAAAAACAAACAACTAGGAGCATAAAACCTAGATAGAGTTTTAGAAAGGATCATATTAACAAATTAGTCCTATTTCCAAGTTATCACTTTTAATAGGCTAATGCTGAGAAAAAGTTGAGATATGCAATTATTTCCCAGAATAAAAGCCAGAAAACTTGACTTATTGGTGATGAAGGCCACTTTGTTTTCAGGAGCTATATCAACGTCCTGGGCTGGGCCATTGAGTTTTTTGGAACTCAGACATATGGGAGTAACTGCAGGCGGCCCAGGCAAGGCCCACCAGTCTGGGCTCTGAGACAGTTTGTAGTCCCCTGGCCTTTACTGTGTTTTGTTTCTTCCGATTGTGAAAAGTGATGTGAGAGAAAATATATTTCTAATTCAGATGAATAAGTTGACATTATTCTCTGGAAGGAGAGATGGGCTTCTTTTGAGGCTCATGTTCTTTTGCTTCAGAGCAATTCCAGGCGCAGCTGGCCTTCCTACTGCCCTCCTTGATGCCCCAGCTCTCTCTGGGAGGTGGTGATTAATCCCTGAGATACATTCTCTCTGTAGACGGCAGGGAACATGTTGCTGACGACTTTCTTGCACTTTTAAGGAGAAGTTTAGGCAGGACGGGGTGCCCTTTTTAGTGAGCAGCATGAATCTGCCTCAACAGTTAATCTGTTCTACTGACTCAGGCTTCCTAGCTAATTGAACAAATTTTTAGACAACCAGAAAAGGCAACCCCAACTAAAAGTCTCAATGCTGTTTGATTTCGCAGCTGCAGAATGAGTGCCACACAGTGCCTGAAACATGAATGGTTGAATAATTTGCCCGCCAAAGCTTCAGAATCCAAAGTTCGTCTCAAATCCCAACTATTGCTGCAAAAATACATGGCTCAGAGGAAATGGAAGGTATCTTTTTCTTTGAGGAAAGGCAGCATTTGTCTCTTAGTATGTCCTTTAAAAGAATTGTAGCTACGTTTTAACTTACATTTTGATTCTAAATAGAGAGATTATTTAGGGGAAAAAAACCACCTCTCTTATGTCAAAACCTGTTAGCTTGATTAAAAAGTGCCACAGACCAAAAATGACTGGCATGAAAGTGGGACTTAGTTCATACTTATGTGGACACTTGAAGTGACAGAACAAAGTTTGAGTGTATGTTCCCAACGACGGCAGAGAAGCACTCTGAACCAACTGTTTGTGGCCTGAGGTCTGACTCCTCCACACTCAGAAATAGGAGCTGGGAGAGTCCTATGAGACTTTAAAAGCTTTATAATTTTGTTTACAACGGAACTCTTGGGTACCATGGACATAAAATCTGTCTTCAAAACAATTGTCCTGGGGCTGGCCCAGTGGCATAGTGGTTAAGTTCGAGGCTCTGCTTCGGCGGCCCAGGGTTGGCTGGTTCAGATCCTGGGCCAGACCTAGCACAGCACATCAAGCCATGCGGAGGCAGTGTCCCACATCGCAGAACTAGAAGGACTTACAACTGTGTACTGGGGCTTTGGAGAAAACAAACAAAACAAAAAGACCTGCTCTTTAAAAAAATAAAGCAATTGTCTTCCAGGGAAGTGGTTTTCCAACATTTGATATTGACTCAAATCCTCACTGAAACACAAAAACAAAACACTTCACCTAGAGAGCCAGTGCACAGGCACACATGTGCATGTACACACATATAGGAAACACAAATATCACATTTGTGTCAGAGAGTGTGATGCACTCTATTATTTTCTAGTCTGTGATCCTTGGTTTCATGCAAAAAAATGCTGGTCATAACCCAGCAATTTGATTTCCTGTCCCGCTGGTGGGTTGTGAACCACAATTGGAAGAACACTGTTCCAGGTGCTTTGTTTCCTATGTGAAACGGCAGGTGACATTTCTCATTTCATACTTGCTCCAAACATGCCCCTGAAAGTCCTCTAACTGTTCCACCCCGATTTTGCTAGAATCTTGTTCTCCCCTTTAGGTTATCAGTTTTAAACAAACCCAAGTGGCTAAACTTGCTTAAGTCCTTTTATTGTTTCTTCTTAAAACAATTGGTCTAAAAATATGCTTTTTTCCTCTTTTTCTCTCCTTACCTCAAGAAACACTTCTATGTGGTGACTGCTGCCAACAGATTAAGGAAATTTCCAACTTGTCCCTAATCCTCAACGTTGCTGCCCCCACGGGCCCAGCAATTATTGAGACCGGTGGTGAAGTGATGACTCAAGATTTTAAATCATCTGGCCTTTTACTGATGTTGATTCCACTTATTTTGTAAAAAAAGGTTACGGCTGTTGCCTTCCAGAATTGTGGGTGAAAAGTGGCTGTAAGGAAAGTGACCTAAGAGCTTTTTTCTGCCTTATAAGATCACTAAGTTGAAGTGCTGTGTTGACTTTTCAAGTATCCCTACTTTTGGCGGTAAGTGTAGGCACGCTTTAGGTAGGTAGAAAAGCTTTTACTTTGCATCTGTTAAGTTTAAATTCTAGACACACTTGGATTAAAGAGCTCAATAGACTATTACATAGGGGCACGTTATTCGGAATTATCTCTTCCAGTACAAAGAATTCCTAGAGTTTTGATTTGCTCAAGTGTGAGCTGACGTTTTATTGTGCTACTCCACTGTTGTGTAAAGCAACGTGGATTTAGGGCAGTGATCCTCAAACTTGTTTTTACTTGTGCTCCTTTTTGAGGATCAAAATGTGCATCCTTTAATAGTGTTTGAAATTTCAAAGTATACCAAGTGTCATGGCTAAATCACAACAATGATCATTTCGAATGTGCTGTTAAAATCTATACACACCTCCACCCTTTCCTAATTCTGCCCTGTCCTGATATTGGCAGTCTCTCTCCTGATCCCCTTCCTCAGTTATGAATCTACAGTCTAGGAAGTCTGGAAACTGATATGCAATATGTGAAAGAGAGATAAGAATGTAATGATATTCAGCTTTCTGGGAGAAACAGAATGAAACATCATGAGACAATAAAGGAAAACTGCTCTCCAACTTCTTCATTAAGGATAACCACTTTCAATGTTGTCATTTAACTAACATAAAATGATTAACACAGAGTGCTTTATTATGAGAAAGTAAGCAATTCTTTTAACTTCCTCCCTTCTAACCTGATTTTTGTGCTATTCTCACAACCTTCTCAGGTCAGCAGTTTTAGTTGGAGTACTTACTTTTAACTAGCCATGCAACAATTGCACAGCTTTTCAGGATTTTTGTCCAAATATAGACCTTTTTTTGGGCAGAGGACATGGGTGTGGGGAGGGAGGCAGAAGGTGGAGAGGCTAATCCCGCTGCTGCAGTTCTCATGTGGTCACTTTCCTCTGGAGAACAAACCCTTGTCAGGAGCTAAGATTTTCAGGACCAGCACGGCCAGGCCTGCTCCAAACTGGCCAGTGAGTCAATGAACGTCAGAAGAGATGGCTGCTGGGACTGTCCCTGTCATGAGAGAGGAACAGTGATTTATAAAATGCTTCATTTTAAAGCATCAGTTAATCCTCTTAAAAAGTTCTGAGGGCAGCCTCCAGAAGAAGGTAGAGAAATATAGTTCTACCTAGTAGGGCGATTCCTACTCTCCCTGAGCCTTCAGATTCTTGGGAATGCTATGAATCTTCTCTCCAGAAAAATGTATGGTTAGTTATCCCAATCTAGAGCAGCACTGTCTGACAAATATAATATGAGCCATATACATAATTTAAAGATTTCCAATAGCTCCTCTAAAAAAACCCTGGTTAAATTAATTTTAATGATTTAACACAATAAATAAAAAACATTATTTCAATATATAATCAACATAAAAATTATTGATATTTTAAATTCTTTTTTTCATACTAAGTCTCCAAAATCTCGTGTGTATTTTAGTTAAAATACATTTCAATTCAGATGCTAGGTTTTCATGAGACATACTTAATTTATACTTAGATTTCATATAATTTACTGTAGAAAGATATACTCACATACTCAAGTTCAAAACATCTTAAGTGTTTTCTAATTGAATTGTGTCCATTTTTACATTTAATTAAAATTAAATAAAATTAGAAGTTCAGTCCTGCAACTGCATTAGCCACATTTTAAGTGCTTAATGGCCACATGTGGTTAGTAGCTTCCCCTGGACAGGGCAGATACAGGGAGAATCTTCTTATCAAATTTTCTTTTTTCCCTATATGCTGTTATTCTTTACCTAGAGAAACAACTTCTTTCCAAAGCCCCCTTGAGGGGTTTGTTTGGGTCAGACCCACACAATTGACTGGTAATGTGGATTTCAGCCTCCTTTATCTGAAATTTCAAGGGAGCTTTTAGAAGCTTCAACTTTCTGGATATTTTTAGTTCTCTACTTTGCTGGTGTGTACTTAGCTCAAAAAATTTTTAGATTGCAACTGTGCCGGTATCAACTATTTCTAAAGGGACTTTTCCATTTGTATGAACAGTCATTGGAAATTGTGGGGCAGAGAAACTCTAAAACGTAGTCAGGACCCACTTTTTTCACCTATCAGATTGATGAGGGTATGGGGAAAATAGAATTCTTCCACTTTTGACAGATAGGTATCCCAATAAAAGTCATGCCCACACTATCACCCAGCAATTCCATTTCTAGAAATTCATTCCTCAGCAATAATGGAACAAGTGGACAGAGATTCATGCAAAATGATGTTCACTGTAGCACTGCTGCTAACGGCCCAATGAAACCAACTTACATATATGCCTATCAGTATGGGTTTAGTCCAATAACTTTTGCCACATCCGTTTAGGGTAATAACTTGCAGCTGTTAGAGATAGACCTAGATGTGCCGACAACCATCTTTTCATTACAAAAAATTATAAACCATACACATGGCATTGTCCCGTTTGTGGAGAGATACATGCTTATATGTGCATTGAAATGTTCTAGGATATACAAGAAGCTTAACAGTGGGGTGTGGAAAGTGGGTGATGGGGAGGGGGAATTCCGCTTTTCACTTTATAAACTTTCTGAATCATTTGAATTTTTTTTTACATGAGCATGTATTGCTTTTATAATTAAAAATTAGCAACCCAATATCAAGTATGGACTTTGTTTTGACCCTGATTGGAGCACACAAACAATAAAAAGATGTTTTAGAGACATCCCGCGGATATATCATTCTAAATTGCATACTTGATGATAGAAAGAATTTCTATTAATTTTGTGAGGTATGATAATGGCAATGTGGTTATAATGTAGGTTAAATGACTTCAGGAGAAAAGGAGATATAGTTAAGCAAGTGTGGCAAAATCTTGTTAACTGTTGGGTCTAGGTGATCCATGTGTGCTTTCATCATACTGTCCTCTTTACTGTTGTATATATTTGAAAACTTTCATGATAAAAAAGTTTTTTAAATCAGTTAAATAAACCATGAGCTTAAAGAACTGAGCTTCCAAAAAGTCTTTAGAACAGTTCTGAAACAGCAGACTCACTAAGTAGTAAGCTCCCATCCCTCGGAGTGTGAATGTGATGGAAAATTGTTATAGCAAGAATTCCTGCCCTAGGAGGGCATTTGGATAAGGTTGCTTTAAGGCAATCCCCCACTCCCCAACTAATTTAAGAAATAAACAAGTACCTACTACGTTCCAGATCCTCAAAATAATTACCATGACCTGCTTTTAAGGTATAAAGGGAAAAGAAAGTCACAAATAGTACTTATATTTATTCTCATGGACTCAGCAGTGAAAAGACAAATTAATAAATGGGAGAAAATATTTGCAAATCATATATGTGATAAGAGGTTAATATCTAGACTATATAACTCCTACAACTCAACAACAAAACAGTCTGATTCAAAAATGGACAAAAGACTTGAATAAACATTTTCCATAGAAGATATACAAATGGCCAACAGCATTTGAAAAAGTGCTTACTATTCACTAGGGAAATGCAAATCAAAACCACAATGAGATACCACCTCACACCCATGAGGATGACTACTATCAAAAAATCAGAAAATAGGGGGCCGGCCTGGTGGTGCAGCAGTTAGGTGTGCATGTTCCACTTCGGCGGCCCAGGGTTCGCCGGTTCAGATCCCGGTTTGGACATGGCACCGCTTGGCAAGCCATGCTGTGGTAGGCGTCCCACGTATAAAGTAGAGGAAGACGGGCACGGATGTTAGCTCAGGGCCAGCCTTCCTTTGCAAAAAGAGGAGGATTGACAGTGGTTAGCTCAGGGCTAATCTTCCTCCAAAAAACAAAATCAGAAAATAACAAAAGTGTCCAAAAGATAAATGTTGGCGAGGATGTGCAGAAATTGTGGAGAAAACGCTTGTGTACTGTTGGTGGGAATGTTATATGGTGGAGCTGCTATGGAAAATAGTATGGTGGTTCCTAAAAAATTTAAAAATAGAATTAGCATATGATCTAGCAAATCCCGCTTCTGGGCATATATCCACAAGAACTGAAAGCAGAGTTTCAAAGAAATATTTGTACATCCATGTTCACAGCAGCATTATTCACAATAGCTAAAAGGTGGAAGCAATTCAGGTGTCCACTGACAGATGAATGGATAAACATAATGTGTTATATTTGTACATGGAATATTATTTAGCCTTAAAAAGGAAGGAAATTCTGACACGTTACAACACGAATGAAGCTTAAGGACATTATGCTAAGTGAAATAAACCAGTCACAAAAAGACTGATTCCACTTACATGAGGTACCTACAGTAGTCAAATTCATAGAGACAGAAACTAGAATAGATGTTACCAGGGTCTGGAAGACGGGGAAATGGGAGCTTAATGAGTTTAATGGGTACAGTCAGCTACATGAGATGAAGAGTTCCTGAGATTGGTTGCATAACAATGTGAATGTACTTAACACTACTGACTGTACACTTACAAATAGTTAAGATGGTAAATTTCACGTATATTTTACAATTAAAGAAAAAGCGAATGTGCTTAATTTTACCTGGTGATGAGTAGATGGCTTTTGACCCAAAGCTAAAAATTTAAATCTTGGCACCAAATAAAAACAAATTATACACCTTCTTAAAATAAATGAGGAAAAGACTCACTTATCCATTTTAGATCAAAGTACTAACAAGAACCCCTGTTTAGTGAATGCCTTCTAAGTGCCATGCACTTCATAAATATTACCTTTAATCCTCACAAGGTAGATAAATATCTCCATTTTATAAATGCGGAAACTGAGGCTCTTTAAGGTTTTGAAATTTCCTTAGGGTGTAAGTGGCAGAGTCAGAATTTAAGGACCAGTGTATGTGTGTGGTTCCAAAGCTCAGAGTCATTCCCCTCTACCACAGGGCTGGCAGACATTCTCCTGTGTTGGGAACAATTTGATTGTGGCATTTCTTCAGCCTTAGCCTACTAAGCATCTAGACATAAAACGGGCAGAGGAAAAAGAAATCACTCCTTTAGGGGGCTGGCCCTGTGGCCAAGTGGTTAAGTTTGCGCGCTCTGCTGCAGGCGGCCCAGTGTTTCGTTCGTTCGAATCCTGGGGGCAGACACGGCACTGCTCATCAAGCCACGCTGAGGCAGCGTCCCACATGCCACAACCAGAAGGACCCACAATGAAGAATATACAACTATGTACCCGGGGCGGGGGGGGGGGGGGGGGGGGGGGGGTTGGGGAGAAAAAGGAAAAAAATAAAATCTTTAAAAAAAGAAAAAAGAAATCACTCCTTTAGCACTCAGGTCTATGCAGCAGGTATTATGCCTTACTTATAGCAGATAAAAGGCAACAACTAGTATTAGTGATACCATTCTGAAAGGTTTTTAAAATTTGGATGTAATCACTTTATTGCATTCTTCATGGAAATATTTAATTAGATTATGTATTCTTTATTTTAGTTAAAATCATGTCTGGCACGATGCCTTAGAGCCCATAGCAACTTCTTATCTTCCATAGAAGACCCTTTCCCATAGTTTTAAAATAAGCAGTATTTTATAAGGTTATGTTTTTCAGTATGTGGATATCAAAGAAAATAAACCTTGGTCCATTTGATTTTTTAATGATGTTAATGCTAATTATACTTCATTATGTGAGACCGCTATATAGGAATTTCTCTCTCTATTCGAATATTTACTAAATACTTATACCAGGTTCTGTGTTAAATGCTTTACATGTATTAGCTCAGATGCTGCTCCAAATTATTCTATGAGGTAGACACTGTTTTTAGTCCTATTACAGATAAGGCATGAAGAAGTTAATTAATTTGCTCAAGGTGTCACAGGTGCTAAGTGGCTAACCAGGGTTAAGCTCAGGAAGTCTGACAAGAGTCTGTGCTCCAGGGAACAGTATGGTTCAGTGTGCAGCACTTGGGGCTTTTTTCCTGCTAGAGTAGACAGCTTTTGAAATAGCAAGGATTCCCCCAAAACTGATGACAAGGGCAACTTGAATGCATATAAAAATAACATTTATTAACTTAGACTGTACCATATATTGATTTCGTCAAACCAAGCAACTTACACAAAAACCTAAGTAAAATCCCTAAGACTCCATTCAGCCTGAATTTTATATTTTGGATAGGACAAGGGACTGTTTTTTGCTTAAAACAAAAGAGCAAAATGACTCCAATTCCATTTTGTAGGACAGTGCAGACCTGTGGGGAGCCAAGGCTACACCAAAATGACTGATCTAATGGATCTGTTGCCCACCTCAGGGGCAGCCTGCTGCCCAAAACTCAGCCCCGGGCTGGCTTCTTTGCTATTAAGGCAATAGTCAGGATCCTAGCTCTAAAAGTTGAAACAGATTCCAAAACCCTCATGTCCTTGTTGAGGAGGCGGACGTACTGTGGGTTTATAGCACATGGCGGTCTGGAAGAGGTCACTCTGCGGGAGCCTTTCGTGCTCTGGCAGCATTTTCCAAAATTTTCCTTTTCCACTCTTCATAATCCTGTGTCAGATCTTCATCTTTCTGAGGTTTATGTGGGATCTCTACCACCTTCTCTGTTTCTGTGAAAAAATTTTTCAAAAGTCTTTCAAAATTCTTATGTTTATAAATGAAGTAATAAAAAAGGAAACTTGTTTAAAGTGTCTACTTTAATTAATTAAGGTAATAGGGAATAAGATACCGAAATGAAAAGTGGAAACAGCAGGTAACACGTCAGTTTTTTGCTCTCTCTCATACTCCAAGCATTCCAAGACATCCTGCTAACAGGGAGCGTTCATCAAGCACCTATCTTGTGCTTGACAGGCACTGAACCAAGTAGTTTAATAGTATTATGTCAGTTAACCCTCAATGCAATTCTTTGAAGTAGGTGCCAATATTAATCACATTTTAAAGATTAGGAAATTGAGGCTCACAGAAATTAAGTGACTTTCCTAAAATCACACAGCCAGTAGGCGGTAAAGCAGGATTTGAAGATAAGCAGTTGGGCTTCAGATGTGTACTGAATTATACAATACTTCTGCTAACTTCTGTAAATGACAGCTTGGAAAACTGGTCTTATCCAATGATTAATTGTCAGGATTTATTAAGATCCTTGTCAGGTAAGCTGCTAAAGCAATACTGTATTAAACCCACGCTACACTGATCCATTGCACTGACTTCAGTGTCTGTCCAGTGTTAGCACGCCTTACCTTCTGCTGGAGGTTCAACCATCATCATCTTTTTCTTCTGTGGTGAAGTAACTGAATCTCTAGGCGCTCCTTTAAGGAAAAAAAAAATGTCATCAGGTTAATTTTCCCCTATCCTCAATTTTAGTATTTGGGCATATTTTGGATCACAAATAAAAATCAGATACCTTGACTGACCAATACTAGAATAAGGAGAAGGCACATGCTCTTGCTCTTCCCTTTGGCGTCTCTTGTCAGACTGGAGACTCACCTCTGTTCCAACGTATGCATGTGGAGGGTGGCATTTAACATTAGAGCATGTTAAAAGAGAATCTATTTTCCAGGCATGGATTCATAGAATAACAGGTTTTTAAAAGTTATTAAGCAACTTTATTGAAAGATAGAAAAAATAATTTTCTAAAACTTTTCTGGTCCACATTAAATACAGAATTCAGAAAGAAGCCATTTTGCAAGTTTGGAAATATCAGACTTTTACCAGAAGGTTTACATTTTCAAATATACATTCTTGAAATAAGAATGAATACTCACTGTCCATCAGCTGCCCAATCTTCTCTAATTGTTTACAAAGTCGATCAAATATGGCTTTTTTTACACCAGATGTGGCTACCATTTTATTTTTATCCACCTTTAGCTTTAGAAGCCTACAAAATAATTTGATAAATTACGGTTTGTAAGACCAGTAGTTATCTTCTCTGGTCAACCAGATTGTCCACTTTCTTCCCACCATGCTTTATGAAGAACCCAACTGTCTAGTTTTCCCTTTATTTCAAACATATGCCATTAGCTACAACCATGAAAATCAGCCTTTTAAAGCTATTTATTTAGTTGTTTATTAGATTGAGAGAGTCAAAAATGCACATGGGATCTGTTATGTAACAAATGATGCACATAAAAGACATTTGCTATGGTGCTTCATGCCTTATACAACTTTTTCTTAGTAAATCTCAGATGTTACTAATTTGTTGAATGACAATCATAGCACTTTTAATTGTTCAACTCACTTTAACCCATGGTGCTTCCATTTATACTACAGGAATGTAAACCACCGTCTCCTCACCAAAAACCTCTCCTAATAAACTCCACCACAACCACCAATGAAAAATACAAAACAAACTTCTTATTTAGGATAACAGACCCATTCAAACCTTACTTTGCTAGTGTAATTTAGTTTCAAAAGTGGAATTACTTGTCAATATCGTTTTCTACAATAGCAGTCATACTCCCTCCCCATATACACATACCTTTGTTGAAGGGACATTTTCGATTAATGTCAATTAATTGCTCCTAGGTATGTAGCTAATAGAGCCAAACACACCAGAATTAGTGGCTGGGTAGTAAGAAACCTATTATTTAAGGGCCAACTACATTTTGTTTTCTAAAGAGTTTTCCAGTAAGATAAAACAAGACACCTTTAGACAGAGGTAACAATTGCTAATATTTCCAGGGTAACATTTCAGTACATACATAGATAACCCAAAATTTTAAGATTCAGATGTAAGAATTTATCACTGAGATGTTTATAAACTACTTTAAAAACAGTTGTGATCAGTACTTTTCAAAAAAAAAAAAAATGACTGGAAAATCACAAACGACCACTGTTTTAATGACAGATTTCATCACTTATAAAAGGTAGACCCTGAAATCAGAATACCCAACTCACGTATATGGCTTCCACTTGGCAAGTGGACTTCTGGCAACACTAGATCCAAGTTGTCAGCTATATTGTGAGGTAAACTCAGAATCTGGTCACTCGGCCACTATTCCAAATGTTATTTTTTATGAGAAAAGATGCTCCGAGTTGAAATAAACTAATTAGAAGTATTCTTTGGGAATGAGAAATCTATTTGTAAATTGTGGACTTTTCTGAAGGTTAAAAGGCACTCACTTGCATGCCGAGAGTAGTGCAGCCGTGGTGAAAAGTGGCCTGGATAAGTCAAGATCCACTTGCTGTGTTTGTGGAAGACTGGACTCATAGCTGAGGGAAAGCAGCGTTTGTGGAATTGTTAGAAAATATTATTTCAAAAGGACTGAAATGAAAATTAGAAATTATAAGCTATTTAAATGCATGACATATGCACTCTGTCACTTCAGCATGTTATTTTTTTAAAACTAAAAATTAACAGGACATTGAATAATTTTATGTATCAGTATAAGTTTTCAGTTAAGGTTCTTCATGCCTCATACCTTTGCAGTATCTTTGAAGCCATGTTCACTGCTTCTGTACAGCTAAACTGTACAGCCAGGTCTCTCATCCCAATATTTGAATTCAGGCCCAGTAAACATTCAAAAGATTTAAGACAGCTCTGATAGACCTTCTTGTTCAAACCAGAAAGTTTAATTAAATAAGCCTTGAAAAGAAAAAATACACACGAATCATAAATATCATAGATTCTATACAACAGTGCCCTTAAACACTTGTTTAATGAGTCAACTTTTTAAAATAAATTAATTTTGTGACAAGTCCCTCTACCTAACAGCTGAGCTTCATTCAGTCAAAAATCAGTAATCATGTCAGGCAGAGTCAAATATTGCTCTCAAGGAGCTCATACTTTAGAAAGGCAGTCATGCATCTCCATGGATAATTTAAAAAACAACATAGTGTACTACAGCCAAGCTGTGAGTAAAAAAACAGGAGACGCATAGATGGTCACCTGTTTTGCAACAAAAGTGCCAACATACAGTTCATTGGGAAAAGGAAGGAGGAAAGGAGTGGGGGAGGGGTGGGGAGGGTGAATGTGTGGAGGAGGGAAAGGGAGAGGAGAGGGAAACTGGGAGAGAAACAGGAGGACCAGTAACAGGGAAATCCACTCTGCCTGGGAGAGTCAGAGAAAGCTTCATAAAGGATGTAACAGGAAGGCAGGGTCATGTAAGACAAATAGCAGCTGGCCGGAAGAGCATTCCAGGTTAAAAAAAAAAAAGTTGTTGCATTTACAAAGCCATCAGTCACTGAAATGCATGGTTTGTTAAGTGAATAGTGTAGCTTGAGGTTAGCATTCAAGAAAGGCTGGACAGTTTGATGGTAATGGGGAGCCAATGGTGTTTTTAACAACACCATTTAATTAGTGCATCATTATGTGACAAGTGCTGCGTTAAGCATGTACATACAGTATATTGTTTAACTCTCACAATAATCCAGTGAAATGGATGTTCTAATCCCCACTTTATGGATGGGGAAACTGGAGGTTCACAGAGCTAAGTAACTGGTGCTGTTGAGATTTGGTCTCAACATGTGAATCTTCCAGACTCCATAGCTTGTGCTTGCAACCACTGTGACAAAGGAAGAAAAATATACATGAACTTTAAAGTATCTGCTTTAGGAGGATGATGCTAGCAGCAACATGGAAGATAGCTTTGAGTAAAGAAAGACATGGCCAGGGAAACTAGACAGTAACGAGTAAAAAGAATGCTGCAAAACTCTTTTCTCCAACTCAACAAAATGGTTTTAAAATTCATCTAAAATAATAACATATGATAATAGCCAGGAAAATTCTAAAACACAAGAGTTTTGACAGGGTCTAATCCAACCAGAAATTAAAATGTATGACTGGAGGTTGGTGTCAAGATGGCAGTGTAGGCGGACTCTGAACTCACCTCCTCTCACAGACACAACCAATCTACAACTACTCTTGGAACAATTACCCCTGAGAGAGAAGTGAAAACTGGATAAAAAGAACTCCTGCAACAAGGGACAGATCCAACTGAGGTGGAAGAGGCAGAAATTCCTTCTGAAGAGAAAAAAAGCCACCTTCACAAGCTGCAGTGCTTCATGGCCGGCCAGGAGCAATCCTAAGGCACGCAGCCTTCTCTGGAGGAGTGGGGGATCTGAGCAGGGAGCATTACCACAGTAAGTCTCTTTTGGACTCATCATAACGTAGACAAGTGTCATAATACCTGGCTTTGCTGGCTATTAACAACAGGGCATGCCCCCAGAAAAGCTATTGGACAAAAGTGAAAAAAAGCTGGGTCTTATAGGGCCCACGCACAAATTCACCTGTTTTGGAAAGCAACCTAAAATTACCAGAAAAAAAGGTGCACAGTCCTTTCTTGAAAAGAGACTCACCTGATAGGCTCTGGGTGCATCTTGGTAAGAGCTAAGACCTCTCCAGGGACTGAGACATTGGTGACAGCCATTATTGTGACCTAGTACAAGCATGCTGACACAGACACTGGCAGACGTCATTGGAATTCTTCCCCTGGCCTGGTAGCCCAGGGTCTGCCCCACCCTCTAGAGCACCAATTTAACCCAGCTCAGCCAGGGCCAGCAGCCCACCCTAGGGACTGGCCCCACCCAACAGCAAGCCCTCAGGCAACTTGTGGCCTGCATAGGCAGGGTGCCTGGATCCTCTGCAGCCAGATGAGTGGGTCCGCCTTTGCAGGTCAGGGCATGTGTGAGGAGCAGGTGGGAGTGTTTGGGGCCTCTGCAATGGGGTGACTGGGTCTGCTTCAGGGGATTGGGGTGCACACATGGGCCAGGACTGTGTTGATGGTGTGTGTGGCCCAGTGGGCAGTGGGGCTTGTCAACTGCAGCAGACTTGTGCTTCTCAATTAGCCACCAGGGGATCAGCCTCAAGCAGCTGCAATCCTGAGAGCTAATGACAGCCTTGTAGGCCAGACGCCTACAGGAATTGTAAGCCCCTGAGCCTAGCAAACAGTCATGCTGGAGGCCTACTCACTTAACAGAAAAACTGCAACAGGAATGTGCTATTAGACCTTGCAGCTAACTGTGCTGGGGCTCCCCATGCCCAATAAAGTGACTGATGGGTACACAGCAGCCACTTGTAGCTGAGCATTAGAACCAGCCAGTCAGGGGGACAGCCTAGCCTCTCCAGGCACCTGCAGCAAGAGCAACCCTAACAAAAGGACACACATAGCCCACACAGGGGACACCCCTAGAACATTTGGAACTGGTGATGAGAGGAAAGAACACTGCTGGGCCTCATAAGGCATCTCTTACATAAGGCCACCTCTCTGAGATCAGAAGATGTAGGTGACCTACCTAATACATAGATATAAGCACAGTGTAAGAGGCAAAATGAGGAGGCAAAAGAATACGTTCCAAGTAAGGGACCAGGATAAAACCGCAGATAAAAAACTAAACAAAACAGAAATAAACAATCTACCTGACAAAGAGTTAAAAAAAAAGCCATAAGGATGCTCACTGATCTTAGGAGAAGAATGGATGAACTTAGAGAGAACTTCAACAAAGAATTGGAAAATATAAAAAAGAACGAGTCAGAAATAAGGAATACAATACTGGAAACGAAAAATTCACTAGAGGGATTCAATAGCACTGTAAATGATACAGAAGAACGAATCAGCAAGCTGGAAAGAAAGACTAAAGGAAATCACTCAAGGTGAACAGATGAAAAAAAAAGAATTAAAAAGCACGAAACAGTTGAAGGGACCTCTGGAACAACATCAAGTGTATTAATATCTGTGTTATAGGTGTCCCAGGAGAAGAGAGAGACAAAGGGGAAGAGACTCTATTTGAAGAAATAACAGCTGAAAACTTTCCTAACCTATAGAAGGAAACAGACATCCAAGTACAGGAAGCATAGAAAGCACCAAACAAGATAAACCAAAAGAGGCCCACACCAAGACACATTATAATTAAAATGTCAAGAATTAAACAGAAACCTAAAAGCCACAAGAGAAGGACAACAAGTTACATACAGAGGAAACTCCATAAGACTATCAGCTGACTTCTCAGCAGAAACCTTACAGGATAGAAGGAAGTGGCATGATATATTTAAATTGCTGAAAGGAGAAAACCTACAGCCAAGAATACTCTACCTGGCAAGGTTATCATTCAGAATGGCAGGAGAGATAAAGAGTTTCCCAGACAAGCAAAAACTAAAGGATTTTATCACCAAGAACCCAATCTTACAAGAAATGTTAAAGGGATGTATTTAAGTGGGAAAGACAAGACTACAAACAGGAATAAGAAAATTATCAAAAAAAAAAAGGGCAATAAAATCACTGGTAAAGGCAAAAATACAGTAAAGGTAGCAGATCAACCACCTCTGAAGATAATATGAAGGTCAAAAGACAAAAGTACTAAAATTACCTATTTCCACGATAAGAGGGTAATGGATACACACACACACAAAGAGGCTAGATATGCTATCAAAAACATAAAATGTTGGAGGAGGTGAGGAAAACAGTAGAGCTTTTGGGACTGGCCTGGTGGTGCAGCGGTTAAGTTCATATGTTCTGCTTTGGCAGCCCGGGATTCGCCAGTTTGGATCCCAGGTGCGGACCTATGCAAGGCTTGTCAGGCCATGCTGTGGTAGGCATCCTACATATAAAGTAGAGAAAGATGGGCATGGATGTTAGCTCAGGGCCAGTCTTCCTTGGCAAAAAGAGGAGGATTGGCAGCAGATGTTAGCTCAGGGCTAATCTTCCTCAAAAAAAAAAAAAAAAAAAAAAGAGTAGAGCTTTTAGCAAGAGATCAAACTAAAGAGACCAGCAACTTAACAAACTGCTATGCTTTTAGGTTATTATATATAAACCTCATGGTAATCACAGACCAGAAAGCTATAATAAACATACAAAAAATTAAGAGAAAGGAACCCAAACATAATACTAAAGAAAACCATCAAATCACGAAGGAAGAGAGTAAAAGAAAGGAACAGAGAAGAACTACTAAAACACCCAGTAAAAAGGTAACAAAATGGCAATAAGTACATACTTATCAATAGCTACTTTAAATATCAATGGACTAAATGCTCCAATCAAAAGGCATAGGGTGGCCGATTGGATAAAAAAACAAGACCCATATATATGCTGCATACAAGAGACACACTTCAGAGATAAAGACACTCACAAACTGAAAGTGAAGGGATGGAAAAAGATACTCCATGCAAATGGCAAAGAAAACAAAGCAGGGGTAGTAATACTTATATCAGACAAAATAGACTTTAAAACAAAAACTGTAACAAGAGACAAAGACGGGCACTACATAACGATAAAGGGAAAAATCCAACAAGACGATATAACACTTGTAAGTATCTATACATCCAAAATAGGAGCACCCAAATATATAAAGCAATTATTAAGAAATATAAAAGGAGTAATAGTAACACAGTAATAGCAAGGGACTTTAACACTGCAGTTATACCAATGGCTAGATCATCCAAACAGATCAATAAGGAAACACTGACCTTAAATGACACATTAGACCAGAGGGACTTAGTGGATATATATAGAACATTCCATCCCAAAACCACAGAATACACATTCTTTTCAAATGCACATGGAACATTCTCCAGGATTGATCACATATCAGGCCACAAAGCAAGTCTCAATAAATTTAAGATTGAAATAACACCAAACATCTTTTCTGACTGCAATGGTAAGAAACTAGAAATCAACTACAGGAAGAAAATCAGAAAAGCCACAAATAGGTGGAGACAAAACAAAATGTCACTGAATAATGATTGGCTCAATGAAGAAATCACAGGAGAACTCAGAAAATACCTGGAGAAAAATGAAAATATGACACACCAAAATTTATGGGACACAGCAAAAGTGGTTCTAAGAGGAAAGTTTATAGCAATTCAGGCCTACCTCAACAAACAAGAAAAATCTCAAATAAAGAATTGAACAGTGCACCTAAGGGAGCTGGAAAAAGACGAACACACAATGCCTAAAATCAGTAGAAGGAAGGAAATAATGAAAATCAGAGCAGAAATGAATGAAATAGAGACTAAACAAACAATATAAAAAAAATCAATGAAACCAAGAGCTGGTTCTTGAAAAGATAAAATTGACAAACCTTTATCTAGACTCACCAAGAAAAAGAGATAAGGCTCAAATGAATAAAATCAGAAATGAAAGAGGAGAAATTACAACAGATACCTTAGAAATACAAAAGATTATAAGAGAATACTACAAAAAGCCATACAATCAACAAATTGGATAATCTAGAAGAAATAGATAAATTCTTAGAATCATACAACCTTCCAAAACTGAATCCAGAAGAAGTAGAGAATTTGAATAGACCAATTACCAGTAAGGAGATCCAAACAGTAATCAAAAACCTCTCCCAAAATAAAAGTCCAGGACCAGATGGCTTCCTTGGTGAATTCTACCAGACATTCAAAGAAGACTTAATACCTATCCTTCTCAAACTCTTCCAAAAAATTTAACAGGAGAGAAAGCTTCCTAACTCATTCTATGAAGCTAAAATTACCCTAATACCAAAACCAGACAAGGACAAGACAAAAAAAGGAAATTACAGGCCAATATCACCGATGAACATTGATGCAAAAATCCTCAACAAAATACTAGCAAATCAAATACAATACATTAAAAAGATCATACACCATGATCAAGTGGGTTTCATTGCAGGGATGCAGGGATGGTTCAACATCCGCAAATCAATCAACGTGATAACACCACATTAACAAAATGAAGAATAAAAATTACATGATCGGGGCTGGCCCAGTGGTGCAGCCATTAAGTTTGCATGTTCTGCTTTGGTGGCCTGGGGTTCGCCAGTTCGGATCCCAGATGTGGACATGGCACCGTCTGGCAAGCCATGCTGTGGCAGGCATCCCACACAGAAAGTAGAGGAAGATAGGCAGAGATGTCAGCTCAGGGCCAGTCTTCCTCAGCAAAAAGAGGAGGATTGGTAGCATTTAGCTCAGGGGTAATCTTCCTCAAAAAAAGAAAAAAGAAAAATAATATGATCATCAAGAGATGCAGAGAAAGCATCTGACAAGATACAGCATCCATTTATGATAAAAACTCTAAATAAAATGGGTATAGAAGTAAAGTTCCTCAAAATAATAAAGGCCGTATGTGACAAAACCACAGCTAATATCATTCTCAATGGAGAAAAACTGAGAGCTATCCCTCTAAGAACAGGAACCAGACAAGGATGCCCACTTTCACCACTCTTATTTAACATAGTAGTTGAAGCCCTAGCCAGAGCAGTCAGGCAAGAAAATGAAATAAAAGGGATCCAAATTGGAAAGGAAGAAGTGAAACTGTCACTATTTGCAGATGACACGATTTTATATACAGAAAACTCTAAAGAGTCCACCAAGAAACTTTTAGAAATAATAAATGAATACGGTAAAGTTGCAGAATACAAAATCAACGAACGAAAATCAGTTGTGTTTATATCCACTAAAAACAAAGTAGCAGAAAGAGAAATTAAGAATACAATCACGTTTACAATTGCAACAAAAAGAATAAAGTAGCTAGGAATAAACTTTACCAAAGATGCGAAAGATCTGTACACTGAAAACTATAAAACATTGTTGAAAGAAACTGAAGAAGACACAAAGAAATGGAAAGATACTCCATGCTCTTCAATTGGAAGAATTAACATGGTCAAAATGTCCATACTTCCTAAAGCAATTGATTCAATGCAATCCCCATCAAAGTTCCAACAACATTTTTCACAGAAATAGAAAAAAGAATCCTAAAATTTATATGGAACAACAAAAGACCCCGAAAAGCCAAAGGAACCCTGAAAAAAAGAACAAAGCTGGAGATAACACACTCCCTGACTTCAAAATATACTACAAAGCCATAGTAACCAAAACAGCATGGTAACGACACAAAAACAGACACACAGATCAATGGAACAGAACTGAGAGCCCAGAAATAAACCCACACATTTATGGACAGTTAATATTCCACAAGGGAGCCAAGAACATACGATGGAGAAAGGAGAGTCTGTTCAATAAATGGTGTTGGGAGAAGTGGACAGCCACATGCAAAAGAATGAAAGTAGACCATTCCCTTACACCATGCACCAAAATCAACTCAAATGGATTAAAGACTTGAATGTTAGACCCAAAACCATGAAAATTCTAGAAGAAAACATAGGCAGGACGCTCTTTGACCTCGGTCTTACCAGCATATTTTCAAGTACCATGTCTGACCGTGCAAGGGAAACAAAAGATAAAATGAGCAAATGGGACTACATCAAACAAAAAAGCTTCTGCACAGCAAAGGAAACCATCAACAAAATGAAAAGACAACCTAACAATTGGGAGAAGATATTTGCAAACCATGTATCAGATAAGGGGTTAATATCCAAAATATACAAAGAACTCATACAGCTCAACAACAAAAAAACCAACAACCCAATTAAAAAATGGGCAAAAGATCTGAACAGAGATTTCCTCAAAGAAGATATACGGATGGCCAACAGACATCTGAAAAGATGCTCAACATCATTAGCTATCAGGGAAATGCAAATCAAAACTACAGTGAGGTATCACCTCACTCCGGTCAGAATGGCTATAATTAACAGGACAGGAAATAACAAATGTTGGACAGGATGTGGAGAGAAGGGAACCCTTGTACACTGCTGGTGGGAGTGCAAACTGGTGCAGCCACTATGGAAAACAGTATGGAGAATCCTCAGAAAATTAAGAATAGATCTACCATATGATCCAGCTATCCCACTGCTGGGTATTTATCCAAAGAACTTGAAAACACAAATGCATAAAGATACATGCACTCCTATGTTCATCACAGCATTATTCACAACAGCTAAGACTTGGAAGCAACCTAGGTGCCCATCAGGGAATGAATGAATAAAGAAGATGTGGTATTTATACACGATGGACTACTACTCAGCCATAAGAAATGACGAAATCCAGCCATTTGTGACAACATGGATGGACCTTGAGTGTATTATGCTAAGCAAAATACCTCAGAGGGAGAAAGTCAAATACCATATGAGCTCACTCATAAATAGAAGATAAAAATGACAAAGAAACACAAAGCAATGGAGATTGGATTGGTGGTTACCACAGGGGGAGGGGGAGGGCAAAAGGGGTGATTAGGCTCATGCGTGGTGATGGATTGCAATTAGTCTTCGGTGGTGAACATGATGTAATCTCCCCAATATAATGATGTACACCCAAAATTTATCTAATGTTATAAACCAATGTTACTGCAACAAAAATAAATAAACAAAATGTGTGATTAAGCTCTAGTGTTAAACTGGATTATTAAGACGTTCAATGGGATCTACTCACCCTGTCCAAAGGACACTCCATACAGGAAGCCGCAAGGTCCAGGCACATGACTGCATTGCTGGTCTCCGTGGTATGTGCAGACAGGCCAATACATTTCACCTGGGACAGTCGCAAGTACTCCTCTGCTTTCCTGGTTATAAGGCAACACGTCCACTCAATCTCTTTTCCAGAAGTTTATGTTGGTAAACAATGAGTCCGGCCTGGTGGACTCCACTCGGAGCCCAAGTCCCATGCAAGCTCATGTGGGGCTGGCAGTGAAACGCACAGCCTTGGGCAGGACAGGGCTCTGTAAGACAGAACCAGCCCTCTGGCTCCAGACACCACTGTGTTGAAGCGCTTTTAGGCAAAAGTTAAGTTCTTTGATTACTGCACAACACAAGTCCTCTTTCGTCCTTCTCTTACCAGAACAAGTAGGAACTATCACAGAGACTGGCAGGGCTCCTTTTTACCCCTTCCTCAAAATTCGTGGTTCTCTAAGGTACAGGACAAGCACTTCGGGGCTTGTGAAAACAGATTGCTAGAGCCCATCCCCAGAGAGTTTCTCATCAGTAGGCCTGGGGTGGGCCCAAGAATTTGCATTTCTAACAAGTGCCAAGATGATACTGATGCTGCTGGTCCAGGCACCACACTTTGGGAACCGCTATTCTAAATGCTTACCGAGTCCAGAAGGTCTGTCTGCAAATCTTTTCAGAAGAGCTCCCTTCCCTCCCCCAGCTGGCCGCCGAGGCCTGGCCCCGCTCTCCACGCATTAGCTACAACGGCTTTACTTCTAACCTGGGACCATGAAATGTGCTTCCCCGCTCAGGGCCTTTGCACAGGCTGCCGTGTCTGCCCGGCCGCTCCTCCCACGTCTCCCACGGCTGGCACCTCCTGTCACTCGGGGCTAAGCACAAACGGCACCCTCTCCGAGGCGGTTCCTGGATTTTTTAATTAAAGGCAGCCGCCAGGCCGCGCTGCGCCCCACTCCCAGCCGTCCCGGGACCCCGCCGTTTTTGTTTCCCGCGCGGTTGCTGCCGTCACGGACAGCGACCTCCAGGGGCCTGGTACCCCACCTGTCTGGTTCACCGTTGCAAACTGACCCTCTCTAACTATCTGCAGCGCCCCAGGTTCTCCGACTCTGCCCCTTCCCACCGCCGAGCATCCCACCGGGCCAGCTGTTCCCAGGGACGTCGACAGCGGCCCCCGCCACCTCCTGGGGCCCGCGCCCGGGAAGGTCTTCCTGAGGAGGGCCAAATCCCGTCGGGCTCCGGCGCCGCCTGTCGCGCGGGAAAGGCGCGGACCTCGTCTGAGGACAGGCCAGGGCCGCTGAGGCGTGCGCGGCCGGACTCACCTCAGCACACCGGGCTCGGCGATGCCCAGACGCGGGGCTAAACGCCGGATCAGCGCAGACTCCATGGCGCGGACAAAAGCGATTCACGCGCACAGCTGCGACGCGACGAAGCCCGCGCGCAGACACCGAGCCAGCCAGCGCGGGCCAGGCCCCACCCCTCCGCTGCCTCTGGATTGGCCGGGAGGCGGAGCTGAGGCCGCCCCCCAAGCCAAGCGTGGCCTCCCTTCTGCGCGTGCGCACCACGAAGGCACGCTCCCCCGCAGGCGAAGGTGGGCGGGCTGCTCCCCCTCCCCCCGTCCCTCCATTCTTGACAAGCCTGTCTAACGTAGCGTTTCTCTCCTGCTGTCTCCTTCCCGCCAGCGACCAATTCCCTGCTACTCTGCACCTCCACGCCCTCTCTCACACACTGTGGAGCCTAGGTCCGCGAGTCCGGCGATAAGGGGCCAGGGCCAACAGACACGCGAGACTTTGGCTCCGAGAAGCGGGCCAATGGAGGAGCCGCCTGCAGGGCCCGAGGGCGGGGCTTGAGAGGGCGGGGCTTGGGGCGCAGCGTCACCTGACCGCGGGAGGCTCGGCGCGCGGGTGGGTGCTGCCTGCAGCAGGTCCGGGGAGTCGCCATGGTGAGTGCTGGGGTCGGCGGGCCCGGGCCGACCGTTCTCCCAGCGCCTGTTCTGTCCCGCCGCCCTGGACCCCTGCGGGCGGAGTTGGGGCCTGGCAGCCCGGTCGGGGCTAAGGCCCGTCCGGCTTGGCCTGCGGGATGGGGGCAGGCCGGGGAAGGCCGCGGACGGGCCGGCTCGGGCCGGAGTGGGCGGTGGCTCCTGGCGGTGGCCGTTGCTTTGAAACAGGGCGGCCCCTCTGAGGGGGTGTCTCGGCCTGTAGGCTCTCGGGGTCGGTGAAGGCCTGCGGCCGCCTCGATGGGAGCCCGAGGGCCGAGTCTGAGCGGCAGGCTGTGTCGGGGTCGCGGAGGGCCTGAGGCTCGGGGCGCGTCGGCGCCCGCCCGGAGGGTGCCCCCGGCTGGCGTTTCCCCCTCGGTGCCTGGGAGCGCCCTGCCGGACCCCCTTCCCTTCTTGCGCAAGAAGTCCCCCAGAGGGGCCGTCGTGGTACCCTGGCCTTCCTCGGCCTTGGAGCTCCCTGGGGCTGCGGTGTTTGTCCGCGAATTCTGGGGACGCGCTTCCGTGCATTTCCTGGAAGGGTTCCTGCTGTCTGCTGGACGTTAATCCTGCCGGACGGAGGGGAGACCGCTTGTGCCCTTTGACGTTTGTTCGTTGGGCGCCCTGGCGCTCTCGCTGGTCTCCCCGTGGGTGAAATCTAAGCACTTTTCTTGCTGGAAGTAGGCATTCTCCTCAGCGCCTCTCCGCGATGGCTGCAAATCTTGGTGTGGCTGTTGGCCGGTAAACTTGAACTTCCTCAAAATGTGAATCCTTGTGTCTAATTTTTACAAAGGCAAGTTGTCACTTGCATTTTATTAGCGTTTGGCATAGTCTTCACTGTATAAATAATGTTTTTGTGTATTAGTGTGGCGTATGTCAGTTTTAATTATTTCACTGTCACTATTCACTTTATGTAGACGGGCTTCTGTAAACCTGAAACGGGCTTCACTTTAAATGTGTTAATGCCAGAAAACAACTAAATGTTTGGCATATACTACTTTAATA
This sequence comes from Equus caballus, assembly GCF_041296265.1. Classification (NCBI taxonomy): domain Eukaryota; kingdom Metazoa; phylum Chordata; class Mammalia; order Perissodactyla; family Equidae; genus Equus; species Equus caballus. The sequence goes on along the minus strand of NC_091686.1, from coordinate 155,418 downwards.
TAACATATTACCATACGAGGTGATTTTGCTTATTTCTCGGAATTGCAATTGGGAATTGATATAAGAATGGTGCAAAAATTTAACTAGGATCTGTCTGTTTCTCAACATTTATGGATCGACGTTTATAGCGTTTTGTAATGAAAGCATTTAATTGGGGATCTACTATACACGTATAGAGTATGGTTCTGTGCTGGATGAACCAGTTTGGGGCAGTGGCCCAGACACACACTCCTGTCCTCATGAGTTTTATTGGGAAAAAAAACTTGAGTGTCAGTCTTGTTACAGCCACTGTCTCTGTCACTTAGACAAGTCACTCAGTCTTCTTTAAGTTTCACTTTTGCATCTGAAAACAAGCATTGGCCTCTTTGGCCCTTTTCCATCCTAAAATTCTAGGATCCAATTCAATTCATCAAGCATCTTGTGTGCCTTCCATGTCGTGGACGGTGCTAGGCCCTGGAAACGTAGTCCTTGCTCGCAGAGAACTTCAGAGTCTAGTGGGGAAAGATGTGCTTGTGGAAGTTAATGTAATATACAGTCTGAGGGTTGCTTTACTAGCACTGTCAGCTCAGTGTTGTGGGATCGTGGAGGAAGAGCGTTCTGCCTGGGGAGCTTGGGACAGTAACATGTGAGCTGAGACTCTGAGGAGGGTGAGCAGAAATCCTCCAGGTGGAGAAGAAAGGGTATTACCAGTAGGTAAAGCTGGGAGAAGTGTATACTCATGGTGTGTGCCATCATAGGATTCCTGGGGAAATGGATTAATACATGAAGTTGGAGACGGGTTGGTATTCAAATTGTGTTTTGAAGTTCCCATCTGTTCATCATTCTTAGTTCACCTTACCTTAATTAGTATCTTGTACCTTATTTTTTAAATAGCACTTTCACTAATATGATGAAATTCTGTGACTTTGGAGATTGGTTATTTTCATTTTATGGTTGACTTGCATTGTATTATTAGATTACATATACAGCGTATGAATGGAGAGATCGACCAACAGATAAGTTGTTAGATGGGTGGAGATAATTGCTGGTATCTAAGGGGGATATAATAATAACAGTAACACTTATGAAATGCTTATTACTAAGCGCTGGGCATATTTTGAGCTTTATCTGTGTCGTTTCATTTATTCTCATCACAGTGCTATAAGTACTCTTATCCCTGTTTGATAGAAGAAGAAATGAAAACACATTGTTTTGGAGAGTAGTTTTATAAGTGATGAGTTCATGATGAACTTTGCTTTTTTCTGCAGCTTATTACTGTAACTTGGGAGGGCTCTTTGGTTTGGGTCTAGCTAAAATGGGCCTAATCACAAATATTAATTTGATCTTGATTCTATAGTGTTTCTATCTTTCTCTGATCCATGTAGCTGCTAAGTACAGAGTCTTTGTAAGTGGAGGACCACTTACATGAGTGAGGAGATATTGGTTACCTGGCTTCTGCTTAATGAGAGAATGTTCGTGTTTTAACTGTTCCTTCTCTATGCAACACTTCCAAGGAAGGGCATCAAGACACTCCCTTGGAATGGCCATTTGTATGATAACTGTGTTGTCTTATGAGGAGTATGTAAAAAATGCATTTCTTTATTTATAGCTTTATCTCTTCTCTGGAGGCTACTTTGTAGTAAGTCTGTAATTGTCTACATTTTATGTTTATGTTTCTATTAATTTTAAACCCAGTTGATACAAAATAGAAAAATTTTGCTGAAATTTATTTATAGATCACTGAATCTAGTTCTGTACAGGTATTTTTGGAATTGTTTGTAATCTCTTTATAACCACAGTTTTATTTGCTATATAAAGGTGATAATTATATTCAGTAGCCAAAAGGTGGAAGCAACCCAAGTGTCCATCAGCAGGTGAATGGGTAAACAAAATTTAGTATGTACATACAATGGAAAGGAGGGAAATTGGGGCTGGCGCAGTGGCGCAGTGGTTAACTTCACACACTCCGCTTCACTGGCCCAGGGTTTGCAGGTTTGGATCCTGGATGCCGACCTACACACTCACTCACCAAGCCATGCTGAGACGGCATCCCACATAACAAAACAGAGGAAGATGGGCACAGATGTTACCTCAGCGACAATTTTCCTCAAGCAAGAAGAGGAAGATTGGCAACACATGTTAACTCAGGGCCAATCTTCCATTTAAAAAGAAAAAGGAGGGAAATTCTGACACATGCTACAACATGGATGAACCTCGAAGCTATGCTAAGTGAAATAAGCCGGACACAAAAGGACAAATATTGTATGATTCCACTTATATGAGGTACCTAAAGAAGTCAGACTCAGAGAGAAAGAAAGTAAACTGGCGGTTGCCTGGGATGGGACTGAGGGGATGGGGAATTATTGTTTAATGGGCACAGACTTTTGTTTTGGAAAGATGAAAAGTTCTGGTGGTGATGACCGCAAGACAGTGTGAATGTACTTAATGCCACTGAACTGTACACTTAGAAATGTCTAAAATGGCAAATTTTATGTTATATATATTTTACCACAATAAAAACGTAATTATAAAAATTTTAAAAATCCTGATGTATAGTGATACCGATCTCTAAGTTGACCATCTGAACTTAATGAAATCCATTGAGTCTAATAATTGTTCTATTGCATCAGAAGTAAAGAGCCCAAAAAATCTAAACCATTCATAGCTTGGTCTCCCTGAAGTTCTCAGAGGTCCGTGATGAATAGTGAATTTCATTAAGTCTGAATCCTTAAATGCTCCTGTCTCCTTGCCTCTAAGACCAACATTTTACAGTGATAGTTCTGCTATACAAATTAATGTTCCCTTTAAGTTTAGTTTAAAAGACATACCTTTTTCTTTGAAATTTATGCTTCTCAAGAAGTGCAGTTGCTGAGAAACTCAGTTTACAAGTTTGCCATAGAAAAAATAAAGAGAGATGCTTGACATTGCTTTATTATTCAGTTGTTTTTCTTTTTCCAAAATTGGACCGAGAAAGTTTTCAGTTTTTATGAATGGTTGTAGTTCAGAAGTGGGTTTTGTTAATCTCAAAATTAAAGTGTTGTTTTGATTATTTTCGATAGTGGAACAGATTAGATTTAACTTTCATGTTTATCTGTAAGTCCTTGTCTTCCACCTTTCCAGCTCATTGTGGAAGAGACCTCTTCTTTACTGGTTTATTTTTTAATTAAGGTGAAATGCACATAACATGAAATTAACCATTTAAAGTGAACGATTCACTGGCTTTGAGTACCTTCACAATGTTGTATAACCACCACCTCTGTCTAGTTCTAAAACATTTTTATCACCCAAAGGAAACCTTGTACTCAAAAGCAGTTATTCCTCTACTCTCCCTCCTGGTAACCACTAGTCTACTTTCTGTTTCTATGGATGATTTACCCTGTTTTGGATATTTCATATAAATACAATGTGCAGTCTTTTGTATCTGGCTTCTTCACTTGGCATAATGTTTTCCAGGTTCGTTCGCATAGCATTGGTCAATATTTCATTCCTTTCATGATTAAATACTATTCTATTTTATGCATATACCATAATTTGTTTATCCATTCATCTGTTGATTCTTTAGTCATTTTTTGTTAAATACGTAACATAAACATTCTAAAACCAGCTCATTCGTTTATATGGTGAACATTTATGAAGCATCCATTATGTGTCAGGCAATGTGTTGGGTCCCAAGGATGTAAAAATGACCATCATTTATGCATTCTGTAGTAGAGGTGTAAACACAGCGTTTATACAACATAAAGGACAGAATGGTTAATTCTGCTTGAGAGGTAGAACTAACTCATTTTGCAAGCAGATGTTTGCTAATGACAGAAGAGTATCTAGATCTATTTTGTCCATTATAACTGTAGCTCTCATATTTGAAGCTAGAGCTTGAGGAGAGTACTCTCTATGGTGTTCTACTACAAGTCACTAACAACAATTTCAGCTATTTTATTTCTAAGCTGTCTTGTCTTTTGTTATCTGTTGCCTAAAGGGGTCGTTCTCATAAACTAGTTCATTGGTTTGTCTAAGAATAGACTGAAATGGAGATGAAAAGTAGCCTAGAGAAGAAGAGGCTCTTAGAGATTTGGGTTAGACTCTACCTATGACAAGAATTAGATTGGTTGATGGCTATGTTCTAGTTGGATTCAGAGTGTATTAGAAGAATACAGGCAGCCATAAACTCTCACCTCATGTTTCTTGAGGCCAACCCGCTTCAAGAATGTTGAGTCAGTTTCTGAGAGAGCAGAAATTCTCTATACACATTACTGTTCCCCTTCAGCAGCTGTTAACTTCAGTGATTGGGCATAGCTCTCTATTTAGTATTTGTCAAAAACTGATAAATGGGTTTGAGATGTGGAACTGGAATGAACCTTACACGAAAGCCTTGGAAAAGGACTATGGCTAGAACTATACAGAGAACAGATTTGCTGGAAGAGAGAGCTAATGAGACAATGGAAGTGTTTTTCTTATTTTTCAGCCTACAACACAGCAGTCACCTCAGGATGAGCAGGAAAAGCTCTTGGATGAAGCCATACAGGCTGTGAAGGTCCAGTCATTCCAGATGAAGAGATGCCTGGTAAGAATGACAATGTGAGAGGCACAGTTACAGTCTGCGTATTCCTAAGGATGCATCTGCAGTGTTTTCTAAAGTTGTATGGCACCATTGCTTCCAGTGCATCTAGTCTTCAGTGCACCAGCTCTTGTCGTTAGTTGTGCCTCCCTCAAGCACTGTGTGGAGTAATTTCAACACATAGCCCTGTTTATTTACATGTATATTTTTGGTTTGGGATTGTTTGTCTTCCCTACCAGAATGTAGGCTCCATGAGGACAAGAGACCCTGCCTTCTATTTACACATGACTGTGTTATCACCATACCTATATCTGATCTGAATTATGGCCTTTTAGGTTCTATACCTCAAACCTGAGGAATACTTGAAATATGATGAATGCTTAAAAAATGTTTGTTGAACAAATGAAGTTAAATGCTTTCAATTTGAATTACTCATTTTCTTTCTTGAAGGCTTTTATTTCTGTCTTGAATAGATATATTTTTTGTAGAAACTTGCTTAAAAATTATACTTACGGGAGCTGGCTGAGTGGTGCAGCAGTTAAGTTCACATGTTTCACTGTGGCGACCTGGGGTTTGCTAGTTTGGATCCCAGGTGCGAACCTACGCACCGCTTGTCAAGCCATGCTATGGTAGGCATCTCACATATAAAGCAGAGGAAGATGGGCAAGGATGTTAGCTCAGGGCCAGTCTTACTCAGCAAAAAGAGGAGGATTGGCAGCAGATGTTCACTCAGGGCTAATCTTCCTCAAAAAAAAAAATTTATACCTATTTATATATTTTCATATTCTAAAAGATAGAGTAGGAGATAATCTGTGTAGAAACTATAGATTATCTGGATTAAAATTTAAGAAACGGTACCAAATAGGCTGGTACTTCTATTTATAAATTGCTGTGATGATGGTGGTAATGATATCTTACCTTTGTAAAGTGTCTTACAGTTTCTAAAGCTTGGTAATATGCTCTTTTAACCAATTGTATGTATTGTATTGCTTTCCTTACAAACTTGCAAGAAAAAAGAAAGGAATGGAGAAAATGGTGGGCATGGAGCTTACTGTTGTTTGCCTCTGTCTCCTGTGTGCTAGTAGTGTTTCCTGTATCCAAAGGAGTTGTCTGCATTTTTGTGTTAAGTGGGACACGTGGGCATTGTGAGGAGGAAGGCATATTTACAGGGATAGTCATTCCAGACATCTCAGGAAGTATTTAATCTGTGACAAAGTCATTGTTAGGATAGTATGTTTCAGAAGAATCAGTGTGCCAGCTGTCTTGATTGCAGGTAAAATGTGAATCCATAGAGCTAGTTTCATAGTCACCAGGGGTTGTGAAGATCAGAGTCATGTTGGGAAGCCTGCAGTCCTCGATGTGAGGCTTGGTAAGCTCTGCAGTGCTGGTGAGGAATCAGATCTCGTTTTCTTTTCTTCAGTAGAGAGAAGGCATGGTGAAACTAAACATAATTTTTATGTGATTAAAATAATGTGTCGTATACTTTCAAAACTGTAGCAAGTCCTTGATGAAAGAATTTATATAACCAAGTTAAATGTTTATTTAAATGAAGCATTCTCATCACTTCTCTTGGTATTTCTGTAGGACAAAAACAAGCTTATGGATGCTCTGAAACATGCTTCTAATATGCTTGGTGAACTTCGGACTTCTATGTTATCACCAAAGAGCTACTATGAACTTTGTATCTTTTGAATGTTGAAGAATGAATGTTTCAGTCATTTTGTTTGTTCCATATTAAGTTTTTCTGGAGTTATATTATCTTAACCAAATAGTACTCCTCCATACAAATGTGCTAAGTGAGAAAAAGAAAAACTTAGTGTCAGAAACCCTTTTTCTATGCTTAAACGTCTTTAAATGGGTTGTTGTTATATCCCAATTTTCAGACCTTTCCTGAAGGATATTGAGTTGCTTCTTTAATGCTTCGATTTGGTCCTGCAGGGCTCTGAAATGGAGAGGAATTCAGTGATTTGCCATCTCAAAGCCCTTTAGTAGTCTGACAGGCAGTCCTTGTTTTCACTGCTTTGCTTCACCAGATGTTTTTTAAAACTCTTATTTTAAAGTAAGGAAAGCCCAACTGAAATTCTATCTTCACTTAAACCTGCTCTCTTAAAGGACTAACATTTCAGATATATCTGCCCAATAGTTTAATGACTCCAACAAGTCCCAGGGTATAGCTTCAGTTGGCTTGGCTTTATGTGAGTCCTTGATCCTGATTAAAAGATATGGCCATTTCTGATGAACTGCACTACCTGGAGGTCTACCTGACGGATGAGTTTGCTAAAGGGAGGAAAGTGGCGGATCTCTATGAACTTGTGCAGTATGCAGGAAACATTATCCCAAGGCTGTGAGTAGTTCAGAATCTGAGGGCTTTTGTATCTGCATTTCCACTTTATGTTGTATCCTTGAAAATCAGCAGCTTTTTTTAAAAACCAATTTTAAGGTGATTTAATTTCCTAACGAATAGAGATTACATTTTGGTAGATTTTTTTTTTTTAGGATTTTAGAGTGTAATTAATTTTACTTTTTATATAAATTATTGGGGAATTTTGGAAATAGAAAAATGGACATTTTGTTTAATTTCTTGAGTACTAGAGAAATTAGTATTATGACAGTTATTCTAATATGTGTAAAGGTCATGATGCATATAGTATATATTATATATGTATGTGTATGTATATATATTTGGGGGGTGTCACTGAGTGATTATATTTTAAATCAGATGATATTTTCTTCATCATGCTGGAGAAAACCTGGTCCTTACCTTGTTTATTTAGTATGTTTGTATTTACTATGTTTGGACATAATCAAATTCTTGACTTGAATATTTTATTTCTAATCAAATGTTTCTTCATAATTCTGCTAGTTATTTGTTGATCACAGTTGGAGTTGTATATGTCAAGTCATTTCCTCAGTCCAGGAAAGACATTTTGAAAGATTTGGTAGAAATGTGCCGAGGTGTGCAGCATCCCTTGAGAGGTCTGTTTCTTCGAAATTATCTTCTTCAGTGTACCAGAAACATCTTACCTGACGAAGGAGAACCAACAGAGTAGGTGCTTTTCTTTCTTGATTTAGTCATAAAATTTTTTTGTTGTAGCAGATATGAAAAGTATAGGAAAGTATATAGAAGAGAATAAATATCAATAATTCTCCTACCCACAGTCAGCCACTGGTAGCATTTCTTGTATAAATTTCCTTTACTCCTCCGTATATGTGGTGTGATAGAAAATGTACTCTTAAGAAAATTATTGTGTGGATTTTTAGGACCTGCTTTTAAAATTTAACATAATTGAGAGCGTTTTTCCATTCCGTTAAATATTCTTTGAAAATGTGACTTTTTAAATGAATTACATTTTGAAAACTGTATTTCTGATGAAATAATGAAGTATGCTTAACATTTTCCATGAGCTAGCCAATTTTCATATCATTTCTTGAATATCTACCAGTTTTATAATTTATGAACTGCTAGTTATCCTGGAATATGAGTGATTTTAATTATCTGTGCACACAAATTAGATATTAACTCCAAAACAAAAAATTGTGTGAACAGCATTCCAGCATCTCAGTCCGTTGTGCTTTTATCCCACAAAAATGGCAGATGGTCAGCTGGCTGTGGTCTTCAATCAACTAACTATTCATGTGACGGTTCCTCTAGATTGAGGAACATAATTCCTTTTTTTAAGTTTATTTATTCATTTGTTTCTAAGGTGTACATTTTAGTGGTTTTTAGTATACCTGTGTCAATTCCTTTTTATTTATTTATTTATTTATTTATTTAATTTTTTTTTTTTTTTTGAGGAAGATTAGCCCTGAGCTAACTACTGCCAATCCTCCTCTTTTTGCTGAGGAAGACTGGCCCTGAGCTAAAATCCATGCCCATCTTCCTCTACTTTCTATGTGGGACGCCTACCACAGCATGGTGTGCCAAGTGGTGCCATGTCCGCACCCGGGATCCGAACCGGCGAACCCCGGGCCGCCAAAGCGGAACATGTGCACTTAACCGCTGCGCCACTGGGCTGGCCCCGTGTTAATTCCTTTTTAAAAGAAAAAATACAGAATTTTACCATGTGCATGACAAAAATTTAAACAGTATAGAAAAGAAAAAAATGTAATAGTGTAGGGAAGATAAGTTATTTGCTTTATTATGATTTGACTCTTAGTTTTGAACATTTAATTAGGCAATCAATAAAAAATTTTGAAAACTACTAAGTTTCCCATCTTAGGAGATATAAAAATAAGCAGGAAATACATGATCTCTTCCTTCACAAAGCTTATATGCCAATTGAAAACAAAATAGGGGGCCAGCTCGGTGGCGTAGTGGTTAAGTTCACATGCTCTGCTTCGGCAGCCCGGGATTCGCAGGTTCGGATCCTGGACGTGGACCTAGCACTGCTCTTCAAGCCATGCTGTTGTGGCATCCCACATAAAATAGAGGAAGATTGGCACAGATGTTAGCTCAGGGCCTATCTTCCTCACCAAAAAAAGAAAAAGAAAGAAAGAAAGAAAAGATAAAATATTCAACAATAAAATAATGTAGTTAGCAGTGCATTATAAGTGTCAAATCTTTTAGGCTTTTTGAATTAATGGAGTTGCCATAAGAACAAGTCTGGTTAGCCCAGGAAAGGGAGTAGGGGAAAGTATTTTGTCCCTTTGAACTTATACCATATCCTCTCCCTGGTATTTTTTTCTCTTAATTCTCTTCTGCTTGAAACTGAACACTAAGCCAGTAAAGTTGAAAGTATTTTTTATAAAGCATTGGTGTATTAAAGGGATAAGAAGGAAATGCAGATAGGAGGCGAGTAGTAGTAAGTTGGTCTTATAAATTAAATACTGAATATAAAGATTTTTCCAACTGTTTCTTTGCAGTGAAGAAACAACTGGTGATATCAGTGACTCCATGGATTTTGTACTACTCAACTTTGCAGAAATGAACAAGCTGTGGGTGCGAATGCAACATCAGGGACATAGCCGAGATAGAGAAAAAAGAGAACGAGAAAGACAAGAACTGAGAATTTTAGTGGGAACAAATTTGGTGCGCCTCAGTCAGTTGGAAGGTGTAAATGTGGAACGTTACAAACAGGTTTATATCTTGTTACTTCCCGTGTTTTCTTATTCATGGAGATATAATTTGAAGTCTGGTTTTTAAAATAAAAATATTTTTGTTAAATAAAATTAGATTGCAAAGAAGACTTAGATTGACCAAAAGATGTATTTTGAGTTTGTGTTTATGGGTTGGAAGACTCAATATTATCAGCATATCAATTTTCCTTAAATTGTGATTTTCTGTAATTTACTCTAAAGATTTTCAGTAAGGTAATGCGGTATTGGTGAGAGGCATAAACACATAAATCAGTGGAGGAAAATAAAGGAGGAATCGACAAACTTTTTCTGTAAAGGACCAGACAGTAAATATATTTTGGCTTTGCAAGCCATATGGTCCTCCCCTACTAAACTCTGCAGGTGTAGTGCCAAAGCAGCCACAGACTTTGTGGAAGCAATTTACAAAAACAGGCATTGAGCTAGATTTGCCAACCCTTGGAATAGACAATTCAGAATAGACCCACATATAAGTATTCAGTTATTTTTGATGATAAAGGTACAAAGGCAACTTTTTCAACAAATGGTTCTGGAACAACCGGGCATCTGTATGCAAGCAAAACCCCTGAACCGTGACCCATCCTCATACTATGTAGAAAAACTTAAAAAATAGATCAGAGACCTAAATATAAAATCTAAAACTATCGAACTTTTAGAGGCTGACCCCATGGCCCAGTGGTTAAGTTCTTGCGCTTGGCTTCGGTAGTCCAGGGTTTTGCCAGTTCAGATCCTGGGGGCAGATGTGGCACTGCTCTTCAAGCCATGCTGAGGTGGCGTCCCACATAGCAGAACCAGAGCAACCTACAGCTAGAATATACAACTTAGTACTGGGAGGCTTTGGGGAGAAGAAGGGAAAAAAAAGGAGAAAAAAAAAGATTGGCAACAGATGTTAGCTCAGGTGCCAATCTTTAAAAAAAAAAAAACTTTTAGAGGAAAACAAAAGAAATCTTTATAATCTTGGATTTCTTAGGACACGAAAAGCACAAATCATGAAAGAGAAAAAAATTGATGAAATAGACTTTATCTGAAATGACTTTTACTAAATAGAAACCCAGAATTTTTAATTTAAAAATAAAAAATATTTGGTTTAAAAATTCTGTAAAATTTCAAAGTTTATCTAGAAATCTATGGATGAGAAAAATCTAAAATATGATTTTCAAATTAACAGTTCAAGTGTGTTATGAGAGGAATAATTTAGAATTTTGAAAATAATCTTTTAACTCAACATTTTTTTTCTCAGATTGTTTTGACTGGCATATTGGAGCAAGTTGTGAATTGTAGGGATGCTTTGGCTCAAGAATATCTCATGGAGTGTATTATTCAGGTAGGTGAGAACATTTATTTCATTTTCTTAAAGAACTCATTTTATATTACGTTACTTTTTGTTGTTTTGAAAAAAATCTTGATAGAATAGAAAACAAGCTTTCCTGAATAAAGAATTCCTTTCTCCTACTAACTTGGTCTTTGTATGGATGTGTTTTTCCCCAGAAAATGTAGGAAAGAGTAACTTCCAAGTTTTCTAGGCCTCATTAGTTTTAGTTTAGTTGTAGGTATACTTTGGTTAGTGGAATAGTTCTCTCTGGGCTTTTGTTTAGAGAGGCTTAAAAGTAATGTATTTGAATTTAAGTTGTATAAAGATTGAATGATTTTTTCCCACAAATATGAGCTTTAAATACCATAAGTAAGTCCCGAATATAATGTGAAATGCTTTTTCTTGCGTCATTCAATCATTACTTGATTTTCAGGTTTTCCCTGATGAATTCCACCTTCAAACTTTGAATCCTTTTCTTCGGGCCTGTGCTGAGTTACACCAAAACGTAAATGTGAAAAACATAATCATTGCTTTAATTGATAGGTAAGGGCTTCCAACATTGGAGGGCAATGTTCTACCTTGAGAATAATGAATTTAAAACATTTTTGTGAATTATTTGTTACATTAATGATTTTAATGTAATTACACTATTTAGTTCTGTAACTATGTGTATCTACTAAGTGCTTGCCTGGCCTAGGCATGAACGAAATTTAGCTTTTAATTGTGCAGGAAGCTTGGAGGTAATGAATATTTTTAATCTGTAGTTAATTGACATTTAAATACATGATTATAAGACCTATCCTTTAAATCTTACAAATCCAAAGATCACTGAAGAGCAAAATTTTTTACCATGATGAAAGTTATCTTTCACTGGGAACCAGTTTGATTTGGAGTCTTCTTTGTCAGGTAGCCGTAAGATATAGATAATTAAGAATGTTCAAGTAATCACTCTGTCATCACATTTTTTTAAAGAAGAATTTTCAAGTATTAAATGTCAATAAATCTCCTTTAGTTTGTTTTACTTTTTTAGGCCTTTGTCCTTGGTTAAAAGCATAAAACTTGGCCTTTGATAATGGCTTTAATGAGTGCCTGCTTGGCAGCCATGCTGAGTGCTAGTACATGGTGTGTGTCCTACTTGTGAGCATACATATCATTGACATTATGAAATCAGAAACCCAAGTGAAGATTTTTCTGTGAACGCCTTTTCTTATATTTTAAATATATAAGTTATTAAAGTCTGAGAGTTTATATAGCAGGATTCTCCAAATTATCAGCTCAATCCTGGGCATTAATAATTAATTATATGTTAACTGAGCATACTCAGTGGAATCTAGTAACTGGATTTTCCAATGTTGGGTGTAATGTCACATAGCCATCCCTGTCAGTGGTGGTTCATCTGTGCATAACAAAATGTGGAGCCAGTTGTAACCATGACACAAATAACGATAATGCAACAGACCGTGTTTTGAATAGTTTAAAATGTGGGAAATAGAAGTTAACTTTACTGCTTCTGGAATTAGTTGTGTTTTAAACTTTACAGTAGTAAAAATGCAGTGTCATAAAATAGTCTATGTACTTTTTGTCTTTTAAACATTATTTTTATAATCATGGCTGTTGAATACATTTGTCACGGTAATGCATTTCTATCCATATCTACTTAATTAGGCTTTAGAGAATTTGGCAAAATTGGCCTGTTAAAAATCTATTTATGTATGGTAGAAAGAAATAAGACATCATCATTGACAAAACTGTTCAGTTAAAAATGAATTGAAGGGGGCCGGCCCGCGGCCCAGTGGTTAAGTTTGTGCATTCCTCTTTGGTGGTCCAGGGTTTCGCCAGTTCGGATCCTAGGTATGGCCATGTCACCACTTGTCAAGCCATGCTGAGGCGGTGTCCCACATAGTACAACCAGAAGGACCTACAACTAGAATATACAACTGTGTACTGGGGGGATTTGGTGAGAAGAAGAAGAAAGAAATAAAAAAAAAGATTGGCAACAGATGTTAGCTCAGGTGCCAGTCTTTAAAAGAAAAAGAAAAATGAATTGAGAGAATGATCAACTACATTCCATGTCCTTTTTTAATATTCTAGGAGAAATACTTTTGTAGAAAAGAATAAAGCATGAAATGTCATCCGTGATCCCACTACCCAGATCCCTATGTCTTTTTAAATAAAGATTATTTTCTTTTTCAGATTAGCTTTATTTGCTCACCGTGAGGATGGACCTGGAATCCCAGCAGATATTAAACTTTTTGACATATTTTCACAGCAGGTGGCTACAGTAATACAGGTCTGTATGGCTTTTCTCTTAAGTTCTCAAAACTTTGAAACTTCTCAGGTAGTAGATCTGTTTAAAATAAATTGTATGGTTTCTAAACTTTCCAGTCTAGACAAGACATGCCTTCGGAGGATGTTGTGTCCTTACAAGTCTCTCTCATTAATCTTGCTATGAAGTGTTACCCTGATCGTGTGGATTATGTTGATAAAGTTCTAGAAACAACAGTGGAGATATTTAATAAGCTCAACCTTGAACAGTAAGTCAAAGTTACATTTTGCAAAAAAACCCTCATAAAGCACTTTTTGCCCCAAGTTTGTTTTTCTTTCTCAATTCCTTTTTGAAATGTTAGCATTTGTCTTGTTTTAAACATTTGTTAGATTGACATGCTTGGTGCTAATCAGGGCAGAAAGTAACAGCCAATTACTTGGTTGTGTACATTGATTGAGTAGTGGCACTCATGGACGATAAGCAGTCTTCAGGGACCAGCGTCTCCATTTCAGACCCCTTTGTATATATGAATGAGTTAGTTTTTAAACTGGTAGCAAAACTGTTTATGTCAAGCAGTATTTACATAAGAAGTACCTTCCTACAGATGAGTAAGTTGTGAAAAACCAGGGGCATGTATGTATTTAAGGTGTGGGAATTAAATTGGTTTAAAGTATTTTTCTATTTTGAGCTTTGATTTTGATATTATCGAGGGGAAAGTATGATATTCTGTTGCCTCCTCAGAGCTTCCTCAGCTATGCTGTCCTAGACATGTGGCATCCTCTAGTGACCGCTGTGGGCAGTCCTTCCCCTTACTCTCCCATCCTCCACTGCTTCTGAACATGGGGTCAAGCCAGGCCCCTCCTTACCCTGTATTATCCATAATTTCACATCACATAAAATCTTTCTCCTTTCCGTCTCTCTTCCAGTTGTTTAATTGCATCAGGAAAATTTCTTCTTTTCTTTTAATTCCCCTTTTTTCTTTTCAGTGACTCCCATTTTTTGTGAACCAAAAAATATTCCAGATCTTGAGTGATGAAAGTGACGTATTTATGTCTTCCTCCACCAAGTGGATTTTAAAGTACAATTAGACAAAAAAAGAAATCCCAACCTGTAAAGGTCTTATAAATGCCTGGACATTCCTCAGTCTCCACAGAATGCTCCTACAAGTTTCTACCTTAAATTCAGCCGGCTTTTCCTTAATCACCAACGTCTGAGGCAGAAGAAATAGTTTATGTATTTTTCTATTTTGTGGAATTGCTAGTTTGCATGGATTTTTCTTCCTACCTATTTTCATCATGAATATACAGTACTTATTGGCTGCCCAAGGAATCCAGCTACCACTTAAAGTACTTCCCTTAGAAATAATCAAATTCCAGACAGTCATTTTAACTCCAACCTATTCATGAGTTGGAGACTTTTATGTCTTATTTTGTATCAATAGGACATTAATAGGTGAATAAATGTGTTTAGATGGGCATCTTTATCCTCTTGGAAGGAGGTCATTGGAATATTTTGGGGTGATGTGATTCATTTGACTCATTTCCTTTAATGCATAAATGAAAAATTTTAAATTTTTATGGGACAAGTGCTATTTGTGTATATAGAAAGTTAATTTTATTCATTAAAAGGCTGCTGTTTTTCTTTTTGTAGTATTGCTACCAGTAGTGCAGTTTCAAAGGAGCTCACCAGACTTTTGAAGATACCTGTTGACACTTACAACAATATTTTAACAGTCTTGAAATTAAAACATTTTCACCCACTCTTTGAGTACTTTGACTATGAGTCCAGAAAGAGCATGAGTTGTTATGTGCTTAGTAATGTTCTGGATTATAATACAGAAATTGTCTCTCAAGACCAGGTAAGAGAATACCAACGTGCTGTGTTGTGTTAGGTAAGCAGAGAGAATGTAGTTACGATTTTAGACTTTGAGAGACAGACATGAGATGGGAGGGGAGGGTAATTTAACACTAAAAAATTTTAAAGGAGCTTATGCATTATATAAATTAGAAAATTAGAAATGTGTGAAGAAGAAATTAAAAAACAACTCTAATCTCACCAGAGAGAAAGTAACCACTGTTGATAAACATTTTGTGCATCTATTTCCAGACTTCTGTCTATATATATCAACATGCATACCCTTTCTTACGAAAAAGGAATTATTTTGTTGATACTATTTTGTAACTTTGCATGACTAGAAACACTTTTGATAGTGGCTTTGTATGCTGACGGTTTGTGTCTCTCTCATTTTACAGGTGGACTCCATAATGAATTTGGTATCCACGCTGATTCAGGACCAGCCAGATCAACCTGTAGAAGACCCTGATCCAGAGGACTTTGCTGACGAGCAGAGCCTTGTGGGCAGGTTCATTCATCTTCTGCGCTCCGAGGACCCTGATCAGCAGTACTTGGTGAGTTAACTCTTACTACACCCTTTCAACAGCTCTTCGTGAAATCTCTTAGAGACGTGCCTCAAGTCATCTAATGCAGTTTGAAGTTTTAGAAGGTTTTGAAAGAATTGCAGCTGAGTAAGAGATTGTGACATTCATGGACTTTTACTTTATATATAAATGCATAATTGTGAATTTCTGGAGCTTATGAGGGACAAGTTGGTTGCTCTAGTTTCTTTTGAAGACTTCTTAAGAATTGCAGAAAAACCTATCTTCCTTTAGTTGGGTGTCCAGTAATCATTCCATGTTAATTTTCTTTTTGAACTCTGTGTTGCTTTTAGAAATGTTCAATTGTTTATCATAATAAACTTTAAATTAAAGTATAAGCAACAATCCTTATGTTCAATTGTATGTGTTTCCAAGGTTTGCAAATATAAGTTGTATGTTTTTGCCACATTGAAAATGTGTGAAAAAAACTTTAAAATTCAAATTGCCTTTTTCTTAACCCCTTTTTCCTGGTAAAGAACAATCCTATAAGGTTCTCTCTCTCTTTATCATTAGTCCTCAATAAATGTATGTGAAATGAATGATATATGTTACCTGAGTGGGAGTATTGGTGACTGATTACTGAATAATTTAGTTTAATGAAAAGTAACAGATGGCTGCTTAGTTATTGTTTGGGCAAAGTAGTTTAACCTTTGTTGGCTGCATGGGGCTCAGTGTTAAGCAGCTGTAATGAAGAACACTTTCTTGAGGATGAGTCTTGACTTTCTCCTTCTGTTGCCTTCCTTTGTTGTAATTGATACTCTGTACTCCTTCATTACCAGTGTGAAAAGCTGATTTCTGTTAGTAGTGTGATAGTCTTTGACTTACCTTAGTGACAAACGTTCTGGGCACTGCAGTATCTCACCTGGGCGCCGTCTGTGATCTATACATAGTGACTGGCTGATTGTTCAGATATTTCAACTAATTCCCTTATGTTGCTGTGTCACGTAACACACACACCTACGTGTGTTTTCATCTTTTGTTGCATATCAAATGTAGTAGTTAGGAAGTGACCTGTGACCAATTGTTTATGCCCATAAACACAGAGACCTTTAAGGTGAGGCTCATTAGCTCTGTCTTCCCCCAAGGGGGAATACATTCTCTTCTCATCCATCTGCTGTATCAGAGAAAACCTGAATATGTCAAACACTGTGTCACACTTATTAAAAAAGATTTCCTGAATTCTTATGGTTTTTCTGAAACAACCAGTCATTTGTTTCACAGTTACTCTTCTAAACTGTATTGCCTTTCCCTTAACTTAAATCGTCTTAATATTTTTCTGAATTAGGTATATCAGCAGAATACATATAGCTGTTTTTGTATCATAATAATAGCCAGTATTTTCTGAGCACATGCCTTGTGTCAGGTACTGGTAACACTTCACGTGTAACTATTTGACCTTCCCAACAAGCCTAGGAGAAATATGCTACTCCATTTTTCAAGTGAAACTTACAGCTAACAGAAAGTAAATAATTTGCCCAGGGTCACACAAGTACTAGGTGTTAGACTGTACTTTTCGAATGTAAGTCTGTCTTCAGAACCTGTGCTCTTTATCAACACAGTATGCTTTGTACATGTGTATGTAAAAATGTATTTAAGTCTCTGCCCCTGACCAGCTGTGTGACCTTGGGCAGGTTATACAACTTCTCTGACCCTCCAGCTTCCCCATTTGTGAAATGGGGTTAGTATCTGTCTCTGGGGTGATGGTGATGACCTGGCAAGATAAGAAATGTATTGAGTGCGCACCGGAAAGCCTGGTATATTGTGTGTATTCAAACAGCGGTGGCAATGATGATGATTAGAGCCCGCATTTAATTTTATAAATGATTAGTCATAGTGTGGAAAAGATTGATGTTTTCTGGAATGTTTTGGTCAGATTTTAAACACAGCACGAAAGCATTTTGGCGCTGGTGGGAACCAGAGGATCCGCTTCACGCTGCCGCCCCTGGTGTTCGCAGCTTACCAACTGGCCTTCCGCTACAAAGAGAGCTCGGAAGTGGTGGGTTGCCTTTGAAGTGTATCACTACTTCTTTCCTTTCCTCTTACCTCTGCGTGTGTGTGTGTTTTAGTTTACTATTATAGGAAATTTCAAACATATGCAAAAATAGACAATGGTTTAATAAAATCCCAATTTCAGTAACTCTATTAATCTTTTTTTTTTAAGTTTTTTATTTTTTATGAGGAAGATTAAGCATGAGCTAACATCTGCTGCCAATCCTCCTATCTTGTGGCTGAGGAAGATGGCCTTGAGCTAACATCCGTGCCCATCTTCCTCTATTTTATATGTGGGATACCTGCCACAATATGGCCCAACAAGCGGTGCTTAGGTTGTATGCCCAGGATCTGATCCAGTGAACTCCAGGCCGCCAAAGCCGAGTGCGCAGACTTAACCGCTGAACCACCAGCTGGCCCCTATTATTCATCTTGTGTTGTGTTCCTACCAGTGATGTTGGTAGATTAGATACTAGCTGAAGGATCGCATAAAAACACTTAGAAAAATGAAAGACTAGCACAGTTTAAATTTATACTGGAAGTT
Source organism: Equus caballus (assembly GCF_041296265.1). Classification (NCBI taxonomy): domain Eukaryota; kingdom Metazoa; phylum Chordata; class Mammalia; order Perissodactyla; family Equidae; genus Equus; species Equus caballus. Next base: position 137,244 of record NC_091686.1, on the reverse strand, counting down.
TTTCCTGTGTTTAAAGATCACTTGCGAGACATTAGTAAGTTTATTACAAAATCGGCTCAGAATGCTTTAGTTTTTTTTTAAGGAATATTAGCCCTGAGCTAACTACTGCCATTCCTCCTCTTCTTGCCGAGGAAGACTGGCCCTGAGCTATCATCTGTGCCCATCTTCCTCTACTTAATTTGTGGGATGCCTACCACAGTATGGTGTGCCAAGTGGTGCCATGTCCGCACCCGGGATCCAAACCGGCGAACCCTGGGCCGCCAAGAAGCGGAATGTGTGCACTTAACTGCTGCACCACTGGGCCAGCCCCTGCTTTAGTTTTTTAAGAGTAATTTTATTTTCTTGGAATCTTTAAAGTACTACAGTGATGCAGTAATCTCATGTAGAGGTTGCAATACATAACAGTTTAGATTTAATTCAAGTTAGCTTTGCCTGGTGAAAGGGCCCAACATTGCATCATCACTTCTCTCTAAAAGCCTGTAACTTAATAATTTTGTGACTTGTATTCCTTTTACAAACAGGTTTATGGCTTAAGTCTTCAGTGGTGTAGTTTTGTTAGAAAATACCTCAATCTAATGTATCTGAAAGTTGGATAGTCAGGTTTATGTTAAGGTACAAACATTAGTAAACTTAATTTTCTAATAATAAGGAAACAAGATTTATTCCGTAGACCTACCAGCATGACAGCAGCTTTTGGCTGGTTTTTATTAGGCTAGCCTCTCAGCCCCTTTTCCAGCATTTCATGGATAGATATTTGTGAATGTAACAATAAGAGCACCTGACGTTTACTTCCCCTGTGCCATGCACTGTGCCAAGGACTGTATATTTGGATTATTGTGTTTAATCATTGTAGCAAGTCTATGAAAAGAACTGATGACTTCCACAAGAAATTTGGATGGTTGAACATGGATGAAATATTTAACCTCACTAGTAATTACAACAATGAATTTTTTTAGAAATCAAACTGGTAAAGAGAAAAGTAAAAGAAGGTTTAGTGATGGCAATGGTGTGATGAGAATTCAGTCTCATCTAGTAATGGCAGGAATGTGAATTACTACAGTCTTTCTAGAAAACTGGCAGTATGTAACTAGAGCCTTAAAAGATCCAGTAATTCCACTTCTAAGAATTTATGGTAAGGAAATAATTAGGAATTCAATAAAGCTTCATGTGTATAGACCATGTATTATAGTGTTACAGATTGTTTCTACAAGGGAATAGTTAAGTAAATTTTGCTACATCCAGTTTGTATTTTCTAGTGATTAAAATGATTTCAAATAACTTTTTACTATTATGAGGAAAACTCTTATGCCAAAATAAGTGAAAGAAAAGAAATTGGAAACAAATTATATGCAGCATGAGCACATTGAACTCTTAGTGAGCTACTTTAAAATAGAAAACAAAACCACACACAAAGGTCCCCATTGTGTTATATTTGCATAGAAGAGAGAAAATCAAGTCGCCAGCGTTAGGGTGTTCTCAGTGATTATTGCTGGGTAGTATATTTAGGGATGATTTTAATTTTTAAAATTCTTTTGTGTGTTTTCCTAATTTTGTCCAATTTGGGAATGTGTTACTTTTCTGATGAGAAAAAAACAAATATCGAATATAATAATTGCAAAGAGAGTAACCTCAAATAGATATTTTGAGAAGACATCCTGCTTGATTTACTTGTGAGCTCCATAAACGAGGCAGAGAAGGAAGGTAACAGGAAAACTGTGAGCTCAACTTTATCGCTTTCCCTGTTTGCTCTATAGAAGTTTTATGTAAAGTGAATGTTCTTGAGCAAGTTACTCTTGAACCTAAGGTAATTTAAACTATTTTTTCTTGTTTTAGGATGACAAATGGGAAAAGAAATGCCAGAAGATTTTTTCATTTGCTCACCAGACTATCAGTGCTTTGATCAAAGCAGAGCTGGCAGAATTACCCTTAAGACTTTTTCTACAAGGGGCTCTAGCTGCTGGAGAAATTGGTTTTGAAAATCATGAAACAGTGGCATATGAGTTTATGTCCCAGGTGATGGTCTGTTCTCTCTCTGGCTTCTTCAATGTGCTCTGCTCTGCTCAGTCACCTGTCGTTAGTTATGGTGGTAGTGGGCATGGATTTAGTCCTCAGTGAATTTGTAACTACCCCTTTCTACCATCTTGGAACTTCTTATACTATAGTCATATTGTCTAGTTTGGAGCAGGAAAATTGATCAGTCACTGTGTGCTAATGAGATTTAAGATTTCTGAGTGGGTTGTGTTAAAACTGTTTCTTGGGGAAAAAAGTTCTTTGTCAATTCAGTGGGAACCCGGGGTTAAACAAAACTTAAAACAAGTTTCTTTGTTGCAGCCTGTCAGCATCTTTATCAGCTGTCTCTTGTGTCTGTGCAAGAGAAGGCACAGTATATTCTGATCTGAAGGGACTGCAGAATGTCTCACAGGATAAGGGTTTGGTGGGAAGTACTTTGGAAAACACTTGAGTAGGTGGTTGGTCCCTAAAGGTCCTTTGTGCTTTGTGTCCACCAGGCGTTTTCGCTGTATGAAGATGAAATCAGTGATTCCAAAGCACAGCTGGCTGCCATCACCTTGATCATTGGTACTTTTGAAAGGATGAAGTGCTTCAGTGAAGAGAATCATGAGCCTTTGAGGACTCAGTGTGCTCTTGCTGCATCCAAACTTCTGAAGAAACCTGATCAGGGCCGAGCTGTGAGCACCTGTGCACATCTCTTCTGGTCTGGCAGAAACACAGACAAAAATGGGGAAGAGGTAAGGTCATTTCTGACCGTGTTACAGGAGAGGGGATCATTAGTAGGGAATGGCTGCCATGGCCTTGTGCTCTGGAGGTGAAGCATTTGGAGTCTTGGAAACCTGACAGAGAAAATTGCTTTGTTTTCTTAAAAGAAATGAAATGGACAGTATAGAGAGTTATGTCCTGTGGTGAAGCCTCCACTTTGAGGATATTGTAACATAGCAAGTTTATACCACTACCCTTAAAAAATATACATAACATATAGGGGCTGGCCCAGTGGTGTAGTAGTTAAGTTCTCATGCTCTGCTTTGGCGGCCTGGGGTTCACTGGTTCAGATCCTGGGAATGGACCTAGCACCACTCATCAAGCCATGCTGAGGTGGCGTCCCACATACAAAATAGAGGAAGATGGGCACAGATGCTAGCTCAGGGACAGGAACAATCTTGCTCAAGCCAAAAGAGGAAGATTGGCAACAAATGTTAGCTCAGGGCCAAATCCTCCTCACCACCCCCCAAAAAGGAAAAAAATACATAATATATAAATGTAAAACATATAATATAGATATATAAAACAATACGTTTTAAAATATAACTGTATACTTAAAAAAGAATGAAGATGATTTAAATTTGTTGTGTCCCTTTAAAAAAATGAAAGAACCACTGTAGTGTTTATTTCTTTGTGTGAAGTGGGACATTTGTGATTCATTAATCTCTTAACCCCTCCCCCCACCTTTTATTCTAGCTTCACGGAGGCAAGAGGGTAATGGAATGCCTAAAGAAAGCTCTAAAAATAGCAAATCAGTGCATGGACCCCTCTCTACAAGTGCAACTTTTTATAGAAATTCTGAACAGATATATCTATTTTTATGAAAAGGAAAATGATGCGGTAAGTGAACTAATAAATAAGTGTTGTTAGTGAACTAATATTTTCCCTTCCTGCTCTTGGATTTGATGTATACAAAAGTTTATCATTCTCATTCTTTCTTTTTTGTTTACAATGGTCAGAGTTTGGAGAATCTACCTACTGGTCTCTCTCATTCTCCAAAATCCTCTCTGTATAGATGCCTCTCTCTAAGGGAAGAACTCATGTGCAAGAAGATTCTTGTCTCTTTATAGGAATATAGACATAGTCACTGTCTGTTTAAGAAATATAAAATAGGGGCCAGCCCCAGGGCCGAGTGGTTAAGTTCGCGCGCTCCGCTGCAGGCGGCCCAGTGTTTCGTCAGTTCGAATCCTGGGTGTGGACATGGCACTGCTCATTGAGCCCCGCTGAGGCGGCGTCCCACATGCCACAACTAGAAGGATCCACAACTAAGAATATACAACTATGTACCGGGGGGCTTTGGGGAGAAAAAGGAAAAAAATAAAATCTTTAAAAAAAAAAAATGTAAACGTTATATGTTTTTTAAAAAAAAAGAAATATAAAATAATTTACAAATGCTAAGTAGCTAAGTAGTAAGCTGATTTGTCATCACATCCAAGTGTAGAATAATGTCTAAACAAGGATAATGCATTATCCTTTTAGCAGTACAATGTTGGTCAAGATTCGTAAGTTAAATATAATTTTGTTTTTGTTCTTTGACTGGTTCAAGATGCTCTGTATTTTCTATGAAGAATTTTTTTTGGATGAATAGCCAGTAGTTGTTGCTCAAACCAGGAATCATGTTCTCATCCCTTGTTTTCATAATTACTCTGATGATGAGAGTAACACAAGCTCCTCAGAGCTTTTTTTGGCCTGGGAAAGTCTCCCTGAGCTCACATCTGTTACTGATCTCCCTCTTTTTTTGCCTCCCCAAAGCCCCAGTACATAGTTGTAAATTCTAGTTGTAGGTCCTCAAAGCGTTTTTATTAAATTACTGTTTAATTTTTGGTGGTCCATGCTTGATTGTGATGTTGTACATGTTTCTTTGTAGGTCACAATTCAGGTTTTGAACCAGCTGATCCAAAAGATTCGAGAAGACCTCCCAAATCTTGAGTCTAGTGAGGAGACAGAGCAGATTAACAAACATTTTCATAACACACTGGAGCATTTGCGCTTGAGGCGAGAGTCACCAGAATCTGAGGGGCCAATTTATGAAGGTCTCATCCTTTAAAAAGGAAACAGGCTCACCGTCCTCCTTCCCATGTGCATCCAGTGAGGGTTTTATTGTGTTAAGTTCCCCTTCCATAGATCGTGCCTTTCAGAAATGCTGAGGTAGGTTCCCATTCTGCACCTGCGATGTGTTTTACCCAGCACCTCTGGACGCTCACCTTCAAGACCTTAATAAAGTTCTTCACTTCATAAGTGTTCAGGTCTGTCTGATCACCCCAAGTAGCATGATTGGTCTGCTATTTAAAATTCCTGTGATCTATAAAAAAAAAAAAAGAAAAGCAAAAACCCCCAAAACACCACTTCTCTTGGCTACTAGTGAAGCTCTCCTTCCCTTTTTTCTGTTTTGTTTCATTGTTGATCGTGTAATTTCCTTCATTACTTGGAAGTACTAACTTGAAAGTGTCTGTCTCTTTGTTCTGTAGTCCAATTTGAGATTAATTTAGAAGAAAGGAATACTGTATGTGAAATTCTGCTTAGGCTTTTCCCTAAATGCAAGATAAGGCCATGTGTAATATTTTCCCTAAAACTAGAATGTATTAATGCATGTTTGAGAATTTTAAAGCCCCATGGTCAAAGCCAGAAGCTATATTTTGCATATTTGGACTCAGCCATCCATTAAGACCTTATGTTCTCCTCTGGACGTATTTATCAAAATGATTTTGTTCTAAATAGTATAAAATAGAAAATTTGTGATCTATATAATTTATGTATAACCTTCATTATTGTAAATTTAGGGGAAAATGCATCATACAATTATCATGATTTTTTTTCTTTTTGCACCAGTGAAACAATAAAGTTGCTATTAACAATTTTGGATCTTTTTCCTTTAATACCATCTTGATTTGTAAAAGGAAGTGGTAGAATGCCTATGGAGTTCAATGGACATTCTGATGGTCACAGTGCTCACTTGTTTAACTCTTATTTTAAGCTCTTATTGAGCAAGGCACTTTCTTCTCTTTCAGTCATTTATATCCATCTGCTCTCCTCAGCCTTACCCTGTTTTCCTAGGCATGATACCGCCACATAAGCTCGCAAAAGGCTCACCCACCTATGTTAGTTATCTCTTCTGTAACAAATTATCCCCAATCTCAGTGTCTTAAAACAGCAAACATTTGGGGCCGGCCTAGTGGCACAGCGGTTAAGTTCGCAAGTTCCACTTCAGCAGCCCGGGGTTCAGTGGTTCGGATCCCGGATGCAGACCTACGCACCGCTTGTCAAGCCATGCTGCGGCAGGCGTCCCACGTATACGGTAGAGAAAGATGGGCACGGATGTTAGCTCAGGGCTAGTCTTCCTCAGCAAAAAAGAGGATTGGTGGCAGATGATAGCTCAGGGCTAATCTTCCAAAAGAAAAAACAACAGCAAACATTATCTCACAGTTTGTGGGATCAGGAATTTGAGAGCAGCTTAGCTGGTGGTTCTGGCTCAGAGTGCACGTGAGGTTGCAATCAAGATTTTGGCTGGGGCTGCAGTCATCTGAAGGTTTAATTGGGACTGGCTTCCGAGCTCATTCACATGACTGTTAGCTGGAGCCCTCTGTTCCTCTCCTTGTGAGCTTTTCCAAGGGCTGCTTGAGTGTCCTCATGATGTAGCAGCTGACTTCCCTAGAGTGAGTGACCCGAGACAGAATAAGGGAACCACAGTGCCTTTTGATGACCTAACATTGGAAGTGACACACTCATCTTTGCCTTATTCTCTGTTAGAAAGGAGTCACTAAGTCCAGCCCATATTCAAGAGTAAGAGGAATTAAGCTCCACCTCTTGAAGGGAGAAACCGCAGAGAATTTATGGACATTTTCAAATGATCACAACACCTCAGCATCTGCCTCTCCCATTGATAGAAGTCTAGCACTTGTGCTATGGTCTGAATGTGTCCCCCCCCAAATTTATATGTTGAAATCCTAACCCCCAAAGATGATGGTATTAGGACATGGGGCCTTTGGGAGGTGCTTAAATCACAAGGGTGGAGTCTTCATGAATGGGATTAATGCCTTTATAAAAAGAGGCCCCAGAGAGCTTGCTCACCCTCTTCAACTATGTGGAGATACAGAGGTTGGCAGTCTGCAACCCAGAAAAGGGCCCTCACCCGACCATACTGGTGCCTTGATCTTGGACTTCCAGTTTCCAGAATTATGAGCAATTTCTGTTTGTGCGCTACCCAGCCTGTGGTATTTTGTTATGGCAGCCCGAATGGGCTAGGACATTAGGTTTTATAAGAACAAATGCTTCCAGAGTTAGAGGATTAGTACCATTAAAATCTATGAGGTATGCTGAGCTTTCCTATGGAAACTATTAGTCCAGCAAACCGTTTCTGTACTTTGCAGGTGTCCATTTGCTGTCTATAAACCTGATGATGGAATAGACGTTGACATATCCATTTTATTCACATGTTCTGTGAAATACAATTGGAAAACTAAAGACATGACTCAAGGAGAATACTAAGTTGAAGCTCAGGAGAGAGGATGGGTCAGAGGTAAGATAATGTTTAGTACCAGGTGTAGAGTATTTCATATTTTTTGGTTGAAGTGAAGAGACCAGATTTAAAAAATAAACCAAAGCTTTGGTTTCTTCATTGAACAGATTTTTTTATCGAACAAAAATCGAGCACTTGCTATATGCCAGGCACGGGCACTGGATATCGAGGTGAACAAGATATGGTCTCTAGCTGTGAGAATTTTGTTCTGGTGTGCAGATAGACCAGCAGTTGCAGAATATGAGAAGGGTATGCTCGGGAAAGCATAGAAGGGCTTTTGGGGACTGGGGGTGTTGGGAAAAGCTGGAGAGGGCTGTGTGAATTCTCACAGGACCAAGTCCCATTGCCTGTTTAGCCTTGAGGCTAATGCTTCACCTCTAGTCCCATATGTTATAGCTGGAGCCAGGCTATCAGAGTGATCCATGGACTGAAGCAAGTTAAACTCTTACCTATCTGTAATGAGATAAATACAAAATGATGGACTGAGCATTTTAAAACTCTTACAGCAATTTGGTAGTTTTATATCTATTGAATCTAATGAAAAATTGGGAGGGTGGCCCGGTGGCACAGTGCTTAGGTGTGTGTGCTCCGCTTTAGCGGCCAAGGGTTCGCAGGTTTGGATCCCAGGTACGGACCTATACACTGCTCATCAAGCCATGCTGTGGCAGTGTCCCACATACAGCAAATGGAGGAAGATTGTCACAGATGTTGGCTAAGGGACAATCTTTCTCAAGCAAAAAGAGGGAGATTGGCAATGGATGTTAGCTCAGGGCCAGTCTTCCTCACCAAAATAAATGGGGGCTTGTGTTTTGTATGTCTGCTCCCCTCATCTTTTTTTCTAGCTATTTTTATTGTATCTTACCAAAAAAGTACTGGTTCTTAATAGCTTAGGGATAAAAATCCTTCATAATTGGATAGAAGTGCTGAGCCTAGGGCAGGCCTGCTGTTGAATGGCACTGAATTCCAATACTGGGGGATATATATAGGAAGGTGATGTAAGTGGATGACGCTTTCTCACTGTGAGATGCTTGCTGTGTTAGGACATTCCTGCCCTCCCTCTTCTGTCTCCACTTAGGAAACTGGTGATTCTTAGAGTCTAGGTGATTGCTGTTTCACCTAGAAACTAATACTTCTGACTAGTTCTCTAGCCATGAGGTTGGGAGCCATCAGGTTAACGAACCACAATACCACCCTGCCCATTACAGGCCCTGGCCAGTTGCAGGCTGATATATCCGTATCTGTAGCTAAAGAGGGAGGTGTTTGACTTGATAGGCATCACAGAGTGCTTTGAAGAAGAGTGATGAGCGGTTGCAGTACAGTTTGTGTGCCACTCTCTGAGCCACTAAGAAACATGACAGGCCACATGAAAAAATGTACCATCATAGGCACTGAGAGGGGACTTAAACAAGGCTAGATTTCCGAGGGCTCTTCCATTATATTAGCTCTCTCATTATGAGAATCTAAAGAAGTTCAAGCAGAATGGAGTTGAAAGGATTTCCTAACAGAATTGTCTTTGATGATGGGAATTCCAGATCACATATTATAAATGAAAGGTGCTGGGTGAGGAGATCTCTGGAGGAGGAGGCCTTCCTGTTTGCTAGACTTGGTCCTGTGGGGAGGCCCTGGGGATGGACAGCAGACACGGATACAGCTTGACAGTATCTACTCATTTGCTGCATACTTGGGTGACCTGCTCTAGGTTTGATTAAAGACATAAGTTTCCTGGCTTGTAGTAATTCCAAATAAGTCATCGGAAGTGGGCTGAGATAGACCTCTTAACTGCTGTTCAGTCCTCTAGGTCACCCTGCAGTGTACCAACAAAACTGGCCAGACTCTCTGGAGGTGGGCTGTATCCTTTACCACTCCTTGCAGTGTTTAGCCTTAGGTCAGAAATGTCTCCCTACGACTGGAGTAAAATCTTTGGCTGCGACTTAGATACATTTTCTCTCAGCAGAGAGAGCTGAATGCAAATACAAAGAACAGCTTCATGACTGTTAGGTATAGGTATAATCTCTTGCATTTGAAAGGAGCACATTTGTCTGGTATGTTTTCGTAAGTGTAAATGTAAAATTTGTCTGCTATGTTTTGTAAACAGCTTCTATCATTTCTTTTTTCAAGCCTTATTGTCTTTAATTATATACACAAAGGCAATGGAATACTCTGATATAAAACTCCAAACAAAAGGGTTAAAATCTATTTAAACTGGTGAACCTTATCAGGAATAAAATGGATTGATAGGATAGTGTGTGCAAATTTGGTAAAATTAACATAAACTTGAGCCACACTGATTTTAAGCCTTAAATAGGATGTCTCCAGAGGAGATGGGGTATCACAAAACCATTTTTGTCAACTATTTTTATGCTTCTACCCATCCCCTGGACCAATGATTCTCAAGCTTTATTAAACATACAAATTGTATGGGGATCTTGTTAAAATGCAGATTCTGGAATTCACCAGGTCTGCAGTGGGGCTGGAGAGCCTACATTTCCAATAAGCCCCCAGGTAATCCTCATGTTGCCGGTCCAGGCACCACACTTTGAGTAACAAAGCCCTTAGACGATAATTCCATAGACTACATTTTAACAATACTTACAGTAACTCATTTCTTAGATGGTTCCCGCCTCTCTTTGTGACAAAGACTAAGGACAAGGGGGTAGCAGTGGCCTAGGGAAGTGTTTGTGACCGTGTTTCCTTTGTGGAGTTTAGGCAATAAGGGGTTGAGGCAATCCGTTCCACGAGACATTTCTGTCATATGTACATATGAAGGTAGATCTTGGCTTTTCCAGGGCATAGCAAGTTGATGAACACTTTTCTGAAACTCATGTGGTAGAGCCGGTACAGAACAGGGTTGATAGCTGAATTCAGCCAGAGGAGCCAGAAGGAAGTCTCATAGAGTCCTGGACGTATATCCCATGGCAGGCAGCTCAGATGATTATGAGCAAAGTGTAGGGGGCCCAACACAGGCCAAACACACACACGATGATGGCCAGAGACTTGGCCACTCACTTATCCAGGGAGAGCTGCAGGCGGCTGGCCACAGTGCTGTCAAGTTCTGGCTGCCTCTAGGCACTGCAGATGCTTGTACTGGTCCCGTGGTGGTTCTGCCGCAAGCGCACTGCCTTGGCTGGGACATCCATCTGCAGAAGCAGTAAATCTTGAGTCCCAGAGACGTCCAAGCAAAGACCCTTGAGCCTCGGGGAGAAGCCCTTGTTTCTCCTCTTCCTGCCCCTCCTCTGAGCTGGTTTAACAATAAACATGATGTGTTCTTTTTTTCTGCTGGGAAGTTCATCTTCAAGTTGTCTTGGCTGGGGGCAGTGTTGTCACTCCTCAAGGAGTTGTGCTTCCAAATGTTGATATAGATGCTCAAGTTAAAGTAAGTGACTGTGATAAAGGGAGTGAAGAAGTCCATGATGGAGGCCGTCATCAGGAAGTACCAGTTATGGAAGAACTCAGTGTAGCACTCCCCCTGAGGCAGAATGCTCCTTTTGGCTACCTACTTCCAGCTAATGATGGCAGGCCCAGAGAGGAACACTGCCACCTACACCAGCGCCATCTTGAAAACAGTATGCCCTGTCATGCCCTTCTGAGCCCTGTGAGTCGCCTAGAGGGAAACAGCAGAGGCCAGTAAGAGGGGCAGTTGAGATAGCCTCACTCACTGAGGCTGGTACAGCATGGTGCTAACAGTGAGGTCAAGTTATTAGTTAAGATAGCCAGTGTCTGGGGGCTGGGCGAGTTCTGTTTCCACATCAGACCACTCTTCCCCAGCTGCACCACGCTGCTCCAAGTAGCCTCACAATGGGTGAAGAGCTTCCCCCATGTGGAGACAGCTAAAGGTCCATCCCTTTGGATGCTAGTGGTATTCCTTCGTGTATGAAAGCATACATCTTCAGCGCCTCTGGGAACATAAATACACTGTATTCATAATCCAGTCAACAGCACTGTTACACTGTGCTTCCTCTTCCAACTTTAAGTACGTCCTGTAACTGTATGTGCTCATTCAGTATTTTTACTCTTGACCAACGCAGTCCACACTACACTGTCCCTGTAGGTAGCACTATGTCACAGTGACTAAGAGCAGAGGCTCTGTCTGGCGTCAGGTAAACACCCACTAGCACTTGGCTAGCTGTTCATCTTAGGCAACGTAATTAATCTCTGTGTGCCTGTTTCTTCATGTTAAAATGGGACACTTTTACCTAGACCGCAGGGTTGTCATGAACCTGTTCGTAGTAAGACATTGGATATAATTCCTGTCAAGTTCTTAGAGCAGTGTCTGACTTGAAGGAAGCCCTCGAATATCAGCTATCATTATTCCTGGGTATAAAAATATCTGTAAAGCCAAAAGCAAGAAATAAAAATGTTGGCCTTTCCCCCCCCCCCCCCCCCCCCCCCCCCCGTATCTTTGGTGTGCAGAGAAAGTTCTGAGCCGGTGAAAGGTGACTGGGGGATTAAAGGCTCTCTGAAGATTTGGGAGACACTTTCCCCCAACTGGGCTGCCGTCCTGTAGACTCTCCCAGAATGTGTGTCACTGGAAGAAAAGGCCTAGCTCTTCACATGGGTCAAAGCAGAACATAGCATACTGGTAACTAGGCGATTTCACTGTATATGCCTGCAATGTACATAAAGCCTTTAATTCAGAGCAAAGGAAACTTAATCACCAAGGGAGGACCTCAGGAGAGCGAACCCAAGCAAAGCCTACTCTAAGCTCCTGAAATTTAGAAAATGCTACTTTAGACCATGTTGGTACTTAGGAAAGGATTCTGGTCAAATACAGTGGGAACATAAGAAACACTAGCAGGGATGGGGACAAGGACAAGCAGGGCTAGAGCAAGAGGAAAGGCAGTAGGTCTCATCTTCAGCTCTACCTTATACTCACCTGAAGCCATTAAAAAGAAAGCCAAACCTGGGCCCATTTCACACCAATTAAATCTAAATAGGTATTAGAGGAAAAAGAAAAAGAGCTTCCCAAGTGGGTTGAGAACTGTAGCTGGAATTGAAGCAAATTGTGTGGGTGCCCCAGAGTGGACTTAGCTATGGCCTGCCTCTGAGAAGGAGAGAGGGACCCAAAGCTTGTTGCTGTTTTCTAAGTTTTCTATAGTGAACATAGATTACTTGTAGAAATGATAAAAGGAATTTTTAAAGCCCAAAGGAAAGTTCTCCTTTTCACTTTTTTCCTCTGTCTCATTTAAGGCTCGTGTCTGCCCCTGCAGATTAATTCTTTGGGCCTTATCGTGCCCTGTGCAAAATGGGGGTAAGAAATGTTAGTTTCTACTTATCTTACAGGGAGATGAGGACCAAATGAGTTAATCCTCGTAGAGGTTATAGCCAGACTGCTTCTGACCCTCATTTTCCAATAGAAAACACTCACAGAAGTGCTGTGATATGCCATGGTCACACAGTGTGGAAGGGGCTACATCAAGATTGGAACCCAGGTCGCCTGACTTCTGAGCCAGCCTAAAAGGCACCCCTGTGAGTGAAGCACCACTTGAGATTGCTCATGTAAACCCGTCCTGGTGTCAGCTCTGGAAAGGCTGAGGCAGTCCCCTTCCCAAGCAGCACTGTCTAGGGAGGCAGCCATGAACGCTTACCACGGAGGGCAAGAAGCCACTTGGCACACACATCACCCTTCCACTGGGCCTTGAATTTGGACTTTCGATGAGGTTATGCTTACGTTAAATCAGCAACTATGCCCAGCACTGTTCAGGTACTGGGAATGCACCAGCGAACAAGACAAGGCCCCTGCCCCCTTAGAGCTCGTGTTCTAGTAAAGGAGGCAGACACAGACCTAGAATATAGAGTCAGGTGGTGATAAGCGTGAGAATAGCAGGGAAGGGGGACTGGAGAGGGCCAGGGCTGCTCTTCCACATGGGTGACCAAGGAAGGCCTCTCTGAGCCGGTGACAGTTGAGCAGAGGCCTGGCTGAACTCAGGGTGAGAACAATGGGTAGAAAGATAGAGGTGTCTTAACAGGACTTTAGATTTACATCCCATTCCTGAACACTTGTGACCACAATACCTATGGTACACTATATAATGATACAAAGAAACTCCGTGAAAGGCACAATTTATATTGCATGTTAACTTTGTTATTTATTAAATGTAACTAGTTAAAACATGTTGCAATATTTATAACATGGTTTTGGCATCTCTTTTTCTTTTCCTTTCAAATATGTGGGGTCCTGAAAATATATGGAAGTGGTGTGATGGTTTCTCTCCACCACTAGCCCAGCAAATCCAAACCCAGCTGTGTCCCCTGTGCCCCTCATGCCCGCAGGTTTGTGTTGCACCTCTGCCCTTCCTTTTTTTTTTTTAAAGATTTTATTTTTTCCTTTTTCTCCCCAAATCCCCCCAGTACATAGTTGTATATTTTTAGTTGTGGGTCCTTCTAGTTGTGCTGTGTGGGATGCCGCTTCAGCATGGCTTGATGAGTGCTGCCATGTCTGCGCCCAGGATCCGAACTCGCAAACCCTGGGCCTCCGAAGCGGAGCACGCCAACTTAACCACTCGGCCACAGGGCCGGCCCGCCCCCCCCCCCCCCCCCCCGCCCTTCTTAATGCCCTGGTGACCGAGATGAACCTGTTGTAGCTGATAAGGACGATGTGGAAAACATCCGTCACCAGCCACAACTTACACAGCTCCTTCCCAAACTTCCACTCCCGGATCAGGACGTACAGAGGGATGCAGAAGCCGCCTGCGGATACAGGGAGCGGTGGAGGGGGCCCGCTGGCTGCCCGCTCCGGTCCGGACCCGGGTGCCCCACGCGTCCCAACTTCCCAGGGAGAGCTCCGAGCGCAGGGATCCCCCTCTCCAAGGCTGCTCAGGTGCCGCTGGTCCCCAGCCCCCGGGGTCGCGCTCACCCACCAGCAGGTCGGCGACGGCCAAGTTGAAGTTGCCACGGGAGCGCAGGCTGCGGTCCACGGCGAAGGCTGCCACGACCAGCTCGTGGCCCAGCACCGTGGCCAGCGCCAGCAGCGCGGCCACCGGCGCCGAGAAGCGGCCGGCTTGCGGCCCGGGATGCGCCCCTGACCCCCCCGGGCTGCAGCCCCGGGGCGCACGCGCCGTCCGACGCGCTGGGTTCCACGTGGTCGTGGCAGGGACGCCGCCGGGCCGGCGAGGGGCACGGGCGGCAGCAGCAGGCGGCCGGCGGCGGGGGAGCCAGGGGGCGGCGACGGAGAGAGCGCGGCGGAGAGGCGGGGCCGGGGCCGGGGCCGGGGCCGGGGGCGGGGCCGGCCGGGGCGGGGTGGAGGGCCTGGCTCCCGGTGCGGACGCGGGAGAGACGGGGCTCGGCGCGCCGGCTACGCGCTCGGCGGTGTTGGTGTTCTGAGCAAGTTGTTGTTCCTGTTTTCCCAAATAGGAATAGTTTTATGTTTTATTTAATCATAAAAGTAGTACGTGCGCTTGTAAAACAAACAATACAGAAGGACCTAAAGGAGAAGTGAAATTTCCTGCCATAACTCCTCGCCAAGATACCCATTTTGAACATTTTGGTTTAAGTCCTGCCAGGCTTCAGATCCTTTACCCCCCTATTTCTTCCCTCCTCCACAGAAGTAGACCGAAAAAAAAAAAAAAGACGATGAAGAAAACCCTCATAGACTTAAAAAACAAAAATGGAGTTCGGCTGTTCTAATGTTGTATAACCTGCTTTTTCTTCCCACGAAATAATAAATCTGGACATTTTCCCGCATCCACATGGAATTCGGATCACCATCATTATCTTTAAAGATACCATTTTTTTCCTTGTATGGATGATTGTATTTGTTTCTGAGTTTTGTTTGGTTTTGCTTGTGTATCTTTGCTCACCTGCCCCACGGTTTCCTCAGGAGAAATTAATGGAAGCAGAACCGCTGGGGCAAGGGGAATGCACAGTTACTGTTTTATAACATGTTGCAGGGTCGCGCTCAGAAAAAGTTGTTCTAATTTACACTTGATCCAGACACTTTGACATTGTTCACACTGGGTGGTGATGGCGTAGGTGTTGGTTTGGTTTCTCAGAGCCTCCTGCTTGCCTCTCACCCTGGCCCCAAGTTTCTCTAGCATAGAAAATCCTTCCCTGTGGGAAATTGGCTCGGTGGACCACCTGGACTACCTGTCAGGACCACAGCCTGTCCCCGAACAGGGAGTAATGGCCCCCGAGGGCGGGGGAGGAGGTCACACTAGTGGGGTTGTCTCTTCTTGTCTCCTGGGTCGGGGCAGAATCTGCCCAGTGGTTCCTCCCTGTGGTTTGGAGGGTGTATGGCGGGGGGTGGGGGGGGGAGGGAATATGTGTAAATTAGGCATATGTGTAGTTGCTTTATCTGTTCCAGTATTTGCCTCTTGTAGACCACTTTACTCCAGTTTGATGGGAAAAGTGACCCAATGTCATGATGTGAATTCTTGGACCACAGAGCAGGAACGGGCCTTTGGGGATCATTTTGTGCAGTGAGTCTCAAACTTTTTGAACCACAACTCATATAGGAAATACTGTTTACATTATAACCCAGTATAGACACACACACATACACTCTCCACGTGTGCATGTACGCAGATATCAACGAAGAAAAAGTTTAACAAAAATGGTAATTACCCTTAGTGTGATGGATTCTGATACTTTGGTTCTCTTCTATATTTTATTATTAATTTTAGTTTTTAAATTATTATTTATTATTATTATTTACTATTATTATTTTATTAGAGGTTTTTATTTATTTATTTTTTGCTCAGGAAGATTAGCCCTGAGCTAACATCTGTGCCAGTCTTCCTCTATTTGGTATGTGGGTCGCTGCCACAGCATGGCTGCTGATGAGTGGTGTAGGTCCGTACCCTGAATCCAAACCTGTGAACCTGGGATGCCAAAGCAGAGCATGCCAAGCTTAACCACTATGCCAAGGGGCCAGCCCCTGTTAGTTTTTAATGCTTATCTTGACTCACTATGTTTATTTCATGATCCTCAATTGGCTGTCAACCTGCATTTGAGAAACAGTCATCTAGTTGGACCTGCTCATTTTACATGTAGCGAACCAGGCCAGAATGGGACGACTCCCCCAAGGTCATCCACAGAGTCAAAGGGCAGAGCAGAGCTCAAGCTGGGATCTTGTGGCTCTGGACTGATGCTGACAGACATGGCCGTTTGGGAGATGACTGTCCCTGTCATGGTGATAATGATGCTTTTAGGGCTGGAAATGACTCCAGTGACTGAGGAAGTCCACTAATTGCCTCTTCATTTGCTGGAAAGATACTTAGGAGCTGGTGGAACTGACACTTGGAGCTGGTTGGTAGCACTTCCTCCCACCAACCAGGGGCTGACCTACCAGACTGCCCAGAGCTCACCAGGAAAGCTGATGGCAGGTCAGGTAGAGGACACAGGGAGCACTGCCACTGTTGTCTGTGGGTAGAAGGACAGGAGAACTGGGTGTGGTGGGCACACAGCTTTCCCTCCAGCTATTGAGTGGCTTGGGGATCAAGCTTAGGGGTCAATCCAGTCAGACGGAGAAAGCCAAGTACCATATCATTTCACTCTGTCAATGAAAATAATCCATAACCAATCTATAAATGAAAATTTGGGTGCGTTTATTCTGACAAATAAAAATGGCAAGCAATAGGATATATTGGAGTATATGAGGAAGCCATTTGGTATAAACCTAATTCGGCCTGACCTTGTCTTTCCAAAAGGGCCTGACCGAGGCCATTGAGCGTGCATTGTATATCTGCTTTAGAGATTCCCTATGGCAAGAGCAAAGGCCCTTGAGATAAAGGTGCAACTTCCCTCCCCCTCCCAACGCTGGCATCTCCTTAAGGATTAAGCATCTTTCTTTAGGTTAGGAACTGATTGCTGCGCTCACCTGTGACCACCCAGCTCAAGACAATAGACTTGCCTCCTGCTACGCCCTCCGAGAGAGCAGACCCACTACCTGCTGTGTCCATCAAGTGCTGTGCCGACAGGGCAATCTTGTGACTATTGTGGGAGGGACATTTCAATCATATGTGAAACGTCCTGTACAGGGGTATGTAACCACTCTGTATACCGCACTTCCTTGGTGCCCTTTCTTTCTTTGGGAAGAAAGGCCCCGGGCCATGGTCCTCAGATTTCAGCTCAGAATAAACTCACCCAAATTTTCATTTACAGATTGGTTATGGATTATTTTCATCGACATGTGGAAGATAAACACATGGATACAGAGAACACATTGGTGGTTACTGGAGGGGAAGGAGGTAGGGGGAGGGGGAAAGGGGTAAAGGGGCGCATGTGTGCAGTGACAGATGGTAACTAGACTTCTGGTGGTGAACAGGATGCAGGCTATACAGAAGTCGAAATGTAATGATGTACACCTGACATTTGTGTAATGTTATAAACCAAATGTGACCTCATTAAAACAAAACCAACCAACTAACCAAAAAAACAAAACAAACATTAGAAAGAAGAAGGTACTTGATAGAAATAAAAAATGTATTCCAAAAAAACAGAGTCAAGCCCCGTTTGTCGTATGTTTGCTCTGTTTGTTTCAGTGGCCAGGCTAGAGCACCTAGTGCCTCACGAGTGGGCCGAGGCCAAGAGCCTCAGGTTGCCGCTACTGCCCGCAGCAGGCCTGGAAGTAGACCATGCGGCCAGAGGACTATTCTCGAGCCTTGTCGTCATCGGTGCAGGCTGCCGTAGCAGAGTACCACGGACTGGGTGCCTTAAACAACAAACGTGCTGGCAGACCTGGTGTCTGGCGAGGACACACTTCCTGGTTTGCGATGGCCTTCTTCTCATTGTATCCTCACATGGTGGAGAGAAAGATAGCATGTTTCTTCCTCTTTTGTAAGGGCATTAGGCCTTTGTGAGGGCCCCACCCTCATGGCCTAATCTAATTACCTCCCTACACTCCACCTCCAAATACCGTTGCACTGGGAATTAGGGTTTCAGTGTATGAACTTGGGGGCGGGGCGCACAAACATTCAGTCGTAGCATGCATTAAGAGCCAAAGGAGGGGCTGGCCCCGTGGCCGAGTGGTTAAGTTCGCATGCTCCACTGCAGGCGGCCCAGTGTTTCATTGGTTCGAATCCTGGGCGCAGACATGGCACTGCTCATCAAACCACACTGAGGCAGTGTCCCACATGCCACAACTAGAAGGATCCACAACGAAGAATATACCACTATGTACCGGGGGGCTTTGGGGAGAAAAAGGAAAAAAATAAAATCTTTAAAAAAAAAAAAAGAGCCAAAGGAGTTTGCCTTGCTAGGTTTTGGACTTGCTTGGAACCTGTCACCCCTTTCTTCTTTCCCATTTCTCCCTTTTGGAATGGGAATGTCTGTCTTATGCCCGTCCCACCACTGTATTTTAGAAGCACATGACTTGTCTGATTTCACAGGTTCACAGCTGAAGAGGAATTTTGCCTCAGGATGAATCATACCTTGAGTCCTACCCACACCTGATTCAGATGATGTTTAAATGAGGTTTTGGACTTCAGACTTTAGAGTTAAAGCTGGAATGGGTTAAGACTCCTGGGGGCTATTGGGAGGGGTGTTATGTTTTGTATGTAAGAAAGACATGAATTTTGGGGGACAAAAGGGTGGAATGTTGTGGACTGACTGTATGCCCTTAAATTCAAATTTTGAGGCCCTAACCAGTAATGTGATTGTATTTGAAGAGGGGGTGTTAAGGAGGTATTTAAGGTTAAATGAGGTCATAGGAGTGGGGCCCTGATTTGATAGGATTGGTGCCTTATGAGAAGAGGAAAAGACACCAGATCTCTCCCCCTCCGTCCCCCTCTCTCCTCCTCCCCCGTCTCCCACTCCTCCTATCCTCCCCCCTGCTTCCTTCCTCTCCCTCCTCCCCCACCCCCATTGCTCCCCCTCCATCTTCCTCCCCCTCCCTCTTCTCTCTCCCTGAGGAACAAAGGAAAGGCCAGGACACAGTGAGAAGGAAGCCAGGAAGGGAGCCTTCACCAGAAACCAACCCTGACAGCACCTTGATCTTGAACTTCTTGTCTCCAGAACTGTGAGAAAAATGATTTCTGTTGTTAAAACCACGCAGTCCGTGGTGTTTTGTTATGGCAGCCGGGCAGCCTGATACGTTGTTCCACCACTTCCTAGGTGAGAGAGGGAGGGAGACCTTAACCACGGTTTACCCTCTCTGGGCTTCGGTTTCCTCATTTATAAAAGGGGAGAGTAGTAGTTCCTCTCATTGTGGTGAGGATTCGATGAATATGTAGCAAGCACACAGGGCAGCATGTGGCATGCGGGAAGCAGCCCATGAGCTGGAGCTGTAGTGATTGCTATCATTGATTCGGAGGATTATCACCTGGACACTTGAAATTCTTGGCCCATTCTTTCCTCCTACCAGTACATCTCGGCAGCTTTCCCCTGCTGGGTGTTCCCGGGAACACAGACATTTCAGATTTGCCCCAGGAAGGCATAACTGAGAAGCCAAATTTGCTACAGAAAAAGGGAGAAGAAATCATTGGCCATTTTTTAAAGTGGAAGCAAAAATGATCTTTATTGTTGCTATTGTTGTTATTTTGGTGTCTGAGCTTCTTGCTTTGCAGTGTGAAAGGAACTGACTTCACTTTCCTGCGAGGCTTTGTGAGGCTGTTTCATGTAGAATCAGAACAGAAGAGGGAACCTCCCCTTGCAGAGCTACCCTCCCTGTTCCCTGGGCTCCACAGGACTCTGTCCCCGACTTCAGCCCTCACACCAGCTCCTACTTCTGTGTCCTCTCTCTTGGGAGGGAGTGAGACCATGGCTATAGTAACCAGACAGACTTGAGTTTGAATCCTGACTCCACTACTTACTTGTTGGGTGACCCTGAGCAAACTTCAGAACCTCTGAGTCTCATTCGATGAGCTGTCAAATGGTGATAATAGTAACTGGAAGCATTTTTGTAAAGATTTTGGGGCAACAGGTACATATTGCATGGTACACAGCAAGTACACAATATATGGTAGCTCTTGTAGTCAAGATGTCAGCTGGAGCTTCTAGGCCTCTTGAGATGGAGATAAGATCTCTTAAATCTTAGCACACATGGGGGAGTGTAAGATTTCCCAAGATTCCTGCAAATGCACAGAAGGCTTTTGTTCCAAGGGTCAATCATATCTGACTTGGAAGTCAGCTTCCTCTTGCTTGTGGGTTGTCTCACACGTGTGCCCTCTCTGATGGGTCACAGCAACTCAAATATGAAACTCAGCTCCTTCCTTGGTTTCTGCAAAACTGCACTCCACAAGATTTGGGGAGGAAATCCAGGAAGAGTTTCCGTCTCAGAAATACAGGCTTAGCAGCTTCACATGGAATCTTAGACATTCCTACTCTGAAAATGCCTGCCAGCCACCCTCCACCGGGGCATTTTTGTGGACTCCTTCACCCCACACAGCGCCCTGTCGTCACACAGCCTCCCTGGCTCCGCTTTCTGTACTCCCTTCCCTCAGAGCAAAGTGTATCTTCCCTTTTTTTCCTGACAGTCTAGCCATCTCTTTTCATTTTTTTGGGCTTCTGCCCATAGTTTTAGCTTAAGCAGCTTATCAAACTATTTCCTGGATCAAAGATCATCTTTCCCTAGGAGAAATCCCAGTGGCAACTATAATTTTTACTCCCCTCACCCACATTATTATTGTTTTTTACTTTATTATAGGATAAAGCACAAAATTCTTTTTGTCTACCTAAAAAATCCAAGTGACAATTTAAAACGGATACTAATATGAACTCAGTGGATTATGTAGATTCTAATCTATACATGGAAATCAATAGCTCTGCTATACACCTCCAATCACCAATTAGAAATTTGTTGCAAAAAATGTCGCATTTACGATGGCAACAAAAGCTTATAAATAAACTTAACAAGAAATGTACATGGGGACTGTCCCCATGGCCGAGTGGTTAAGTTCGCCTGCTCTGCTGCAGGCGGCCCAGTGTTTTGTCGGTTCAAATCCTGGGCGTGGACATGGCACTGCTCATCAAACCACGCTCCGGCAGCGTCCCACATGCCACAACTGGAAGGACCCACAATGAAGAATATACAACTATGTACTGGGGGGCTTTGGGGAGAAAAAGGAAAAAAAAAAAAAGAAAGAAATGTACATGAATAGTATGAAGAAAAAATGTTATCTTTATTGAAAAGCTTAGAAGAACCACTGGCCATTTTGCTGAGAGGCGTTCCCTTTCATGTGTTGTGCTCTCTACCAGCTTGTTGCCAGGAACTCAATACAACAAAAGTAAGTGGAAAATGGTCTGCTTTAAAAACCTTCCCCTGACTTTCTCCATTAATATCCCTCCCTCTGTAGGTGCATAGTTATCACTCGATCCGATGTGCCACGTATCAGGCAAGGTGTTCTGTTTCAGAAAACAGAGCCGACTTCCACACTGCCGTATGCAGAACTTGGTGAGACGATGGTGTTCGAGGGCAAGTCACTTCTTGCTGGCACAGCCTTGGAAGAGAAGTGAGCAGTGGAGAGATGAGGACACAGAGCCCCGGCTTGCAGTTGGAACCCTGGATTGAAGTCCAGGGCTTGAATACCAGCACTGGGCCCTGGGGGAGTCGCTGAGCCTCAGGTTGTTTTGTTTATCCATAAAATGAGGACGGTAATTGTGTCCCCGTTACAGGGACGTGCTGGGACTCGGGTAGATCAGTGAGGGTGAAAGAGCCTGCTGGACGAAGTGCTGCATCCGTGGGGTCAGGCCGGGGCCGTGCAGGTCCACGCGCAGAAACCCTGCCTGACCCAGCTAAAACAAAAGGGAATTTATGCATTTGCTTAACTGAAACATCCATAAATATTCTCTGGGCTTCTAGCTCCAGGCAGCTGTCCCCTGGGGCTCCAGCAATGCCATCCAGATTGGCTTCTCTCCATTTTCCCACAGACTTTCTATTTTGTCTCTTCCTAGGAGACATGAATTAACAAATGCCCACTAAAATGAGGGAAATACTCTCCAGTCCCCCCCACTCCCTGTCGACTTACATCAGGTCTTTACTCACTGATGTTACTTCCAGGGCCTTGGGCCTGTGAGTTTGAGACCCATAATTAGTCTCAGAGTTGGGAAGAAGGGAGCTCTCAGCCCAGCCCTAGCCTTGTTCCCTAAACACTGGTTTTTAGCCAGTTCCTTTTCTCCTCGCACCAGGAAATGAGGGAGCTGGGCACTTGAAAGACAAATTCTTATTTGGGAGGTGGACAGGAGACATACAGCAGGGCCACATTTAGTAAACACAGATGGAACTGAAGTGGACGTCCCCGTCCAGCCACTGGCTCAAGTTGGTAGTGGTCATAATCCTTATTTGCAAAGGAAGGACTTCTGGCTTTTCCGTTTGGTGGAAAAGACAATCCTACTACTCAAGGCAGGCAGGCAGGAAGGAATAGAAACTAGTCTCTGCTCTAAAAAACATTCCCCTGATTGCTGAAGGAAAGAAAGGAAAATAAGAAGAAGGAAGGTGGGGCCGGCCCCGTGGCCAAGTGCTCGGCTTTGGCAGCCCAGGGTTTCGCTGATTCAGATCCTGGGCGTGGACATGGCAGCACTCATCAGGCCACGCTGAGGCGGCATCCCACATGCCACAACTAAAAGGACCCACAACTATGATATACAACTATGTACTGGGAGTATTTGGGGGAGAAAAAGCAGAAAGAAAGAAAAAAAAAGATTGGCAACAGTTGTTAGCTCAGGTGCCAATCTTAAAAAGAAGAAGAAGAACATCGCAAAGAATAAAACCCCAGGACCAGATGGCTTTCCTGGGGAATTCTACCAAACTTTCAGAGAGGATTTAATACCTATCCTTTTCAAGCTATTCCAAAAAATCTTTTTTTTTCTTACTTCCCTGAGTATTTTTTCCTTATCTTTCCTTTTTGCCAATTTTACTACTATGTGCCTTGGGGTAGCTCTTTTTACATTGACAAATCTAGGAGATGTAAAACCCTCCTCTACACACATTTCTCTGTTGATCCCTAGATTTGGGAAGTTCTCTGCAATAATTTCGTTAAGCACACTTTCTGCTCCATTTTCCTTTTCCATATTCTCGGGAATTCCTATGATCCTTATGTTTTTACTCTTCATTGAATCCATTATCTCTTGGAGATTTTCCTCATTTTTTTTAATTCTTAGTTCTCTTTCTTCCTCTGTCTGGAGCCATTCAGCCTGTCTATCTTCAATTATGTTAATTTGCTCTTCTATGGTGTCTACACGGGCATTCAGGGAATCCGTATTCTGTTTTATCTGGTCCATTGTGTTTTTCATCTCAAGTAATTCTGTTTGATTCTTCTTTATGATTTCAAACTCTTTTGTGAAGTAACTCCAGAACTCGGCTTGTTTCTCTATCTTTCTCTCTACCTCATTGAGTTTTTTGATTATAGCTGCTCTGAATTCATTATCACTTAGTTTACCTAATTCCAAGTCCTCAGGACTTAATTCTGTGTTTTTATTGTTTTCCTTCTGGTCTGGGGCTTTTATAAATTGCTGGATGGTAGAAGAGCGGTTTTTTCTCATGGTGGTAGAATTCGGTTGCAGTTAAAGCCTGTGGCCACTAGATGGGGGTCGAGAGCGGCGTGTTAGCTCTCCACCTTGGGGCAAGATGGCTGCGCCCACTGGCTTTGCCGGCGGGGAGGGGCTGTTACTCACACACGCCGGTCTGGGTTCAGATCAGTTCTGTTCTCTGGTCTCCCAAGACCCTTGGTTTATGGGGTCCCCGTGGATGGAAGCTTTCCCCCCATCAGCGGGTCTCCACTGAACCAGCGGCAGGAGTCCTGGATGATCCCCCAGTCGCGCGGCCCCTCCCCTGCTCCTCCCCGACCCGCACGGCAGTGATCGCAGACTCTAAGGGAGGAAGCAATGTTCTCTCCTACCGTTCCAGCGCCTCTGAGGCCGTAAGTAGGGTTTATGATCTCCGCCTTCTTGGTATTGTAGGTCTCTAACGAGCTGGCATTATGTTTATTCTCTGAAATTCAGTTCTTCCAATCTTTTGTTGTATTTTAGAGGAGAGAGAATCCCAGGTCAGCTCACCCCACCATTTTGCTCCGCCCCTTCTCCTGTTTCCAGTTTTTAAACTTATTTTTATGACATAAAAGTCAGATAGGCTCGTTAGAAATAACAGAAAGCTGTAAAGAAGCTGGAAGGCACTCCCTGATCTCACTGATTGGTTGTGACCTGAAGTTTGGAGCCCAGGCCTAGAGACGCGTGCGACTCTGGACCTCTGGCCTCTCCTCTCTCCACTCCCTGCATTCACTGTGCTCCAATCACAGTGGTCTTTGTTCTACCTGGTCCTGCCTTTGTGCACAACTGTTGCCCTGGAGCCTGGAGTACTCGGCCCCACCCCACCCCATTTCTTCATGCCTGGCTCTTTCAAATATTTTAGGTTTTAACTCAAATATTGAAGGCCCAACTCTTTCCCTGCCACCCAGTCACTTTCTAACGTATCACTGAACTTATTTATTTATTTTGATGAGGAAGATTGGCCCTGACCTAACATCTGTGCCAGTCTTCCTCTATTTTATATGTGGGATGCTGCCACAGCATGGTTCAATGAGTGGTGTGTGGGTCTGTGTCAGGGATCCAAGCCCCCAAACCCCAGGCTGTGGAGGCAGAGTGTGCAAACATAACCCACTATGTCACCAGGCAGCCCCTGAACTTATTTTTTTATAGTCCTTATAACCACGTAAATGTGTCGTCTTTACTGGTTCCCTTGTTTAATTGTGGTCTCCCCAAGTTAAAATGGAAGCTCCATGAGAGTAAGAACATCCACCCCTGTATTGTGCCTGACCACTGTCCCTGGCCATAATAGGTACTTAATATTTGTTGAATGACTGATCAATACTTTTTGCTTTACAAAGGATTTTCATATACATGAGCTTTTATAATCTCAGTTAATACCCTCAGTATAATCTCAGAGGGTATGGATTATGAAATTCATTTTCTAATTCAAGGAATGGAGGCTCAGACAGGTGGAGGAATTTACTTGAGATTGTAAAGCCAATCCCTAGTACATGTGGGCCTGGAACTCAGGTGTCATAACATCCAGTTCACCGTGGTCATTCTGCCTCCTTGATGCTGTGCTTTAAGGTGAAGATGAAGATTTTTCCATTTGCTTCTTTTCCTCTCTTGGCAAATGTTCTCTTGGCTTATCTTCCCCAGACCAAAGGAGAAATTGATGACTGGTTGGTTGGTCCTTTTCATAAGGTGGCTTAGTCATCTTTTTGTGCAGTCTTGGACAGAAGGACTGTTAATGAGCTTGGCATGTACAGCCCCAAGACCAGCAGGAGGCTGGAGGAGGAGGAAAATCTTGGACGGATGTCTAGTTGCTCATGGAGTGAGTCAACCCAGAAGGTCAAGGCTGTCTTAGATTCATTGACCTTTGGGAACTGCTTGTCAGGGAATAATCAGTCCTTTCTAGCAAATTTCTGGATCATGGCATGATGTGGTGGTGGGATTGTCTTTGTCTTAGCCCACTGTGCAGAATCTGTCAGTTGATTATCCAAACAACCCATTCTCCAGTCCTTTCTACTCATCAGCACAGCTCATGTACACCTATACAGATAGAAACTTCCAGAGACTGCTTTCTAGGTGTCCTTTCCAACTAGAAATGGGCCTGTGACCTGAACTGGCCAATGACATCCTAAGGGAAATCTCCTTGGTAGCAAATGGGAGATTCTGGGAAAGAATTAATGCAAGATAAAAGAGATGTGAAGGAGGAGAAGCTCTCTTCTCCCTTCCTGGTTGTGAGCACTGCTGTGTGGTGATGTGATCCCTTGGAGCTCCTGTGGTTGTCTTGTAACCATGAGGGGAACATCGTCATCATGGTGAGGACAGCAGGTGAAAAGGTGGAGAGAGCCTGGACTTTAATGACCTCACTGGGCCACTGAACCAACCCTTGAAAATTCCTCTGGACTTCTTAGAAAAGAGGAGAATAAATATCCTTATTGTTTAAGGCATTTTTAGTTGGGTGTTCTCTGCCAAATTTGAAACAGCTGAAAGTATCCTAAAAGATATTTCCAATTTAGTCTCAGAGAGCCCTGCATACAAGTTGCTGTGTTATTAAAATGGAAACTCGGTTTTCTTATACCTTACCCAGCTGTGGAGAGGGAGACGTCCTACTGATGGTAACAACTATTACTTTTTTCCCAGCTCTGGTCCCCACCCGCATGGAGCAGGACCTCCTGTGGTGACATCCCCCTTCCCTCCACCACAAAGTCTCACCCAGTTATTTCTCATAGTCTTCAGGGTTGTCTCAAGTGAGCTCGTATCTGCTTCTCGTGAAGCCTCTTGATGGTACATCTTCAAATTATCTCCCCTCCTTGTTAATGCGGGAAGAGCACTGAAGTGGGAATGAAGAGATTTGCTTCTTGTCTAGACTCTGCCATTGACCCACAAAATGGCCTTGGATAATCCCCTTCCTCCTGCTGGGCTCCAGCTGCCATCTGGACCGTGATGAGGTAGGTGGACAATATCATCTCTGAGGTGTGTCTTGGCAGTGCGGTGCTTGGATCCTAAGTTCCTGTCCTCAGAGGTTGGGTCTACAGTGTGTGCCAGCTGGGAGCACAGTCCCTGTGTCAACTCCTGGGGCTGACTCATGGGCTTCTGCTTTGCCTTCACCTGCCAGTCCAGTGGGCAGAGCCAGGGCCTGCCAGGAGCCTACTGAAGGTGGATGTTGGCAAAGAGGAGCTTTGCTGATACCTGGGGGTCTGAGAGGTGGTGGGGAGGGAGTATGTGGGTGGCTGGCCCCTCCTCTGCATCGAAATCAAGAACAAGGCCGTCTGTCTGTGCTGGGAATGCACGCATTAGGGACTTTACCTTGGCAAGGGTTTGTTCCAGTGAAGACCTGCAGATGGAGTCAGCATTTACTGGGGCTAGGGTAAGAGGATAGGGAAGGGAGCACACCAGGCAGAGGGAATAGCATGTACAATGGCCCTGAGGTGAGGGAGAGTGTGATATTTGAGCACCTGAAAGAAGTGAGTGAGGGAGTCGCAGAGATGGGCTGGAGGAGGCAGGAGGCAGCATGCACAAGGTCCTGCTGGCTGTGGTGAGGATGTTGAGCCCGAATGTGAGACCAGTGGGAAGACTCTGAAAGGCTTGAGGGGGACATGGCTGGACCCACAGTTTGGCTGCAGTGAGGAGAAAGGGTAGAGTAGAGCCCAAGTGGGTGTGTGTGAGGTTAACACAGTCACTTCGCCAGAGGCAATGGTGCCTTGAAACTAGACTGGTGGGGCAGAGATGGAGAGAAGAGGATGGGTTTGAAATATACATCAGAGGAAAAACCATGTGGCACTGATTTGGCTACAGAGGTTGAGGCAAAGGAGGTATCAGAAGTAACTCTGGGGGGCCGGCCCAGTGGTGCAGTGGTTAAGTTCGCACGTTCCACTTCTCAGTGGCCTGGGGTTTGCTGGTTTGGATCCAGGGTGAGGACATGCCACCGCTTGGCAAAAGCCATGCTGTGGTAGGCGTCCCACATATAAAGTAGAGGAAGATGGGCACAGATGTTAGCTCTGGGCCAGGCTTCCTCAGCAAAAAGAGGAGGATTGGCAGCAGTTAGCTCAGGGGTAATCTTCCTCAAAAAAAAGAAGAAGAAGAAGAAGAAGAAGTAACTCCATTAATTCTGGATTCTGCAGCTGTGTGAAAGGTGGTGTCATTGGCAAGGTGAAGAACTCTGGCGGAGGATGGGTCTACAGGGATGCTCAAATTCATCTTGGATTTAATGAGCTTCAGGTCCATTTGACACATCTGAGTGGGGTTCTGTTCGTGAGTTAAGGTTAAGTTCGTGAGTTAAACCAGCCATGCAAGTTTTGCTAGCCATGGTGAGGTCATTGCACCTGATCTGAGAGCAACGAGAAGCCTTTGAAGGGTTTTAAGCGGCGGGGGACCTGCTTTTGGCTTCAGTGTGAGAATAGATCAGAAGGAAGCCAGAGAGAAGGTAGGGGATCTCTTGAGAGGTGAAGACACATCTGAGTACATGGCAATCACAGCAGGGATGCCGATGAGACCACTGAGAAGAGCAGAGGCAAGAAGGGGCTTCAGGCTCCTCACTCTCCCATGGGACATGGGCAGCCTACCCTACTCTGCATCTGGGTCTCCCCATTGAAAATGAGCACCTTGGTTTGCATGGTCAGGCTTCCTCAGGCTCTGGCACCCAAGTTTGTGATGGCTGCATCTGCTGCCCTCCAGGCCTCTCTCAGAAACAGATCAGTGTTTCCACTGTAGGGGAGGCTGGAGAAGGGTCTCTGCAGGGCCAGGGAGAGACCCCCAGGCTGAGGGAGGCCAGAATGCAGCAAAGCCTTTTTGCTCACCTTGTGCTCTGGAGGAGAGAGTTAGGATTTGCAAGGGAGAGGCTGGCAACAGTATACAGATGGAAGTTCTGCAATTGCATTTCTGTGCCTGACAGCTCCTGGAGCACTGCATCGGGGGGGCTGCCGGTCCCTGCCAACTAGCCACAGAGGGAAATTGGCTCCAAAACTGGGACAAGCTTCAAATGCTGTTCTGGGAAGACCAGGGCTGGGAAAGGGGTGGCTTGGGGCTGGTTTCCTCCTGCACTGACATGGAGGATCTGGAAGGCCAAGCGCTGCCCGGGATGCAGTCTGGGGCGCGGGTGGGGTAAGCATGCACTGGGTTCCAGCATTGATGGTTTATGTCAATGTCTGCTAACTGTTGCTTGTTTGAGACAAGATAAATATAGAAATTGTTAGCCTTTAGAAACATCATAGAAATTTGAAAAAACCAATTTTATTTCTGTTGAATCTAATAAAAAATGTGGGCTCTCTTTTGTAGGTCTTTGTGTTTTTATTTCATTTTTCTAATAGTTCATTGTTATTGTATATTACAAAAGTATCAGTCTGCAAAAAATTGGAAATAAAAATGAACCAAGGTATTTCAGCCCATATAGTATGAGAAGTGCTGGTCTAGGTTATCTTGGGCAATCACTTTTCTTCTCTAGGCCTCAGTTTCTCCATATGTAAATAAATGATGAGCATGTTTGGAGGTTTAGGGGAGCTTTCCGCTCTGAATTCTCTTTCATTCAAGAAATATTTATTGGGCATCTTCTTTGTGCCAGGCACAGTACAGAAAGCTCAGAATACGATGGTGAGAAATAACAGAAGTGTCCCAGCACTCTTGCAGCTTACAGTCTGGTGGGGGAAGGCTGACAGGAGAAAACAAGCACAAATACAAGAATACAGTTACAGACTGGTAAGTGCAAGGAAGGAGAGGATTGGATCAACAGAGGAGGCTGTCCTTCCTTGATGGTCCAGGCAAGATTTCCTGAAGAAGGGAAGTTTGAGCTGGACGCTGAGAGATTGTAGGAGATGATTAGGTGAGGAGAGGGGAAGAGGAAGAGTCTTCATGCCCTATCTCCTGTTTGCCCTTCGGGATCCACTTTATACTCTTCTCCATCCTGCTCTGTGCCCAGGGGGGATGACCTCCAGGGACTGCCTAACCAGGCTCTTGCTTCCAGTTGAGTTTGGCCAATGGGAGGCACCCCCAGGAGATGAGTGGGAGGGAGCAGAGTGAGGTTGTGGTATTTAGTCCCCTGGCTCCCTCCCTGTCTGGGGTAACATTCTTCTACTTATGGCCACAACCTCTGTGGCAACCACAAGACAAATCTGACTGCAGGAAGCATCATTAACTGAGGGCCCTAGTTGCTGTGCTCTGAAATCCATCCCTGCATTGCACCAAGGCCGTGTTTTGCATGGGCTGCCCCCAGCCAATGCCTATGTGCAGTAGGGATACTAAGGCATTCCTGAGAGACACCGGACTCTTCTGATGGCCAATTTCGGCTCTGACAACCTTGACGAAACTTCCTTAGTCCACCCAGCAGTTAAGGATGCTCGTACCCGTCCTTCCTTCCTATCCTTCCTTCCCTCTATTCTTCATTTGGGGTCAAACTTACATCATGTTTAATGGTTCTCCCAGCCTTTGTGGGTTCCCTCCCCATTTCCTCTCATAAACATTTTCCTTAATAAAATCCTTGCATGTTTAATCTTATCTCAGCATCTGCTTCTTGGACAACCTGCATTTGTTGACAGACCCTTCACTTTCAACTCTCAGCTTCACCTGCTCCCTCTACTTGCCTCTTCAGGCCTGGCTGTGATTCCAGCTGTTGCTAGTCTCTGGGTGTTGTTTCCCTTAGCCCTGTTTGTGACGTTTCGAGAAGTCTTATCATTAAACTCTATTAA
The DNA here is from genome assembly GCF_041296265.1 of Equus caballus. NCBI lineage: Eukaryota > Metazoa > Chordata > Mammalia > Perissodactyla > Equidae > Equus > Equus caballus. The sequence continues at coordinate 106,872 of NC_091686.1, read as the reverse complement.
GTAAGTTACTGTTACAGACTGAATGTTCATGTCCCCTAAAAGTTCGTGTGTTGAAACTTAGTCCTCTTGGTGTTCGGAGGTGGGGCCTTTGGGTAGAGCCCTCATGAACGAGATGAGTGCCCTTATAAAAGAGACCCCAGAGAGATGATCCCTTACCCCTTTACCATGCGCAGTCACAGCAAAAAGACAATTGTCTATGAACCAGAAAGCAGGCCCTCACCAGACATGGAATCTGCCAGCACCTTGATCTTGGACTTTCCAGCCTCTAGAACTGTGGGAAACAAATTTCTGTTGTCTATAAGCCACCCAGTCCATGGTATTGTGTTATAGCAGCCCAAATGAATGAATTCAGTTACCTCTTTTGAATGTTCCACTTGTTTTCTGCTAGGACTCTGACTGATACCACACTCCAGGACAAGAGAACAGCTTGTGCAATGACCCAATGTGAGGGAAGGCTTGGTATCTCTGTGGAGATGAGGATAGTCAGTGAGGCTGAAGTACAGAGAACAAGGAGGGCAGGGGGGAAGAAATACAAGATGGCATGGGTCTATATCCAAAAAGTGTCACAAAAAAATCTTTGAAGAATTTTAAGCAAAGATGTAATAACATCAAACTTGCATATTGAAAAGCTGACCTGGCTATATTGTGAAGAATAGATCCACAGAGTGGATGTAGGGAGAGTACTTGGAAGGCTACTGGAATGGTCTAGGTGAGAGATGACAGTGGCTTGGACCAGGTAGTTGGCAGTGACAATAGAGAGTAGCAAGTGGAATTGGTAGCACTTGAACCCTAGTGGTTAGATACTAGGGTTCAGGAAGAAGGAGGTGAAAAGAATGACTCCTAGTCTTTGGCTGATATATTTGAATGGAAGGACATAGGTGCCACTTATTGAGATACTGTACACTGGAAGGGGATCAGCTTTTTGAGGTGATTTGGGGAGATCATGAGTTTGATCTCAGATGTGCTGAATTTGAGGTGCCATTGAGACTGCTAAATGGGGAGACAAGTAAGCAGCTGAAACCAGGTCTATATAATCTGCAAAGGAGAGGTCTAGGGTGAAGATAGACATTTTGGTGTCATTTGTACATATATAGGTATGAATGATATTTCTTGGGGAGAGAGAAGAAAATTAGAGGAAACAGGTTTTAGGGATTTCATGGCCTTGGATTTGGCAATGGCTTCTTAGATATGATATCAAAAACATGAGCAACAGGAGAAAAAGTAGATACATTGGACTTTATCAAAATTAAAACCTTTTGTACATCAAAGGACATTATCAGCAAAGTGAAAAGACAACCGACAGAATAGGAGAAAATGTTTGGTAATCATATATCTGATAAGGGTTAAATATCTGGATATATAAAGAACTCCTACAACTCAACAATAAAAGATGAACAATTCAATTGAAAAATGGGCAAAGGACTTAATAGACATTTCTCCAAAGAAGATGTACAAATGACTAATAAGCATATGAAAAGGTGCTCAACATCATTAGTCATTAGGTAAGTGCAAATCAAAACCACAATGAGATACCACTTCATACCTACTAGGATGGCTATAATCAAAAAATGGAAAATAAATGTTGATGAGGATGTGGAGAAATTGGAACTCCTGTGCGTTGCTGGTAGGACTATCAAATTGTGCAGCCCCTGTGGAAAACAGTATGGCAGTTCCTCATAGCTAAACATAGAATTAGCATATGACCCAGCAGTGCCACTCCTAGGTTTATGTTCAAAGGAATTGAAAGCAAAGACTCCAACAGATATTTGTATGCCAATGTTTATTCCAGCATTATTCACAATAGCCAAAAGGTGGAAACAACTCAAGTGTCCATCAACAGATGACTGGATAAACAAAATGTGGCATATACATACAATGGAATATTATTCAGTCATAAAAAGGAACGATGTTCTGATACATGTTACAACATGGATGAACCTTCAAAACATTATGCTAAGTGGAATAAGGCAGACAGAAAAGGACAAATATTGTATAATTCCACTTATCTGAGGTATATAGAATAGGCAATTTCATAGGGACAGAAAGGAGAGTAAAGGCTGGAGGGAGGAGACAATAGGGAGTTATTGTTTAGTGGTTACAAAGTTTCTGTTTGTGATGATATAAAGGTTTTGGAAATGGTGATGGCTGTACAACAATATGAATGTAATTAATGCTACTGAATCATACACTAAAAAGTGGTTAAAATGTAAAATTTTGTTATATATATCTTACCACAATTTAAAAAATTAAAGTAATATGTCAAAAACCATTGACCTGTACAATTTAAATGAGTGAATTGTATGAGATGTGAAAAATAAGTCTTTTTTTTTAAAAAAAGGTTTTAGGACTGAGCCTTGAGGAATTTCATCATTTAATGGTCCAGTAGAGAAGAGTAGGTCTTCCAGCAGACTGAGCATGAGAGGCCAAATTGATAGGAAACTCTGGACAGCAAGGTGTCACAGAAGTCTGTGAAGAGGGTCCTTTCAGTATGTGGGCATGGCCAAGAGGTCAAATGCTGTTGCAAGGAAAGACAAAGTGGAAATCACAGACTACTTTGGATTCAGCAAGGTGGAGGTCATTGGTGATCTTGGTGAGACTTTTTTGGTGGAGTGGCCCAGCAGGATGTCATATTTTAGTGGGTTGAGTGAGTGGGAGGTGAGGAAGTGGTAATACTGAGTGTAGCTGCATGCCCTCTTGTCTCTTCCCTGTGTCGGGGCTAAACGTAGGGGCCCTGGCTCATTTTGCTCCTGATGGAAGTGAATGTCCAACCTCCATGCTTGCTCTCTGAGTCTCTGGGCTCCCTCTGGGCTGAAGCCAAGATTCTTTTCAGAATTCATGACCACTGCCAACCCCAGATTTCAGTGTACTTTGCCTAAAATCTAACAGTCTGCTTCTCTAGTGCTTTATTTTCAAGAATCATCAGGAGACACTCAATTTACAACCAGAGATAGTTGAGAAATGAATGAAGAATAAATAAGAGACTGCAAAGCGTGGTGGAAAGAGGTCCAATGGGATTTAGCTTTGACTTGGCAACCAGCTCTGCCTGGCCCAGGGCCAGGGCACCACAAAGATAAAGTAGGAGAGTCTGCTCTCCATGGTGCTGACCGCATTGCCCACTGGAGGCTGCAGCAGGTTTGTGTCTCTTGGATATTGGAAAGCATGTGATCCCTATCCTCCTCTCTGCCTTTTGCTGCCTAAGGCAGGTCTCCAACTTCCTGTTGGCCTCAGGGTCTAACGGGATGTTTTCTATATTGAACATCTCTTGTTTTTGCCTATCAAGCATCCAGTCCTCTTCTGATAATCATAACTTGATTTTTATTTTTGGAACCACTTTTTCCCCCCATCCTCGGTCCATATAGTTGAGGCAAATATGTGTTCTATGATGACACTTGGATAAGCCATAAAAATGTGATTTTTTGGGTCAGTGAGTCAACCTGGGATATTTGTGGAAACTATTGGGAAAGAGGAGCTTTTTTTCTTTTGTGATTATTATATTGGGAGAACTTTCTGGGGTCATCCCATGGAGAGGATACAGAAGCTGGCATAGGAGGAAAGCTGACCTGAGATAGAGAAAAAGGGAGAAGGAGATGGAGGAAGTACTGGGGACATCATTTGACCCCCTGGACACAGCTGTGCCTGAAACCAACATGCCCCTGAACCTTTCAATTATGTGCGATAATTGATACCAATCTTTTGACTAAACGTTTTTGAGTTGGATTTTTGTCACTTTAGACAAAGAGAATTCTAACTAATGCTACCAGTAAGAGCCCTTCTAGCTCTGTTGTTTTAGGAATTTACATGTCCTTCACAACAGAAACATAATATGTAATGTCAGCTACAGTGGATAGAAAGCAACTATTTCTCTAGTGCCTTCTTCTCAACAATGGAAGATGGGATTTTATTTATTTTCTTTTTTTTTTTTAGGAATATTAGCCCTGAGCTAACATCTGCCAATTCTCCTCTTTTTTCTGAGGAAACCTGGCCCTGAGCTAACATCTGTGCCCATCTTCCTCTACTTTATATGTGGGACGCCTACCACAGCATGGCTTGCCACGCCATGCCATTTCTGCACCCGGGATCCGAACCGGCGAACCCCGGGCTGCCAAAGCGGAGCGTGGGCACTTAACCACTGTGCCACCAGCCAGGCCGGAAGATGGGATTTTAAAAAACAGCTATTGATATATATTTTATGTCCCATAGAAGTAACCCACTTTTAAGTGCACAATTCAATGATTTTTATTAAATTTTCAGGGTTGTAAAATGCACTTTTAGAACACTTTCATCACGCCAAAAAGATTTCTCGTGTTCATTTGCAGTCAATCCCTGTTCCTAACCCCGGTTTGAGGCAACCATTAATCTGATATTTGTCTATAGATTTGTTTTTTCTGGGCATTTAATATAAATGGAATCATACAACATGTGGCCCTTTGTATCTGGCTTCTTTTCACTTAAAATAATGTTTTTGGGGTTCATCCCTGTTGTTGCATCAGTAGTTCATTCCTTTTCGTTGCTGAGTATTCCATTGCGTGGGTGTACCACATTTTATTTATCCATTCACCAGTAGATGGACATGTGGATTGTTTCCATCTTTTGGGTATTATGAATAAAGCTTCTATGAACATTTGGATACAGGTCTTTGTGTGACCATTTGTTTTCATTTCTCTTGGGTAAATACCTAGGAGTAGAATTTCTGGGTTGTATGGTAAGTTTTATGTTTAACTTTTTAAGAAACTATTTTCCACAGAGGCTTCGCCAGCAGGACATGAGGATTCTTTTTTCTCCACATCCTCATCAACACTTGCTATTGTCTGTCTTTTTTTTATTTTATTTTATTGTCTGTCTTTTTGATTGTAGAAATTCCGGTAGGTGTGAAGTGGTATGTCATTATGGTGTTAATTTACATTTCTCTAATGACTAATGATATTGAACATCTGGTCATGTGCTTATTAGCCATTGCATATTTTCTTTGGCAAAATATATATTCAAATCCTTTGTCCATTTAAAAAATTGTATTTTTTGTCTTCTTATTGAGTGGCAAGTATTCTTTGTATATTCTGGATTTAAGGTTTTTGTCAGATATATGATTTGTAAATAATTAGGAAATGGGATTTTAAATCTAGAAGCTAATGATTCCTACCTATTTCTTCATGCCAGTGTCGGCCTTGGCATATCCTAGAAATAGTTAAAATCTGCCTTCAAACCTGGGCTTATGTCCTACTTCCAAGCTGGGTTCCTCTCTCCCCCAGAATTAAGCCCTCACCGTAGTTAGTTTTCTTAGCTGCAAACAACAGACACCAACTTGGGCTAAATTAAGTGAAAGGAAATTTGTTGGAAGGACTCCTGGAGCTGTTGGCCAAGTCATGCTTAGGCCACATGCCCACTCCCTGTCTGTTCCAGGTGGGGAGGGGACAGGCCTGGTTACTTTGCTTTCCTCAGAGTTGGTAGGACCCTTGATTTACTCTCCCACCAAGACTCCACACAATGGAGGAGAGATCATTCCCCAGAGGGAAATCAGGATGCTGTTAAAATGGGGCAAGTAGATGCTGGGTAGCCAAAAAATGTGTACATACTATAGAATCTTCATCAGAGAAGGGTTGGAACTTCCTAGCAATGACTCCAACATGACCACATCTTGTAAAGAGCTGTCTGTCTGTAGGATTAAGACGAGACACAATTATTTGGAACACATTTCTCTGATGCTAGAGATTCTCAAAATAATAAATATTTGTGGAATTTGAAGAAAATTCAGTAAATAGAACCAATGAGCAGAGATTAGGAGGGAGAATATTTCCACTCAATATAAGGATGGGATCTGTGATGGTCAAGGTTTTCCCATGATGGAATGGGCTTCCCTAGAGGCAGTGAGCTCCCCAGCTCTGGATGTGTGTGCAGGCTGAGGCTGGATGGGATGTTGCAGTGAGAATGGGGTGTGTCTTCCTATGGTTAGCTGTATGTTTCAGCTTGACTGGTCCAGATGTTTGGTTAAACGTTATTCCGGGTGTGTCTGTGACGGTGTTTCTGGATGAGATGAACATGTGAATTGGTAGACTGAGTAAAGCAGATTGCCCTCCCCAATATGTGAGTGGGCCCCATCCAATCCGTTGGAGGCCTGAGCAGAACAAAGATGCTGAGTAAGGGAGAATTCTCTCTCTGCCTGAGTGAGCTGGGACATTGGTCTTCTCCTGCCTTCAGACCTGGCTTCAGAATGAATCTTACACCATCTGCCCTCCTGGTGCTCAGGACTTCTAGCTTGCTGACTGCACATTTTGATAATTCTCAATCTCCATAATCATGTGAGCCGATTTTTTATAATAAATAAATATATATTATTGGTTCTATTTCTCTGAGAACACTAATACAATGTCACAGGCAAACTAGCAAGATGAACTTGGAGGTCTTCTCTGTGCCAGGAATCTTTGATTCCACAGTTCTGCCTGTGTAGGCTGCTGGTCCTGATTTGGCTTTGGCCGGGGTGGATGCTGCTGACACAGTCTCCCAGACCCAGAGCATAATCATAGCTCTGTTTCTGTTTTCCTTTCTTCATAGTGTATTTCTGAGTCTATTATTTCAAGATGTGGGCTTGAAATCCCAGGGGAGATTGTTTAGAGCTACGATGAGGTGTTGCTTGGCTTGGAGTCAAACAGACAGAGACAAAGCTTTTTGTCTTCTGTTCTTTTGGGGGCATGAGGATGAACTTGTTGGGCGAAGAAGGGAGGAGGGTGGGGCTGAAACACAGGCTCAGTCCTCCCATGTGGTGGCTACCGCTGTCTTTTCTGAGTCTCTTTCTTCCTCTTTGCCCTAGCTTAACCCTTAAATGACACCCTCCACGCACAAGTTGCCTTGTCCCCACTTGAGAAGACAGAGGTGGGATCAGAGGCATATGCCAATTCTATAAGAGGCAGGAGGAGAGGAGATGGGAGTGGTTTGGTTTTGGATTGCATCCATCAGTGGGCCCTGTCCCTCTCATGCCACAGGCTAATGCCCCTTTAGCTTATTGGTAACCCTCTGAATGGGCTCCAGTCTCAGCTTTGCCACCAGCCATCTATGTAACCTTGGATGAGTTCCCTCCTTTCTCTGACTCTTGATCCCTGATGTGTAAAAGGAGGGTTTTGCATGGCTCTGAGGCAGTTCCACCTGGTGGTTAATATGTGGGTTTAGAAGTCTTAGTTCTAGAACTTCCACCAGCTGTGGGCCCTTAGTCACACTGAGCCTTAGTTTCTCCATGTGTAAAGGGGGATGATAGTAGAGCAATGGTTCCCAAATGTGGCTGCACAATGAATCACCTGGGGTCTTCTTAAAAAAATACTGAGTCTGGGGGACGGCCCCGTGGCCGAGTGGTTAAGTTTGCATGCTCCACTTTGGTGGCTCCGGGTTTCACCAGTTCGAATCCTGGGCGCGGACATAGCACCGCTCATCAGGCCATGCTGAGGCAGCGTCCCACATGCCACAACTAGAAGGACCCACAACTAAAAATACATGACTGTGTACTGGAGGGCTCTACGGATAAAAAGGAAAAAAAAATTTTAACAAAAATACTGAGCCTGATTTTCATCCCCAGACATTCTGCTTTAATTGGTATTGAGATATGGCTGAACATTGGGAGTCTTTAAAGCTCCCAGGTAATTCTGGCATACAGCAACCTTTGGGAAGCACTGTAATAGTGTTTGGCCCTGGAGATTATATGCAAGAACTTGTGCAAAGCAGCCAGCATGGTTCAGCATGGCCAGCAGCTCCAGCAACTGCAGCTGGTAGGAATAAAGAGATGATGTCATGTTAGACACAAAGACTCCCAAACGGAGTGAACAGCCGTTTTCCTTGCTCTGACTTTTATGCTGCATAATGCTGCTCTTCTTCTCCATCCTCATTCAGGCAGTCGGCACTCATTTCCAAGGAAGAAGGTGGGGCTATCCTTTTAGAGAGAATATTGGGAGGATGAGCAGAGAGGGATAGACTTCCCTCTGTCTATTCACTCCCAAACATGTTTTCCAGAGAGCACCAGCTCTATTTCCATATGAACTACCAGCTCTGTGTGTGTATGTTCCAGATGTTCCCTGCAGCACCCTGCACCTGGAGGGCAGCTAGGCTTGACTAAAACCCCATAAACAACAGCCCTTGGAAGCCCAGAACCCTCTCTCCAATTTCTGTGTGGGTCCTCACGGCCCTCCTGCTTCCAAGCCTGGATCCCCAGGGCTGCCTCTGCTTCACATAACACCTGCTGGATGCAAAATGAACCTTTTCACCAACTTTCAGGACAAGCTCATTCCCACTAGGCATTTTATGAGTTCAATAAATTCTACTAGAGATTTAAGTGTCACAAGGAAGGGACACATCATGAAGCCTGTGACAAAGATACTTTCATTGACCAAACTCTACTCAGATTCCCCTGAACTCTCTTCTCAACTAGACCTGACTTTTGGACTTCCACATTCATATCTGCACTGTCCAATTTTAGCAAGAACTCTGCTAACTCAGTCTAACCAGAACCCCCAACCCTCAATACCTGATCACCCTCGATATCCAATCGGGTTCCTTATCTTCCACCATCCCCCAGGTGATGTGTGATCACCCTGGCCTGCCTTCAGAAAGAATCCTGTTAGGTTGGTGTAGCCCGAATCTCCCCTTACCCCTGATGTTTCCTCTCAGTGATCTTCCATCCTCTGGCCCCTGCCCTGCTCCTTGACTATAAATTCCTGCTGCCCACGCTGTACTCGAAATTGAGCCCGATCTCTCTCCTTCACTGCAGAAGTCCTTTCCAGTGGTCCCTATACCTGTTGTGATGGTCCCTCCTTGAGCAAAATCTTCCTTAGCATGCTCTAAGTGTCCTTTGAGTGCTTTTTTCTTTAACAGTTAGAATGAATGTTTTTTTCTCTGACAACTGCCACCTTCCTAGGTCGCACAAGATGCTTTTCTCTGTCACACAATCCCTACCTCAGCAAAACAAATTCCTCTCTTGGGCTCGCACACAAAGGGAAATGGAGGAATTTCCTTCCTAGTGTCTTTGGTGGGAGTGTGAATTGGTAAAGCATCTTTGCGGATATTTTGCAGTATTTATTTAAACTTAACATGCACTTACCCTTTGGCTCAGCAATTGCTCTTCTAAGAATTTTGCTTCATGCATACTTAGATACATATGAAATGAAAATTGCACAAGATTTTGCAAATGATTAGAAACAACCCAAATATTTGGTAGCATATAAATGTCTAAACAAATTGTGGTACTTCCATGTAATGAAATAATATCTAGCCATAGAAAGAATAAGGAAGCTCTTTATGAACTAATATGGAATGATTTCCAAGAGATATTAAATGAAAACAACAAGGTGCAGGTTAGAAACACACACATATTTGCTTGTATATGTATAAAACATCTCTGGGAGTCATATAAAATTAGTTGTTTGTGGGGAGGGAAACTGGGTGAGTGCAGGACAGGGCTAGCAGGGAAATTTTTACTGAAAATGCATCACCGTTTAAAAATTTGAAAGCTTGAAGTTAATGGTTTATTCAAAAACTAAGTTACAAGAAATAATAACAAAAAAGACTTAGCAGGGTGCTTGGCATGTAGTATGGATTCTATATATGGTAGCTTATTAGTAATTGTATTATTAGGGGCTTAGGAAGACCTAGTCCAATTTGGAGTCAGGTATGTAAATCAAAGGTAATTATGACACGAGAATGTTGTTGAGGGAAATGGTCTTTGAGGTTTTTGCTCTTTTAAAAGAGCAATTGGGCACATGCACGTTGACTTTGGAATTTGAAATGGACATATTTTTAAAAAAATTTTTATTGAGGTCAATAGTGTATAACATTGTAAAATTTCAAGTGTATGTTATTATTTATCAGTGTTCTGTATAGACTGCATCATGCTCACCATCAATAGTCTAGTTTTTATCTGCACCAAATATGTGCCCCTTTACCCCTTTCGCCCACCCCCAAACCCCCCTCTCTTGTAACCACTAATCTGTTCTCTTTGTCTACGTGTTCTTATTCTTCCACATATGAGTGAAGTTATATGGTGTTTGTCTTTGTCTGTCTTATTTCACTCAACATAAAACCTCAAGGTCCATTCATTTTGTTGCAAATGGGACAATTTTGTCTTTTTATGACTGAGTAGTATTCCATTGTGTATATATGTATAAGTATATATATATCTATCTTCTTTATCCAATCATCAGTTAATGGGCACTTGGGTTGCCTCCACATCTTGGCTATTGTGAATAATGCTGCAGTGAACATAGGGGTGCATAAGTTTCTTTGAATTGTTGATTTCAAGTTCTTTGGATAAATACCCAGTAGTGGGATAGCTGGATCATATGGTATTTTTATTTTTAATTTTTTGGGGAATCTCCATACTGTTTTCCATAGTGGCTGCATCAGTTTGCATTCCCGCCAACATTGTATGAGGGTTCCCTTTCCTCCACATCGTCTCCAATATTATTTTTTTGTCTTGGTGATTATAGCTATTCTAATGGGTGTAAGGGGATATCTTAGTGTAGTTTTGATTTGCATTTCCCTAATAATTAGTGATATTGAACATCTTTTCATGTGCCTGTTGGCCATCTGTATATCTTCTTTGGAAAGATGTCTGTTCATAACCTCTGCCCATTTCTTGATTAGGTTGTTTGGTTTTTTTGTTGTTGAGTTGTATGAGTTCTTATATATTTTGGAGACATGGTGTTTAAAAAGATCCTTCTAAGACCAATGTCAAAGAGTGTACTGCCTGGGGCTGGCCCCGTGGCTGAGTGGTTAAGTTCGCGCGTTCCGCTGCAGGTGGCCCAGTGTTTCGTTGGTTCGAATCCTGGGCGCAGACATGGCACTGCTCATCAAACCACGCTGAGGCAGCGTTCCACATGCCACAACTAGAAGGACCCACAATGAAGAATATACAACTATGTACCAGGGGGCTTTGGGGAGAAAAAGGAAAAAAATAAAATCTTAAAAAAAAAAAAAAGAGTGTACTGCCTATGTTTTCTTGTAGGAGTTTTATGGTTTCACATCTACCTTTAAGTCTTTAATCTATTTTGAGTTAATTTTAGTGTATGGTGCAAGATAGTGATCTACTTTCCTTCTTTTGCATGTGGCTGTCCAGTTTTCCCAACACCATTTATTGAAGAGACTTTCCTTTCTCCATTGTATGTTCTTGGCTCCGTTGTTGAAGATTGGCTGTCTATAGTTGTGTAGTTTTATGTCTGGGCTTTCAATTCTGTTCTATTGGTCTGTATGTCTGATTTTGTACCAGTACCATGCTGTTTTGATTACTGTATCTTTGTAGTATATTTTGAAGTTAGGGATTGTCATGCCTCCAGCTTTGTATTTTTTCTCAGGATTGCCTTTGCTATTCAGGGTCTTCTGTTGTTCCATATACATTTTCGGATTCTTTGTTCTGTTTCTGTGAAGAATGTCATTGGGATTCTGATTGGGATTGCATTGAATCTGTAGATTGCTTTAGGTAGTATGGACATTTTAACTATGTTTATTTGTATGACCCATGAGCACGGAATATCTTTCCATTTCTTTATGTTTTCTTCAATTTATTTCAATAATGTCTTATACTTTTCAGTGTATAGATCTTTCACCTCCTTGGTTAAATTTGTTCCTAGATATTTTATCCTTTTTGTTGTGATTGTAAATGGAATTGTATTCTTGGGTTCTCTTTCTCCAAGTTCACTACTAGAGTATAGAAATGCAACTGATTTTTGTAAGTTGATTTTGTACGCTGCCACTTTCCTATAGTTCTTGATTATTTCTAATAGTTTTTAATGGATTCTTTAGGGTCTTCTATATATAAAACATGTCATCTGCGAACAGTGAGAGTTTCACTTCTTCCTTGCCAACTAGGATACCTTTTATTTTTTTATCTTGCCTAACTACTCTGGCCAAAACCTCCAGTACTATGTTGAATAAGAGTGGTGAGAGTGGGCACCCTTGTCTTGTTCCTGTTCTCAGAGGGATGGTTTTCAGTTTTTCCATGTTGAGTGGGTTTACCATATATGACCTTTATCATGTTGAGGTAATTTCCTTCTATACCTATTTTATTGAGAGGTTTTTATCATAAACAGATGTTGGATCTTGTCAAATGCTTTCTCTGCATCTATTGCAATGATAATGTGGTTTTTATTCCTCATTTTGTTAATGTGGTGTATCACATTGATCGATTTGTGGATGTTGAGCCATGCCTGCATCCCTGGTACAAATACCACTTGATCATGATGTCTGATCCTTTTAATGTATTGCTGTATTCAGTTTGCCAGTATTTTGTTGAAGATTTTTGCATTTATGTTCATCAGCAACATTGGCCTGTAATTTTCCTTCTTTGTGTTGCCCTTTTCTGGTTTTGGGATCAGAGTGATGTTGGCCTCATAGAATGAGTTAGGAAGGATTCTGTCTTCTTCAATTTTTTGGAATAGTTTGAGAAGAATAGGTATTAGATCTTCTTTGAATGTTTGGTATAATTCTCCAGAGACGCCAGCTAGTCCTAAACTTTTGTGTTTTGGAATGCTTTTGATTACTGTTTCAATCTTTTTCCTTGTGATTGGTCTATTCAAATTCTCTATTTCTTCTTGATTCAGTTTTGGGAGGTTCTATGAGTCTAAGAATTTATCCATTTCTTCTAAGTTATCCAGTTTGTTGGCATATAGTTTTTCATAGTATTTTCTTATAATCCTTTGTATTTCTGTGGTATCTGTTGTAATTTCTCCTCTTTAATTTTTAATTTTATTTATTTGAGACTTCTCTCTTTTTTTCTTATGAGTCTGGCTAAGGGTTTGTCAATTTTGTTTATCTTCTCAAAGAACCAGCTCTTAGTTCATTGATCCTTTCTACTGTTTTTTTTTTGTTTCAATTTCATTTATTTATGATCTAATTTTTATTTTTTTCCCTCCTTCTGCTGACTTTGGGCTCTGTTTTTTCTTCTCTCTCTAGTTCTGTGAGGTGTAGTTTAAGATTACTTATTTCTGATTTTTCTTGTTTGTTGAGGTGGGCCTGTTTTGCTATGAATTTCCCTCTAGAACTGCTTTTGTTGCATCCCATAAGATGCAGCATGATGTATTTTCATTTTCATTTGTCTCCAGATATTTTTTGATTTCTCCTTTGATTTCTTCATTGATCCATTGATTGTTCAGCAGCATGTTGTTTAGTCTCCACATATTTATGTCTTCCCCAGCTTTTTCCTTGGGGAAGTTCATTTCGAGTTTCTTGCAGTTCATTTCTAGTTTCATAGCATCATGGTCAGAAAAGATGCTTGATATGATTTCAATCTTCTTAAATTTGCCTTGTTTCCCAACATATGGTCTATCTTTGAGAATGTTCTATGTGCACTTGAGAAGAATGTATATTCTGCTGTTTTTTGATGGAATGTTCTATATATATCTGTTAAGTCCATCTAGTCTAGCTTTTCATTTAATTCCACTATTTCCTTGTTGACTGAATGATCTATCCATTGATATAAGTGGGGTGTTGATGTCCCCTACTATTATTGTGTTGCTGTTAATGTCTCCCTTAAGGTCTGCTAATAGTTGCTTTATGTACTTTGGTGCTCCTGTGTTAGGGGCCTACATATTCATAAGTATTATGTCCTCTTGGTGGAATATCCCTTTTATCATTATATACTGCCACTGTTTGTCTGTCATTATCTTTTTTTATCTTGAAATCTGCTTTGTCTGGTATAAATATGGCAACACCTGCTTTCTTTTCTTTACCATTTTCTTGGAGTATCATCTTCCATCCCTTCACTCTGAGCCTGTGTTTGTCTTTAGAGCTGAGATGTGTTTCCTGGAGGCAGCATATTGTTGGGTCTTGTTTTTCAATCCATCCAGCCATTTTGTGTCTTTTGATTGAAGAATTCAATGCATTTACATTTAGAGTGATTATTGATACATGAGGGCTTAATGCTGCCATTTTGTCACTTGTTTTCCAGTTGTTCTACATTTCCCTTATTTCTCTTTCTGTATATTTCTGACTTCCATTTCAGTTTGGTGATGTTCTATGATGATTTTCTCAGTTTTCTCTTTATTTATCATTTGCATCTCTGTTCTGACTTTTTTGTTTAGTGGTTACCATGAGGTTTGTAAGAAAGATCTCATAGATGAGGTAGTCCATTCTCTGATAGCCTCTTATTTCCTTCATCTAAGCATGTTCCATTCCTTTCCTCTTCCCTGTCTAAGTTAAGTTATTGTTGCCACAACTTATTCTGTTTTGTGCTGTGAGTTTTTGGTTAAAATGCAGTGATTATAGCTATTCTTGATATTTTTCTTCCCTTTATCTTTAATGTTATAATTGTTTGTTAACCTGTTCTGATAGAGAGCTGCAGTTTTCTGATTTTGTCTGTCTATTTATCTCCTTGCTCAAGGCTTTGTCTACCCTTTCTTTTTTCTCAGTATGAGGGCCTTCTTGATCCTTTCTTGTGGTGGTGGGGGCTGGGGTTCTGTGGCAATGAACTCCCTCAGCTTTTGTTTATCTGGGAAAGTTCTTATTCCTCCATTGTATCTGAAGGATAGTTTCACTGGATAGAGTATCCTTGGCTGAAAGTTTTTGTCGTTCAGAACTTTGACTATATCATTCCATTCTCTCCTAGCCTGTAAGGTTTCTGCTGAGAAATCCACTGAAAGCCTGATAGGGTTTCCTTTGTAGATTATTGTCTTCTGCCTTGCTACCATTAATATTTTATCTTTGTCATTGACTTTTGCCAGTTTTACTAATATATGACTTGTAGAAAGTCTTTTTGCATTGATATAATTAGGAGTTCTACTAGCTTCACTTACTTGTAATTCCAGTTCCTTTCCCAGGTTTGGGAAATTCTCAGCTGTTATTTCTTTGAACAAGCTCTCTGCTCCTTTTTCCCTCTCTTCTCCCTCTTGAATGCCTATAATCCTTACGTTGCATTTCCTGATTGAGTCAGCTATTTCTTGGAGAATTTCTTCATTTTTTTTTTTAGTCTTAGTTCTCTCTCCTTCTTCACCTGAAGTATTTCTATATTTCTGTCCTTTAAATTACTAATTCTGTCCTTCATAATGTTAGCTCTGTTTTTCAAGGTTTCTAGATTGTCTTTTTTCTCATTCATTGTGTTCTTCATCTCCAGCATTTCTGGTTTTTTTTTTATAGTTTCAATCTCTTTTGTGAGAATTCCTTCTACTCATTAATTTTATTCCTGAGTTCATTGAACTGTCTTTCTGAGTTTTCTTTTAAGTCGTTGAATTTCTTTCTGATAACTATTTTGAATTCTCTGTCATTTAGATGATAAATTTCTGTGACTACAGGATTGGTTTCTGTCTTGTCATTTTCCTTCTGATCTGGAGTGTTAATGTATTTCTTCATGGTGTTTGATGAAGTGGACCTTTGCTGGTGCATAATGGTAGTGTCTGGTCGCAGATTCCACCTGCTACTGGGGGGTGGTGCAGGAGCTGTGTTTTCTGAACCTGCTGAGTCCACTGGAAGTTGTGCCCACCCATTGGAACTTGTGCTGATAGGTTTTCTCTGCATCCACCCCTGGCCACCACTGCTTGGTGGTTCCCACACACAGGTGCAGATGCTCTGGAGTGGATCCACTGCTCCAGCTGACCAGCTGAGCTGGTGCACGAGGTGGGAGGGGAGGGAAGGAGCACTTTCTTTTGGGTGCACAATCCAGCTCTGTACTCACTGGTGGCCCATCTGGGCTGCTGGGCTTGGTGGGGGTGCCCACACAGTGGCTGAGCCACCTCAGTTTGAAGAATTCCTGCATGCTGGGATGCAATTCTGAAAATAAAAGCATTCCTGCAGAAGCCTGCCTGTTCCCCTGTCTCCTCTTAGAGTCTTGTGCTAGCTGTTGCATGAGTTCCTGTGCCCTAGATCGCTGCTGCTGGGGAAGGGGAAAAGATCCACTCACCTCCTTCCACTGCTTTCCAGGAATGCAGTACCCCCACCTTCAGACATGTGACTGCATGGATGTCTCAAATGTCCTATTGTGCTGTGTGGGTGTCCTTTGTTGGTTAATTGATATCCTTTTGGTTGTACCTTAGGGAGGAGAGACTAAGGGAACAGCTTAGTCCACCATGATGCTGACATCACTATCTGGACATAATTTTTTTAATGCCTATTCTTAAACCATCTAGAGTGGCCTTTGCCCATCACAGTGAAATGAGTGCTGATTGCCTGATCAAGGATGCAGAAGAAAAGTAGCATACTACAGCATAGAAGTCAGAGCAACTGCAATGATGAAAGGAAGACTGCAATTTAATGGGGCTCAATATTTGATTACAATAGACCCCTCAGTTGCCATAGAAACAAAACCACCTCACTACTGATGCGGCCAGGTAGGGACATATCTTTAAAAAAAGACTAAATTAAAATGAAGCACAGAATGGCAATGAATTCTCCTGAAATTTCCCTATCTGGATGGATAAATGAGGAAAGCACAGAGATAACAGGCAAAACGCAGACACCTGAGGAAGGCTGACTGAAGCAGCCTCCAAACTGTAAAAGGAAAATGACACTTGAATCTTGGGATCTTCCTCTGTGACCAGGCCCAGGTGCTGGTTTCCTCTGGGATTGTGGATGAGTAAGTCGTCTTGGGGGCTGTGGTCAGGGCACCATCAAAACAGGAATCTGGATAACATGGTGGAAGAGAGAGAGAAAGAGGGAGAAGGAGAAAGAGCAGAGAAAAAGAGAGACAGGCACACAAACAGACACACAGAGAGACAGAGAGACAACTTGAGACCGTGTTGCCAATAATGGAAAGTCTGGTGGGTGAGGAGCTGACTTTTCAGGGCAATCTGGCACACTGTACTGAGAACCTTGAAAAAGTGCATACCCGGGAATTCTAATTCCAGAAATCTCTGTGCTGAAATTTTCCTTACAGAGTCATTTACATTTGCAAAAATTTGAAGGAAAAAAACCGCCTAATAATACAGGTGAAAATTTAGAAAAAATTCTAATAACACTGCTGAAAATTTAGAAAAAACCCTGATAATACCAGTGAAAATGCTTACTCTAAGTATCCCTGTGCCAAGAGCTTCATATGCATGCTCTTATTTAATCTTCCTGACAACCTAGGAGAGAGGCATTATTATTATTTCTGTGTTATAGATGGGGGAAACTGAGATCCTTGGAGAATAAAGCAATAAGTATTCAGTGGTAGACCAGGATTTGAACCCAGGTCCTTCTAAATAGAGACTCTTAAACATAGACATTAAGTGAATTATAAATGTCATTATAAAGTAGAATATTCCACAGACACTGAAATTATGTTTTTAAACAACTTTAATGACATAGCTTGTTTATTTTAAGTGAGAAAAGCAGCTCACAAAAGTTGTATATTGCATAACTCCAACCATGTTATGTCATTTTTATATATGTAAACAAAAAATACAGGAAGAAAATTATAGTTTTTAAAATATTCTACTGGGGCCAGCCTGGTGGCATAGTGGTTAAGTTTGTGCATTCTGTTTCGGCAGCCCAGCGTTCACCAGTTCAGATCCTGGGCACATACCTAGCTCCACTCACCAAGCCGTACTGTGGCAGGCATCCCACAGGTAAAATAGAGGAAGATGGGAACAGATGTTAGCTCATGGTCAATCTTCCTCAGCAAAAGAGGAGGATTGGTGGTGGATGTTAGCTCAGGGCTATCTTCCTAAAAAAAAAAAAACCTGCAAATTTACAATAAAAAGGAAGCAATTTTATTTAAAAAATATTCTACTGTCCTCTTTTCTATATTTTCTAGGTTTTTTCTTTTTAAAAAAAGTCAATTCTGGGCAGATCTGAGGTTGTGGGTATGGGTAATATCCGAATATTTTATTGCAGTGTTATTTTCTTAAGACAAACCCATGGAAAGCCAGAGAAACATCCAGAAGCAGAGAGATTTTCCAAAGATAGTGGGTCAGGGGCCAGGCTGACCTCTAGGACTATTTCCAACTGGAGTAAGCCGGAGGGGGAGACAGGGGAGGCTCTATTGCCTAGAGCAGCCCCTCCCACTCTGGCCCCCATGGCCCTCACAGCAACTTCTGGATTTTCTCTCCTCCTCCTCCTCTTCCATTCTTCGTCCTCTTCTTTCTCTTCTTCCCCCATCCCCTTCTTTCTCTTCTACCCAACCTCTATTGGGCACTGAGCTAAGTCAGCATTTGTGAAATGGCTGTTTAACAGGGTGGGCATTGGTTCCATCCCCAGCATACGTCTTCCCTCTTCCTGGTAACAGTGTAAGCTTGAGTTCTCTTTGCAAACTATCTCTACCTGTGGGAGCTGGTGGGGCTGCCACTCAAGGTGCCTGCCCTTCCCTAGCCAGAGGATGGGTGTGTGACTGAACATGGCTAGTTGAAATCTGGTAGGAATCTGAATCTTGAGCAGATGAGATAAGGACAGAAAATCAGGGAAGCACATCATCCTGGAGGAAGCACCTCAAAGAAATTGCTCCTTTGGAACCCAGAGCTTCCCTGAGACCTATCCTTCCTAATGCCTTGTCTTTTCATTTTCTTCCATTCTATAAGCTACCCCAGATGCTTCCAAGGTTTTATTTCTGTTGTTGCTGAGTTTTGCTTTAGTTAGCCAGTCTGTTTCTGTTGCCACCAAATAGTAAGAGAGATTGACTCCGTGGCTTTTTACAGTCTCATTAACTTGGTTCAGACGTACAAAGGAGAAGAGGTTGCCATCTCCTCCTCCCTCATTGAGTCATTCCAGATCCTGTTGCCAGGACTTAGGCTTGTTTCCAGATTCAGGGAAGAGTTGCAGTTTTGGCCACCACATTGTCAATCAGTGAGTGACCTTGTTCTGTGGTCCCTCTTGTCATTTTATCTGAAAAATCTGAGCCAGGGTCAGATTAAAGGGTAGGCTGGCAAGCAGTTGCCAATCTGGAGGGAAGTTACATCATCACCTGGGAATGTGGGGCCAATGAGCTCAGGTCTCCACAGGCACAACGTTACTGAACTGGAAGGAAACTAGAGTCAGCTCCACTGAGGGAGACATTGCCCTTTGGGGATGATGAAAACACTCTCCACTTTTTCTTTTTGGTGTTTTTGAGATACATACATAAAAGTCAGATGAAAGTTCGATTCCAAATAATGTATGTAATAACAACATTCACCTTGAACAAATGATTCCTTTTCATTATCTGTTAAACCCTTTAATGTCATTCCATGTGGTTTTCTAGTTTGGAAAACCATGAAAGAAAACGGAACTATAGGAAAGTGGGAAATGTTTTACTGACTTATTTCAGACAAGATCAGGAGCATTAAGGGTGGTATGGCTATAGACTATTGATTTCTGTCTGTCTTTCTTTCTTTTTTCTTAAGAAAGGTTAGTGCTGAGCTAATCCTCCTCTTTTTGCTGAGAAAGACTGGCCCTGAGCTAACATCCATGCCCGTCTTCCTCTACTTTATACGTGGGATGCCTACCACAGCATGGCTTTTGCCAAGCGGTGCCATGTTGACACCCAAGATCCGAACTGGCAAACCCCGGGCCGCTGAGAAGTGGAACGTGTGAACTTAACTGCTGCACCAATGGGCTGGCCCCTATTGATTTATTTCAAAGCCTTGACAGTGAAGTGACTTGGTAGCAGTTAAAAATAATGAGGTAGAACTCTAGGTACTAAGATGGGCCACCTTTAAGATATATTGCTCAACTAGCAACTTAAAGAGTAAGTCGTCAAAGGTGTTTTTACTTAAAAAAATTAAAAGAACTCACACACATACTGTCCATTTTCTAGGGTTATATATATATATAAAGGCTTGGAAGGGTGGAACTCTTCCAAACTAACCATACCTCGAGGGGTGGAAGGAGGGGAACTGGAATTAGGAGAGGTGGTCAAGGGACCTTAACCTTGTTGGTTGGATGTTTCACAAAAGGAATCTCTTTACACCTTTCTGATGAAATTAAAAAAAAATTTAAAAGGCAGATAAAAAACCAGCTGCTCTGAGTGAGGAGGAGCCCTCCACCCTTGCCCCTCCTGGAACTTATCTGGACATCTTGGAACTGGGTTTAGTCCGGACTCTTCATTTTTCAGTTGGGGAAACTGAAGTCCAGGAATTCACCAGAATGATTTGTCTGAGGCTTTTTATTTTCTTAAGATCAGACAAAACTCACTGAAAGCCAGAAAAAAGTCTAGAACCTCCCTCCCTTTTCCTGCCCTACTCCCACCCTCAGTCCTTCCCAGAAAGGGAAGGAGATTCTGATTGCCTTCGTAAGAGACTTGTTTGAATTAAACATGAGCGTGTTCTCCGGGTGAAGATTAACGACCTAATGATCAAGAGCAGAGACTGAATTACTGGGAGAGGATGGTGCTACTTGGATCCATGAACTCCGAGTCTCCGGATTGGAGAGATTCACCAGAGAAAGCCGCGCCCGTCCTACTTCCAGGCTGGAGGAGAGTGTGGGTCCCGTCTGCCCTAGTACCACAGCCAGGAGGCTCTCAGCAGAGTGATGGGGAGCACAATTAGGGACCCAAGGGTGCACCATTGCGTGAGGGAGTCGATGACATGGGTGGCGGCCATGATAGTAACTGTTGTGAGGTGGCGCAAGTTGTTTCCTCTTTCTCCGTCTCAGTTTCCATTTTGGTAAAATAGGTGGAGGAATATATATTCCGTTCACTCTAGAGTGATGGTGTGAGGACCACAGGGGCTTCAAAGCAGCGTCAAAAATGAAGCAGCATGCAGGAAGATCCAAGTTGGCGGAGTGAGTAGTCTTCTTTGTCTCTCCCCCTTTGAATCTACAATTATTTGGACACTCATCGCTTAACAAAGGATATCCATATAGCGTCTCAGGATGCCTGAGAGACCCACGCTGCTATACATCGGAAGGCGGATGGACTTCCCTCTGGGAGGAGGTGGAGATAGGTGAAAACTCTCCGACCCTGATCCCGAACAGCCTAGTACCTGCAAGCGGCTTTCTTCCAGCGGACGCCCCCAGAACATCAACACACACCTAGGGCAGGAGGGAGCGCACACCAGAGGAGCGACGGTGGAAACAGGTGACCAGAGCCCTACCTAAGCCCCCCGCAATTACACCTAAGTCCAGAGGGAAGCTCCAGAGTTACACACCTGAGTCCACGGGGAAAGCCTCTGCCCACCATTGGCGGGGAGGCCCCGCCTAGCATCCACGGTGCCGGGAGGGTCCCGGAGAGAATCCCAGATGGCACAGCGGCCCGCCAGCTGCTGCTGCCAGCCCCACTGACTGCCGAGCGGGGCTCAGGACTACCGGAGATCTCCTGGGAGAGGACTGGGGCTGGGTGGAGCTCCAGCGGCCAGTTCCGTGGCCTGGGGGGGAAGCTCCAGTGTTCTGCCCAGGCAGCAGATAAAGTGTCTGCCTGCCATTAGTGGAGAGGCCACACCCAGCATCCACAACGCTGGGAGGGTCCCGGAGAGAATCCCAAGCAGCGCGGCAGCCCACCAGCTGCCACTACCGGCCCCACTGACTGCTGGGCGGGGCTCCGGACTGCCGGAGATCTCCTGGGAGAGGACTGGGGCTCAGTGGAGCTCCAGCAGCTGGCTCTGCGGCCCAGTGGGGAAACTCCAGAGTTACGCCTGGGCAGCAGGCAGAGTCTCTACCTGCCATCAGCAGAGAGGTGCCACCCAGCATCCACAACTCCAGAAGGCACCCGGAGAGAATCCCAAACAGGGCAGTTGCCCACCAGCTGCCGCTACCAGACCCACTGACTGTGGCTATCGTGGCTTGGGGCTCAGGACTACCAGAGATCTCCTGGGAGAGGACTGGGGCTGGGTGGAGCTCCAGTAACCGGCTCTGCGGCCTGGGGGGGATACTCCAGAGTTCTGCCCCAGCAGCAGGCAGAGTCTCTACCTGCCATTAGCGGAGAGGCCCCTCCCAGCATCCACAACACTGGGAGGGTCCTGGAGAGGAGAATACCAGGCAGGGCAGCAGCCGGCCAGCTGCCACTGAACTCAAGGTCTCCGGCTATCCCCCAGACAGGGCAAGGGGCTCCCCGAGAACCTGGGGGAGAGGACTGGGGCTGGGTGGAGTTCCAGCAACCCGGCTCCATAGCCCAGGGGGAAACCCTTCAGTCTCACAGCAGCCTCAGTGAAAGCCTCTTCACAGCACTAGTAGAGAGCACCCATCCAGCAGCCACAAGGCTGGAAGACCCTGGGACAAAAGTAGCATAGCTAGGTGAGCTAACCACAGACTGCAGAAGATGCCAATAGCTCTGCTGTGACCCATAGTGGACAAGTGAGATTTTGTGGGTGCCTACAGTGACGGAGCTGCAAATATAAGTGATCCTGCCCCTGGCTGCAGGAAAAACCCATAACACCACTGCAGACCCCAAGGAAGGAGCACGTCTAGGTGGTCTGCAACAGTAGGTACCAGCAGCCTGAAGCCCCCCTGTGACGGCCCCCACAGCTGAAGAGGGAATCCAAAGGACCACTGTGACTACGAGGAGGGGCCCAGGCCCAGTTAGCAACAGCTGATAGGGTTCCTGGTTGGAGCAGTATAAACAGCTGTCCCCCCACCACACCAGTAGAAACAAGTGGAAGCAGTAACTAAACTCTATCTCTATGCAGAGGCACAAATCTACAACATCAAGCAATATGAAAAAATATATTAAATCTCCAGAACAGAAGGAAAATAAATACACAGAAAACAATCCCAAAGAAAATGAAATATATAAGCTAAATGACGATGACTTCAAAACAGCCATCATTAAAAAACTCAATGAGTTAAAAGAGAATTCAGATAGACAACTCAATGAGTTCAGGAGCTATGTCACAAAAGAGTTTGATACTATAAAGAAGAACCAAACAGAAATACTGGAAATGAAGGACACAATAGAGGAGATTAAGAAAAATCTAGACACACTGAACAGTAGGGCCAATAATATGGAGGAAAGAATTACCGATTTGGAAGATAGGAATATAGAAATGCTGCAGGCAGAGGAGGAGAGAGAAGTAAGACTAAAAAGAAATGAAGAAACTCTCCGAGAATTATCAGACGCAATTAGGAGATGCAAAGTAAGGATTATAGGTATACCCGAGGGAGAAGAGAGGGAGAAGGGGTCAGAAAGCCTATTCAAAGAAATAATGGCTGAGAACTTCCCAAACGTGGTGAGAGAGATGGAACTTCATGTGACAGAAGCCAATAGATCTCCAAACTTTATCAATGCAAGAAGACCAACCCCACGGCATATAGTAGTGAAGCTAGCAAAAGTCAACGACAAGGAGAAAATACTAAGGGCAGCCAGGCAGAAGAAATTAACCTACAAAGGAACCCCCATCAGGCTATCAGCAGATTTCTCAGCAGAAACTTTACAGGCTAGAAGAGAGTGAAATGATATATTCAAAAATCTGAAGGACAAAAACCTACAGCTGAGAATTCTCTACCCAGCAAAAATATCCTTCAAATACGATGGAGAAATAAATCTTTCCCAGATAAACAAAAATTAAGGGAGTTCATTGCCACAAAACTTCCTCTTCAGGAAATGCTCAGGAAAACCCTCATTCCTGAAAAATCAAAAAAAAGGGAAGGGCCTACAAAACCAAGAGCAAAGGAGATAAGTAGAAGGACAACAACAGAGAGTAGCAGCTCTCCATCAGAACAGATTAAACCATGGGACGAGAAACAAAGGAAATTGAAGAAAACTGGAAAACAGGACATAAAATGGCAGTGGTAGGCCCCCACATCTCAATAATCACTCTAAATGTAAATGGATTGAACTCACCAATCAAAAGACACAGAGTGGCAGGATGGATCAAAGAACAAGAACCAACAATATGCTGCCTCCAGGAAACACACCTCAGCCCCAAAGACAAACACAGACTCAGAGTGAAGGGATGGAGGACAATACTCCAAGCTAATATAATGAACAAAAGAAAGCTGGTGTCGCTATACTAATATCAGACAAAGTAGACTTCAAAGCAAAACAAATAAAGAAAGACAAAGAGGGACAGTATATAATGATGAAAGGGACTCTCCACCAAGAAGACATAACACTTATAAATATATACGCACCCACACAGGAGCACCAAAATTTGTAAAGCAACTCTTAACAGAACTAAAAGAAGACATCAACAACAATACAATAATAGTAGGGGACCTCAACACACCATTAACACCAATGGACAGAACATCCAGACAGAAAATCAACAAGGAAATAATAGAATTAAATGAAAAATTAGACCAGATGGACTTAATAGATATATATAGAACACTTCATCCAAAAACAGCAGGTTACACATTCTTCTCAAGTGGGCATGGAACATTCTCAAGGATAGACCATATCTTGGGAAACAAAGCAAGCATTAATAAATACAAGAGAGTTGAAATAATATCAAGCATCTTTTATGATCATAATGCTATGAAACTAGAAATCAACTACAAGAATAAAATAGAGAAAGGTGCAAAAATATGGAGACTAAACAACACGCTTCTGAACAAACAATGGATTATTGAAGAAATTAAAGAAGAAATCAAATATTATCTGGAGGCAAATGAAAATGAGAACACGACATACCAAATCATTTGGGATGCAGCAAAAGCAGTCCTAAGAGGGAAATTCATTGCAATACAGGCTCACCTCACTAGACAAGAAAAAGCTCACATAAGCAACCTCAAACGACACCTAACAGAATTAGAAAAAGAAGAACAAACAAAGCCCAGAGTCAGTAGAAGGAGGGAAATAATAAAAATAAGAGCAGAAATAAATGATATTGAAACAAAAAAGACAGTAGAAAGGATCAATGAAACAAAGAGTTGGTTCTTCCAAAAAATTAACAAAATTGACAAACCCTTAGTCAGACTCACCAAGAAAAGAAGAGAGAAATCGCAAATAAATAAAATTAGGAATGAGAGAGGAGAAACCACAACAGATACCAATGAAATACAAGGGATCATAAGAGAATACTATGAAAAACTATATGCCAACAAATTGAACAACCTAGAAGAAATGGACAAATTCCTAGACTCCTACAACCTCCCCAAACTGAATAAGGAAGAAATGGGGAATCTGAATAGGCCAATCACAAGTAAAGAAATAGAAACGGTAATCAAAAACCTCCCCAAAAATAAGAGTCCAGGACCAGACGGCTTCTCTGGAGAATTCTACCAAACATTCAAAGAAGATTTAATACCTATCCTTCTCAAACTATTCCAGAAAATTGAGGAAGATGGAGTACTCCCTAACACATTTTATGAAGCCAACATCACTCTGATCCCCAAACCTGACAAGGACAACACAAAGAAGGAGAACTACAGGCCGATATCACTGATGAACATAGATGCAAAAATCCTCAACAAAATTCTGGCAAACTGAATACAGCAATACATCAAAAAGATTATACACCATGGTCAAGTGGGATTTATACCAGGGACACAGGGATGGTTCAACATCCGCAAGTCAATCAACGTGATACACTACATCAACAAATTGAGAAACAGAAACCACATGATCATCTCAATAGATGCAGAGAAAGCATTCGACAAGATCCAACATCCATTTATGATAAAAACCCTCAATAAAATGGGTATAGAAGGAAAGTACCTCAACATAATAAAGGCCATATATGACACACCCACAGCCAACATCATACTCAATGGACAAAAACTGAAAGCCATCCCTCTGAGGACAGGAACAAGACAAGGGTGCCCACTTTCACCACTCCTATTCAACATAGTACTGGAGGTGTTGGCCAGAGCAATTTGGCAGGAAAAAGAAATAAAAGGAATCCAAATAGGTAATGAAGAAGTAAAACTCTCGCTGTTTGCAGATGACATGATCTTATATATAGAAAACCCAAAAGAATCCATAGAAAAACTATTAGAAACAATCAACAACTACAGGAAAGTAGCAGGGTATAAAATCAACATACATAAATCAGTAGCATTTCTATAAACTAACAATGAACTAACAGAAAAAGAACTCAAGAACTCAATCCCATTCACAATCACAACGAAAAGAATAAAATACCTTGGGATAAATTTAACCAAGGAAGTGAAGGATTTATACAATGAAAACTACAAGACTTTCTTGAAAGAAATTGACGACGACATAAAGAGATGGAAAGACATTCCATGCACATGAACTGGAAGAATAAACATAGTTAAAATGTCCATACTACCTAAAGCAATCTACAGATTCAACGCTATCCCAATCAGAATTCCAAGGACATTCTTTACAGAAATTGAACAAAGAATCCTAAAATTCATATGGGGCAACAAAAGACTGCAAATTGCTAAAGCAATCCTGAGTAAGAAAAACAAAGCCAGAGGCATCACAATCCGCGATTTCAAAACATACTACAAAGCTACAGTGATCAAAACAGCATGGTACTGGTACAAAAACAGGTCCACAGATCAATGGAACAGAATTGAAAGCCCCGAGATAAAACCACACATCTATGGACAGCTAATTTTCGACTAAGGAGCGGAGGGCCTACATTGGAGAAAAGAAAGTCCCTTTAACAAATGGTGCTGGGAAAACTGGACAGCCACATGCAAAAGATTGAAAATTGACCATTCTTTTTCATTCACCAAAACAAACTCAAAATGGATCAAAGACCTAAAGATTAGGCCTGAAACAATAAGTCTTCTAGAAGAGAATATAGTCAGTACACTCTTTGACATCAGCTTCAAAAGAGTCTTTTCGGACACTATAACTCCTCAGTTGAGGGAAACAATAGAAAGAATAAACAAATGGGACTTCAGACTAAAGAGCTTCTTCAAGGCAAGGGAAAACAGGATTGAAACCAAAAACAGCACACTAATTGGGAAAAAATATTTACAAGCCACTTATCTGACAAAGGCTTAATCTCCATAATATACAAAGAACTCACACAGCTTAACAACAAAAAAACAAACAACCCGGTCAAAAAATGGGCAGAGGACATGAACAGACATTTCTCCAAAGAAGATATAAGTATGGCCAATAGACACATGAAAAGATGTTCATCATCGCTAATCATAACGGAAATGCAAATCAAAACTACACTAAGATATCACCTTACACCCGTTAGATTGGCAAAAACATCCAAAACCAAGAGCAACAAATGTTGGAGAGGTTGTGGAGAAAAAGGAACCCTCATACACTGTTGATGGGAATGCAAACTAGTGCAACCACTATGGAAAACAGTATGGAGATTTCTCAAAAAGTTAAAAATAGAAATACCTTATGACCCAGCCATCCCACTACTGGGTATCTATCCTAAGAACCTGAAATCAGAAATGCCAAGAGTCCCTTGCACCCCTATGTTCATCGCAGCATTATTTACAATAGCCAAGAGGTGGAACCAACCTAAATGCCCAGAAACTGATGATTGGATAAAGAAGATATGGCATATATACACAATGGAATACTACTCAGCCATAAAAAAGGACAAAATTGTTCCATTCGCATCAACATGGATGGACCTCGAGGATATTATGTTAAGTGAAATAAGCCAGACAGAGAAAGACGAACTCTATATGACTCCACTCATAGGTGGAAGTTAACATATAGACAAGGAGAACTTATCGGTGGTTACCAGGGCAAAGGGGGGGTGGGGGGAGGGCACAAAGGGGGAAGTGGTGTACCCACAACATGACTAACAATAATGTACAACTGAAATCTCACAAGGTTGTAATGTATCATAATCTTAATAAAAAAAAATGGAGCATGGGATGAATCAGGACAGACCCCTTTGTTTGCAAGTGGCAGAAACCCAATTCAATTAGTTTAAACAACATAAAAAGTGGAATTTTTTCACTCATGAAATTGAAAAGATCCATGTGGGTGTTGCGCATGTGTGCATGTGTGCATATGTTTTTGTGCACATGAGTGTGTGTGTTTGTGCACATGTATGTTTGTGCATGTGTGTATGTGTGTGTGTTTGTGTGTGTGGGTATCTGTCTTAGGTGCAGATGGACCCGAGGAATGAACTATTGTCAACAGGAATCTTCTCTTTTTCTCTAGTTCTTGGCTTTGTTTTCTTCTGTGTCATCTTATTCAAGCAGACTCTCCTATGTGCTGGCAAAGGTGACTCTGGCATGTTAGACTTACATCATCCTCATAGCTGGTGGTCCCAGTGAAAAGAGAAACTCCTCTTTCTGGGTGTTTCAGCAAAAGTCCTGGGGAGAATTTTGACTGCCCAGCTTTGGTCATGTGCCCATCCCTGAGCCAATTACTATGGCCAGGGGCATGGAGTTTCCTGATTGGCTTGGCCTGGGTCATGTGTCCATCCCCAAAGTGGATGGACTGAGCAAGGGTGAGGGATGGTTTCCCAAAGAGATGTTGAACAGAGAGTAAACATACAGCCACCATATGACTGATATCATGCCCAGCAAGAACTCACGCCCTCCCTAATCCCTGATGGGTCCTGAGCCCGAGAGAGGCCCCTCTCAGGGACCCACAGCAACATTGCTGTCTCCAATGATGAGGGGGCTGTTTGGCCTGCATAAATACTTCTCTGCACAGAGCCCTCTCCTTGCTACTGTCATTAGCTGGGCCTGCCTGTTACAGTGGGCTAGGAATACTCTTGGCCCCAAATGAACATAGAACCCTGAGGGCTGAGCAAGTGAATGGACAAGAATGTGGTCTTTATCCTGTCATAGCAGTTACCTGGCTCCCAGTCAAAGAAAGGACGTGGTGAAGATATGAGAGGGCATAACCAAGTTGTTTTGTAATTTTTTAACATAAAATTAAATATATTCCATTCTACTTCTAAAAGTAGATCATTTTATATGTAAAGTCTCTTTTGATTGCCACCCCTAATCTCATGTCTCACTCCTGTTACCAGTTTTATAAGTTGCCTATTAAATATACTTTAAAAATAAATTTTGTCTTCAGAAAACATATCTATTGGTGTCTGTGCATGTATCAGTCAGGATGGGCTAGGCTCTGCTGTGGTAACAAATAATTCCAAAATTCCATTACCTTAACACACATTTATTTCTCACTTCAACACATGTTTGACAGGAGTCTACAATGGGAATCTGTTTATTGGTGTCACTGAGGGACTCAGGCTGATGGAGACCAAGGCAGGAAGAAGAAGAAAATGGTGAGTTGTATACTGTCTCTTAAAGCTTCCACCCAGAGGTGAGTCATGTCACTTCTCACATTTTTTTTTTGCCAGAGCAAGTCACATGGCCTCACCTAACTCCAAGGAGTGTGGGATCTTGTACCTGGGAGAACTGGAAATAATTGGTAGATAGCACTAATGACTACTCCAGTAGGTTTAGCATATCATCTGCAATTTGTTATTTTTATTCAACACTGCTTCTAGGATGTATCTATGTTGATACATATAAATCTAGTTCATAATCACGAATTGATAAGCCAGGCACAAGAGGAGATACTGTATGATTCCAAAATCCCTGAGGCTTTTATCATTAGTTTAGTTCTTCTTATTGTTTTTGGCCTCTGGTTCAGCAATTGATCAATGAATCAATCCATCAAGAATGAGTTATTTAGTCAGTGCCTTCTGGATGCTCTGCGCCAGAAGATATCAATGAGCCAAGGGGATGGGGGAGCTGTTGTTCTGGCCTGAGGCACTTGGGGACTGGTTCACGGGGCAATGGAAGGCCCAGTGCTGAGATATGGACTGCCAGGGCTGAGAACCTCACAGCAGGGAGGGATCCTGGGGGCTGGAGGAGCCAGAGTGGGCTTCCGGGAGGGTGTAGGGCTAGGCCTGAAAGGATGGCTGAGGCAGCGACAGGCAACAGGGGTAGAGAGGTCAGCAGTCTGGGTTTGACAGAAACTCATGCAGCAGGTCCGTCTGGTCAGACTCATCTCCATCCTCATTATCACACGAGCTTAGATATGTCACAGGTCAAACCATGTTCCCTGAACTCAAGGTCATCATTCTTGGCAATGGCTACTCCAGGACACCAGCATCACAGTGTTGAACCAAAGGCCCTGTGGCTAGAATCTTCCTTCAAATTGGGGCTTGACTAATTTTTTGAAAGCCAGTCTTGTGCCTTGGGCTTGAAATCATGGTAAAAATGACAGTAGTGGGCAATTATTGAATGCTTACTATGTGCCAGGCCTCTGTGAGGTAGGTATGTGCCCCACGTCACTCAAGGATCTTTTTATTGGCTTATTGGCTTGTTGACGAAAATAATCCATAACCAATCTATAAATGAAAATTTGGGTGAGTTTTTTCGGAGCTAAAATGTGAGGTTTATAACCCTGGAGAGTCTTTCCACAAAGGAACAGAGCACTCCAAAGAAGTGGGGGTATACAGGGTGGTTATATACCCTCAAAGAGGATGTTTCACATATGATTGAAATGTCCCTTTTACCATAGTCACGAGGCTGCTCTGTTGGCACAGCAATTGATGGAAACAGCAGATAGGTCTGCTGTCTTGGTGAACACAGGAGGGTGGCAGGTCTGTTGCCTTGAGCTGGGTGGTCACAGGTGAGTGCTGCAATCAGTTCCTTGCCTAAGGAAAGATGCTTAATCTTTAAGGAGACACCAATGTTGGGAGGGGGAGGGAAGTTGCACCTTTATCTCAAGGGCCTTTGTTCTTGTCATAGGAAATGTCTAAGCAGATATACAATGCATGCTCAATGGCCACAGTCAGGCCCTTTTGGAAAAAACAAAGTCAGGCCGAATTAGGTTTATACCAAATGGCTTCCTCATATACTCCAATATATCCTATTGCTTGCCATTTCAATTTGTCAGGCTATTTGTATATCTTCCTCGAGGAAATGTGTGTTCATGGCTCTTGCCCATTTTCTAATTGTTTTTTTTGTTTGTTTTTTACTGTGGAGTTTTAAGAATTCTTTATATATTCTAGATACTAGTCCTTATGAGGAGTCCCCTCTCTGGCTGGTCTGAACTCCGATGTCTCCCAGGCCTGCGAGAGTTTTGGCTCTTGTTTAACTTACAGCTTCTTGGCCCAGCCTCCTGGAGTTCCAGCCTGTGCACATGTGGCTCAGTATTCAAGAACAGTCAGGAGGGGAGCTCTCTGCAGATTTCTGGAGCTCTTTTTGTGATCACATCTTTCTCCTGGTCCTCCTTCCTCAAAAGACCAGCCACCTCTGTCTCACCAAACTCTGACCCTTTTTCTGCAGCTCAGTGGGATGCTGTGCTCTGCTCAAATCCCCCTCCTTGCACTAGAGTCTGGGAGCTGCCTCCAGGCAGAGAGCCAAGGTGATTACAGGACCCGTTATCTGTTTCCCTTGTCTCAGGGATCACAGTCCTGCCATGTCTGTGGTTTGAAAACTGTTGTTTCATATACTCTGTCCAGTTTTCTAGTTGTTTATGGTGAGAAGGTTAATTTAGTCCTCGTTGCTCATTATAGCTGGAAGCAAAAGTATTTAAAAATTTTTTAAATTAATTAATTAATTATTGCAGTAACTGGCTTATAACATTTTATAAATTTCAGGTGTACATCATTATATTTTGATTTCTGTGCAGATTACATCATGTTCACCACCAAAAGACTAATTTCCATCCATCGCCACACACATGCGCCTAATCACCCCTTTTGCCCTCCTCCCTCCCACCTTCCCCTCTGGTAATCATTAATCCAATCTTTGTTGCTTTGTGTTTGTTTGTCATTTTTTGGGGTTTTTTTTAAAAAAAAGATTGGCACCTGAGCTAACATCTGTTGCCAATCCTTTTTTTTTCTTCCTTCTTTTGTTCTCCGCAAAGCCCCCCAGTAGGTAGTTGTATATTCTAGTTGCAAGTCTTTCTAGTTCTGCTATGTGGGACACCGCCTCAGCATGGCCTGATGAGCGGTGCCATGTCCGTGCCCAGGATCTGAACCAGGGAAACCCTGGCCACCAAAGTGGAGCACACGAACTTAACCGCTTGGCCACAGGGCTGGCCACTTTCGCTGTTTTTCGTCTGTTTGTTTTTGAGGAAGATTAGCCCTGAGCTAACATCTGCCACCAATGCTCCTCTTTTTGCTGAGGAAGGCTGGCACTGAGCTAACATCCATGCCCATCTTCCTCCACTTTATATGTGGGGCTTCTGCCACCGCATGGCCTGACAAGTGGTGCCATGTCTGCACCTGGGATCCGAACCAGCAAACCCCAGGCCACTGAAGCAGAATGTGTGCACTTAACCACTGTGCCACTGGGCTGGCCCCCCGTCACTGTTTTTATCTCCAACTTATGAGTGAGATCATGCAGTATATTTGGCTTTCTCCCTCTGACTTATTTTGCTTAGCATAATACACTCAAGGTCCATCCGTGTTGTCACAAATGGCCAGAATTCATCGTTTCTTATGGCTGAGTATTATCCCATTGTGTATATATACCACATCTTCTTTACCCATTCCTCCCTTGATGGGCACCTAGGTTGTTTCCAAGTCTTGGCTATTGTGAAGAATGCTGCAATGAACATAGGGGTGACGTATCTTTACGCATTTGTATTTTCACGTTCTTTGGATAAATACCCAGCAGTGGAATAGCTGGATCATATGGTAGATCTATTCTTAATTTTCTGAGGAATCTCCACACTGTTTTCCATAGTGGCTGCACCAGTTTTCACTCCCACCAGCAGTGTACGAGGGTTCCCTTCTCTCCACATCCTCTCCAACACTTGTTTCCTGTCTTGTTAATTATAGCCTTTCTGGAGTAAGGTGATACCTCACTGTAGTTTTGACTTGCATTTCCCTGATAGTTAATGATATTGAACATCTTTTCATGTGCCTGTTGGACATCTGTATATCTTCTTTGGAGAAATGTCTGTTCAGATCTTTTGCCCATTTCTTAATTGGGTGGTTAGTTTTTTTGCTGTGGAGATGAATGAGTTCTTTGTACATTTTGGATATTAACCCTTTATCAGACATATAGTTTGAAAATATCTTCTCCCAATTGTTAGGTTGTCTTTCCATTTTGTTGATGGTTTCCTTTGCTGTGCAGAAGCTTTTTAGTTTGATGTAGTCCCATTTGTTTATTTTTTCTATTGTTTCTCTTGCCTGGTCAGACATGGTACTTGAAAATATGCTGCTAACACTGATGTCGAAGAGCATACTGCCTATGTTTTCTTCTAGAAGTTCCATGGTTTCAGGTCTGACATTCAAGTCTTTAATCCATTTTAGGTTAATTTTTGTGTTTGGTGTAAGATAATGGTCTACTTTCATTATTTTGCGTGTGGCTGTCCAGTTTTCCCAATACCAGTTATTGATGGAAGCAGAAGTATTGACTTGTGTTCTTACAGTTGGTTAATATAAGCATAAACACTGGGCTGTGCAGGTCTAGGGGTGTCCAAGGGTTGGGGTGAGAGGGAAGATGATTGGCACTAACTCTTTTGTCCTCTCCTCTACCTTCTTAAGAATTTTCAGTTCTGTCCTGGACCAGTTCCCTGGACTACATATGTCTAGACACATGGCGAGTTAAATGCCTGACCTGCTCTCTGCAGAGTTTGGAAGATCAGTACTTGAGCATCACTTTTACTTGATATGTGTAGACAAATATAAGTAAATAAATAAAATAAAAAATATATGTGTAAATATATTTATATTTATCTATACATATCAAGTAATATATATTTGTACCATATGGCTAAAGTCAAAACTAAAAGAGCCCTGAACTAGAAGTTCAGCAGACTTGGTTAGAGTCCAGACTCCCCATTTACAGATCCCTCTAAATTTAGGTGACATGAGAATTCACTGGACATATTTCCTCTAGGAAAACATCTCATAGCAAAGCTGGCAAAGGAGAAAGACATGAGGCAAGGGCTGGAGATCAAATGAAATGACTTTTGTAAACTGGAGAGCACTAGTCAAATGTGGGGTGTTCCTGTTAGTTTTACATAATCTATGCAGGCTAGAGGCAAATGTAGCCAAATGGACAGTCCCTCGGCAATGCATGCTCCATATGGCAGGCAGAAAGCTCTGGCAAGAGCATCAGTCAAGTCGCCTCTTCTTCCTTGAAGCTCATCAATGGTATCTCATTACGTGTTGAATAAAATTTGAACTTTTAACGAAGGACGGCCTTCAAGGTCTTGTTACCCCAGCAGCTTTATCTCCAACCTCTTCCTCCCTCATACTCTGTGCTCTGAAGCCTCAAGGACTCTTTCTTCTTCTGGAACACATCAAAATCTTTCCTGCCTCAGGGCCTCTAGAGCTGGAGCTCCCCTCTTCCTTGATCACCCCCTCTCCTTCTTAGATTTCTCCCTTCTTCCTGAATCCCCTGCCACCTCCCACCAATGGTTGCTTCTGTCTTATCCTCAAGATTTTAGTGCAGCATCCTCTTCTCAGAGAGGTCTTCCCATGGCCTCCAATGCAAACAGCCCTCTGCCTGGGATTCTCTCTCCTTGATGGCAATTGTTCCAGGTTCTGACTCTACATTCATTGCATGTTCTTGTATTTAATATGTCTCTCCTCCCACTGGACTGTGAGCTTCAAGAGGCAAGAGCTCAGTTTATCTGTTCCCTTCTCATCCCCAGAGCCTCACACAGGGGCTGGAGGCCCAAGAGGAAACTTACTGGAAGGGCTCCTTAATGCTTTATCAAGCGCTAAAGATTTATTTTCTTCTGAAAGTTTAAGCTGCCCTTTAGTGGAGAATACAGCCAAGACTCAGATCTGGCTTTCCTTGTTTTTATTTTTGTCAATGGGAGGCCCATTGACATAGCAGAGACCTAGCATCTCTCTCTTCCTGCAGCAGAGTGGCCACCATGGGCTACTGCCCACCCTGGGACCACGTGGAGCTCATACAGGGACAAGTCTCTCAGGTGGGCCCTCTCCCAGCATCTCGGGCCCTCCTTACCCTTCTCTGATGTTCAGAATTTGTACTGTCTGTCCTGGTCCACGCCTGCTCTCAGAAGCTCACTCATATGCACATGCAGTCACCTTCTGTAGTTGGGTAGCTGGACAATAGTAGACCCCTGTCTCCCAGGGGACCAAAGCCCTTGGCTACACAATGAATCACCACCTTAGAGGGTGTTTCTTTCCTTGGGGGGAGCTTGTGAGTTGGTTTGGGGGCAGAAGGCCCCATATACAAGAGCTTTCACTGACACTGATTTACGTAATGGTACCAGTGATGAATCTGTGGTTCTAGGAGGCCTCTGGGTAGCAGCAACAGAAATGGCCAAGGCCCCTGAACACTTGACTCTAAACCTGAGCCTTTGGCTAATGACATCATAGTATCACCTTAAATGTAAAAGAACCAGTATTAATTTAGTTTGTCCCTTTACTAAGTGAAGTTTAGTAGTAGGTGCCAGCAATACAAAGACAAAGATGATGACATACTTGCCTTCAAAGAACCCACAGCATCTGACTCAATGTCATGAGTAGACTAGGTCTCAGAAGTTGCAAACTGGTGGTCTATAGATATATTTTATTTGGCTGGCACAGTGTTTACATTTTTAGAGACAAGTTGCCAACATTTTAATGTGGGAGATTTCCTATAAAAATCTGGATTTCTGGATTCTCTTGGAAAACCAACATAGCACCACTGGGTTCATACCCACCATTTTCCAGAGGAGTCATGACCAGTGCCCACTTCTCTCTTTATGTCATCTGTCTGGCCATTCTTGGCATTACATTTGAGACCCCTGTACTAGGAGCAGCAAGAGGGGAGCAATTTATTCTGGAAGCATGAGAGGGTTGATGGGATCAATTCCCAAATGCCATCTCAACAGCCTGAATGGGAGATAATGCGGCTGTGGCAGGGAGGATGGAATGAGATGAGAGTAAGAGAAGCTGAAGGATGGGCAGCCCTTGAGTTTGGCTTTACAGCATAATGAACGTGAATTATGGGCAAGAATTTTAGGTCAAGTTTCCTGAAAGATGAAAACTGATCTAGCTTTAGGAGAGAAGTCGGGTCTGAAGGCCTTTATATCAAATGTGAATGATGTCGCTTGGGGACTGGGGATCTTGTTGAAATGCAGATTCTGATCATCCAGCAGATCTGGAGTAGGGGAAAGACTCTGCATTTCTCACAAGTTCCTGGTCCCTGGACTATACTTTGGGTAGTTGGGACTTAGAACACAGGTTGTAGTCCAGTGGGCAGTAGGCCAAATTTGGTCTGGAAAATAAGGTTTTTCTCAGTTGCATAGAGTTTAAGTTCTTTAAAAAAATAGTATCTAATAGTGTAAAATCAAGCATTTTTGCATAAAAATCTGAACCTCCCCACTTATCGTTCTCTGTCACAAGACTGAATTTTATTTCGTTTTTAGTATTTTTCACAATTGAATCTTGCTTGTTAATTGACTTTTTGCTTGTTCATTGTGCATCCTACTAGGCTGTGAACTCCACACAGGCAGAGACCTGGTCTGTCTTGTTTGCCCGTTTCCCTAGAACCTGGAACAGTGTCTGGCACACAGCCTATACTCTACATGTTTAATTTTGGTCACATGAGCGAGCAAATCTGCTTTCCTGCGTGCTCACAGTGATTGCCACGGTCTGCACTCGGCCTTCTTCACTCACTATGTTACCTCCTGAGGAAGGTGGACTCAGGATATGCCCTTGGGAACCCCCTAGGTTTAGGGAATCTGAGGGGGAGGAAGAGGAATGAGGGCAGGAAGGAGGACCAGCAGAGTGAGGGCCCAGAGGCTAGGGAGGAGCGTCTGAGGTGGGTGCTGGGTCAGTGCTGCAGTAGGGTGGAGGGCGGAGGGCAGCAGACGGCGGGACAGGGAGGCCAGCCTCTGGAGGGAGCTCCAAGTGAGCCGGAGAGAAGGTGCGTGAGGGCAGCATCTCAAGATTGCAAATGGGCTTTGGGAGGTTTTGGGGAGGACAGTTAGATTTGAGCCCGTATATAGAAACAGTATAAGAACCTAGTAGCGAGAGAGAGAGTGAAGATATAAAAAAGACTGGGACTAATGGGTGCCATCCCACCTTAGGGCAGGTAGAAGGTTGTGATGGGCCACGAATGGAGGGATTGGAAAGGAAGAAGGAAAAACCTCTTTCCTTAGGATGGCGGGCGGCAGGAAACCAAGAAAGGTGCTCCTGAGGGACCCCACTCAGGGGAACTCTAGGAACTTTTTTTTTTCATAACTTTTTTTTTTAAAGATTGCCCCTGAGCTAACATCTGTTGCCAATTGTTTTGACAAATAGAAATAGCCAGCAATAGGATATATTGGAGTATATGAGGAAGCCATCTGGTGTAAACCTAATTTGGCCTGACCTTGTTTTTCCAAAAGGGCTTGACATGGCCGTTGAGCATGTGTTGTATATCTGCTGAAGTATTTGCTGTGTCCCAAAGACAAGAACAAATGGTCTTAAGATAAAGGTGCAACTTCCCCCACATTGGCAATTCCTTAAGGATAAGTATCTTTCGCTAGGCTAGGAACTGATTGCTGTGCTCACCTGTGACCACCCAGCTCGAGACAACAGACCCGCCACCTGCTATGTCCATCAATCACTGTGCCAACAGAGCAGTCTCGTGACTGTCGTAAAAGGGACATCTCAATCATATGTGAAACATCCTCTTTGGGGGTATATCACCACTCTGTACACCTCATTTCTTTGGTGCCCTTCCTTCCTTTGGTAAAGAAGGCCCTGGGCCATGGTCCTCACATTTTGGCTCAGAATAAACTCACCCAAATTTTCATTTATAGATTGGTTATGGATTATTTTTATCAAGTTTTTTTTCTTCTTTTCCCCAAAGCCCCTCAGAATGTATAATATAGTTGAATACAGAATATAGTTGTATATTCTAGTTGCGGGTCCTTCTACCTCTACTAGGTGGGATGCCGCCTCAGCATGGCCTGATGAGCGGTGCCATGTCTGCACCCAGGATCTGAACCGGCGAAATTCTGGGCCCCTGAAGTGGAGCGCACAAACTTAACCACTCAGCCACAGGGCTGGCCCCTAGGAACTTCTGATATAATCCGAGCAAGTAATGAATAAACATTGACATAGGTTAAAATACAGCCAGAGCAGCCATTTCAGAGGAATTACCTTGTACATCTTGTTTTCTTTGTCTTCCAAACTGGACCAAACCACCAACATTCCAAAGAAGTCAGTAAGGGCAAGGGTATCTTGTTTGTAAGGGCTGATGAAACTTGACTTTGCCGGGGGCCCATCACTAGCCAGTCAATGAAGTACAAGTCTGGCCTTTTGTCTGAAGATGGAACCCAGGCCAATCTATGAACTATAAACCTAGCCTGACCTTACCCAGCACCAATGAACTCTTCTTTAATACAGCTCACCCTATCCTCCCTTTTCCCCATAAAAACCCTAAACCCCTCTCCTGTAATCAGGACAATATTTGGGTTTCTACCTGAATCTGTGCTCCTGGAATTGCAATTCTTTGACCCCCAAATAAATACTCCACTGCCTTTCACTTTGGCCATTTTTAGGTTAACAACGCCATTTCCAGGCGTGGCTTGTTCGTTTTTTGGAAATCATCTAAAATTATGGCCCAGTTCAACTGTGTCCACCGGCCTCCAGCAAACCCAAGACCAAGAGCGGGGAGGAGAGCAGCGGACCGCCAGCTGGCAGGCGACGCCAGGCCCGGCCCCGGGTTGGCAGAGGCTGCAGGGGGCGGGGTCGTGTGGAGACGGGCAGCTCAAGCCTTCCTCTCATTGGTCCGAGAACCTCTGCGCAGTGTCCAATCAGAAGCGCCCGCGTCATCACGTCGCGGGGCGAGGCACCGCCCGCGGAAATTTGAAATGGCTGGCGGGGAGCTGGCGGATGGCTGGCTGCGGTCGGAGGCGATGGCACCGGGGCCGGAGCGCAGAGGCCGGGCGGCCGAGGAGGAGCCGGCGCCCCTCGAGAAAGGTGAGCACCCGCCCTGCCGGCCGCGGAGCTCCTCCTGCGGCGGCCGGTGTCCGCGCGGCCTGCGGCGCCGGGTGCCTCCGCGGGCGCCTGTCTGAGGCCTTCGGACCCGCCGGCCGGGGGACGCGGTGGCCGTGCGAGGCCCCAGCCGCTCTCGTGACGTCAGCGTCGGGAGGCACCGGGCAACTCCCGCCTCTCCCCGCCCGGTCTGGCCTCCGCTTCCTGGAGCCCGAGGGGCTGGGACCGGGCCAGGAGCTCCCAGCCCGCTGTCGGGGCGCTCCCGGAGGCTTGGGCGCCGTGATTGGTGGAGAGGGGCTCGTCTTTTTCCTCCGCGTCTCGAAGGAGATCCTGAACCACACTCCGCTTTCTCGAAAGAGAAGAAACCGGAACCCTTGGCCTATAGATAACTGCGCTGAGCAGGGAGGGGTGACAGGCTCGAAGCTGGGGGAGCCAACTTTGGACAAAGGCTAAAAATAGAACCCAGGTCTAGTTCTCAGTCCTTTCTGCCTATTTACGGAGATCCCACTATTTATTTATTTTTCTTGATATTTTAAGCTGGTTCAGGTTTTTAGTTTAACATTTCCAGTTGCGTTGTGTAGCGGAAAGAGTCTTGACAGAGAGAAAACATGATTGTGACTTAATTACACTACCAACCCCTCTTGTGACCTGGCAGAAGTCACTTGGCTTCAGTTTTCCTATCTGGAAAACAGAGCCAATGGTCCTACGGAGTGCTGAAGATGAAGTGAAATAATGTGTGAAAAAGGGATACTTTCAAAGTGGCTGTAAAGAATGGTGCTGAAGTAAGGTATTCTTTCTTTTCTTCTTTTTTTATTGTGTTAAAATACACATAACATAAAATTTACCCTCTTAATCATTTTTAAGTGTGCAGTTCAGTGGTATGAAATACATTTACGTTGTTGTGTAGCCATCATCACAA
This sequence comes from Equus caballus, assembly GCF_041296265.1. Lineage (NCBI taxonomy): Eukaryota > Metazoa > Chordata > Mammalia > Perissodactyla > Equidae > Equus > Equus caballus. The sequence goes on along the minus strand of NC_091686.1, from coordinate 67,389 downwards.
TTCAATCCCGTAACTCTTTTCATCTTGTAGACTGAAGCTCTACACCCGGTGCAGGACAGCTCGCCTTCCGCCTCCCCCAGGCCCTGGCAACCACCGTCATACTTCCTGTCTTTATGATTCTGACTACTCTAAGTACCTCGTATGAGTGAAATCATACGGTATTTGTCTTTCTGTGACTGGCTTATTTATCTTAGCATATCTTCGAGGTTCATCATGTTGTAGCATGTTGCGGAATTTCCTTCCTTTTTAAGGTTGAATGATATTCTGTTGTACGGATATACCACATGTTGCTTATCCATTCATCCGTCGATGGACACTTGTGTTGCTTCATGTTTTAGCTGTTGTGAACAATGCTGCAATGAACATGGGTGTACAAGTATCTCTTGGAGACCCAGCTTTCAGTTCTTTGGAGTATGTACCCAGAAGTGGAATTGCTGGGTCATATGGTAATTTTATTTTTAAGTTTTTGAGGAACCACCATATTGTTTTCCACAGCAGTTGTACCATCTTGCTTGCCTGTCAGCAGTGCACAAGGGTTCCGGTTTCTCTGCATCCTTGCCAACACTTGTTTTCTTGATAGTTTTTCTTGTTTTTTTGATAATAGCCATCCTAATGGGTGTGAGGTGAAGTTATTACTTCTTTAACAAACATTTATGTATACTGTGTGATGGGTACTGTTGTAAGTGATTAACAAATTATTTAATTCTCTTAATTTATTTGAAGTAGGCATACTATTTTACCTTCCCTTTATGGGTGAGGAAACTGAGGCATAGAGAGATTGTCACAAAGCCAGTAAGGTGTTGCTGTGCTCTGGGGCTCATGTGCGTTGGTGTTTGTGAGTCGTAGCCCCATGAGTACCCTTTGGTCATCTGTTGGGTCAAGTAATTCTGGTGGCTGAACAGGGGCAAAGAAGTTGAAGGAAGGAGAAACTGTAAGAGGTGGGGGGAGAGAAAGATTGCTGCTATTATAGTGTCAGATGCCCTCCCTGAAACCACCTATGGAAACTACTTTGCCAGTCTGAGTGCTACCCTCACCACTGTTTATTTAATAGTTTTGTCGATTAAAAACATCATATTACACAAAATTAGACATGCCACTGGCTGAATCACATCTTATGATTTTGAAGCCTTATGAAACATAATTACATACAGCCCAAACCAAATGTGATTAGCATTTTCTAATCTTTTCCTTAGGTACAGTCACTGAAATTAGTGAGGAGGAGCCTAGAAGCTTTAGTGAGGTAAACCTTAGGCGTTGTTGAGACTCTCTCATCCCTGTTTATTGAGGGGCCGTTGACGGACATGTAGAAATAGAGGGAGGCTTCAACTCGTTTGAGAGGGAGTATAGGGAAGAGCTCCTTACTTTAATGCAGCTTTGTGCAATTGTTTTGGGGAAAAAAGACTGAGCTATTTGACTATTGTAAGTTGCTAGCTGTAGTTAGAATCATAGCTGATCCTGTGAAGGAGAACGTGGGTGATTTCCACTGAAATAGAAAACAACCCTCTTGCTCTGCCTCCCTGAAAAACTTCACAGACAACACCAAAAACCTGACCTGTGAAAGACTGTAAGTTCTTATTTTGAAGTAGAGCTTGGATTCTGAGAGATTTTTCAGTTTGGAAACCTGGTTTGTTCTGACAACAATAGAGGTAAGGGAAGCATCATGCCCAAATCCTTGTTTATGTTTTGCTTGGAGTTTCTAAGCAAGGACGTGAACATAGGAGCGGTCTGTAAGCACTGCAGGTGTCTGGGATAGTTGAGCCGGCTTATTTTTGTTGTTTTCTTAGCTTTCTTCCAAGATGAAGATTCATGCAGTGATTGTAGCAATCAGGATAAGCCAGGTACCCGGTTACAAAGTTTTGTGCCAGAAGGAACAACTCACTTCCCAGAAGTGTTCCAAACAAGTCATCTTTTGTTCTATGAGCGATTCAGAGCCTACCAAGATTACATTCTAGGTGAGTCAGTTCTCTTTTTTGCTTCTTTTATCTTTAGTTTACAAGTAGATTGTCTAACTCAGTCCTTTAGACTGCCAGCTCTTGGTTCTGAGAAAGTGGATTTAAGTGGGTTTATTAACTTCTCTCTGCTTTATGCACTCTCCATTCTTACTGTGTCTGATTTTTTGTAGCTGACTGCAAGGCCTCTGAGGTCAGAGAGTTCACAGCTGAGTTCTTGGAGAAGGTCCTTGAGTCGTCTGGATGGCGGGCAGTCTGGCACACTAATGTGTTCGAGGTTCTGGTTGAGGTAAATTTAATTCTGTTGTTAAGACATTTGTCTTTAGCTAAAAGGACATTCCTTCAGACTTTTGTAGCCAAAGTGCTTATTTTTAATGAAAGTTTATAAGCTAATTGAAAACAGCATGTTTTTCACATCTAACTGCCATGGTGTATGACATGTGCTGCAAATTTTAAAGGCAGCTGAGGAGCTACCAGAGAATTGAGGTGGTTTAAGTTTCAGTGTCCTTTGACAAGGGGAAATGGATTATAAACCTATGACATGGAGGAGGTATTTGATGCCATTTAAAAAGTAAAGAGGCCTAGGGCCGCCCCGTGTCCAGGTGGTTAAGTTCACACGCTCTGCTGCAAGTGGCCTAGGGTTTTGCCAGTTCGGATCCTGGGCGCACACATGGCACCGGCTCATCAAGCCATGCCGAGGGGGCGTCCCACATGCCACAACTAGAAGGATCCACAACTAGAAATGTGCAACTGTGTACCACGGGGCTTTGGGGAGAAAAAGGAAAAAACAAAAAAATCTTAAAAATAAAGAGGCCTAATTATGAAGTCAGCTGACTTTCAATTAATTTTTAACCTTCTAGTTGTAGCTCAAACCAAATAGGCATTTTAAAATTAATCTATTTTTGCCTAACAAATTTGTAGATATGTGGTTAATCTCTTGATAATGTGTCCAACTGCAGAAAGTAAAAACGATCTTATTTTTCAACTGACTGGGCCTTTTACATTAAATTTGCACTTTACTTACAGCTGTGAATTTTTTCTCGGTGTTTGTTAACTGGACCACAAAAAAACCTGTTAAACTAAAATGTTAAACTAGGGAGTGTGAATACAAGTTGCTCCTGCAGCTTCTTCAGAAAACGCCATCCCATACTGCAGTGATGATGGACGAGGCTGAGTTGCAGCTGCTCCTTGTGATGTTTAAATTTTGGATTATGCAGATATCTCTGGTTGCAGTTCGGGCCTGTTAGTTTGGTTATGATAATGTCATTGTTGTTGTGTCCGCCAGCCCATCAGTTCTCTAAAAGCAGTCAAGGTTGTTTTAAAGAGAAATGTGCCATTTCCTCTGCTTAAAACCTCTAATACATTGGATTTACCAAAGGCCTGGCATTGGCTTTGTGGCTTCTCGTTGTGCTGGAGAACACATAAAATCCAAGCTCCTTCCATCCCTTCACAGCCTGGTCTCCTTGCCCCCCTCTCTCACCTCATCTCCTGCTGCCCCCACTCCCATTTCCTTCCTTTGATTCCAGCAGGAAGCACTGCCTTTCTGCCCCTCCAGCTGCTGAGCTTGTCTCTGCCTTAGGGCCTCCCGCACCTTCCTGTTCTTCAGACAGCTGTTTCCTTTTCACCTTTTTCATCGCAGCTCCGAAGTGACTTCCCCTGACCATCCCAGCAAAACCAGACCACTACCTCTGCTAGTTATTCTCTGTCACATACTCATCACAATCCTGTTTGTCTCCCCGATTACAACGTTAAGTTCCATGTGGGTAAGAAGAAGGCTCCCTCCTCCCATTTCATGCTTTAAAAAAATCAGGCTGTAAGTAGTGTTTCCTCTGTGTGTCTTAATTTTGATTTCCGTGTGTTAAGTCGCACTATTTTAAATTTCAGGTCATAGATGTGGACTATGCGGCCTTGAAGGCGGTGGTGAGCCTCGCTGACCCATACCTCTGTGACTCTCCAGTGAGCACTTTTACCTTGGAGTGTATGCAAGAGCTCCTCGAGCTGAAGGAGCATCGGCTGCCCCTGCAGGAGCTGTGGGTGGTTTTTGATGATTCCGGAGTATTTGACCAGACAGCACTTGCAATTGAGCATGTCAGGTAGGAAGAGAGTTGATAAAAATAACCTGAGGCCAGAAACTTTGGACGAAATGCAGTAATTCTGGTCTGTATTATACCTAGATTTGAAATTCAAACTGTAAACGTGGTCATTGCAGTATTTTAAAATATTCAAAGACAGGAGAGTCTTTTCTAAATTAAAAAAAATTTGAAGATGGTTGAAGTTTTCCTTTTGAGATAATTTCAGAGTTACAGAAAAGTTGAAAAAAATATTACAAAGAGTTCCTGTATAGCTTTCACTCATTGTCCCCAAATGTTAACAAAGGATAGAGGATTCTTAATTTGGTTTATATATATTTAGAAACTATCTTAAAAGTTCTGGATGCTAAGGCTTATGGCTGATGTACTTGCATATGAGAGGAAAGGGAAGGAGTGAAGAGGTGGTGGACCATGACCTGTGCGCTGATAAGGCCTGCACACGTTGTTTTCAAGGATGCGTCTGGCCTAAGAAGGCGTTTTCTCAGGCCCCTTCCAGGATCCTTAGGGGATGTGCTCCTGCCTTTCATCCTTTTTTGACATAACTGATTTCCACTTGCATAAGTGCACCCCTTGTCCCTTCAGTGAGAAAGAAAGCCCATACCTGAATTTATAGGTACTTTTTTCAGTTTTTCAGATAAATCTTCTGTCATAGTTGCTGATATAGATAGTTCCTTTGGATCTTCTGTTTATAAATCTGCTCACTAAGAAAGGCTTACTTTTGGCTGTTTAAAAATGGACTTACGTTCCTCCAGGAGCTGGAAGACTGAATAATATAATGATCGTGTTAATAATATTCCTTGGTGTTTTCTAGTTTAAAAAGTACTTTCCTGTTTCTATACCATTAGTGAGTTCACCTAGTTTTGCTGAGCTTAATTTGAATGCTCTACAAAGAAGCATAGTGTCTTGGGTCCTGCTTCCAAGACATCTCATTGAAAATTTTTAATTGTATGTCAGAACATTTAACCCTAGATGTTCAATAGTAGGCCAAGCAATATAAATCTAAAGAACTGACTTCTGTCCAGACTGAAATAACTCCCTTATGTTTCTCTCACTGACAGTAATCCGTCAATTGAAGCATTTGAAGATAAAGGAATAATTGATGAGTTTAGGGAATCAGGAATCAAAGAACTAATCTCTTATGTGTATAGAAGTTGCAGAAAGACAAGTATCTGGAATTAGTAGTGGTGTTATTTGAAGGAGAGCTTGGCTAAATTTATTCTTCATTTTGAGGTCAGTGCACAGGAAAGGTCAAATTGTGAGGGTTTTCATTTGTTCATTTATTCAATAAATACTTGAGTGGTGGTTCTGAGTTGAGGGTTAAATTTGACTGGTGCATGGAACAGACATGGTCACCATCACCAGGGAGCTGTAAGGCTACAGGTGGGAGACGACCCTGGATGAAATAATTGCACAAAGATATATACGTGATTGGAAACCGCAGTGAGTGCTCTGAAGAATTACAGTGTTCTAAGACTGAATCAGGTTGCTGTTACGTGGTTATTGCCTGAACAGATGACATTTGAACTTGAGTCTGAAGCTTGGCAGGTCAAAGGGCTTCTGGCAGGGGTCGGGGAGGGAACAGATGGTTCAGGAGCTCAGTGCGCTCAAGGAGCTGAGAGGCCAGCATGGCTGGAACACAGGCGGTAATGAGAGAGACTCAGGGAACTGGTGTGGAGAGCTTGTCAGGGATCAGAAGATGCAGGGCTGCTAGCCAATTAATCGTTTTTGTCAGTAAGAGCAGTGGGAAACCATCGAAGGGTTTTCATTCAAGGGTGAATATGATCCGCTTTGTGTTTTCAAAGGTTCCTTCTGGCTGCCGTGTGGAAAACAAGTGGAGGGAGATGGAGTAGGGAGACCAGTTAAGAGGCAAGCGAGTGGACTCGAGGAGGGACACGGAGAGGACAGAGTCAGGCTCACTAAGAAAGTGGGAGGGCTAGGGCTTGGTGGTGGAGTGGGTATCAGGGATGAGGAGATATGAGTGGATATGGAGAAGTCAAGGTTGACTCCCAAGTTTGTGTCTTGAGAGAATACACACAGGAGGAGGTGCAGATGTGAATGATCTGTGAATGCCCCACGTGGTACTGCTGAGGATGATAGCAGGGCTGGCTCATGAAATGTGAATATCAGCTTCCCGGGTGGAGAAGGTGAAAGGCACTTCTGGCAGCCTCACCAGCATGCCACATGGAGGTTTGAAAGAGCTTGTGAAATTAGGAGTTTGCATGCAGGGGTTCTGAGGCAAGAGAGGCTCTAGGGCCAGACTGAATCCATGGACTATCAGCAGGCTCAGGAATTTGGACTTTATTCTGAGGGCAACAAGGAGCCAGCAGAGTTTCTTTATCCAGTAAAGGCATGCTCAGCTTCTTGTTTTGTTTTGTTTTGTTAAAGATGGATTCTAGAAAGTGAAGAGATCGGCAGTCCAACCTACAAGAATTAAGAGATGGCTGCATTTTCACTGTTCCTTCCTTTTCGCAGCAGAACTTCTTGACAGACTTATAGTCACAGTCTGAATTTCCTGGCATTCCAGTAATGTTTCTTTCCCTGCAGCACCCCTGAAACTGTGCTCAAGGTCACCAAAGTCCTCCATGTTCTTGTATCCAGTTGTCACTTCTCTGATCTCATCTTGCTTGACCTCTTGGTCACATTCTAGTTGTCTAATCATTCCCATCTTCTTAACACACTCTCCTTCCAGCTTCTGGGACACCAACATTCTGATAGTGTGTTACTGGCTTGCTTTCTTAGTCATTTTGGCTGGCTTTTCCTCTCATGCTCAAACTTTAGAATGTTTGGAGTTACCCAAGGATCAGTTTTAGGCTGTCTGTTCTTTTCTCTTTCTAATCAGCATTGGAAGCATGATAGAATCACCTTGGAATTTTCTTTATAGGAGTAGTCCAACTAATACATAAAGAAAGAATGATAGGATCAGAAAATCAGTATTTTGCAACCAGTAATGAAATAAAGGTTCAAGGCAATGATCATCAATGGCTACAACCACTGGCAAAAAGCTAATGGGGACCTTTGTAGTAGATGGATCAGGCTGACAGCACCATTGATCATTGATTTAATCCATTGATTGTTCTTAACCTCATCATCAAAAGAGGTGACCGGGTATGATGTGCTTCCTGATGGAATTACATTATACTTCCCTTGAAGTATTCTTGCCAAAAAGGCTTTCCTAAAGCTGATCAAGTCTCTAGATCTTACTATCAGTTTACTAGAAAGAAAGGGAACAGAAGAACATGTTAAAGGACCCTATAGGGATGCAATCAACAAAATTCAGAGTGTGGGAAACTATTACATAAATTGCAAGAAGAAAAAGCGGGAGGGATCATCTATAGAAGAAAGTGATTTAATTAAAGGCAGTGGCTGACCATTGTTTAGATCCTCATTTGAACAAGCCAAGTGTAAAACAGCAACAAAAGAGTCAAGTAGGGAAAGCTGAACACTGACTGGATATTTGGATATTAAGGAATTAAAAGCATTTTTTTTGGTATAAAGATTTAGTTTAGAGGTACATACTAAAAATTTATGAATGAAATGTGATGTCTGAGATTTGCTTTAAAATAATCCATGTCAGGATGGTGAGGGGAGGGGAGCAGAGAAGTAAGGGGTATGGGGTAGAGAGGAAATAAGATTGCCCGTGAGTTGATAACTGTTGAAGCTGAGTGATGGGCCCATGATATTCATGATACTAGTTGTTCTTGTATATGTTTGAAATTTTCTATAATACAAAATTTGTGAAATCACTTGGGCACTTTGAAAAAAAATATGGATCCTGCACACTCATGGCCGCTGTGCGCCACCCCCTCACCCCGCCAGCCTCAAGAGAATCTGATTTATTTGTCTGGGGTAGGGTTGGGAATCCATTTTAACAGCTTCCCAGGGCCTCTAATGTCCAGCCAGGGTGGAGAACTACTGCTTTATATTATGTCCCTAGATGATCTCATCTCTTGCTTTAATGCCATCGACATGCTGGCAACTCCCAGATTTGTGTCTCCTGCCCTGGCCCTTCCCTTGAGCTCTGGGCTATATGTTCTTCTGCACTCAGACATCATCCACTTGGAGGTCACACAGGCATCTCAACTGGAACATGGCAAAAACAGAACTCTTTATTGTCAACCCCAGACCTGTTTCTCTCCTAGTTTTTTCTGTCTCAACAAATGGCACTACCATCCACCTGGTTACAGATGGTCAATAAATAGTTCTTATAAAAAGACAGTCCTACCAGAACCAGGGTTGTAGAGAAACTTGTAAAGAAGTTTCCCATCTGAAGAAGGACTCATGATTATCGAGCACGTCTAGCAAATCCGCAGCATTCTCCGCCGTGGCTGGTAGAATTGTTTGGATTTACTCGTTAGCTGTCACTCCTCCAACACCCTACCATTTTGAGCCAGTGATTGAATTTGAATGATGCTGCTTTCCTTTTCAGGTTTTTTTACCAAAACATTTGGAGGAGTTGGGATGAAGAAGAGGAGGATGAGTACGATTATTTTGTCAGATGTGTTGAACCTCGATTGAGATTGTAAGTATTCCTTAGTAACTTTGCACATGTTGGAAAAATAGCTACCCATGGTTTAACTTTACCCGTGTGTGTACATACGTCAGGGGCCAGACTGAAACAGACTGATGTACAGATAGTACAACCCATCAACAAGTTACTATATGGAATTTGTACAAGTGCATAGAAGCCTACTTTTAGTGTTTAGAAACTGAGTCTAAAAGCAGAGAATTCATGGGGCTGGCCCTGTGGCCGAGTGGTTAAGTTCGCGTGCTCTGCTTCTGTGGCCCAGGGTTTTGCTGGTTCGGATCCTGGGTGTGGACATGGCACCACTCGTCAGGCCACGCTGAGGTGGCGTCCCACATGCCACAACTAGAAGAACCCACAACTAAAATATACACCTATGTATTGGGGGGATTTGGGGAAAAAAGCAGGAAAAAAAAAAGAAGATTGGCAGCAGTTGTTAGCTCAGGTGCCAATCTTTAAAAAAAAAACCAGAATTCAAAAACATACAACTTTTGTAAATCTGAGTAAAACTCAATTGAACTAATGTGTTAAATTCAAAGACAGTCGTTTGAAAAACAGGGAAATTAAATTGAATTATAGAAGACTTTTTTTAAAGAGTACTTTTAAAGATATATGGCTTTACTGCAAGTTCCTACAGTGAAACACACTAGGCTAAGTGAACAGGTTTATCTCAGGATGTCTTGTCAAGTTCTTGTCCTTACATCTTATTTGACAAATAGAGAACATACTAAATAGTTAATATTAGTGGTGAATAAAAATTTTCAAAATACCTAAACACATTCTTCTTCTAATTTATTGTATCTTGGTAGGAAAAAACCCTTGCATACAAAAATACCAAACATCAACCATGCAACCCAAATAGTTGTTCTGCACTGACTTTGTTCAATGTGGCATTCAGCCTCCACTAGATGGTGCTCGAAGCCCGGGTAATTTTTCTTATATTCATGAGTAGTCTTTTAACAGACAGTGCAGCAATAAAAATACACTTAGAAGTTGCACTCTAAAAAAAATTGTAGAAGGTAATTTTTTTCCCTGTATGAAAGATGGTTTGGTTACATGAGATAAGACAGCAACCCTCTACATTTTGGAATCCAGTTTGACTTAGTAAGTTTCTCTTGGTTTAAATAGTAAAGTGAAAAATATGTGAGAAGTCTGCTTAATGGTTCTACCTGGTTTAGAACTGTGTGTGTCTGATTTCAGCTCTTCATAAATTGGTTGTGATTTCTATTTAGCTTTTCCAATTTTTCCATTGTGCATTTCCTATTTTCCCAGAGTGTATTCAATAAAATGCCATAATTTCAACAAATTTCATATTTTCTAATTTTGATACACTTGCTCTTAAAGAGCAGTGATTGGTTTTGATTGAAGTGAGATGTGATGGTGGGTGAATATCAAGTATCGGCAAATTTGACCTTTACTTGGAAAAAACTCTATTCTGATTTGACAGCCTTACATGTTTGAGCAGCAAGAAATGATTTATGCACATACCTTGTACATCACTGGCAGATGGGAAAGCATAAGGGAGGAATTGTTTTTAGTTATTGAGAAGAAACTTTGACACGTGATAGAGAAACTAGAATGTTATCAAACGTAGGCAGATTCTTTATAAAGGTCCCTGGGCTAAGACAGGAGTAGAGCTGTCAACAGGCAAGATTTAAAGGGAATCGGACCGGGGCTGGCCCCGTGGCCGAGTGGTTAAGTTCGCACGCTCCACTGCAGGCGGCGCAGTGTTTCGTTGGTTCCAATCCTGGGCGCGGACATGGCACTGCTCATCAACCATGCTGAGGCAGCGTTCCACATGCCACAACTAGAAGGACCCACAACAAAGAAGATACAACTATGTACCGGGGGGCTTAGGGGAGAAAAAGGAAAACAAAAATTAGAATAAAATCTTAAAAAAAAAAAAAAGAATTTATAAAAAAAATAAAATAAAATAAAGGGAATTGGACCATATTGTCTGGATTTTGCATGGTGTGGTAAATATTTTTCCTTTGTAATTTGAAACACTCTGCTTCAAAGCTCATGGATCTGAGACACAGATGTTGGTTCACTGCTTCCACACTACGAAGTATCACTATAATGAGAAGAAAGAAGCTGACTGGCACAGATATTGAGATGCTAAGAAACTTATTTTAAAATATGAGTCTTCATCTCTCTAACTTAATAGACCTGGTCAAGCAGTCAGTGGTTTGATCCCCTTGCTTGTGAAGTGGATTTCTAGAATATCTCTAAGTGAATGTGGATTAACCAAAGTAGATGAAATCCTTGCTTTATAAGCTTTACCTAATTCATTTACTTGAAAAGCAAACATAAATTTATTATTTATTCATTTTAAATACTGTTTGACTGTTCACCATAATTTGATGTAAGTATGTTTAGGATGTGGTTCTGTTTTTTTCCCCTATCTTATTTAGAGCATGACTGAGTGAAAAAAAACATCATCTAAGGCAGTAGTTCTCAACCTTGGCTGCACATTAGAATCCCCAAGGGTCCGGGGACTGGCCCTGTGGCCGGGTGGTTAAGTTTGTGCCCCCTGCTTCAGCGGCCCAGGGTTTCACCACTTCGGATCCTGGGCATGGACATGACACTGCTCATCAGGCCATGCTGAGGTGGCGTCCCACATAGCACAACCAGAGGCACTCACAACTAGAATATACAACTATGTCCTGGGGGGGTTTGGGGAGAAAAAGAAGAAGAAGAAGAAAAAAGAAGATTGACAACAGTTGTTAGCTCAGGTGCCAATCTTTAAAAATAAATAAATAAATAGAATCCCCAAGGAACTTTAAAAAATACCTTTCTACTTCTAGAGACCAATTTAATCTGTCTGGATGGGGACCTGAGCATCTGTATGTTTAAAAGCTCCCCAGTGAGTCTAATATGCAGCCAAGGTTGAGAAGCTCTGGCCTCTGGCGTAGCTGATCAATATACTTTTAATGAAAAATAAAGGAATTATTTTACAACTACAGATAATGACAATAATATTGCAGTTTATTTTCAAATCCATTAATTTCACATCCATTAACTTGATTGTACATTCATAAATTATTTTATGGCATCTAGAAGTACTTTCTTTTCTGCCTATGCATTTGATGAGTTATATAAATTAATAATAAATTTTAAGTGCCAATAGAGTTGTCCAGTACTAAGTTATTTTGTTTTAATCACTCTCTAGTAATGAAAGTTTTATTTTTTTCTCCCAGAATCTCAAAGGCTTATGCTTTTGAAATACTCCAAAATCTTCCTGAGGGAATATTCAGCATAATTTTGTGCCATAGCGCCTTAACTGTGAGGAAGGCCTAGATGATTTGAATCATTTTTAATTTTTGATCTTATAAATATGATAATCTTAAACATTGTTAGGAAACTATTTGGGATACTTCCTTCTCCACCTCCACCCTAGATTGCCTTCTGCCATCCACTTATGATTTTGAATCTACTATATGAGAAAATAATTTATTAAATAATGATATAAATACGAATAATACAAATTGTGCAACATGAACTTTCAGTGTTTCTAAAGCACAAATGCTTAGACCTAAGGAAAAAAATAGCAACTTCTCAAAAGAAGAACAATTAGTGACCTTAGTGAAGCGGTGCTTAGAACTTTCAACAGCTTCCACTCAGAGTGCTGTTCAGAAAGACTTAACATACCTGAGTTATACACTATAAAACAGTTTTCTTACTGAGTCTTTGAGGAGTAAATGGACTGTCTTAGTGATAAGAAAATGTGTCTGAAAGGCAGTAGATTTCAATTTACTTTTAAACTTGCAGGCATTATGACATCCTTGAAAACCGAGTTCCTTCGGGACTTATTGTTGACTACCGCAATCTCTTGTCTCAATGTGAAGAGAGTTACAGGAAATTTTTAAATCTGAGAAGCAGTTTGTCAAACTGTAGCTCTGATTCCGAGCAGGAAAACATCTCCATGGTGGAAGGGTTAAAATTGTATTCAGAGATCGAACAGTTGAAACAAAAGCTAAAACTCATTGAGAATCCTTTGTTGAGGTACGTATTTGTCCTTCTTAGCCGGTTGGCATCTTTTCTAACCAGCTCTCTTACTGAGAACTGATAGGTCTGTTTGGTTTCTTTAAGATATGTGTTTGGTTATCAGAAGAATTCTAATATCCAAGCAAAGGGCGTCCGTCCAAACGGTCAGAAGGTCACCCACGTGGTCGCCTCCACCATGATGACTGGCCTGCTGTGGTCCCTGCTCAGGGACAGGCTTTGTCAGGAGCCCAGTAAGGAAGAAATAGAGATTCAGGTAAAATTTCTTGCTGCAGGTGGTTTTTTTCCCTTCGCATCCACCCCGGGTTTTCCTGAATTGTGCAGAGTATGTTGACAGGAGCTTGCCAGAGCTGGTTTCTGGGCGGTGGGAAGTAGTGTGAGTGCTGCCTTCCATCAGCACCAGTCACTTACCAGCCTGCGTTGGGCTCAGTGCAGTAGCAAAGGAGATAGTTATTAGGCAGTTTTGGCTTCCTTTTCAAAGGAAACAAGAGGCGCGTGCAGGAATACTCAGGTTGCTTTTGGGGGTGCACATTTGCAATATGTTGTTGTTTTCCAGTTCCATGGTGATCCATTGTCTGCTATAAATGCCTGCTATGAAGGTGACACTGTTATTGTTTGTCCTGGCCATTACGTGGTACATGGCACATTCTCCATTGCTGACTCCATTGAGTTGGAAGGTGAGTATGAAGATCATACAACCAAACTCTCATGCATGATCTGCTGAAGAAAACGGTCCGTCACTGACCTTGTTGAAGCTCCAGGAATAGGATTGCAGCTCACTTGACTGAGGATGTGTTGCCTGGAAGCATTAGGGGTGTTTCAAGTGTCCAGGGGATTGACTCAGTGTTTGAGCAACTTGACGTGTGGTTCTTTGCAGCCTTATATGTGTTGGGAAGGCAAACACAGAGAAAGAGGACCATTAGGAAGAACCATCCTTTCCAGATTCGAAGTGGTTTATGGAAAGAAAATCTCATTTCTGTTTTCATAGAATATTTTCAGCAATATATTTTTAAAGTTTAGTATTTTTTTATTTGTTGCTTATTCTTATTTTGTGTATGTTGTGGCTATATTGGTGCATTTTTTTGGTTTTAAATTTAGCATATTTTTGTGAGAGGTATAGGTCCAACTTGAAAATGGATCAAAAATCTTTTAATTCTTTAAGACTGCTGAGTGTCACAAATTCTACACGTTGCATTTCATGTTGAAAGATTCTATTAAAAGTAACTTTTTAGGGGCTGACCCCATAGCTGTGTGGTTAAGTTCGTGCAGTTTGCGTGCTGTGCTTTGGTGGCCCAGGGTGTCCCCAGTTTGAGTCCTGGGCGCGGACATGGCACTGCTCATCAAGCCATGCTGAGGCGGCATCCCACATGCCACAACTAGAAGGACCCACAACTAAAAATACACAACTGTGTACTGGGGGGCTTTGGAGAAAGGAAAAATAAAGTCTTTACAAAAAAAAAAGGTAACTTTTTAGCAGTTATAATCTTATTGTACATTTAGAGTGATTCCTAAATTTAGGTCACTTTGCAGTCCTTCATCTCGGTCCTGTATATTTCCATAACGTGTCAAATTTAGATGCACCTGCTCAACTATTTACCAAAAGAACTTCAAGTTAGCAATAAAGCAAAAAGTCATGTATCATTTGGGGACTTGCGCAGCTGTTCACAAACTGGTTAAGCTGTGTTCTTTATCTTTATCGTCAGCACTTCTTCATGGAAGCAAGGCTGTTCCATTCAGGGTTTCATTGCCTGCTGTTCACTCGTACATCACCTCACCCCTGTTTTGTTTTGTGTGTGTAATTTTTGTTCTTTCTCTTCTCCAATATTTGATATATAATAGATGTATGTGTATAAATAACACATTTGTAGGATAAATCACTGCAATAAAAACACTTTACTTTTTGGCATAGTGAAAATAGCATTAATATTATAGATTATATGGTGGGTGAGAGTTCTTCCTAGATTGGTGAGGAAATTATAATGTAATTGCCAAAATGTCATACCTAACGATATAGAATTCTGATAGTTAAGTGTAAAAATGACTGTAAAATTACTGGTAGAGGGCATTTCTGAGAATCTGGGGAATCAGCTGGTATCTCTAGTGTGATGTAGGGAGTACTTGTTCATGAGTAAGACCAGGCTTGTCTGCTAGCTTATCTGACCTGTAGGTAACACTTAGAATAAGAGATATATGTTGAGCTCCTACTATGTGTAGGGTATTAACAGCACTTATAGTAGGGTTTTTCTTTCTTATTTAGGACATCCATTCACTTAGGTGATGGTTTTGTTTTAAACTACTAAGAATACATAACTTGTTTATGTAATAATCTGTTTTTTTCTTAATGTGGCAATTCTTTTTGTATTTTTTATTCTTTGGATGATGAAAAAACAACGGTTGTTGTAGAAAATGTAGAAAGTACAGACAGACGCATAAAAAGAATCAGAAAAAAAATTACTCATATCCAGTCATCCGGAGTCCATCACTGGTGGCATCACGGGGTCTGGGGTCCTTGCGTTCTCTAGTGCCTCCAAGAGTGGTCTGCACTCTTCACGGATGGGGAACCTCAGTGACTTTGCCTGTTTAATGTAGCTACTGTAGCTTCATTTCCTCAAGCAAAGACTCATTTTAGACAATGAGAGTTATTTCTTACAGCTCTATGTGGTTCTGTTTTATGATGAAAGTCAGGCAAATTTTCTAGTTTTCTGATATTCCAGTTTTTTGTAAGCTCATTCAGAGGTCTGGCCTGCGTTATTAGTTTGATTAAGATTTCTAGAGATCCAGTGTAGTTTATTGGTTAACAAGGTAGACCAATTTTTCCAAAAGCTAAAACTATTTTAAGTCAATCTGTTTAAGAGAATATTAAAATTAGAAAATCTTGAGAAATGCTTAGGCTTTTTCAAACCTAATTTATATTAGAAAAATAGAATCTTACAGTTGGAAAAAAGGCTTATAAGGGCTAAATGCTTCAAAGCCCTTTGACCAGTTGTGAGTACTTAGGATTATTTATTTTTTTAAAGTAGTTTTTTGTAAGTGAATTTAGTGCTGAGCTGGTCTAAGATGGTTGATAGGGTAGTTTTCCTGATACATGGGCAAACTGAGTTGTTATTAAAAATTGTACACGTGGTTTAAATTAAACAAGGTATGTGGGGAGATAGTTAGGTTTTATTTAAATGCCACTAGGTTGACTGGTCTCAAATATCATTTGGATCATTTGAGATCATTTGCTATTGTAGCAGTTTTGTGATTGGACGTTTCCTCTCACTCCTCTTAAATCTTGCTCTCTGCCTTAGGATATGGTCTACCAGATGATATTGTGATAGAAAAGAGGGGCAAAGGAGACACTTTTGTGGATTGTACGGGCACAGATATTAAAATCTCAAGCATAAAATTTGTTCAGCATGATGCTGTGGAAGGAATCTTAAGTAAGTGTCTGAATATTTCGTGTATTATGTGTTTTAGTCTTTGAAAGAAAACCTTACTTTCTCTGGAAAATACAATTTAATAAAACACCATTCTTGAGTATATGAAAGGTTGATTAATTATGTACATAGCGTGATGACTTAGGAGGCTTATTCTAACGTGAAAAATAGTTCAGCCTATTCTTGAAATTTGGTTTCTGTGTGATCACTTTTTTTCTTTTAAGACATTCCGGTATTGTCTGTGTTCTTCGTATTCGATTTCGCCCTGCACTCAAACCCGCCGTCCTCACGCTGTGCTGGTATTTCTTCCTAGGATCCTTTCTTGAATTGGGCCTCCTTTTCCTCTCCCTTTCAAGATACTCATGAAAGTTGCTTTGTGATACTTTTTTGTAATGAAAAGTGCTTTTTAACTTGATTTTGCATTTCTGAGTTCAAGTCCTTCTTTTTTAAGAAGGCTGCTTTTAGAGTTTAGAAAATAACTCAAAATAGTCATTATTTTGTAAGTTATGAATTTGTAATCCCAGTAACAAATTTTAAATGGTAGCTATTGAGAAATATTTAGACTATATCTAATGTTAACTCTAGGCCATGTCTAATATTGGAAAAGATGGATTACTTCTTAAAGCATTTGATTGCATGTTTTCACCGTAGTCATTCACCATGGCAAGACGACGTTGGAAAACTGTGTACTGCAGTGTGAAACTACGGGGGTCACAGTGCGGACATCAGCAGAACTTTTAATGAAGAATTCAGATTTATATGGTGCGAAGGTATGATAATCTCTTATCCTTTGGGGAAGTAGTTTAGGGTTAAGTTCTAAGTAAGCAAATAAAATGTGGGACCAAGATATAAAGACATACTCTTGTTCTCTTTCTTCCAAGAAGTTCAGACACTTATATGTTCTAAGTCAACCAGACTTGATTCTATAAAGTTCTTTTTTTTTTGAGGAAGATTAGCCCTGAGCTAACATCTGCCACCAATCCTCCCCTTTATTCTGAGGAAGCCTGGCCCTGAGCTAAAATCTGTGCCCATCTTCCTCTACTTTATATGTGGGACGCCTGTCACAGCGTGGCTTATCAAATGGTGCCATGTCCGCACCAGGGATCCGAACTGGTGAACCCTGGGCCGCCAAAGTGGAACGTGTGAACTTAACCACAGCGCCACCCGGCTGGCCCCTATAAAGTTCTTATTTAGCATTTTCAAAACAGAGATTAGGAAGAAAAATAATACATCTCACAATTTCTCTATAACTTTAAGACAGATTTAGATCCTTCTGGGACCCTGACGACACGCATTTTGGATCTTGTATTGTAGTCACACAGGTCCCTGAGGCCCTGCTTACTGCTATTTTCAGGGCATTTCTCTCTGTTGTTCAGACTGGGCAATTTCTATTCTATCTTCTGGTTCACTGGTTCTTTCCTTTCTGCTATTGAGCCCATCTACGGAGCTTTTTATTTTAGTTATTGTCTTTCTCAGTTCTGAAATTTCCATTTGGTTCTTTATGTCTTCTATTTCTTTGCTGAGGCATTCATTTTTCATTTGTTTTAAGTATGTTCATAATTGCTCATTAAAGCATTTTTTCCATGGCTGCTTTCAAATCATTGTCAACTAATTATGACATTTCTGACCTCTTGGTTTTGGTTTGCTAGGTAGCTGCTGGCTTAAGTTCTTCTCCTTTTTTAAGTTTTACGTGATTCCTGATAATTTGATATTTAATTTTAACTATTTTGTTGTATATGTATTTTTAATGTTATTGTCCCTAAACCTTTTTTGTACATAACCCCAAAATGAAATCTCTTAGCTGAAGGCCCAACCTGCAGATCTTTTTACCTCTCTGTAGAGAGTTGGGTTGGTGTGTAGTGGGCCACTCAGCCCTGTATGTTCTAGTAATCCCCAAAGGGGAAGTAATAATAAACGTTTTCTCATGATACACTACTACTCTTAGAAAAACAACATACATGCAGTAGGTGTGTCATAAATATTTAGAAACAACTCTTCTTCAAGTATGATGTTGTGTATGAAATTATTCCAAAAATGATTTCTTAAATAACTATAGAGGTTTGAGTGAATTATTTTTACTTCCCAAAGTACCTAGCATGGCATGAGGAAATAAATTATTCCTGTTACAGTTACTTTCTTGTTGGTACCATGTGGTGCTGACAGACAGTGTGAGAGAATTGGGCCATGCATAGATCTTTCTGGTGACTCTGTGTAAATGAGACGCTTGAGTTGGTTGCTAATTTTAACATTTGTGTAGTAGTAGAGGCCATTAATTGTTTAATTCATAGATGTGATTTTTAAGTTAGGTTGGGATATTTTAAAAGTGGTGTTTTTAAAAAAAAAATAGGGTCTTATTTGTATCCTCAAATTACAATATTTTACTATACTCAAATATTGCTCTCTAACTGAATATCTCTGAGAAGTTAGTCATTTTGACTAAGTGCATCTTTCAATGAAATTTTTTTCTGGGGGGGGTCAGGATCAGAAGACTGATTGTCCAGAATGAAAGAGAGTGGAGCAGTAATCACACGTTGATACTCCTAGCCAGTGTATTGTGTGTGTGGTGTTTGTGAAAGTGATAAATGACAGGCATCTTTCTGGAAATGGAGCAAATGGAAATGTTGATTAGAAATACCTAATAAAACTCTCTGTATAACACTTTATATTTGCACTGTGTTAAAGGCTAAGAAGTGGTTGTAATAAACCTTCTTGTATAGTCCTGCCTTTTAAAAACTGATTGTCAATATCTTAAAATGTAACTTGTAGGGTGCTGGTATAGAAATATATCCTGGGAGTAAGTGCACCCTGAGTGACAATGGGATCCATCACTGCAAGGAAGGGATCCTTATAAAGGTGAGCACCTGCTGAAACGCCCTCTTTCCAAAGGTTAGAATGGTTTCACCTAAGAGAGAGTTAGACTTTATTAAATTCCCACGTTGGGTTCTGTTGTTTCAATAGTTTCAATAGTTCATGATTGGAACTCTCTTGTGAGAATACTTTACTATCTATAGATCTGCAAAAATGACAGAGGAATGCTGTGTCCCTTAAAGCTCAGACTATGCTACCACGTATCAATAAGCATAACTTTGTACTTTATTTTTAGAATATCCTGAAAAAAGTGAGAGGATTTTTAAAGTAGGCAGTGTTGAATGTTCCTTAAAATGTTTGTTTTCAATGTCACAGGACTTCTTAGATGAGCATTATGACATTCCCAAAATATCCATGGTGAATAATGTCATACACAATAATGAAGGTTATGGTGTTGTCTTGGTGAAACCTACAATTTTCTCTGACCTGCAAGAAAATGTCCAAGATGAAACTGAAGGTATGCTATAATTGGTAATTTTTAAAAATAAAAACCAGATTTAATTTAGTTTATTTCAGCATTAAACTCTGATTAAAAATATGAGTCTTCCAGCCATAAAAAAAGACAAAATTGGCCCATTCGCAGCAACGTGGATGGACCTCGAGGGTATTATATTAAGCGAAATAAGCCAGTCAGAAAAAGACGAACTCTATATGACTCCACTCATAGGTGGAAGTTAACATATTGACAAGGAGATCTGATCGGTGGTTACCAGGGAAAAGGGGGGGTGGGGGGAGGACACAAAGGGGGAAGAGGTGTACCCACAACATGACTAACAATAATGTACAACTGAATTCTCACAAGGTTGTAATCTATCATAACATTAATTAAAAAAAAAAAAAAAAGCATGATTAGAAACATTCTCTACTCTGGGGGAAAAAAAAAGCCTCAGGCTAAAAAGGGATCCTAAACTGTAGAAAAATTTGTGGACAGAAGGAGAGCAGTAGGATTATTTCTCTTTGCTATGTGGATAGGGGTTTTGGTGACACATAGCAGTTGACAGAGAAATGTAGCAGAATGGCAATATGCCACTCTACAGACTTTATCTCAATACTCCAAAAAGCATGCGTCTGTAGTTTGCACTCAAGATTCACAGTATCACAGTGAATCTACAGGAGGAAACAGGTATCTGTGATTCCTAATGTTCTGCTAGGTCCCACCTCTTCTCAGAGATCCAGATAACTAAGCTCAACAGCATATAAAGTTTAGAAGGAGGGAAGGATGACCATATTCTTATTCCAAAACATATGTGTTTGCTAAAAGCAGAGGTTCTCAACACTGGCTGCTCATTAGAGTCATCCGAGGAGCTTTTAAAAATGTTGATCTTGGGCCCCGCCATCTCCAAGATTTTAGTTGAATCAGTCTGAATTCGTTTGTGATTGCGGGATGCTAGAGAACCAGAGAGGATGGGAAACTTGACTTTGCTTGCTGAGCACTAGCAGCGTGGATCCTCCTATGGAAAATACTGCTAGTTGTCGCCTTGTATTAGTAAGCTATCTTTCTATTTTTAGTTGGGTTAATGGTCACCTAAAATAAAGGCTGTATTTCACAGTGGAAAAAAAAAAAAAATCTGAGTCTTCCTTTCTTCCTTAAAAAGGAAACCTGGCATACATTTGGGTGTGGAGATAGAGAGGCATGGTAAAGCTGGAACATTATAGAATCTCAGGGGAAAAGAAATTTCTAAGATCAGGGCCAGCCTGATGGCACAGTGGTTAAGTGCACACGTTCCACTTCAGTAGCCTGGGGTTCGCCAGTTCAGATCCCGGGTGCAGACATGGCACTGCTTGACAAGCCATGCTGTGGTAGGCATCCCACAGATAAAGTAGAGGAAGATGGGCATGGATGTTAGCTCAGGGCCAGTCTTCCTCAACAAAGAGAGGAGGATTGGCAGATGTTAGCTCAGGGCTAATCCTCCTCCTCCAAAAAAAAAACTTTTTCCAGGTCAACTAGTTCAACTATTCATTCAAACCTTGATGTGTGGTTTCTGTGGTCCTGCAAGTCCCTTCTCATCATGCTTGGCTTTCTATAAATTTGTAGAATAAGGATGGGCATCTGATGGCAATGGTGGCCTCTGCTGGTATTTGTTAAGGATGGAGGCAGAGAAGTGAATGTGCGGGTTGAAGCCTGCATTACTGGAGGGGATCATGGAGTTGGCCTCTACTTTTTATTGGTAGAAGTAAATGCCTCCTTGTCAACTGTCTTTCTTGACAGCAAAGCTGAGCTAACTCAGTGGGAGATTCATGAATTTGAAGCCATGACCCAGATCACTCTGGAATCGGTCAGAGGAGGATTAGGCCTAGGCATGGGTGAGGACGGTGTACCGGATGACGAGTAGCCCTTGTTGTCCTTCAGGAGCCACTCCAGTTATCTGGGGTTTCTATTTCCCTCGCAGTTCTGTAGGTCAGAAGTCCAGGTGGGCTTGGCTGGGTTGTCTGCTTAGGGTCTCTCAAGGGTGAGGTTGAGGTGTCAGCTGGGCAGGGCTCTTGTCTGAAAGCTCTGGGGAGAGAATCTGCTTCTGAACTTGTCCATGTTGGCAGAATTCACTCCTGCAAGGCTGTAGGACTCAGGCGCCATTGTTTGCTAGCTGTTGGCTAGGGGTTGCTCTCAGCTTCCAGAGGCTGCTCTGAGGTCCTTGCCCCTTGACCTCCTTCATCTCAGCAACAGAGAACCTCCCTCAAGGCAAATCTCTTCATGCTTCACATCTCTTCGTGCTTTCTTCTTCTTCATCCAGCCAGAAAAAACTGCTTTTAAAGGGCTCCTATTAAGGTTAGGTATTCCTGAATTGTCTCCTTTTCTAAAGATCAACTGATTAGTAACCTTAATTACATCTGCAAAGCCCTTTTGCCATTTAACAATCGTGAAAGTACCACCGGGGGCGGGCGTCATAGGGGCCATCTAGAAGTCTTAGTGGGTAGTAAATATCCAGGAAAAGGCTTTTGAGTGAATGAGATTCCAGAATAACAAGAGAAAAGAATTCAAAATTGGTAATCCTATATGAGGGTCAGGAAACCTTGGTGTGAAGAGTAAGACAACTGCTCTTTGAGATAATTATGGCAAAGAGTGTAAAATCCAGTCAGGTGACAGCAGGCACCCTCAGCAGAAAAAGCCTGAAAGCTTTCACAGACTGTAGAAATATATATGTTTTAGTTGGATTGGTTTGTATATTTAACTTTATTTGTTATAATTTGTTTCTCTAGAAAATAATGCACTTAAAATTCAGACCAGTGAAGAGGCCAGTGCAGCTGAAAGAGTGGAACTAGACGAGCTGATTCAATGTGCAACTGGTAAAATGGAGCTTTATGCAAGATCTGACCTTTCTGAGCAAGTTGAAGACAATTGTGAAATTGTAAATGAGCTAGTTGCAGCCTCCACACAGAAGGGCCAGATGAAGAAGAAAAGGTTGAGTGAGCTGGGGATCACGCAAGCTGATGACAACTTGATGTCACAGGAGATGTTTGTTTCCATTGTGGGGAACCAGTTCAAGTGGAACGGGAAAGGGAGTTTTGGCACATTTCTTTTCTGACCACTATGATATAAATAGATAGCAAAATAGTGGAGTTTGCATATGCTGCCCCAAGAATCACTGCTGCTGTCATAGGTTGCTTCATGTCTGTATTTTATATTTGATATATTCGATTGGACTTGAGCGAAATGTAGATTTCTGTCTGCAGGTGTTGCATATACAAAACTCCATCTTTATAAGAAAGGTTATAAAAACATATAATATGGAAAATATTTAGAGGTTTCTTCCTAGAAAGTCTTGCTTTCTCAAACATGTAGTTTGCTCATATTAAGCCCATTAGTTACTGTAGTGTAAATACATTTTAATCTAGCACTTCAGAGACGAGGAAGAAAGACAGGGAATGCAAGATGAGTGCACAAAAATGTGATAGGTGTTAAATGTACAGAGTTCTTACAGTTGTCTTTTTATCCCAATTACAGTGAGTCTGATTTCCGTGTTGTATTTGCATAATACCTGTCTTAAAATAAAAGCTTTTGTGCTTGGGAGGTTATCTGCCTAATCAGACTTCCTGAGAATCTGAGTGGGATGCATTTTTATGCTGAACTGTGTAATCATCAAAACAGTGATGGATAGCATCGCAGGTGTGAAACAGAAGTGAGGTGTGTATTCAGAGCCAGTGTGCACGCAGAGCACTTTCACTGTTGCTGAATACGAATGATTAAAAAGAGGGGGCTTTCCTTTTGCCATAACAGTATTCTGATCAAATTTCTTACACAGTCAAAATGATTACCTATATAACTTATATCAGCTCTGTGTTCTTGATATCATATTGTAAAGCACAGCTTTTAAAAATATTTATATTAAAAAAGTATGTGATATTAATATGCCTACTGATTAAAATTATAGTGATGAAATAATAAATTGAATCTTGTATTTTTCCAAATACGTTATGGGCCATAGTGCCAGTGTAGCATATTGATCCTTTGAATTACACACATTTTGGGTTTTTTTAGTGTTTCAGAAAGAGTATTAAATTTTTTCCTCAGTGTGGTTGTTTGTTTCTTAAATTGGAATAAATTATAATTATTTTCCAGATGCTGCTAAAATGTGGAAGGATTCATCTTAGATATTTTGTTTGGCCATTGAGAGGCATTTTTCTTTTATTCTTTAATCCTGTTTCAAAAGTAGTGCTAATTAATTCTGAATCAACATGTCCCAAATACTGATTTAAAAACCATTTATTCAACTTAAAAAAAATCAAGTTGTTTTCCAATTGAATTTCCGTTTTATCTTGGAGTGTAGGTTCTGTGTATTCTCATGCAACTTGCTAGAGTGTCAAGAGAATGACAAGCAGCTAGTTAGTAAAGGTAATGCCTTCTCGCTCCTTTGCATAGCACGATCGCTTTTCAGATTTCATTTCTATAGTAGTTTAAATCTCAGCTTTTATATTAGTGAATAGGCCTTATGTATTCTTAGTGAAGTTACATACAGCGTATTTTGCCTCGGTCATGAAGAGTTGAGCATCTTGGATGACTTAGTAGAGGCAGTATAGAGAGAGCCGTGGAGGGATGTGCATTTTCACATTTGAGGTCAAAACACTGACGTGGAGGCGTGACGTCAGTGTCATGGCGGAGTGAACTTGCCCGGGACTCTCTCCCCTCTAATATACAACAAAAAAACAGCAGCCATATTCCAACAGAAAATACCCTAAAAGCACAAAAATCCTCGGAGAGTCACAGCAGCCACCTGAGGGAGGGCGGAGAGGCTGGAGCACCCCTTGGAGGAGCTGGAACAGGGTGAGACAGAGCTTCACTCCCTCCTCTAAAGACTGCGGTAGCTGCCGTGGGAGGCTCCAAGAGGGAAGGAGCAGGCAAGGGGTCGCTTATCTGCTGGATCACCAAGGACACCCTAGAGTCTTGCAGCCTAGAGGGAAGCCCTCTAACAGGGCACAAGCTTTCCTGTGGGGTGACCTCATCAAGCCAAAATTCCAGGAGAGCAGAAAGCAAGAGCTGATCAGGAAACCTGGGACTGCACGCAGGAGACAGCGTCCCACCCTGGACGGGTGCCACACCATCTCAGCTGAAGGTGAGGGCTCAGAAAATGCGGCTCTCGACCCCCACCCAGTGGCAATAGGCTGTAACTGCAACCGAATAATATCAATGAGGAAGAGCCCACCTTCCAACATCAGAGGCTACATCAAATCTCCAGACCAGAGAGAAAATGACAAGTACCCAGAATTCAGTCCTGAGGACACAGAAATATGTAAGCTAAGACAATGAATTCAAAATAGCTATCATCAAAAAACTCAATGAGGTAAAAGAGAATGTAGAGAAACAATTTAATGAGTTCAGGAGCTACTTCACAAAACAGACTGAAACTATAAAGAAGAATCAATCAGAAATGTTAGAGATGAAAGATACAATGGAACAGACAAAACAAAATACGGATTCCCTGAATGCTCGAGTGGACATCATAGAGGAGTGAATCAGCATAATCGAAGACAGACATGTTGAAATGCTCCAGACAGGAGGAGAGAGAGCTAAGACTAAAAAGAAATGAAGAAAGCCTCGGAGAAATATCCCAGTCAATGAGGAAATACAACATAAGAATTACAGGTATTAAAGAAGGTGAAGAGAAGGAGAATGGAGCAGAAAGCGTGCTCAAACAAATAATAGCAGAGAACTTCCCAAATCTAGGGAATGAGAGGGAAATGTGTGTGGAGGAAGCTTTCAGATCTCCTAGATTTGTCAATGGAAAAAGACCAACTGCAAGGCATATAGTAGTAAAACTGGAAAAAATGAATGACAGTATCCTCAGGGCAGCAAGGCAGTAGAAAGTAACCTGCAAAGGAATTAGGCTTTCAGCAGATTTCTCTGCAAAAACCTTACAAGCTAGGGGGGTGGGGGGAGGGCACAAAGGGGGAAGTGGTGTACCCACAACATGACTAACGATAATGTACAACTGAAATCTCACAAGGTTGTAATCTATCATAACATTAATTAAAAAAAATGAGAACAAGAGAGTGAGCACTAATAAAACTGTGGGTGTAGTTATGCTAAGAACATAGAAACTTTCAGCTCAAGAGTTTGTGGGTAAATTTTTCTTGCACTTGTTAAGTCAATCCACCATACAATACATTAAGCATACTATCCAAGAACCCCACACCATTTCTCATAAAATAGAGAATAATACATGAGGTACATCCACAGAGGCCCCACCTGTTATTTCTAATATTTGGTATGTCCTGACAGAATCCACAGCTGTGCTACACCATGGACCATAAATAAAAAACAAAACAAAAACAAAACAAAACAAAAAAACCTTACAAGCTAGGAGAGAATGGAACGACATATTCAAAACTTTAAAAGATAAAAATCTTCAGGCAAGAATACTCTATCCAGCAAAAATATCCTTCAGATATGAGGGAGAAATTAGATCTTTCCCAGACAGACAAAAGCTACAGGACTTCATAGCCACGAGACTGCCCCCCCCCCCAAGAAGAAATCATACCTGCAAAAACAAAAAAGGGAGAAAGGGGTCACAAAACACAGAGAAGGAGACAAATAGATAGGCAGAATCAGAACAGGATAGCAAATATTCGACTATAGCATTAGGCTAAAGGGAAGGAAAACAAAAACAAAGAGAATCCTGTCACTTTAACCATAAACTCACAACACAAGTTGGAATAAGATGTGAGAATAATAACTTAGAAGAGGAGGAGGAAAGGGACTGAATCAGTTTAGACTAAGGAGATAAGAGGCCATCAGAAAATGGACTATGTTATGCACGAGATTCTGAATACAAACTTCAGGGTAGCCACTAAACTAAAAAGCAGACCAGAGACACAAAAAATAAAGAAGGAAAAAACAAACACAGCATAAAAAACTGCATAATTCAATGGGTAGACCAAAATACACAGGACGAGAAACAAAAGAAATGCAGGAAAACTGGAAAACGAGTGATATAATGACAGCATTAAGCCCTCATACATCAATAATCACCCTCAATGTAAACGGATTGAACTCTCCATAAAAAGACACAGAGTGACAAGATGGATTAAAGAACAAGATGCAACAATTTGTTGCCTCCAGGAAACACATCTGAGCTCCAATGACAAATACAGCTCAGAGTGAAGGTGTGGAAGGTGATACTCCAAGCTAATGGCAAACAAAAGAAAGTAGGTGTCACAATACTTATATCAGACAAAGTAGACTTCAAGATAAAGCAGGTAAAGAGAGACAAAGAGGGGCAGTATATATAATGATCAAAGGGACACTCCATCAAGAAGAAATAATGCTTATAAATATCTATGCACCCAATGCAGGAGCACCAAAGTTCATAAAGCAACTATCAACAAACCCAGAAGAAGATATTAAAAATAACACAATAATAGTAGGGGACCTCAACACCCCACTCACATCATTGGACAGATCATCCAGACAGAAAATCAACAAGGAAATAGTGAAATTAAATGAAAAGCTAAAACAGTTTGATTTAGTAGATAAATATAGAACAATCCATCCAAAAATAGCAGAATACACATTCTTCTCAAGTGCACACAGAATATTCTCAAGGATAGACCATATGTTGGGAAACAAGGCAACCCTCTACAAATTTAAAAAATTGAAATAATAACAAGTGTCTTCTCCGATCATAATGCTATAAAGCTAGAAATTAATTACAAGAAAAAAGCTGAGAAAGGCACAAAGATGTGGAGACTAAACAATACACTACTGAACAAGCAATGGATCATTGAAGAAATTAAAGAAGAAATCAAAAAATACCTGGAAACTAATGAAAATGATAACATGCCATACCAACTCATATGGGATGCAGCAAAAGCTGTATTAAGAGGGAAATTCATTGCAATACAGGCACACCTTAAGAACCAAGAAAAATCCCAAATAAGCAATCTCAAATTACACCTAAATGAATTAGAAAAAGAAGAACAAACGAAGCCCAAAGTCAGCAAAAGGAGGGAAATAATAAAAATCAGAGCAGAAATAAATGCTATTGAAACAAAAAAGGCAGTAGAAAGAATCAATGGAACAAAGAGCTGGTTCTTCGAGAAGATAAATAAAATTGACAAACCCCTGGCCAGACTTACAAAGAAAAAAAGAGAAAATCAGAAATGAAAGAGGAGAAATAACAACAGACACCACAGAAATACAACCGACTATAAGAGAATACTACAAAAAATTGTATGCCAAGAAGATGGATAACCTAGAGGAAATGGATAAATTCTTGGACTCTTAACAACCTCCCAAAGCTGAGTCAAGAAGAAACAGACAATCTGAATAGACCAATCACAAGGAAAGAGACTGAAATAGCAATCAAAACCATCCCAAAGGATAAAACCCCAGGACCAGACGGCTCTCCTGGGGAATTCTACCAAACTTTCAGAGAGAATTTAATACCTATCCTTTTCAAGCTATTCCAAAAAGTTAGGAAAGATGGAACACTTCCTAACACATTTTATGAGGCCAACATCACTCTGATACCAAAACCTGAGAAGAACAGCACAAAAAAGGAGAATTATAGGCCAATATCGCTGATGAACATAGATGCAAAAATTCTAAACAAAATTTTGGCAACCTGAATGCAGCAGTACATCAAAAGGATCATACATCACAATCAAGTGGGATTCATACCAGGGACACAGGGATGGTTCAACATCCACAAATCAATCAACATGATACACCACATCAACAAACTGAGGAATAAAAACCACATGATCATCTCAATAGATGCAGATAAAGCAGTTGACAAGATCCAACAGCCATTTATGATAAAAAAACTCTTAACAAAATGGGGATAGAAGGAAATTATAATAAAGGCCATATATGACAAACCCACAGGCAACATCATACTCAATGGGCAAAAACTGAGTGCCATCCCACTGAGAACAAGAACGAGACAAGGATGCCCACTATGGCCACTCTTATTCAACATAGTACTGGAGGTTTTGGCCAGAGCAATTAGGCAAGAGAAAGGAATCCAAATAGGGAGCAAAGAATGGAAACTCTTGCTGTTTGCAGACAACATGATCTTATATATAGAAAACCCAAAAAAATCCATTGGAAAACTAATAGAAATAATGAACAACTACAGTCAAGTTGCAGGGTACAAAATCAAGTTACAAAAATCAGTTGCTTTTCTATACTCCAATGACTAACTTACAGAAAGAGAACTCAAAAATACAATTCCATTTGCAGTTGCAACTAAAAAAATTAAGTACCTAGGAATAAATTTAACCAAGGAGGTGAAGGAATTATATGAAGAAAAGTATAAGACATTACTGAGAGAAATTGATAATGACTTAAAGAGATAGAAAGAGATTCCTTGCTCATGGATTGGAAGAATAGTTAAAATGTCCATACTACTGAAAGGAATCTACAGATTCAATGCAATCCCAATCAGAATCCCAATGACGTTCTTCACGGAGATAGAGCAAAGAATCCTAAAATTCATATGGGGCAGTCAAAGACCCCAAATTGCTATGGCAATCCTGAGAAAAAAGAACAAAGCTGGAGGTATCACAATCCCTGACTTCAAAATGCACTACAAAGCCGTAGTAACCAAAACAGCATGGTACTGGTACAAAAACAGGCACCCAGGTCAATGGGACAGAACTGAGAGCCCAGAAAGAAAACCACACATCTATGGACAGCCAATCTTCAACAAAGGTGCCAAGAACATACAATGGAGAAAAGATAGTTTCTTCAATAAATGGTGTTGGGAAAACTGGACAGCCACATGCAAAAGAATGAAGGTAGACCACTATCTCACACCATACACAAAAATAAACTCAAAATGGATCAAAGACTTGAAGATACGTCCTGAAACTCTAAAGCTCCTGGAAGATAATATTGGTAGTACACTCTTTGACATCGAACTAAAAAGGATCTTTTCAAATACCATGTCTTCTCAGACAAGGGAAACAAAAGAAAAAATAAACAAGTGGGAATTGATCAGACTAAAGAGCTTCTGCAAGGCAAAAGAAAGTAGGATCAAAACAAAGAGACAACCCACCAATTGAGAGAAAATATTTGCAAATCATATATCTGACAAGAGGTTAACCTCCATAATATATAAGGAACTCACACAACTCAACAATAAAAAAACAAACAACTCAAAAAAAATGGGCAGAGGATATGAACAGACATTTTTCCAAAGAAGATATACAGATGGCCAATAAACACATGAAAAGATGTTCAACATCACTAATCGTCAGGGAAATGCAAATCAAAACAACGCTAAGATACTACCTTACGCCTGTTAAGATGGCTATAATCACTAAGACTAAAAACAACAAATGTTGGAGAGGCTGTAGAGAGAAGGGAACTCTCACACACTGCTGGTAGGAAGGCAAACTGGTGCAGCAACTATGGGAAACAGTATGGAGATTCCTCAAAAAACTAAAAACAGAACTACCATATGACCCAGCTATCCCACTATTGGGTATCTGCCCAAACAACTTGAAATCAACAATCCAAAGTAACATATGCACCCCTATGTTCATCACAGCACTATTCACAATAGCCAAGACATGGAAGCAACCCAAGTGCCCATCGACTGACGATTGGATAAAGAAGATGTGGTATATATATACAATGGAATCCTACTTAGCCATAAAAAAACCAAATTCATCACATTTGCAACAACATGGAAGGACCTGGAGGGAATTATGCTAAGTGAAATAAGCCAGACTGAGAAAGACAAACACCAGATGATTTCACTCACATGTGGAATATAAACAAGTACTGGGACAAAGAAAACAGTTCAGTGGTTACCAGGGGAAGGGGGGTAGGAGGTGGGTACCGGGAGTGAAGGGGAGCACTTATGTGGTGACAGTCAAGAAATAATGTACAACTGAAATCTCACATTGATGTAAACTATTATGAACTCAATAAAAAAAAAAACACTGACACAGAAAAAGGACTGTCTTCTGTGTTGATTGAATAACATCATTAGTGTGACCTTGAATTTATGGCAGGTAGCAAAGTTCTGTACCTTGATTTGAGTATTTTCTTTATTTGAGGTTCTCTAGAAGTATCTCCCTCAGTTTCTTATTCTGTCATTGTGACACAGATAAATACATGAAAGTATTTTCATTCAGCCAGAGGTCACTTGATCGCAAATGTATACACCTCACTTTTCTTTCTAACTTCTAGTTGTAGAAGGATGCGAGGTAGCCACTTTCTAGATTTGGCTCTTCCGAGGGAGAATGAAGAAGAAACATATAAAACTCTGATGAGCACGTAGGAGGAATCCTACTTACAGTGTTATTATTTCTATTCTTCTCTAGGAAAAAAATTCCACAGATTTTTATGGAAATTAAGATGAGATAACATTGATAATGAGGCCTTGATGTACATTTTAAACATAGTATTTAATTTTATAACATTTTATCCTGTGATTAAAAGAATTGTGTATGTACAAATTTTAACATCTTATATATATTCAAGTGAACATTCTCTTTTCCCAGGTCTATTAATAGAAAAATATATATCCTTTAAAAACAAGAAAGACATAGTATAATAACGCTCTGAAAATTACTTTTGCTATTTTCTCTTAACATTTTGTAGAAATCTATGTCTGTATATAGAGATCCACCTCACTCTTTTTGGTGATTCTGTGATACTCCGTTGTCAGAATTCTTTCCTTCGTAAGTGGTAAAACCAACCCAGACAGGCTAATGAGGGTAGGTTCTGGGAACTCGGAGATCTGAAGATTGGAGCTGACTTGGAGCATGGTTGGGTGTATCCATCCTTTTAGTTCTCTCTCTCCTGGTGTCGGCTTCATCCTCAGGATGGCTTTTTCCATGGTAGCAAAGACGGCCCTTTTTTTTTTTTTTGTGGTCCCAGTTTTTGTGGTCTAAGAAGGGAGAGACCTTTTAGCATCTGGGTGGCTCTGCCTGTATTTTGGGCTTGGCCTTTGACCAGTCACTGTAAACCTGAGGAAGGGCCTCATCTGTTCCCACTGAATCTCATTTCCATCCTCGTAGAGGGGGTGGAGCCTTGTGATCGACTCATTCTCCAGGTGGTGAAGAACATTTCTAGAGGAAAAGGGGGTTCTGTTGCTAGAAGATGGAAGGGCTGCTTTGCAGGCAAAAATATAGAGGTCTGCTAGAGATGGATGAGTTCTAACTTAAGCCTATGCTCCTGTATTGATGGGTATTCAGGTTTCCAGTTTTTCATTATTACAAATAGATACATATAAAAGGATGTTCAATGCAACGTTTGTGACTTCTCTAAGTTTTTCTATGGTTAAATTATTGGATGAAGATTTTTTGTGTTGAGGGTTGTGGTTATTTTTATATTTATTGCCAGACTGTATTCTAAGAAAATGAGCACTGGTTTACACTCCTACCAACAGTGTATGGGAGTGACAGTTTGCCATACTCTAACACCAAATATTGCCAATTAAAAAAAGTTTATCTGCTGAGTGAAAAAATAATTTTGACTTATGTTTGATTTGATATTTACCATTAACTATATTTTCATATATTTATTTTTCTGAAAATTGCCTTTTCATATCTTTTGCCTATTGTTCTATTAGGTAATTTGACCTTGTTATTAATTTATAGGAGTTTTATATAGTGTGGCTTTTAATTCTTTAATATTGCAAGTGTGTGTATATATGTCAGCATACTTGTGTTTATATATTACATTACTTATGTAATATATATTACAATATATACTTATATAAGTGTATATAATATAGATATACACATATAAAATATTCTCTTGAGCTGTCTGAGCTTTGATTGTGGTATTTTGTTTTACTTAAGTTTCAATTCTAGTCATTCTAGAATTACTAGTCAATCTAGTCCCTTTGTTCCTTTTCCATGCCAGCTTTATAAAATGACACAAGGCTACAGTATTAGGTGATGTTTCTCAGAACTTTCCTACATATTAAAATCACTTGGTGCACTTAAAAAAAAGAACCAACCTTATGCTAAGGCCCTCCCACCCCTCCTAATATTCTGAATTAAATGGTCTAGAGTCAGTTCAGGCATAGATAATTTTTAAAAACACCCTAGGAGATTTTGATGTGCTGCTAGGATTAACACGGTATAAGGGAAGATAGGTAGAAGGAACAGTAGTTTAGTAGTGTTCAGAGAATACGGGTGGCGGGCTGTGCCTTGCATTCTTTCTTTTTTTTTTTTATTGAGTTAATGATAGGTTACAATCTTGTGAAATTTCAGTTGTACATTAATGTTTGTCACTTGTGTTGTAGGTGCACCACTTCACCCTTTGTGCCCACCCCCACCCCACCTTTCCCCTGGTAGCCACTAATCTGTTCTCTTTGATTTTTAAATTCCTCATATGAGTGGAGTCATACAGAGATCATCCTTCTCTATCTGGCTTATTTCACTTAACATAATTCCATCAAGGTCCATCCATGTTGTTGCAAATGGAATGATTTTGTTCTGTTTTACAGCTGAGTAGTATTCCATTGTATATATATACGACATCTTCTTTATCCATTCATCTGTTGACGGGCACTTAGGTTGCTTCCATGTCTTGGCTATTGTAAATAATGCTGCAATGACCATTGGGGTGCATGGGACTTTTGGAATTGCTGACTTCAAGCTCTTTGGATAGATACCCAGTAGTGGAATGGTTGGATCATATGGTAGTTCTATTTTTAATTTTTTGAGGAATCTCCATACTGTTTTCCATAGTGGCTGCACCAGTTTGCATTCCCACCAGCAGTGTCTGAGGGTTCCTTTTTCTCCACAACCTCTCCAACATTTGTTGCTATTAGTTTTAGATATTTTTGTCATTCTAATGGGTGTAAGGTGATATCTTAGTGTAGTTTTGATTTGCATTTCCCTGATGATCAGCGATGATGAGCATCGTTTCATGTGCCTATTGGCCATCCGTATATCTTCTTTGCAGAAATGTCTGTTAATGTCTCCAGCCCATTTTTTGATCGGGTTGTTTGACTATTTGTTGTTGAGTTGTGTGAGTTCTTTATATATTATGAATATTAAGCCTTTGTCAGATATATGACTTGCAAATATTTTTCCCAGTTAGTGGGTTGTTTTTTCGTTTCAATCCTGTTTTCATTTGCCTTGAAGAAGCTCTTTAGTCTGATGAAGTCCCATTTGTTTATTCTTTCTATTGTTTCCCTTCTCTGAGAAGACATGGTGTCCGAATAGATCCTTTTAATACTGATGTCAAAGAGTATACTGCCTACGTTTTCTTCTAGAAGCCTTATGGTTTCAGGTCTCAACTTTAGGTCTTTGATCCATTGTGAGTTTATTTTGGTGAATGGTGAAAAAGAATGGTCGATTTTCATTCTTTTACATACGGCTTTCCAGTTTCCCCAGCACCATTTGTTGAAAAGACTTTCTTTTCTCCATTGTATGCCCTCAGCTCCTTTGTCGAAGATAAGCTGTCCATAGATGTGTGGTTTTATTTCTGGGCTTTCAATTCTGTTCCATTGATCTGTGCACCTGTTTTTGTACCAGTACCATGCTATTTTGGTTACTGTAGCTTTGTAGTATGTTTTGAAGTCAGGGATTGTGATGCCTCCCGTTTTGTTCTTTTTTCTCAGGATTGCTTTAGCAATTCGGGGTCTTTTGTTGCCCCATATGAATTTTAGGATTCTTTGTTCTAATTCTGTAAAGAATGTCATTGGGATTCTGATTGGGATAGCGTTGAATCTGTAGATTGCTTTAGGTAGAATGGATATTTTAACTATGTTTATTCTTCCAATCCAAGTACATGGAATGTCTTTCCCTCTCCTTATGTCGCCATCCAATTCTCTCAGAAAGCCCTTGTAATTTTCATTATATTGGTCCTTCACTTCCTTAGTTAAATTTACCCCGAGGTATTTTATTCTTTTGGTTGCAATTGTGAATGGTATTGTGTTCTTGAGTTCTTTTTCTGTTAGCTCATTATTAGAATATAGAAATGCTACTGGTTTATGCAAATTGATTTTATACCCTGCAACTTTGCTGTAGTTGTTGATTACTTCTAAGAGTTTTCCAATGGATTCTTTGGGGTTTTCTATATATAAGATCATGTCATCTGCAAACAGCGAGAGTTTCACTTCTTCCCTCCCTATTCGGATTCCTTCTATTCCTTTTTCTTGCCTGATTGCTCTGGCCAGGACCTCCAGTACTATGTTAAATAAGAGTGGTGATAGAGGGCATCCTTGTCTCATTCCTGTTTTCAGGGGGATGGCACTCAGTTTTTGCCCATTGAGTATGATGTTGGCTGTGGGTTTGTCATATATGGCCTTTATTATGTTGAGGTAGTTCCTTCTATGCCCATTTTGTTCAGAGTTTTTATCATAAATGGCTGTTGGATCTTGTCAAATCCTTTCTCTGCGTTTATTGAGATGATCATGTGGTTTTTATTCCTCAGTTTGTTGATGTGGTGTATCATGTTGATTGATTTGTGGATGTTGAACCATCCCTGTGTCCCTAGTATGAATCCCACCTGATCATGATGTATGATCCTTTTGATGAGTTGCTGAATTCAGGTTGCCAAAATTTTGTTTAGAATTTTTGCATCTATGTTCATCAGTGATATTGGCCTGTAGTTCTCTTTTTTCGTGGTGTCCTTGTCAGGCTTTGGTATCAGCGTGATCTTGGCCTCATAGAATGTGTTAGGAAGTGTTCCATCCTCCCTAATTTTTTGGAATAGCTTGAAAAGTATAGGTATTAAATCCTCTCTGAAAGTTTGGTAGAATTCCCCAGGGAAGACATCTGGTCCTGGGGTTTTATTCTTTGGGGTGTTTTTGATTGCTGTTTCAATCTGTTTCCTTGTGATTGGTCTGTTCAAATTGTCTTCTTCTTCTTGAGTGAGCTTTGGGAGACTGTAGGAGTCCAAGAATTTATCCATTTCCTCTAGGTTATCCATTCTGTTAGTGTAGAGTTTTTCGTAGTATTCTCTTATAATCCATTGTATTTCTGTGGCATCTGTTGTTACTTCTCCTCTTTCATTTCTGATTTTGTTTATTTGAGCTTTCTCCCTTTTTTTCTTTGTAAGTCTGCCTAGGGGTTTGTCAATTTTATTTATCTTCTCAAAGAACCAGCTCTTTGTTTCATTGATCCTTTCTACTGACTTTTTTGTTTCAATAGTATTTATTTCTGCTCTGATTTCTTCCTTCTGCTGACTTTGGGCTTTATTTGTTCTTATTTCTCTAGTTCAGTTAGGTGTAGTTTAAGATTGCTTATTTGGGATTTTTCTTGTTTGTTAAGATGTGCCTGCATTGCGATGAATTTTCCTCTTAATACAGCTTTTGCTGTATCCCATATGAGTTGGTATGGCATGCTATCATTTTCATTAGTTTCCAGGTATTTTTTGATTTCTTCTTTAATTTCTTCAATGATCCATTGCTCGTTCAGTAGTGTATTGTTTAATCTCTACATCTTTGTGCCTTTCTCAGCTTTTTTCTTGTAATTAATTTCTAGCCTTATAGCATTATGATCGGAGAAGATGCTTGTTATTATTTCAATTTTTTAAATTTGTAGAGGGTTGCCTTGTTTCCCAACATATGGTCTATCCTTGAGAATGTTCTGTGTGCACTTGAGAAGAATGTGTATTCTGCTGTTTTAGGGTGAAGTGATCTATATATGTCTATTAAGTCCAATTGTTTTAGTTTTTCGTTTAGCTCCACTATTTCCTTGTTGATTTTCTGTCTGATGATCTGTCTATTGATGTGAGTGGGGTGTTGAGGTCCCCTACTATTATTGTGTTGTTTTTAACATCTTGCTTTAGGTCTGTTAACAGTTGCTTTATGAACCTTGGTGCTCCTATGTTGGGTGCCTAGATATTTATAAGCGTTATTTCTTCTTGATGAAGTGTCCCTTTGATCATTATATATTGTCACTCTGTGTCTCTCTTTACCTGTCTTATTTTGAAATCTGCTTTGTCTGATATAAGAATTGCAACACCTGCCTTTTTCAGCTTGCTATTAGCTTGAAGTATTGTCCTCCACCCCTTCACTCTGAGCCTGTGTTTGTCCTTGGGGCTGAGGTGTGTTTCCTGGAGGCAACAAATTGTTGGATCTTGTTCTTTAATCCATTTTGCCACTCTGTGTCTTTTTATTGGAGAGTTCAATCCGCTTACATTGAGAGTGATTATTGATGCATGTGGACTTAATGCTATCAAACTGTCGCTCGTTATCTGGATTTCCTGCGTTTCTTTTCCTGTGTGCCTTAGCCTATCCATTTAATACTGCAATTTCTTATGCTGGGTTTCTTGGATTTTTGCTTATTTATGTTTTGTGTCTCTGTTCTGTTTTTCAGTTTAGTGGCTACCCTGAAGTTTGTATTTAGAATCTTGTGTATAATATAGTCTATTCTTTGGTGGTCTCTTACTTACTTGGCCTAGACTGATTTAGTCCCTTTGCTCTTCCCCTCCTAAATTGTTATTTTCATTTCTTATTCCAACTCGTGTTATGAGCTTGTAGTTAGAGTGATAAGATTGTCTTTGCTTTGGTAGTTTCCTTCCCTTTATCCTAATGCTATAGTTGAATATTTGCTATCCTATTCTGGCTCTATCTATCTGTCTCACTACTCTGTGGTTTGTGACCCCTGCCTCCCTTTTTTCTTTTTTCAGGTATGAGAGCCTTCTTGAGGATTTCTTGTAGTGGAGGACTTTTGGTTACAAATTCCCTTAACTTTTGTTTGTCTGGAAAAGATTTAATTTCTCCCTCATATCTGAAGGATATTCTTGCTGGATAGAGTATTCTTGGCTGGAGATTTTTATCTTTTAACGTTTTGAATATGTTACTCCATTCTCTCCTAGCTTGTAAGGTTTCTATAGAGAAATCCACTGAAAGTCTGATAGGGGTTCCTTTGTAGGTTATTTTCTTCTGTCTTGCTGCCCTGAGTATTCTTTCTTTGTCTTTCATTTTTGCCATTTGTACTACTATATGCCTTGCAGTAGGTCTTTTTGCATTGATAAATCTAGGAGATCTGAAAGCTTCCTCCACACACATTTCTCCCTCAATCCCTAGATTTGGGAAGTTCTCTTCAATAATTTCGTTAAGCACCTTTTATGCTCCATTTTCCTTTTCCACGTTTTCGGGAATTCCTATGATCCTTAAATTCTTTCTCCTCATTGAGTCCGCTATCTCTCAGAGGTTTTCCTCATTTTTTTTTAATTCTTAGCTCTCTTTCTTCCTCTGTCTGGAGCCATTCAGCCTGTCTATCTTCGATTATGCTAATTTGCTCCTCTATGGTGTCTACATGGGCATTCAGGGAATCCGTATTCTGTTTTATCTGGTCCATTGTGTTTTCATCTCTAGTAATTCTGTTTGATTCTTCTTTATAATTTCAATCTCTTTTGTGAAATAACTCCAGAACTCATTGGCTTGTTTCTCTATCTTTCTCTCTACCTCATTGAGTTTTTTGATTATAGCTGCTCTGAACTCATTTTCACTTAGTTTACCTATTTCCAAGTCTGCAGGACTTAATTCTGTGTTTTTATTGTTTTCCTTCTGGTCTGGAGCTTTTATAAATTGCTGGATGGTAGAGGAGCAGTTTTTTCTCATGATGGTAGAATTTGGTTGCAGTTACAGCCTGTCGCCACTAGGTAGGGGGGTCGAGAGCCACGTGTTCTGAGCTCTCTGCTTTCAGGCAAGATGGCAGCACCCAGCACAGTTTGCCAGGGCGGGGAGGGGCGGTTTCTCTTGTGCACTGATCTGGATTCGGATCAGCTCTGTTCTCTGGACTCCAGGGGTCCAGAGTTTATGGGGTCCCCACGCATGGAAGCTTTCCTCTGTCAGTGGGTTTCCACTGCACCGGCAGCAGGAGTCCTGGATGATCCCCTGGTCACACGGCCCCTCCCCTGCTCCTTCCCTCACCCACAGAGCGATCCCAGTGTCTAGGGGAGGGAGCGAAGTTCTCTCCTACCCTGTTACAGCTCCTGCGAGGCTGCAGCAAGGTCTCCGTCCTCTGTCTTTTTTGGTACCGTAGGTCTCTAAGGTTCTGGCATTAGGTTTATTTGCTGAAAATCAGTTTTTTTCCAGTCCTTTGTTGTAGTTTTGAGGGGGGAGAGTCCAGGGTCAGCTCACCCTGCCATTTTGCTCCACCTCCAAAATTCTCCTTGCATTATTTCTTAACACTCATTTCATGTTCTGCAGGAAGTGATGAGGTCTGACTAATACTCAAGACTAGAAACAGATCTGCTAATCTTTGATCTAACTCTTTAACAGCTGTTACGTTATTTCTTGGTAGCTGTGTTTGCAGAAAGCCCAGAACTCTAAATATCTAGAGTTGTGTGAAAATTCCTTTTTTCTGATCTCTTCCACCAACTACTCAGGTGATCTTGAGCACATGCATAACCCACCTGAAGGTTTTCTCATTTGAGAGTTGGGAATAATACAGCTTTGCTGACATGCTTTGAGTTAATTCCAGAAGGGCTCCTTAATGTCTGTCTCTTGGCTAAGTACTTCTATGATAATGTCTTGGACTTCATCAGTGTCTTATCTGGAGAGGGCTCTCTATAAGGCATTCTGCTGCGCATTGTGGGAGAGTGAAGGATGTGGAAGATCTAGCTCTTTCTTTCAAGGAACTTTGGTGGGTGGAGAAACACCTAGAAAAAAGTCCCATACTATTGCACACTGAGTGTCAAGTGATCGGTCAAGGTACACAGAAGAGGAGAGAGTGCTAGACACTGGATGGTAGAGACCAACTCACTCCGGTCTGCCCAGGGCTTTCCTGGTTTTAGCACTGAGAGCTCTGTGTCCTGGGAAACCTTTCCATCCCAGGCAAAGCAAGTGAGTGGCTCATCCTACAGTGGCTCAGGCTTGGCAGTGATTGGAGTGTCTTGAAGGGGCATTTTAGGTGGTGGAAAAATAATAATTCCCTCTCTAGTATGTATCAACATACAACCCACAAGCCCCCAATACCCAACAATTTTACTCCCAGCAGAAATGAGTTCTTAAGAGCATTGTTCTTACTAGCCCTAAACTGCAGATAACCTTAATGTCTACCAACAGAAGAATGGATATTTTACTGAGGTATATTCATAGACTATGACATACAACAACATGGACAGACTTCTCAGATATAATTTTGGGTGAAAGAAGCTATACATACAAAATATCAGAATCTATCTGATTCTATATAGAAAGTTTAAAAAAGGGCAAATCTAATCTATATGATAGAAGAGTCATTGGTTACCTTTGCTGGGGGCTATTTAGAAGGCAGCGTGAGGGAGCCCTCTGGTGTGCTGGGGAGGTTCTATCTCTTGATCTGAGTACACATGGGTGTGTACATATATGCGGTTTCATCAAGACATTCATTTAAGATTTGTGCACTTTATTGAATGTATTATTTCTCAAAAAATTTTTTAAAGCTGCCTTTTATTGAGCATCACCTATGTGCCATGCACTGTGTTAAGCATTTTATCTTATTATTATTTTTTAAAACAGACTTTACTTTTTGGAGCAGTTTTAGGTTCATGGCAAAGTTGAGAGGAAGGTACAGAGATTTCCCATATTCTTCCTGCCCCCAATCCTGCATAGCCTTTTCCATTTTCAACATCTCTCACCAGAGCAGTAAGTTTGTTCCAATCGATGAACCTATATTAACACATCATTACCACCCAGAGTCCATAGTTTACATTAGTGCTCACTCTCGGTGTTGTACATTCTATAGGTTTTGACAAGTGTATAATGGCATATATGCATTATGGTATCATACAGAGTATTTTCACTGCCCTAAAAGTCCTCCGTGCTCCACCTATTCATCCCTCCCTCCCCACTAATCCTTGGTAACACTGATCTTTTTAATTTTTTTGAGGTAATATAAATTTCATGTGTACATCACTATATTTTGACTTCTGTGTAGACTACATTATGTTCACCACCAAAAGGCTTGTTCCCATTCATCACGGTACCAATGTTCCCCTATACCTCTTTCACTCTCCCCCTACCTCCCTTTCCCTTTGGTAACCACCAATGTGTTCTCCATAGCTACATGTGTATCTTCCACGTATGAGTGAGATCATACAGAATTTGTCTTTCTCCCTCTGACCTATTTTGCTTAGCATAATACCCTCAAGGTCCATCCGTGTTGTTGCAAATGTCAAAATTTAATCTTTTTTATGGCTGAGTAGTATTCCATAATATATATATGATATATATATTACTTCTTTATCCATTGATCCATCAATGGACGTTTAGGTTGTTTCCACATCTTGGCTATTGTGAATAATACTGAAAAGAACATAGGGGGGCATACGTCTTTTCAAATTAGTGCTTATGTTCTTTGGATAAGTACCCAGAAGCAGAATAGCTGAATCATATGGGAGTTCTATTTTTTAATATTTTGAGAAATCTCCATGCTGTTTTCCATAGTGGCTACACCAATTTACACTCCCAACAGCAGTATATGAGGGTTCTCTTTTCTCCACATCCTCTCCAACACTTGTTATCTCTTGTCTTTTTAATAATAGCCATTCTGACAGGCGTGAGGTGATATGTCATGGCAGTTTTGATCTGCATTTCCCTAATAATTAGTGATGTTGAACATCTTTTCATGTGTTTTTTGGCCATCTGTATATCTTCTTTGGAAAAACACCTGTTCAGATCCTCTGCCCATTTTTAACTCAGTTGTTTTTTGTTGTTGAATTGTGTGAGTTATTTATATACTTTGAATATTAATCCCTTCTTGGATATATGATTTGCAGATATCTTCTTCCAGTTGGTAGGTTATATTTTCATTTTGTTGATGGTTTTCTTTGCCATGCAGAAGCTTTCTAGTTTCATGTGGTCCCATTTGTTTATTTTTTCTTTTGTTTCCCTTGCCTGAGGAGACATGGTATTTAAAAGTTACTGCTAAGACTAAGGTCAAAGAGCGTACTGCCTATGTTTTCTTCTAGGAATTTTATGGTTTCAGGTCTTACATTCAAATCTTTAACCCATTCTGAGTTGATTTTTGTGTACAGTGTAAGATAATGGTCTGCTTTCATTCTTTTGCATGTGGCTGTCCAACTTTCCCAACACCATTTATTGAAAAGCCTTTCCTGGGCCAGCCCAGTGGTGCAGTGATTAAGTTCGCATGCTCCACTTTGGTGGCCTGGGGTTCACTGGTTCAGATCCCAGGTGCAGACATGGCACTGCTTGGCACGCCATGCTGTGGTAGGCGTCCCACATAGAAAGCACAGGAAGATGGGCATGGATGTTAGCTCAGGGCCAGTCTTCCTCAGCAAAAAGAGGAGGATTGGCAGCAGATGTTAGCTCAGGGCTAATCTTCCTCAAAAAAAGGAAAGAAAGAAAGAAAGAAAGAAGTGTTTCCTTTCTCCATTGTATGTTCCTGGCTCCTTTGTCGAAAATTAGCTATTCATAGATGTGTGGGTTTATTTCTGGGCTTTCAATTCTGTTCTGTTGATCTGTGTCTGCTTTGCCACCAGTGCCATGCTATTTTGATTACTATGTCTTTGTAGTGTAATTTTAATTCAGGGAGTGTGATACCTCCAGCTTTGTTCTTTTTTCTCAGGATTGCGTTGACTATTCAGGGTCTTTTTATTCCATATGGATTTG
Organism: Equus caballus; assembly: GCF_041296265.1. NCBI lineage: Eukaryota > Metazoa > Chordata > Mammalia > Perissodactyla > Equidae > Equus > Equus caballus. The sequence continues at coordinate 25,557 of NC_091686.1, read as the reverse complement.
GGGATTCTTTGTTCTATTTCTATGAAAAATGTCATTGGGATTTTGATAGGGATTGCACTGAATCTGTAGATTGCTTTAGGTAATGTGGACATTTCCCTGCCAGGTGTAGGTATTGGCCACTTTAAGGGTTAGGCCCAGAAAAGGTAAAGGAACTTCTCTTGATGACTAACAAAGTATTTCTGAAAGGCATTTCAAGGAGCAGCAGTTCTGCAGGTGTTATCTGCACAAAGGGCTGTGGTGAAATGTTTGGAGGTCCCTGGATTTAAAGGGGTTCAGTGTACCCCTCTGCTGCAGGATTCATATGCTGGTGTGCATTCTGAATTCCCAAAGGGTGGAAGCAAGGGAGGGGAATAGAATAAGCAACGTTTCCCAAATTTACTTGATCACAGGTTTTTCCGGGGCAAGAAGAAAGTTAGAGGACTTCGGGAACCACTCCTGCCACTTGGATAAAGGCCCCCCGGGGGAGCTCCAGCTGCAGGGCTGGGTGGTGCAGGGAAGCAGTAAGAGGCAAAGCCAACAGCTGCTTTGGGATTGGACTGTGGAGAGCTGTGAACGCCAGCAGAGGATGCTGAACACAGGGCAGTGACGTCGAAAGTGCTCTAAGTAGACCTCTCACGGGCACAGTGACTTGGAGGGCAGAGGAACAGAGGCAGGGCTTAATTAGGAAGCTTCAGTATGGTCTCAGGGTGAGTCAAAAAGGCCCCAAGCTGGGGAATGTGGCAGTAATGAGAGAACAGCAGTGAGAGAAGGAGAGAATGAGAGAATCTAGCAATTGCACTGGAGAGTCTAAAATATTGTCAATAATAGAAACTTTCTAAGAAATGTTTCACTTTTAATCTCAAAAGTCATGCAGGCCCTGTTATATTTTAAGTTACTACATTAGCGATTTTTTTTTGAGGCTTGACTTTTTCCAGTACCGTTTAACCCATTCTCAAAAAATCACCAGTTTTCTTAAGAAATGGGCCTGTGAATTTGCTCCAGAGGTCCCACCTCCTGGGCAGAGTGGGTGGGAAAGGCGTCAGGAAGATGTGGGGCAAATCTTGCCTCACTGCCCACCACTGATGGGTGGCGGAGTTTGGAGGCCATGTCGTGGGGCCAGGATGAAGGTCCCCTGAGCAGGTTCTTCATTAGCCAACTCCTCTTCAGAGCTGCTTGGTTAGCAGGTTGGCCCTCTGGGAAGGTTAGGAAGAATGGAGCTCACGGCTTTTAGTGGGGAACAGTTTCATCTAGTGAGAGGAATGGAAGATTTGGGAGCAGAAGATCTGGACCCCAGTCCAAGATTCTCTGCTGCCTGGCAGTGTGGCCTTGGCAGGTCCCGTCACATTTCCTGGACAGTTTCTCCTGCCTGCGGAGTAGGAATAATGGTGCCTGTGCTGCCTCTTTCACACAGTCACCAGAATAAAGAGAGGCAGCATCTGTGCCAGGGCTCTCCCAACCTGGAAGCAATGTGCAGTTTTGCTTTATGGTTTCCCTCTTGATTGATTCTAAAGCTTTTCTTCCCCCCCCCCCCCTTCTTCTGGGCAGTTGAACACCCTTTACCTAGTTACTAATGAGGATGATATTCAGTCCTCCATGGATGTTGGCTGGCATCAGCTCCGGGAACTCAGCTAAGAACTACCGTGGTGGCTTGTGGGATGGTTGTCAGCTTCCTCGCCTATGAGACTGGGCCAGTGAGCCCCAGGGATGTTAGGCGCCTGCCTTGGGTCACACAACTGAAGGTCGAGCCCAGAGCAGGCTGACTTTAGAGCCTGAACTCGTAACCCTTTTATTAGCTTACACTTGGGCCAGACCTGACTGTAAGAAACCAGCTTGGGGTCTGGGTAGGAACTAAAGCAATGACCCCAAACCCTCACCTGGGGACAAAGTGGACAAGCCAATTGGGACTCTCTCGTTACCACACCATTCTCTGTCCCAAGTCATGTCACCAGCTTATCCTTAGGAAAGTCACAAGTGGGTGTAAGTCTGAGTTTTCTGCTGAAGTGAAAGCTCAAGAAGACCAAGGCAGAGGGGGCCAGAAAGGTTGCTTTGCTATTTTTCATCTTTAGGATATGGGCCTAAGTTTCCAAGGGTCTTTTTTTTTTTTTTTTTTGAGGAAGATTGGCCCCGAGGTAACATCTGTGCCAATCTTCCTCTATTTTATGTGGGATGCTGCCACAGAGTGGCTTGACAAGCAGTGCTGGGTCTGCACCCGGGATCCAAATCTGTGAAGCCTGAGCCGCCAGAGCAGTGAGTGCAAACTTAACCACTCTGCCACTGGGCTGGCCCCCTTTAAGGGTCTTTTTATAGATCACTGAAAACCCCACAATCTGTGGTGAGGTGGAGCAGGACTTCGGGCTGGCATGGAGCTTTTGAAGGACAAGAATGGAAGGAAGAATTGGAAGTTGCCAAGTCCAGCTGGCAGGCTCGAAGGCCTCTTTTTGCACAAGAAACAGTGCAAGAGATATTCCAGAGGGGCTGGAACTCACCTCTGAGGGCTAGGGCCTTGTATTGGGGCGACTCTGCCCCGCTCCCATATGTTAAAAAATTCCTTCCTGGGGAGAAGCACTTTCCTAATTTAGATTTTGCAATAACAAGGCAAGATCTCAGTGGGGCTGCAGATATTAGGAGAGTGAACAGACTGACCCGACTTATTTTTTAAAAAAGGTTGCAAGTATAAAATGGATGGTATGAACAACCCTATTGTCTCAGCCCAATTTCCAAGTTTTTGTTTTTTATTAAAAAAAGAGAGAGGAGATAAGTGGTTAAGATATTAAAAAACAAAATTAAACCCTGAAATTTACTAAGTCCAAAAGCAAACTAGAAGATGAATGAACAGTGACCTCCAGCCTGGAATGATCCCATCTGAAGGGAGGGAGAAGTAACTGCAGGGGAAGTCAATAACCCAATAGTGACCTGGGCAGGCTCCTCAGCTCGCTGCTGGCCCAGTTCCTGCTCACCCACTGTGTGAGGTCTCGGTGCACCTGGGGGAGTGTGCATGGTACTATTTTAATTGGCAGGAGAGGAGAATGAGCTGAGAATGTGCTAGTTTGGTATTTCTCAATTTGATCTTCATAACATTCCTGTATCTCGATGTTTACAGGTATTCTTTGTAGCAAAAGATATATATGAGTGAATTTATTTAACTCAATGTTTCTCAGAGTTAAACATGCCTTTAACATATTAAAGACTCTGAGAGGTCCCACAGAAAAGTGCCTTGTCACCCTCCCAGAGGAGGATGTATGCAGCTTTCCCTAGAATTTATGGCCGTGAGCTCTTTGTCAGAATTTCTGTCAACATTTTCCAGCACATCAGGGTCACTAACAGTGGTAGAAAGCATCATAGCAGTAGCAGCATCTCCTGAACTCTTACTATGTCCCTGGGACTGTGATAAGCATCTTCCTCTCTTGGTAAGGCTTTGAGATAATGTGAAGATTATTTCCTTCACAAACAGAGATAACAATAGTACCTACCTGCAGGATTGTCAAGAAGTTTGCCCAAGATTGCACATCTGGTGAGTAGTAGGTGCCAAGGTCTGAACCCAGAGAACATTGCTTGGCATTCAGGTGGGTTTCCTGTCCTGCCTTGCCTCCCAGCTCTCAGACGTTACCCTCTCTTACCTGAGGTCACTTGGGCAGGAGTCTGTTCCTTGCAGCTTGGCAGAGTGGCTGACTGTCTGCAGGTGGTCATGATTACCTGGGCTGTTCTGATCCAGTGCCTGCCAGACCAGCAGCCACACACACGTCTTCACTGAGTTCTCCTCTACCCTCTCCCTGATGGAGCTGCTGCGGGAATGCAAGAGAAGAAATGTGGCTCTAAACTCAGCCACCGTTAGTAACAAGGAGCCTTTCCCCTTTTCTGGCTTGCAAAGGACATCCAAGATGGCTGGGAAGTTTGCTGGTCTAGTTACAGAGTTGCCTGGAGGAACTCTTGTTGCCAAGCTCCTTTCAAGGTCTGAGACCTCTTCAAACGGGTGGTGGTTGGGTAAGCCAGGGAGAAAATAACACCACCTCTGAAACATGCTGAACTTAGTTCTAATTGAGCTCTTCCTGTTGATTGAAATCTATGTGCATTCATTCTCCAGCAGAAGGGCCCTCTGCTTCCATACGTGGCACAGAGCATTGAAGCAAGGCTGTGTGCCACTGATGATGCTGTTTGGGCAAAATGAGCCACGGCGCACTAGGCAAAGGACAAGGGAGGCTTGGGAGGCTCCAGGGGCATGTTCTGTGAGCTGGCTGCCTCCTTTCCTCTCCTCTTGGAGGTGATGGTCTTGGTGGGGTTGGTTAGGACTAGCTGGATGAAGGGGTAGGAAGAGAGAGACTATTTCGGGAGATGAAAGGCTGCTTTGCAGTGGTGCAGCTGCTCCCATCAACGTGCTTGGAAAGCTTTTGAAAACATTAACTCATTAAGCCTCTCTCCTCCAGGAACCAATGGCAACCCACTTGCAGGATGGTGATTGTTCTTTATCACTGTGGCCATGGCTGTGGTGCATGGAGGGTGGAGGCAGCGTTCCTGACTCCAAAGATTTTTTGAAATCTCTTATTCCCAAAGGATGTATTTTTAAAATCTCCCAGAGTATTTTGACTTCAAGGTTGATTGTTTGGGTGTTCACCTGGCAATCACTAATGAGTTGCTCGAACACTGCACTGAACTTTGAGCATGGCCCCAAATTCATCTCTTAAGTGTTTGCTTTACATTTGATCTCCCAGTGTCTCTGCATGGATTTGAGAAGATGGGAAGGAGAAGACAGTCTGGGCTCTGCATTATCATCTGCCGAGGCTGCTTTCTTGAATGAATAGTCACTTATGCTCTTATGCAACTCCCTCCGCAGAATCAGTGTGGTTGTCTCTGGATGGGTGGTTCAGATCACCTGGTGAAGTGTCCTAATTCTGCTAAAAGGAACCATCCTTCCCTCTCTTGCTGGATGCAGGCTTAGGGGGATGGTCACTGTTGGTTTCCTGTTCTCTTCTGGCCAAGAGGTAGACTGGTGATGCAAGCTTAGGCTATCAAACACAACATGGATTTTTCTTTTTTGCAGTCTTTCAAACATTATTATTATTTTAAAGATAAAGCTATAACTACATTCCAAATAATTTCAAGGATGTTAATTTGTGAATTTGCATGAAATTTTGGGTAGTGGGCATAATTCAAAGTGTCTGACTTCTAGGACCAAACATGGTCCTAGATTGACATTGGAAAAAAAAGTTAAACAAGGTAAAAAATTAACAAGGTAAAATGAATGACGCGAAATAGTGAGTGCTTTTACTACGTACAAAGGCACATCCTGTTTTATACAGAAAAAGCTCTTGGTACTTACACTGTGGAGGGCTCAGCCTACACAACAGAGCTCTTTGTCAGCCTGTGGGAATGTCCCCAGGCTTGAAGCCAGGAAGATGGTGTTGCTTCTCGACCTGCTTCTGAGGGAGGGGAGCCCGAGGAGCATGCCATTCCTGGCCCTGCCAAGTTGTCTGGGCCCAACCTCTTAATTGTCTTCTGTAAAATTGGAATATCATTGGCCCCTTTCCCGTGATCTCAGGAAGGCCTTCCTAGAGCTGTATCTGTGGGTTGCTGCAGACACCCAGCCAAACTCCCAAGAATTTGGCTCCTTAGCACAGTGAGGAATGAAAATGGTGGGAGTTTGCTCATTCCAAGGGCTGTGCTGAACCCAGGCTGCTGCTTCTGGCTCTCCAGGGCTGCTCTGGGTCTGTTCTTTCGGACAGCTTGCCTTAGTCAACAAGCAAAGGAGCTTCCCGGAAGGACATGTGGTAGGAGGTGCAAAGACTCAGAACCCGCTTCTGCTGCTTGCAGTCCTCGGCTCTCTCTCTGGATGTTCTTGCTTGCTGGTTACATCTGTGTATACAACTTCAAATATAATGTTTATGCTGAAATCTCTGAGCTGTGTCTCCAGCTCTGATCCTTCTCCTAGCTCCAAGCCCCTACTACTGATGGAGATGCCTGTGGATCAGACAGCCACACGAAGGGCAAACTGGATGTCTAAACACACACAGGAGGAGGAGCTCTGCAGGATGTGGTATTGGCTGAGAGAGAACCACCCGCTCCCTCCAGCCTGCCTTCCTGCCCTCCCAGCCTCCCAGCTCCCTCGGTCTGACCTCCTGCCCATTCTGACCTGAACATCTCCTGCAGGCCCACTGCTGTTTCCTTGGTTCAGACTTCTGTCATCACTTGCCTGTTGCATCACCCTAACTGGTCCTCACACTGCTGAGCAAGTCACACAAATTCACAAGCCTTCAGGGGCCAGGCAGGTCCCGCATGGATGTGAAGTACCAGGACTTGGTGGGGACCGGGGCTGTCCTTGGACAGAGCTTTCCTTCTGTCAGCATTTGGGGGCTCTTTCCAGCTTCCAGGCTGCTGTCTGCAAACCTCTGCCACGGCGCTGTGCAAGTTCTCTCGTCATCATGCCCTGCATCCTGCTTTAAAGTCTTTGGATGCCATCTGAGGAGCTTGTTCTCTGGGATAAAGCTTCCCAAAGCCTCCTGTGGTAGACCAGTACAGCTGGAGTGTTGGGGACTTGGCAAGACCTATGGGAGTGCTTTGGAAAATGCGAGTTTGGGTCAGTTTACTGCTCTCCCAATGTGCCCCTCATGCTCCTGTCCTGGTGCCCAGATATGGTCCCAGTTGGAAGTTCATTTTCTCTAAGAAGGCTTCTCTCTTTCCTATTAAATTAACCTCTCTAAGCCTCCATTTCCTCTTCTGTAAAAAGGACATAAAACTTTTCTCTCAGAGTTTTGTGAGGATTAAAAGAAAGATGGCATATGCACAAGGACTTTATTTCCATCATACACTGTACAAGTGTGAGACTTTGTTGTTGAAAGGAATGATTGGGTGGCCATGAGGTCAACCTCCCCTCAGGCATGCTGTCAAAGAGACTTCTGCACTGACAGTTAAAGCTTGAATACCTCTGGTGGTGGAGAGCTCACCACCTTGCAATGCATTCTGCTTCATTGCTGGATGCCTCAAGTTAGAAAGCAGAAATGGCCTCTGCAACAGATGTCATGGGTCTTTATTCCACCTTGCTCCAGGGAATGGAACCGTCTTCTGTGTGCTGTGTGTCACCATCATATTGGATCCCTCCAGCTTAAAAAGAAGTTTGTGTTTGCTCCTTTGTGCCCTTGAAGACTCTCCTGGATGGAGAGGGAGTCTGGAGATATTCTCCATGCACTTGACGTGGGAGCTTTGGGGTGGAGAGGAACGCAGGGGAAAGGAGGGGCTGCGGGCTGAGGGGAGGGCATCTAGTGGAGGGACACCAGAGTTTCTGGTGGGGTACCAGCCAGCATCTGCAGTGGCTATTAGACAGGCACATCATTCCTCTGTGTCAGGCTCTTGGGCTGCTGAGGGGAAGTCATTCATTTCCTCCTCTTGCAGCCTGGTTTCAGATCTGCACTGGCTGCCCAGCCTTCACAGGAGCCAAAGGCAATGGAGAGAAAGGGAATCCAGACCATGATTATCTTCTCAGGTCTTTTAAAGTACCCTTTCTAGGAATAGGGCCTGTAATTCTATTATCCAGTTGAATAGAGGGGAAAATTGATTTTGGGGGTGTAATTAATGTGACTTCCAAAAACAGAAGTGATCTGGAGAAGACAACAACTTAGTCTTGAGAGGGGACTGGGAAATCCGGATTTGTGTTGAGAAACTCTTGAGATAAAGATGAAAACTGAATTCAAGCCCAAAACGTCCTAGGATAGCAACTTGTCCCTCTATTCAAGTGACTTTCCAGGAGTAGAGAGAATTGCAGTCAACATCAAACTCAAAGTAAGATGCTCAGAGGGTGCAAATTGATGGCCCACAGATGTGCTTTATTTGGCCTGCATAGAGTTTTAAAAAATCTAATTGGCAGCCAAGAGAGAAAAAAATCATACGAGTTTACACAAAAATCAGAATTCCCAGGGCCAGGCCTGTGGCCTAATGGTTAAGTTCCGTGTGCTCCACTTCAGTGGCCCAGGTTTGGATCCTGATGTGGACCTACACCACTCGCCAGTGGCCATGCTGTGGCAGTGATCCACATACAAAATAAAGGAAGATTGGCACAGATGTTAGCTCAGGGTAAATCTTCCTCAGGGGAA